>NC_139546.1:39544167-40744167 GCF_965153285.1 Podarcis tiliguerta | reverse complement strand
TCATTCTGGTGGTGTATGTCAGTGGGTGGCAGATGGCCACATAGCGATCATAGGCCATGAGGGTGAGGAGGAACATCTCACTGCCCCCAGAGAAGTGAAGGAAGAAGATCTGTGTCATACAGCCACCAAATGAGATCGTCTGGCCAGAACTGGCCAGGTCTGCTACCATCTTGGGGACAACCACGGAACCCACAGAAATATCAAGAATGGATAAACAAGCCAGGAAGAAGTACATGGGGGACTGGAGGAGGCGGGGCTCTGCATGTACAGTCACCACAATGAGGAGGTTGCCCAATAGGATTACAGTGTAACAGGCGAAAACCAGGAGAAAGAGAAATATCTGGATGGAACGGGAATTGGAGAGACCCAGGAAGACAAACTCAGTGACACAGGAGATGTTCATGGAGATGGATGGACCTGAATAGGAGAGAGATACAATGGGTGTTACCATGAACAATTTTCATCAACCTATTCTACTATTCAAAGACAATACAGAAAAACCAACTATTGTGATATTTTCATATGTCAGCTACTACTGCTGCTGCTGCTGCTACTACTACTACAACACTAGTAATTGCAACCTTAGATAAGATTCAGTTAAGTTATATCATTTTTTAAACTTTTTAGTATGATATTGACTTTATATTTTAGAAGCATACATTGTGATGTTCCAATTATAATCATTGTCAATTATTTGAATATTTTTCTGTTGTTTGATGTAGTTCTGAATCATTCTAAATATAAAGTATTAGGAATGCAAGAAGATCCTGAGGACTTTAATTGTTTTTAAAAATATTTTTTACCCATCAAGTGATAGAAAGAGAGAGAGAGAGAGAGAGAGAGTTACATATATGCAAATGTACATCTTTATAATATCCATTCATTATTCATAATTCTCTTTTCTCACCAATAATAAAATATTTGTGAACTGTGGAGGAGGGATCTCCCTGTAATTAAAAAACAACAGAAATTGTATTGATGCATTTTTTTGCCAAATCATTTTTATTGATCTTCCAAATTTTACCAACTCAGCCACAAAGACAAAATGAATACATTTTTTCCAAAAAAATTTGGTTGCCCACACTCCATTCTTGATGTGTCCAAGTTTTCCTTTTGTTAATTAAAAAAAAATGCTTTTTTTAAAAAAGGAGATCTCTTAATCTTCTTAAGAGATCATGTAATTAATATATCCAAGCAATATTATTAGCAGGACATGTTATCACACTGTACAAAAGCAATATTAAATCAACTGCTTATTTTTGTTTACATAATTATCTTTGTTTAATCTTTCAGTGATTCGTTAGAATAGAACCAAGAGTACCAACTTAACTATCCAGTGGATTCTCAAACTTTCACAAGATATGAATTGGATTATGGAACATAATTAAAGATTCAGTCAGAAATATTCATTCAAATCTTTTGTGCCAAACTAGTAATAAGGAAACTATTACCCCACCTCACCCCAAGAAACAGATGCATTCCTCAGTGCATTGCAGATATTCTGGAGAGAAAGAAAGATGCAGATATCTGTATGATTCAGTTCTTCCAGAGGCTGACTCTTCCCTAGTCTATAAGCAGATCGGTTTGTATTTGCCACAATTTGCTTTAAATTTAAAAAGCAAAGGTGTAGACAATGCATGAATGTCTTAACAGTGCTTAGCATCTGTCTGTCTCCAGAAAGAATGGAGTGTGCCTCTGGGGGTGAAGTCAAGCCACTGAGTTAGCAGCACTGATGTGACCTGGGCACAAGCCTGGGCAGTGTGTATGGAGGTCCTGGGCAATCTTTCCCATCTCTATGCAAAAGTAAGTCTCATTGGGTAGATTCAGGTAGGTAGCCGTGTTGGTCTGATACAGTCAAAATATATATAATTTTTTTTTAAAAATTGTCCAGTAGCACCTTAGAGATCAACTAAGTTTGTTCTTCGTACAGTGGTACCTCAGGTTAAGTACTTAATTCGTTCCGGAGGTCCATTCTTAACCTGAAACTGTTCTTAACCTGAAGCACCACTTTAGCTAATGGGGCCTCCCCCTGCCACCACGCCGCCGGAGCCCGATTTCTGTTCTCATCCTGAAGCAAAGTTCTTAACCTGAAGCACTATTTCTGGGTTAGCGGAGTCTGTAACCTGAAGCGTATGTAACCTGAAGTGTTTGTAACCCAAGGTACCACTGTATAAGCTTTCATGTGCATGCACACTTCTTCAGCATTTTAGGTAGTACTCATTCGGACGACAAACATACTTAGCAGTATAGAAACCACTACATACCAAGCCAGACCATTGGTCCGTCCAGGCCAGCGTGATCAATACTGACAGGCAGTGACTCACCCAGGTTCCAGGTAGGATTTATTTTCGCCAGCCCCACCTTGAGATGCCGGGGGAGAGCACCTTAAACCTTTTCTTATGCAAAGGATGTTTAAAGCATGGACCATAGCGCAGTGTTAGAGGGTCTGTTTTGTATGCAGAAGCTCCATATTCAATCCCTGGCATCTCGAAGTAGGGCTAGCAAAGAAACCTGGTCTGAAACCCTGCAGAGACACAGCCTGTCCATGTAGACAATACTGAGCTGGATGGAACAAGAGACTGACTTGGTAAAAAGCAGCTTCCTATGTACCATTAAGTTGCAGCCCCTCCCAACTATAAATCCATTTCAGTGTAACTAACAATGCAACTAGGAACACTTTCCCATATTATCAGATTGAGAGGAATAGGCTCCCGCAACAACAACAACTAGAACCAGAGATGCAATGACACTGTCGAAGCAATTAAGCATGGTTGGGACATGAAATATACTCAGATCCAAATGATTTCATCCCCTTTTTAGCATCTACACTGCCTTCACTCAATATCTTCTTCTCATTAAAAGCAAGACATATATCAATGACTTAGTGTCTCTGCAATAATGAGCCCACCTCATTATGAGCCAGAAAAACCTGGATTTCCATGACACCTATCTCTGATGCCTACTTACCATTCGTGGATTCAACACTCTGCTCTGTTTCTCACATACCTTATTTTCAACCAGCATTGATCTGTCTTAATATATCGCCTGGGGTCACTGTTCTCCCAAGATGGCACTGCAAGGATAGAGAAAGATTCAGGGGGAAAGTGTTATGCACAAAAGGAAAGAGATGGAAAAGTGATAAAGAAATTTGGAAAGTCTTCTCAGATCTCTGTGTAACAAGAGCACCACCAGGGCTTAAGAGCAAGCATTGAAGAACTCACAACAGCATCAAGTAGGAAAGGTTTAGATAGAACTCAGAAATCCTGATGCCCAGCTTTTCCTTTCACTCTTAAGTACAAACATAAGACCACTTATGCTTAGACCCAATGTGCATCTAGCCCACCAATAGGCTCAAAATCTCTCAAGCACAGCATCATGGGTTTCTCATCTTTCTCTACACCTACCATCACTTCAGGAAACCTTGTTCTCTTTCAAGAGCTCAGGGTGAGAGATCAGCAGCGCTGTCCATGCTATTGGCTCAGTCTATTTCTCATCCAAGGTTAGAGGTTCTTTGGGAAAACATCAGTAGCCATAAATACATTACTTTGCTCTGCTTCCAATTCCAGAAGATCCAGCAGGATCTGGCAAGGGAACGAGTCCTTCTCCTTCTCTCAATGGTGAGCCAAGAATATACCTAAGATATTTCAGCAACCCATGATTGCATCCTGGGGGGAAAGGGGTCACAAAGGCAAATCCCAGATCCCCATTCAGATACTTTTGCCAAAAGAGATAATTGTTGATTCATAGATGCTGGGCCAGGAGCCAGAACTCTCGTCCCTTTTGTCTCCTGCATGAGAAAGAAAATGTACATCTGTGCTCAAAATCCAGAAAGGCCAGTTAATATGATTGTAACAGTGGTACAACCACAAAGTCACAGCCAATTCATTGTGTCATGCCACCCCAATCTCCAAGATACCAGGGGTTTCAGGTGTCTATCCAGGGATCAGTTTCCTTGGAATGAGGAACAGCAGAGACCACAGACTTTGTGTTATATATGATTTATTTACACACATATACAACCTGAGCCTACAATGGAGGTTCTCACCACCTCAAAGGTCTTGCTTCTCCCCTCATCACAACCTTGGATTCAAGAAGAAATCAAGCATAGTAGCTCATGATAATAATAATAATAATAATAATAATAATAATAATAATAATAATAATATTTATAACCTGCCCACTCCTGGCGGCTCCCAACAGAATATTAAACAGAATAAAACATCAAACATTGAACATTAAAACAGGGGTGCCTTCAGATGTCTTCTAAAAGTCAGATAGCTATTTATTTCCTTGACATCTAATTGGAGGGCATTCCACATGGTGGGCACCACCACCGAGAAGGCCCTCGGTCAGTACAGCATGAGACTTAAACCCAGGGTTGTGGGTTGAAGCCCCATGTTGAGCAAAAGATTCCTGCTTTGCAGGGGGTTGGACTAGATTACCTTTGTAGTCCTTTCAAACCCTACAATTCTATGGCTCTGTCTCTCCGGTTGCTGCCTGCTTCTAAACCAACTGTCTCACAGCACTCTGGCATCTTCTTTCTCATTAGCAGTCAGGTGAGGGAGGGGGACCCACCCAGTTGCCCTCTAGCATGGAGCAGCTTCTTTTATTATACTAATGACCTGTACTTGGGTCCCTTGCCTGGCTAATTCAATAAGAAGATCCTTCCTTAGATTTTAACACTGGATCCAGGGATTAGATCCAGGAATTAGAAGGCACTTGGGCATCATATAGCCTAACCTGCTTCCCCTTGCCCACAAAACTTACAACTGTATTTTACTTGGAATTATAGGAAGAATATCAGTGCTTTTCTGTTACACTGGGTGTCTTGGGGTCTGTTTTAGAATTATGAGTCCAACTCCAATCCCATCCAAGGAGTGCACTAAGGTATACCCATCCAAGTTGTAAACGGAAAACTTTTTTTTGTTTAGGGGGCCTATTTTCTGACCAGATTTCTCTGCCAGGCATGCCCCTCATTTATAATCATTACTGCCCTTTGTACAAGGGCACAAGGAGAAGGGGACGACAGAGGATGAGATGGTTGGACAGTGTTCTTGAAGCTACCAACATGAGTTTGACCAAACTGCGGGAGGCAGCGGAAGACAGAAGTGCCTGGCGTGCTCTGGTCCATGGGGTCACGAAGAGTCAGACACGACTAAACGACTAAACAACCACCACCACAACAACAACAACAAGAGTGTGAAACTGTGGGGAATGAGGTGAATGTTAGAAGATGGTCTCTCCATGGCAAGTTAGCCAATGGTCCCTTATCTCAATCCCAGCACTGACTAGCTGGGGTAATATGCAGATTTGGGGACCCAGATGTCAAGAGGCATTCATGGAGGTTAACAAAGTGTGCATTAATAATAATTGGATGGGTATTCAATAATGCAGGTGTCCCCAAATCTGTAATCCAATCACATTGTGTCATTATCAATGTGAAATAGCATACCAATGGATGCCCATAGCCCCATCTCCACCCACATATTCAGCTCTAATGAGCTGTTGCTAAGAAATGCATGTCCTCAGCAGGATATGGAGGAAAGTCTTGCAATGGAGTGCAAGTGTGCAGCTCCCAAAAAGGAGATGTGGCCCTTGGGATTCCCCACTGCTGGTGTAAACAGCAGTGTAACCGTGATTGGTCGCAATGATGCAGAAAAGAAGCTTCCCCTCTCCTCACCATTGCACCCAGTGGGTGGGTGGATAACCTGATGTAAAGTCTCAAAAGGCCTGATGAACTCATGAATTGTATCACTTTATGATAGCACAAACACAGTCTCCCTGAATTCCAAGTAATATCCAAATGGGAAATCCTGAAAAGCAGGGATATTGACTGATAGACCTTTCTCTATATCTGGGCCAGAGAGGTGACTGAGATTTTGAGATGTGTTCATTTCTGACAATACAGCAAACTGGTCCATGTGGTTTTGTCTCATTCGAAGAAAGCCATTCCTTTAAAAATAAAATAAAATAAAACAAAATAGTTACTTAAATATTGTCAACCTATTTTGTATACCAACAATTCAATGTTAATTTTGTTTAAACATTTAGGCAGGGGCGGCTAACCTCTAGCCCTCCAAATCGTGTTGGACTACAACTCCCTTCAATCCTGACCATTGGTCATGCTGGCCACGGTTGGTGGTAGTTAGCATCCAACAACATATGCAGAGCAACAAATTAACCATCAGTGGTCTAACTGTTGCCTGTACTTTGTGGTAGGCAAGATAAAATTGTGGAAGGAACCAGCATTTACATTCACTTCAAAATTCAGATCTAACCACTACAACCACATGGATTCAAGGAGAACACCTCTTTCTATCTGTGCATATGTGGGCTTTGCACAGCAGCTCCTGGGACACTAGCCATAGAATAGGCACCGCCAAAGACCTCTAATTATACAGAGAGCTAGTTTTCCATTTGCTTCAGTGACAAAGCCATTCATAAATCAGGAGACGAACGTGCGACTGTAGTAGGTATAATATTTTGGGGGAGAACTCATTTTTGTCCACGGACACAAGAACAGAAGAAGATGCAGTGATTCTTCAACCGAACCATAGCCTCCTTCATTTCCCTATTCCTCAGAGTATATATCATAGGGTTGAGTGCAGGGGTGACTACGGTGTAGAATATGGAAGCCATTTTGTCCACACCAGAACTGGAGAAGGGTACAAGGTACACAAAGAGGCAGGGCACAAAAAAGAGGCTGACCACAGTCAAGTGAGAGCTGCAGGTGGACAAAGCCTTCCCTCCACTCTCCTTGAAGTGGCCTTGAAGGCTGACCAGGATGACACCATAGGAGACTAGCAAGATAAAGAAGCAAACCAAAGAGAGGAGGCCACTATTGGCTGCCATGAGTATCTCAGTGCTGTAAGTATCAGCACAAGCCAATCTGACCACCTGTGGGACATCACAAAAGAAATTGTCCAGTTTATTTGGTCCACAGAATGGCAGTCGAAGAACCAGGACCAGCTGGGTTCCAGTGTGGATGAGGCCTCCAACCCAACAGGATGCCAGGAGCCTCCTGCAACGTGGGCGATTCATTCTGGTTGTGTATGTCAGTGGGTGGCAGATGGCCACATAGCGATCATAGGCCATAACGGTGAGGAGGAGCATCTCGGTACCCCCAAAGAAGTGGAGGAAGAAGACCTGGGCCATACAACCACCGAATGAGATTGTCTGGCCATAATTTGCTCGGCCTGCCAACATCTTGGGGATAACCACAGAGCCCACAGAACTATCAATGATGGATAAGTTAGCCAGGAAGAAGTACATAGGGGTCTGGAGGAGATGGGAATCTGCATGCACAGTCACCACAATGAGGAGATTGCCCAGTAGGATTGCTGTGTAGGAGACTGAGACCAGGACAAAGAGAAGGAGTTGGATGGAGTGGGAGCGGGAGAGACCTAGGAAGACAAACTCAGTGACACTGGAAGTATTCATAGAGGTGGCTGGATCTGAAGAGAGAAGAGACAAAGACATGTTAAGAGCCAGTAGTTCTTGTCCATTTTTTCCTCACTGTTCAAAGACATCACAGAATACCCTATTGTTGGGATTTACGTATAAGTATGACAAGAAAGATTAACCTCAGGTAATGATATTCAGTAGACTTAATATATTTATCACATTACACAGTGATAAAGCATGTTTTTATTGCAATATCTTAGTTTAAATTATTAGCATAGAACGCAGAATACTAACTCAACTAGGCAGTGGATCCTCAAAGTTCCACAATGCATGACTTTATGGAACATATTGTTAGGAAGATTCATTGTAGTCTTTCCTGCCACACCAGCAATAAAGAATTTTTTTAAAGGAAAGGAAAGAAATCACATGGACCCAACCCCTTTCTGTGTTCTGATAATCTTCCCTTCTCACCCTAAAGCAAGTACACCTTCACCATGCTTTCAGCCACCCTTCTCTTTCCTTGGCAAACCTAATCGTGTCTTAGTTCATATTCAGTGTGTTTTCAGGCATAAGTTTAGAGAAATTGGTGTTTAAGTCTTTCTTCTGTTCAAACTATTTTATTAATTTTGCTCAACATCTCTAGTGAATGCACTCAAAAGAGTACCAGAACTGAGTATCAGAGCCATGTTAACATTGCCAGCTTTCATGCAAACCAAACCCTACATAACACTGACAAAGCATTTTTGCCTCTGTAGAGATCCCACAAATCCCACAAATTATATCTTACCCTGAAAAAAAAAGCAATCATGGCTTGGACTATCAGCCTCCATAGTGCCTAGTCTTCAGTGCTTCACTTGACCCTGAAGCTATCATCAAAACCTGTTTGCTGCTCAAGGAGCTACTCTTGGCCATCAGACAAAGAGCAAATACAAGAACCAAGAGATTAATGCAATAAATTATTTGACCAAAGTGTCTTGCTGTGTGTATTCCTATCCATTTCTACTTAGAAGTCCTATTGAGTTCAGTACTCCCAGGAAGTTTGGATCAGATTGTAGGCTTAAAAACCTGCAGCCTATACTCAAACTTAAGACGAAAGGGAGAAACATGCTAAGGGGAAGGCACGCTTGGAAAACCCTCACCATGATCAACTCCTGCCTGGAAACCTATGTCCCCACTGTGGAAGGACGTGTGGATCCAGAATTGGCCTCCACAGTCACTTTCAGACTCACTTTTAAAACCGTGTTCATGAAAGACAATATTACTTGGCAAAGAAGAAGAGAAAGAAGACTGTCAGTATTGACACACATTACAGAAAAACCTGTCTATTTATATTCTGCAACTGTTTGGATGGCCAATGACTATTTTGCCAATTTAAAAGTTGAGGGGGAGTCTCATTCAGATACTAATACAGTAGATTCATGCACACAGGCAATTGCTTCATGCCATGTCAGTCCATTTGCAATATCGCCAGCACTGACTGGCTTTCATATAGGTGCTTTCATACAGGAGTGTTTCCAAGTACGGTAATACCTTGAATAGAAACTGGAAACTTTCACATACAACATGTGCACTCTACACCTGAATTTCAACCCCTGCCTAGTATCAACCCATTTTAGTGTAACTAACAATGCAAGCAGTAGCAATTTATGGGAAGGGGTGATAACGCTTACCTGACTTTCCATCACTAGAATCACTCTAGCTTACTGGGAGGGAGAGGAGAGTGGAGAGGGGCCTGGCAGGTCAGTGTGGTGCAAACAAACCAGCAGAACTGCCAGGATGCATCAGCAGAACTACTGTGCATTGGTACCATGCAATGTGCCTTGCTGTCTTTCCCTCTCACCTTCTGGTGAAGCTGATGGAAGCTCAAATAACCAATCAATCAGTTTATTACAGTCAGAGATCAGGAAGCTCCCTTCTTACCATCTCTGAATGCAACAAATAAGACATTTCAGAGTTAGAACTTCATTGGACTGTGTCCTTACAGCCACACATATACCATATTTTTCTGTGTATAAGACTAGGTTTTTTCCTAAAAAATAATGTCAAAAATTAGGGGGTGTCTTATACATGGATAGTGCTGAGGGTGTATTTTCTTAAATCTGAGTCCCCCAAAATAGGGGGCATCTCATACATGGGGGGGGCATCTTAATACGGTTACTTAGGCATGCAAGGACACCGCCAGAGCAATGCTGCATGTCTGGGTTACTGAGCACACTCAGATCCAAATCTCTTTTTTGCAATAAGCAGATATGTATTCTCACTAAGTTCATGTATCCAATACTTCAGTGATCTAGTGCTCCCACAATGAAGCCCTCACCTCATATCCAGCCGCTTGAGAAGATATTGGAACCCCAATACAACAACCTCTGGTGCCACCTTAATGGTATCTTTCTTTCATTCAACATTCTACTTTTCTCACATACCTTGTTCTCAGTCAGCAGTGATCTGCTTTAGGGTGCCCTTCTATGTTGTTGGTCTCCAGAGATTGCCCTTCAAAGGTGAAGAAAGATTCAGAAGAAAAAAGTTAATGCTAAAGGGAAATAGGAGGGAAAAAGGAAAAAAATATTGCTAGTTTTCTATGATTTTTTTATAACGTGACCAACATCAAGGCTTGAGGGCAAGGAATGAATTACCTTACACAAGCGTTAAGTGTGGACTATCAAAACAGAATTCAGGAATCCAGATTCCCAACCTTTGCCAAACACAAGCATAAGAACAAAGGTCAATCTACCATCCAATCTTCTTACAGCAATAGGCAGGCAGATGCCTTCAAAAGCTCAAGGGCAGCATAATGGGTTTCTCAGCTTTGTTCAAATCTACCATTTCATTTTAAACCCTATTTTTCTTTCCCTCTATTCTAGAGATCAGCAAAGCCTGTTCATTGTAGCAGCTCAGAGTATTCCTCACCCAGGGCTACTGAAAAAACCTCCAGACTGTAATTTGGAGAACTAGATGTAACCATTCATTGCCTTTTTCTGCTTCCAGTACTGGACACCCAGCAGTCTCTCTAACTATGGAACAAAGTATCCTGCAGTTTCTCTCTATAGTGGGAGTAGAAACACATCTATAATATTTCAGGAGCTTGTGATTATACTCTGGGGGCAAGGGGCAGATCCCTGGTCCCTTTTGGAGACTTTTGCCAAAAGAGTTTATTGCTGAATCAATCATAGAGGAAGCACTAGGTGCCAAAAATCTCAAGTCCCTTTTGTCTCATGAATTTCACAGAAAATTTAGGAAGGTGGCCAAAATCCAAAGAGACTACCTAATGCAATGAATATAACTATGCAACAACAAACTCACAGTGGTGCTATGCTATCTGGAATATCAAAAAGTTGGTGCAGAAGACTGAATCTCTATTGGCAGGATGTCCCACAGGACTGGGCTGATGACTGTAAAGGCTCAATTTCTCATTGTTGTAAAACAAGACTCATCAACTCTGGGAAAGACCAAAGATGCTCCTGCGTCTAGTTGGAATAAGATAGCTCCAAGGCAATTGGACCAATGATTCTTAGCCTAATACAACAATGCATTGTTGCCTAGTTGCAGCAATATGTGGATATCAGAGCATCACCAGAGCAAGGGTTACCCAGGGTTCCACTCAGAGATTGGGACATTGTGCAACAATACATTTCAGGTCTGTTTGCTCCAGACCATTGCAGTTACACTGTTCCTAGCTCATCAGTGAGCCTGGTGCTCTAATGCAAACTGAATTCTACTTTTGAAGGTTATATAATGAAAAATACAACTTTACCAATATAATTTTTTAAAGAAGACAAACAACTTTATTAAACAAATAAAATAATGTCATTTATAATGTTTTTAAACCATGAATATATGCACAACATTTTTGTCATATCAACAATTCAAATACCATTGCATTCATACGATAAGGTAAGAATGGCTAAGCTGTGGTACTGAATATTGTTGGACTACAATTCCCATCAAAGTGACCATAGGCTACACTGGTTGGGCACATATTCAACAACATCTGGAAAGCCACAGGTTAATAATAATAATAATAATAATAATAATAATAATAATAATAATAATAATTCTATATTTCATACCCCATCCATCTGGCTTGGTTTCCCCAGCCACTCTGGGTGGCTTACAGCACATAAAATATTCCTACCACTACCAGGAAGGCCCTCTGCCTGATTCCCTGTAACCTCACTTCTCGCAGTAAGGGAACCACCAGAAGGCCCTTGGAGCTTTATGAAAAGCTTATCAACCAACCACACATCCATCAAGAAAGCAGGAGAGGTCTGGGAGTTATTAACAGATACAAGTTTTGGGGAGAGAGTTCAACTTTCTCCCATCACAGATCAATGGGAGAAAATACACTGGTTTTTCAATTGGCCCATAGCCTTCTTCATGTCCTGATTCCTGAGAGTATATATGATAGGGTTGAGTGCAGGGGTGACTACAGTGTAGAATGTGGAGGCCATTTTGTCCACATTGGTGCTGGAGAAGGGTACAAGGTACACAAAGAGGCAGGGCACAAAAAAGAGGCTGACTACGGTCAAGTGAGAACTGCAGGTCGACAGAGCCTTCCTTCTACTCTCCTTGAATCGGCCTTGAAGGCTGACCAGGATGACACCATAGGAGATTAGCAAGATAAGGAAGCAAACCAGGGAGAGGAGGCCACTGTTGGCTGCCATGAGTATCTCAGTGACGTAGGTATTGACGCAAGCCAATTTGACCACCTGCGGAACATCACAGTAGAAATTGTCCAGTTCATTTGGTCCACAGAATGGGAGTCGGAGGACCAGGATGAGCTGGGTGGCAGAATGGATAAAACCTCCAATCCAGCAGGATGTGAGAAGTCTCATGCAACGTTGACGGTTCATTGTAGTTGTATATCTCAGTGGATGGCAGATAGCCACATAACGATCATAAGCCATGAGAGTGAGAAGCAGCATCTCGCTACCCCCAAAGAAGTGAAGGAAGAAGACTTGGGCCATGCAGCCTCCATAGGAAATGGTCTGGCCATAGCTAACCAGGTCTGCCAGCATTTTAGGCACAGCCACAGAAGCCAAGGAAGTATCAAGAATGGATAAATTAGACAAGAAGAAGTACATGGGGGACAGAAGGAGGCGGGGCTCTGCATGTACAGTCACCACAATGAGGAGGTTGCCCACAAGGGTTGCTGTGTAGCAGGCAAAGACCAGGACAAAGAGAAGGAGCTGGATGGAGTGGGAATGGAAGAGACCCAGGAGCACAAACTCAGTGACACTGGAAGCATTCATGGAGATGGCTGGGCCTGGGCGGGAGAGAGGCAAGAAGGTGTTAGTTACTATTGGCACCTCTAGGCAATCTATTCCATACTGTTCAAAGACAGCACAGAACAACTCACTATTGTGATTTATAAGTATTATAATCAAAAATAACATCATATAATTATATTCAGTAAAGTTAATTCATTTTATTGCATTGCACAGGGACATATTATTACAACATATCTATTTAATGGATTATAACACAGAATAAAAACTCAATTAGACAGGGCATCCTCAAAGTCTTGCAACATATTACTTGGATTATATGGATAATATTATTTACTAAGCAAATCAGGGAGATTCAGTCAAGTCTTTTCTGCCAAACCAGCCATGAGGAGACTAATATTAGAAAAGGGCAGGTGGAATTATCATCCCCAATGCACTGTAGTCCTTTGGGGGAAAACAAATATGCAGAATTTCATTCATGCTTACAAACACAATTTCCAAGGAGTTGTGTGGTTTTTTTTAGCATAACTTCATAATGAGAAGTTCCTTTTGCAAGGGAGACCTGAATCAAAATGTTGCCATGTGCCGGTACTTAGAATTCTAGCTAAACCATTCCATTTCCCTCTCACCATTGTTTCCTTACATGACAATTGTACATCATCAATGCTCTTTGGGTTGTTTAGGGCATCCCTCCCACCACATTGTGGAGCTTCTTTCTTCTTCTACAATTTCATGCCTACATCTGCTCTCCCATCCCTCTTGTGCATGGCTGGTGTCATCTGACTATATAATGAATGACACTCAGCCTAAAGTTCAGGGAATGATAATAGCTAATTTCCCCTATCCACTAGCATCAAGTTATTCATTAGCGGAAGATTCAAAACTCAGAAGATTCAAAACTCAATCTTCAATTAATCTTTCCCCCCAACCCCCCCTCCCATATCAGCCATATCAGCCCGCCAGTTTCACTAGGCCCTGAAGCTATCATCAAAATACATTTGCTACTGAACCAGCTAAAGAGTGAATATATGACTCACGATTTACACAGATCAAGAGACTGATGCAAGCAGGGCTTTTTCCAGTGGGAGCTCACCAGAACTCAGTTCTAGCACCTCTCAAGTGGGCGCCATTGTCATGATAAGAGAACAAGGGAGGCGTTCATGGTGAGTTTTGGCACCTCTTTTTCTAGAAAAATAGCACTGGACGCAAGTAATTATTTGATTCAAGTGTCTTGTACTGTTGCAAACCTTTCCATCTCTACACAGAAATATATACTATTACATTCCATAGGACCTACTCCCAAGCAGTGTGGATAGGATAGAAGCTTGGATTATCTGATGGATAAATAATTCATTGTCAGTTACTACCAGTAAACGTACATTAAATTAGAAGCTGTTTATATTCCATAATTGTTTGGTGGCCAATTGTTATTTTGTCAAAATGAAAGCTGGGGAAAGTTCTAATTCAGATGCTCAATGCAGCAGGTTCAGGTACATGGGGACAAAGGAAACTGTTCCATACCAAGTCAGGGCATTAGTTCACTCAGCATTGATTCACCAGCAATTAAAATAGGACCCCCCCCCCCCATCCTTACCTTGAGATGCCAAGGAAAGAACCTGGGAGCTTTTTCATGAAGAAAATATTCTTTACAAGCACATCCTAACAACCCATGTCAGCATTATCAGGTTCAGAGCAATATGCCATCCCAACCACAGCCAAGAGCTAAGAATGCAGTGACACTGCTCAAATAATCCCTGGGACACTGAACATACTCAGCTCCATATATCTTATTTTCTGTGAGCATTATCCCTCAATACCTTCTTCTCGCTAACGTCAAGACATACATCAATGGCCTAGTGCCCCCCTCCCAAAATGAAGATCCCACCATCTCTCCAGCAGCTTGAGAAGATCCTGCAGCCCCAATACACAAACATCTGATGCCCACTTAAGAAAACCTTTTATGGCTTCAAGTCTCCCTCCCATTTCCCATGTACTGTTTTTCATTAACCAGCACTGATCTGTCTTAGAATATTCTCCAGGGTCGTTTGTTTCCTGAGATAGCACTGCTGGGAGGAATATGGATTCAGGGCAAACGTGTTAAGCATTGAGGAAAAGGGGAGGAAAAAAGAGGTCCTTTTGGAGAGAAGGACCATAGCTCAGTGGTAGAGCTATGGTCCCATAATCAATTCCTGGCAAAACCAAACATGGCTGGGAAAGACTCCTGGTCTTAAACCCTGGAGAGGAGCTGCCAGTCAGAGTGGACAATACTAAGAAAGACAGACCAATGGTTAGATTTAGTATAGGTCTGCTTCCTATGTTCCCTCTGCTCCTGGTCGTCTTGGGCTTTTTTCCACAACAAGGCCACCATCAGAGCTTAAGAGCAGGCAATATATCACTCACAAGAGAATCAAGTCAGAAATGTTGAAATCCTGATCCTCAGCTTTTCTGTTCACTCTTAAGCAAAAGCATAGGAATTGTCTGTCTTCCTGGATTCAACCAAAGGTCCATCTCGCTGAGCAGTCTGTTTATAATAATGGGCAGGCAGATGCCTTCAAAAGCTGTCAAACACAGCATTTTCTTTCTTTGTCCCTAATCATTCCTACTATCATTTCCAATGCCCTCTTTGTTTCTAAAGCCATGAGTCAGAGATCAGAAATACTTCCTCATGGTAGTAGCTCAGATGATTCATTATCCAGGGGTGTAGGTAAAATACACAGACTATTCTTTGGAGAACCAAGAACACCCATAGCAGTTATCTTTGCTGTAGTCTCTCTACCAAGGAAACTGGTGACGTGCTCATTTTCTCCAGGGTGAACCAAGATACACACCTGGAATATTTCAGTGGCCTATGATTATGCCCTGGGGGAAAGGGGTCACAGAGGTAGATCCCGGATCCCCATGCAAATGCCTTTGCCAACAGAGATAATTGCTGGATCATAGAGATAAGGCTAGGTGCCAGAAATCTTGAGTCCCTTTTGTTTTGTGCACTAGGAAGAAAATGTAGGTGTGAGATCAGAATCCAAAGAGACTACCTGATAAGATGACTACAGTGGTGCTATCTTACCTGGAATAACAATATAGTCCCATCACACTGGATTTTGTGAGTTGTGGTTAATGTTTCTCTGAGTCCCATCCCTTCCCAGGATGTACCAAGATGCCTTGGTGCCAGTACAGGTCAAATGTTGAGCCAAAACGGAGGGCACATTTTGTCACCCAATTTCCCTGCCAAGGCTCTTGCTTTTCTGTTATATCTTTCATTCATTCATTTGTAAAAGCAGTAGCAGTGAGGACTGCTTTCTGGGGGGATGCAGGTGGATACGTACCCCTAAACATTTGTGTTGCCCCGACGGACTAACCAACATGCCAGCTGTCTCTGCAGTAGCAGTGCGGACTGCAGCTCCCCTCTGGTGCCCGGGAAGGGGAGTCTGGGGTGGCCGCAGTGAAGGCAAAGGCACTCCTCCTCCTCTTGCTGGGCTAGAGCCAGCTGGCGAGCGCTCACCCCTCCTTGCTCAAGCCGACTCTGCCGTCACCATTACCAAGGGCCTTCCTGTCCTCACAGCGCCTCTGCTGCCTCGAATCCCTTGTCCAGGGGTTGAGGGTTTGAGGGGGAGGAAAGGAGAGGGGGAGCAGCCAAAATGAGAGTACCCCTAAACATTTTTTAAAGAAAAAAAAGCACTGGGTAAAAGGATGTGAAATTATGGGGAGAGGAGTGGATGTTGGACAAAGATCTTTCTAAGGCAATTAATCCAAGACGTTGACAATCAAATCAAGCATAGATAGCTAGTTGGTGCAATGCCCACTTCAATGTCCTTTCAAATATCATTTCTATTGAAAGTAAAGCACTGTGTATGGATAATAACTAGATGTGTATTGGATAATGCAGCTGCCAGACAACCACATTGCTTTTCTTTCAGTGTGATGCAGATTTGACTGAATTGATTATCTCCACCCACCTTCGTCATGACTAAGAAACTATTCTCTTCAGATGAATGTGGGGGGAAGTTTTGCTCCAAAGTTGAGATTCACAATGCAACTGCCATAGCAAGACAGGGAGTGTTGCCTCATCATGTGAGCAAAATGAATGCTTTCCCCTTTCCATCCCCACAGATGGCCAATGAAAATATCTGGATTATCATACATGATGTTGTTGGAATTCAGTTTGCAGGGGTCCGGAATTTCGGGGTCACACATTAATGAAGCTGATATAATATCCATCTACAAATAATTATTTATTTATTTATTTATTTATTTATTTATACCCCGCCCATCTGGCTGAGTTTCCCCAGCCACTCTGGGCAGCTCCCAATCAAGTGTTAAAAACAATACAGCATTATTGACTGTGACTATGTATGAGTATAGGATGCTTTTTCTGTTAGAGGCAGCGAGTGCACAGAAAAAGGCCGAAAATGGCAGAACATGGAAAGTGAAGTCAAGTTTGTTTATTAAAAGGCTACATTTGTGTTCAGATGGTAAATGATGATGTGTTTACCCTTTACTAAAACACACACATACACTGCCTATATAAGCACATCTGTTTGGAGTTTCCATTGAATTTTTTTTTTTTTTTTTGCTTTTTTTGGCTTTTTTAAAAATTGCATTTATAACATTTCTGAAACACAAATCACACCAGTGTGTTTATCACTTTAGGAGGAAAAAAACACGCCCACAGATAATCTTTTTAATGTACTATTTCCAGTCAGTGTGCAAAACAGATTATTCGTTTTATTTTGCTTTATGACATATTTTCAATGGATTCTGCCAAAATGAAATTATAATTGAACTGCATTCCAGAAGCATAGTTGGATATCTTTGGAATGCTGAGCGCCAAGCATTGAGGTCCTCCTTGATCCTGCATAGATACTGGTCATCCTGACTGGTCATTAAGGGTTGTATCCAATGCTATCTGTGCAAAAACAGATCAGATTTCTGCTAGCACAATGGGACTTTACCTTCTTCTCCTCAAAGTCTGCTTTTGATGGTTCCTCTGGAGGAGATTTTGGGGGTTATGCAAGAGGAAAGAGAGGAAGGTTAAGTCACAATATACAAATAGATGTCAATTCATGCAGTGTTGGATTCTACCCTATGGACTCCAACTGTAAATACATTCATTTTAATAAATTTGAATACATGCTTGGGTGTTTTGTGACACTTGTTTCCTTCATCCTTATTAAACTACCATCTTTCTCCTCAACCATCTTTCCTTTTTCCTCAGCAACCTGCCCACGGCTTCTTTCACCTGGTCATTCCTCAGGCAGTAGATCAAGGGGTTAAGAAAGGGTGTAATTGCCGTGTAGAAGAGTGTGACTGCCTTAGCGACTGCTGAATGAGTTTTTCCACTTGGAATCAAGTACATCGCTGCTACTGAGCCATAAAAAAGTGTGACCACAACTAGGTGAAAAGATATGGTAGCAAAAGCTTTCCTACAAGTGCCTTGGTTAGAGGTTTTCATCAGGGTGAGAATCACAATGCCATAGAATAGTAGAACAAATAAGACATTGATTAAAAACAGAGCATGCATGAATATCTGGCAGACAAGGGGAACATTTCCGAGTGGAGGGCAGGCCAGGGACAAAATGGGCCCAGGATCACACAAAAAAATGGTCAATGATGTTAGGTCCACAGAAGGACAACTTGGAGATCAAAATCACTGGGATAGGGTACCACATGAAACCAACAACCCAACATGCACCTACCAGAGCAGAACAGGAATATTGGGACATAATTTGTGGGTAGCGAAGTGGGTGACAGATGGCCAAGTACCGGTCCAAAGCCATGGCTGAGAGAAAGAAGCATTCAGTGTTGCCAAGTGAGAAGAAAATGTAGAACTGGAGGAAGCAGGCGTGGAAAGAGATGAACCCAGGAGGAGACACCAGGTCAAAGAGCAGTCGGGGCATAGTGGTGGACACATAGCACATCTCCATCCAGGAGAAGTTGCTCAGCAAGATGTACATGGGGAGCTGAGCCAGGTGGTTATCTAGGAAGACCACTGCAATGATGGTGATGTTCTCAGCCATAGTGAGCATGTAGAGAATGGCAATGAAGACAAAAAGCAAGTATTGTTTCTGCTGTTCAACTTCAAATCCAAGCAAAATGAATTCCTGCACCGCAGTCCCATTGGCCATCTCTACCTGGAGTCAAATAATATAATCACTATTGCACAGCATAAAGAGGTATACAGTTGTTTAAATACCATTAGCTTATATTGAAAAACAAAGGTTGTACAAACTTGCCATTTCAGAACGCTGTGGGACATTTCTTCTGCCCACCCTATGTTACAGTTCACAAGTTATTATTCACCCAAAGCACCTGTTTCTCCTGGTTAAGTATAAAATATAACATAATGCACTTAAAATATAGTGCTTTGAGGCATTTAATTCTGATATCCTAGAGCTTTGCATATCCCCAGTTCTGCTAAAGTCTCTCTCCTCTCACACACCACTGAATCCAGAAATAACACCAAACTGATAGTGTGCCCAGCTTACTTTATTTTAAAATGATAAAGCAAGTGCAGCACAAAACCTTGATTTAAATAATATATTTGAGATTCATTGTACAATTTACATGAGAAAGAGTTTGTTCTTTGAATTATATCTTAGAACCAATTGCTGCTGCTTTTTTTACAGAAGTTAGATTTCATTCTATTGTTATGCATTCCCAAATGCCTTTCCCATCCTTTTGATGAGAGAACAGCAGGTATTTGAGTTGCGGCTTCTACATTTGCTTTATTTACAAGTATAAAAGCACAATGGAAATAAATAGGGTCCTGTAAGAATGCAAAATAAGTGGAACTCCTGCTTCAACTCCCCTGAAGAAGACAACTAAACCACAATAATGCTTCTTAAATTCAAACTCCAACTCTACTCAATGCCCCTCTAACTACAAATAATAGTACCTTCCGAAAGAGATATTTTCTAGCCATTAGAAGTGCACCTATTTCAGCTATTTACAAGTTATCAGTCACACAAAGGGGGGTTTCCAGCCAATAATTTAAGCAATGCACATGCAGGTTGCGGAGGGGGTCTGAGTGAAGGGAAACGGTTCAAACCCTTTGACTTTATAAAATCTGGGATCTAAAATCCAGGATGTAGCTTAGAATCATTGGCATGTCCCATGATCCTTTCCTCTTACTCTAAATTCTCCCCACAATCATTTTGCAATGCTTTCTCAAAATTTCCTAGAGGAAGCCACCCCACGAGAAATGACATTCAAATCCACAGTTCCCACCCAAGTTTCTTTTTTGCTGGCAATGACTCCCATAAGAAGATCCTTACTGGGCCACATCAAAGGCCCATCTAGTCCAGCAGGTGGCCTATGGGAAGCCCAGAAGCACAACACAACTACAAAAACACTCTCCATACCTCAGTAGGAGTCAAAATGCTGCTCTGTCATCCAGGAAAAACTCACTAGACATTCATGACATGATTTGGGGGAAAGGTTGTCAATAGGAGTTAAAACATTGACTCATAAAGTAGAAGGCTCATCAGAAGTGAAGCAACAGAATCTGGGGTGGAGGTTAGTCTTCTCTGTGCATTTAACTGGTAGTTGTCTTCCAGACAGATGATGTGAAGGACATAAAGGACCATACTGCAGTTCTGGAGGAAATTAAAAGTCACCAGATATATGTACATGCAGACTAGAGTTCAAATGCCCCGATCAGTGCCGACTACAGCTTTAATCAGAAACTGAAATGAATCTTGGGAATATCTCCTTCAGGAACAATTAAAAAAAAATCAAAATAGCACCCTTTGGGAGTGGGATGCAATGTTATGCCACAGGCTGCCTCCCTCCACTTTGGTATGATGCATGCCTCCTGTTTTTCCAAAACACTACCTCTTCCAAATGTTCTTAAAGAACAAATTGAATGGCCAAAGCTCGGAGCACATGAACCAGAGCTGGTGTGATGTATTCTTCTTAATATTATGATCATTAGTTTATAGAGTGCCAATAATTTTCTAAATTCTGCTTACTGATTGGAAGTAATTTTGTCTCTGCCAACAGGCTTCCATTTGAGAAGATGTGACACAAAAGGGGAAAAGGAATGAGGAGGGGAAAGGGAAACAGGCCAACTCAGTTACCAGTTCTAAACAATTATGTAATTGGAATTGCTGTAGCAACTTCATGTTACAGTACCAGCGCCTTTTTTTCTAAAAATAAAGCACTGCAATTAGCTAACTTTTTAATTCCCATGGAACAACCAACTAACCTGGGCCATTATTCTAGGATGTCATATATTGCAAAGAAGATCTGGTATATATTGTTACAAAAGTTAGGTGTATCTCCTTCTCTTTGTGGAGAGTGGCGTCAGTGGCGTAGCGTGGGGGGTGCAGGGGGGGCCGGCCGCACCGGGCGCAACATCTGGGGGGGGGCGCACGCTCGCACTCGCAGCTCTCTGCTCCTACCTGGCTCACTCACTCTCTCTCACTGCAATGCTGGCTGTGCGAATCCGATCCGAGCCGCCGGGTCGCCGCCGGGTCGCCGCCCACTGTGGAGGGGGGATGCCAGGCGTGTGGTGCGGTGCGGAGAGAGAGCGAGGGACTATCTGGGGGAGGGACAGTGCAGTGGGGGGGGGCCCGCAAATTACTTGCCTTGCCCTGGGTTAGGGGGTGCAAATTACTTGCCTTGCCCCAGGTGCTGACAACCCACGCTATGCCATTGAGTGGCGTAGCAGGGTCAGGTGGTACCCGGTGCGGAAATTTTTTGCCACCCCCACCCCCCCACATTGAAATTCCCCCTTCCTCCCTCTACCCCCCTGTGAAAGACAGCCATGCAAGCAGCTATCCGATTTAGATTCTGTCTTCTCCTCTTTCCTCCCCCCCCCCAGTGAAAAACAGCTGCGCAGGCAGCTATCCAATGTAGATCCCAGCTTCTCCCCCTTCCTCCGGTCCAAGTCAAGTGGCCTCCCTGAGAAGAGAAGGAGGAGGCAGAGCCACGGCCAGGCTCAAGGGTTGGAGACGGTGTCCTGGAGGTTCGGGCTCGCACTGACCTCTCCCCACCCTCAGCCTCCCCACCCCGCCCCACCCGCTTTTCCTTTCCGACCAGGGCAACCTGTGGCAGCGGAAGGAGCCACTGCTTTCTTTCGGGGTTCGGGAGTGGGCGCATTGAGCATTTTGTCACCCCCCTCATGATGACACCTGGGGCAGCCCGCCTCTACCACACCCACCTTCCTCCTCCACTGTTTGTGGAGTGGTAGCAAGAGTCCATGGGGCTCCAGGCACTCACCTAGGATCTGTGTTGCTTTGGAGAATTGAGATGTAGTGGGAGACTGCCACAGCCTTAAGAAATATGGTTTATTTACCTATTTGCACCTTCTGTCTACATGGAGAGAGTGCAAGTCTTATATCAGGTTCATTTCAAGAGGAGCTTATCCCCCACAGAAGTGCAGCCAGCCTTCAACCAAGATATTTCCCTGTCTCTTTTCCCCCTTCTTCTTCTTCTCAACCACCCCTGCTCAAGACTCTCTTTTCCTGTTCCTTCAAAGGGCAAAGGGTTCCTCTCAGATGGCCCATCAACACCTTTTGTCATATTAACAGATTTGCTCTCCACTAGGCCAGCCAAGCTGGTTTGTTATGAGGAATGTTCTACAACTAAAA
Source organism: Podarcis tiliguerta (assembly GCF_965153285.1). Taxonomy (NCBI): domain Eukaryota; kingdom Metazoa; phylum Chordata; class Lepidosauria; order Squamata; family Lacertidae; genus Podarcis; species Podarcis tiliguerta. The sequence continues at coordinate 40,721,948 of NC_139546.1, read as the reverse complement.
GTTTAAATTAAACTTATCGGCCTTGACAATGTTTTATTTCCAAAAAGGAGTCAGTTTTCATGCATCTATAATTGTGGCATGGTCCCCCTTTCCATAAGCAATTATTCATTCCAGAAACACCTTAACCAGAATCGGTTTTGTTCGGAGGAGAAGATATCAGACATTTGTGCTATTTTGGCAATATTTGTTTTATTTCCATATATGCAAGTGAAGAATAAGTTGAGGCAAGCAGGACACACATTCCTCCCAAGCAGCAGAAACCCTGAGAGAGATACCCTGCAACCCCAAGGCCCATTCAGCCTACACTTTCCTTCATGATGGACCTTTCTGCATCTCTCTCTGACACTGCTATTTCTTCACACGCTCCTACACACCTACACTACATCCCTTTAGGGTGGGGACATTAGCAGAGGGACTTCCCGTAACACCATCAAAACCCTTAGAAGGTGTGGGGCTTAAGGGATTTGAAGAGGATATGTTCTACCTATACTACTATGTTGATTGACTTAACTTAAAAGAGGGATGTGTACCCCGCTTGTATGTCTTGGGATAAATTAACTTGATCTGAGGTTGGTCAAAATGGCTCTCAGGGTGCCGTCCAACTTCATGATTCTATGATCTCTTCAAATGGGCATGTTTCTTTGTTTTAACTTTATTTCCCCCTCCTACCAGCAATTTTTTTTAAATAATATTTATTAGAAGTTAAATAGTTACAGAAAGAAAAAAAGAGAAAAAACAATAAAGAATTTAACAAACAATACATCAAAGATAAAAAGAAAGACAAAAAACAATACATCAAAACAACAAGAAAAACAAAAACATTTAAAAACACATCCAATTTCCATATCTTTACCTTTCATTTATTTGTTTCATCGACCTCCTCACACCTCCCTTTTTTGTATTCTAGTTCAATTTAGCTATTTCAGCAAATCCTTTCCATCTTTCTCAATCTTTTTTTTTTGTTCTATAATTTATCTTAACACAATCTAACTTTAAATTTTCCACTTTCGCCCATTAACAATCAGTTTTTACTTAGTTCTTTATAACATTTCGGCTAAAACCATATAACTTCATTCCAGCATTCTTCTAACATTCATTAATTAATTTTTATACCATGCCCTTTGTCATCAGCAGTCGTGACATTCTCCTTAGCAACTTGCCCAGAGCCTCCCTCACCTGATCATTCCTCAGACAGTAAATCAGTGGGTTCAGAAAAGGTGAAATAGCAGTGTAAAAGAGTGTGGCTGCCTTTGTGGCCCCTGCTTGGTTTTCTCCATGTGGAATTAAGTACATAGCTCCCACTGTGCCATAAAAGAGGGTCACCACTAAGAGGTGCATAGATACGGTGGAGAAGGACTTCTGACGGCTACCTTTGTCAGAGGACTTTATCAGGGTAAAAATGACTATGCCATATGATAACACAACAAATAATACATTGACTAAAAACATGACATGCATGATGACCTGGCATATAAAGGGGACACTTCCAAGAGGAGGACAGGCCAAGGACAGAATTGGCACAGGATCACACACAAAATGGTCAATGATGTTAGGTCCGCAGAAGGTTAGCTTAGAGATCAAAGTAGCTGGGACAATGTAGGCCAGAAAGCCAAGGACCCAACAAGAGGCCACCAGGGAATAGCAGGAATTTATGGACATAATTTGTGGGTAGCGTAGTGGGTGGCAGATGGCTAAATATCGGTCCAAAGCCATGGCTGAGAGGAAGAAGAATTCAGTGTTGCCAAGTGAGAATAAGAAGTAGAACTGGAGGATACAGGCATAGAAGGAGATGAGCCCAGGAGGAGACACCAGGTCAAAGAGCATATGGGGCACAGTTGTGGTCACGTAGCATATCTCCAGCCAGGAGAAGTTGCTCAGCAAGATGTACATAGGAAGCTGGGCTAAGTGAGCATCGAAGAAAACCACTGTGATAATGGTGATGTTCTCAACTAAAGTGACGATATAGAGGATGGTAAAAACAATGAGGAGCACTAACCGCTTCTCCTTCTCAACTCCAAATCCCAACAAGATGAATTCCTGTACTGTGGTACCATTGACTATCTCCATCTGGAATCACATAACAGAAGCAGTATCATACACCATCAGAGAGGTATCGGTTTCTTCACATACCATGAGCCTGTCTGCCTGTTTCCACCAACAGATAAAGGGAACACTTCCAAACAGCTATGAAATTTAGGGAGTGCAGTAGGGCCTTTCCTTCCTTGCACCGTGTGTAGCAGATCACAAGTGAACAGTGTTCAGAAGCAATATTTTTTCTGATTAGCTATAAATTTAAAATGGAATAAGAGCAAATGCACTTAAAAACGGACAACTATGGGGAAATATAATTTAAGAACTTTGCTAGTTTTCCATTTTGGGGCTAATAAAACACAATTGGGCTAACAAAAAAAAAATCTGCCACCTGAAATAGCCTTTGTCGCTTTGCTCAACTGTAGGGCCAACCCTATGATAACAAAATAGCTCCTAAAATATACATTAATTCGATTTCATCAAATTTATTTAGATGTAAATGCATTTAATCTCAAATTCCTTTCCCTTATAATTATCTGAGGGTTTCAGCACCTAACTTTTTACTTATGCTGTGTTAACTGAAAACAACAGGAATATTTAGAAAATTAAATTTCAGATTATGTTTTTAAATAAATTTTCGTCAAAATAATGTGTGTCAAAATATTACACAGACACACACACACACAAACAAACACACACACACAAACACATGCACACACACTATTAATTAAACTACAACAGGCTTCAGAACACCTCAAATATTTGGTGTATATTTGTTTGACCCTGCTGTTGTCCTGGGCACTTAATGTTGAATGATGGTCCTTGTTGAGCTGCAATTTGACATAGTGTGTTGGTTGCCCCATATAATCTATAGTATTGGGAACTACCTCCTTCTTGGGTTGGCATTCCACCTCTGATGCAAGTTCCCACCCAGGTATCTTGTGCTTCCATCAGAAATCCAGTTTATCTCCCTTTATAGCTAGCGGTTTGTTTTCACCATTCGTCAGAAATGCTCACCCCAAGTCCTCTCTCAGAATTTGGTAAGGAAGCATGCTCCTCTCCTTGTTTTATATTGTCACACACATTCGGAATTGCAGGAGTGAATGACATAAATGACCATAACGTGGGTTTGGAATCAGAAAGAGTCCAAATATCTCTGTGAATTCAGGCATAACAATGATTCAATGCCACTGATTATTTCTGGCTGCAGTTTTAATCACTGACTGGCTCAACCCTTGGGAGCACCTCTCTCAGGAACTAAGCTATCTGCCAACACACAGTAGCATCTCTTGGGAGACACAATGCCACCCCATTTCTCCTCTCCTTACTATGTTGCATAGATTCTACTCTGCGTTCTTTCTTTGTTCTATATTAAGCTGTGCTGCTAATTCAAGTTGTGGTGTGTTATCTCTTTCCATAAGCAAATGTTCATCCCATGACAGTTTTGTTTGCAAGTAAGGATATCAGATATGTTGTTGTTTTTACTTGTTTTATTTCCATATATAGAAGTGGAGCATAAGTCGAGGCAAGCAGGACACTCATTTCTACCAAGCCACAAATTCACTACACACCCTTCCCTATCTTCCATCCAGGAAACATAGACAGATGATAAGAGTTCAAGGGGACAGCCAAGCCAGGCAGGGAGGGTATGAAGAAGGCCTGGTGAAGGGCATGTCCTTGGGAGAAGTGGTGTGACCTATCACAGAGTAGGGCACATGGCATTCATAGAGTACCAAGAATCAGATAGAACGACCCAGAGGACCATATTTTGTTCCTGGGCTTCAGATTCCTCCCTCTTGTTTTAGTCAGCACTGTCTGCCCTTCCCTATGGTCATAATGGAGTGTGATCTTTACAACCAGCAAATGATGTATTGATATAATACAATGAACATGGTTCCACCAAGAGCAGAAAACAAAACAAATACAAAGCATGGCCAGAGTACATTCCCCTAGTGTCCTGATTACTACGAGACTGGGTTTAAAGCATCCCCCTCCCTTGAAGAAAATGTTGTGGCTCTGAAAGATCCAGACTTTGGGCTGACTAGTTGTCTTTCCCTTCTGCTACCTCGCCTTGGGTTCTCAAATTTCAGTAGTGCCCTGTGCAACCCCAAAATTCAGCACCCCTACCTCTCATCCTCCCTCCCAGTGGGATAAACAGTCTTTTTGCAAGATCTGAGACCTACTGAGTATGCATCAACTTGGCCCTCCTATATCAGTTACCAAGCAATCTGCCTGACAAAAGACTGGCTAGACAGATTCTTTAGCAATACTGCACGATGTGTTTAGTTTTTCCACCAGTCCAGAGATTCTTGATCTATCTACCCCTGCAACTGTAGCTGACAGTTTACAAACAACCACAGGGTTACTGTTGTATAAACGTTCCCTACACCAAGACAAATTAGGGAACAGTCTTTGCTTCAGAGAGCCAGTGTGGTGTAGTGGTTAAGAGCAGTAGATTTGTAATCTGGGGAACCGGGTTTGCGTCTCTGCTCCTCCACATGCAGCTGTTGGGTGACCTTGGGCTAGTCACACTTCTCTGAAGTCTCTCAGCCCCACTCACCTCACAGAGTGTTTGTTGTGGGGGAGGAAGGGAAAGGAGAATGTTAGCCGCTTTGAGACTCCTTCGGGTAGTGATAAAGCTGGATATCAAATCCAAACTCTTCTTTCCCCCCCTCCTCCTCCTCCTCCTCCTCTTCTTCTTCTTCTACAGCCCTTTTTCCTGACGTGCTGCTGTCTAAAAGATTGACATTAGGAATTATCCTACCCTTGGGAATTGAATTTGAAGCAAATAGAGGCTTTGTTCACATTCCCATTTACTGTGCACTCACCACCTTTCCACCGCTTGGTTTTTTTACGTGTTCACACATTATACAAAATAGTATTCTGTAAAAAAAGGTAAAGGGACCCCTGACCATTAGGTCCAGTCGGGGCCGACTCTGGGGTGGTGGCGCTCATCTTGCTTTATTGGCCGAGGGAGCCAGCGTACAGCTTCCGGGTCATGTGGCCAGCATGACTTCTGTACTTAGTTATAAAATACTGCAGATGGATGCATTGTTTCTCAAACCAGCTTCAAACCCTTAAGCTGTTCCCAATTCATCTTAACCAAATTTGAACTCCTTTGCGTAGGATAAAGACATCCCCACCCTATCAGTGCCCCCTAGTGCATACACAAACAGAAACAAATGTGACACTAATGAAGCCATGCTGATGTGAATATTTAAGGGACAAAGCGTTGTGCACAAACAGCCCAAGAAACTCAGTGCTGAACTATAATTTGGTAATGAATGCACTCATAGACCTTGGGTTTTGTTTTCCTCTCTTACTGCAGTGATGATATTGAATAATGGCTAGCTGTTGGAAAATCCTTCTCCTTTCAGTGGGCCGAACTTGCTGCCTTTTGCTACTTTGGTGCTACCTTGAAAAATGTGTGTGATGGCAAGCACAATGTTACAGCCAGTCTCCATAGCCATGCAGTGAAAGGAAAGTTTACATCTTTAGAAACAAGCAAGGAACAAACAAAAATCCAGAGTCAAGAGGCCCAAACCTTCCAAAGGAATAAAAAGATAATTAAGATAATGTTCTTGAAATTGCAGAATAGTAGAATATTGCAACAAAGGAAGGTGAAAGTTTGCACTAAGCAATTAAGAATTCTAATTCATCGTCAAATACACAGACACATAAACATATAAACATATTCGACATGTACACACGTAAGTTGAATATCATTGGAAATGTAAAAACAAATGGTATTTAAGGTTCAAATCTAATTATTTTTAGTGTGAATATATTTCATTTGATGGAGCACACAAAAAACTTTAGGAAATAATTTTAACTCTGATGGTTACTTCAAGTGTTTTAGGCCTAGCATTCCGGTTCCTAAATGGGAAATGGAGTTTCTTATGGTCTTGTTGACAAGACTATATAAATTAAAAATTAATTTTGATTTCTAGTCTCAGATAGATTGATTGTAGGCAACCCTGAGGTGTTTCCTGGATTGAATCTTGACTGGACAGTATAAAATATGAGGGAGGAGATGTGTCTGTCTTACTTAACTCGAAATATTTAAGTTTGGAGAGAGTTCTGAAAGACTTGTTTTGTCCTGTTTTGTCTCAACACGTATTATTACCTTTCTTTCGTGCAACCTGCCCATAGCCTCTTTCACATGATTGTTCCTCAGACAGTAGATTGGAGAGTTAAGGAAGGGTGTAATAGCTGTGTAGAAGACAGTCACTGCCTTCACAACCTCTGACTGACTTCCTCCACCTGGAATACAATAAATCTACGATCGTGGTGTAGTCCCCCTTTCCATAAGCAATTATTCATTCCAGAAACACCTTAACCAGAATCAGTTTTGTTTGGAGGAGAGGAAATCAGACATTTGTGCTATTTTGGCAATATTTGTTTTATTTCCATATATGCAAATGAAGAATTAGTTGAGACAAGCAGGACAGACATTCCTCCCAAGCAGCAGAAACCCTGAGAGAGACACCCTGCAACCCCAAGGCCCATTCAGCCTACACTTTCCTTCATGATGGACCTTTCTGCATCTCTCTCTGACACTGCTATTTCTTCACACACTCCTACACACGTACACTTCATCCTTTCAGAGTAGGAACATTAACAGAGGGACTTCCTGTAGCACCATCAAAACCCTTGAAGGGCTTAAGCGATTTGAGAAGAGATGTTCTACTTACACTACTATGTTGATTGATTTAACTTAAAAGAGGGATGTGTACCCCGCTTGTATGTCTTGGGATAAATTAACTTGATCTGAGGTTGGTCAAAATGGCTCTCTGGGTCCCTTCCAACTCCATGATTCTATGATCTCTTCAAATGGGCATGTTTCTTTGTTTTAACTTTATTTCCCATTCCTACCAGCAATTTTTATACTATGCCCTTTGTCATCAGCAGTCGTGACATTCTCCTTAGCAACTTGCCCAGAGCCTCCCTCACCTGATCATTCCTCAGACAGTAAATCAGCGGGTTCAGAAAAGGCGAAATAGCAGTGTAGAAGAGCGTGGCTGCCTTTGTGGCCCCTGCTTGGTTTTCTCCATGTGGAATTAAATACATAGCTCCCACTGTGCCATAAAAGAGGGTCACCACTAAGAGGTGCATAGATACGGTGGAAAAGGACTTCTGACGGCTACCTTTGTCAGAGGACTTTATCAGGGTAAAAATGACTATGCCATATGATAAGACAACAAATAATACATTGACTGAAAACAAAACATGTATGATGACCTGGCATATAAAGGGTACATTTCCAAGAGGAGGACAGGCTAAGGACAGAATTGGCACAGGGTCACACACAAAATGGTCAATGATGTTAGGTCCGCAGAAGGTTAGCTTGGAGATCAAAGTAGCTGGGACAATATAGGCCAGAAAGCCAAGGACCCAACAAGAGGCCACCAGGGAATAGCAGGAATTTGGGGACATAATTTGTGGGTAGCGTAGTGGGTGGCAGATGGCCAAATATCGGTCCAAAGCCATGGCTGAGAGGAAAAAGAATTCAGTGCTGCCAAGTGAGAATAAGAAGTAGAACTGGAGGAAGCAGGCATTGAAGGAGATGAGCCCAGGAGGAGATACCAGGTCAAAGAGCATATGGGGCACAGTGGTGGTCACGTAGCATATCTCTAGCCAGGAGAAGTTGCTCAGCAAGATGTACATGGGAAGCTGGGCTAAGTGAGCATCGAAGAAAACCACTGTGATAATGGTGATGTTCTCAACTAAAGTGACGATATAGAGGATGGTAAAAACAATGAGGAGCACTAATCGTTTCTCCTTCTCAACTCCAAAGCCCAGCAAGATGAATTCCTGTACTGTGGTACTATTGACTATCTCCATCTGGAATCACATAACAGAAGCAGTATCATACACCATCAAAGAGGTATCGGTTTCTTCACATACCATGAGCCTGTCTGCCTGTTTCCACCAACATACAAAGGGTAAAAAGCTATGAAATTTAGGGAGTGCAGTATGGCCTTTCCTTCCTTGCACCCTGTGTATCAGATCACAACTGAACAGTGTTCAGAAGCCATTATTTTTTCTGATTAGCTATAAATTTTAAATGGAATAAGAGCAAATGGACTTAAAGCAGAATTGCATAGGGAAATATAATTCAGAAAAGGTCTAGCCACTTTGCCATGAACAGCTTGTCCCGAAATGCTCTCCATTCTTTCAACTGCCCTGCCACAAACACACACTGAGAGAGACAGAGAGAAAGAAAGAAAGAAAGAAAGGCTACTAAGCCCAGAAATGGCATTGAGCCAAATCACAAAATTCAATACAGTGGTACCTTGGGTTAGGAACTTAATTCGTCCTGGAGGTCCGTTCTTAACCTGAAACTGTCCTTAACCTGAGGTACCACTTTAGCTAATGGGGCCTCCCATTGCCACTGCCACCATGCAATTTCTGTTCTCATCCTGAAGCAAAGTTCTTAACCCGAGGTACTATTTCTGGGTTAATGGAGTCCGTAACCTGCAGCATCTGTAACCTGAGGTACCACTGTATATAGTATTTTTTTAATGTGGGTGTGTGGGGGTTTGTGTGGGTGGGTGTGGGTGGGTGTGAGAGGAATGAGACTGATAAAGACTATCTAAATCTGGTTATGAGTGAAATATGTTAAGAGATGGGACATTGATGCTCTGAGACATTTTGCTGCTCGAAGAACATCAAATCCCCCTCCCCACTATGCTAGGATCAACACTTTGATTTTGTATATAATTTTTTATTAAGTTATCTCTTCTACAATTTAAAGTACTCATTTTTACATCCTTAAGATATCAATGACTTCCCTTCTTCTTTTTCCATGGCTCATTTTACATATCACATATCCCTGCATATTTTACAGAAACTATACCATTCAGTATTCCATTATTACATGCATCATAACTTATTTACACTGTTGAATTTATCTTAATGCTGCCAGCGTTTTCAGCTGTACACAGTTATTTCCATATCTTCAATAAATGTTTTCCAGTCTTTTCTAAACATATGTTCTTCTTTTTCTCTTATTCCATATCTGCAAGCTGCGCATATTCTGTCAACTTAAGTTACCACTCTTCTTTGGTCGGGACCTCGCTAGTTTTCCATTTTGGGGCTAACAAAACACAATTGGGCTAACAAAAAATATTCTGCCACATGAAATAGCCTTTGTCACTTTGCTGAATTGTAGGGCCAGCCCTAGGATAACAAAATAGCTCCTAAAATATACATTAACTTGAATTCATCAAATTTGATTAGATGTAAATGCATTTAATCTCCAATTCCTTTCCCTTATAATTATCTTAGGGTTTCAGCATCTAACTTTTTACTTGTACTGGGTTAACTGAAAACAACAGGAATATTTAGAAAATTAAATTTCAGATTATTTTTTTAAATTGATTTTGATCAAAATAATGTTTGTCAAAATATTATACACACACACACAAACCATTAATTAAACTACAACAGGCTTCAGAACATCTCATATATTTGTTGTATATTTGTTTGACCCTGCTGTTGTCCTGGGCACGCAATGTTGAATGATGGTCCTTGAGGAGCTGAAATTTGGCATAGAGTGTTGGTTGCCCCATGTAATCTACAGGATTAGGAACTACAGTGGTACCTCGGGTTACATATGCTTCAGGTTACAGACGCTTCAGGTTACAGACTCTGCTAACCCAGAAATATTACCTCAGGTTAAGAACTTTGCTTCAGGATGAGAACAGAAATCGTGCTCTGGCGGTGCAGTGGCAGGAGGAGGCCCCATTAACTAAAGTGGTGCTTCAGGTTAAGTACAGTTTCAGGTTAAGAACAGACCTCCGGAACAAATTAAGTACTTAACCCGAGGTACCACTATACCTCCTTCTTGAGTTGGCATGCCACCTCTGATACAAGTTCCCACCCAGGTATCTTGTGCTTCCATCAGAAATCCAGTTTATCTCCCTTAATAGCTAGCAGTTTGTTTTCACCATTCGTCAGAAATGCTCACCCCAAGTCCTCTCTCAGAATTTGGTAAGGAAGTATGCTCCTCTCCTTGTTTTATATTGTCACACACATTCGAAACTGCAGAAGTGAATGACATAAATAACCATAACGTGGGTTTGGAATCAGAAAGAGTCCAAATATCTCTGTGTGAATTCAGGCACACCAATGCTTCAATGCCACTGATTATTTCTGGCTGCAGTTTTAATCACTGACTGGCTCAACCCTTGGGAGCACCTCTCTCAGGAACTAAGCTATCTGTGCCTAGTTCCTACTGTACACACAGTAGCATCTCTTGGGAGACACAATGCCACCCCATTTCTCCTCTCCTTACTATGTTGCATAGATTCTATGCGTTCTTTCTTTGTTCTATATTAAGCTGTGCTGCTAATTCAAGTTGTGGTGTGTTCTCTCTTTCCATAAGCAATGCTTTATTCCGCAACAGGTTTCTTTGCAAGTAAGGATATCAGACGATTCCCTTGGGAATTGAATTTGAAGCCAATAGAGGCTTTGTTTACACTCCCATTTAATGTGCACTCACCACCTTTCCACCACTTGGTTTGTTCACACAACATTACAGTAGTACCTCGGGTTAAGAACTTAATTCATTCTGGAGGTCTGTTCTTAACCTGAAACTGTTCTTAACCTGAAGCACCACTTTAGCTAATTGGGCCTCCTGCTGCTGCGCTGGCACCAGAGCATGATTTCTGTTCTGTTCCTGAAGCAAAGTTCTTAACCCGAGGTACTATTTCTGGGTTAGCGGAGTCTGTAACCTGAAGCGTCTGTAACCTGAAGCTTATGTAACCCTAGGTACCATTGTATACAAAATAGTATTCTGTATTTCATTATAAAATACTGCAGTTTGATGCCTTGTTTCTCAAACCAGCTTCAAACCTTAAGCTGTTCCCAATTCATATTTCCCAAGGTTTGAACTCCTTTGCATAGGATAAAGATATCACCACCCTATCACAAACAGCCCAAGAAACTCAGTGCTGAACTGTAATGTGGTAATGAACGCACTCATAGACCCTGGGCTTTGCTTTCCTCTCTTACTGCAGTGATGATACTGAATAATGGCTAGCTGTTGGAAAATCCTTCTCCTTTCAGTGGGCCGAACTTGCCCCTTTTTGCTACTTTGGTGCTACCTTGAAAAATGTGTGTGATGGCAAGCACAATGTTACAGCCAGTCTCCATAGCCATGCAGTGAAAGGAAACTTTACATCTTTAGAAACAAGCAAGGAACAAAGAAAAATCAACAGTCAAGAGGCCCAAACCTTCCAAAGAAATAAAAAGATAATTAAGATAATGTTCTTGAAATTGCAGAATCGTAGAATATTGCAACAAAGGAAGGTGAAAGTTTGCACTTAGCAATTAAGAATTCTAATTCATGGTCAAATACACAGACACATAAACATATAAACATATTTGACATGTACACACGTAAGTTGAATATCATTGGAAATGTAAAAACAAATGGCATTTAAGGTTCAAATGTAATTCTTTTAGTGCATGTATATTTCATTTGTCGGAGCACACAAAAATCACACAGCTAATATATTTAATGATATTAGAACATCCATTTTTATTACATGTAGAAAATTATTTTAGCTTGAGTGTTAGGCCTTGTATTTGAGTCCTCAAAGAGAGGTCAAGTGAACTTCTTTGTCATGCAGGGACAGTCTTTGGAATTTTTTTGTAATATAGTGCCCCATCCATGGCCAAACCTTGGAGCTCCCAAATGGATCTTCTAAATTATGAATCTTCTCAATTTTGTGCCCCTTCAGCTCAGTGCCCTTTGGGGAGGGGGGACGGCTCACACCTTCCTAAATCTGGCACTGTATCGTGCCATGTGGTTGCCAAGCTGTCGGAGACCAGAAGTCAGATTCGTATTCACCCGTGAATGAAGGAAAGAAGCAGAGCAACTGCAGAAACATTGCTATCGGAGGAGCCTTGTGGACAGGAAGGATTTAGCACTGCATTCCTCTGACTCAAATATCTCTTTTGCAGAGAAACCAAAAAGTGATGTTACAGTAGGAGATTACTGGAGGAGATTGAGCACCTTTAAGTGAATCAGCAACTTGCAGCACAGCTAGAGTCAAGGGTCAGGCTGTACCTGCTACTGCTGCTACATAACAGATCAGTTTAAGCTTAACTGTGACCTTTCTCCTCAGAAGTCTCGCCTCAACAACCTTACCAGTGCCTCTTTCACCTCAGAAAGGAAGATCAGTGGGTTAAGAAGAGGTGTGCTGACAGCATGGATAAATGTTGCTGCTTTGCTGACATTTGCCAAGGACAGAATTGGCTCACAACCATACCATAAATTGTCATTTATGTCAGGTATATAAAAGGATAATTTGGAGATCAGTTCATACCGGCATCAATCTTAGATCTATTTTACTTTTAGGAAATAATTTTAACTCTGATGGTTACTTCAAGTGTTTTAGGCCTAGCACTCTGGTTCCTAAAGGGGAAATAGAGTTTCTTGTGGTCTTGTTGACACGTCTTTGTAAAATAAAAATTAATTTTTATTTCTAGTCTCAGATGGATTGATTCTAGGCAACCCTGAGGTGTTCCCTGGCTTAAATCTTGACTGGACAATATAAAATATGGGGGAGGAGATGTGTCTGTCTTACTCAACTCTAAATACTTAAGTTTGGAGAGACAGTTTTGAAAGACTTGTTTTGTCCTACTTTTGTCTCAACTCGTCACCTTATTAGCTTTCTCCTCCACAACCTGCCCATAGCCTCTTTCACCTGATTGTTCCTCAGACAGTAGATTAGAGGGTTAAGGAAGGGTGTAATAGCTGTGTAGAAGACAGTCACTGCCTTCACAACCTCTGACTGTCTTTCTCCACCTGGAATACAATACATCGCTCCTACTGTGCCATAGAAAAGTGTTGCCACCATTATATGAAAAGATATGGTGCAGAAGGCCTTCCTTCGACTGCCTTGGCTAGATGTGTTTATCAGATTAAGAATCACAAAGCCATAGGATAGCACAACAAAGAAGATGTTGCTTAAAAACAGAGTATTGATGAAAATTTTGCAGACAATAGAAATGTTCCCAAGAGGAGGGCAGGCCAAGGATAGAATTGGACCAAGATCACACATAAAATGGTCAATAACATTAGGACCACAGAAGGACAACTTTGAGATTAAAATAACTGGAATGATGTAGGCCAGGAAGCCTCCAGTCCAACATGAACCCACCAGGGCATAACACAAATTCCGGGACATAAGTTGTGGGTAGCGCAGAGGATGGCAGATGGCCAAATACCGATCCAAAGCCATGGCTGAGAGGAAGAAGGTTTCTGTGCAGCCAAATGAGAAGAAGAAGTAGAACTGAAGGAAGCACTCATGGAAAGAAATTACCCCATGATGGGATGCCAGGTCAAAGAGCATACGGGGCACAGTGGTAGATACATAGCACATCTCCATCCAGGAAAAGTTGCTGAGCAGGACGTACATGGGAAGCTGGGCCAAGTGGTTATCTAGGAATACCACTGTGATAATGGTGATATTCTCAGCCAAAGTGAGCATGTAGAGAACGGTGAAAAACACAAAGAGCAAAAATTCTTTCTGCAACTCAACTCTAAATCCCAGCAAAATGAATTCTTGGACTGTGGTTCCATTGGCTATCTCCATCTGGAAACACACAACAGAAGAATTGTCACATACTGTATGGAGATGTTAAAAGTTTGGGTACCCTTTTGGTTTCCCCTGAAGGACAAAGGCTTAAGCAGGCATGTCACCAGGTAGCACAGTGTGGTGTTCCTTCTCCACCTACTTGTGGTACAGATCTTATGTGATTACTCCTCGAGAGCAGCTATTTTTCAGATTGACTCTAAATTATATCAAAAGTCTAACTCCCAAGAATGAATTTACAAAATGCTCATCTATTTCTGAGAGAGATTCTCCTTTGACCTGGGATGTGTTTCCATGGGAACTAGATATTAACTGTATTCCTTAAAATATAGATGGGATAAACTGTCAATTTTGGTTTCTCCCTGTTTCTTTTTTTCAAACTTACATTCAGTTTTCCACATTTTCACATCAGTTTGTGATTATTATTTCTAAGTCCTCGTGAAAATTCACCAGCATTTTAGTGCTAATATTTCCTAATCTATATTTTCTATCAATTGTTTCTTAGCATGCACATTTTTGCAAAGCAATTTTCCTCAATATAATACATGTTTGTATCTTATTTCCACTAATATATCCATTTTATATGCACTTTACCATGGTATATGTATTTTTCTACACATTATTTGCCCAGATTGAACTGCAGAATTTGGTTCATTAAAAGGTTTCCTTTTAATGTACATTGAATTAAATTTTTCACCCATTCCTATCTGCTGCCCTTAAATCCTTAGGGATATCTAAAAGGGGGCATAAGGCAGAGCTTTCCCTGCCAACTAAGAATGGGGTAGTCCTGGTGCCTTTGAAGGAAACCAAGGGATCAGCTTTCTTCCCACCCAGCTTTCCATTATCTTGGTTGTTGTTGTTTAGTCATTTAGTTCATTATCTTGGTAATAGGCCCCCTATCTAAACAACCGTAGGTCGCAGCATGTTTCCTCCGTCCAGCAAAATGCTTACCCTAAGTCTGGTGTCGGAATCTTGTGGGAGAAATGCTGCTTTCTGAACACTATTGACACTCATCTACAGCACTGATGGAGCAAAGGATGTAAAGACATAATGGTTTGGTGAAAGAAAGCTTCAAAATACATGTCCTTGGGCATGCAGGCAGGCCAAAGCTTCAATGCCACTGAATAGTTCTGGCTCTGTTTTTAATCACTGACTAACACAACCCTTGGGAAGATCTCTCTAAGGAACTAAGCTATTTCTCAACAAAGAATCTCTGGGGGATGTAATTCCACCTTATTCCCCCCTCTCCTATGTTGCATGGATTCTTCTCTCTGTTTCCTCTTTGTTCTATATTAAGTTGTGTTAATTCAAGTTGTTGTTTGCTTCCTCTTTACCCAAGAAAGAGGCATCTTGACTGGGACTCATTTCCTTTGGGGGAGAGAACCCTACCAATTATGATGTTTTGGCAATGTCTACTTTACAAATGAAGGCAAGCAGGCATGTTGCTTACAGCCCTTGCAATGGTTTACTTGGTTGCTGTATTCAGGGCCAGGGAGGAATTTTCTCCTGCAAGTAAATTGGCTGGCTTGTACACTTTTGCGTATCTCAGCGACCTCCACAACATTGTTGGATAAGGCATTGGGCTGGATCCTTAGTCACATGGGTATCCCATTAGAAAGGGATGCGGGTGGCACTGTAGTCTAAACCACTGATCCTCTTGGGCTTGCCAATCAGAAGGTCAGCAGTTCAAATCCCTGTGATGGGGTAAGCTCCCGTTGCTCTGTCCCAGCTCCTGCCAACCTAGCAGTTAAAAAGCACACCAGTGCAAGTAGACAAATAGGTACCACTGTGGTGGGAAAGTTAATGGCGTTTCCATGCGCTCTGGTTTCCATCATGGTATTCTGGTGTGCCAGAAGTGGTTTAGTCATGCTGGCCACATGACCCAGAAAGCTGTCCATGGACAAACACCAGCTCCCTCAGTCTGAAAGCGAGATGAAAGCCACAACCCTATAGTCGCCTTTGACTAGAGTTAACTGTCTAGGGTGTCCTTTGCTTATACCTTTTTATCCAGGAGGGTTGTTTCTGTCTGGGGGTCCACTGGAGGACCGATGGGTCAATACAACTTTCTCAATGACAGCCTGTGCAGGGTTGTGACATCTAGTCTATATTGGGGGGTGACATCCCAGTGCAAGGTTGACTCCACCAGGTTCCTATCAGGTGGGCTCCTTGATGCTGGATACATGACCAATGCCATTTCCAAACCTATTCTTTCCCGTAACCAATAAAGTTCTGACCCAGTTCAACCAAATAACATTCTCCTGTGTTGATTCATTTGGCCCTCCTGTCACCTGTTATGGCTGTTATGCCCTTGTGCTGGCAATCCAAGGATACATTCTAGCCAGACAAAAACATTCAGGAAGGGTATTAGACCATATAACACCGGTCCTGAAAGACTTTCATTGGCTCCCAATATGTTTCCAAGCACAATTGAAAGTGTTGGTGTTGACCTTTAAAGCCCTAAACGGCCTCAGCCCAGTATCCCTGAAGGAGCGTCGCCACCCCCCATTGCTCTGCCCGGACACTGAGGTCCATCTCCAAGGGCCTTCTGGCAGTTCCCTCCCAGTGAGAAGTGAGGTTACAGGGAACCAGGCAGAGGTCCTTCTTAGTGGCAGCACCTGTCCTGTGGAACTCCCTTCCATCAGATGTCAAGGAAATAAACAACTATCTGACTTTCAGAAGACATTTGAAGGCAGCCCTGTTTAGGGAAGTTTTTAATGTTTGATATTTTATTGTGTTTTTAATATTCTTTTGGAAGGTGCCTTGCTGCTGCTGCTGCTGTTGTTGTTGTTGTTGTTGTGCAGGGGTGATGTAGGGTGAGCCCAGAGGGTAAGGGTTGTGGTTAAAGAAGAGTATGGCCTACAGAGAGTACCAAGGACCATATAGCAGGTGTTTCCAAACTGTGGTCTGCAGACTGTTGCAAACACTTCCCTCACTCCTTCACCCAGGGAGAGTCACACTGATTCCCAGAGAATTGCTAGTGAAGGACTTGGGAAACAAGCAGTCAACAAAATAAAAAGTGGCATAAACACCACTGAAAACCATTCTATTTATTGTAATTTTCATTGTTTTATTTTTTCCTCTGCCCCACTTTGATATTAAATAACAAAAGTAAATATATATTACCCCCCTGAATAATATTCCAGGATTCAGATTACATTTATTTAAAATACAATGTAACATACACATAGAATTAAGAGTTTCTTATTTAAAATAATATTCAATCTACTATAATATATAAAATTAATCTTTCATTTACAACATTCATTACTTTCTATAACCTATAATCAAAACAAACAACACCATCCATTTGATCCACATTTCTTTTTTCTCAATTCATGCATCCCTTTTTCAATCAATTCTGTTTGCCCTTTTAAAAAGACCAATAACTGAATGTTGGCCTACCCCAAACTTGTCCAGTTTTCTTTGACCTTTTATTACTTGAAATCTGTGACAGTCTTTCCAATACAGGCATTAGCCAAACTTTACATTAGCAATGTTGAAGATTTATGTACTTATTTTTTTCTAGTGTTGAGTTTTCCTTCACCTTCAGTTCTTTATTACTACATTCAAATAAGTTCAGCAAGACCAGGGTAGGAGCAATTTATAATTCTTGTTTTACTGTTTTTGAGATTTCTGCAAAAACTTTCTTCCATTTTTTCAACTTCTGGGCATTGCCACCACATGTTTAGGTAGTTGCCTATCATTTGTCACTCTCCAGCATATTGGAGAGGAGCCTGGGTTGAGGAAAGCCAATTGCCTACATGTCAAATACCAAAAATGTGTTAATTATAAGGATAACAGCCTTGCAAATGCTGATATTGATATGTAAGGTGTGGTCCATCACCTAGCCCTCTAAAACCTCTACCTCATCCTTTCTTGGTTTGGGAATGATCCAATATTTCTGTATCTCAAGGGCTCACAGAAAGCTCTTCCAGCCAACCAATGATCTGATGCAGAGTCATTGGTGCAAGGAGGCTTCATTATATTTTAAAGGTTTGCTCAAATTTTAATTCAAGAAAGGAGGACTCATGGGATTTTTTTTCCAGATGAGGGCCCCATCTGCTGCTATTAACATCAAAGAGTGTTTTAGAGTCATATGAGTTCTAAAGGCAACTGGATTTTGAACCAGCTGAAGTTGCAAAGTCTTCAAAGGCAGCCCTACTTTAGTGCTTTGTTGCTATAATCCAGTTTAGAAATTACCAGAGCACGGAGTATCATGACCAAGTCATTTCTGCCCCAAAGGGCCCAGACCTGATGAACCAGATGGAGCGGTAGATAGGCACTTCTAGCTGTTGGTGGTACCTGGGACTCAAATGACAATGGTGGATCCAGGATTTGCTTAAGAAAGAGATGCATTGCCATTTCCTTCAAGGGAGATGGCACTCTGCCCTCCACCAGTGTAGCTCTTTCTACCCACCCCAGCATAAACCAATAATAAATTTACCCAACTCCCACCTCAATTACACAGTAGCAGAAATAGGAACATTTAAAGCTTCCTTAGACTAAGTCAGATCATTGGTCCGTGTAATACATTGACTGGCAGCAGCTCTCCAAGATTTCAGGCAAGCGTCTCTCCCAGTTACATGGAGATGCCAAGGAATAAGGCAGAATCCCTTTGCATGCAAAAGCTAGAACCCTTCCCCCATTCAAAGTAGTAGTAATAAAATAACATGGACCATAAAATGATTGCTCTTCATCTTGTTACAGTTAATTTATATATTGAATTCTATACCACAGTCTCGAAACGTTGTATGCATGAGATAATTAAAGGAAGTTAATTAAATAAGCCCACCCTCCTACCTTTGGCTTTTATTCCAGATAAAATACCTCCATTTCCCCTCCACTTTCCTACATCACCCTCTTTCTTCTCAATAACCGGAACAATGCTTCCTTCACCTGATCATTCCTGAGACAGTAGATGAGGGGGTTGAGCATAGGGGCAAAAGCAGTATAGAAGAGAGCCATCACTTTAGCGTTGTCACTGTGACTCTCTCCACTGTGCCCTATATACATAGCTGCCACAGATCCATAAAAGAGTGTCACCACTGCTAGGTGGGAAGATACTGTAGAAAAACCCTTGATACCAGTGCTCTCATTAGATGTTTTCACCAGGGTGAATACTACACATGCATAGGAGACCACAATGAACAGGAAAGTAACCAGAATCACAGAAGAGCTGACAAGGAAGCAGAAGAGGGGGAGGTGCCCCAGTGGAGGACAGGCCACAGCAAGGAGTTGACCAGAGTCACACACAAAGTGATCAAGTATATTGGAGCCACAGAAGGACAACCTGGAGATCAAAAACACTGGTACAATGTAGCACAGGAAGCCCCAAATCCAACATGCAGCCACCAGGACATAGCAGAAATCTGGGGTCATAATTTGTGGGTAGCGCAGTGGGTGGCAGATGGCCAAAAACCGATCCAAGGCCATGGCTGAGAGGAACAGGCATTCAGAAGTCCCAAGGGAGAAATAGATGTAAAACTGGAGGAAGCAAGCATGGAAGGAGATGACCCCACCTGAGAAGGACAAGTCAAAGAGCATCCGTGGTGCAGTGGACGTGACATAACACATCTCCAGCCAGGAGAAGTTGCTCAGCAAGATGTACATGGGCAGGCGAGCCAGGCGAGCATCATGAACCACTATCATGATGATGATGAAGTTCTCAGCCAACGTGAGGGTGTAGACTGCTGTTAAGAAGATGAGAAGGAGCAGGCGTCCCTGTGGTCCAACTTGGAAGCCCAGCAGAATGAATTCCTGCACCATGGTCTCATTGACCAGCTCCATCTGGATCACACACAAAACTGCCTGGAGGCTAGTCTTGCATTTTCAATGGTAAACTAAGGTTATTTAATGTTTGGAATGGAGAAA
The DNA here is from genome assembly GCF_965153285.1 of Podarcis tiliguerta. NCBI lineage: Eukaryota > Metazoa > Chordata > Lepidosauria > Squamata > Lacertidae > Podarcis > Podarcis tiliguerta. The sequence goes on along the minus strand of NC_139546.1, from coordinate 40,702,437 downwards.
GCCTTTGTGCTGGGTGGGGGAAGGGAAAGTTAACCAAGTTTGTTTACCAATAATAGAGGTGGCAGGGGTGGGCTGACTTCAGTTCTGAGTGATGTATTCATTTAAAATCCTTTTTAAATCTACTAATATGCTTTAAACATTGAGGTGGCAGGGGTGGGCTGACTTTAGAATCCTTTTTTGCTTTAGATTCATTTTTAATCTACTAAAGGTAAAGGTACCCCTGCCCGTACGGGCCAGTCTTGACAGACTCTAGGGTTGTGCGCCCATCTCACTCAAGAGGCCAGGGGCCAGCGCTGTCCGAAGACACTTCCGGGTCACGTGGCCAGCGTGACATCGCTGCTCTGGCGAGCCAATCTACTAATATGCTTTAAATATAGCAGGCAAAGTTCACATTGAGGATCTCTGGACAATTATACAGTGGCTTTCAGGCACTCCTGAGAATGCAGTTTTGCTTGAGGATATAAATAACTTTCTGAATCAGTAGTCAGGTCCAGTATTCTTTACAAACCTCCTAGTAATCAACACTAACTGATGGTCAACGTGAAACTGACCCAAAATCTCCCAGCCTTCTTTCTGCCCAAACATTGTTTATGGTATGTTAAGCAAGTAGAATATAACAATATGAATTTGTTTCAGCTGTCTTTGTCCTCTGAAGCATCAAAAGTACTAGAATTGTCACAGGTTGCATCTTAAAAAACCTAGCCTTCTAAAATTCCCACCACACCTCTGCATGGTTTGGGAATAACCCAATGTTTCTGTACCTAATCGCACACAGAAACCTCCTCCAACAAACCAAAGACCTGGTGCAGATAAAGTCCCAGTATTCATGGTGCTCAGATACTTCATTCTGTCATTCCTTTAGCTCAGGGCTGGCTTTGGTAGTTGAGAAAGAAAAGACTGTATTTATCTTAAAGGTTTGCTGAAGTTTTCATTTAAGAAAGGAAGGACTCTTGGGAACTTGCCTATCAAGGCTAATTCTGTTTCCCTTCAAAACAAGGTCTCCTTGGGGATTTCTGAAGAACTTGTAATGTATAGTAGCTTTGTTTACTTACGTGCTGAACCCTCCACATTGGATGAATTGGGAATACTACTGGTATTTGCTCTCTCTTTTTTTTTTCTTAAGTAAAAATGGATTTCTATTTTTAAATAAAGCTTAAAATACAGACAGCAAAAAGGGTATAACACAAGCAACAAATAAAACAAGACCACTGGTTAAGGGAAATAGAAAAGTCACCGATTAGACTACTTAGAGAATTGTGTGGAAATCTGAGGGACAATTAGAGTAAAACAGTCTAAGGAGGAATTTGCAAACTGTTGAGGATGTTTGGTTGTGTAAGTTATGTAGCCAGATCATAGTCTGAAAACAAATGTTTTGGGGGGGGTTTTAGGTGAAGGGGCAAGGCTCAGTGGTAGAGTACATGTTTGAATGCAAAGGGTTCCAGGTTCAATCCCTGGCACCTTCAGACAGGGCTGAAGACCCTTGGCTGAAGCTCTGAAGAGCCCCTGTCAAGTATTTTTGAGAATACCGAGATAGGTGAATTAAAGGTCTGATTCAGAATATCATCATCATCATCAAATTTATTATCCTGCATTCACCAGCCAATTCCAGGGTGGCTTACAACCATTTAACATTGTATACACAGTTAAACCAAATTGGAATCAAAGCAAAAGGGTGAGTCTAGTGAAACCAGGGTAAGTAGGTGTCTCTTCAGCATTCACCAAATGCTGTATAGTGATGCAGGTCTGTGGGGAGGGAATTCCAGAAGACAGGAGCTGCTCTCCCTGGGAACTCTGAGTGATCTCTCCGTGGGAACTCTAAGTTCCACCCTACCATACATTTTACAGAAATTCTATGGAAATTTCATAATCATGGCATCCCCCACAGAATCTGGGAACCATATTTAACACTTCCCAGAGCTATAATTCCTAGCACCCTTAACAAACTACAAGACTTGTGGAAACAAGTAGTGGTGGACAGATACTTTCTTTGCTGATGTCCCATCCATGTGAAAGGCACAGTAATGTGACTTCATATATGTTCAGTCAGATATAGGCTGAGATGTATGCTACCTGCACTCTGCCTGTCAACCCTTCTGTTTCATCTCATGTGTAATCAGGTCACAAGACTACTGTGATGGGATGAAGAGCTGCTTGTGTGTAAACTGCAAATCCCTCCGAGTTTGAACAGTTTCTCAAACCTCTGCCTGTGACGGAGCCCCTCCAGCATGGCTGCGTCAGTCGCTAGCAGAATCCGAAAGTGGTTGCTTTCGGAAACGTTTCCAACATAAAAGCTCCTTAACGGAAACACGTCTTCTGGACTCTCTGCGTGACAGTTTCCGGCGAGGAACGGGTGTCCCTATAGGAGGACCTGAGACATCCCCACTGTTTTCGCTGGAAGCATCTCTGAGCCATTCCTCCGACTCTCCTTCCCTTGACATTCCTGTTCGCCCCCTACTGGTTCCCTCTTCAGGTGTTACGTCTCTCTCTACTTCAGAGAGCCTTGGCACCTCTTGTGCTGCCGATGGCAGTTCCCTGACATCCACCTCCCCTCCAGGGCCCCCTTCACCCCCTCCCGTCTCCTCCCCTTCGGGGTGGGAGGAGGCAAAACCCCGGAAAGAACCTTCCTCATCGTCTGAAGTTTCGAACACCTTTCTCCACTTGTTGCGGTTCCTAGTCTCTCGGTACTCCTCGTCATCTGAGTCCGTTCCTTCTTCCAACTCCGACTCCGCGAATCCTTCCAGTTCCTCTTCCTCGTCTGTGGTGCCGAAATACTCCCTCCTAAACCTTGCTGCCGGCTGTGGTTTCCTCGGGAATCTTTGGTGGAACGTTTCTGTTAAAACCTCGTCATTGACCTCCTCTGCTGTCACCCAAGTGTTTTCCGACTCCGGTTCCCCTTCCCACGCCACTAAATACTCCACCTGATTGCCCTTCCACCTGGAATCGAGGATTTCCGCTACATGGTTACTGCTCTCCCTCTCTTCCAAGACTGGTCCCCTGTTGTACTCCCCTTCACCTCCCCCCTTGTACGGTGACAGTAACGACCTGTGGAACACTGGGTGCAATTTCATGTGGTTGGGTAACCGGAGTTTGAAAGCCACTGGGTTGACCTGCTGAATGACCTCAAAGGGTCCCAATCTCTTGGGTCTTAATTTCTTACAACCCCCTTTGAACGGCAACCCTTGGGTGGACAACCACACCTGATCCCCCACCCTTACTGTTTCACCTTCCCTCCTGTTCTTGTCTGCCTGCTTCTTATATTGTGCCTTGGCCCTTTCTAAGTTGAGCTGAAGCTGACGATGGATCGCTTCCATCTCTTCTACAAAATGTTCGGCCGCTGGGACGCTCCATCTCTCGCCTCCCTCCCCCGGGAATGCCCTGGGGTGACACCCGTAATTGGCCAAAAAGGGGCTCATCCCTGTGGATACATGCTCCGCATTGTTGTAGGCAAATTCTGCCAGCGCCAGCTTTTCGACCCAATCATTCTCTCTGTCATTGACATAACACCTCAGATATTGTTGGAGGATGCTATTTGCTCTTTCCGCCTGCCCGTTGGTTTCAGGGTGCCGGGCCGTCGAGAAATTGACTTCCACGTGCAGCAAGCTCATGAGCTTCCTCCAGAACCTGGAAGTAAATTGTTTCCCGCGGTCTGAGATAACCCTCAAGGGGGCGCCATGCAGCCGGAAGATGTGTTCTACAAACAACTTCGCTGTTTCTTCCGCTGTGACTGCATGTGAACATGCTACAAAGTGGCACATCTTAGTCAACAGGTCCACTACTACCATGATGGCCGTTTTCCCTTTGGATTTGGGCAGATCCGTCATAAAATCTATTGATACCGCCTCCCAAGGCCGTTCTGGCGTGGGTAGTGGTTCTAATAACCCTGCCGGCGCCCTTCTTTCCCCCTTGGCCCTCTGGCATTGGTCACACCCTCTTACATACTCCTTTACATCTTCCCTCACCTTGGGCCACCAAAATTCCCTGGTGACCATCCACATGGTCTTGTGTTGTCCAAAATGTCCCGCCGTGGGACTATCATGCAACTGCTTGAGTACCCTCCCTCTCAATTCACCTTCTGGTATATACAGTGCCCCTTTGTAATACAATGCCCCATTTCTTTCTTCAAAACCCTCCGGGCTCTCACCCTCTCCCCTGAGACCTCTGAGCTTATTTTGGGCATATTCGTCATTTTCCGTTTCTTCTACCAGTTCTCGTCTCCCCACCAGCGCGGCCCCACACACCCAGCGGTCCTCAGGAATGACATGTCTTTCTTCGATTGCCCCCTCCCCCTCCAAGTACTCTGGTTTGCGTGAGAGAGCGTCCGCCCTGACGTTCTCTGGGCCTGGTACATAACAAATCTCGAAGTGGAATTTGGAAAATTCCTGTGCCCATCTCACTTGTCGTTGGTTGAGTACTCGAGCTGTTCTCCAATACTCCAAATTCTTGTGGTCGGTGCACACTTGCACCTTGTGTTGTGCCCCAATCAATAAATGTCTCCACCTCCGGAACGCTTCGTGAATGGCGAGTAGTTCCCTGTCATACACCGTGTAGTTCCGCTCGGACTTATTCAGCTTCCTCGAGAAAAAGGCACACGGTCTCCACTCCGACGTATTTCTTCCCGGCTGAAGAAGCACCGCCCCCACCGCTCTGTCTGACGCGTCTGTCTCCACTCTCATGGGCTTCTGTAGGTCCACATGCAGAAGTTGTTCTTCCGAAGCGAAAGCCCTTTTCAGTTCTTCAAAAGCTCTCTCCGCCTCCGCCGTCCAAACAAATTTCTTCTTGCTACTGAGGCAGTCGGTGATGGGCGCTGTCAAGTGTGCAAAATTCTTGATGAACTTCCGATAAAAGTTCCCAAACCCCAGGAACCTTTGCACATCCTTCTTGGTCTTCGGTGTCTTCCATTCCAGCACCGCCTGGACCTTGCCTGGATCCATGGCCAATCCTTTGTCTGACAAGCGGTACCCCAGGAATTCCACCTCCTTGGCATGAAACTGGCACTTCTCCAGTTTCACCCACAGCTGATTGGCTTGCAGCCGGCCCAACACTTCTCTCACGTCCCTCACATGCTGCTCTTCATCTTCCGAATACACCAACACGTCATCCAAAAAGGCCACACAATTCTTGTAGAGCAAAGGTCCCAAGACGTGGTTGATAAAACTTTGAAAACATGCGGAGCCGGCTTGGAGACCGAAGGGCATTACGAGGTATTCAAATGCTCCCAAAGGGGTGAACATGGTGGTCTTCCATTCATCCCCCTTCCTTATCCGTATCAGATTGTACGCCCCCCGCAGGTCCAGTTTTGTAAAAATCTTCCCCTTCCTTACCCTGGTCAGAATGTCATCAATTCGGGGCATAGGAAAAGCCAGGGGTTCCGACACGGCATTTAGGGATCTGAAGTCCACTACAAGCCTCGGCTTATCTGTGGTTTTTTTGTCCACAAAAAACACTGGGCTGCCCCCCACCGCTCGGGACTCTCTGATGAAACCCCTCTTCAGGTTTTTGTCAATGAACTCCCTCAGCTCCTGCATCTCCCTGTCTGACATGGCGTACAGCTTGCCCACTGGGAGTTGAGCCCCAGGGAGTAGGTTGATTTGACAGTCAAAGGGTCTATGCGGCGGCAGTTTGTCCGCTTCCCTTTCGCTAAATACGTTGCTCAGATCTGCATATTGCGGAGGCACCTCCCCTTGCTTCATTACCTCCATCCCAGCTAGGGTGAGCTTGGCTCCCCCTGGATCCTTTCCCTGCTTGCAGTGTTCTAGGCAATGCGCTGACCCAAAGGAGACCACCCTCTGGTGCCAGCCCACTAGAGGATCGTGTAGTGCCAGCCAGCTCATCCCCAAAATTATGGGAGCTCCTCCCAAGGTGGCCACATTAAACGCTATCCGCTCGGTGTGCCTTGCCACCCTCATTGTCATGGGGACTGTCTGTTGGTTCACTTCTCCTCCCAACAACTCTCTGCCGTCAATCGTGGTTACCTGCAGGGGTTTACTTAAGGGGAGGGTTTGTATCTGGTGCTCAGCTGCGAACTCCTTACTCATGAAATTACAGGAGCTGCCTGAATCCAGAAGGGCCTTGATCTGTAGAGGATGTCCGTTTGGCAGCTCTAGCAACACTAGAGCAGGTCTGGGAGGTTCTGGTGCGGGCACTCTCACTGCTTTTGAGCCTGGCTGCTGTGCCCCGACGGCAGCCAGGCGTTGGCTTTTACTTGCTCCGTGCTTTCCTCCTCCTCTCCCCCAACAGCTCCTGCCATGCCTTGCCATTCCTTTCTCCGTGGACAGACTCTGGCAAAGTGTCCTGGCTGTTGGCAGAGATAACATTTCTTCCCGCCCTTTCCCTCCTTCTTCCGCCCTTCACCGATGTTTGAAACTGCGCGCGCACGCGCTGTTCCCACTTCCATCGGCTCTGCCGGCGGGAAAGGCTGCTCTGGAATGTCTGGAATGCGGAGCTCCCTCCAACGTTCTCCTTTCCCCTCCCGCTTCTCCAAAGCCCTCGCTTCCTGGCGCGCCCCTATGGCCAGCGCGGCTTTAGTCAGCTGGTCCATAGACTCCGCTCTGGGGGTCCGGGAAAGTTCATCTTTCAAGGACGAAGACAGACCTTCTTCGAAAAGCATCTGAATGGGCTCAGAAGACAAGTCCCACCCCAATCTATGAATCAGCATAGTGAACTCAGTCCAGTACTCACGGACAGTCCTGTTTCCCTGTCTGCAAGCCATTAACTGCCTTCGCACCCCTCCCTGCTCAATGTCGCTGGAAAACATCAGGTCCATGGCACGAAAAAACTTCCTTGTGTCCTTTAGGATCTCATTATTTGCTGCCATCAAGGGTCTAACCCAGTCCTTCGCCCCTGATTCGAGATGGCTAATTACAAAAGCCACTCGCGATTCCTCATCAGGGAAGTCATCAAATTGCAGATTGAGAGCGTATTGCATCTCTGTCCTAAAGGCATGATAGTTTCTGGGGTCCCCCCCAAATTTCTGCACCAATCCTGGCATCTTTCTGTTGAGTGGGGTGGCTTTCTCCTTCCCCCTTTCTGCATCCTGAGCCCTCCTCTCTTCCAGCCTCGCCGTCTGCAAGGCAAGCTGGATCTCCAACGTCCTGTACCTTTCTTCCAGGCTTGGACCTCCTCCAGCTGCCCCTCCAGTTCCGGCTGGTTCGCTCATGATGCCTCTCCCTGGCACAAGCTAGCTGTCGGTGACTTTCGGATTGCTGTGATGGGATGAAGAGCTGCTTGTGTGTAAACTGCAAATCCCTCCGAGTTTGAACAGTTTCTCAAACCTCTGCCTGTGACGGAGCCCCTCCAGCATGGCTGCGTCAGTCGCTAGCAGAATCCGAAAGTGGTTGCTTTCGGAAACGTTTCCAACATAAAAGCTCCTTAACGGAAACACGTCTTCTGGACTCTCTGCGTGACAGTTTCCGGCGAGGAACGGGTGTCCCTATAGGAGGACCTGAGACATCCCCACTGTTTTCGCTGGAAGCATCTCTGAGCCATTCCTCCGACTCTCCTTCCCTTGACATTCCTGTTCGCCCCCTACTGGTTCCCTCTTCAGGTGTTACGTCTCTCTCTACTTCAGAGAGCCTTGGCACCTCTTGTGCTGCCGATGGCAGTTCCCTGACAACTACCAAAGAGATCAACTTGCTCCACTCCACAGCAATGATGAGGGCACTCAGGAGCTATAGGGTCCATGGTTTTATCCATGTCACCAAGCTACAGTGTGAAAGGAGCCCCAATAGGAGCACCAGCCATGTCATATGAAAAGTCCTTCAAAGGATTCAGGAATCGATCCACTCCTACAGCACAAAGTAGACATGTTCAGTCCAAAGCTCAGCAGGGAATATATCCCCCCAACCCCACTTTGTGGCAAATACAATGTCAAGGGTTTGTGCAGCAGCATGTGTTGGACCGGAGAAGTTCTGAAACAGCCCCATATTTGTCACAGAGGCCATGAAGTCATGAGACTGCACATTTGAGGCAGCCTCAGCAAAGATATTGAGGTCCCTCAACACTACTGTGATTGGGTTATCCAACACGGCATCTAAGACCACCTCTGCCAGCACAGTTAGGGAGGTTATAGTTCTGTGGAATGAATGGAAGACAAATAGCAGCCTCATTCTGTCTCTCTGGCCCAACACAATTGCAAACAATCCCTCAAACCCAGACACTGTGTAAATTACTCTCATAGTGAGGGAGATGGAATTGCTATGTATGATGTCAGGTGGTTGGTGCTGCATTTAGTACAAGAGTGGACACTGCAAGAGTAGCAGAGGGCCACCAGGTCTCAGTTGTAGAGGCCAAGTTACCTTCCTCATCCAAGATCAAATTTTGGATAGATATTTCCTTCTGGGCCGACTTGGTATTAAGTAACAATACTTGACTAGGGGGTCAGCTGACCAGCATCCCCACATTCTGAGATATAGTGGGTAAAGAAGAAGGGACTAGGTTTTTGATATAACTAGTCCCCTCTTGCCCCAGCCCCCATATACCTTCAATCACCGGTACCATCACAAGGGTGACAACCCTTCTCCCCTCTTCCCCCTATCCTTGGCCCAGGCACATGATTCCCTTAACTTCCCTCTAAGCATAATGATAGAATGCAGACTAAATAGACAGACCCAAAAATCCCAGGAGGAAACCACCCCACTCAGAGAGATGCTCAGGGACTCAATAGTGAAGGGCTTGGGAAATTAACAACTAGCAAAAAGAAAAGTGGAATAAACAAACCCTGGGAATTACTCTTAATTTCATTGTTTTATTTAGATGGCCCTTCAGCCAAAGTTCTCAGGACAGGATACAATGAATGAAGTAAAATGCAGCATAAATCAACAGACAAATTATCCAACTCCCACCTCAATTACATAACAGCAGCAATAGTATAGGCAGCTGCCTTATAGTGAGTCAGGTCATTCTTCCATCTAACAAAGTACTGTTTACATTGTTTGGCAGTAGCTCTCCTGGATTTCAGGCAAATGTCTGTCTCAGTTGCCTGGAGATGCCTTTGATTGGACCCGGAACCTTATGTATGCAGTCAATACTCGTTCACTGAACTACAACACTTCACCAAATCCATAATGTGGATTTCCTATAGGCAAGACCATAAAATTGTTGTTGCTAGTCGTATAAATACAACTAATATATTACTTGTCTTTCAAACCACCATCTCAATGTGATTTAAAGAGAGTTAAAAGACATTAAAAAAAGAAGTACAACAAATACATTTAAAACAGGATGAGGATCCTAACTAATGGTAAAGACTCATTTATTCATCTATGAAAGTCTGCCGGAACAAAAATGTATTCAGCAGTGATGGAAGCTAAATGAATAATCAAAGCTAAAGAAAACAGAGCTGGCCCCACCGTACTGGAAACTCAGAGAAGGACAGTGATATCTTGAGGAGGTGGATTGCTTCCAACAAGTTATTTCTTTGATGCCTTATGTAGAACCAATATAGGGGCATGAAGCTGCTTAGTGACTAATATTAAAATCCTTCTAGGCTGTATCCTTTAAGGAGTTAATAGGGTATAGAAATGTATTAGCTCATGATTAAGGGCTGCTGGGTTTCTGGTTAAGACCAGGAAGAGCAGTGGTGGGTTTTCCTTCCTGGTCACTGAATTATAGCACTGAACAACTGCCAGTTACCTTAAGTGCCTTGGGTTAGCACAGGAAATTCAGCTTTCTCCTTGGCTATCAGCCAGTCCTTTAAAGTCACACATTGGCTCTGCACTTAGCAGCCATTAAGGTATAACTGTATATAAAGCTGAGTGAAATTGTCAGACAGACCTTGAGAATAGGAAGGACTTGAAAGGATGTAACTTCACTGTCAGGAGTTTTGTACCATTGCACAGGAGATGATCTCCCAGCAACTGAAAGGATGATATGTTATATCTGCTTTTCTGTGCTTTCTGCTTCATATTCTCACCTACCAATAAAACATGTTGAAGTACACACTTGGTATATCCTTTATTGCCTATCTGATCCCAAAACAATCCCTTGCAAGTCACCCACCCTCCCACTTTTATTCCAGATAAAATACATCCCTTTCCCCTCCACTTTCCTACATCACCCTCTTTGTTCTCAACAACTGAAACAATGCTTCTTTCACCTGATTATTCCTGAGACAGTAGATGAGGGGGTTGAGCATAGGGACCAGAGAAGCATAAAACAGAGTCATCACTTTAGTGTTCTCGCTGTGACTCTCTCCACTGTGCCCTATATACAGAGCCGCCACAGATCCATAAAAGAATGCCACCACTGCTAGGTGGGAAGATACTGTAGAAAAACCCTTGATACCAGTGCTCTCCTTTGATCTTTTTGCCAGGGTGAATACTACACATGCATAGGAGACCACAATGAAAAGGAAGGTGACCATAATCACACAAAAGGTGACAATGAAGCAGAAGAGGGGGAGGTACCCCAGGGGAGGACAGGCCACAGCTAAGAGTTGGTCAGAGTCACACACAAAGTGATCAAGTATATTGGAGCCACAGAAGGACAACCTGGAGATCAAAAACACTGGTACAATGTAGCACAGGAAGCCCAAAATCCAACATGCAGCCACCAGGACATAGCAGAAATCTGGAGACATAATTTGTGGGTAGCGCAGTGGGTGGCAGATGGCCAAAAACCGGTCCAAGGCCATGGCTGAGAGGAACAGGCATTCAGAAGTCCCAAGGGAGAAATAGATGTAGAACTGGAGGAAGCAAGCATGGAAGGAGATGACCCCACCTGGGAAGGACAAGTCAAAGAGCATCCGTGGTGCAGTGGACGTGACATAACACATCTCCAGCCAGGAGAAGTTGCTCAGCAAGATGTACATGGGCAGGCGAGCCAGGCGAGCATCATGAACCACTATCATGATGATGATGAAGTTCTCAGCCAACGTGAGGGTGTAGACTGCTGTGAAGAAGATGAGAAGGAGCAGGCGTCCCTGTGGTCCAACTTGGAAGCCCAGCAGAATGAATTCCTGCACCGTCGTCCCATTGGCCAGCTCCATCTGGATCACACAGAAAATTGCCTGGAAGCTAGCTTCGAATTATCAAGTGTTAAAATGTTAATCTAATGTTTGGAATGGATGAAGTCTCTGTTGATGTGGCATGAGTTGTCCTCAGCATTGAGCAATTTCCGATTTAAGGACTGGTATCTGTTAATTTGCAGAAAAAGAATACCAGTAGGGTAGAACTACTGTGCTGGGTGGAGAAAGGGTGGGTTAAAGAAGTTTCTATGCCAATAGGTGAGGTGGCAGGGTGGGTTGACCTCAGTCCTGAGAAATCTATTCCTTTAGAACCCTTTTTCATCTACTGATGTGTTTGAAATTTCTCAGGACCTCTTCACATTGAGGATCTCTGAAGAATGTATAGCAACTTTCAAGCAAGTAGATGACAGCAACATGAATTTGGGTCAAGAAAAAAAATTGTCCTCCAAGGCAACAAAGAGTTCAACTCAACAGCACACAGAAAGCTGATCCAACCACCCAAAGACCTGAGACAGATAAAGTCTCACTATTTAGAGTCCATGGATATTTAATTTTGTCATTGCACCTGTTCAGAACTGGCTTTGGTAACGGAGACTGCAGTTACCAAAGGTCTGCACTACAGGGTGTGTCTGAAAACATTAGTTGTGGGTGCCATGCTAAGCTCAGAGCATTATTTGAAAAGACTTGCATAGGTTTTAATTGAAGAAAGGAAGCACTCTTGGGAATTGCCCTATCGAGAGTAATTCTGTTTTTCTTCAAGGCAAGAGCTCCTCAGAGATTGCTGAAGACCTTTTAATTTATAATATCTTAGTTTGCTAACATCCCAAACCCTCCAAATTGTGTTGTTGGAAGGTGCTTCTCTTTCTTTTTAATTTTTTTAATTAAAAATGGATTTCTATTTTGAGATAAATTTTAAAATACAAGCAGCAAAACACACATCACAAATAAAACAAGATCACTATCTAAAGGAAATAGAAAAGTCACTGATTACAATCCTTTGTGTATTACTATGGTTAAGGTTGTGGGACACTTAGAGAATAGGTAGGCAAACTAAGGCCCGGGGGCCGGATCCAGCCCAATTGCCTTCTAAATCTGGCCTGCAGACGGTCCAGGAATCAGCATGTTTTTACATGAGTAGAATGTGTCCTTTTTATTTAAAATGCGTCTCTGGGTTATTTGTGGGGCATAGGAATTCGTTCATAATTTTTTAAAAAATATATATAGTCCGGCCCCCCACAAGGTCTGAGGGACAGTGGACCGGCCCCCTGCTGAAAAAGTTTGCTGACCCCTGACTTGGAGTAAAAGAACCTAAGGAGGAACTCACAAACTATTGAGGAAGTTTGGTGGTGTGCCATGTGGCCAAATCATATTCAGAAATAAACCAATGGGAAGTTTTTTAGGGGAAGGGTCATAGGTTAGTGGTAGGGCATCTCTGGAAAGGGCTGAACACCCCAGCTGAAGCCCTGGGGCATAGGAGCCAATTCCTAAGGGCTGAGGGGTCTTTGACTCCCTCAACAAAATATTTTGGGAGGGGAGCAGGGCCCACCAAAGTTGATGGGCATTGCCATTCAGATGCTGTGTGTGCACCGTGCCATGTGATTATGTGGGGTGGGCCTTACCTGCCCCCCCCCCATATCTTATTCAATTTGGGACTCCTGCCCTGGGGAGCCACTATTAAGTGAGTATAAAAAATACTGAGCTAGGTCTGACTCATTGCAACTTGATAGCTTGTTTACTGATGAGATTGCCAATATATAGAATCTGAGCAAGGCCTGTGCCCAAACTGTGGTCCTGTTTTTCAACTTGGGTTCTCTGTGTATAAAGCTTTGGTTCATTGATGAAGCTTAGGTTCAGGGAAGGGAAGGGAAGGGAAGGGAAGTCTTCACGTGCCGCCTTCATGTGAGGTCCACAGGGTGGCAACACAAGGATGGGCCTTTTCTGTAGTGGCTCCCTGTTTGTGGAATTGGCTCCTCAGGAAGGTTCGCCTGGCGCCTTCATAATATATTTTCAGGCACCAGGCAAAAATGTTCTTCTTCAACCAGGCCTTTGGCTGATTAATATCCTACAGCCTTTTAAATGTATCTGTGGGAAGGAGGTGGTTATTGTTTTACGGACTCATTGTTAAAACCGTGTTTATGGAAGACAATCTTACTCAGCTACAAGTGATCACCCAAGATTGTTTCGGTTTAATTATCTAATTGTGTTTTATCTTTTATTTTATTCTGTAAACTGTCCTGGGATTGCTTGATGAAGGGAGGTATATAAACTTAATAAATAAATTAAATAAATAAATAATCTAGTCCAACCCCCTGCAGTGCAATAAATTTCAGCTAAAAAGTCAATTAAAGCATCTTAAATATTTTATTCCTATCTGGTAACAGGGTTCATACTGTGCTACTATTTTAATATTGTGAATGAAACATATTCTTTATTTTTGTGGGGTTATTTGGGCAAAGGCTTGGTCTAAATCAGTGCTTCTGATTACTTCGGTCACAATTGATTACTGCATGTTTGGCTCGTTTTGCTTCAGGCTTCAGGAAGCAGAGAGTGGGGGCTTTAGAACGTGCTCCAAATTCCACCACAGAACCTGTCACTCTTCTTCTTTTTATTTGTTTGCAGTAAAGACACCATTATAACATTTTAAAACATTAACAATAAATAGCATTAATAAAAATGCACATTAATACAACTGAAAGCACACAATGACCATAAGACATAGAGGAATCATAAGTGGTCTGATAACAATGGTCTTATTCAATAACATTGCCACTTGCCTTGTGAGTGACTTCTTGGAGTCATAAGAGTGGCCAGGGAGGGGGGGGCCACTAGGTGGCGCGTTGGAAGATGGCCGACAATAACATCTCTCTGACCCATACGAGGTATTAAGGGGCTGCTATGGGAAGTAGGCAGCCTTCCTAAACCCCCCCAAGGGCATGGGGGGGCCTGCCCTGCCAGCGGTGTTCACAATGCACCCCCTGATCCGAGAGACGGGGGTGTGGAACACTTGGCAAAAGCCCTCGATGGATTCAGATCTTCCCGACGCCGATTCCAATCAGCGCGTGCTAGTTGCTTCAGTCTGGAATTATAATTGGACTAATTGGCAATGATGGATTGGAAGAAAGACTGAGGCACATATATCAAGCAAGGCTCGAGATAAGGACTGCTGACCAATGCATCTCTGTGACCGGGAGCGACGGATGGATAAGTAAATCTCTTGATGAATTACCACCATGAGAACGTAAGGCTGGAACGAAGGGGGGGGTGGAGGAAAAAACCCTCTTAAATTCCTTTACATGACATGACTACAATAATCCTCCACCCTAGAAAGAAACAAGATCGTTGCGTTTTAAATAACATAAACAGAACTTTAAAACTGTGTGGGGAAAGGATTACAATACGAGAAGATTGAAAGGCGAGAAGGAGGAAAATTCTTATGACGCAGTTAAAAAAACATGGCGCCTCGCAAAGACAGGCTAGCAGGAGAACAGACGAGGGGGAGGAGATTCAGGAATTTGAGAAAGAAAGAAGGTTGGAATGCAAGTTTGACCTGACAGAGCCCCCGATACCGCCTGATTTATGGCTAGCCTGGGAAAAATAATGGACCGACCGAAGACTAACAGAGGTCGCTCCTGAATAATATGAGTTTGGCAGAGCATACCCACACAGAGACGCTAAATCTTCAATCTGTTTGTGAAAACCATCAGAGATCGCAAAGAAAGGAATAAATGATAACAACAAGAAGAGAAAGAAGGTAATAAAGATCTATCCGAATCGAACTGGATGGAACTGTCTAATAAAAGCAGCAAATAAGTGATGTCTGGAGTCATCCGGAATTTTGGACTCGTGCTGAGCTTGATATATGGGTACCCCCCAAAAAATTTTAAAATTTGGCTGTATAATTTGGAATTAATGTGATTTGAACAATGTGATGTGATTGGCCTATTAATAAAAAATTAATAATAAAAAAAAAAAAGAGTGGCCAGGGAGGGATTGTGTAATGGGGCATTTTGAATGACAGAATCCACCTTTGTGTTGCTAGAAGGGAAGTATCCATTGTTCATTGGTGTTTTATTGTATCTGCCATCTAATAAATTGGAAGGGAGAACATTAAACCTTACCAGAGAGAAAACCCTTCTATATTTAGGGATTGTTAAGTATCCCAAGTATGGTATTCAGTGGCGTGGCGTGGGGGGTGCAGGGGGGCCGGCCGCACCGGGCGCAACATCTGGGGGGGCGCGGGCTCGCACTCGCAGCTCTCTGAGTGCTAAAATCCACGGGTTAGGGGACGCAAATTACTTGCCTTGCCCCCGGTGCTGACAACCCACGCTACGCCACTGATGGTATTCCATATTTACAGGGGGGGGCATGGTAACCCCAGTGACTGAGGGGAACAGGGTCCCCATGAAGGTCATTGAAGCTATGTCCAAAAACCTCTGTTTAACAATTGATTTGGTGCCCTTTGGTGCTGTGGGTAAAACCTCAGCGCCTAGGACTTGCCGATTACATGGTCAGCGGTTCGAATCCCCGCGGCAGAGTGCACTCCCGTCCTTCGGTCCCAGCGCCTGCCAACCTAGCAGTTCGAGTAGATAAAAAGGGTGCAAGTAGATAAATAGGGACCGCTTACTAGCGGGAAGGTAAACGGCGTTCCGTGTGCTGCTCTGGCTCGCCAGATGCAGCTTGTCACGCTGGCCACGTGACCCGGAAGTGTCTGCGGACAGCGCTGGCTCCCGGCCTATAGAGTGAGATGTGCGCACAACCCTAGAGTCTGGCAAGACTGGCCCGTACGGGCAGGGGTACCTTTACCTTTAAGAGTGTGATAGACCTGCTGAGGTAACTTTTTTCACCACAATCTTCAACCAAGGTGATTAAAAATAACCAAACATTGCCTCAGAGTCCAATGAATTGGGGGTAAATACAAGTCAGTGGCGGAGCCAAAAATGGGTAGAATGAATTCACACAAAGCACAATCAGAATATTCAGTCCCTGTTTAGCCAAAAAGAAAACAAAGGTTTTTAACAATGGAAATTATCTGTGTTTTCACCATGGTAGAAAGAAGTAACTTGTCTCTTGGCTTTTAATAGCTAATGGCATTGGTTCTTGAGGGACACATTCCCAAGGGACACCTAATATTTAACAGGAGCACTCAAGATTTCCGTAGTAGATACAAAGACTCACTCATTCTTCTCATATAGCCCATGACTATGACAACTGAACACCCATGTTAGGCAGAGGGAACAGCAACATGTTGCCATCTACAAATCCTGACACAACATTTGTGATGAGCCTTCAGCTGGATGGAGGAATGTACCGAAAACTACTGAGGTAAAGAAATGGAGACTGGAGTGGAACTGGAGAGGATCAGATCTGAATGAGTGCCACCTTCTAGAAAGAGTTGAAGGCTGCTTCAAGGAAATGTGATAGATCATTATAGAAGTGTGTGGTCAGAGAGACATAGATGAGTACTTGGGAAAGGCTATGAGATGTCTCTGGGATTCCTAGCTTAAATTCCCTGATTTTTACTTAACAATCAAACCAAATAATTTGGTTCTCTGCCTTCATTTGGAGCCTACAAACCCTCTTATCTTGCAAATTGACACCACCTTAACTAACTAACTAACTAACTAACTAACTAACTAACTAACTTAAAGTAATCTCACTGGACCTTTTAAAAAAATCTCTAAATCACATGGGCAATAGTTTTATTAGGTCAACTGAAATGTCACAAAATAGAGTGGAAGCTTCATTGGGCTTGATGGTACACAATGAAAGGGTTGTAGGGGGGAGTTGACTGTTCCACGAATCTGCATCTCAAGAGTGTTAAGACGGAACATGGGAGAAGAGTGTTAGTCACATCTCTCCTCCTTCTTCCTATGCTCCATCTTAAGGCTCTTATACAAGGTGTAGGTTCATGGCTTTGCCACCACCCAAAGTTTCTTCTCCTCTCCCCAGCACTCTACCCAACAACTTTGCTTGACATCTAGTCCGATGAAGAATTCTGGGGAACATGAAGGCCTGCATGCTATTTTGTGATATTTTGGTTGGTCTAATAAAGGTATTACACTAATATAGAATTTTGGAATAAATCTCACCCAAAAGTATCATTTAAATTGTTTAGTAACGTAAGATGGGATGACTTTCATTCAAGGTGCTTGACAGGTCTATGTTTGTTCCTTGTCTCAGGAAAGAGCTGATAAGCTTTTGGGAGGAGGTCACCTATCTGCAAAAGAACAAAAGGTGGTGGTGCAGGGGGGACTAGGAATAAAATTGTGGGTAGAAGAGTGTATTTCCAGTTGATGTCCCTTTTGCAGGTGTTCATTCATAAGTCTGTTCAGTCTTGATTCTGCATTAAACTGTACTTTAATAGCTACAAGAAAACTCCTATTTAAAATAGTATTTTTGAATGGATTTTCTTGAAAAAAATACACATTTCTAAATATATATCCTTTATGAAAGGATACATTTCTAAATATACTTTATCCCAAGATTCACATTTTGTAGATTTTGTGTGTGTGTGCATGTGTGTGTGTACACACACAAGCATCATTGCAAAATTAGGAGAATGGCTAACTTCTAAGTATATACACAGGGTTGCAATGGAAGTAGGTAATGTTTAATCCCATGTTGGATGACATGTTGCAAAAAATAAATAAATTAAGGAGTTAGTACATACCCAAAAACCTCAGGTGTGGCATTTTACATAGGTGATTATTCACTACCTTTTTAAAAAAGATAGCAACTTTCAATGATTATATAGTAGATAAATTACATTTTTAGTATAGCCTTCTTTGTTTCTAGGACAACTAGGAAATGCTTGCTGATGGACAGCTATTTAATTTCAATGAATTTAATGCCTCATTTCAGGTTTTAGTAGCCAAGTGAGGATATTGTGAATATTCACAATAAGGGTCAA
This sequence comes from Podarcis tiliguerta, assembly GCF_965153285.1. Taxonomy (NCBI): domain Eukaryota; kingdom Metazoa; phylum Chordata; class Lepidosauria; order Squamata; family Lacertidae; genus Podarcis; species Podarcis tiliguerta. The sequence goes on along the minus strand of NC_139546.1, from coordinate 40,684,564 downwards.
GGGGTCAAGTTTGGATATGTTCAAGATTACACTAACCCAAGGTGAACTATTCTGAATACATTTGCCATGTTTACTTTTTATAATCAACTGTGATCTGAAAGAGAAGTTGGAAGCATCACTTTTCCTTACTTTTCCTCTGTCTTTCAGTGGTAACAGAGAGACAAGAAGACAGGCATAACCTCTATGCGGTTTACAGTGATCATTGATTCCAGATGGAGATGGACAATACGACTTCTGTCCAAGAATTCATTTTGCTGGGATTTGGAATTGGACAGCACAAACGGTTCCTGCTCCTCATTTTTTTCACCATTCTCTACATGCTCACTTTGGCAGAGAACATCACCATTATCACACTGGTGTTTCTAGACAACCACTTGGCTCAACTTCCCATGTATATTCTCCTGAGCAACTTCTCCTGGCTAGAGATGTGCTACGTATCCACCACTGTGCCTCGCATGCTTTTTGACCTAGCTTCCCCTCATGGGGTCATTTCTTTCCACGAGTGCTTCCTCCAGTTCTACATTTTCTTTTCACTTGGTTGTACTGAATGCTTCTTCCTCTCAACCATGGCCTTGGACCGGTACTTGGCTATCTGCTGCCCACTACGCTACCCACACATAATGTCCCCACACTTCTGCTACACTCTGGTAGCTCTATGTTGGGTTGTTGGTTTCCTGTGGTACCTTGTCCCAGCAGTTTTGATCTCTCTGCTGTCCTTCTGTGGATCTAATATCATTGACCACTTCTTGTGCGATCCTGGACCAATTCTGGCCCTGGCATGCCCTCCACTTGGAAATGCTCCCCTCTTCAGCCAGATTTGCCTCAATGGTCTGATTATAGGTAATGTCTCCTTTGTTGTGCTGTCCTACAGCACTGTAATTCTCACCCTGATGAAAACCTCTGGCCAAGGTAATCGTAGGAAGGCCTTCTCAACCATATCATTCCACATTGTGGTGGTCACACTTTTCTATGGCTCGGTTGCAGGGATGTACTTGATTCCAGGTGGAGATAGCCAGTCAGAGGTCACCAAGGCAGTGACCCTCTTCTACACAGCCATCACACCCTTTCTCAACCCTTTGATCTACTGCTTGAGGAATGATCAGGTGAAAGAGGCAGTGGGCAGGTTGCTGAGGAGAAAGGTGAGGTCACTGGGGAGAAAGCAAATAACTTAAAAGTGTTGAGAGAAGGCAACAACAACAAAGCAAAGCACCCAAGTATGTACAGCTGATATGTACAGAGCTGGATAGAGAGAAGAAACTTTCTCTGCTTATGTGTTTTGCACAGCACACCAAAACAACCTAAGGTATGATAAGAAATCAGGAATGAGTTCATAGTTACCTGATGACCACATTCCCCAACAAGGCAGTTCAGTTCTTAGCTTTAAGAAGAAACTCCAAACCATTTGTTGGGATTTTTCACAATTTGTCTGATGGCCAGTTGCTAAATTATAATGAAATGAATCTCACCACCCTTGATAACATCAGGGTTGTGGAAGCCTATTCAGACCAAAGGCTGTGTTGCTTTCTTGTCAAGCTTCCAGAGGAGCACATGGGAGTGGGAAGGCAGGGTGAAAGCAGGCAGAGCACTGAATGTGAATTCTAGCTTTGTATTGTGGGTTAGTTTCCATACACATTCACACAACCTTCTCTGTTTTCCAGCTAAACAAGCAGGAGGCACCAGCTAAGTTCAAGGAGATATTCCATCAAGGGAAAAACACTTGGGGTGTGAAGCAGGGTTAGTGAGAGTGTGACTTGGGAAGAGGAGTGTGACTGAGGACCCCCACCCTCCATTTGGAGTAAATTCTAATTATTTTCACTTTAATAACAAAAAAATATGTCATTGTAAAATGATGATTTTTGGTACATATCTCCCAGGGGGGCTTATGGAAACAGTGAGGATGTTGGCATAAAGCAGACAGGGTCACTGATTTTCTTAACAGGTGCAACAGGAAGCACAGATAGACACTTTGCATCATCCTAGTGAGCTGTTATTGGATGAGAAAACCTCTGTCAATTTCTAGTTATTATCACTTATGTTTAGTCTTTGTTCCAAATCTGTGTATACTGTGATTTGTGGTGGGTGGGTGTTTTGCAGAGTCTCTTTTATTTGTATAAAGGGTAAAGTGATGCCACACTAAGAATAGGCCTGGTATTGATTGTCCCTTGAATAAATCTTTTTGGTGGGTTAACTGTTCTGGAATGGCTATAAGCCTATATAGATACAGTGGTACCTCGGGTTACAGACACTTCAGGTTACAGATGCTTCAGGTTACAGACTCTGCTAACCCAGAAATAGTACCTCGGGTTAAGAAATTTGCTTCAGGATGAGAACAGAAATTGCGCAGCAGCGGTGCAGCAGCAGCGGGAGGCCCCATTAGCTAAAGTGGTACCTCAGGTTAAGAACAGTTTCAGGTTAAGAAAGGACTTCAAGAACGAATTAAGTTCTTAACCCGAGGTACCACTGTATAAACATACACACAAACACACACATATCCAAGCTTAGGTCTTTCATTGTTGTGAAGTGATCCATCTGGCTGCAATATAAGCATGAATGGTTTAAAATTGTGTATATTGTGTAATATTTTGCAATTTTTCTTAATAAAAGAAATCATTTGAAATTGTGCTCATTGTATATTTATAGATTTGGATTACATTTTAAAATGTTTCTTTGTTGTAAACAGCTTCAAGATCTGCAGACATCAAGTGATCATAAGGTGGACTGACTAAATAAATAAATAAATAAATAAATAAATAAATAAATGTATGTTACTAATTCGTTAGATTTAATACCCATGTTAATGTAGCCAAGTACTCTTTTCTATTTGCTCTATATCTTTAGATGACCTCAAGAAGTGCTTTCATACACTGTAGATGTTAAACAGCACAGAACATAAGAACTTAACTGGATCAGTCCAGGGGCCCATGTAGACTAGCATCCTCTTCTCACGGACCAAGCAGATGCCTATGTGTAAACACACAAGCAATTCACCCCACCGGTGTCTTCCAGCAACACAACAATGTAGGGAGACTGTAGCCACAATGTCTAGCACCCATTAATAACATTATTATGATTTTTAGTAGTATTTTAAATTTGTATACTGCCCTTCATCTCAGGCACACCAAGTTGGGCACAACATGGGGGGGCAGGCATTCCACATACATGATGTCATATGTGTGATGTATCCTCCCGGTCCGGCCAGGCCTGCTGGGATGGGCAGGTGTCCTTTTGAAGATCGCCAGAGTGCAAATCTCTACAGAAGTTTTAACTTCAGTGCATGCATGCAAACATTACATGTTATGCACATTAAACTTTAACCTTTACCCCCTGCCCCCCATCCTACCTCTTGTTCTGGAGGGAGCTTTTATCCTCCCCCCACCCTCTAAGTTTTATATACTTTGCCAATTATCCAGATACCTCCCTTTTGTTCATTGGGGTGGGTGTGATTTGGTTACAAAACAATTGGCACAGTCCATCCCAAGTTCAGCACTTGAAGGAATCATATTCAAAGCAAGACTGAAGGTAGAGAATGTTTCGAGTTGTGCTAATTAACATTATATGCACTTTTTTAATAATCAGGCAGCGGTAAAAGAAAATGATGGGCTTTATTTAAACCAGCTGGCATTCTCTTTCTCTCCCTCCTGCTTGGTCTCTGTACTGTTTGTGCTGAGCCACTTGCTGGTAGCTGCTTCCTTAATCTGTGCTTTCCCTCTGGGGCACTAAGTTTCTGTCTTAACCCTCTTGCTTTGTGACACATTCAGGAAATACCATTTTTGAACATTCCCTTAAGTAAAACAAAGACAAAAACAAAACCATGCTAGTATAAACTGGCCAATGCATCATACTTCTAGCAGCAAGAATTTCATGTAAAAAAAATAATATTACAGAAATGTGATACACCCATCTGCTATAATAAGTGCAACAGCCCATCCTACCACATTTTTTATTGTGGAAGGCTGGTGTTCTGCTTCACCTTTTTTTACACTATCAATACTCTCCAGTGGACCAACATTTCTCCATTCTCTTCAACAACTTGCCTGCTGCCTCTTTGATCTTATCATTCCTCAGACAGTAGATCAGTGGGTTGAGGACAGGTGTGACAGCAGCATAAAAGACTGTTGCTGCCTTTGTGACCTCTGAGTTGCTTTCTTCGCCTGGAGCAGCTAAGTATACCCCTGCCACAGAACCATAAAAAATCGACACCACCATTAGGTGGAAGAATATGGTGGAGAAAGCCTTCTTACGACTTCCTTGGCTAGAGGTTTTCATCAGAGAGAGAATCACTGCACCATAGGACAGGATGACACACAATAAGTTACCCAAAATCACAGTATTCACAAATATCTGATAGATAAAAGGAGCATTTCCTAGTGGGGGGCAGGCCAGAGACATAAGTGGCCCAGGGTCACACAACAAATGGTCAATGATGTTTGGTCCACAGAAGGACATCCTGGAGATCAAAGTCACTGGGACAATGTTCCACAGGAAGCCAAGGATCCAACAGGTAGCCATCAGGGCATAGCAGGCATTCTGGGACATAATTTGTGGGTAACGCAGTGGGTGGCATATGGCTAAATACCGATCCAAAGCCATGGCAGAGAGGAAGAAGTCCTCAGTGCAACCAAGAGAAAAAAAGATGTAGAACTGGAGGAAGCAAGCCTGGAAAGAGATCTTTCCATGAAGGTTTATTAGGTCAAAGAGCATGCGAGGTATAGTGGTGCTCACATAGCATATCTCCAGCCAGGAGAAGCTGCCCAGAAGGAGATACATGGGAAGTCGTGACAAGTGGGAGTCTAGAAAGACCAAGGTGATAATGGTCATGTTCTCAGCCAAAGTCAGCACATAAAAAGCGGTCAAAAAAATGAGGAGCAGCAAATGCTTCTTTGGCCCACCTCCAAATCCTAGCAAAATGAATTCTGTGACATCAGTCCCATTGGCCATCTCCATCTGCAATCACAAAGCAGAAACACAGTCACATACCAAGAGTGAGTATCATCTCCCTGTCTGCCTGTAGACTCAGCAAGCTTATCATTTGAGTATAGTGTGTGCTGAGGGAATAAATCCTTACGCTGAGAGGAAAACACTACTACAAACCAATGTCTCCCTCTCTGCTTTCATTGAAAAGCAAAGACTAACCAGGCATGCTGCTTTTAAGGAGGGCAGCAGAATATTCTGCCTCCTTCATTTTAGATTACATATACTGTACTTATTCTTGAGATTGCATATCAGTTATGAGGCATAACAAGTAATTGTGTTGCATCCATTTAATTTATATTTATTTATTGAGGGGGAAATCATAGGCCACTTAATCAGAAGATTCTCATAATTATGAACATAAAGTAGTCAATAGCACATAGATAAAGACTTAAAGACAGATATACAGGTAGGTAGTAAATTATAGCTGAATTATACCTCTTAGGACCAAAATATGTAAAGTTTCAGAAGAATATAGGAAGCTGCCTTATAACAAGTTGGGCCATTGGTCCTTTTTCCTCAAAATGGTCCACACTGATGGGCAGCAGCTTCTGAGGTTTCCAGTGAGGTGCCCCAGAGATACTCTGTATGCAAAGCAGTTGGTCTACCATTGAACTATGGCCCTTCCCAAGTATTCTAAACCTTTTATAGCCTTTTATAGCCGTCTTTTTAGCTGTTTTTTTTAGCTGTTTTTATTAGACTTTTAAATCATTTTACCTCTGTTAGAAGTTTTAATCGTTTTACTTCTAGGGTTGGCCAATATACGTATCAACAAGGATATTCAAACCTTCTGCTGATTAGTAACGCCGCCCTGAAGATTGGGTTACGCTGAGCAGTGGAGGAGGAGTAGCAGAGGAGTTGCGGCCATAAAAGATAAGTTCTCTTTTGTCTCCGTTTACCTCTACTTTGAACCTCCGTAGTCAGTGAGACAGCGACAAATGGGTCATGGCAAGCGACCAAGATCTGCTGAGAAAGGTTGTTCACCTCCAAGAGCAAAGCAGTCAAAGCTTGAATCTCCCCCACCATCTACTAACAATAACAGCAAAACGGAGCAAGTAACTGTTTCTGCGGTCGAAACATACAACCGCTTCTGGCCTCTGTATGATCAAGGAGAGTTGGAAAAGCTAGCTGATTCAGCGGGGGATGGAAGCCATAGGGAAGCCCTCCCCCCTGACACCTTAATTACCCCTCCGTCACTGAAACGGGAAGCATTAGGGCAAACAGCCCATGATTTAGTACCTGATCAAATACAACTGGTAATCAGGACTTTAAGCTTCATTTTCAAGGAATTGGAGGGGATTTCTTTGTCATTGAACAAACTTTCACGGGCCCTTCTGGCTCATCTACCTTCCTCAACTGAGCTATCTAATTTGCATCAACCTCCTGTGCAGCTTGTAAGTGCCTTAAAGAGACAACTTGACCAGAAATCTCTCCTTAAGGACCTAAGAGGCAGGCTGCCACTGCTCCAAAGGAATAAGCAATCTTTGATTTTTCAACCTAACAAAATATGTTTATCCATTTTTTCCCGTGACGCCCCCAGTCTTAGGTGGAATAACCTGAGGATGGCTAAAGGGTACCTTCGTGATTTGTTAAATATTCCTTTTTTCCAGATAGATCTTATATCTGTAGCACCCCTAAACGCCACGCCCTGGCCAAGGAAATTTATGCTCTCCTTCCAGTCTGCAAGGATCCCACATCTTCTTGCAAGACAAAAAGATCGACTGGCACCCTGGGAGATTGTAACAACAAGAGTCTTTAAGGACATGAGTGTTAAACCTCTTTTTGCCAACATCTCAACTGGCAATGAGCGCTCATTCCCTTCTTCTGTTCCTATAATAACGGGAAAAACACCTAGCCGGGTATCCCCTGTTCCACCTGCGACCCCAAGTGCCCATCTAGTTACGTTGAGGAATGATCCAACTGCAAGCGGAGATTGGAATATCCCTGAAGAGAGAAATCTTATCTCCTCTTATGGAAAACTCCCTTCAGAAGAACAGCAGGCTATTCTCGATAGATTGGATCTACTCAAACAAAGACTTCTATCGCAAGGGGACCCCTCTATACCGATGAGAGAGGAGAGCAGGCGCTCCACGTCCCACATGGTGTCTCCATCAAATGCCCTGACAATTTCTCAACCTGTTACCTTGTTACCCCCTACTGATCGGAATCAGCAGTCACCTGTTGACCTACAACACCATTCTACCGTGGAGGAAGTCGATAAACTCAATACTCCCATCTCAGTCCTTATGCCCAATCAAAATATGGAAGTTGATGACTCCTTTGCCTCAATGCCTGAGCTAGAATCTACCCTGCCTGAAGATCACCAGGAAATGACTATACATGCACCATCCTCACGTTCATGTCCTTTAATACATCTGCGTGATAATTCCTCCCCATCTGCGCAGCAACTACAAGTGATGGCTGGAACACCTCTTAGCGCTACCCTGGTTAAGACTGATAATTCTGACGGATCTACTAGTGTAGCCCATCAAAGACTTGTTACTACTCACCTCAATGAACAGCATCCGACCTCACCAACTTTGCCTAATTCTTCCTTCCCGGCAAAGCCCTTCCTGCCCGTTAATGTTACCAAATCATCGATACAATTAACACGGAAGAAGACCTTATCCGCACAAACTAAAATTACCGATTTCCTTATGGGTCCTCGTTCTACCTCCAAGAACCCATTAAACAACTCAAAGTGACAATTACCGGGACAGCACAAGGACTCGACATTATCAATACTTAGCTGGAACATTGCTGGTTGGAGAACCAAAAAATCAGACCCCGAATTCAGGAAGTACATAAATTCATTTAAAATCATTCTATTCCAAGAAACATGGGATGAGGAAGAAATTACCATAGACGGCTTTGATCTTCTAACACTTCCGGCCTCCCCTTCTTTGAAAGGTGGTCGCCCCAAAGGGGGCCTTTTGATTGGGATTTCACTCCAACTTCGCGCCAAATTCACTCTGGTACGGGCTTCCCCGCCTTTTGCTTTATCTGGACTGATCACAGAAGGGAAGTCCTCATTACTAATTACTAATGTTTATCTCCCCCCCGAAGGCTCAGCGCCTGATCTTGATTGGAGATGGGAATCATTTGAAAATCACCTACTGTCATGTCATACTAAATGCCCTAACTCGTACTCCTTAATTGGGGGAGACTTTAATGCTCGTATTGCCACAAATTGGGACTTACTAACCAAGTCCAAATGGTGGACTCCCCCATGTTTGGACAATTTTGACTTGGAACATGCCAGAATTAGAACTTCAAAGGACAACAGAGTAAACAAAGCAGGAGTGACCCTTTACCAAATGGCCATTCGCCTGAATCTAGTATTTTTGAACGGCACCTTCCCCCCCGATATACCGGGGGAGTTCACTCACCTGGGACTAACATCTAACAGTGTTATCGATTACTTCTTGATCTCCGCAAATCTGGCCGTCAATGTACTTTCCTTCCAAGTTGAAAACCAACATTTCAGTGATCACCTCCCAATAGTGACCACTCTGTCATTGTTCCGGTGCCAGAATGACAATAAACACTCAGTCCTTCTGGAAACCTCATCATCGATCAAAATAAGAGGGATCAAATGGTCGGAGGCTGTGGCCCAAAAATATCAGGTTTTCTTCCATAGGGAAATCAACGCCTACTTACCTCAAATAACTACTGATTTACAAGATTCCAATTCGGTCTTGAAACTTTTTAACCTTCTTATAACAGACCTTACCACTTTTTTTACATCACCTCCTCAAAAGGTGAAAGTGGCGCATTGCAGTGCTGGGGCCCCCTGGTTTAACATCTCTTGCAAACAAGCAAGATCCCTTCTTCGTTCCATCTATAATGAATACAAAAACTCTAATGCTCAGGCTCTACCATCTTCCTATTTACAAGCCAAAAGAGCATACAAACAGACTTTAAAGCTGGCCAAACGCGAGTGGTATCAAAAACGTTGGCGAGCCTTGATTGCGGCCTCGAGATCCCGCAGACCACAGGAATTTTGGGCTCTGATAAACAAAAGAGGAAGGAAGTACCCACTGACGATTATCCCTGCGCCCACATGGGAACAATTCCTGAGTAAATATTTCTCCTTGGCAGAGGAATCCAACTCATCCACGGAACTACGAGCCGACCATCTACCTCTGTGGCCCTCCACTGACCCGGACCTGATAATGGACTTGATATTAGATCTGAAAACGGGCAAAGCCCCCGGGCCGGATTTAGTCCCTGCTGAGGTTATTGTTGCGCAACCAAGGTGGTGGGCTGAAATTCTGGCCAAAGTTTTTGATGCAATTAATTCTACGGGGCTTATCCCTAGGTCATGGAAGGAGGCCGTGATCGTGCCAGTCCATAAAAAGGGTCCCCCTGCTGACCCGGAGAACTATCGGAACATCAACCTTTTGTCTATCATCGGGAAAATTTATGCAAAATTTTTGCTGTCCAAGCTGTCCCATTGGGCAAACGACTCAAATTTGATTGGCCATGAGCAAGCGGGCTTTAGGAACAATTACTCGACCTCTGACCATATGGTAATCATGTATCATCTTGCCAGAAAATATTCTGCCCCGAGTCGGGGGCGCCTATGTGTCGCTTTTATAGACCTAAAGGCTGCCTTCGACAGTATCCCAAGAAATTGCCTATGGAAGAAATTAGAGAGATGGGGCATAGACAGAAGGCTGTTATGGCTTATAACCCAATTACACCATGGGTCGTCGGCTAGAGTGAGACTCACACCGGCGGGAAACCTATCCAACGAGGTCCCAATAAATAGAGGTGTGCGCCAAGGCTGCATTTTGGCCCCACTCCTCTTCAACCTGTTTATTAGCGATATGAAGCTCTCTCTGAACGAGTCTCAAGCCAACATTCATGCCCCCCGCCTAGCTGATTTTCGCTGCCCTTTGCTCCTATATGCCGACGATGCAGCGATCCTTTCCTACTCTAGAGTTGGTTTATGCAGAGCTCTAAAGATTTTTGCGGCTTATTGCAAACTTAACCATCTGACAATTAATCATGGGAAATCTAAAGTCCTGGTCTTTTCCAGGTCTCGGAAAACTTACAGCTGGAAGTTAGATGGAGTCCAATTAGAACAGGTTTTCAAATTTAAATACCTGGGAGTCTTTTTTCATTACAATCTAAGCTGGAAGCCACAGATACAGTATTTACTAAACAAAGGGAAAACAATACTTAATACTCTACTCCAATTTCTTGCGGCCGACGGAGCCTCTCACATCCCTTCTGCATTGAAGGTATACCACGCAAAAGTGGTTTCCACCCTCTGTTATGCTGCCCCGCTCTGGGCCCCAGGGTCCAATTTAACATCACTGGGGACATTGCAGAATCAGTTTCTCCGTCGCCTTCTGAAACTCCCCATGTGTGTGAGCAACGCAGCCATACGTCTGGAGTTAAGGATTGCATCATTGGAGACTGTCATCTGGAAGCGAGTCTTTGGCTATTGGCTGTCCAGCTGGTATAGGCTTCCCGACCATTACCTTTTTCAGTGCCTCTGGCGAGACGTCTTTGTCAATCCGTGGGTAGGAAAAATCCATACCAAACTTCTGAGCATCGGAATTTCCCCAGCGGACTCCTTAAAGATGAACTTACGCTCAGCCAAAAGCCTTATTGAGCAAAGATTAGCGGACATTGAAAATCAACACAACCTCGCCAGGGGTGGGGGTGTCTGCTCCCCCAGGTATCACGGAATAACCCCACCACTTGGCCTTCCATCATACATGTCATCTCTTTCATCAGTACCACACCGACGTGCATTTATTCGTGCAAGGTTCAATGTCTTTCCATCGAACCTGCTGAACCACAGATTTTCCAAGGGTTTGGTGTCTCCGCTATGCGTGTGTGACGGGGAAACTGTTGAATCTCTATCACATATAATGTTCAACTGTCCCCTACATAGCATAGCCAGGGCTAAATTCCTGGGACCTGCTTTACTGCGCTTGGTTGGCAGGCCTGCTGAGTCACACGCCGCACTGCTTTTGCAGGATACAGATCCTTCTGTAACTCTGCAGGTGGCGAGATTTCTGAATGCGGTTATCTCACACTCAAAAACCACCAAACAACAACAACAACATCAAAACTAATTGGACTGTTATGATGAGAGTGCATGTCGGAGTCCGACTTCAGTTTTCCTTTTCTGTGATCCGTCCCTTGGAGCTCTCCTGGCCCTAAGCTGTCACTTGGCTCTGCTCAATGACCCATCCTTGCATCGTGGTGTTCACCTTCTGTTGTCGGATATATCTGTTTTTATGTCCCTGTGTTTTTATGTTTGTACATATTTTATGGGCTAATAGCCGTAAATATTATAATAAAAAAAAAAAAAAAAAAAAAAAAAAAAAAAAAATGGCCCTTCCCAAGTATTCTAAACTTACCTATGACTGCTGAAATGTGCATCACCATATCATTATCAGATTGGTATGTGAGAACATGGAATATCTAAATGGCACTTCCCAGATTATGTTGGACTCTCCACTCCCATCAGCTCCAGCCAAGATAACCAATGGTCCAGGATCATGAGAGTTGTAGTCCATCATCATCTGAAGTGCATCCTGTTGACTACCTATGTTCTTATTTCTTTGAAACATCCTTTTAGTCCATAGGAGTGGACTTCCTTAAGCATCTGTTGTCATCAACATAGTCATTTCTTTTTATGTGTGTAGGAATCTAGTGCTAGTGTATTGTTTGTTTGTTTGTTTGTTTATGTATTATGTATTTTGTGTTCTTATTTTGTATTTTTTGTTGTTGTGAACCATCCCGATTTAGTAAGAAATCAGGGGTGGACAAGTTTTAGCACTCTGTATGCTGTTGGATAACAATTCTGAGGAATTCATCTGAGAGCCCTGTACTTGTTTCTCTCTCCCTCCCTCCCTCCCTCTGAGACCCTCTTGCATTATGATGATGATGATGTTGTCAATGATGTTGTTGTTGCTGCTGCTGCTGTCATTGTTCTGTAAACTTCTCTGGGATCTTTTTTAGATTATGAGTATGGTAAAGTAAAGGTAAAGGGACCCCTGACCATTAGGTCCAGTCATGACTGACTCTGGGGTTGCGGCGCTCATCTCGCTTTATTGGCCAAGGGAGCCAGTGTACAAATGTTATAAATAGATAAGTAAGTAAGTAAAGATATTTCTCTCCTACTTTCCTTTTTCTCTCAGATGATGCTCCATATTGGTGTGTCAACATTTCCTTGCCCATAATCTTTCTGAATAGGGCTACCCATTGAAATACATCCCCTCTGGTCTCTTACCACAGTCTCCTTTGCCTTGTTAAAGGTATCAATTTATGTACCTCAGTAGCATGTAAGGAGTCAATCCCTCCAGCAGAAGGCTCACCACCTTGGCTGTGTCGGAGTTCACAGATTGTGCAAAAGAAATATATAGTTGTTTCCTGTGTCGTTTAGAAGGAGATGGTAGACTTGTCTGTGGACTAACGCTTGAATGCTGCTGTTAAATATTCAGCAGCCCTTGGAGATGTGTCTCTAAGGAATGTTCTCATTATCCACTAAAACAAACTCTCTTTTGGGATGGAACATCTTCATTTGCTATAGTGAAACATGGGTAATTCCACACAGGCAATTGTCTGTTATTTTGAGTTGAAGACACCCAACCGTTCAGGGTGGTAAAAACAAAAGGGGATTGTGAGGAGCTCCAAAAGAGTCTTTTCCCACTGCATAAATGTGCATTAAATTGAGGAGGGGCAGAAATGTAACTCAGTGTAAATAAGAGTAAAGTGATGCACATGGGACCAAAAATCCTAACTTCACATACACACTAATTAGGTGTGAACTGGCATGGAAAGAGATGCTGGCTTAATAGTAGAAAGCTTGGTGAAATTGTGGAGCCATGTGTGGCAGCTGTGAATTAATTTCATGTTAGGGATCGTTGGGAAAGGGGTTGAAAATAAAACTGTCAATTTCTTGAAGATTTGCAGTACCTAATCTTAAGCGGCGTAGACAGTCTGCTCATTTACATAATATTCTTTTGAACCAGCAAGCTTCGGGTTCCATAATTTAAAATGGAAGATGGTAGAGTTTGAGATTTTCTACAATCATTCCCTTAACAAAAAACAACAACAGCCATGAACTAATAATAATAATAAATTTTTATTTATATCCCGCCCTCCCCAGCCAAAGCCGGACTCAGGGCGGCTAACAACAATCAAATAATCCAACATCCTAAAAATATTTCATTATAAAAATTAATTAAAATCAAATTGATGGCAACCGTTAAGCAAAATTCTGTGCAGGCTGCCAGAGGAGGGAGTCAGGCTGCGCCCTGACCAAAGGCCTGGTGGAACAGCTCTGTCTTGCAGGCCCTGCGGAAAGATGTCAGGTCCCACAGGGCACTAGTCTCTTGTGACAGAGCGTTCCACCAGATTGGAGCCGCAGCCGAGAAAGCCCTGGCTCTAGTTGAGGCCAGCCTATCCTCTCTATACTGGGACGCGGGTGGCACTGTGGGTAAAACCTCAGTGCCTAGGACTTGCCGATCGCATGGTCGGCGGTTCGAATCCCCGCGGCAGGGTGAGCTCCCGTCTTTCAGTCCCAGCTCCTGCCCACCTAGCAGTTCGAAAGCACCCCTAAGTGCAAGTAGATAGATAGGTACCGCTTTAAAAAGCGGGAAGGTAAACGGCGTTTCCGTGTGCTGCGCTGGTGCTGGCTCACCAGAGCAGCTTCGTCACGCTGGCCACGTGACCCGGAAGTGTCTCCGGACAGCGCTGGCCCCTGGCCTCTTAAGTGAGATGGGCGCACAACCCTAGAGTCGGACACGACTGGCCCGTACGGGCAGGGGTACCTTTACCTTTACCTTTAACCTCTCTGTGGCCTGGGACCTTCAGGCATAACCAACCTTTTTGAAGTCAGATTTGATGGTATAGAAAGAATGGAAGGCAAAACTGCTACCTCTTGATGCACCCCTACTCCCACTAGCTAAACATTTCTCATTCTGCAGAGCAAGTAGATCATGCTCATTCACCAGATTGGAATCAATGGGGTTTACAATTAAAGGATTTTTTAAATAAAAAAAAACTAAAAAAAAACCCTTACAGCTCCAGAAATTAACTTTATATTGGGTGACATACCCTGCAGCTGGCTATAGATTTACCAGGTCATTCACTTTCTAAAACAATCAAGTATATCACCTCAGGCACCATGCAACCGAAATAGTTTTGAATAACTTCAAAGATCCAAGCCTCTAGGGAAGGACATTGTTTTTCAAATATTCAAAATTGGCAGAAAAATCCAAACAGTGATTTAGACCTCTATTCCAATTAAAATATAACATGATGGTGGCAATTGAATATGATAATGAACAAGACAGTTGCGTCAATTCTTTATTTTTCTAAGCTGCTGCCTTTTGTTCAGTTCAGTCAAATATCAAATATCAAATATCAGTCAAATATCAAATATCTGTCAAATATGGCAAATATCCCATTGGTTTATCACAGCTGATTTAAGATGTATAAGGGCTACATAATGTTAGATATGTCAATCCTTTCTTCTTCTTAATTGCTCCCTGCTGTTCAGCTGAGGCCTCACCAGAATAATATAACACTTTGGGGAAAATATACAGCTTAGTAAACCAGCACTGGAGGCTAAGATGGAGAAGATCTCCACAGCCACCATATATTTTCCTCTTGTGCTCAGATAGGTGGGAACAAAGGACAGCCACACACTGCAAAATACCAGCATGCTGAAGGTGATGAACTTGGCTTCATTGAAACTGTCTGGTAACTTTCTAGCCAGGAAGGCTACAGTGAAGCTGACAATGGCTAGCAAGCCCATAAAGCCCAAGACACAGTAGAACATGGTGACTGAGCCTTCATTACATTGCAGAACAATTTCTTTAGTCACAGAGTGCATATCAAAATCTGGGAATGGGGAAGACATTGCCAGCCATACACAACAAAGAACAGCTTGAATCAGGGAGCAGGAAAGAACAATGGAGGTGGCTTGTTGTTTCCCCACCCATTTCCTCATCCTGGAACCTGGTTTGGTGACCCTGAAAGCAAGGACCACAATGATTGTCTTGGCCAACACACAAGAAACTGCCACTGAAAAGATGATGCCAAATGCTGTTTGTCGAAGGAGACACGTCACTTTCTCAGGTTGACCGATGAATAGCAAAGCACAAAGGAAGGCGAGAAAGAGGGAGGTGAGGAGAGTATAGGTGAGGTTCCGGTTGTTGGCTCTAACTATGGGAGTGTCTCTGTGTTTAATAAAGACCCAAAGCACCAAAGTTGTGGTGAAAGAAAGGGAAAGAGCAAGAACTGCCAAAGCAATCCCCAAAGGTTCTCCATAAGACAAGAAACTGATGTCCTTTGGCATGCATGAATCCCGTTCCATGTTTGGGTAATGATCTTGTGGGCACTGAAGGCATTCATCCATGTCTGAAAACAAACAACAAACAGCATGATCAGGTTTCTATATGTTGCAGCAGAATTTGTGTTGTTGTGATGTAGTAATATGAAATATCAGACTTACAAATGTCGAACTTTCATTGGCTAGAAATAGATTGAATCATAGAATCATAGAGTTGGAAGAGACCACAAGGGCCATCGAGTCCAACCCCCTGCCAAGCAGGAAACACCATCAGAGCACCCCTGACATATGGTTGTCAAGCCTCTGCTTAAAGATCTGCTTAAAGATCCCTAAGTAGATTAAATAATGTTTAAATAGATCCCTAAAAAGATTGTGTTGCACATTTATAGATGTGCAAAATTCAATATATAGTTATACTCCCATCCACATATGGGTCCAATCACTTTTTTTAAATATACAGCAGAGTTTTCCAAACTGTGTGTTGTGACACTTTAGTGTGTCAGCTGCAGTGTGTAGGTGTGTCAAGTGAATGCTCCACACACTCCTCCTGAGGTTGGAAACGAAGCGGGCAGATCATAAGATATGTTGTGTCCCCATACATTTCATTATTAGAATTTATGTATGTGTCTCTATATCTTATAAGGGGTTAGTTTAATCTCCAGTTTGCTAGTAAAACTGAATTCCTGTGTCACGAAATGATGATGCATGTCTAAAGTGTGCCAACAATATGAAAAGCTTGAAAAGCTCTGATATAACAATACAAATTTATAATTCTTTCTTTTTTCTATTTTCCATGACTTCTCACCAGATCATTCTTTGGACATTGAACATGCTCAGTCCCTTTGTGTTTTTTCTTTAAAAGAAAAGGGTTTGTCAAAAAGAATTGTGTTCCAATTCTGCAATCATGCTTTTTTCCAAAATAAACATTATACCTCCTTCTTCTGAATGAGTGGTGGTCTGTTTTTCTCTCCTCCCTGTTTGGTGTACATAATGACCAGCTCTGAATGCTTGGGACTGCTATTGCTAAGTTTATCAGGCTGTATCCTCATATGAGGAACCATAAACTTTACTGAATTCTGAGGAATGTTCTCAATTTAAGGGAAATGAATGTCTGAATACCTGAATGACAGTACATTTGATAGTCTGTGTACATGATGTCTCTTACCCATCTGGTTGGAAAACTTCCCTTGTGGACACAGAATGCAATCATAGCAGCAAAATGGTTCCCCTTCCTTCTTTGCTTTATGGTAACCCAAAGGGCATTTATCATTACAAACAGAAAGGGGCTGTACCTGTCCATAAATGAAAGAAGAGAAGGTTTTCTCTTTTGCAAGCTTGTATATCAACATTGGGAACTGTGAATAACTCTGGAAGTAATAGATATGGTACAAAATATGAATGGACCTCACCTGGTTGAAACTGGTGGGCCACACAAAGTCTTCATCCCAAATCCTCAACACTTCTTCTTGGGGAGCCATGGAGTCTATATTTCCCACTTTGATTCTCTGAAAGGACTGATTTGGAAATGTGATCCAGTTTATAATATCAAATCCAGCTTCTAGCTCTCCATTTTCATTGAAGGAAACCTTTTCCCCTACAGTATTATTAAATACTATTCTCTTAACAAAGTGGTTAAGCTAAAGAAAGAGGGGATAAAGAAAAAAAGTCAATGGATATCTCAAAGGCTGTGGATCATTCCCACTTTATTCCAAACTCTTGAAAAACTTTTTGCCTTGAGGTAGTAATTAGTAAAGCAATCTTAACCCTGCAGGGCAGCAGCAGGATATGACAGGGAGGAATAGCCACCACTGCATCCACAGCCATATCACTCACACCTGCTGTGGTGGAAGGCAGGGACAACAATACTCTACACCATGCTCATCATCATGTCTTTTTGGAATTTACACAGATTTTCAATTATTTTAATAATCATTTGAATCTGGTGAGACCTTGGGCTTCAGCAAATTCATGAAGGAAGCAGGAAATCTATTGCTAGTATTCAATGCTGCTTTATACATTCTCAGGAAACAGAGACATCATGCATCTGAAAACCAGGCCCTAGGGGAAAACAGTGGGAGAATACTATTGCTATCTGGTTGGCTGGTAAAGGAAGGCTTTGTACTGATCGAGCGGGATCCTTCCTTTGTTCTTGGTGTATTCGGGACATTACCTTCCATAATTCTTGATGCTGAAGCTTTACTCCTCCATCTACTATCATTCTGCCTTTGTATCTAGATGAATCCATGGCCTGCAATGCATGTGCTATTGCAAAGGCAGCTGTGTAGACACTGTAGCTGTGGCCAGTCATGCTCATTTCAAAAACAGATGCAGGAAGAGTCTCCAACTTCTCCTCTCCACTGCAGATTTCTTCATTCTGTAGGTCTACCATAGCTCTGGGGAACAGACACCCAAATGCCTGCTCCCAGAAAACCCTAACGAAGCCATCTTCCTTCTCTGAAATGGGGTTTCTCATCAGAAGAAATTTCTGGAATCCTAAAACTTCACTGGAGTGAACAGCAAAGGATATAGCACCATGTAGGAAGTCTATGTCCCAATCTCTTTGAAGAGGAATGGAAGTGAACTCCATCTCAGCTGTCATTATCCAGACTTTACCATTTCTCTTTGTTGATATATGCTCATATGCTGAAACCTTAGAAAATATCCTCAGGATGAGCATGGTCTCTATTTCACCATGAATGACCAATGCAATGACAGTGCTGTTCATAATGATTTCAGTCTTCTCAATTACATCTCCCACCATATCATCAATAGTACTGGAAAAAGACACTTTGAGAAGTCTTACTATGAAATCAAAACAGATACCTTTCTGGGCAAACATGGGGATAATATTCTGTTCAAACCTCTCTCCATTGTCATCGTGCTGAGAAATTATTCCAATCCATGTCCACTTGAAATATAGCAGTATGTGGAGAATTGTCTCATATTGAAGCTTCAAATTTGGGAACATTTGGAGATAGAAAGCAGCTTGGGTTTTCTTATCTATCACCACAGGAGAGCCATATATGATCTAAAGGAAATTTAAAAAGTTAAGAAGTGAAGAGACCTGTAGTGGCCAGCAGAGTAGGACAAGTATGCTCAGAGATTCCGTGATGTTCTGGAAAGGTGAGTAGCAGGGTGAAGCAGCAGTAAGATTTGTGCAGTGCAGATACACTGATGAAGTCAATATGACACTCCCACCTGCCTCCCCACCTGAAACATTGCAATGACTCAGGTTCAGGGAGGTTAGGTGAGCACTCTGCTGGTTGCTACTGGTTGTTACTTCAGCAGCCCACAGAGTGTGGACCTAGAGTTTAGCAAATACTTTAATATTTTCATTTTTTATATTATCACATACCGTCCAGCTATTTAATATTTACTTTAATGTATGCATGGCGGGTGAGTTCAGGTGGGAAGTGGTGCCAGGTCCCAATGAGAATTGAGAGCATCTTTGAATTGGAGTCTATGTCAGATGTCAAAACAGAAGTTGCAAATTTAAGCAGTGCCTTTTGCAAATGAGGGAAGAGTTTGCCCTGTGCTTTGTCCCTATCAGATGACAAAATTTCCCCCTATGCTCTCTTTGGGACATGGGTGGCACTGTGGTCTAAAGCACTGAGCCTAGGGCTGGCTGATCGGAAGGTCAGAGATTCGAATCTCCGCAACTGAGTGAGCTCCTGTTGCTCAGTCCCAGCGCCTGCCAACTTAGCAGTTCAAAAGCATGTCAAAGCAGCTTAGTCATGCTGGCCACATGACCCGGAAGAACCGTTTGTGCACAAATGCCGGCTCCCTCGGCCAGTAAAGCGAGATAAGCACCGCAACCCCAGAGTCGTTTGTGACTGGACTTAGCTGTCAGGGGTCTTTTACCTTTTTTTTTCCAAAATGCTTTCTTTATGGAATTAGTTTTGCCATGATTTAAATCCTCTTCTATATTCCAAGCTCTTGAATGGTGCATATTAATGTACAACAAACTGTCTGAGGGGGGAAAGAGTTTATTCTCCTTTTCTCTCCTCCTTAATTTAAATCTAGTACATCTAGCCTTTGGCTAAGAGGCTCTGACCCCTGTTTTTATAACTGATTTCATCAATTTAAATGGAATTGTTCATCTTCTTAAGGATTTATTTGTTCTTGCATACAAATGCATCAAACGTCATAACTATGAGTCTCCTATTCCTATAATCTTATATGGAGAAATGGGGTAGGAACAATGTACACAAACTGGCCAAGAAGGGGGAGAAACCTGAACACAGAGAGATCACTTCTGCAACAGTGATGGTGGAAGCAGTTAATGACAAAGAACAAAGTCCACACGCCTCTTTATTTACAGAGTGGGGGAAAGCCTTTAATGCTGTTAAAAATCATCTACAAAAATAAGTCAGAAAACACACACAAAAAATAGAAATAACTCCAAATGAAGCTACAGAACTGAGTGTGGGGGGAAATCTAATCTTTCTAAAATGTAAGAGGAGAATTTAAATTTAATATTCTGAGACACTACAGAAGATACAGCAGGAATTTTTTTAAATAAATAAATAAATAAATCTTACTAACATGATGGGCAAGAAAAATGCTAGAAGTCCTCATAGCAGTCAAACATAGAGATTGTTCATTGCAAGCAAAAAATGCAGTATTTTCCCATCATATTATTATTATTTGCTTTGAGAAAATTCTCATTAAGGACAAATTCATGAAAACAGTGGCCAATAGGTAATCAAACAGGAATGCTGCTGCTGCAAGAGAGAGAAAGGCAGGCCCTGAACTTTGCTACAGAGAAATTACAGACACCTCAAATACATTATTATTGGGGCAAATATTATTGGGGCTTAGGAAGAAGAAGAAGAAGAAGAAGAAGAAGAAGAAGAAGAAGAAGAAGAAGAAGAAGAAGAAGAAGAAACAAAAACTTGTGAAGCCACTCAGTGTTGTATGTTGGAAGTCACCCTCTTCTAAGAAATGTAAACCTCACATCTGGCAAATGAGAGAAGAGCCCAGAAACATCGATCCATTGCATTAAAATTCTTTCTCCTTATCTCTCATCAATTTAAATATTAGCTTTCTTAAATTCCAAAACCTAAAAAGTAAGTGTTTGTCCTCATTGTTCTTATTCAATTAGCAACTTTTGGTTGATAGGTTAGTTATAATAAAAAGTTATTTATATAATAGAGTTAATTCCTCATGCAATCCATAGAAATAATATGATTTACTTCCAATATGCCGAGGAAGTGTAGTTCATAATTTTTCATATATTATTCACTTTCTCTTCTTCAAGTTAGTGTTGTACCTTTGCAGGCTAAAACACAATTCAATTGTCGTGTTACAGGATTCCAGGACTCTGCTTAAGGTCCTTTGCACATTGTTCATTATTAATGTTCTCTTTTATTTTTTGCATGCTTAGAACCCTGACTGGGCACAACTTTACTGAAAGCAATATATTTGCTGATCATCTGGATAATCCTTTTTTACTATATGTTGGGATTTGCTATTAATTTGATAGTGTTGCATGAAAGATCTCATTTTCAGTTATATATTTTATATGTCTGAGTTTTTCCAAGGTAATACCTTAAAATGTTAAAGGTTTTGGCAATCAAATTGAATACATCTTAACTGTGGGATCTTATGTACACTGGTACCTTGGGTTACAGACGCTTCAGGTTACAGACTCTGCTAACCCAGAAATAGTACCTCGGGTTACGAACTTTGCTTCAGGATGAGAACAGAAATTGTGCTCCAGAGGTGCAGCGGCAGTTGGAGGCCCCATTAGCTAAGGTGGTGCTTCAGGTTAAGAACAGTTTCAGGTTAAGAACGAACCTCCAGAATGAATTAAGTACTTAACCCGGGGTACCACTGTACAAGCACACAGCATCTTGAATTAGATAAAGGTAAAGGTACCCCTGCCCGTACGGGCCAGTCGTGTCCGACTCTAGGGTTGTGCGCCCATCTCACTTAAGAGGCCGGGGGGGCAGCGCTGTCCGGAGACACTTCCGGGGTCACGTGGCCAGTGTGACGAAGCTGCTCTGGCGAGCCAGCACCAGCACAGCACATGGAAACGCCGTTTACCTTCCCGCTGTAAATACCTATTTATCTACCTATTTATCTACTTGCACTTAAGAGTGCTTTGAAACTGCTAGGTGGACAGGAGCTGGGACTGAAAGACGGGAGCTAACCCCGCTGCGGGGATTCGAACCGCCGAATGTGGACAGTGACGTTGCACTCATGTCCTGCTTGTGGACTTTCTCAAGGTATTTTGTTGGCCTCTTTGAATAAAGAATTCATGGCTACATAGGTTTCTGGCCTGATTCAGTAGGACTTTTCATATAGTCTTACTTCTGGAAGCCTCACTTGCAAATACAACTGTTAAAAGGAAAACCTTTACAAGTCTGCATACCTGAGGAATTTTATAGATGCACAGGGTATCTGCCATGTAGAGACAGACTTCAGAGATAGGTCCCCCAATGATTGCTCCTGGATTGTTCTGACTATCACATTTGTAGTTGGGGGTGAATCTGTCCATTGTAGAGAAAAGTTCCAATGATGCTTGATAGGTCCATCTTGTGTCAAAGTAGCTATTATAGATGTGAAAGCCCAAGGTGACGTTAGGTAAAATCTGGGGATTTTCATTGATCTCTTTTAAAGCAAATATCAAGGCCAGGCTATGCTGATAGATCTGGGTCATCATCCTGTAATTAGAGTTACTTGCACTGTGAGAGTGGATTTTTTTTCAGAATGTGACATATGCTTCTCTTCAGTTAAATGCATTATTACTGAATACATTATAGTATAATGGTTCTGATCTAGATAAGCATTATGAAATATTGTCACATGCATCTGTACTTTTATATTTTCTTTTCACCTGCACAATTCTGATACAGTATTCTGGGTCTGGATCTTTGAAATTTCCAGGTGTTGGAGGACTTTAATTACATAAACTGAAAAAAGTAACCCAATTTTCTTGATTTCAATTGCTTTAGTTGACTATGACCCGTAGAGTTGCTGTTCAAAATGGGATCAGATAGAAATCAAATGAAATGAAATACAACTTAGGAAACCAAGAAGCTGACATATTCTCTACATTGGCTGTCTGTGGATCTTTGACGTTTCTATTAAAGAAACTTTCCCTGCCCTATCTCAAGATGCCAGGCATTGAAAAAGTGACCTCCTGTGTACCATGATGCTCTACCTTTGAATGACAGCAATTTCCACTTATCAATACTTTCTCAGAAAATATGACCATATTAAAGTAACAATCCAGAGAAAGCAGTAAACATAGTTGCTCAAAAATAAAAAGGACCAAAATTTAAAAATTAATCCTCAACCCCAATCACAGCTCTCACAGTTCCTTCACTACAACCTGGAAATTCTTAAATACTTAACGCTCCTAAGCAGAAAACAGTAGGGTCATCAAAATGCTGAAGGGTAATGTGGCATAGCTAGGACAGATATATGACATTATAAAGGAACTTTTTTAAAAAGAAAAACAACAAAGCCTTACACAGTGCCTTCAAAGATGTCATTAGAAGGCAGTTCTCTGAAATCGATTGGAATCGAAAATCTATATATCTGAGCTATAATGCTGGCAATGATGAAGTCTCCTGGTTGATAAAACTTGTGAAGAATAGGAAGAGAGTTGCTGACACTGCATTTGTATGCCACCAGAGGCAAAAAGAACAGGACTGCCAGTGGCAGTAGCTTCTGTGAAAGAATTCCTTCTCTACACCCATTCTGTTGCCTCCACATTATACCTAACTGGGTTCTGGGCTGAGTCCCACAGCCTGATTTGAGTGACCGCACACAGGATGGTATGTGGCTCAGACTATGCCTTCTAAAATGTCCATGATCTGATTTACAAAGCCCTCAGACCAAACTGGATGGGGGATAGTTATTGAATCCTTGTATCTTGTAGTTTTCGTCATGGTTACTACAGCTGCCTTGAGACTGGAAGTAGTAGTAGCATGTAATCACAATTAATTAGATAATTATAAGTGAGATAATCACCTATTCAGAATTACAATTTCTGCGAGACATTGCAGAATAATCCATGTATCTCCCTGGATAGCAAGAGATATTGAGGCATCTACTGATTCACATAAAGAAGGCCTTCTGTATAATGAAATATTCAGAAGAAAAGAGTACCACAGAAAAAGTTTGCATTTGTCTTAAAAGTGGACATGTTATTCATCCATTCATTTATATATATAATTGCATGGTTGAGTTCTCTTGGGTGGCAAGAGATACCAAGGTTCCTGCTGACTAACATCAAGAATGAAGGGTTTCTGTATAATAAGATATTCAGAACAGAGCATCACAAGAGAAGTCTGCATTTGACAGACATTTTATGCATTCATGTCTGTTCATTCATTTATATTATTGTCTTTTTAGCTGTTTTCAGAAAGAACAGGCAACAGGTGAGCATCATAGATCAGAACAGAGGAAGAAAATCTGAAAGCCCTGCTTTGACTTGCTATGGAACAGGCACCTAATATTTTACATGTTGTTGTTGTTAACGTTAAGTTACTGATTCTCATGGCTTTATTGGGTCCACAGAAGGACAACTTGGATATCAAAGACACTGGGATAAGAAATCAACAAAATCCAACAATCCAACAAGCAGCCACCAAGTCATAGCAGGCAACAAGGGTCATTTTTGGGGTGGGGGCCCTTCCACGTAGTTGGTACATATAAGTACATGTGGTGGGACTGCTCAAAGGAGGCTGAATTTTGGAATCAGGTATTCACTGAGGGCTCTTTAACAACCAAACAATTACCCAATAATTTCACCTGGCACTTTTGTATCTGTATGTGGCAACAGAATGAGATGTGAAAAATAAAGAACACACTTATTATCCCTTAACAGCAGTCTGGGGCTCTATTGTCAAATCCTGGAAGACCTTTAGTCATAATCATTTGGATTGTTGATATTCAAGGGTTTGTCAAGTTGCCCTTCTTGAACTAAAAGTATCTAAAAGGCAGAGTTCGACTTAATTTGGGGGGGGCATGATTATATTTTTATACAAATACTGAAGCACATGGTCACTCAGTGCCATTAGTATATGCAAATGGCTGGTTCATTTAAGGCTATATAGAACATTTAGTCTTAAAAATAATAGAATTCACAGCTGGAGAAAACTTTTATTTTTCTAAATCTTTATTATTTGAAAAGGAAATCTTTGTATGAATTAATTCTTTATCATCCCCTTGAAGCAATGTTGTATCTTTGTACTTTTGTCATTCCAGCCTGTGATGCATGATGGTTTAAATATTGGATTATTTGTTTATTTTTATTTTTTTTTGCTATGTTGCACTTTTAAAGTAACTAATCAATACAATTTTTGAAAACCAAAAAATAGAATATGAGTTTTATCTCTTTGGGTGACTGGTTGGTTCTTCCACTTCATTTTCTTCTCCCAACATCTTCACACCATCAGTGTTCTTCAGTTCACCACCATTTATTCATTCTGCTGAACAACTTCCTTGCTGCCTCTTTCATCTGATCATTCCTCAGACAGTAGACCAGGGGATTAAGGAAAGGTGTGATGGCAGTGTAAAAGAGTGCTGCTGCCTTTCTGACTTGGCTTTCTGAGTGGCTTTCTCCACCTAGATCAGCTAAGTATACCCCTGCTACAGAACCATAGAAAATAGTCACCACTACTAGGTGAAATGATACTGTGGAGAAAGCCTTCCTACAACTGCCTTGGTTAGCAGTTTTCATCAGAGTGAAAATCACAATGCTATAGGACAGCACGATGCAGGATAAGTTGATGAAAACCACCGTTTTCACAAAAATCTGATGGATGAAAGGAACATTTCCTAGTGGCGGGCAGGCCAGAGACAGAAGTGGCCCAGGATCACACAACAAATGGTCAATGACGTTTGGTCCACAGAAGGACAACTTGGAGATCAAACTCACTGGTATAATAAACCACAGAAAGCCAACAATCCAACAAGCAGCCACAAAGGTATTGCAGGCACTTTGGGACATAATTTGTGGGTAACGTAGTGGGTGGCATATTGCCAAGTACCGATCGAAAGCCATAGTTGAGAGAAAGAAACCTTCCATTCCACCAAGAGAGAAAAAGATGTAGAACTGGAGAAAACAAGCCTGGAAGGAAATTTTCCCATGACGGGTCACCAGATCGAAGAGCATGCGAGGTACAGTGGTGGATACGTAGCACATCTCCAGCCAGGAGAAGTTGCTCAGAAAGAAATACATGGGAATTCGTGACAAGTGGGTGTCTAGAACCACCAGTGTGATAATGATTATGTTCTCAGCCAAGGTGACCACATAAAGAACAGTCAAAAAAAGGAGCAATGACAAATGTTTCTTTTGCCCTCCTGCAAATCCCAGCAAAATGAATTCTGTGACATCGGTTCCATTGGCCAACTCCATCTGGAATTACAGAACAAAAACACCTTTCAAGAGCAGGTATCATTTGCCTGTTTGACTATAGGCTAAGCAGGTTTGCCCTTTAAGGGAGCGGTGTTAACGGAATAATTCATTTTCCTCCCCCAATGTGTGTTTTGGATCCTAGTGTTGGATTCAGACTTACAGTAAGTCAGGTTTATGCATGCAGAGTTATGTTCATAGGAAATGTCTTCAATTCACTGGTTATACTCTAAACAGAACAGAACCTATATATTATTACTCTTCAGAAGCAGCCCCTTTCTGGATTCTTTATTACACAATAGAGTTACGTGCTTTAAATATGCATTGGATGTGTTTTAAAAGTGTGGTCTGCACCTTTTCTAAATGTGCTTAGGAATCCAACTATGCATGTTCCTCTGCATTAAGTGGTGCTTACTTTGGAGCTGCAACGCTCTTAGTGAGACCTACTGAACTAAAGGGCTCATCCACACTTCTGCTGGTCCTGTGCCTAGAAAGCACAGGTCTGAGTGGTTTTGTGCTTGTCTCATGCTTTTTGGGCATGAGTCCTAGCAGTTTTGCCTTTGCCCAGGTTCTTTCCCTTGGAAAACCCACTCTTTAGCACTAAATCAGAGCAAATGTCAATCCATAGAAATCCTGATTGACATTTGATCCCATTCAGTGGTAAACTTCTGATTTTCCTGGGGGGAAATGGTAGACCAAGCAGAAGTGTGTGTGAGTCCAAGGTAGGGCTTCCTTCTGAGTAGACCTTTCTAAGACTCCAACCTATTGGATTGGGTGCAGTTGGAGGAAAAAAATGAGTGGTAACCACTCTACACTCATTGTTTTGTTTTCTTTCAGATTCCCGCTCTGCAAAAAAGCAAACCTTCAGTGATTGCTCCTGGTTGCTTTTGTAGATGTCAGAAAAACTGCTTTTTTTCTCTCTCTCTCCTGCCCCTCCACTTGCCTCTAAACCCCTTTTTGCCCCAACTGCTGCAACACTTTCTCCCCACCAGCTTTACCATGTGAAGAGCTCATCCATACAGTCATTTAATGTGAAAAGAAGAAGAAGAGGAGGAGGAGGAGGAGTTTGGATTTGGTATCCCGCTTTATCACTACCCAAAGGAGTCTCAAAGTGACTAACAATCTCATTTCCCTTCCTCCCCCACAACAAACACCCTGTGAGGTGAGTGAGGCTGAGAGACTTCAGAGACGTGTAACTAGTCCAAGATCACCCAGCAGCTGCATGTGGAGGAGCAGGGAATCGAACCCAGTTCACCAGATTACGAGTCCACTGCTCTTAACCACTACACCACACTGGCTCTCAATAGTACTCTTCCTGTACTTCCATTAATTCTCCATAGTCCATGTCACTCTATTCCAAATTCCTTCACGCTTCCCCTCCCTCAAACCAGATTTTCTTATACCAGAAAACATAAGAAGGTATGAGAAAATCTGAATTAAGGGAGGGGAAGAGTTTGGGAAGGCAGCAATGTAGATGAGGACATCATATGGACAATGGAGAATTAATGGACGTTTTTACTATCCATATTAAACAACAGTATGGATGAGCCAAGAGACATTCCTGTTTCTCCATCATATGATATGAAAACAACTACAAAGCTTTCTAAACCAGAATGAAGAAGCAGCAAATTCATGAAATATGAACAACTGTGAACTGGTATCAGACAAAGATCCCTGGAACAGCAAGTGAAGATGTTTATTATAGCAAATCGGATTCTTACCTTCACCAATTTTGGCACTGCACCCATGCAGACCCACCTCTCTTTCATTCTTACCTCAGTCTCCTTTGACTGATTCTTTGCCTCCATCGCATTCAAAACATTGAACCATCACCCTGAAGATATCTCATAAATGTTGTGTTTGTGTGCTCGCTGTCCTATGTGTGTTATAGTGGAACATGGAGGGAAGAAAAAGTGGGCCTGTTCACATATCACAGCTTTGATGCATCTGACACATATCTAATTGGTTCATGGGAATGAGTACCTCAATAACAATGTCATTAGTATCCACTGAAACACTGATTGCCTCCCTCTGGCATACTGAAGCACTGGGGAACCTCTGCACATAATTGCTGTTTTTCTGGACTCAGCTTCCTAAGCATGGACGTGTTGAAGCAAACCAAATGGATACAGTGTGCTATGGGAGAGGTTCCATGGTCATCCGGAATTGTGACAGAAGGAGTATTCTGATCCCAATCACGTCCCATAGAAAGAAATTGTCACAAGGGACTGAGGGAAAGAGTCTCCCTTCCTGGAGTCTCATGTGGATACAGACCCTTGGGTTCAACATCTTTCCTTTCCTTTTTGGGCGGCTGGTGGTAGAGATAAATAAGCAATGGTTTTAAAAGGAGGGACAACTCAGTGGTAGGAAGGCTAGTCTTTAACTTTTCTTTTTCCCCTCCCCTTTGAAACATCTACATGTAAGAATGGACAAATCTACTGGGTCAATGATTTCAGATATACAGATATATAGATATATATATATATAGATATATATCTGTTTTACAATTTCAAATAAACATTTTACAGACTTCCAAATGACTTCCCTTCTTCTCTTTCCATGGTTCATTTTACATATCTTACATCCCAGCACATTTTACTATAACCATTCAAATCAGTTTTCCACTACAGTGGTACCTCGGGTTACATACGCTTCAAGTTACATACGCTTCAGGTTACAGACTCCGCTAACACAGAAATAGTACCTCGGGTTAAGAACTTTGCTTCAGGATGAGAACAGAAATCATGCAGCAGCGGCGCAGCGGCAGCAGGAGGCCCCATTAGCTAAAGTGGTGCTTCAGGTTAAGAACAGTTTCAGGTTAAGAACAGACCTCCAGAACGAATTAAGTTCTTAACCCAAGGTACCACCGTATTATATCCCTCAAGAATTATTTAGATATTATAAAGATTGAATTTCATGCTTCCAGCATTTTCAGCTATACACACTTATTTTCCATATACTCAATAAACTTTTTCCAATCTTCCTTAAACGTATATTCTTCTTGCTCTTTTATTCTATATGTTAAGTCTGCCAGTTGTGCATATTCTATCAACTTAGTTTGCCAATCCTCTTTAGTTGAAACACCACTCACTTTCCATTTTTGGGGCTAACAAGACATGAGCCTCAGATGTTGAATACATCAATAATATTTCTGATAACTAGGAATTTCAGTCTGGGTTATCCCCAGCAGAAAGGACTCTGGGTTTAGGGGGAAAGTAATATTAAACATTTTTTTTAGTTCATTATAAATCATTTCCCAATATTATTTTACCTTTTTACATGCCCACCACATGTGAAATAATGTTCCCTCCACACCTTTACACTTCCAACACTTATTAGATTCTGTCGTGTAAATCTTAGCCAACCTGCTTCGAGTTAAATAACATCTATGAATCATAGTTCTCTTTCAAAGAATAACATGCTGTAATTTTCAAGTCACTTTTCCAAAGTTTCTCCCAGAGGTTAAGATCTATATTGTTTCCTTTATCTATTGCCCAGTGCGTCATTGAAGCTTTAACAAGCTCATTTTTGTTTCCCATTTTAATAAAAGATAATGTATTTTAGACAAAAATTTATCTTTGTTTTACAAGAGTTCTGTTTGGAATTGTGAGCTATGGTCCAAAAAACAGTTCTTTCTGTCTAATTTAAACATATCATGTAACTGATGATATTGCAACCAGTCTGCAACTTGACTACTTAGGTTTTTAATTGGTTTCAGTTTGGGTTACACCCCACCCACCCCCATCCCGGTAAAATCCAGCAATTCCCTGTAAGTCACTTATTGTCTATCCATATTAACTCTTTAATTGTAATTGCCTTGATGGGAGAAAGCCATAAAGGTGATTTTCTTTCCAGCAGTTTTTATATTTCTCCCAAACTCTATACAGATTCTTCCTAAGAATGTGGTTCATAAAACTCTTATAGGGGCTGGTAGTTTTGCTTTTAATCTATGTTTTCTAAATGTTGTTGACTGCCTTGAAGAGCTGAGTAAAAAATGGGATATAAAACAAAAAGCTATGGAAGCCTCTTCCCCTACCACCACTGAACTCTAAACATATTCAGTAAACATATTCTTTGATTTTTTTTCCCCAGACATGGATGATTGTTTTCAATATCCAGAAGATCAGTACCCAAACATTTGCCAGGATATATGTCTTCCAAAAATATTAACTTCCTGTCTTACGATAAACCTCTGGAAATCAGTTGCATTATTTCCGCAAATATGACACAGAATGAGAGATGTGAAAGTGAAATGTGGACTACTCTACATGGGCCGACAGATACTTGCCTTGTGCAAAGGAATAACAGAGCAAAAGAGACAAGCAAAGACCACATCAGGGCCTGGTTCAGTTGGCTAAAGACAGGGCTAACTTAAGAAAGAAACATCTGATGGCTGCTGCTGTTTCAAGGGGCTGGTAGTTTTGCTTTGTGATCTGCTGTGTTTTCTAAATGTTGTTGACTGCTTTGACGAGTCGAGTAAAGAAGTGGGATATAAAACAAAAAGGCCTTTCCCCTTACCACCACTAGACTCTAAAAGTCTTCAGTAAACATGTTTTTGTTTTATTTTCAGACATGGGTGACTGTTTTCAATGTCCGGAAGATCAGTACCCAAACATTGGCCAGGATACATGTCTTCCAAAAGATATTAGCTTCCTGTCTTATGATGAACCTCTGGGAATCAGTTTGGTCACTTTTGCTCTTTTATTGACTTTCATTACAGCTTTGGTGCTTAGGATCTTCATCAAGCACAAAGAAACTCCTATAATCAAAGCCAACAATCGGACCCTCACCTATGTTCTCCTCATAGTCCTCATTCTCTCCTTTCTTTGTCCTTTGATATTCCTTGGCCAGCCCACAAAAATAACCTGCCTCCTTCGACAAACTTCTTTTGGAGTCATCTTCTCAGTAGCAGTATCTTGCATCTTAACAAAAACAACTATAGTGGTTCTAGCCTTCATGGCTACCAAGCCAGGGTCCAGAATGAGGAGATGGGTGGGGGGAAATCTGGCCATCTCCATTGTTCTTTTCAGTTTCCTCATTCAAATGATGATTTGTAGTGCCTGGCTGATAGTTGCTCCCCCACTCCCTGATTTAGACAAGCACTCAGGGACTAAAGAAATTATACTGGAATGTAACAAAGGATCAGTCACCATGTTCTACTGTGTCCTAGGCTTCATGGGAATGCTGGCCCTTGTCAGTTTCACTGTGGCTTTCCTAGCTAGGAAGTTACCAGTTTTAATGAAGCCAAGTTCATCACCTTCAGCATGTTGGTGTTTTGCAGTGTGTGGCTGTCCTTTGTTCCTACCTACCTGAGTACCAAGGGAAAGTACATGATGGCTGTGGAGATCTTTTCTATATTGGCCTCTATTTTTGGGTTACTGGGCTGCATCTTCTTCCCCAAATGTTACTATATCATTTTGCTGAGGCCAGAGTTAAACAGCAGGGGACAGCTTATCATAAGAAAGAAATAAAGCATGAACAAGTCTATTTGACAAAACTGTTCCCCAAAGCCAATACAGCAGCCCATGTAGCTGGTCTCACTGGACTTTCCCCTGACAAAGTACTGTGATACCATCAAGGAACACAGACAGCTATGTGGGCATGAACCATAGCAGAGCCACTCTTCCAAGTTCATTCTTCTCTGAATTTGATGTTCTTTCCCCCTCATACTAAAGTTTAAAAAGGAACACTTTTGTACAAATATTTTAAATGTTGAATTAAAAGCTAAAGGTTGCATTTCAGACTACTAAAGATATTGTTGTAAAATTCACCATATTTTACAAGTGATTCAAAAAATCATGGAAGCTTAGTCCCAAGTAACTACTATGTGTAGGGCTGCAGTCATGCCACATGGCTGGTGTGAATCCAGGTCTGCTCAGCCAAATTCCAAGATCCTGACTACACCATACTACATTTTGGGATCTCCATTGGTTACAAGGTCTTCTAATATGAACTTCTAACTTCACCAATACATCACTGGTCCCTTATTATCTAATGAAAGGAAATTAAAAATAACAGTCCTGAATATGTGACAAAGACATTTCCTTCAGCAATTCCACAGGGAATCCCTAAAACGGAATACATACATTCCTCCTTAGTTATTAAAAGGGCTATAATTAAATCTGCTGCTCCTCAAAGATCCCTCTGGATTTTCACTGGCAACTGGCAACATAACACAAAGGATGCTGCAACTTAACCAGAATTACTTAAAAAGAGTCTGGGATACTCCCAGATTGCATCCTCTCAGGAAACTTAACTACCATTCAAATGAGACAATTTTTATCTTGGAGAAGCTGATTATACTATTGCCAGAGAAATCATGGTTTCTGCATAGAACAAACAGTTGCCCTTGTATGAATGGTGGTTTTAGTCGTCTTGCTGCTGAAACTGATTTCTTACAATGTATGTCAGGCTCGCATAGTAAAATGCAGGCTCCAAAGTCCACACCGTCCACTTCAAATGTATCATCAGCCAGGAGAGTTCCTCATTGGTGGCATTGTTTTCCATGGTGGCTTCATCTCCTCTCCAGCAACATTGACTGAGGAACCCCCACCAGTGCTGCCTGAAGAGCTTGTGTAAGAACTAAGCCACTTATTTATTACAGTATGGGAAAGACCAAACCAATAGTTGCAGCCTTAGCATAATGGCTGAGGCTGCAAACCTCTACCCATTGACCTAGGGATAAGCACTTTTTATTTCAGTGGGACATATGCTGATGTAAAAATACATAGGAATGTCTTCTGAATTAAGAGAATACTCTAGAAGCTCCCATTTCTTGATAGGGAAATGAATATAAATGTATTGAAATGTATATATATTTATGTGTCTGAGATAGCCCTTTTGAAGAGTTGATTTTATCTGAACAGGGGTGTAAAAAAACCTTGTTCTGAACCTGAATGCTCATATTTTTTATTTTCCTGATCTTAGGCTATAGTTTGTTTCACAATGGCGACATATAATATGAATTATAGAATTCTGTGAATTACAACCACCATCTCTGCCTCATGAGTAAGGAAGGGGTCATTGCAGGAGAGAGCTCAGAAACTTTGTAAATGTCAGGAAAAGACTTCAGATGTTTCAGGGAAAGACCCCAGGGGTTCCAATGTTCCTATGGGCATCACATTAGTAACCCCTGGTCTAGATACCATTGGCCTTAACAGGTCTTAACTGAGACAAAACTAACAAAATGAATTTCAATAGGGACAAATGTCAGATTCTGCACTTAGGCAGGAAATAACAGCTGCACAAATATAAAATGGGGAACACCTGGTTTGCCAGTAGTACATCTGAAAAGTCTGCATCAACAGAAGCATAGTACCCCAGTAAAAAAAAAAAACACAGAAGAGATCTCTTCTGCGCTGCACAGAACACACCTGATATATTGTGTTCAGTTGTGTTCAGCACAATTTAAGAAGGATACTGACAAGCTACAACATGTGCAGAAGAGGTTGACACATATGATCAAGGGTCTGGAAGCCAAACCTTATGAGGAAAAGTTGAGCGGTTTGCTATGTTTAGCTATGAAAATAGGAGACTGAGGGGATATAGCATAGCCATTTTCAAATATCTCAAGGGCTGTCACCAGGAAGATGGAGCAAGCTTGTTTTCTCTTGCTCCAGAGGGTAGTGCGCGAACCAATGGATTCAAGTTGCAAGAAAGGAGACTTTGTGTCTGAAAAGTCTGCATCAACAGAAGCATAGTGCCCCAATAAAAAAAACACACAGAAGAGATCTCTTCTGTGCTGCGCAAAACACACCTGGTGTATTGTGTTCAGTTGAACCAATGGATTGAAGTTCCAAGAAAGGAGATTCTGTGTAAACATGAGGAAGAACTTGCTGATTATAAGACCTGTTCAGCAGTGGAATGGACAGGGAGTTAACTCCCTTGAACTCAATAGGATTAACTATTGTAATTCATATCTGTTCCTTCTGATACTGTTTGCAACTCTCATTCTAGGGTGGTGCCTAAGCTTTACCAGCACATTGTGGCCTTGGCATTTGCAGTCAAGGAGATCAATGAAGACCCTCAAATCTTACCCAATATCACCTTGGGTTTTCACTTGTATGACAGCTATTACAATGCAAGGAGCACATATCTCGCCACACTGCTGCTTTTATCCAGGGTGGAGAAATTTGTCCCAAACTATATATGTGATGTTGAAAATAATCTGGCTGGGGTCATTGGGGGACTTGATTCTGTAATCTCCTATTATGTGGCAACAGTTTTGGATATCTATAAGATTCCACAGGTAAGACACCCATGTACGATACCTCTCTAAGCTTGCATTGGGAATGAGGCTGAATTCACAGCACCAGTTCAGAGTGTATCACCAGTTCAGGGCGAGGATGAAATTGGGGGCAGAACCATGCACACCACCCTCACCAGCCATTTTGGGATTTGCAGCATTTCCTGCTTAACAAGAAGGATATCTGAATTGAGCTGCAGGGGAAGCGGGGTAATTCCTTATAGGATAAAAATTCACAAGTATTTCCAAGTACAATAATTATTTCTCTTCACGACACCACACCCAATATTTGAATGTTTAGGTGGAAAGGGCTTTCAAATTAAACACACCCTGGAGTTATGGCAAATTGCAGATGCAGTCCAGTTCTGCAGAAGAACAGCAATAGAATTGAGCAGTTGGTTCCAAAGTGAAACAAATGTTCATACATGAAATCTAAGTAGTCTTGAAAAAGAAAAGGTAGAAATGGCAGTTCTGCTGTTTGCTGGGGTATCTGCTTTGTGAACACAAAAGAAGCTCTAGAGAAGAAATGTGCATCTGACCCAAGTTGCAGTTCTGATGTGGTTGCAGTAAATAATGTCTAACACAGAAAGGGCATGCAACCCCTGGTGGGTGGCAAAGGGCATGTCTGACTAACATGATTCACCAGAAAATGTATATTAATATTTTGAAAGAACTATGCAAATATAACTTTGCCTCTTCTCTTCCTCCATTTCCTCTTTAGCTCATTTATGGATCTGCTCCAGTGATGAATGATAAAAGCCCAGGGCTTCCCTTCTACCAGATGGCAGCCTCAGAAGCCCTTCAGTATGAGGGAATTCTATCTTTGCTTCTGCATTTCAGGTGGACGTGGATTGGAGTCATTGCAATGGACAATGAAAATGGAGAAAGATTTGTGCAAACCATTTCCCCAATGTTTACCAAGGGGGGTGTCTGCTTTGCATTCATAGAAAGAATAACCAATTTTAGTTTTATATCTGAAATGTATGGCTTGCTACAACAAGCAGCCAATATACAAGACAAAATATTTAGCAGCAAAGCTAATGTAGTGGTTGCCTCTGGAGAATCTTTTTCCATGGCAATTTTTAGATGGCTTTCATACCTATCAGAACATGATGACATGGCCAAGAATGTAAAAAGTAAAGTATGGATAACAACTGCCCAGGTTGAGTTCGCTTCATTTATCTTTCAAAGGTACTGGGGTTCAGAAATATTCAGTGGCGCTATAACCTTTGAAATTCACTTTAGAAACCCACCAGGATTTCATCAGTATGTTCTGCACAGAAATCCTTCCAGCACAGATGGGGACGGTTTTATCAGGAACTTCTGGCAACAGGCCTTTGAATGTGTATTCCCAGATATGACTGCAGACAAGGTGGAGGGGAATATTTGCACCGGAGAAGAGAAGTTGGAGAACCTTCCTGGATCTCTTTTTGAAATGAGCATGACAGGCCACAGTTACAGCATCCACAGTGCTGTCTATGCCATGGCCCATGCCTTACATGCCATGTTCAAATCCAGACTCGGACACAGAGGAATTGCATATGGAGGGAGAGGGAAGAATCCGAATCAAGAGTTTTGGCAGGTAAAGGCTGAACATCCTCAAATGGGAAAGGCCTATTTCTTCTTGGCACTGTATGGGTTCTGAAAATGCTATCAATTTGCTCTTTCCTCTCAGAGTTCAAAGATTGTATGTGGAAGAAGAACCCAGAACTGAATTTATAATTCAGCAGACAGAGTAGGAGGTGGTTTCTGCTTTCAAATGGCAGTAGACTCTATAGGGAAGGGAAATGATGGCTGTGTCCTTCTTTGAGCAGTTATTGCCCCATGCTTGAGGAGAAAGCATTTGTTGTGATGGAAGCTTTGCAACCCAATAAGATCCCATGCCATTCATAGATAGGAAGCAGTGATAATGGTTGAGAGAGATGTTCAGCACTCCCT
The DNA here is from genome assembly GCF_965153285.1 of Podarcis tiliguerta. Lineage (NCBI taxonomy): Eukaryota > Metazoa > Chordata > Lepidosauria > Squamata > Lacertidae > Podarcis > Podarcis tiliguerta. The sequence continues at coordinate 40,648,711 of NC_139546.1, read as the reverse complement.
CCATCAACCAAATCCTTTCTTAGAGCCTGTGGTCACAAACCACTGCCATGTCTTCTGAGATGCTCAGGGAGGGAGGGACGGAGAGTGAGTGAGTGAGAGAGAGATCTTGCTGCTTAAACATATTTAATTTGTGGACAATCAGAGAAAGAAGGATTGTAAGGAAGATTGAGAGAGATGCATGTGTGTGAAAGAAAATTGGCTGACTCTCTCCATGCTTGGGCCTGAATCCACTGACAATTGACTAAAACACCCCCACCATTTGCTGTAGGTTCTTTCCAGAGAGAGAAAATGCTCCTCCCTTCATTAGACTTCAGTCTTTTCTAAACCCCTTTCTTTTCTGCTTTCAATCTAGCTCCATCACTTTCTGAGAAGCATCTCATTTAACAATACAGCAGGAGATGTGGTCTTCATCAACCAGAATGGAGAGGCAGCATCAAGCTTGGATATTGTGAATTGGATCATATTCGCCAACCAAAGTTTGCACCGAGTGAGAGTTGGGAGGATAGATCCACAAGCTTCTCCAGACCAATCATTTCTCCTTGATGAAAATGCTATCACATGGCACAGCTGGTTTAACCAGGTAGGGTTGCATTGTTTTCTAATTCAAAAGAGATTCAGTATTGAATAAGCAATCATTATTCACCTGCAAGTCTACTCACTGTTTTTTGAGCCACAAGTTGAGGAGTGGTGTATGACCAAAGGACTGATGTATCAGATTAAGAGCCAAAATCTTACTGCTAGAAGCCACACATGGATTAAAAGCAAATATTTTATTAAGGAGGATACAAAACAGAAGGACCCTTTTACTACAAAATACAGTTAAGCATGGCTAACAGTGTAAATATGCCTTATAAAAAAAACTAGATTATCTCACCCTAATCCCACCCATTCACAGACCCCACTACAAGTGCATCCATGCAAATGTGGTTATTGCATCACACAATTTATCATCTGAATGTGGGTAATTAGGACCAGGTCAAATACCAGTTTTTCTTTGAAAGGGCATTGATATAGAAGGACAGGTTTTCTTCCAGTCAGATGGAGCCTCTGGGTGCATTTCCCAGCACAAGAGGGTATACATGCTCAGAGACCATGAAGCTACAAAGTGGATTTGGAACACTTCCCCAGGAAGCATCTGATGGGTCCAAGAATAGATGTACCTACTGGCACCAGAATCAGTTCTAGAACTGTGTACCTAGTGGGCTACATACTCAAAATCAGCAATTATAACAAAATTAACATGGAAACTTCAAAGTGTACCTTATGGACAGAGCAATTTTTGCAGAACAGATGCACACCCCAGAGCAATATAGAGGGAACATCACATAATTTCAAACATTACTACTAATAATAAGAAAATAATAAGCCATTATATATTACTGCAATGCTGTGTCAGCTTAGTGACACAGAGAAAGAACTCAGAACATAAAGGGTTCCAAATTCATTAGTGTCTTGATGAACCTTCTGCTGTTTCATTTATGGATTAGATTCAGCCTCTTTCTATCTGTACTAAGAGATGTATTCCAGGATCCAGCAAGAAAGTGATGGAGGGACAGCCACCTTGCTGCTACGATTGCATCCCATGTGCTGAGGGGAAGATTGCAAACCAGGATGGTAAGAGAAATAAATAGATTAGTACTTAGCATTGAAAAGTGCTGTAAGGACGGTTGAGTTTGTTTCAAAAGAGATGATCTACTGTGAGAAGAAGATGTTGTTGTTGTTTAGTCGTTTAGTCGTGTCCGACTCTTTGTGACCCCATGGACCAGAGTACACCAGGCACTTCTGTCTTCCACTGCCTCCCGCAGTTTGGTCAAACTCATGCTGGTAGCTTCGAGAACACTATCCAACCATCTCGTCCTCTGTCTTCTTTTTCTCCTTGTGCCCTCCATTTTTCCCAACATCAGGGTCTTTTCCAGGGAGTCTTCTCTTCTCATGAGGTGGTCAAAGTATTGGAGCCTCAGCTTCATGATCTGTCCTTCCAGTGAGCACTCAGGGCTGATTTCCTTAAGAATGGATAGGTTTGTTCTTCTTGCAGTCCATGGGACTCTCAAGAGCCATAATTCAAAAACATCAATTCTTCGGCGATCAGCCTTCTTTATGGTCCAGCTCTCACTTCCATACAGCACTACTGGGAAAACCATAGCTTTTACTATAAGAAGAAGATAGATAAATTTTATTCGCATTAGCCAACAGCCATAGCATCATAAAACAAGCAATATATACAAATAAAAAGACAACAATGGATAAAAAGGGCAATCAAATGACCAGGATTATCGTTCAGATAGTGGCCCTTAATCTCATTGCACCCTCGATAAACCTAGCAACCTTTGCTGTTGTCTGATCATTTTGATCTGATAAAAGAAAAAACGATGTGGCCGCAGATGGGAGGCCTGGGATGGTAAGTAAGAGTGGGGTGATGATATCATTCCTCAGATCTTTATAAAGGGGACAGGACAGGAGAACATGAGCCACTATTTCCAGATTGCCATCTCCACAGGGGCAGAGTCATTTCTCAGTTGTTTGTGTGATCCTGCCTCTTTGTGATCATTCCCCTTCAGATAGTCTAAATATGTTAATCTAATGAGAATGACTCTGCATTGAGAGTAGCAAGGTGGTATGTGGTTCAAATCATATCTAGAAGGGGCTTTTCATTCCTTTTGACTTACACAAGTTACACCCAGGCTAGTGTGATGATATGTTCCAAAATCAAGAGGAGGAATAGCCCTGGCTCTGCAATTTACAGACCAAGAGCTCTGAACCAATTAAATGCAACAATACCACATTAAAGAGCATCAGACAGTATTAAACGTGTTTTAATTTGAGCAGAGCTCTTTCTTCTCAGACAGAAAGTCAACATTTCAGGAAGCTGACGTGATATGAACTAAAGGTCATTTCCTTATTTTTTTCCAGATATGAATGACTGTAATAAATGCCCAGACAAAGAATATCCAAGCAAAAACCGCGATGGATGTCTACCCAAGGATATCAGCTTCTTGTCTTATGAAGAACCTTTGGGCATCAGTTTAGCCTGTTTCTCTCTTACCCTTTCCTTGATCACAGCTCTGGTACTAGGTACATTTATAAAACACCACAACACACCCATTGTCATTGCAAACAACCGAAACCTCACCTATGCTCTCCTCATCTCTCTCCTGCTCTGCTTCCTGTGTGCATTGCTCTTCATTGGCCGACCTGAGAAGGTGACATGCCTCCTCCGACAAACAGCTTTTGGCATCATCTTCTCAACTGCTGTTTCTTGTGTCCTGGCAAAAACCTTCACGGTGGTTTTGGCCTTCATGGCTACAAAACCAGAATCCAGGATGAGGAAATGGGTGGGGAAAGGACTAGGCCACTCCATTCTCCTTTTCTGCTCCATAGTCCAAGCAGGGATATGTACTGTGTGGCTGGCAACCTCTCCCCCATACCCAGATGTGGACATTCACTCTGTGATGGAAGAAATTATATTAGAATGTAATGAGGGGAGTGTGACAATGTTTTACTGTGTCCTCATCTATATGAGCTGCCTGGCAACTGTGAGTTTTGTTATGGCTTTCCTTGCCAGGAAATTACCAGACAGTTTCAATGAAGCCAAGTTTATCACTTTCAGCATGTTGGTCTTCTGCAGTGTTTGGCTGTCCTTTATTCCTTCCTATCTGAGCACCAAGGGAAAATATATGGTGGCTGTGGAGATCTTCTCCATCTTAGCCTCCGGTGGTGGGTTGCTGGGTTGCATCTTTTCCCCCAAATGTTACATAATCATTCTGAGGCCTGAGCTGAACAATAGAGAACAGCTAATAAGAAAGAAAAAGTAAATAAATAATAACCTGTCCTTTGCTGTATCTTGTGCTTTTTTCTTTGTGTGCAGTAGAATATTTGCAAACATGTGTTCAGCTGCTGCCTTACATTATTTTTTATAGATGTTTTTTCTAGATTTTCCTTGTGGTGATTGATGTTAGGCAATCATAGATATGGACTATTGAATTCATTATGGAAAAAAGAGTGAACAGAGGAATTACCCCTGATGCTCTGAAAAAGCCATTTTCTGTGTCGGAGAAGCAGGAAGCTGTCAGCTCCCAGGAATCCTGACAAAGTTAAGGGACTTATGAATATAAGAACCATCATCCTGCCTCATTTTGGGATATATTGAATATTTCCTCAATGTTCAAAAAGTCACATTGTCTCCTGAGCTTGAAGTGGATGTTAGAATGCTGAAGACAAATGTACAGAATTCAAGGGACACTGTCATAATGTCTATTTTGTCTCTTCCTTTCTTAATGTGGGTGAAGGATTCCAGTTATGGGGAAGTTCACCACATAAATACGATGTACACTCAATAATTCATATTATTTCCATATGACAGTATCAACCCATTCCTTCACTGCACAGAAATAATTATGAAATAAAAGCTCCACAACTTATGTTTGGATTGTATGAAAACTACTTTATCACTTACTAACAGATATATCCCATTTCCATATGTAATGATCACTGCAGTTCAGGTTATAGCTCCCGTTGCTCTGTCCCAGCTTCTGCCAACCTAGCAGTTTAAAAGCATTCCAGTGGAAGTAGATAAATAGCTACCACTGTGGCTGGAAGTTTTGGATTACTTCTAGTTTTGGATTACTGGGCTGCATTCCCCCCCCCCCAAAATGTTATATCATTTCGCTGAGACCAGAGTTAAACAGCAGGGGATAGCTTATCATGAGAAAGAATTAAAGCATGAACAAGTCTCTTTGACAAAACTGTTCCCCAAATCCAATAGCGCATCCCATGTAGCTCTTCTCCCTGGACTTTCCCCTGACAAAGTACTCTGATACCAACAAGGGACACAGACAGCTCTGTGGGCATGAACCATAGCAGAGCCATCCTTCCAAGTTCATTCTTCTCTGAATTTGATGTTCTTTCCCCCTCATACTAAAGTTTAAAAAGGAACACTTTTGTACAAATATTTTAAATTATGAATTAGAAGCTAAGGGTTGCATTTCAGACTACTAAAGATATTGTTGTAAAATTCATCATATTTTATAAGTGATTTAAAAAACCATGGAAGCTTAATACCAAGTAACTACTATGTGTAGGGTTGCAGTCATGCCACATGGCTGGTGTGAAACCAGGTCTCCTCAGCCAAATTCCAAGATCCTGACTACACCATACTACATTTTGGGATCTCCATTGGTTACAAGGTCTTCTATTATGAACTTCTAACTTCACCAATACACCACTGGTCCCTTATTATTTAATGAAAGGAAATTAAAAATAACAGTCCTGAATATGTGACGAAGACATTTCCTTCAGCAATTCCACAGGGAATCCCTAAAACTGAATACATACATTCCACCTTGGTTATTAACAGGGCTATAATTAAATCTGCTGCTCCTCAAAGATCCCTCTGGATTTTCACTGGCAACTGGCAACATAACACAAAGGATACAGCAACTTAACCAGAATTACTTAAAAAGAGTCTGGGATACTCCCAGATTGCATCCTCTCAGGAAACTTAACTACCATTCAAATGAGACAATTTTTATCTTGGAGAAGCTGATTATACTATTGCCAGAGAAATCATGGTTTCTGCATAGAACAAACAGTTGCCCTTGTATGAATGGTGGTTTTAGTTGTCTTGCTGCTGAAACTGATTTCTTACAATGTATGTCAGGCTCGCATAGTAAAATGCAGGCTCCAAAGTCCACACCGTCCACTTCACACATATCATCAGCCAGGAGAGTTCCTCATTGGTGGCATTGTTTCCCATGGTGGATTCTTCTCCTCTCCAGCAACATTCACTGAGGAACCCCCACCAGCGCTGCCTGAAGAGCTTGTGTAAGAACTAAGCCACTTATTTATTACAGTACGGGAAAGATCAAACCAAGAGTTGCAGCCTCAGCATAATGACTGAGGTTGCAAACTTCTACCCATTGACCTAGAGATAAGCACTTTTGATTTCAGTGGGACATATGCTGATGTAAAAATACGTCGGAATGTATTCTGAATTAAGAGAATACTCTATAAGTTCCCATTTCTCAATAGGGAAATGAATATAATTGTATAGAAATGTATATATATTTATTAGCCCTTTTGAACAACCAATTTTGATAGACCTTATCTGAGCAGGAGTGTTAGTGAGAATGAATTAAAAAAAACTTTGCAGAAGCTGAATGCTCTTATTGTTTCATTTCCTGATCTTAGGCTAAAGCTTGTTTCACAATGACGGCATATACAGTGGTACCTCGGGTTAAGTACTTAATTCGTTCTGGAGTTCCATTCTTAACCTGAAACTGTTCTTAACCTGAAGCACCACTTTAGCTAATGGGGCCTCCTGCTGCCGCCATGCCGCCGGAGCACGATTACTGTTCTCATCCTGAAGCAAAATTCTTAACCGGAGGTACTATTTCTGGGTTAGTGGAGTCTGTGACCTGAAGCATATGTTTCCTGAAGCTTACGTTACCTGAGGTACCACTGTAATATGAAGTAGAGAATTGTGTGAATTACAACCACCATCTCTGCATCATGAATAAGGAAGGGGTGATTGCAGGAGAGAGCTCAGACACTTTGTAAATGTCAGGAAAAGACTTCAGATGTTTCAGGGAAAGACCCCAGGGGTTCCAATGTTCCTATGGGCATCACATTAGTAACCCCTGGTCTAGATACCATTGGCCTTAACAGGTCTTTACTGGGACAAAACTAACAAAATGAATTTCAGTAGGGACAAATGTCAGGTGCTGCACAAATATAAGATGGGGAACACCTGGCTTGCCTGTAGTACATCTGAAAAGTCTGCATCAACAGAAGCATTGTACCCCAATAAAAAAAAAAACCACAGAAGAAGAAGATTGGAAGAAATTTAAAGACTATATACAGAAATATTATAAGATTAATGAATGTTAGAATGACATCGGATTGAGGTTAAAAGGTTATTAGCAACAAAGTGGTGAAGGAGTATGGAAAATTCGAAGGTTAAAAGGTGTGAAATTAAAAGGTTTAATATATTAAGATATTAAGAAAAGATTAGGATACATTAAGATATTAAGATAAAGATTAAGTTAAGACAAAGGGAAGGAATTTGCTGATTAAATATTTGAACTGGAATACAGTGAGGGGAGGTGTGGGGAAGTCTGGGAAAGAAGTAAATGCAAGGAATATTACGAAAATGGAATTGTTTTTATTTTATTTTTTGTGTTGCTGTTTTTGTCTTTTTGTATTTGTGCATTTTTGTATTTTTCTTTTCTTTTTTCTTTTTCTTCTTTTATGTAAAAACCCTAATAAAAAATATTATTAAAAAAACCCCACAGAAGAGATCTCATCTGCGCTGCACAGAACACACCTGATATATTGTGTTCAGTTGTGTTCAGCACAATTTAAGGAGGATACTGACAAGCTGCAACATGTGCAGAAGAGGTTGACACATATGATCAAGGGTCTGGAAGCCAAACCTTATGAGGAAAAGTTGAGGGGGTTTGCTATGTTTAGCTATGAAAATAGGAGACTGAGGGGATATAGCATAGCCATTTTCAAATATCTCAAGGGCTGTCACCAGGAAGATGGAGCAAGCTTGTTTTCTCTTGCTCCAGAGGGTAGTGCGCGAACCAATAGATTCAAGTTGCAAGAAAGGAGACTTTGTGTAAACATGAGGAAGAACTTGCTGATTATAAGACCTGTTCAGCAGTGGAATGGACAGGGAGTTAACTCCCTTGAACTCAATAGGATTAACTATTGTAATTCATATCTGTCCCTTCTGATACTGTTTGCAACTCTCATTCTAGGGTGGTGCCTAAGCTTTACCAGCACATCGTGGCCTTGGCATTTGCAGTCAAGGAGATCAATGAAGACCCTCAAATCTTACCCAATATCACCTTGGGTTTTCACTTGTATGACAGCTATAACAATGCAAGGAGCACATATCTCGCCACACTGCTGCTTTTATCCAGGGTGGAGAAATTTGTCCCAAACTATATATGTGATGTTGAAAATAATCTGGCTGGGGTCATTGGGGGACTTGATTCTGTAATCTCCTTTTATGTGGCAACAGTTTTGGACATCTATAAGATTCCACAGGTAAGACACCCATGTACGATACCTCTCTAAGCTTGCATTGAGAATGAGGCTGAATTCACAGCACCAGTTCAGAGTGTATCACCAGTTCAGGGCGAGGATGAAATTGGGGGCAGAACCATGCACACCACCCTCACCAGCCATTTTTGGATTTGCAGCATTTCCTGCTTAACGAGAAGGGTATTTGAATTGAGTTGCAGGGGAAGCAGGGGAATTGGTAATAGGATAAAAATTCACAAGTATTTCCGAATACAAAAATTATTTGCCTTCACGACACCACACCCAATATGTCAATATTTAGGGGGAAAGGGCTTTCAAATTAAACACACTCTGGAGTTATGGCAAACTGCAGATACAGTCCAGATCTGCAGGAGAACAGCAATAGTATTCAGCAGCTGGTTCCAAAGTGAAATAAATGTTCATAGATGAAGTCTGAGAAGTCTTGAAGGAGAAAAGGCAGAAATGGCAGTTCTGCTGTGTGTTGGGGCATGTGCTTTGTGAAGACAAAATAAGCTCCAGAGAAGAAATGTGCATCTGACCCAAGTGGCAGTTCTGAAGTGGCTGCATTAAATAATGTCTAACACAGTGTTAGGCAATCCTTTGTTTAGGACATCGTGTGTCCCTCCGTTCAGTTTAACCCTGACAGATTGGGAATATTATTATTATTATTATTATTATTATTATTATTATTATTATTTAAAAAAAGAATATAATAGGGAAAATGCCCCTATCTGGTCAACAGAACAAATGTTTAACAAACTGGAATGAGAGATGACCTCAATTTTGAGCCCATCTGCATGTGTGTCTTTTGTATAAATGAGAAAGTGCATGCAACCCCTGGTGGGTGGCAAAGGGCATGTCTGACTGACAAGATTCACCACATAATAATGTATATGAATACAGTGGTACCTCAGGTTAAGAACTTAATTCGTTCCGGAGGTCCATTCTTAACCTGAAACTGTTCTTAACTTGAGGTATCACTTTAGCTAATGGGGCCTCCCGCTGCTGTCGCGCAATTTCTGTTCTCATCCTGAAGCAAAGTTCTTAACCTGAGGTACTATTTCTGGGTTAGCACAGTCTGTAACCTGAAGCGTCTCTAACCTGAAGCGTCTGTAACCCGAGGTACCACTGTAGTTTGAAAGAACTCTGCAAATATTACTTTGTCTCTTCTCTTCCTCCATTTACTTTTTAGCTCATTTATGGCTCTGCTCCAATGATGAATGATAAAAGCCCAGGGCTTCCCTTCTACCAGATGGCAGCCTCAGAAGCCCTTCAGTATGAGGGAATTCTCTCTTTGCTTCTGCATTTCAGGTGGACGTGGATTGGAGTCATTGCAACAGACAATGACAATGGAGAAAGATTTGTGCAAACCATTTCCCCAGTGTTTACCAAGAGTGGTGTCTGCTTTGAATTCATAGAAAGAATCCCCAATTTTGGTTTTCTTTCTGAAATTACTGACATGCTACAACAGGGTGCAACAATAAGTCAGAAAATTTTTATCAGCAAAGCTAACGTAGTGGTTGCCTCTGGGGAATCTTACTCCATGGCAACTTTTATGGTGCTTTCATACATATCAAAACATGATGACAAGACAAAGAATGTAAAAAGTAAAGTATGGATAACAACAACCCAGGTTGAGTTTGCTACATTCGTATTTCAAAGGGACTGGGAGGCAGGAATATTCAATGGTGCTATATCCTTTGAAATTCACTTTAGAAACCCACCAGGATTTCATCAGTATGTTCTTCACAGAAACCCTTCCAGCACATATGAGGACGGTTTTATCAGGGAATTCTGGCAACAGACCTTTGAATGTGTATTCCCAGAAAACACTGGGGACAAGGCAGAGGGGAATATTTGCACCGGAGAAGAGAAGCTGGAGAACCTTCCCGGATCCCTTTTTGAAATGAGCATGACAGGCCACAGTTACAGCATCCACAGTGCTGTCTACGCCATGGCCCATGCTTTACATGCCATGTCCACATCCAGATTCAGACACAGAGGAATTGCATATGGAGGGAGAGGGAAGAATCCGAATCAACCATTTTGGCAGGTAAAGGCTGAACTTCCACAACTGGCAAAGCCCTGCTACTTCCTGTCACTTTTTGGGTTCCCAAAATCCTATCAGCTTGCTCTTTCCTCTCAGAGTTCAAGGATTTGCACTAGTGTATGTGGAAGAAGAACCCAGAATGGAATTTATAATTCTGCAGACAGAGTAGGAGGTGGCACTGATATGATGGTATCCTAGATGGCACCCATGTATTTTTCTGCTTGCAAATGGCTGTAGAATCTATAGGGAAGGGAAATGATGGTTGTGTCCTTCTTTGAGCAGTTATTGCCCCATGCTTGAGGAGAAAGCATTTGTTATGATGGAAGCTTTGCAACCCAATGAGATCCCATGCCATTCATAGATTGGAAGCAGTGGTAATGGTTGAGAGAGATATTCAGCACTCCCTCTATCCGATATCAACCAAATCCTTCCTTAGAGCTGGTGGTCAAAAACCACTGCCGTGTCTTCTGAGGTGCTCAGGGAGGGAAGGACGGAGGGAGAGAGAGAGAGAGAGAGAGATATTGCTGCTTAAACATTTTTAATTTTTGGACAATCAGAGAAAGAATGATTGTAAGGAAGATTGAGAGAGATGCATGTGTGTGAAAGAAAATTGGTTCACTCTCTCCATGCTTCGGCCTGAATCCACTGACAATTGACTAAATCACCCCCACCATTTGCTGTAGGTTCTTCCCACAGAAACAAAATGCTCCTCCCTGCATTAGACTGCAGTCTTTTCTAAACCCCTTTCTTTTCTGCTTTCAATCTAGCTCCATCACTTTCTGAGAAGCATCTCATTTAACAATACGGCAGGAGATGTGGTCTTCATCAACCAGAATGGAGAGGCAGCATCTAGCTTGGATATTATCAATTGGATCATATTCGCCAACCAAAGTTTTCACAGAGTGAGGGCTGGGAGGATAAATCCTCAGGCTTCACCAGATCAATCATTCATCCTTGATGAAGATGCCATCACATGGCACAGTTGGTTTAACCAGGTAATTCAAAAGAGAGTCAGTTTTGAATAAACAATCATTATCCACCAGCATGTTTTCTCACTGTTTTCTGAGCTGCAAGTTGAGGAGTGGTGTATGACCAAAGCATCCAGGTACCAGATTAAGAGCCGAAAGCTTACTGCTAGAAGCCACACAAGGAATAAAGGCAAATATTTTATTAAGGGGGTTACAAAACAGAAGAACCATTTTACTACAAAATACAGTTAAGCAAGTCTAACAGTGTGAACAGACTTTAGGAGGATCCTAGTTCAGATGAAAATAAGAAAAGCTAGGTTTTCTCACCCTAATCCCAACCATTCACAGACCCCACTACAAGCTACATCCAAGCAAATGTGGTTTTTGCATCACACAATTGATCATATGAATGTGGGTCATTAGGTCCAACTTTAATACCACCCCCATTCCTAGTAGGGTTTTCCAGCCCCTCTGGGTAGCATTTTCAGAACTCTTCTCCAGGCAGCATCTGATGGGTCCAGGAACAGATGTACTCACCAGCACCGAAATCAGTTCTAGAACTGTCTACCAAGTGGACAAAATACTCAAAAGTAACAATTATAACAAAATTACAGGGAAACTAGAATAACTTCAAAGTGTACCTTAATGGACAAAGCAATCTTTGCAGAGCAGATGGGGCACCGCACATCCTAGAGCAATATAGAGGGAATATCACATAATTTCAAACATTAATATTAATAATAAGAAAAGAAGCAATGGCTCTTCGTATAGCCATTACACATTACTGAAAGGTTGTGTCAGTTTAGTAACATAGGGAAAGGCCCAAGAACATAAAAGGTTCCAAACTAATTAGTCTCTTGATGAACCTTCTGCTGTTTCATTTATGGATTAGATCCAGCCTCTTTCTGTCTGTACTGAGAGATGTCTTCCAGGATCCAGCAAGAAAGTGAAGGAGGGACAGCCACCTTGCTGCTACGATTGCATCCCATGTGCTGAGGGGAAGATTGCAAACCAGGATGGTAAGAGAAATAAATAGTTAAATAGATCCAGACTCAGTACTAAGCATTGAAAGGTGCTGTAAGCATGGATGACTTAATTTTCAAAAGAGGAGATGATCTATTGTGTGTGAGATCCTGCATCTTTGTGATCATTGCCCTTCAGATAATCTAAATAGGCTGATCTAATGAGAATGACTATGCATTGAGAGTAGTTGGATGGTATGTGGTTCAAATCAAATCTAGAAGGGGCTTTTCATTCCTTTTGACTTACACAGGCTGCACCCAGGCTAGTGTAATGATATGTTCCAAAATCATGAGGAGGAATGGCCCTGGCTCTGCAATTTACAGACCAAGAGCTCTGAACCGATTAAATGCAACAATACCACGTTACAGAGCATAAGACAGTATTAAACTTGTGTTTGAATGTGAACAGAGCTCTTCTCAGACAGATAGTCAACATTTCAGGAAGCTGATGTGATATGAACTAAAGGTCATTTCCTTATTTTTTTCCAGATATGAATGACTGTAATAAATGCCCAGACAAAGAATATCCAAGTAAGAACCGTGATGGATGTCTACCCAAGGATATCAGCTTCTTGTCTTATGAAGAACCTTTGGGCATCAGTTTAGCCTGCTCCTCTCTTTCCCTTTCCTTGATCACAGCTCTGGTTCTAGGTACATTTATTAAACACCATGACACACCCATTGTCATTGCAAACAACCGAAACCTCACCTACACTCTTCTCATCTCTCTCCTGCTCTGCTTCCTGTGTGCATTGCTCTTCATTGGCCGACCTGAGAAGGTCACATGCTTCCTCCGACAAACAGCTTTTGGCATCATCTTCTCAACTGCTGTTTCTTGTGTCCTGGCAAAAACCTTCACGGTGGTTTTGGCCTTCATGGCTACAAAACCAGAATCCAGGATGAGGAAATGGGTGGGGAAAGGACTAGGCCAATCCATTCTCCTTTCCTGCTCCATAGTCCAAGTAGGCATATGTACTGTGTGGCTGGCAACCTCTCCCCCATACCCAGATGTGGACATGCACTCTGTGATGGAAGAAATTATACTAGAATGTAATGAGGGGAGTGTGACAATGTTTTACTGTGTCCTCATCTACATGAGCTGCCTGGCAACTGTGAGTTTTGTTATGGCTTTCCTTGCCAGGAAATTACCAGACAGTTTCAATGAAGCCAAGTTTATCACTTTCAGCATGTTGGTCTTCTGCAGTGTTTGGCTGTCCTTTATTCCTTCCTATCTGAGCACCAAGGGAAAATATATGGTGGCTGTGGAGATCTTCTCCATCTTAGCCTCTGGTGTTGGGTTGCTGGGCTGTATCTTTTCCCCCAAATGTTACATAATCATTCTTAGGCCTGAGCTGAACAATAGAGAACAGCTAATAAGGAAGAAAAAGTAAATAAATAATAACTGTCCTTTGCTGTATCTTGTGCTTTTTTCTTTGTGTGCAGTAGAATATTTGCAAACACGTGTTCAGCAGCTGCCTTATATGGTTTTTTCTAGACGTGTTGATTGTTGATAGCCGTTCATAAATATAGAATATTGCATTCACGCCGGAGAAAAGTGTGAGCTGGGGATTAACCTCTGATGCTCTGAAAAAGTTGCCTTAATGCTGTATTGTTTTTAACACTTGATTGGAAGCAGCCCAGAGTGGCTGGGGAAACTCAGCCAGAAGGGTGGGGTTTAAATAATAAATTATTATTATTATTATTATTATTATTATTGGGAGACCAAGAAGATATCAGGTCCCAGGAATCCTGACAAAGTTAAGTGACATGACTGGAAGAATCAACTTCTCACCCCCAAAACACATAAAAACCCCGAGGGCATGGGGTTTGCCAAAGCCTCCCTTTTGTACTTATCTCTGAGGTGGCTATAACTTATGACTAAGTTTTTATCTTTGCTAGTGGAAATTTGCATTCTGTGATTGAGCTGCTTTCTGCCTTTTAATAGAAGGGTAGAGAAGTCGATCATGAATGGGCTGAAGTCAGAATAAAATGTATGCGCTAATTAAAAATGTTTTAAACAGGCTTCCAGTTCCGGCTGCCTTGATGGAGCCAGCTCCCACGATAATGGGAGATCATTGGCAAAGATGAAACAAGGATGATTGAGAGTTATTAACCTTGCAAACTCTCTCCCAGGATGCGGAAAATGGGCTGCACTCGCAGATCATCTCGTTACCTGGCTCCCGCTCCAGCATGGAATGCGGGAGGCAGGGAGGCACTGAGTGCAAAAGGTATCCCTTTCTTGTTGGTATCCCTCCTATGACACCATTAAGGAGCAGAGGTTCTTCTGTTCATTAGAGATTATTTTGCTACATAAATGACTCAGCAAACCCACCAAGAATACCAAAAACTTTTTTATGTAGCAAGTGAAGATGAGGGGAAACGGGAATACAGATATGGATTACAATTTCAAACGGAACTAAATAAAATAAAATGGAATAATTTTTAAAGGGCTTGGAATTCATAACAACTGGGTGGAGTTAACTTTCACTTTATCTCTGGCTGAGCAGAGAAAAATTGGAGCTTAAGGACTTGCCAAGGCTTTGCCAGGTTGCCAGATCACTCTTCTGTGGGTAATAATAGCTATGGGGTTTTTTTTTCTGGACGGAGAAGGAGCTGGACCTGGAGATGTGCCAGGGCTTTGGCGGGGAGGCTACTCCTTTTCCTAGACTGAAAAGAAATGGCGAAGAGCAGTGACAGAGCTTTGCTACTACATCCAGAGGTGTTGAAAAAAGAAGAGATTTCTTTAGAACGACATCGAGACAACAATGCCACAAGGCTTGATGGGGATCAGGAATAACCAAGATAGAAATAAGATTTGGCAAGGACAAAGGGGAATAATTTGGTTAAAATAAATACCACACACAGGAAGAATAAAGGAGAGCTTCACTTGCAGATTCATAAATTATTAAATGTGTCAACACGAATTGAAGTTAAAAAGATTGTAGTTTTGGATAAGGGATTATTATTAAGATTGGATTGTAATGAATAACAGTTTGGAAGCAGAATTAAAGGGAATTATTAAACCATGAAATCTAGAACGAGGGGGGCCACCTAAATTGTGTAACTGGCTATCTGATTGGTTGGTATTTGAATTGGTATTGTAATTTGGTATTGATATAATAAAGCTTACATTGGATTTTTGTAACTGAAAAATAATAAAAAATATTGCAAAAAAGGAGAGGGAATGTTTTAAACAAAGGAGTTCTGTATGCTAAGAAATTTTATTTTCTTCTTTTTATCAGTTAAAGTGTAGGCAAGAAATTGAAAGTAACTTTACCACTTCATGTTTCCTCTGTGGGAAATAAAGGTGTTTAATTTTATAAGAGTTAACTCTGTGAAAATCTCAAGGTGAAGATTGGAGATTTAATGCATATTTATTCACCATTTTATGCATCTCAGCTCTGAGCTCCTTCACTTGCTCATCCAATAATTGCTGCATGATGCCAACACTCAGTGGGGATGTTCAACAGTATATTTGCCACCCTAGCAGTCTCTGCCTTGAACACTTGTGTCTCTCTCCTTATCAGAGGAGCACATTCCTTCCCACAGTTTCCCACAGATTTCAGTTTCACTTTGAAGCCAGCACTTTCACAAAAGGGATGAAGCGTTAAAAATAATACAAAATGAAAACTTAACAATCAGAACACCTTTCCCTATTAATAATCTTTCTTAGTTGGAAATAATAATAAAATGTTTTTTGTTTTGTTTTCAGCCTGTTAAAAATGACCTCTTCTTAAGCTAGCTGTCACCTCACATATCAAGCGAAATTTCCAATTAGCAGACTAATCACATGTCATAATTTATCACCATCCTTAACCACCACATAGTTCTATCTAACAATGGAGTGTTAACAGTAGATGACTAGCCAACCATCTTTGCTCCCAGAAGTCTTCACTCTCTTGGTCTCCCGTTCAGAATGACTCTGAGAAGACTTTTGCTGAAAAGCAATAAACATGTTTTCTTTAGTAATATTGCAAAGAATCTAGAACACAAGTCAAACGATTACCTCACCTGTAATTATCCCATTATTCATAATAGCATCGTTCCCATACCCTCAAGACTTATCCTGGCCATATGCAAAGGAAGGTCTCGTTAATAACTATTCAGAGCTGGTTATATAGACACACAGAGACTCATCAGTGTGGTGACCCCTTTTTATATATTGTACTATTCTGGCTTTGCATTATCTGAGGGAGTGACCATTCAAGTCAGGCTTTGTTACTCAGGATCATTTGAATAGCAATGGCAGAATAGTTAATCTTTTTGCCAGAAATAAAGAATCCCTTGCAAGATGGTAGTATTTTTATTGCAGGTGGTATTACTGCCGCTACAGGGTTTGTGCAAGTTTCTTCCTCTTCCTCTGTGTTCTGTCAGAGAGCCGGTCCGTATTCTTCACAAATATTACCAGGCAGGTGACCTCATCATTGCTGGTATTATTTCTCAGATCTATATCTTTTCAGACACCATGACCTTTGAAAAATACCCAGCTCAGGAACTTTCAGATGACCATATGTAAGTAGTTGAATTTTTAAAAGCCTTGTTCTAAAATGATGCTATTCACAGCCAACCTTGTCCTTGGAGTTGGACTTCCACTGGATATACCCAGTGGGCTGGCAAATTATTGGAGTTTCAGTGGTTCTACCAATTCATTTAATCTACCCCCATTTGATCTTGTGTTTAAGCATGTAGTTCTAATATTTGTCTGCACATGGCCATCCTGTTTTGCTATGAGACACCATGCGTAAGTAATGAATTCATGCAGCACGGGAGTTTAACAAGCCATTTTTATTTCTCTTCTATTTTTGATGTTGCTGGCAGATTTAAAGTGGTTTGACTGCAATATGAAGTCACATTTTGAATGGCATCTTTAAAAAAGAAATCTTACAATTCACTTGGGGTTCTGAAAAATTCCTATATTGATTAAGCCTGTAAACAAAGATATAAGAAATCAGAACAAAATAGGTATTTTTTCCAAAAGTGTGATTTTAATTCAAAGGGCACTGCATACATCCAGTACATGAAGCCATATGGATGTTCCTTGTTCATCCCCCTCTTGTCTGCAGGATTATCCTTGAAGTTTCACCCTAGTATTCTGCCTGACAAGATGGCTTTTCTAAAGATATGTCTATCACTGCTGAATTTTCATGATGATTTTTTAGGATAAATGCAACATGATGTGATCATGCAGAAAATTAAATTAGGAAAAAAGAAATGACAGATTCCTTCATCACTAACACACAAAGAGCAACCATGAAGGAGTTGCTATGGCAGTGCAGCAGATTCAGACAGTGCGTGAAATATGAAATGAATCAGGCCAATTTGGGTGGACCTGGACTTTGACTGAGTTAGGTGGAAGCAGCCCCAGACTGCCCCAGGTTGGGTCTGGCCTCTAGGAAGCCTCTGGGACAGTCAGAGTCAAGGTGACAGGTGTCTTGCCCATCAAACCCTATCATAGAATATGATTTTGAGAACAGGAGCAGCAGCAGCTGGGAAGAGAGGAGTTCAGGGATGTAGTAAATTTAAAAAAAAAAATAGTTTCATATGTTTTGTGTCTTTGTTTCTCAATTGATCCTTTTGCATGATTTTGTATGTTTTCGGTATTTTATGCATTTTGACTGGCTATTATTTTTACTGATTATAGATTGGTAATTCTTCATTGTGATTGATGTGCAAACTATATTTATTATTGACTGAAGTTTAATTTTACTGTTTCCTATTAGATTCTGACAGATTGTTGAATGTTGCTTTGTTTGATGTAAATTGTTTATTTTAAAGCTATTGTGACTTTTATATTGGATCAGATTGTTACTATTAATGTTTGAAGTTTTATTATGTTTTCATGTGTTGGAAGCCGCCCAGAATGACTGGGGCAACCCAGACAGATAGGCGGAGTGTGGAGTATAAATTATTATTATTATTATTAGATATCCCAGCTCTAATCTTATGACAATATATTGTGGTGCACCCTTCAACTCTCAATACAGGATGATGACTCAGCTCTACCAGCAAATCCTGGCCTTGGCATTTGCTGTAAAGGAGATCAATGGAAATCCCTGTGTCTTGCCCAATGCTACTCTTGGATTCCACATGTATAACAGCCATTTTAGTGAAAAGTGGACCTTTCAAGCTTCAATAGAACTTCTCTCAAGAAGGGCCAAATTCATACCTAACTACAAGTGTGATGCTGAGAATACTCCAGTTGCAGTCATTGGAGGACCAAACTCTTATATTGGACCTCAAATGGCACCCATCCTGTGTACCTACAAGATACCACAAGTAAGATTTATATGTGGAAGATAAATACACATGTTTAAGAAACATTTTGAACTTCTCTTGAACTTCAGACATTATGCTATTGTGCTACATTTTGTCTTCTAATATTCCTGTTTCATATGTAAAGCCAAAGATACAAATTGTAGAGTGAATCCATATGCTTTCAGGACACCAAAAGAGTGATTTCAATTCTACAGACACTTTTACAGATTCAACAGAAATTATAGTCATGCTTGTCCTAGACTATATCCGTTTTACAAGAAGGTGTTTGAATGTGTCTCTTTCCCAACATTTTGAACATAGTAAAGTGCTTTTCGTACAATCACTCTAGCATTCTCTCTGACAAACTAATTGTTTGTCCATGCAATCTACAGTAACTTCAATAGGTTCACACGTGTGCTAATGATACTTTTACAATTTTTTGTATACATCACAAATCCATAGTGAGGGTGGAGAAGAGGATCTAGCTGGTTGGTCACACCTTGAGTTTCCCCATTCCATAGACCACCTTCATAGGGACAGACGTGCCCATCTGTCACCTGATATTTATCTTGTGGTTTCAAGCAGCTTCTTCAACTTTCCCATCCCTGATATAGTCTATAACGTGAAACCTTGGAAATGTGCTTATGGCTTGTCCAAGATGGCATGTTGGGCCAATATCCAAGGCCTGGTAGAACAGAGGTTTCCTGCTACAGAACTGTAGTGTGCAAAGTGAGAGTTTAACACAATTTAATCTATTAAAACCCATAGCTATACATTCCAAGATATGTACCAAGCTAATTTGAATCTAAAGAGAATTCCCAACATATGAATTCCCCTCATATGAAATGTGTGTACTTTAAGCTTGGTGGGTATAAGAATAAGTAGGTGTGCATTCAGTGTATTCTATATTGTTTCAAGGAAAGGTTAGAGAATGTCTTCCATAGCTGATTCTATGATCTTAATTTCACTGAGAAAACTTTGAGGCAAGTATGTCATAGACCAGATTCCTGATGATGAGAGGATGGCACAAGGCACTATTTAAAAAAAAAAAAATTATTAAATTTCCAATTAACAGAACAATCATATCACATTAGTTTCAAATTATACCAATACATAATAAACTCCAAAAAATTTCAAATATTTAGCCAAATTTTGTTGGGGGTACCCATGTTTCAAGCTCAGAAAGGGTCCAATCCGCGGCAAAGGCACATTTGGAGACTTCCATACCATACTTGGTTTTGTCACAATGAATAGGCACCAGAACATCAGTAGAAAGGCTGGCCAGAACAAAAGCACTCAGCTATTTTATCCCAATGCCTATCAGCCTGTTTAGCTTTATCACAAATTTCCAACAAGTGATCCACCATGTTGAGTAAACGTACTGTATTGCCTCCTGCTTATAAGGCATGTTTTCTAACCCTGTGTCACATTTGTAAATTCATATTAGGAGTGGATATAAGCTAATATAATCACATGATTTTCAAATATAACCCAAATCACTCTCTTTCATATCCCTTTAACATTTTGGAAATATTATTTAGCTCATATATGGTTCTGCTCCAGTCATGAATAAAAAAACTGAAGGGATTTTCTTCTACCAAATGTTCCCAAATGTGAACCACCTATACAAAGGGATTCTCCACTTACTGTTGCATTTTGCATGGACATGGATTGGGATGCTTTCTCAGGATGATGACACTATAGAGAAGTTTAAAGAGGACATGTTCCCATTGTTTTCCAAAAAGGGCATCTGCTTTGACTTCATAGAGAAATTCCCCAAACAAACTTCTTCCAGTGATTTTGGTGACATGCTAGAAGAGGGCTTGAAATCTATCAAAGTTGTTATGGAAAGCACTGCCAAGGTTGTGGTTGTATATGGAGAAATTCAGAGTATAATGGCAATGAGATCAATGCACCAACTTCTACACTTTGCAAATATATCAATGAACATCCAGACAAAAGTCTGGATTATGACAGCTCAGATGGATTTCACATCATTTCCGATCCAAAGAGGTTCAGACATAAATTTCCTCCATGGTGCTATATCTCTTGCAATTCACTCAAAGGAGGTGTCAGGATTCCATAAATTTATTCAGCATAGGAACCCTTACTCAGAAAACAATGATGGTTTCATAAAGGACTTCTGGGAAGAATCATTCAGCTGTACATACCCCAATTCATTTGTAGACAAGATGAACAAGAAAGTCTGCACTGGGGAGGAGAAGCTAGATACCCTTCCCTCATCTGTTTTTGAAATATCTATGACAGGAAATAGCTACAGCATCTACAATGCGGTCTATGCGGTGGCACATGCATTCAGTGCAAGGCATTCATCCCAAGTCAAACACAGAGCAATGGCAGATGGAGTAAGATTGGACCAACAACCATGGCAGGTAATGTCCTGCTCATGTTTTTTTAAAGATTGGGGCATACTCCCATATTTGTAGGTGCAACCAGTGGCGTACAAAGGGGGGCAGAGGGGGCGGGTCACCCCGGGTGCCACCCAGGGGGTGACAAGATGGGCCGCTGCCTCCCCCCAGCTGTGGGGCAGCGAGGGGCGCATGTACAGTCAGTATGGGTGCGCTCGCACGGCATCCATATGGGCTGCCACTTGCACACAGCGTGCATACAGGCTTTCATATGGCTGCCGCTCGCATGGTGTCTGTATAGGCTGTCATGCAGGCGCAGTCCGATCAGGCAGCCGGGCAGTTCGCCCCGCCCCTCGATGTTCTGTACCAGGTGATGGAGAGGGTCTCTCCTCCACTGGGTGCAACAACTTCCTATTGCATGCATCTCCACCCAAGACCTCTAGCAACTATTCGCTGATTTTATGACAAGCAGAGATAGGTGAGACTTAGAAAGCTCTTTTCAGTTTAACTCAAAATTTCTCTGTGGTAGAACAAGGGAGGAAAGACCTGATGTGAGAGCTAGGGAAAAGTATCATTTCCTTTCTCTAATTCCTGTCAGTTGTATCCCCTTGTATTCCTGGCAGTTGAGTGAACACATTGAGGGAGCAAACACAAAACAAGAATGCCACATCCTATGAAGAACCAGCTTCTCGCCCCTCCTTTGATGAGTTTCACTTCAAAATTGATCCAACAGGCCAATGGCCCATCAAAATTACGACGATGATTATTCATTTCATTTCTGTACCACAACCGGGAATTCCCAGACATTTCCTCTTTTGTGGGTCCTACATGCCCATCTGGGAGGAATTTTATATGGGCTGCTGCTCCATGGCACTGTCTCACTTCCATTCCTACTTCTTGGGGGCAGCAACCCCAGACATTTTGCCACCTCCAACAATAAAGTTAGACACAGCACTATTTTATTTTATTTTATTATTTTATTATTTTATTTTATTTTAATTTTGCACCATGGCCTTCTGTGCCACCTAACAATTCCCTTCCACCAACCATGCTTTAGCAGATTATTGATCTTCCCATCAGCTGCTTGTGACATCAGCGCTGGCCACAGCCATTCCAGATTAACCTAGCAATGGTATCTATGTGCATGCATTTAAACTATCTCTTCAAGTCTAAAAACCAAGAGGAAAACTCAAAGTTTCCTCTCCTCATTTTAGTGAGCACCTTTTCATTTTAGTGATTATGGGGTAAGTGGGTAGGTGTGGATTCTTCAATTTTTTTTTCTAGGGGAGGAATTACTGGAAACACAGAGGGGAAAGCACATTTTCATAGTTGCCACAACATCCCTCCTGCACTGTGCTGTATTTGGAACCAGGGAGCAGGTGGAACTGTGGTCTAAACCACTGATCCTCTTGAGTTTGCCAATTGTAAGGTCGACAGTTCAAATCCATGCAACGGGTGAGCTCCCATTGCTCAGTCCCAGCTCCTGCCAGCCTAGCAGTTCAAAAGCATACCAATGCAAGTAGATAAATAGGTACTGCTGTGGCAGGAAGGTAAACAGCATTTCCAGGTGCTGTAGCACGGTGTCCCATTGCGCCAGAAGTGGTTTAGTCACGCTGTCCACATGACCCAAAAAGCTGTCTGTGGACAAAGACCGGCTCTCTCGGTCTAAAGCGAGATGAGCGAGATGAGATAAAACTTGAGATAAGTCAAGTTTTACTTAACCATCGAGCTGTCCTTTACCTTTACTTGGAAGGGCATATGTCATAATCAAGCACTATCTCAGGGCCACTGTGGGAAATAAATACATCTCCTGACATTTTAGGTGGTTTACTATCATTTCTACCAGGATTAGCCTACATACATCCTTTCAAGGAAACATAATCCAAAATCTTCATGTCTGATAGATTATAACCTTGATGTGTATTTCCATGCTTTGCACCTTTTAAGTACAGCCTCCTATTTTTTCACCCTCATAAATTAGCTCCACCATGTTTTCAGAAGTATTTCTTTTAACAACAGTGTGGAGGAAACAGTTTCCTTTGATCAAAATGGCGAATTGCTTGCTGGATTTGACATTATAAACTGGATCACATTTCCAAACCACTCCTTCCTCAGGGTCAAAGTTGGAAAGATTGAGCCCATGGTTCACCAGGACAATGTCTTCATCATTGATGAGGATGTCATCATATGGCCCAACCAGTTTAAACAGGTAGTAACTGTGCATATTTTGGGATCTATTGAATAATTTCCTCAATGTTCAAAAAGTCACATTGTCTCCAGATT
The DNA here is from genome assembly GCF_965153285.1 of Podarcis tiliguerta. NCBI lineage: Eukaryota > Metazoa > Chordata > Lepidosauria > Squamata > Lacertidae > Podarcis > Podarcis tiliguerta. Next base: position 40,625,715 of record NC_139546.1, on the reverse strand, counting down.
TTGAAGTGGATGTTAGAATGCTGGAGACAAATGTACAGAATTCAAGCAACACTGTCATAATGCAAATTTTGTCTCATGTTTTCTTAATGTGGGTAAAGGACTCCAGTTATAGGGAAGTTCACCACATAAACATTATGTGCACTCAAGAATTCATTATATTTCCTTATGACAGTATCAACCCATTCGTTCACTGCAGAGAAATAATAATGAAATAAAAGCTCCACAACCTAGCTTGCACCAGGCGTCCTACTGGGAAGATCCAGCTCTCTGAGTGCATGTTCTGGAAGTTGGGCAATAGGGGCAGTACAGGATTCCTTTTGGTGTACCGACCTCCCCGCTGCACCAAGGATTCCCTGTCCGAGCTGCTTCAGGTCGTGGCGGATTTTCTCCTGGAGACACCTAGTTTGGTTGTCCTAGGGGATTTTAACATCCATGCCGACACGACCTTACAAGGGGCTGCTCGGGACTTCGTGGAAAGCATGGCCTCCATGGGGCTGTCCCTGAATAAGTTTGGCCCAACTCATAGTCATGGACATGCCTTAGACCTGGTGTTCACCTCTAGTGACGTGGGTGATCTGACACTAAGTAAAAGTGAAACAAAAGAAGTGCCATGGTCAGATCACTTCCTGGTGCAACTGGACTTCTCCGCGACCCTTCCCCTCTGCAGGGAGGTGGGACCAATTCGGATGGTCCGCCCCCGCCACTTAATGGATCCAAATGGTTTCCAGAGAGTGGTAGGGGATGCTTTAGCCCATGTTGATGGCCTTTCAGCTGATTCCCTGGTGGCCCGCTGGAATGCGGGCCCTGGTGGCCCGCTGGAATGCGGAGTTAACCAGGGCTATCGACTGTCTGGCTCCGAAGCGCCCTCTCCGATTGCATGGAGCCCGAACAGCCCCGTGGTTTTCTTCGGAGCTGAGGGCGATGAAACAATCGTTGAGACGGTTAGAGCGTCGGTGGCAGAAAACTCACTCCGAATCTGACCGGACACAGGTTAGAGCTCAACGTCGAGCCTACCAAGTGGCGATAGCGACGGCGAAGAAGACTTTCTTCACCGCCTCTATTGCATCTGCAGAAAATAGTAGCAGGAGACTCTTTCAGGTGGTTCGCAATTTAACGGAACCACCTTTACCACCGGGGCCTTGTAAAGACCCCAAGATCTCCTGCAACGATTTTGCAAAGTTTTTTGCAGATAAAATCACTCATATTCGGAAGGAGCTAGACACCACCGTGGGAGCAGGGCCGGGGCGGGAGAGTGCTAGAGCTCTGTCTGGTCAAGTTGCATGGAATCAATTTCAATCCGTTACCCCCGAGGATGTGGACAGGCTGCTTGGACGCGTGAAACCAACCACCTGTCTCCTTGATCCTTGCCCATCCTGGCTAATAAAAGCAAGCCGGGAAGGGCTGGGCGATGGGCTCTGCGGGGTGGTGAATGCTTCCCTCTGTGAGGGAACATTCCCAGAGCCGCTGAAAGAGGCGGTCATTAAACCGCTTCTTAAAAAACCATCTTTAGACCCGGCCAGTATGGCCAACTATCGCCCAGTCTCAAATCTTCCATTCTTGGGCAAGGTGATTGAGCGCGTGGTTGCTGAACAACTCCAGGCACGCCTGGAGGATGCGGACCATTTGGATCCCTTCCAATCGGGATTCAGGCCTCACCATGGGACTGAAACTGCCTTGGTCGCGCTGGTTGATGATCTCCGGCGAGCTAGGGACAAAGGTGAGAGTTGTTTCCTGGTTCTGCTGGATCTCTCAGCGGCCTTTGATACAATCGACCATAACATCCTTCTGGACCGTCTAGAGGGGCTGGGAGCTGGGGGCACTGTTATACAGTGGTTTCACTCCTTCCTCCTGGGCCGTGTTCAGAAAGTGGTGGTGGGGGATGAGTGTTCAGACCCCTGGGCCCTCACTTGTGGGGTGCCTCAGGGTTCCGTCCTCTCCCCCATGCTTTTTAACATCTATATGAAGCCGCTGGGAGAGATCATCAGGGGGTTTGGACTGGGTGTCCATCAATATGCAGATGATACCCAGCTCTACCTCTCTTTCAAATCAGAACCAGTGAAGGCGGTGAAGGTCCTGTGTGAGTGCCTGGAGGCGGTTGGAGGATGGATGGCGGCTAATGGATTGAAGTTGAATCCTGACAAGACAGAAGTACTGTTTTTGGGGGACAGGAGGCGGGCTGGTGTGGAGGACTCCCTGGTCCTGAATAGGGTAACTGTGCCCCTGAAGGACCAGGTGCGCAGCCTGGGAGTCATTTTGGACTCACAGCTGTCCATGGAGGCACAGGTCAATTCTGTATCCAGGGCAGCTGTCTACCAACTCCACCTGGTACGCAGGCTGAGACCCTACCTGCCCGCGGACTGTCTCGCCAGAGTGGTGCATGCTCTGGTTATCTCCCGCTTGGACTACTGCAATGCGCTCTACGTGGGGCTACCTTTGAAGGTGACTCGGAAACTACAACTAATCCAGAATGCGGCAGCTAGACTGGTGACTGGGGGCGGCCGCCGAGACCACATAACACCGGTCTTGAAAGACCTACACTGGCTCCCAGTACGTTTCCGAGCACAATTCAAAGTGTTGGTGTTGACCTTTAAAGCCCTAAACGGCCTCGGCCCAGTATACCTGAAGGAGCGTCTCCACCCCCATCGTTCTGCCCGGACACTGAGGTCCAGCTCCGAGGGCCTCCTGGCGGTTCCCTCATTGCGAGAAGCAAAGCTACAGGGAACCAGGCAGAGGGCCTTCTCGGTAGTGGCGCCCGCCCTGTGGAACGCCCTCCCAGCAGATGTCAAAGCGATAAATAACTACCTGACATTCAGAAGACATCTTAAGGCAGCCCTGTTCAGGGAAGTTTTTAATCTGTGATATTTTACTGTATTTTTTGTTTCTATGGAAGCCGCCCAGAGTGGCTGGGGAAACCCAGCCAGATGGGCGGGGTACAAATAATAAATTATTATTATTATTATAAACCTATTTTTGGATTTTTTAAAAAAATACTTTATCATTTATTAACAGATATGCCCCATTTCCATATGTAATGATCACTGCAGTTCAGGTTATAGAAGAGCTAAAAAAGAAGGAAAGGCATTTTGCTGCTATGATTGCTTTCAATGTCCAGAAGGGAAGATTTCAAACCAGAAAGGTAAGGAATGTTGTATGTAGATGTGTTCTGTTTAACAGTTGCCACCTATTTACAGATGGATACTATGTGGGTGGTGCTGTGGGTTAAACCACAGAGCCTAGGACTTGCTGATCAGAAGGTCGGCGGTTTGAATCCCCGCGATGGGGTGAGCTCCCGTTGCTCGGCCTGCTCCTTCCAACCTAGCAGTTCAAAAGCACATCAAAGTGCAAGTAGATAAATAGGTACTGCTCCGGCGGAAAGGTAAACAGTGTTTCCGTGCACTGCTCTGGTTCGCGAGAAACAGCTTAGTCATGCTATCCACATGACCTGGAAGCTGTACCCTGGCTCCCTCGGCCAATAAAGCAAGATGAGCACCGCAACCCCAGAGTCGATCACGACTGGACCTAGTGGTCAGGGGTCCCTTTACCTTACTATTTATTTTATAAATATATCAGCTACAATCCAGCTTGCTCCCATCAGCATTTTAAATGCTTAAACTAATTGCTCTAACATTCAAAATTGTGAAATGTTAGCACACACAAAGCATATGTAAAGGGTTAATGGCAAGAACCATAGAACTCTGTGATGTCATACACTCTGTGGCAGTTATGGCAGTTAGCTGAACGGTCTTAACAGTTAGAACAGAAGGTTTGTTGTGTGCTGCTGCTGTCTGCCTAAGAGTTATCTGAAGAAGTGTGCATGCACACAAAAGCTTATACCCAGAACAAACTTAGTTGGTTTCTAAGGTGCTACTGGACAATTTTCTTATTTTCTTATTTTACATAGATCAAACTGTTACAGTCTATGTAAAAGCTATTAGCAATTTAAGTAGTTCCTACCGGCATTGAACATAATAATCTGCAACTGCAAGAATACTAAGTCCAAGTTATTTGTTCTTTAAACTTTATACGGAGAGTGTCTTGTGTAGTTTTTATAGGAGGGAAAGTAGAAATAAAGAAAGGGTCAAACAATCCAGGGCTGTCTTCCACATATTTCACATGAGGTAACTTGGGTGACTGAAGAGAATATCAGACAAATACATAGATGATAAGAATATTAGTGGGTTGGATCAGTTGAAACAAAGAGACTGTGCAAGCCCCAGTCCCGAACACACAAATCACGATGTGTGACACCTTCAGCCACTAGCAGGATGGCTGAGATTTGTTTATATTTCTGGATTTCCTGGGACCCATGAGAAAGCAGAATTTCTATTATAATTACAGTGATACCTCAGGTTAAGTACTTAATTGGTTCGGGAAGTCCGTTCTTAACCTGAAGTGTTCTTAACCTGAAGTGCAGTTTCCCATTGAAAGTAATGGAAAAGTGGATTGATCCGTTCCAGACAATAAAAAACACCCCCTAAACAGCAATTTAAAATGAATTTTAGTGTCTAACAAGACCATTGATCCATAAAATGAAGGCAATAATCAATGTACTGTACTATAAAATAAAAACCACTGTACTACAAAATTAATTTTTGATATTTCAAGTTCACTACCCTCATTCAGGAACAGAATGCCATACTTAAATATCATATTATATCTATTTTTCATATTTGATTTCAGACATGGATGATTGTTTTCAATGTTCAGAAGATCATTATCCAAACATTGGCCAAGATGGATGCCTCCCAAAATACATAAGCTTCCTGGCTTACAATGAGCCTCTGGGGATTATATTGACCACATTTGCAGTTTTATTTTCTTTAATCACAACTTTGGTTCTTGGAATATTCCTCAAGCACCAGGACACTCCCATAGTCAAAGCCAATAATCGGAACCTCACCTATGTTCTCCTGTCCTCTCTCCTCCTCTCCTTTCTTTGTGCTTTGCTATTCATTGGCAAACCAGATGAAGTGACATGTCTCCTACGGCAAACTACTTTTGGTGCAATCTTCTCAGTGGCAGTTTCCTCTGTATTAGCCAAAACCACAATAGTAGTTCTAGCTTTCATGGCTATCAAGCCAGGCTCTAGGATGAGGAGATGGGTGGGAAAACAACTGGCAACCTTTATTGTTCTTTCCAGCTTCCTTGTTCAGACTGTTTTTATTACTGTGTGGCTGGCAACCTGTCCCCCATTCCCAGATGTTGACATGCACTCAATCAATGAAGAAATTGTACTAGAATGCAATGAAGGGTCAAATACCATGTTTTACTCTGTTTTGAGCTTCATGGGTTTCCTGGCCATTGCAACCTTAACTTTGGCTTTCCTAGCTAGGAAGTTGCCCGATAGTTTTAATGAAGCCAAGTTTATCACTTTCAGCATGTTGGTCTTCTGCAGTGTGTGGTTGTCTTTTGTCCCAACTTACTTGAGCACAAAAGGGAAACACATGGTGGCTGTGGAGATCTTCTCCATCTTGGCCTTTAGTGGTGGCTTACTGTGCTGCATCTTTTCCCCAAAATGCTTTATCATTTTGCTGAGGCCAGAACTGAACAGCAGGGGACAACTAACAAGAAGAAATCAAGAATAATCAAGTACCTCATCAAGTCAACCAACACACCTGAAATCTTACTGATTTCAATTGCATCAAAATAATTGATGATTGACAGATACATTCCAATTCACAAATGATGTTTTTTGAGTTGCAACGAGTGATATAAATATGCAGTTCTCAACACCCTTGGTGATAACCATTGTTACTCATACTCAGAGTACATCCACATAAATATAATCCATAACTCCCTTGAATTTAATGGGCATGCTCTGAGCATGACTTGGATTAGACATCACCCTTTCAGAATAATATGGGAGTACATTATAATTATTATTGCTTTGAAGTACTTCTGTTTTCTAAAATTTTCTAAATATCAATAGCTGACTAAAAAGAATAAAAGAAGGCGCCTAGCATCTGTCTCTCCCACTTAAGAAAAGGCTTTGGCTGAGATATGATAAACATGTTTTCTTTAAAATATTGCACAGCATCTGTGATTCAAAGCAAGTGATTACCTCTCCTGTAATTATTCAGAATTACATCTTCTATCCTGCCCTAGGGTCCTCTTCTGCCCACATGCAAATGATGAAACTAAGACTGGAGGGTCTTATTAATAACTATGAACTCTATTTGGTTGGGTCTATAGACATACAGAGACTCATGAGTCTGGCTTTGAATCAGCTGTTGGAGTGACCATTCAAGTTAGGCTTTGCTGCTCAGGATCACGGGAATGGCAGTAACAGAAGAGGTGAACTTGTGCCTAAATAAAGAGCACCTTTCAAGATGGTAGTGTTTCGATTCCTAGTGCTCTTACTGTTGGTGCAGGGGATGTGCAAGTTTCATCATATTCCTCAATGTTCCATCAGGGTACCCATCCCTATTCTTCACAAATATTATCAGTCAGGAGACCTCATCATTGCTGGCATTATTTCTCAGATCTACATATTTTCAGATACCCTATCCTTTGAGAAACACCCATCTCAGGAATTTTCAGATGACCATATGTAAGTAGGTGCACGTTTCATCCAGATTTACTAAAAGTCAGAATAAATAAAAACACCTTATTGAATTTTGTCTTCTGTAGTTGTATTAAAAAAAAATGATTTACCCATTTCGAACACTCATTTCTTTTATTCCAAATTTTATTGAAGAATTTTAAAACATTTACGAAGCATAAAATATTGGTTTCCATGACAAACACTTGTACAAATGTCCAGTCTTGCCTGCAGACATCCACGTGGCATCAAAACAGGCTTGAAACATGTATTACATTACAAATTAAAATTCAAAAATTCATGAACCAGTTTACTTTTATAAGTCTGTGAGATGTGAGATTACAACCTGTTTTTGTACAGTATCTGAAATGGATACTGAACTGAAAAGTAGTCAATGTTCTAATCTGAAGTAGATTACCTTTGATGCAGCATCTAACTCTCAATACAGGGTGCTGACTCACCTCTACCAGCACATCTTGGCCTTGGCATTTGCTGTAAAGGAGATCAATGAAACTCCCCAGATCTTGCCCAATGTCACCCTGGGCTTCCACATTTATAACAGCCATTTCAGTGCAAGCTGGACCTACGAAGCCTCAATAGAGCTTCTCTCAAGAAGGGCCAAGGTCATCCCTAACTATAAATGTGATGCTGAGAGCACTCCAATAGCAGTCATTGGGGGACCTAACTCTAATGTCTGTCTTCACATGGCACCCATCCTGTCTACATACAAGATACCACAAGTAAGATCTGAATACATTCACACCTGAATTTCACCAAATTCATGCTTTCAGAAGCAATACATGAAATGCAGCCATTCTTTGAATGTCCCACTTCTCCGAATTTTGCAAAGCAGTTCTCCAATCAAATAATGTGTCAAAAAAATGCACAGATTAAGGTAAAGTGTGCATAAAAAATGCACATTAGTAAAAAATATCCTTCAATTGCATTGTATTCGTGAATATTGCTTTACAAAGATGTGCATGTTAGGCAAAATTTGAATACAACAAGTTTTGTGTTTTAGGAGAAATTTTCACGAAGCTTAAAAAAAAGCCTCATTCATGCAGTTAAATAACTTAAATAGGACTCACCAGCCCTAGAAAGAGGTGTGAAGGCCACTCCCTGAAAGGCCCTACTGAAGAGGCTCCTCATGAGGCCAGAGGAACATTGCCTGGCTGTTGTTTTATTGATTTAATATGCTGTAAACCGCTTTGAGATTCTTATTAAAAATATAAAGTGGTATAGAAATAAATAAATAAGAAACTGAAGAGAAATATTGAGAAATATTGACAAATCCTCCCAATCTTAAAACACATACACACGGAAAGAGAAATCAGTAAAAAGCTGCAAGGGTTGGGGGTCAGATGTAGCCAAAGCCCAAATCCTGAATTGGACAAATTTGGGTGGAACTAGATGAATTAGAAACAGTCCCAGATTTGGCCTGCCCTGCAGGAGTGATCTGGGGTTGTTGAGGGGAAGAATTCTTCTTGGTAGGAAGAATGAGATTTGTTTTCACATGGCTGTACAAACCAGCAGATTGAAGCACACTGTAAAACTGAGCAATTATATACCCTAGGCTCAGTATCTGGTGAGTTGAGGTTTCAGTCCTGCTAGTTGCAGGGGCCTGCTTCCTCAGAGTGTTCTTTGCAGGAAATACACAGGGAAAGTAGACTCCAATAGGTGAACAGATAATTCAATCCTACTATCTGCAGGATATACTTAACCGTTAAATGGCCCCAGCTAGAAATGTGCAGAAGAAAGAAAACACAAGTACATACAATTATTTCATATTGAAAACCATTCTTCTTTTTCTCCCTTTTTTTAATATAAAAAAAAACCTTAGCTCATATATGGCTCTTCCCCAGTCATGAATAAAAAGTCTCAAGGAGTTTTCTTCCAGAAGATGTTCCCGAATGGGGACCATCAATATAGAGGAATTATACAGTTACTGCTGCATCTCCAGTGGACATGGATTGGAGTGGTTTCTCAAGATGGGGAAAATACAGAAGGTTTTATAGACAATGTACTTCCAATGTTTTCCCAGAGTGGCATCTGCTTTGACTTCATAGAAACATTCCCAAAGCTAACATCTTCCAGTGGAATCACTGACATGGTGGGGGAGGGCTTTCACTGTGTCAGGGTTATTATGGGAAGCACTACGAATGTTGTGGTTGTACATGGAGAAATTCAGACGATGATGGTATTGAAAATGGTGCCCCAGATTGTAAAATTTGAGCATATACCAATGAGGACTAAGGGTAAAGTCTGGTTCATGACAGCCCAGATGGATATCACATCATTTCCATTCCAAAGAAATTGGGACATAAGTTTCCTTCATGGTTCTCTGTCCCTTGCCATTCACTCAGTGGATCTGTTAGCTTTCCAGAAGTTCCTTCAGATCAAGAACCCAACCACAGAAAAAGAAGATGGTTTTATCAAGGACTTCTGGGAAGAGTCATTTAACTGTTCATTCCCCAGTTCAGTGGCAGATAATATAGGTGGGCAAATCTGCACTGGGGGAGAGGAAATGGAGGCACTTCCTGTGTCTGTTTTTGAAATGAGAATGACAGCTCATAGCTACACCATCTACAATGCAGTCTATGCGGTGGCACATGCTTTGCACATCAGACATCCATCCCAATTAAAGCTCAGGGGAATGGCAGAGGGAGCAAGATGGGAGCTTCCAAATCCACAACCGTGGCAGGTAATGTCCTGAAGATACCTTCATATATTTTGGTGCGGAAATATGGGCGAGCTTTCCCAACCTTCCATGAGATTAACAAGAAATTGATTTTCGGAGAAAAACTTTACAATATATCTAGCATTTGGTTTCCGCCCCTCTGCAGCACCCCACCCCAGAGATTGACAAATCTCCCCGTAGTTTGTTAAAGAATTTCTTACCATCCCTTCACCTGTGGACCTGTGCATTTTGGGGGGAAGGAGTTTCATAACTTGGTGCTGCTCTGAAATTTTGTCCAGTATTTAATTCAACCATTCAATGAGGGGAATGGGAATGGTAAATGGCACCATTTATCTGATCAAATCTTTGATTAGCTATAAATTAATCTGTTCTTTGGTAGAGAAGGGCATGCTTGACATATTGGATCTGTTTGACTTCTGTTGTTGGTTTTTTAATGTTTTATTCAGCTATTTCATGTAGGTCTGATTATGTATTGCACTTCACGCTAGGATTTCGAAGTGTAGAGTGGGCTTGAAATACATTTTTTTTAAGCAAAAGAAAAGAAATAACCAAGATGGGGCTAGGGTTTCAAAGGTTTATTTAGAGTGTCTTACATTACAAAGAAAGTCACCTTCTGCCGAGTACAGACTTACGGTCCATGCCAATCAGTATTATCTACACTAACTGGCAATACTTCCGCAGGGTACCAGGCTAAAGCCCTTCCCAGCCCTACTTGGAGTTGCCTGGGATTGAACCTGGGATCTTTTGCCTTCAAAGTATGTACCATCAGTCTCAGAGCAACATGCTCTGGCACCAGGAGTGGCGAACAGGCAGGGGCGTGGCTGTTGCGGGTCGCGGAGGCATAGTGCATGTCGCAGTGTGTGTGCAATGTGCTTTGTGGGGGGTGGCGCACAGTGCGCATCCCAGGGGTGTGTGGCGAGCAGTGCACGTTCCCGGGGGCGGCACGGATGGCACCCCCCGGATGGCACCTGGGGCAGCCCTCAAGTGGGTACCATACCACTGAGCCAAAGCTCTTCCCAAGGTGCCTTACTGGTTAAGTATCTCCTTCTACAGTGGTTCCTCGGGTTAAGTACTTAATTCGTTCTGGAGGTCCATTCTTAACCTGAAAGGGTTCTTAACCTGAAGCACCACTTTAGCTAATGGGGCCTCCTGCTGCCGCCGCACCGCCAGAGCACGATTTCTGTTCTCATCCTGAAGCAAAGTTCTTAACCCGAGCCACTGTTTCTGGGTTAGCAGAGTCTGTAACCTGAAGCGTATGTAACCCGAGGTACCACTGTATTCTCATTAGCTTTGCCAATATCACAAGCAGCAACAGCATCCGAATTACTAATCTATAATCAATTAAAAACAGCAAATCACATTGCATAAAAGTGTTCCTGAACTCCTCTCTTTCCTGCTGCTGCTGCTGCTGCTGCTGCTGCTGCTCTCAAAGTCATGTTCTGGGAAAGACTCCCAGGGCTGGATGGTGATAGTGCTGCAGATGTAGGCAATATTCCTTGATGTTTTAAGTTTTAAGTGACCTTTTGCTTTTTCTAACATTAGCTTGCAAAAAGCTTTAATGGAATCATAATCCTGTGCCTTGGTTATACTTTCACCCTGTTTATGATAACATAGTTTGAGCTTTGTATGTATCTTCCATCTTATTTTCATTATTTAGCTCCATCAGATTCTCAGAAGTATTTCATTTAACAACAGTGCAGGAGAAAAGGTGCGTTTTGACACAAATGGTGAATTAATTGCTGGCTTTGACATTATAAACTGGCTCATGTTTCCAAATCAGTCCTTTCGTAGAGTCAAAATTGGGAAGATAGACTCCCTGGGTATCCAGGAAAAAACATTCACCATTCATGAGGATGCCATTGTATGGCCCAACCCATTTAACCAGGTGGGTTCTCTGAATCTTTCAGGGTTCTTTCCATCACTTGTCCCATAGTTGTTTCTCAACATTCTGTAAATTTTTTGACCCAATTCAAACTATGGCTTTCAATCTGAACATTCACATTGTAGTTGAATAATAATGTGCCAATTAATGTTCATTCTGGGGGTGGCAGGGGAGACTTTGGCAATTCCACTCACCACTGACTTCCATGTGTTCTAACTATATGCAAAATGTATATATGTATGTATCCCCAAAATGTAACCCTCTCATAATTTGAGTGTGGACTTCATACATATCAATGAAACAGGTGAAGGCACACTTCTTCCAGGATGCTTTGACTTTTGTAATTAAATTTTGTAATTAAATTAAATTATTTTTGATTAAAATAATCATTTTAAGTGTTTGAGTCACACAGTTACAGTTTTGTGTTATTTATAAGATTATTTAGGTTCAACATATCTTGCCTCTTTCCGCACATAAGCTTTTAATTATTAATATTCCCTCTTGGTACTTCTGCCACCCTCAGAAACCTGGGGGATGGTAGTCTAGGAAAGGGAATTATCTGTGGCATTTCCCAAAATATGTCCCCTTCCCCACAGTGGGATGTCAAACAACCTCATTTATAGTTACTATGGATTGGTGAAAATGCACCGCTTTACCCTGGCCACTGTTAACAATTTTTGAGTCAAACCATTTCTATTGTTCGACGCACATTCCTTTGTTTTGTTTTTAAATATTTTATTGATTTTAATGACTTTTTATGTTTTGATTTAATAACATATATATGGACTATATATATGTTGCTCACTGTTTTGTTGGCCTTGTTGGCGCTGGGCTCCCACGGCTTGTGGAGAGTTGCCTGCATGCCGAAGGCTGGGAGCGCTGAGCTCAGCGTGCCCAGGCTTCGCGCAGCTCTCCGCAAGGCACGGGAGCCCGGCACCAGGCTCCCACGGCTTGCTGAGAGTTGCTTGTTCTGGGGGCTGGGGTCAGGGGAAGCTCGAGCTTCCCCCACCCCAGCCCCACGCCTGGGGAAAAAATAATTTCCCCCCCTTTATTTCCCCCCCCAAAAAAAACTAGGTGCGCCTTATGGGACGGTGCATCCTATAGGGCGAAAAATATGGTAAATAAACCATACCATACCATAATATGAGCCAAGGACTCAAGTTCTAAAAGTCCACTGCATTTGTAATACTTTCTAGTGTTCGCAATATTTCCTAAAACATTATATTTTAATATTTATGGACAGACTCGGCCCATTTCTATATGTAATGATCATTGTGGTTCAGGTTATAGTCGGACCAAGAAGGAAGGGAAGCCATTTTGTTGCTATGATTGCATTCCATGTCCAGAAGGAAAGATTTCCAACTAGGAAGGTAAGAAAGGTTAAAAAATGCACACAGATTCACCCTTAAAATGAGCTGAGTAACAGCTGCAGAATCAGAAAGTGTGGAACCACCCATTCGGGTCAGCGGTTATTCTATTGAATTCCATCAAAATACTGAAGTAGTTAACAAAGTGCACAAGTATTTGCATTATTTCATAGAAATGACATTGAGTCAGAAATGATAAAATGTGGGGGGGGGGGGAGCGGTGTGGCCTTGTCTTTGTCAGCCAAAAGAGACTTTGGCGAGTCAAATAAAAAAGAGGGATATGAAGCAAAAAGACTGTGGAAGCCATCCGACCACCTCTGACTCTCTTTAAGAATTTGTAATTAATATCTTCCTTCCTTCCTTCCTTCCTTCCTTCCTTCCTTCCTTCCTTCCTTCCTTCCTTCCTTCCTTTCTTTCTTTCTTCAGACATAGATGACTGTTTTCAATGTCCAGAAGATCAGTATCCAAACATTGGCCAGGATATATGTCTTCCAAAAGATATAAGCTTCCTGTCTTACGATGAACCTCTGGGGATTAGTTTGGTCACGTTTGCTCTTTTATTGACTTTCATTACAGCTTTGGTGCTTAGGATCTTCATCAAGCACAGAGAGACTCCTATCGTGAAAGCCAACAATCGGACCCTCACCTATGTTCTCCTCCTAGCCCTCATTCTCTCCTTTCTTTGTCCTTTGCTATTCATTGGCCAGCCCACAAAAATAACCTGCCTCCTTCGACAAACTGCTTTTGGAGTCATCTTCTCAGTAGCAGTGTCTTGCATCTTAGCAAAAACAACTATAGTGGTTCTAGCTTTCATGGCTACCAAGCCAGGCTCCAGACTGAGAAGATGGGTGGGGGGAAATCTGGCCATCTCCATTGTTCTTTTCAGTTTCCTCATTCAAATGATGATTTGTAGTGCCTGGCTGATAGTTGCTCCCCCACTCCCTGATTTAGACAAGCACTCAATGACTAAAGAAATTGTACTGCAATGTAATGAAGGATCAGTCACCATGTTCTACTGTGTCCTAGGCTTCATGGGAATGCTGGCCATGGTCAGTTTCACTGTGGCTTTCCTAGCTAGGAAGTTACCAGACAGTTTTAATGAAGCCAAGTTCATCACCTTCAGCATGTTGGTCTTTTGCAGTGTGTGGCTGTCCTTTGTTCCTACCTACCTGAGTACCAAGGGAAAGTACATGGTGGCTGTGGAGATCTTTTCTATTTTGGCCTCTAGTTTTGGATTACTGGGCTGCATCTTCTTCCCCAAATGTTATATTGTTTTGCTGAGGCCCGAGTTAAACAGCAGGGGAAAGCTTATTATAAGAAAGAATTAAAGCATGAACAAGTCTATTTCACAAAACTGTTCCCCAAAGCCAACAGAGGAGCCCATGTAGCTGTTCTCCCTGGATTTTCCCCAGGGAGTACTCTGATTAAGGGAAGCAGTGGATCATGTATCCTAGACTCAAAGACCAGGGAGGGACCCTAATTCCAGTCTGCTGACTACACATTTTGGAAACTACATTGGTTACAAGGTCTTCCATAATGAGCTTCTAACGTCTTCCTTCCCCAATACAACAGTGGTCCCTTATTATCAAGTGAAAGGGAAATTAAAATAACAGTTCTGAATATGTGACAAACACATTTTCTTCAACAATTCCAGAGGGAATTCTAAGCAGGGCTCATTAACAGGGCTATAATTTGAGCTGCTGCTTCTCAAAAAACAATGGGGACTTACAGTGGCCGCTGGTAAACCTAATGCAAAGTATATTAAAATTAATCAGAATTAATCAGACTTGTGATCCACCAGTCTGATTTTGGATACTCCGACATTGCATCGTCTCAGGAAAATAAACTACCATTTAAACGAGACCATTTTTATCTTGGAGAAGATAAAACAGAGTTTTTGCATAGAACAACCAGTTGCCTTTGTATTGAGAATGGTGGTTTTAGTGTTCTTGCTGCTGGAACTGATTTCTTACAATGTATGTCAGGCTCACATAGCAAAATGCAGGCTCCAAAGTCCACACCGTCCACTTCACACGTATCATCAGCCAGGAGAGTTCTTCATTGGTGGCATTGTTTCCCATGGTGGCTTCATCTCTTCTCCAGCCACATTCACTGAGGAACCCCCACCAGCGCTGCCTGAAGAGCTTGTGTAAGAACTAAGCCACTCATTTATTACAGTACAGGAATGATCAAACCTAGAGTTGCAGTCTCAGAATAATGACTGAGGCTGCAAACCTCTACTCATTGACCTAGGGATAACCACTTTTCATTTCAGTGGGGCATAAGCTGATGTAAAATCCATAAGAGTCTTGTGTGAATTAAAAGAATACCGTAGAAGCTCCCATTTCTCAATAGGGAAATGAATATACCGGTAAATGTATAGAAATGTGTGTGGGTGTGGGTGTCTGAGATAGCCCTTTTGAACAGCTGGTTTTGATAGACTTTATCTGAACAGGAGTGTTAGTGAGAATGCATTAAAAAAACTTGTTCTGAACCTAAATGCTCATATGGTTTCATTTCCTGATCTTAGGCTAAAATTTGTTTCAAAATGATGGTATATAATATGAAGTATAGAATTCTGTGAATTACAACCACCATCTCTGCCTCATGAGTAAGGAAGGGGTCATTACAGGAGAGAGCTCAGAAACTTTTTAAATGTTAGGAAAAGACTTCAGATGTTTCAGGGAAAGACCCCAGGGGTTCCAATGTTCCTATGGCACCACATTAGCAACCCCTGGTCTAGATACCATTGGCCTTAATAGAATGGAGAACTGGGACAAAAAAACAAATCGCATTTCTATAGGAACAAATGTCAGGTTCTGCACTTAGGCAGGAAATACCAGCTGTACAAATATAAGATGGAGAACACCTGGATTGCCAATGATATGTCTGAAAAGGATCAAGGAGTCAACAGAAGTATAGTGCCAGAATCAAAAGAAGTAATAGAACAGCTCTATTCTGCCATGTTCAAACCACACCTGGAGTACTGTGTTCAGTTATGTTCAGGATATTGACAAGCTGCAACATATGCGGAGGAGGGTGACACGTATTATCAAGGGTCTGGAAGCCAAACCTTATGAGGGAACATTGAGGGGGTTGGGTATGTTTAGCTATGAAAATAGAAGACTGAGGTGATGTAGGATAGCCATTTTCAAATATCTCAAGCTTGTTTTCTCTTGCTCCAGAGGGTAGGACCAGAACCAATAGATTCAAGTTGCAAGATAGGCGATTCTGTGTAAACATCAGGAAGAACTTGCTGATTATAAGAATTGTTCAGCAATAGAATGGACTGGGCGTTAACGCCCCTGAAGTCGATATGATTAACTACTGTGTTGATATGTAAAATTATATATCAGTTCCTTCTGATATTGTTTGCAACTCTTCTTCTAGGGTGGTACCCAAAGGTTACCAGCACATCTTGACCTTGGCATTTGCTGTAAAGGAGATCAATGAAGACCCTCACTTCCTACCCAATATCACCTTGGGCTTTCACTTATATGACAGCTATAACAATGCAAGAAACACATATTTTGCGACACTGCTGCTTTTATCCAGAGTGGAGAAATTCGTTCCTAACTATATATGTGATGTTGAAAATAATCTGGCTGGGGTCATAGGAGGACTTGATTCTGAAATCTCCTTTTATATGGCAACTGTTTTGGATATCTATAAGATTCCGCAGGTAGGGCACCCATGTACACTACATCTCTTAGCTTGCATAGTGAAAGAGGCTGAATTCACAGCACTAGCAGAGTGTATCACTAGCTTAGGGCAAGGATGAAATTGGAATCAGAACCATATTCACCACCTTCAGATCCTTGGGAAATAAAGGTGGTACAGAATTAATATAAAATATAATAACCTAAATGAGGGGAAAGAAATTCTGTAATAGCAGAAAAAAATATGTCACCCCCCTCAATCTCTTACACACACCTCAAGGCAATCCCAAAGGCCAATGATGGGAGAGTGGGTTTCTTCATCACCAGCCATGACACCACACCCAATATGTGAATGTTTGGGGGAAAGACTTTCAAATTAAATACACTCTGAAGGTATGACAAATTGCAGATATAATCCACTTATGCAGGAGAACAGTAACAGCACTGAGAAACTGGTTCCAAAGTGAAATAATTGTTCATAAATAATGTCTGAGGAGTTTTGAAAAAGAAGAGGCAGAAATGGTAGTTCTGCTGTGTGTTGGGGTGTGAGCATTGTGAAGATGAAAGAACCTAGAGAGAAGAAATGTGCATTCAACCCAAGTTGCGATTCTGACATGGCTACAGTAAATAATGTCCAATACAGGAGTAGGCAATCCTCTGTTTGGGGCATGGTGTGTCCCTCTAATCAGTTTTGTCCATCGTAGAAGACGCTGCCAAATTCTGCAGGGTATAAAAATAAAAATAAAATTGGAACATTGCCCCTCTCTGGTCAACAGAACAAATGCTTAACAAACTGGAATGGGAGATGACCCCAATTTTCAGGCCATCTGCATGTGTGTCTTTAGTATAAATGAGAAAGGAATGCAACACCTGGTGGGTGGCAAAGGGCATGTCTGACTAACATGATTCATCACATAATGTATATGAATAGTTTGAAAGAGCTCTGCAAATAATACTTTGCCTCTTCTCTTCTTCCATTGCCTCTTTAGCTCATTTATGGCTCTGCTCCAGTGATGAATGATAAAAGCCCAGGGCTTCCCTTCTACCAGATGGCACCCTCAGAAGCCCTTCAGTATGAGGGAATTCTCTCTTTGCTTCTGCATTTCAGGTGGACGTGGATTGGAGTCATTGCAACGGACAATGACAATGGAGAAAGATTTGTGCAAACCATTTCCCCAATGTTTAGCAAGAGTGGTGTCTGCTTTGCATTCATAGAAAGAATCCCCAATTTTAGTTTTATTTCTGAAATTTCTGGCATGCTAACACAGGGGGCAACAATAAGTCAGAAAATTTTTAGCAGCAAAGCTAACGTAGTGATTGCTTCTGGAGAATCTTATTCCATGGCATCTTTAAGATCGCTTTCATACTTTTCAGATCATGACGACATGACAAAGAATGTAGAAAGTAAAGTATGGATAATAACAGCACAGGTTGAGTTTGCTTCATTTGTCTTTCAAAGGTACTGGGATGCAGGAATATTCAATGGCGCTATAGCCTTTGAAATTCACATTAGAAACCCACCAGGATTTCATCAGTATCTTGTGCACAGAAACCCTTCCAGCACAGATGGGGACGGTTTTATCAGGGACTTCTGGCAACAGGCCTTTGAATGTGTGTTCCCAGATATCACTGCAGACAAGGCAGAGGGGAATATTTGCACCGGAGAAGAGAAGTTGGAGAACCTTCCTGGATCACTTTTTGAAATGAGCATGACAGGCCACAGTTTCAGCATCCACTGTGCTGTCTACGCTATGGCCCATGCTTTACATGCCATGTCCACATCCAGACTCAGACATAGAAGAATGGCATACAAAGAGAAAGCGAAGAATCTGAATCAACAGTTTTGGCAGGTAAAGGCTGAACATCCTCAACTGTGAAAGCCCTGTTACTTCCTGACACTCTATGGGTTCCCAAAATCCTATTAGCTTGCTCTTTCCTCTCAGAGTTCAAACATTTGCGCAGGTGTATTAGGAAGAAAACCCAGAACTGAATTTATAATTCTGCTGACAGAGTAGGAGGTGGCACGGATATGGTGGTATCCTAGATAATTCCCTACATATTGTGCTGCTGGCAAATAGCAGCAGACCCTATAAAAAAGGGACATGGTGGTTGTGTCTTTCTGTGAGTAGGTACCACCCTGTGTTTCAGGATAAAGTATTTGTATGATGGAAGCTTTGCAGCCAAATGAGATTCGTATATAGCAGGCACGTCCAACAGGTAGCTCATGACCTACCAGTAGCTCACTGGCCGTCTGTTGCAGATCACAGGTAGATCAGTGGCTCCCCTCCAAAGAAGCTCAACAACTTTGGTTTCCCTAACAAAAGCTCAACATTTTTGGCCTGATCTGCCAAAAATGGTCGTTCCTCCCCCTCTAAAAATGCTCAACAACTTTGACCTGAACCCCCCAAAAGGGGGTAGATCACTGCCAGTTTTTAATTCTGTGAGTAGATTGCAGTCTCATGGGAGTTGGCCACCCCTGATATATAGGAAGCAGTGGTAATGGCTGGGAGAGATGTTCAGCATTCCCTCTATCCCGTATCAACCAAATCCTTCCTTAGAACAGGTGGTTGCACACCACTGCCATGTCTTCTGAGATTTTCTGGGAGACCAGGGAGCGGGACAAACCTCTCTACTCATACATATTTAACTTGTGGGAATGCAGAGGGAGAAGGGTTGTAAGAAAGATTGAGAGAGATACATGTGTATGAAAGAAAATGGGTTGGCTCTCTCCATGCTTGGGCCTGAATCGACTGTCAATTAACTAAATCACCCCCACCATTTGCTGTAGGTTCTTTCCAGAGGAAAAAAAATGATCGTCCCTGCATTAGACTGCAGTCTTTTCTATACCCCTTTCTTTTCTGCTTTCTTTCTCTGTTTTCAATCTAGCTCCATCACTTTCTGAGAAGCATCTCATTTAACAATACAGCAGGAGATGTGGTCTTCATCAACCAGAATGGGGAGGCAGCATCTAGCTTGGATATTAACAACTGGGTCATATTCACCAACCAAAGTTTTCACAGAGTGAGAGTTGGGAGGATAGATCCTCAGGCTCCACCAGACCAATCATTCATCCTTGATGCAAATGCCATAACATGGCACAGTTGGTTTAACCAGGTAGGGTTGCATTTTTTGCTAATTCAAAACAGATTCAGTATTGAATAAGCAATCATTATCCACCTGCAGGTCTTCTCACTGCCTTTAGAGCTGCAAGTTACTGAGCTGTGTATGACCAAAGCATCCATGTACCAGATTAAGAGCCAAAAGATTACTGCTAGAAGCCACGCAAGGAATGAAGGCAAATATTTTATTAAGGAGGTTACAAAACTATATTTTAACTATAAAATGAAGTTAAGCAAGGCTAAGAGTGTAAATATGGCTTCGGGGAATCCTACTTCAGACGAAAATAGCAAAAGTTCAGTTGTCTCAGCCTAATTCCAACCATTAACAGTCCCCGCTGCAAGCTGCATCCATGCAAATGTGATTTTGCATCACACAATCCTTCATTTGAATGTCGGTCATTCAGCCAATTAGAGCCTCTGGGTACATTTCTCCACCACAAGAGGGTGTGCACACTCACAGACATGAGAGTAAATGTGTGAAGAGCAAGAGACAGAGCATTAGGAATAGATGAATCAATTTATAAAAAGATGGATCTCAAAATATGTTTTCAAAGGTATATTTTTTTCTTAACGTGCTGAGAATTGTTGGTTTTCTTAACGTGCTGAGAATTCCAAGAATTCTCATAGGCATGGCATTGCTTCAATCCAGTTCATGTATTTGTCCAGAATATTTTTAATGGAATTCAAAAAGATTGAATTTAACAACAACAGCAAACAATACCCCCACCTGGGTGGGTTTTCCTAGCCACTCTGGGTGGCACATTCAAAACTCTTCCTTAGGCAGCATCTACCTAGTATCTACCTAGAGCTGTCTACCTAGTGGACAACATAATCAAAAGTAACAATAATAACAAAATTAACAAGGAAACTAGAGTAACTTCAAAGTGTACCTTAATGGACAGAGCAATCTTTGCAGAACAGATGGGGTACTGCACATACCAGAGCAATGTCAAGAGAATATCACATAACTTCAAAAATTACTATTACTAATACCAGAAGAAGCAATTGCTCTCTGTATAGCCATTCCATATTACAGTGGTACCTCGGGTTGCAAACGCTTCAGGTTACGAACGCTTCAGGTTACAGATTCCGCTAACCTGGAAAGTAGTACCTTTAAGGGTACTACTTTACTTTACTTCAAGATGAGAACAGAAATCTAGTGGCAGCCGTGAGAGGCCCCATTAGCTAAAGTGGTCCTCAAGTTAAGAACGGTTTCTGGTTAAGAACGGAGCTCTGGAATGAATGACATTCTTAACCAGAGGTACCACTGTACTGAAATGCTGTGTCAGTTTAGTAAAGTAGAGAAAGGCTCGATTACTTAAAGGATTCCAAATTCATTAGTTTCTTGATGAACCTTCTGCTGTTTCATTTACGGAATAGAGTCAACCTCTTTCTGTCTGTACTGAGAGATGTC
This sequence comes from Podarcis tiliguerta, assembly GCF_965153285.1. Lineage (NCBI taxonomy): Eukaryota > Metazoa > Chordata > Lepidosauria > Squamata > Lacertidae > Podarcis > Podarcis tiliguerta. The sequence goes on along the minus strand of NC_139546.1, from coordinate 40,605,035 downwards.
TTCCAGGATTCAGCAAGAAAGTGAAGGAGGGACAGCCACCTTGCTGCTATGATTGCATCCCATGTGCTGAGGGGAAGATTGCAAACCAGTATGGTAAGAGAAATAAATAGTTAAATAGATCCAGACTCAGTACTAAGCATTGAAAGGTGCTGTAAGGATGGATGATTTAATGTTCAAAGGAGGAGATGATCTACTGAGTGTGAGATCCTGCCTCTTTGTGATCATTGCACTTCAGATAATCTAAATATGCTGATCTAATGAGAATGACTATGAATTGAGAGTAGTTGGATGGTATGTGGTTCAAATCAAATCTAGAAGGGGCTTTTCATTCCTTTTGACTTACACAGGCTGCACCCAGGCTAGTGTAATGATATGTTCCAAAATCATGAGGAGGAATGACCAATAGCTCTGAACCAATTAAATTCAAAAATACCAGACTACAGAGCATCAGACAGTATTAAACATGTGTTTTCATTTGAATAGAGCTCTTTTCTTCTCAGACAGATAGTCAACATTTCAGGGAGCTGATGTAATATGAGCTAAAGATCATTTCCTTATTTTTTCCAGATATGAATGACTGTTATAAATGCCCAGACAAAGAATATCCAAGCAAGTACCGGGATGCATGTCTACCCAAGGATATCAGCTTCTTGTCTTATGAAGAACCTTTGGGCATCAGTTTAGCCTGCTTCTCTCTTTTCCTTTCCCTGATCACAGCTCTGGTACTAGGTACATTTATGAAACACCACGACACACCCATTGTCATTGCAAACAACCGAAACCTCACCTACACTCTCCTCATCTCTCTCCTGCTCTGCTTCCTTTGTGCATTGCTCTTCATTGGCCGACCTGAGAAGGTGACATGCCTCCTCCGACAAACAGCTTTTGGTATCATCTTCTCAACTGCTGTTTCTTGTGTCCTGGCAAAAACTTTCACAGTGCTTTTGGCCTTCATAGCTACGAAACCAGAATCCAGGATGAGGAAATGGGTGGGGAAAGGACTAGGCCACTCCATTCTCCTTTCCTGCTCCATTGTTCAAGCAGGCATATGTACTGTGTGGCTGGCAACCTCTCCCCCATACCCAGATGTGGACATGCACTCAATAACAGAAGAAATTATACTAGAATGTAATGAAGGGTCTGTAACAATGTTTTACTGTGTCCTCATCTACATGAGTTGCCTGGCAACTGTCAGTTTTGCTGTGGCTTTCCTCGCCAGGAAGTTACCAGACAGTTTCAACGAAGCCAAGTTTATAACTTTCAGCATGTTGGTCTTCTGCAGTGTTTGGCTGTCCTTTATTCCCTCCTATCTGAGCACCAAAGGAAAATATACGGTAGCTGTGGAGATCTTCTCCATCTTAGCCTCTGGTGTTGGGTTGCTGGGATGCATCTTTTCTCCCAAATGTTATATAATCATTCTGAGGCCTGAGCTGAACAATAGGGAACAGCTAATAAGGAAGAAAAATTAAAGAAATAATAACCTGTCCTTTGGTGTATCTTGTGCTTTTTTCTTTGTGTACAGTAGAATATTTGCAAATACATGTTCAGCAGCTACCTTATATGGTTTTTTCTAGACGTGGTAATTAATGATTGCCCATCATAAATATTGACTATTGAATTCACTCCCGAGAAAAGTGTGAGCAGGGGATTAACCTCTGATGCTCTGAAAAAGCTGCCTTAATGCTGTATTGTTTTTAACACTTGATTGGAAGCTGTCCAGAGTGGCTGGGGAAACTCAGCCAGTTGGGCAGAGCATAAATAAAAAATTATTATTATTATTATTATTATTATTATTATTATTATTATGAGACCAAGAAGCTGTCAGCTCCCAGGAATCCAGACAAAGTTAAGTGACATGATTGGTTTGCAAAAGCCTCCCTTTTGTAATTATCTCTGAGGTGCCTATAATTTATGACTGAGAGAAGTTTTTCTCTTTGCTGGTGGAAATTTACATTCTGTGATTGAGCTGCTTTCTGGCTATTAATAGAAGGGAAAGGAAGTTGATCATTAATGGGCTGAAGGCATAATAAAATGTATGCTCTAATCAAAAATGTTTTAAACAGGCTCCCTGTTCCGGCTGCCTTGATGGAGCCAGCTCCCACGACAATGGGTGATCGTTGGCAAAGATAAAACAAGGATGATTGAGGGTAATTATCCTTTCAAACTCCCCCGTGAAACGGGGGAAGCAGGCTGCCCTCACAGATCATCTGGGTACCTGGCTCATGCTCCAGCATGGAATGCGAGAGGCAGGGAGGCACTGAGTGCAAAAGCAATTTCTTATTATACTTACTGCAAAATTAACTTTTGATATTTCAAGTTCACTACCCTCATTCAGGAACAGAATGCCATACTTAAATATCATATTATATCTATTTTTCATATTTGATTTCAGACATGGATGATTGTTTTCAATGTTCAGAAGATCATTATCCAAACATTGGCCAAGATGGATGCCTCCCAAAATACATAAGCTTCCTGACTTACAATGAGCCTCTGGGGATTATATTGACCACATTTGCAGTTTTTCTTTCTTTAATCACAACTTTGGTTCTTGGAATATTCCTCAAGCACCAGGACACTCCCATAGTCAAAGCCAATAATCGGAACCTCACCTATGTTCTCCTGTCCTCTCTCCTCCTCTCCTTTCTTTGTGCTTTGCTATTCATTGGCAAACCAGATGAAGTGACATGTCTCCTATGGCAAACTACTTTTGGTGCAATCTTCTCAGTGGCAGTTTCCTGTGTATTAGCCAAAACCATAATAGTAGTTCTAGTTTTCATGGCTATCAAGCCAGGCTCTAGAATGAGGAGATGGGTGGGGAAACAACTGGCAACCTTTATTGTTCATTCCAGCTTCCTTGTTCAGACTCTTTTTATTACTGTGCGGCTGGCAACCTGTCCCCCATTCCCAGATGTTGACATGCACTCAGTTAATGAAAAAATTGTACTAGAGTGCAATGAAGGGTCAAATACCATGTTTTACTCTGTTTTGAGCTTCATGGGTTTCCTGGCCTTTGCCAGCTTAACTTTGGGTTTCCTAGCTAGGAAGTTGTCCGATAGTTTTAATGAAGCCAAGTTTATCACTTTCAGCATGTTGGTCTTCTGCAGTGTGTGGTTGTCTTTTGTCCCAACTTACTTGAGCACAAAGGGGAAAGACATGGTGGCTGTGGAGATCTTCTCCATCTTGGCCTCTAGTGGTGGCTTACTGTGCTGCATCTTTCCCCCAAAATGCTTTGTCATTTTGCTGAGGCCAGAATTGAACAGCAGGGGACAACTAATACGAAGAAATAAAGAATAATCAAGTACCTCATCAAGTCAATCCGCACAGATCTGCAATTAAATCATATTAATTTCAATTGCATCAAAATAATTGATGATTGACAGATACATTACAATTCACAAATGTTGTGTTTTGAGTTACAACAAGAGTGATATAAATATGGAGTTCTCAACACACTAGGTGCTAACCATGGTTATTCATACGCATTGTACATCCATATAAATATAGTCCATAGCACATTGATTTTAATGGAAAGAAAATAAAAAATTCATTCCAGTAGCACCTTAGAGACCAACTAAGTTTGTTATTGGTATGAGCTTTTGTGTGCATGCACACTTCTTCAGATACATGCACACGAAAGCTAATACCAATAATAAACTTAGTTGATCTCTAAGCTGGTACTGGAAGGAATTATTTTATTTTGTTTCGACTACAGCAGACGAACACAGTTACCTAACTGTAACTCATTTTAATGGGCTTGCTCTGAGTATGACTTGGATTAGACATCACCCTTTAAGAATAATATGAGAGTAATTTATAATTATTATTGCTTTGAAGTTTTCTAAAATTTTCTAATATTCAATAGTACACTAAAAAGAAGAAAAGAAGAGGCCTAGCATCTATCTCTCCCACTTAAGAAATGGCTTTGGCTGAGATATGATAAAGACTCTCCTCCCAGAAGGGAGGGGAGTGGTTGTGGACGGGAGCCCCAACCCCGCCCACGCAGGGGCGGGAGCCCCTGCTTCTTCCGGCTCACCTGGCCGGTGCCTCACGCCCAGGAGGCGGCTCCCACCTGGAGCCGCCCGTAGAGGGGGAGGGCTTGACCTTAGTATATATGCTGGGGCCGGCCCCCTCCTCAGCCTCTTTCTACGTCGCTGCTTCGAGAGTCCGTTAAAGGAATCCGGCGGTCGTGTATTCTGTCCGATGCCTGCTTGGCTGGAGGCCATGGCACGACCCCGGTGACATCAGGGGTGAGCCTATAGTTGGATAGGCATCAACTGGCTCCGCCTACCCTACTGATGATTCAACCCCTCTGCTGTGGTCATCCAATGCCTAAGCCAATACCTTTGCATTGCAGTAACCAATAAAGTTGTGGCCTTTTCCATGCCCATAAACCTTATACCACGCGTCCTTGTGTGTTTATTTCCACCTCACGGGGGTTGGGGGTCCTCGAACCACAAACATGTTTTCTTTAAAATATTGCACAGCATCTTTGATTCAAAGCAAGTGATTACCTCACCTGTAATTACCAGATTATTCAGAATTACATCTTCTCCACTTCCCCAGGGGCCTCCTCTGCCAACATGCAGAATGATGAATCTAAGACTGGAGGCTCTTATGAACTTCACTTGGTTGGGTCAATATACATACAGAGACTCATCTGTCTGGCTTTGAATCAGCTTATTCAGTCACCATTCAAGTTAGGCTTTCCTGCTTAGTATTGCTGGAAAGCGATACTAAGCAGAAGCGATAACAAAAGAGATGAACTTGTACCTAAATGACCAATCACTTGCAAGATGGTAGTGTTTAGGTTGCTGGTGCTCTTACTGTCACTGCAGGGGATGTGCAAGTTTCTTCCTCTTCCTCAATGTTCCCTCAGGAAACCTGTCCCTATCCTTCACAAATATTATCAGTCAGGAGACCTCATCATTGCTGGCATTATTTCTCAGATCTACATATTTTCAGATACCCTATCCTTTGAGAAACACCCATCTCAGGAATTTTCAGATTACCATATGTAAGTAGTTGCATGTTTCTTTAGAAACATATTAGATGCTGATGAACTTCACAGTGAACCCAGCCCTGGGTGTTGGACTTAACTGCAGTGGACTGACAAATAATTGGAACTTCATTTCTTTACATCTACCCCATCTGACCTTGCGTTTACACAGGCAGTGATCGGATATCTAAACCCATCCTCTGCAGGATGTTGTTGTTGTTGTTGTTTAGTCGTTCAGTTGTGACCGACTCTTCGTGACCCCATGGACCAGAGCACACCAGGCACTCCTGTCTTCCACTGCCACCCGCAGTTTGGTCAGATTCATGTTTGTAGCTTCGAGAACACTGTCTAACCATCTCGTCCTCTGTCGTCCCCTTCTCCTTGTGCCCTCCATCTTTCCCAACATCAGGGTCTTTTCCAGTGAGTCTTCTCTTCTCATGAGGTGACCAAAGTATTGGAGCCTCAGCTTCACGATCTGTCCTTCCAGTGAGCACTCAGGGCTGATTTCCTTAAGAATGGATGCATTTGATCTTCTTGCAGTCCATGGGACTCTCAAGAGTTTCCTCCAGCACCATAATTCAAAAGCGTCAATTCTTCGGCGATCAGCCTTCTTTATGGTCCAGCTCTCACTTCCATACATCACTACTGGCCTCTGCAGGATATGTAGACTCAAAACTGCAGTATACAGTGTACAGTGTGTCCATTTCGCTTTAGGAGATTTGGCATAATTCCTGGAACAGATTTAAATAGGGATATTGTAAACACTTCGTTGAATTTCAAGATACTGTTCATATCCATATATAGAAGTTGGTATTTATTTATTTTTTCATGTCCTATTTCTTTATTGCGAATGCAGTGAGAAACATTGCAAAGTACTTTTATTTGCTGCAAAATCAAGGAATGCATTGCTTAATCAAATCTGTGGGGGGGAAGTGGGGGAATAAATCCAACTGCATCTTGCAAGATTTACTGCATTAAACAGGACAGAGGAGCCAAAACTTTTAAGTTGTTTCTATTAGAGAATGTGAGTAACCTGCTAAACCATGGGCCAAGTTCAACCATTATTTTCTTACGCGTCCCCCTTCACTAAAACCTAGTTAGTTGTAGCAGTGGATAAAAAGGCACATTCACTGCTGGGTAGAGTAATCCATTGAAGATTTTAAAAATATCATTTTTTCCCCTTCTCGAGACAATGCAGGCTTGGTCACATTATACAGGTCAGTTGAAGAATGGGGAGAGGGTCTATGCACATCTGCGTGTGTGCGCATGATGTTTATGGTGTGTGTGCATGTGCACACCTGCATGTGTAGGGTGCCCACATGTTCTTTATTAATGAGCCACATACTGTTTTATGGCAAAACACACTGCTGACGCACAATGGAGTGATGCAGCCCTAAGTCTGAAAAGGGGTTAGCCACCCCTGTATCAGAAATATGGGAACCAGTCTGTGTCTGGTCTGCTCACTTTTGCATGCGTTCACTCCTAAATCTCTTTTCTCCTGTTTCGGCATTAATCTGCTCTTGTTTTTCAAAAAGAACAAACATCCCACAAAGAAAAATAAATTTAAGATTATTTTGATTTACCCACTTCAAATACTCATTTTCTTTTTAAACTTTATTGAAGAATTTTAAAACATTTACCAAGCCTAAAATATTGGCTTCCAGGGCTAATACAGATGTCGAGTAATGCATGCAGAGATCAACATGGCATCAAAACAGGCTTAAATCTTATTTTGCATTACAAATTAAGACCACATCTTGAAACTAAAGATACTTAAAACTAGAGCTTGAAGATAATTTCTCCATCTTGGCTGCTACGAAACTAGGTATTTTTTATCCATTTGGAAGAAAAACTCAAAGAAAAATGCTACATTGGTATTTTCTTATTAGGGTGTGTATTCTGTGTGAATGAAGAACATGCAGACTACAAATAACTTTTGACCAGCAAATATTAAACATACAAAACACCTCATCCAGATTTCCTAGAGGTCAGAATAAATGAAAACCCCTTATTGAATTATGTCTTTTCTGCATGTATTAAAAAACTGCTTAAGCACATATACTACTGATTCACATACTGTTTCATGATCTAGTCTTTTACACCTGGGAAATGTGAGATAACAAACTATTTTTGAATTGGATACTGAACTGAAAAGCAGTCTATGTTATGGTCTGAAGCAGATGAACCTTGATGCAGCATGTAACTCTCAATACAGGGTGCTGACTCACGTCTACCAGAATATCCTGGCCTTGGCATTTGCTGTAAAGGAGATCAGTGAAACTCCCCAGATCTTGCCCAACGTCACCCTGGGCTTCCAAATTTATAACAGTCATTAAAGTGCAAGCTGGACCTATGAAGCCTCAATGGAGCTTCTCTCAAGAAGGGCCAAGGCCATCCCTAACTACAAATGTGATGCTGAGAGCACTCCAATAGCAGTCATTGGGGGACCTAATTCTAATGTCTGTCTTCATATGACAATCATCCTGTGTACCTACAAGATACCACAAGTAAGATGCAAATTCATTCACATCTGAATTTCAACTAATTCACACAATACATGAAATGCAGCCGTTCTTTGAAATTCCCCCTTCTCCGGATTTTGCAAAGCAGTTCTCCAATAAAATAATGTATCCAAAAATGCATAGATTACGGTAAAGTGCATTAAAAAAATGCACATTAGTAAAAATATCCTTAAAATGCATTGTATTAGTGATAATGCTTTGCAAAAATGGGCATATTGGGCAAAATTTGCACACAAGTTTTGTGTTTTAGGAGAAATTTTCATGAGGCTTAAAAAGAAATCTAATTGATGTGGTTAAATAAGAAACTTAAGAGAAATATTGACAGACCCTCCCATTCCTAACACACTGATGGGTCAGATTTAGCCAAAGCCCAAATCCTGAATTGGACAAATTTGGGTGGAACTAGATGAGTTAGGTAGAAACAGTCACAGATTGGGTCTGGCCTGCTGGAGTGATCTGGGGCTGTTGGGGCGTAGTCTTGGTAGGAAGAATGAGATTTGTCTTCACATGGCTGAGCAAGCAGTGCATTGAAGCACACAGTAAAACTGAGCAATTATATACGCTAGGCTGAGCATCTGGTGAGTTGAGGTTTCAAACCTGCTAGTTGCAGGGGCCTGCTTCCTCAGCGTGTTCTTTGCATGAAATGCACAGGGAAAGTAGACTCCAGTAGTTGAACAGATAATTCAATCCTGCAGTCTGCAGGATCTACTTAACCGTTATGCTCCCGGCAAGAAATGAACAGAAGAAAGAAAACAAAACTACACACAAGTAATTGTTTTATATTGAAAACCATTCTTCTCTTCTCATCTTTTTTTATATATAAAAAAACCTTAGCTCATATATGGCTCTTCCCCAGTCATGAATAAAGAGTCTCAAGGAGTTTTCTTCTACCAAATGTTCCCAAATGGGGATCGTCAATATAGAGGAATTATCCAGTTACTGCTGCATTTCCAGTGGACATGGATTGGAGTGGTTTCTCAAGATGGGGATAATACAGAAGGATTTATAGACAATGTACTTCCAATGTTTTCCCAGAGTGGCATCTGCTTTGACTTCATAGAAACATTCCCAAAGCTAACATCTTCCAGTGGTACCACTGACATGGTGCAGGAGGGCTTTCACTGTGTCAGTGTTATTATGGGAAGCACTACGAATGTTGTGGTTGTACATGGAGAAATTCAGACAATGATAGTATTGAAAATGGTGCCCCAGATTGTAAAATTTGAGCATATACCAATGAGGACCAAGGGTAAAGTCTGGTTCATGACAGCCCAGATGGATATCACATCATTTCCATTCCAAAGAAATTGGGACATAAGTTTCCTTCATGGTTCTCTGTCCCTTGGAATTCACTCAGTGGATCTGTTAGCTTTCCAGAAGTTCCTTCAGATCAAGAACCCAAGCACAGAAAAAGAAGATGGTTTTATCAAGGACTTCTGGGAAGAGTCATTTAACTGTTCATTCCCCAGTTCAGTGGCAGATAATATAGGTGGGCAAACTTGCACTGGGGAGGAGAAGATGGAGGCACTTCCCATGTCTGTTTTTGAAATGAGAATTACTGCCCACAGCTATACCATCTACAATGCAGTCTATGCAGTGGCACATGCTTTGCACATCAGACATTCATCCCAATTCAAGCAGAGGGGAATGGCAGAGGGTGTAAGAAGGGGGCTTGCAAATCCACAACCTTGGCAGGTAATGTCCTGAAGATACCTCCTTATGTTTTGGTGGGGAAATATGGGCGAGCTTTCTCAACCTTCCATGAGATTAACAAGAAATTGATTTTTGGAGAAAAGCTTTACAATACATCTAGCATTTGTTTTTTCCCCCTCTGCAGCACCCCATCCCAGAGATTGACAAATCTCCCCATAGTTTATTAAAGAACTTCTTACCATCCCTTCACCTGTGGACCTGTGCACTTTTGGGGGGATGGAGTTTCATAATTTGGTGCTGCTCTGATATTTTGTCCAGTATTTAATTCAACCATTCAATGAGGTGAAGGGGAGAGGCGAATGGCACCATTTATTTCATCAAGACTTTGATTTGTTTTAAATTAATCTGCTCTTTGTTTGAGAAGGGCATGCCTGACACATTAGCTTGCCCAAAGCTTTCAAGAGATCATAATCCCGTCCCTTGAATGTATTTTTACTATGTTGTATGATAACATAGTTTGAGCATTTATATGTATCTTCCATCTTATTTTCATTATTTAGCTCCATCACATCCTCAGAAGTATTTTATTTAACAACAGTGCAGGAGAAAATGTACGTTTTGACACAAATGGTGAATTAATTGTTGGCTTTGACATTATAAACTGGCTCATGTTTCCAAATCAGTCCTTTCGTAGAGTCAAAATTGGGAAGATAGACTCCCTGGGTACCCAGGAGAAATCATTCACCATTCATGAGGATGCCATTGTATGGCCCAACCAATTTAACCAGGTGGGTTCTCTGAACCTTTCAGGGTTCATTCCATCACTTGTGCCATGGTTGTTTCTCAGTATTCTGTAAATTTATTTAGCCCAATTCAAACTATGGCTTTCAATCTGAACATTCATGATGTAGTTCCACAATAATGTGCCACTTAATGTTCATTCTTGGGGTGGCAGGGAAGACTTTGGCAATTCCACCCACCATTCAATTACATGCATTCTAACTATAGGCAATTTTGGCTTCACACACTAACCCCAAAATGTAACCCTCTCAATAATTTGAGTGTGGATTTCATACATATCAATGAAACAGGTGAAGACACATTTCTTCCAGGACGCTTTGACTTTTGTAATGAATTTGATTAAAATAATCATTTTAAGTGTTTGAGTTGCACAGTTTTGTGTTATTTATAGGATTATTTAGGTTCAGCATATCTTGCCTCTTTGCATACATAACCTTTTGAGTATTAAGATTCCCTCTTGGTACTTCTGCCACCCTCAGAAACCTGAGGGATGGCAGACTAGAAAGGGAATTATCTGTGGCAGTTCCCAAAACATGTCCCTTTCCCCAAAGTGTCATGTCAAACATCCTCATTTATAGTTACTATGGATTGGTGAAGATGCACCTCTTTACCCTGGGCACAGTTAACAATTTTGGGGTCAGACCACCTCTATTGTTTGATGCACATTCCTTTGGTTTGTTTTAAAATATGTCATTCATTTTAATGCTCACTGTTTTGGTGGCCTTTGATCTAAAAAGTGTTATATAAATAAACCATAACATACCATAATATGAGCCAAGGACTCAAGTTCTAAAAGCCCACTGCATTTGCAATACTTTCTAGTGTTCGTGATATTACCTAAAACATTATATTTTAATATTTATGGACAGACTCGGCCCATTTCTATATGTAATGATCATTGCGGTTCAGGTTATAGTCGGACCAAGAAGGAAGGGAAGCCATTTTGTTGCTATGACTGCATTCCATGTCCAGAAGGAAAGATTTCCAACCAGGAAGGTAAGAAAGGTTAAAAAATGTTTTCTATAGATGTATGTATGCCACCTATTTCATAGATGATTTTGATCTGGTTATGTATATCAATAGGTTTCTTTTTTAACAGTGATTTCCTTGATGTTTAAAATATTGCACCAAATCATGGGCAATTGATTAGAAATCCATTATAGTTTAACTGCAAACCTATTTTTTATACAGTGTTACGTTCAGAGAGAACAATTTGAATAAATAGGAAATCACATAAACAAGTACCACTGATTTCAGTGGACCTTCATTAAGCATTTCTAAATCTGAATCAGATCCATTGGCACTTGAAGGTGATCAGCTTCACCATGCACACAGGTTCACCTTTAAAATGAGCTGAGTAACAGCTGCAGAATCAGAAAGTGTGGAACCACCCGTTTTGGTCAGCTGATATTCTATTGAATTAGATCAAAATTCTGAAGTAGTTTACAATGTGCACAACTATTTGCATTATTCCACAGAAATGACATTGAGTCAGAAATGATCAAATGTGGGGTGGGGGGGGGAGAGGTGTGGCCTTGTCTTTGTGAGCCAACAGAGTCCACCACCACCTCTGACTCTTTTAAGAGCGTGTAATTTCTTTCTTTCTTTCTTTCTTTCTTTCTTTCTTTCTTTCTTTCTTTCTTCAGACGCGGATGACTGTTTTCAATGCCAAGAAGATCAGTATCCAAACATTGGCCAGGATAAATGTCTTCCAAAAGATATAAGCTTCCTGTCTTACGATGAACCTCTGGGGATCAGTTTGGTCACGTTTGCTCTTTTATTGACTTTCATTACAGCTTTGGTGCTTAGGATCTTCATCAAGCACAAAGAAACTCCCATAGTCAAAGCCAACAATCGGACCCTCACCTATGCTCTCCTCCTAGCTCTCATTCTCTCCTTCCTTTGTCCTTTGCTATTCATTGGCAAGCCCACAAAAATAACCTGCCTCCTTCGACAAACTGCTTTTGGAGTCATCTTCTCAGTAGCAGTGTCTTGCATCTTAGCAAAAACAACTATAGTGGTTCTAGCTTTCATGGCTACCAAGCCAGGGTCCAGAATGAGGCGATGGGTGGGGGGAAATGTGGCCATCTCCATTGTTCTTTTCAGTTTCCTCATTCAAATGATGATCTGTAGTGCCTGGATGATAGTTGCTCCCCCACTCCCTGATTTAGACAAGCACTCAGTGACTAAAGAAATTGTACTGCAATGTAATGAAGGATCAGTCACCATGTTCTACTGTGTCCTAGGCTTCATGGGAATACTAGCCATTGTCAGTTTCACTGTGGCTTTCCTAGCTAGGAAGTTACCAGACAGTTTTAATGAAGCCAAGTTTATCACCTTCAGCATGTTGGTCTTTTGCAGTGTGTGGCTGTCCTTTGTTCCTACCTACCTGAGTACCAAGGGAAAGTACATGGTGGCTGTGGAGATCTTTTCTATTTTGGCCTCTAGTTTTGGGTTACTGGGCTGCATCTTTTCCCCCAAATGTTATATCATTTTGCTGAGGCCAGAGTTAAACAGCAGGGGACAGCTTATCATAAGAAAGAATTAAAGCATGAACAAGTGTATTTGACGAAGGAAATCTTAACCGGACCACATCTCCTTGTATTCATTTTGCTTATTCTCAGAATGCCTCAACCCAACAAAGCCAACAGAGGAACAAATGTAGCTCTTCTCCCTGGATTTTCCCCTGACAAAGTACTCTGATTAAGGGAAGCAGTGGGTCATGTATCCTAGACTCATAGTCCAGGGAGGGACCCTAATTCCAGGATGCTGACTACACATTTTGGAAACTACATTGGTTACAAGGCCTTCTATCATGAGCTACTAATTTCTTCCTTTCCCAATACAACAGTGATCCCTTATTATCAAGTGAAAAGGAAATTAAAATAACAGTTCTGAATTTGTGACAAACACATTTTCTTCAACAATTCCAGGGGGAATTCTTAGCACTGAATGAGTAATTACATTGCTTCTTGATGATTAACAGGGCTATAATTTGAGCTGCTGCTTCTCAAAAAACAATGGGGACTTACAGTGACCACTGAGTTGTGATCCACAAGTCTGCTTTTGGATACTCCGACGTTGCATCGTCTCGGGAAAATAAACTACCATTTAAACAAGACAATTTTTATCTTGGAGACGATAAAACGTAGTTTTTGCATAGAACAACCAGTTGCCTTTGTATTGAGCATGGTGGTTTTAGTGTTCTTGCTGCTGGAACTGATTTCTTACAATGTATGTCAGGCTCACATAGCAAAATGCAGGCTCCAAAGTCCACACCATCCACTTCACATGTATCATCAGCCAGGAGAGTTCCTCATTGGTGGCATTGTTTTCCATGGTGGCTTCATCTCATCTCCAGCAACATTCACTGAGGAACCCCCACCAGCGCTGCCTGAAGAACTTGTGTAAGAACTAAGCCACTCATTTATTATAGCACAGGAATGATCAAACTTAGAGTTTCAGCCTCAGAATAATGACCGAGGCTGCAAACTTCTACCCATTTACCTAGGGATAACCACTTTTCATTTTAGTGGGACATATGCTGAGGTACAATCCATAAGAATCTTGTGTGAATTAAAAGAATACTGTAGAAGCTCCCATTTATCAATAGGGAAATGAATATAAATGTATTGAAATGTGTATATATTTTTATGTCTGAGATAGCCCTTTTGAACAGCCGTTTTTGATAGACTTTATCTGAACAGGAGTGTGAGAATCAATTAAAAATAACTGTTCTTAACCAAAATGCCCATATCATTTCATTTTCTGATCTTAGTCTAAGATTTGTTTCACAAGGATAGTATATATTATGAAGTATAGAAATCTGGGAATTGCAACCACTATCACTGCCTCATGAACAAGGAAGCTGTCATTGCATGACAGAACTGAGAAATACTGTAAATGTCAGGGAAAGACTTCAGATGTTTCAGGGAAAGACCCCAGGGGTTCCAATGTTCCAATGGGCACCACATTAGCAACCCCTGGTCTAGATGCCATTGGCCTTTACAAATTGGAGAACTGGGACAAAACTAACAAAATGAATTTCAGTCGGAACAAATGGCGGGTTCTGCACTTAGGCAAGAAATATCAGCTGCACAAATTTAAGATATGGAAAACCTGGCATGCCAGTAGCACATGTGAAAAGGATCAAGGAGTCTGCATCAACAGAAGTATAATGAGCCAATCAAAAGAAATAATAGAGAATAATATTCTGCCATGCTCAGACCACACCTGGTGTACTTTGTTCAGTTGTGTTCAGCACTATTTAAGAAGGATATTGACAAGCTTCAACGTGTGCTGAGGAAGGTGACACATATGATCAAGTGTCTGGAAACCAAACCTTGTGAGGGAATGTTGAGGGGGTTGGCATTTTTAGCTATGAAAATAGAACATTGAGGGGAAGTAGGATAGCTATTCTCAAGTATCTCAAGGGCTGTCACCAGGAAAATGGAGCAAGTTTGTTTTCTAAAAATCTGGAAGAACTTGCTGATTATAATAACTGTTCAACAATGGAATTGACAGGTAGTTAACTCCACTGAACACAAAATGATTAACAACTGTGTTGATATGTAAAAGCATATATCAGTTCCTCCTGATGCTATTTGCAACTCTCATTCTAGGGTGGTGCCTAAGCTTTACCAGCACATCGTGGCCTTGGCATTTGCAGTCAAGGAGATCAATGAAGACCCTCACATCCTACCCAATATCACCTTGGGCTTCCACTTATATGACAGCTATAACAATGCAAGGAGCACATATCTCGCCACACTGCTGCTTTTATCCAGGGTGGAAAAATTTGTTCCTAACTATCTATCTGATGTTGAAAATAATCTGGCAGGGGTCATTGGGGGACTTGATTCTGAAATCTCCTTTTATGTAGCAACTGTTTTGGATATCTATAAGATTCCACAGGTAGGACAATACCTCGATTAGCTTACATAGAAAAAGAGGCTGAATTCACAGCACCAGTTCAAGGTGTATCACCAATTCAGGGTGAGGATGAAATTTGGAGCAGAACCAGTTCTTGGAAAATACGGAAGGTACAGAATTACAATAAAAAGTAAAATAAAATAAAATTACCTGAATAAGGGGAAAGAAAGGCCCCAATACCAGAAAAAAATATGTCACACCCCCAATATCATGACACTGATATCCCAAAGGCCACTGAATGTTTAGGGGGGGAAAGGCTTTCAAATTAAACATACTCTGGAGGTATGGCAAATTGCAGATACAATCCAATTGTGCAGAAGAACAGTAATAATACTGAGCAGCTGGTTCCAATGTGAAATAAATGTTCATATGTGAAGTCTGAGAAGCCTTGAAAAAGAAAAGGCAGAAATGGAAGTTGTGTTAGTTGGGATTTGTGCATTGTGAAGACAAAAGAAGCTTCCGAGACGGAATGCGTATCCTACCCATGTTGCAATTCTGACATGGCTACAGTAAATAATGCCTCAAGTAGGAGTGGAGAATCCTCTATTAGGGAGGTGTGTCCCTCCTATCAGTTTTATACATCGTACAAGACCCTGCAAATATGCATAAGTTTTTGTTTTGTTGTTTTTTTAAAAAGAATTGGAACAATGCCCTCCCCTTGTCAACAGAACAAATTTTTAACAAGCAGGAATGGGAGATGATCCCATTTTTAGGCCATTTGCATGTGTATCTTTTGTATAAATGAGAGAGGGCATGCAACCCCTGATGGGTGGCAAAGTGCAAAGGGCATGTCTGACTAACAGGATTCATAACATGATGTATATGAAAAGTTTGAAAGAACTCTGCAAATATTACTTTGCCTCTTCTCTTCCTCCATTTACTTATTTATAGCTTATTTATGGCTCTGCTCCAGTGATGAATGATAAAAGCCCAGGGCTTCCCTTCTACCAGATTGCAGCCTCAGAAGCCCTTCAGTATGAGGGAATTCTCTCTTTGCTTCTGCATTTCAGGTGGACGTGGATTGGAGTCATTGCAACAGACAATGACAATGGAGAAAGATTTGTGCAAACCATTTCCCCAATGTTTACCAAGAATGGCATCTGCTTTGCATTCATAGAAAGAATCCCCAATTTTAGTTTTATTTCTGAAATTACTGGCATGCTACAACAGGGTGCAACAATAAGCCAGAAAATTTTTATCAGCAAAGCTAACGTAGTGCTTGCCTCTGGAGAATCTTACTCCATGGCAACTTTTAGATGGCTGCCAAACCTATCAGAACACGATGACATAAAAAATAATGTAAAAAGTAAAGTATGGATAATATCAGCCCAGGTTGAGTTTGCTTCATTTGTCTTTCAAAGGAACTGGGATGCAGGAATATTCAGTGGTGCTATATCCTTTGAAATTCACTTCCGAAACCCACCAGGATTTCATCAGTATGTTCTGCACAGAAACCCTTCCAGCACAGATGGGGATGGTTTTATCAGGGACTTCTGGCAACAGGCCTTTGAATGTGTGTTCCCAGATATCACTGCAGACAAGGCAGAGGGGAATATTTGCACTGGAGAAGAGAAGCTGGAGAACCTTCCTGGATCACTTTTTGAAGTGAGCATGACAGGCCACAGTTATAGCATCCACAGTGCTGCCTACGCCGTGGCCCATGCTTTACATGCCATGTCTTCCAGACTCAGGCACAGAGGAATGGCATTCAGAGTGAAAGGGAAGAATTCAAATCAACAGTCTTGGCAGGTAAAGGCTGGACATTCTCAATTGGCAAAGCCCTGTTACTTCCTGACACTTTTTGCGTTCCCAAAATGCTTTCAGCTTGATCTTTCCTCTCAGAGTTCAAACATTTGTGGTAGTGTATTAGGAAGAAGCCTGGCGTGCTCTGGTCCATGGGGTCACGAAGAGTCGGACACGACTAAACGACTAAACAACAACAATTAGGAAGAAGACAGCATCTTAAAAAGTAGAGACATCACCTTGCCAACAAAGGTCCGTGTGGTAAAAGCTATGGTTTTCCCTGTAGTGATGTATGGAAGTGAAAGCTGGACCATAAAAAAGGCTGATCGCCCAAGAATTGATGCTTTTCAATTATGGTGAATTTGAATTATGGAGAATTTGAACTATGGTAAATTATGGTGCTGAAGGAGGCTCTTGAGAGTCCCATGGACTGCAAGAAGATCAAACCTATCCATTCTGAAGGAAATCAGCCCTGAGTGCTCACTGGAAGGACAGATCCTGAAGCTGAGGCTCCAGTATTTTGGCCACCTCATGAGAAGAGAAGACTTCCTGGAGAAGACCCTGATGTTGGGAAAGATGGAGAGCACAAGGAGAAGGGGACGACAGAGGAAGAGATGGTTGGATAGTGTTCTCGAAGCTACCAGCATGAGTGTGACCAAACTGCGGGAGGCAGTGGAAGACAGAAGTGCCTGGCGTGCTCTGGTCCATGGGGTCACGAAGAGTCGGACATGACTAAACGACTAAACAACAACAACAAATTAGGAAGAAGAACCCAGAACTGAATTTATAACTCTGCAGGCAGAACAGGAGGTGGTACGAAAATGATATCCTAGATGATTCCCCACATATTGTGCTGCTTGCAAATGGCAGTAGACCCTATAGGAAAGGGAAGTGATGGCTGCATCCTTCTCTGAGCAGCTATTGCCCTGCATTTGAGGAGAAAACATTTTTATGAGGGAAGCTTTGCAGCCTACTGAGATGCCACTGCATTCACAGATAGGAAGCAGTGGAATGGGTTAGAGAGATGTTCAGCATTCCCTCTATCCCATATTAACCAAATCTTTCCTTAGAGCAGGTGGTCACACAACACTGGCGTGTCTTCTGAGATGCTCAGGGAGACAAGGGAAGGAGGGAGGGAGTGAGAGAAACCTCTCTACTCATACATATTTAACTCATGGGCTAAATGAAGGGTTGTAAGAAAGACTGAGAAAGAGGCATGTGTGAGAAAGAAAACCGATTAGCTCTCTCCTTGATTCGACCTGAATCCACTGAGAGGTGACTGAACCACCCCCCACCACTTGCTGTAGGTTCTGCCCACGGGGGGGGGGGGGATGCTCCACCCTGCATTAGACTGCAGTCTTTTCCAAACCCCTGTCTTTTCTGTTTTCAATCTAGCTCCATAACTTTCTGAGAAATATCTCATTTAAAAATACGGCAGGAGATGTGGTCTTCATCAACCAGAATGGAGAGGCAGCATCTAGCTTGGATATTGTCAATTGGATCATATGCACCAACCAAAGTTTGCACCGAGTGAGAGTTGGGAGGATAGATCCGAAGGCTCCTGCAGACCAATCATCACTCCTTGATGAAGATGCCATCACATGGCACAGTTGGTTTAACCAGGTAGGGTTGCATTGTTTTCTAATTCAAAAGAGATTAAGTATTTTATAAGCAATCACTATCCACCTGCAGGTGTACTCACTGTTCTTTGAGCCACAAGTTGAGGAGTGGTGTATGACCAAACTATTGAGGTACCAGACTAAGAGCCAGAGGTTTACTGCTAGAAGCCACACATGGATTTGGCAAGGTGGCTGGGTTTATATTAAATAAGAAAAAAACCAGGGTTTATATTAAAATAAGAAAAAAACGAGAAACAGGGATTGAAGTGGCGAAGAAGGTAAAATATTTGGGAATATGGTTAACTTCAAAATATATTGATTTATTTCAAAACAATTATACACCGGTGTGGAATGGAATTAAAAAAGATCTGGAGGTATGAGGAAGGATGAAACTCTCTTTTTGGGGTAGAATCTCAACGATCAAAATGAGCATGCTTCCAAAGATGTTATTCTTATTTCAAATGATTCCTATAATCAAAGGGACAATGATCTTTAAAGAGTGGCAAAGAGTAATTTCAAGATATATTTGGCAGGGTAAAAAGCCTAGAATACAATTTAAGTTATTAACAGATGCGAAGGAAAGAGAAATTATTATTTAAAAAAAGAAGCCACACATGGATTAAAGGCAAATATTTTATTAAGGAGGTTACAAAACAGAAGATACAATGTAAATATGGCTTAGGGGGATCCAAATTCAGACAAAAATAACAACAGCTAAATTGTCTCAGCCTAATCCCAACCATTCACAGACCACACTACAAGCTGCATCCACGCAAATGTGGTTATTGCACCACAGAATCCTCCATCTGAATGTGGGTCATTAGGTCCAGATCAAATATCAGTTTTTCTATGGAAAGGCCGGGAGACAGGAGGGCAGGTTTTCTTTCAGTCAAATAGAGCCTCTGGGTACATTTCCTCAGCACAAGAGTATATACATGCTTAGAGACCATGAAGCTACAAAGTGGATTTCTTCACAGTCATTGTGATCTTGAAGCAACCTTACATCTAACATTGCAGACAAGTGGTGAGTTGGACTAATGAAATGGATTATTATTTTCCGTTGGAAGACTTCAACCACAATCCTAAGTAAAAAAGAAAACTATTGTAAATTAAACAAAAGCAATTGGGATTTCTTTACACTTATTAAATACTGATTTAATAAGTATTGAAAGATGATGTAAGAATTGAATAGCCCCAGAGTTTTGTCTTTCTTGCTAGAAAGGTGGGGAAATGAGGTGGTTGGGGAAAGGAGGCATAATAATACTAAAGGAAGAAATCAAGGACAGCAGCAGATTCAGGAGACCGCTAGTCTTCTAAGGGGGCCAGTGGAAGAGATGGAAGCAGGAGAAGTGTTGAAGATTGAGAGAGTGAAGGAAGGACAAAAGAAGAAAGGTGTGAAGAGCAAGAGACAGAGCATTAGGAATGTATGCATCAAACTTTTTAAAAGAGTGATCTCAAAATATTTTTTAGAGGTACATTTTGTTTATAGCATGCTGAGAAAAGTTTTGCAGCTTTCCAGGGAGTGTCATAGGTCTTGGATAGCTTCATTCTAATTCATGTATTTGTCCAGAATATTGAATAATAATAATAATAATAATAATAATAATAATAATACTCCACAACCTGAGTAGGTTTTCCCAACCACTCTGGATGTCTTATTCTGAACTCTTCCCCAGGCAGCATCTGATGGGTCCAAGTATAGGTGTAGCCACCGGCACCAAAATCAGTTCTAGAACTGTCTACCTAGTGGAGAGCATACTCAACATTAACAAAATTAACAGGGAAACTAGAGTAACTTCAAAGTGTACTTTAATGGACAGGGCAATGTTTGCAGAACAGATGGAGTACTGCACATCCCAGAGCATTATCAAGGGCATATCACATAACTTCAAACATTACTACTAATAATACAAAAAGAAACAATTGCTCTCTGTATAGTGATTATATATTACTAAACTGCTGAGTCAGATTAGTAACAGAGAAAGGCCTGAGAACATAAAGGATTTCAAACTCAGTAGACTCTTTATGAACCTTCTGTTCTTTCATTTATGGATTAGACTCAGCCTCTTTCAGTCTGTACTGAGCGTTGTCTTCCAGGATCCAGCAAGAAAGTGAAGGAGGGACAGCCACCTTGCTGCTACGATTGCATCCCATGTGCAGAGGGAAAGATGGCAAACCAGGATGGTAGGAGAAATAAATAGATTAAATAGATCCAAACTTAGTACTCAGATTAAATAGAACAATAAACATTTCAGTAAGCTGACATGATATGAGCTAAAGGTCTTTTCCTTAATATTATTTCCCCAGATATGAATGACTGTAATAAATGCCCAGACAAAGAATATCCAAGCAAGAACCGGGATGCATGTCTACCCAAGGATATCAGCTTCTTGTCTTATGAAGAACCTTTGGGCATCAGTTTAGCCTGCTGCTCTCTTTTCCTTTCCCTGATCACAGCTCTGGTACTAGGTACATTTATGAAACACCATGACACACCCATTGTCATTGCAAACAACCGAAACCTCACCTACACTCTCCTCATCTCTCTCCTGCTCTGCTTCCTTTGTGCATTGCTCTTCATTGGCCGACCTGAGAAGGTGACATGCCTCCTCCGACAAACAGCTTTTGGCATCATCTTCTCAACTGCTGTTTCTTGTGTCCTGGCAAAAACCTTCACGGTGGTTTTGGCCTTCATGGCTACAAAACCAGAGTCCAGGATGAGGAAATGGGTGGGGAAAGGACTAGGCCACTCCATTCTCCTTTCCTGCTCCATAGTCCAAGTAGGCATATGTAGTGTGTGGCTGGCAACCTCTCCGCCATACCCAGATGTGGACATGCACTCAATGACAGAAGAAATTATACTAGAATGTAATGAAGGGTCTGTAACAATGTTTTATTGTGTCCTCATCTACATGAGCTGCCTGGCCACTGTAAGTTTTGCTGTGGCTTTCCTCGCCAGGAAGTTACCAGACAGTTTCAACGAAGCCAAGTTTATCACTTTCAGCATGTTGGTTTTCTGCAGTGTTTGGCTGTCCTTTATTCCTTCCTACCTGAGCACCAAGGGAAAATATATGGTGGCTATGGAGATCTTCTCTATCTTAGGCTCCGGTGTTGGGTTGCTGGTTTGCAACTTCTTCCCCAAATGTTATATAATCATTTTGAGGCCTGAGCTGAACAATAGGGAACAGCTAATAAGGAAGAAAAATTAAAGAAATAATACACCTGTCCTTTTCTGTATTTTGTGCTTTTCTCTGTGTGTACAGTGGAATATTTGCAAACACGTGTTCAGCAGCTGCCTTGTATAATTTTTTCTAGACCTGGTGATTTTGACAGTTGTCCCATTTCCATATGTAATGATCACTGCAGTTCAGCTTATAGAAGAGCTAAAAAAGAAGGGAAGGCATTTTGCTGCTATGATTGCTTTCCATGTCCAGAAGGGAAGATTTCAAACAAGAAAGGGAAGGAATGTCATATGTAGATGTGTTCTATTTAACAGTTGCCGCCTATTTAATAGATGGATACCATTTATTTTGATTGACTGCAATCCAGCTGGTTCCCATCAGTGTTTTAAATGCTTGAACTAATTTCTTTAACATTCAAAATGGTGAAATGTTAGCATCCACAAAACATATGTAAAGGGTTAATGTCAAGGACTGTAGAACTCTGTGATGTCATACACTCTCTGGCAGTTATGGCAGTTAGCTGAACAGTCTTAAAATTTAGAGCAGCAGGTTTGTTTTGTGCTGCTGCCGTCTGCCTAAGAGTTAGTC
Organism: Podarcis tiliguerta; assembly: GCF_965153285.1. NCBI lineage: Eukaryota > Metazoa > Chordata > Lepidosauria > Squamata > Lacertidae > Podarcis > Podarcis tiliguerta. Next base: position 40,582,996 of record NC_139546.1, on the reverse strand, counting down.
AGTCTGTAACAGTTTAATCTATGTAAAAGGTACAGTGGAACCACAGGTTGCAAATGTGATCCGTACTAGAGGCATGTTTGCAACCCGCAGCATTCGCAACCCACAGCACCACGTCTGTGCACGCGCGGGTCATGATTCGACACTTCTTCACATGCGTGAGTGCCGAAACCCATAAGTAACCCATTCTGGTGCGCAACCCGAAAACACATAGCCTGAAGCGTGTGTAATCCGAGGTACCACTATATTAGCAATTTAAGTATCATCTACCTGCACTGAACATAATAATCTCCAAAAGCAAGAATACTGAATAAAGGTATTTGTTCTTTAAAGTTCGAACAGAGAGTGTCTTATGTAGTTTTTATAGGAGGGAAAAGAGAACTAATAAAAAGGTCAAATGATCCAGGGCTGTCTTCCACATACTTCACATGAGGTAACTTGGGTGGCTGAACAGAATATCAAACAAATTCATAGAGGATAAGAATATTAGTGGGTTGGATCAGCTGAAACAAAAAGACTGTGCGAGCCCCAGCCCCAAACGCACAAATCAATAGACACATAGGCCTCTGACACTTTCAGCTGCTAGCAGGATGGTTTTGATTTGTTTATATTTTGTTTATCTATCTGCTGATGGATGGCCACACCGACTCAGCCCTGAACACACTGACCAGATGCTTGGAAGCTGTAGCTGGATGGTTTCATGGGAGCCGATTGAAACTGAATCCTTCAAAGACAGAGGTCCTATGGTTAGGTCAGGATGGCATGGGGATGAGGGACCAACTCCCTTCTCTTGCGGGGGCCCAATTAGTGCCATTGCCTTCTGTTAAGAGTTTGGGTATAATCCTTGACGCCTCCCTTTCCATGGAGGCGCAAGTTACAGCAACAGCCAAGGCGACATTTTCCCACCTTCGCCACATCAAGCAGTTGGTCCCTTACCTTTCCTGCCCCAACCTGGCCACAGTGATCCATGCGACGGTCATCTCCAGGCTTGACTACTGTAATTCGCTCTACGCGGGGCTGCCCTTGAAGCTGTCGCAGAAACTCCAGCGGGTACAGAATGCTGCAGCGAGGCTCCTCATGGGGTCTCTGCCATGGGAGCATATTCACCCAGTGCTTTTCAAGCTACACTGGCTCCCGGTGGAGTACAGGGTCAGATATAAGGTGCTGCTTTTGACCTTTAAAGCCCTTCACAGCATAGGACCCTCGTACCTACGGGACCGCCTCTCCCGGTATGCCCCACGGAGAGCCTAAAGGTCCATAAATAACAACACCCTAGTGTTCCCAGGCCCTAAGGAAGTTAGATTGGCTTCAACCAGAGCCAGGGCCTTTTCAACTCTGGCTCCGGCCTGGTGGAACTCTCTGCCTCATGAGACCAGGGCCCTACAGGATCTGATTTCTTTCCGCAGGGCCTGTAAGACAGAGTTGTTCCACCTGGCCTTTGGCTTGGAGCCAGTTTGATTCCTTCCCTCCCTCTCTTTCTTTTTTCTTTTCCTTCTCCTCCTGCAATGAGGCTACATTTTAATATTTTAATGTTCCATTATTTTAATGTTGTATTTTATTTTTGTTTTTAAGTTGTAATCATTCATCTTGTTTTTATTATTGCTTATAAGCCGCTCTGAGCCTGGCCTTGGCTGGGGAGGGCAGGGTATAAATAAAAAATTATTATTATTATTATTATTATTATTATTATTATTATTATTTCTGGATTTGCTTGGAACCCATGAGAAAGAAGGCCCTTGATGCTATTGAGCTCAGATTATGCAGGAGGTAGAATTTCCTATTATTCTTACACCAAAATTAACATTCAATATTTCAGGTTCACTACCCTGATTCAAGAACAGAATGCCATACTTAAGTAACATTTTATGTTTATTTTTCATATTTGATTTCAGACATGGATGACTGTTTTAAATGTTCAGAAGATCATTATTTAAACATTGGCCAAGATGGATGCCTCCATAAATACATAAACTTTCTGTCTTATGATGAACCTTGGGAGATTATTTTGACCACATTTGCTGTTTTATTTTGTTTAATCACAACTTTGATTCTTGGAATATTCCTCATGCACCAGGACACTCCCATAGTAAAAGCCAATAATCAGAACCTATGTTCCCCCATCCTCTCTCCTTCTTGGGAGAAAAGCAATGACAAACCTAGACAGCATCTTAAAAAGTAGAGACATCACCTTGCCAACAAAGGTCCGTATAGTAAAAGCCATGGTCTTCCCAGTAGTGATGTATGGAAGTGAAAGCTGGACCATAAAGAAGGCTGATCGCCGAAGAATTGATGCTTTTGAATTATGGTGCTGGAGGAGACTCTTGAGAGTCCCATGGACTGCAAGAAGATAAGTTTGACCAAACTGCAGGAGGCAGTGGAAGACAGAAGTGCCTGGCGTGCTCTGGTCCATGGGATCACGAAGAGTCGGACACAACTAAACAACTAAACAACAACAACATTCATTGGCAAACCAGATGAAGTGACATGTCTCCTACGACAAACTACTTTTGGTGCAATCTTCTCAGTGGCAGTTTCCTGTATATTAGCCAAAACCACAATAGTAGTTCCAGCTTTCATGGCTATCAAGCCAGGCTCCAGAATGAGGAGATGGGTGGGGAAAAAACTGGCAACCTTTATTGTTCTTTCCAGCTTCCTTGTTCAGACTCTTTTTATTACTGTGTGGCTGGCAACCTGTCCTCCATTTCCCAGGTTTTGACACGCACTCAATCACTGAAAAAATTGTACTAGAATGCAATGACATATCATGTTCTGCTCTGTTTTGAGCTTCATGGGTTTCCTGCCCATTGCCAGCTTAACTTTGGCTTTCCTAGCTAGGAAGTTGCCTGATATTTTGCATGAGATATGATAATCCTGTTTTCCTTAAAATATTACACAGAATCCGTAATTCAAAGCAAGTGATTACCTCACCTGTAATTACCAGATTATTCAGAATTACATCTTCTCCCCTTCCCTAGGGACCTCCTCTGCCCACATACAGAATGATGAAACTAAGACTGGAGGCTCTTATTAGTAAGTATGAAGTGAACATGGTTGGGTCTATAGATATACAGAGGCTCATCAGTATGGCTTTGAATCACCTAAGTGGGTCACCATTCAAGTTAGTCTCTACTGCTCACAGTCACTTGAATGACAGTAACAGAAGAGGTGAAGTTGTGCCTAAATGAATAATCCCTTGCAAGATGGTAGTGTTTAGGTTGCTGGTGCTCTTACTGCCACTGCAGGGGATGTGTAAGTTTCTTCCTCAGTGTTCCATGATAGAACCTGTCCCTATTCTTCACAAATATTATCAGTCAGGAGACCTCAACATTGCTGGCATTATATCTCAGATCTACATATTTTCAGATACCCTATCCTTTGAAAAACAACCATCTCAGGAATTTTCAGATGACCATATGTAAGTAGCTGAATGTTTCTTTTAAAAAACATATTATATGCTGATGAAATATGTCTGGTCTGCTCACTTTTGCATGCATTTACTCCTAAATCTCTTTCCCCCTCTTTCTGCATTAATCTGTTTCTTTGCTTTTCAAAAAGAACAAACATTCCACAAACAAAAATAAATTAAAAATTGTTTTAATTTCACCATTTCCAATACTCTTTTCTTCACACAAACTTTATTGAAGAATTTTAAAACATTTACCGAACATAAAATATTGGCTACAGAGATCCACATGGCATCAAAACAGGCTTGAAACGTATTTTACATTATAAATTAAGCTCACATCCACTGGATATAGATAAAATTGGAGCATTAAGATAATTTCTCCATAGTGGCTGCTGTGACCCTATGTATTTTTTTACCCCTTCTAAGAAAAACCCAAACAAAAACGCTACATTGTTATTTGCTTATTAGGATGTGTATCCTGTGTGAATGAAGAACATGCAAACTACAAGTAACTTTTGACCAGCAGATATTAAACATACAAAACACCTCATCCAGATTCCCTATAGGCTACAATAAATAAAAACACCTTATTGAATTATGTCTTCTGTAGATATACTAAGAGACTCTCTAAGAAGTTCTGAAATTTGAGATGCTTTTAAAAGACGTCATAGATTCGTGAGCCAGTTTACTTTTACAAGTCTGTGAGATGTGAGATTACAACCTGTTTTTGTACAGTATCTGAACTGATACTGAACTGAAAAGCAGTCTATGTTATGGTCTGAAGCAGATGAACCTTGATGCAGCATGTAACTCTCAATACAGGGTGCTGACTCACCTCTACCAGCACATCCTGGCCTTGGCATTTGCTGTAAAGGAGATCAATGAAAATCCCCAGATCTTGCCCAACGTCACCCTGGGCTTCCACATTTATAACAGCCATTTCAGTGCAAGCTGGACCTATGAAGCCTCAATGGAGCTTCTCTCAAGAAGGGCCAAGGCCATCCCTAACTATAAATGTGATGCTGAGAGCACTCCAATAGCAGTCATTGGGGGACCTAACTCTAATGTCTGTCTTCACATGACACCCATCCTGTCTACCTACAAGATACCGCAAGTAAGATCTAAATACATTCACACCTCAATTTCACTGAATTCACACTTTCAGAACCAATACATGAAATGCAGCCATTCTTTGAAATTCCCCCTTTTCCGGATTTTGCAAAGCAGTTCTCCAGTCAAATAATGTGTCCAAAAATGCATAGATTAAGGTAAAGTGTGCATTAAAAATGCATGTTAGTAAAAATATACTTAAAATGCATTGTATTAGCAAATATTGCTTTGCAAAGATGTGCATATTAGGCAAAATTTGCATAAAGTTTTGTATTTTAGGAGAAATTTTCATGAGGCTTAAAAAGAAATCTAATTTATGTGGTTAAATAAGAAACTTAAGAGAAATATTGACAGATCCTCCCATTCCTAACACGCACATGCACAGTGAAAGAGCAATCAATAAGGAGCTGTAAGGGTTGTGGGTCAGATTTAGCCAAAGTCCAAATTCTGAATTGGGTGGAACTAGATGAATTAGGTGGAAACTAGGTGGAAGTAGATGAATTAGGTAGAAACATTCCCAGATTCGGTCTGGCCCGCAGGAGTGATCTGGGGCTGTTGGGGCATGGTCTTGGTAGGAAGAATGAGATTGTCTTCACATGGCTGTAACAAGCACACAGTAAAACTAAGCAATTATATACGCTAGGCTGAGCATCTGGTGAGTTGAGGTTTCAATCCTGCTAGTTGCAGGGGCCTGCTTCCTCAGCGTGTTCTTTGCATGAAATGCACAGGGAAAGTAAACTCCAGTAGTTGAACACATAATTCAATCCTGCAGTCTGCAGGATCTACTTAACCATTATAGTCCCGGCGAGAAATGAACAGAAGACAGAAAACAAAACTACACACAAGTAATTGTTTTATATTGAAAACCATTCTTCTCATCTTTTTTTCTTTTCTTTTTTTTAAAAAAACCATAGCTCATATATGGCTCTTCCCCAGTCATAAATAAAGAGTCTCAAGGAGTTTTCTTCTACCAAATGTTCCCAAATGGGGACCATCAATATAGAGGAATCATCAAGTTACTGCTGCATTTCCAGTGGACGTGGATTGGAGTGGTTTCTCAAGTTAGGGAAAATACAGAAGGTTTTATAGAGAATGTACTTCCAATGTTTTCCCAGAGTGGCATCTGCTTTGACTTCATAGAAACATTCCCAAAGCTAACATCTTCCAGTGGAATCACAGACATGGTGGGGGAGGGCTTTCACTGTGTCAGTGTTATTATGGGAAGCACTACCAATGTTGTGGTTGTACATGGAGAAATTCATTCCATGATGGCATTGAAAATGGTGCCCCAGGTTTTAAACTTTGAGTATATACCAATGAGGACCAAGAGTAAAATCTGGTTCCTGACAGCCCAGATGGATATCACATCATTTCCATTTCAAAGGTATTGGGACATAAGTTTCCTTCATGGTTCTCTGTCCCTTGCCATTCACTCAGTGGATCTGTTAGCTTTCCAGAAGTTCCTTCAGATCAAGAACCCAAGCACAGAAAAAGAAGATGGTTTTATCAAGGACTTCTGGGAAGAGTCATTTAACTGTTCATTCTCCAGTTCTGTGGCAGATAATATAGGTGGACAAATTTGCACTGGGGAGGAGAAGATGGAGGCACTCCCCGTGTCTGTTTTTGAAATGAGAATGACTTCCCACAGCTACACCATCTACAATGCAGTCTATGCAGTGGCACATGCTTTGCACACCATGGTTTCATCCCAATTCAAGCTCAGTAGAATGGCAGAGGGAGTAAGATGGGAGCTTCCAAATCCACAACCATGGCAGGTAATATCTTGGTCAGATGAAAGCTGAAGGTACCTACGTATCTTTTGGTGCAAAAATGATGGTCGAGCTTTATCAACCTTCCATGAAATTAACAAGAAAGTTAATCTCCTAGAATAACTTTACCATACTTCAAGCCTTTTATTTTGCCTCCACAGCAGAGATTAACAGAACTCCTCTCAGTTTGTAAAATAATTTCTTTCCATCCCTTCACAATCAAGGTAGCAGGTGCAGCGTTTTTAAAGCAAAACAAAATAAATGACCAAGTTGTGGCTAGGGTATCAAAGATTTCTTCAGAGTGTCTCACATTGCGTAGAATGCTGCTTTATACCATGTAGAGAACACTGGCAGCAACTCCCCAGTGTTTCAGGCAAAAGCCTTTCCCAGCCCTTCATGGAGCTGTTGGGGATTGAACCTGGAACCTTCTGCTTTTAAAGCATGAGTCACCAGTGAGCCAAAGCCCTTCCCCAGCTGCCTAACTGGAGAAGCAGAAGAGGGTATCACTGCCCCTTTCCTTGCAGTTTCGAAAATACCAGAAGCAGCAACAGGGCTGCCAACCATATTGTTGGCAGTCGTGGTATCTCACTCCACAATAGATACATCCATACCACAGACTTAAACCATGGGGACTGTGGTCTTTTAAAGATAGTAGAGGTCTCTTGATGGAAAAATCTTAACCTCTCTTGATAAGCCTACAATGAGGAAAGTTCTTTAGTGTAACACAAAACAGTGAAAGTTAAAGTAGTGGTGCAGATGTGGCCAATATTCCATGGTGTGGGGTTTTAAGTGACCTTTAGCTGTTTCTAACATTAGCTTGCACAAAGATTTCATGGGATCATAATCCTGAGCCTTGGATGTATTTTCACCGTGTTGTATGATAACATAATAAGAGCATTTCTATAAACCTTTCTTATTTTTATTATTTAGCTCCATCACATTCTCAGAAGTATTTCGTTTAACAACAGTGCAGGAGAAAAGGTGCGTTTTGACGCAAATGGTGAATTAATTGCTGGCTTTGACATTATAAACTGGCTCATGTTTCCAAATCAGTCCTTTCTTAGAGTCAAAATTGGGAAGATAGACTCTCTGGGTACCCAGGAAAAATTGTTCACCATTCATGAGGATGCCATTGTATGGCCCAACCAATTTAACCAGGTGGGTTCTCTGCACTTTTCAGGGTTCATTCCATCACCTGCCCAATGGTCAGGAAGAAGATGGTTACTCAAATGGCTGTTTCTCAGTATTATGTAAATATAGTGAGACTTGTTCAGTCTGAACTTTCATGTGCCACTTAATGTTCCTTCTGCAATTACAAGGAATCATTCATTCAGAGCGGTAGCACCAACACTCTAAAACCCACTCCTGATTAATATAAAGCATGCTCCTTCACCTTTTTTTGTTTTTTGCTAAAACCCCTTTTCATTCGTTAAGCATGTGGTGGCAGGATAGGTAAGTATCAATATCTCTCCACATTGAACACTACTGTCAGCTGATTGAAGCGGGTGGTGCTGTGGTCTAAACCACTGAAACTCTCGCGCTTGCCGATCAAAACATCAGCGGTTCAAATCTGTGCAATGGGTGAGCTCCCATTGCTCTGTCCCAGCTTCTGCCAACCTAGCAGTTTGAAAGCATACCTGTGCAAGTAGATAAATAGTTACCACTGTGGTGGGAAGGTAAACAGCATTTTTGTGCGTTCTGGCTTCCGTCACGGTGTTATGTTGCACCAGAAGCGGTTTAGTCATGTAGGCCACATAATAATAATAATAATAATAATAATAATAATAATAATAATAATACATTAAATACATACACATTGCCCGGAAAGCTGTCTGTGGACAAGCGGCGGCTCCCTCGGCCTGAAGAGAGATGAGCACCACACCCCATAGTCACCTTTGACTGGATTTAACCATCCAGGGGTCATTTACCTTTACCTTTTTATCTACACAGATACATACAGAGAAGGGGGGAGAGAGATGGAGGGGGGGAGAGAGGTGGGGGGAGAGAGGGAGAGAGAGAGAACTCGCTACTTACATTCAACTTGTGGGTACAGTGGTACCTTGGCTTACAGAAGCTTCAAGTTACAGATGCTTCAGTTTACAGACTCCGCTAACCCAGAAATAGTACCTTGGGTTAAGAACTTTGCTTCAGGATGAGAACAGAAATCGTGCTCTGGTGGTACAGTGGCAGTGGGAGGCCCCATTAGCTAAAGTGGTACCTCAGCTTAAGAACAGTTTCAGGTTAAAAACGGAAATCCAGAACGAATTAAGTTCTTAACCTGAGGTACCACTGTACTGCATTCGTAATACTCTCTAGTGTTCATGATATTACCTAAAACATTCTATTCTGATATTTATGGACAGACCCGGCCCATTTCTATATGCAATGATCATTGCAGTTCAGGTTACAGTCGAACCAAGAAGGAAGGGAAGCCATTTTGTTGCTATGATTGCTTCACATGTCCAGAAGGAAAGATTTCCAACCAGAAAGGTAAGAAAGGTTTTAAAATGTTATATATAGATGTATGTATGCCACTTATTTCAAAGATGATTTTGACCCTCCCTAGGGTATATAAATGTTCAAGAGGGCCACTCTGGGCTACTAATGAATTTTGTGTTTTATTTAATCTGTATATGCTCTCAGCTCAGCTAAAGCCTTACCAAGCAAACAGAGCCCTTTCTGTCATCAAAACACGCTTTCCAATCTGCTTAAACCATGAGCCAGAACTTTCTTGTCAAAATCTCTCCTCTATTTCACTGATCACCTTCATCATAACAGCTGCAGTAACAGCTGCAGTTCAGAAAGTGTAGAAACACCAATTCTAGTCTCATACCCTCCAACATTTCTCTGATCAAAATAGGGTTGTCCTATACCATAATAGTAATAATAACTTTACTATTTATACCCCATCCATCTGACTGGGTTGCCACCCTGGGTGGCTTCTAACATATATAAAGCATGATAAAACATTAGACATTAAAAAAAACCTTCCCTATACAGAAGGCTTGGGGGGGGGTCAGATAACTCCACACCCTACAACATTTCTCTGCTGAAAATAGGGACATCCCACCATACCCTCCAACATTTCTCCTATGGAAATCGGGACGTCCTAAGGGAAAGTGGGGCATTCTGGGATCAAATCAGAAACCAGGATGGTGTTAGGGATGTGTAAATTGATCTCTCTACACACAGAGAAGCCTTGACATTGTGATGGTTTTATGGTCCTTATTTATTGCTGTTTATACAACCCGGGTGGGAGCCCGCATAAATCAGTCTTCCTCAGAGCTGTCAGTTGGGAGCACTGACTTCCTCTTCCGTCTAAAACACAGAAAGCGTGGAATCTTTATGACATTTTCCCTGCATTCCCAAAGTCTTCCAAGATGCCTTGAGCCCAGAAATTCATGCATCTGCTCCACCTCTGACCCTGAACTTAACCCTTGCAAGGCCTGTGAATCTGCCTGTTCTCTCTCCTGTGTCTCTTCTTCCTGCATTCCCTCCCAGACCAAGTCCTCCTCCCCCTGCATGGGCTGGGAATACCAATAACCCCTGCTCACTCCATTGCCTCCTTCCGCTTCAGAAACTCCATCTTCAATCCCATCCTCCTGCCTCTCACACAGCTCAGTCTCACGGGTGTAGCTTATGTCAGAGTGCTCTGAGGGCACCCTGACAGATGGCTTCTGTAAAGCAGGGACATCCATGGAAAATAGGAACACTTGGAGGGACTGTAGCCTGCTGAAATTTAGTTGTATTCCACCAAAATACTGAAGTAGTTTATGAACTGTGCAGCTATTTGCATTATTTCCACAAATATGACACTGAATCAGAGATGGTCAGATGTGAGGGGAGCAATGTGGCCTAGTCTACATGAGCCAACAGACACTTGCCTTTTGGGAAGAAAGGACAGAACAAGAGAGGCCATCAAAGACCACATCAGGGCCTAGTTCAGTTGGCTAAAGACAGGGCTAACTGAAGAAACAAACATCTGGTGCCTGCTGCTGGCTGGTTCAATAGGCTGGTTATTTTGCTTTGTGATCTGCTGTGTTTTCTAAATGTTGTTGACTGCTTTGAAGAGTCGAGTAAAGAAGTGGGATATAAAACAAAAGGCTGTGGAAGCCTTTCCCCCTACCACCAATGAACTCCAAAAGTCTGCAGTAAACATATTCTTTGTTGTTGTTTTTTATTTTTAGACATGGATGACTGTTTTCAATGTCCAGAAGATCAGTACCCAAACCTTGGCCAGGTTATATGTCTTCCAAAAGACATAAGCTTCCTGTTTTACGATGAACCTCTGGGGATCAGTTTGGTCACGTTTGCTCTTTTATTGACTTTCACTACAGCTTTGGTGCTTAGGATCTTCATCAAGCACAAAGACACTCCCATAGTCAAAGCCAACAATCAGACCCTCACCTATGTTCTCCTCTTAGCCCTCGTTCTCGCCTTCCTTTGCCCTTTGCTATTCATTGGCCAGCCCACAAAAATAACCTGTCTCCTTCAACAAACTGCTTTTGGAGTCATCTTCTCAGTAGCAGTGTCTTGCATCTTAGCAAAAACAACTATAGTGGTTCTAGCTTTCATGGCTACCAAGCCAGGCTCCAGAATGAGGAGATGGGTGGGGAAACAACAGGCTACCTCCATTGTTCTTTTCTGCTCCCTGATTCAAGCCATTATTTGTTGTGTATGGCTGGCAACGTCTCCCCCATTCCCAGATTTGGATATGCACTCTGTGACTAAAGAAATTGTTTTGGAATGTAATGAAGGGTCAGTCACCATGTTCTACAGTGTCTTGGGCTTCATGGGCTTGCTAGCCATTGTCAGCTTCACTGTGGCTTTCCTAGCCAGGAAGTTACCAGACAGTTTTAATGAAGCCAAGTTCATCACCTTCAGCATGTTGGTTTTTTGCATTGTGTGGCTGTCCTTTGTTCCAACCTACCTGAGTACCAAGGGAAAGTACATGGTGGCTGTGGAGATCTTTTCTATTTTGGCCTCTAGTTTTGGGTTACTGGGCTGCATCTTCTTCCCCAAATGTTATATCATTCTGCTAAGGCCAGAGTTAAACAGCAGGGGACAGCTTATTATAAGAAAGAGTTAAAGCATAAATAAGTCTATTTGATGTAGCAAATCATAACTGGACTAAATCTCCTTGAATTCATTTTTCTTCATCTCAGAATGCCTCAAGCCAACAAAACTGTTCTCCAAAGCCAGCAGAACAGCCCTGACAAATTACAGTGGTACCTCGGTTGTCAAATGTAATCTGTTCTGGAAGACCTTTGACTTCCAATACACTAGACAACCAAGGTGCGGCTTCCAATTGCTTACAAGAGCTTCTAGCACTCAGCGGAAGCCACGTCAGACGTTAGACTTCCGAGGTACATTCAATAATGGAAAAAATTACTTCTGGGTTTTCGGCATTCGAGAACTGAAACAGTCAACAACAGAGGCATTCGGGAACCAAGGTACCACAGTACCTCATGTATCCTAGACTGAGAGAGCTGACTACATATTTTGGAAACTCCATTATTTACAAGGTCTTCTATTTCTTACTTCTAACTTCACCAATACACTACTGGTCCATTTTTATCTAATGAAAGAAAATTTAAAATTGCACTTCTGAATATGTGACAAATACATCTTCTTCAGCAATTCCAGAAGGAATTCTTAGCGCTGGATGAATAATTACATTGCTCCTTGATGATTAACAGGGCTATAATTTGAGTCTGGTTTTGGATACTCCCAGATTACGTCATTTTGGGAAAATAAACTACCATTTAAACAAGACAATTTTAACTCAGAAAAGAGAAAACGTGGTTTCTGCATAGAACAGTTGCCTTTGCATTGAGAATGGTGGTTTTAGTGGTCTTGCTTCTGGTACTGTTTTCATTCAAAGTATGTCAGGCTCACATAGCAAAATGCAGGCTCCAAGGTCCACACCGTCCACTTCACATGTATCATCAGCCGGGAGAGTTCCTCATTGGTGGCATTGTTTCCCATGGTGGTTTCATCTCCTCTCCAGCAAAATTCACTGAGGAACCCCCACCAGCGCTGCCTGAAGAGCTTGTGTGAGAACTAAGTCAGTCATTCATTACAGGACAGCAATGATCAAACCAAGAGCTTCAGCCTCAGAATAATGACTGAGGCTGCAAACTTCAACCCATTTACCTTGAGATAACCACTTTTGATTTCAGTGGGACATATGCTGATGCAAAAATCCATAGGAACCTCTTGTGAATTAAGAGAATCCTGTTGAAGCTCCCATTTCTCAATAGGGAAATGAATATAAATGTATTGAAATGTATACATGTGTGTGTGTGTGTGTGTGTGAGAGAGAGAGAGAGAGAGAGAGAGAGAGAGAGAGAGAGATTGAAAAGACAGTTTTGATAGACTTTATCTGAACAGGAGTGTTAGTGAGAATGAATTAAAAGAACCTGTTCTGAACCTGAATGCTCATATCATTTCATTTTCTGATCTTAGGCTAAAGTTTGTTTCACAATGATGGTATATATTATGAAGCATAGAATTCTGTGAATTACAACAACCATCACTGCTTCATGAATAGGAAAGGGGTCATTGCAGGAGAGAGCCGTGGCGGCAGTGGGAGGCCCCATTAGCTAAAGTGGTACCTCAGATTAAGAACAGTTTCAGGTTAAGAACAGACCTCCAAGACAAATTAAGTTATTAACCTGAGGTACCGCTGTATCTCAAGGGCTGTCACCAGGAAGATTAACTATTGTGCTGATATGTAAAATTATATATCAGTTCCTTCTGATGCCATTTGCAACTCTCATTCTAGGGTGGTGCCTAAGGGTTACCAGCACATCGTGGCCTTGGCATTTGCAGTCAAGGAGATCAATGAAGACCCTCACATCTTACCCAATATCACCTTGGGCTTCCACTTATATGACAGCTATATCAGTGCAAGGAGCACATATCTCGCCACACTGCTGCTTTTATCCAGGGTGGAGAAATTTGTTCCTAACTATATATGTGATGTTGAAAATAATCTGGCTGGGGTCATTGGAGGACTGGATTCTGAAATCTCTTTTTATGTGGCAACTGTTTTGGATATCTATAAGAGCCCGCAGGTAGGACACCCGTGTACAATACCTCTATAAGCTTGCATAGAGAAAGAGCCTGAATTAACAGCACAAGTTCAGGGAGCATCACGAGTTCAGTCTGAGGATGAAATTGGGGCAGAACCATGTACACCACTTTGAGATCCTTGAAAAATAAAGGTGGAACAGAATTAAAATAAAATAAAATGACCTTAATAAGGGGAAAGAAAGGCTGCAATACCAAAAAAAAACTGTCACACCCCCAATCTCTTAAACACACCTCAAGGACACTCATATCCCAAAGGCCACTGAATGTTTAGGGGGGAAGGGTTTTCAAATTAAACACACTCTGGAGGTATGGCAAATTGCAGCTACAGTGGTACCTCAGGTTTCATATGCTTCAGGTTATATACACTTCAGGTTACAGACTCCAGAAACCCAGAAATAGTGCTTCAGCTTAAGAACTTTGCTTCAGGATGAGAACAGAAATCGTGCTCCAGCAGTGCAGCAGCAGCAGGAGGCCCCATTAGCTAAAGTGGTGCTTCAGGTTAAGAACAGTTTCAGGTTAAGTACGTACCTCCGGAATGAATTAAGTACTTAACCCGAGGTACCACTGTACAGTTCAATTCTGCAGGAGAACAGTAATAGTACTGAACAGCTGGTTCCAATGTGAAATAAATGTTCATAAGTAAAGTCTGAAAAGCCTTGAAAAGGAAAAGGCAAAAATGGAAGCTGTGGCAGTTGGGGTATGTGCATTGTGAAGACAAAAGAAGCTTTAAGGTGGTACATAACACCAGTCAAGCTTGCAAAAATTTATCACCTGCCCGACAATAAATGTTGAAAATGTAAGGAAATTGAAGGTACATTCTTTCACCTTTGGTGGACGTGCCCAAAGATTAAGGCATTCTGGGAGATGATCTATAGTGAAATGAAAAAGGTATTTAAATATACCTTCCTGAAGAAACCAGAGGCCTTTCTCCTAGGCATGATCGGCCAATTGGTGCCAAAGAAGGACAGAACTTTCTTTATGTATGCCACAACAGCAGCAAGAATACTTATCGCAAAGTATTGGAAGACACAAGATCTACCCACCAGGGAAGAATGGCAGATGAAGTTGATGGATTACATGGAACTGGCGGAAATGACTGGCAGAGTCCGAGACCAGGGAGAAGAGTCGGTGGAAGAAGATTGGAAAAAATTTAAAGCCTACCTACAAAAAAAATGGTTTTAGCAGAAATGTACTAAAGATTTAAGTAAAAGTGGATTGATAACGGGATAAAATGAAAAATTTAAGGTTAGATTGTTAAGTTTAATTATAGAACAAAAATTGAGTAAGATGGAAAGAATTTGCTGAAACAGTTAATTGAAATAGAATACAAAAAAGGGAGGTGTGAGGAGGTCGATGAACCAAGTTAATGAAAGGTAAAGATACGGAATATTGGATGTGTGTGTTTACTATATTGGTTTATTTTTTCATTTTTCTCTTTTTTCCTTTTTGTTTCTGTATTGCTGTAGTGGTCTTTTTTTCTTTTTTTTCTTTTTATTGTATTTGTAATGTATGTTTTGTTAAATTTATATTGTTTCCCTTCTTCTCCTTTTCTTTTTTCTGTAATTTCCAAACCCTTAATAAATATTTTATAAAAAAAAAAGAGGGGGGGGGAGACAAAAGAAGCTTCAGAGAAGGAATGTGTATCCGACCCGTGTTGCAATTCTGACATGACTACAGTAAATAATGTCTCATGCAGTGTTAGGAAATCATCTGTTTAGGGCATGGTGTGTCCCTCCAATCAGTTTTATATATCGTACAAGACCCTGCAAGTATGCATAATTTGTTTTTTGGTTTTTTTTAATAAATATTTTATTCGATTTTACATAAAAAACGACAAAGCAAAACAACAGCAACAAACAATACATCAAAAACATACAGAATTACACAAACATAACATACTACAAACAACAGAAATAAAAACAATCTTGTCTTCATATTGATCTTGCATTAACTTGTTTCTCTGACTTCCCCGAGTCTCCCTTCCCTGTATTCCAATTCATACAATTAAACAACAAATCCCTTCCCTCTGTCATAATTGACCTCCTTTCTGATTTGAATGTCTTAATATAGCTTATTCAATGCTTAGAACTTAAGATGTTGGGTCTTCTAATCCTTAAAATTTTACTCCAATAACCTTATACATTCAATCTGATGTTATTTTAACATTCATTAATCTTGTAGTGTTTCTGTAAATAGTCTTTAAATTTCTTCCAATCTTCCTCCACCGTCTCTTCTCCCTGGTCTCTGATTCTGCCAGTCATTTCTGCGGATTCCATATAGTCCATGACTTTCATCTGCCATTCCTCCAGCGTGGGTAATTCTTGTGTCTTCCAATACTTTGCAATAAGTATTCTTGCTGCTGTTGTGGCGTACATAAAAGATATCCTGTCTTTCATACGTACCTCTTGATTGACCATGCCCAGGAGAAAGGCCTCCGGTTTCTTCGGGAATGTGTATTTAAATACTTTCTTCAGTTCATTATAGATCATTTCCCAAAAGGTCTTAATCCTTGGGCATGTCCACCAGAGGTGAAAAAAGGTACCTTCAGTTTCTTTACATTTCCAGCATTTGTTATCGGGCATATGATAAATTTTTGCTAGTTTGACTGGTGTTATGTACCATCTGTATATCATTTTCATAATATTTTCTCTTAGGGCATTACATGCCGTAAACTTTAGCCCAGTGGTCCATAACCGTTCCCAGTCGGCTAGCATTATGTTGTGACCCACATCTTGTGCCCATTTAATCATTACTAATTTCACTTCCTCATCCTGTGTATTCCATTTCAGCAGCAGATTATACATTCTTGACAATATCTTAGTTTTGGGTTCTAGCAATTCTGTTTCCAATTTTGATTTTTCCACCTGGAAGCCAATTTTTCTATCCAATTTATATGCCTCCATTATCTAATGATAATGGAGCCAATCACGGACTTTAAAGTATGCATAATTTGTTGTTGTTGTTGTTGTTTTTTAAAAAAGCAACAATGCCCCCTCCTGTCAACAGAACAAATATTTAACAAGCAGGAATGGGAGAAGGTCCCAATTTTAGGCCATTTGCATGTGTATAAATGAGAAAGGAATGCAACACCTGGTGGGTGGCAAAAGGCATGTCTAACAGGTTTCATCACATGATGTATATGAATAGTTTGAAAGAACTCTGCAAATATTACTTTGCCTCTTCTCTTCCTCCATTGCCTCTTTAGCTCATTTATGGCTCTGCTCCAGTGATGAATGATAAAAGCCCAGGGCTTCCCTTCTACCAGATGGCAGCCTCAGAAGCCCTTCAGTATGAGGGAATTCTCTCTTTGCTTCTGCATTTCAGGTGGACGTGGATTGGAGTTGTTGCAACGGAAAATGAAAATGGAGAAAGATTTGTGCAAACCATTTCCCCAATGTTTACCAAGAGTGGTGTCTGCTTTGCATTCATAGAAAGAACCCCCAATTTTAGTTTTATTTCTGAAATGTATGGCATGCTACAACAAGCAGCCCATATACAAGATCAAATTTTTAGCAGCAAAGCTAACGTAGTCGTTGCCTCTGGAGAATCTTATTCCATGGCAACTTTTAGATGGCTTTCATACCTATCAGAACATGATGACATGACAAAGAAAGTAAAAAGTAAAGTATGGATAATAACAGCCCAGGTTGAGTTTGCTTCATTTGTCTTTCAAAGGAACTGGGATTCAGGAGTATTCAATGGTGCTATATCCTTTGAAATTCACTTCAGAAACCTACCTGGATTTTATCAGTATGTTGTGCACAGAAACCCTTCCAGCACAGATGGGGACGGTTTTATCAGGGACTTCTGGCAACAAGCCTTTGAATGTGTGTTCCCAGATATCACTGCAGACAAGGCAGAGGGGAATATTTGCACCGGAGAAGAGAAGCTGGAGATCCTTCCTGGATCATTTTTTGAAATGAGCATGACAGGCCACAGTTATAGCATCCACAGTGCTGTCTACGCCATGGCCCATGCTTTACATGCCATGTTCGCATCCAGATTCAGACATAGAGGAATGGCGTACGGAGGGAGAGGGAAGAATCTGAATCTACAGTCTTGGCAGGTAAAGGCTGAATATTCTCAATTGGCAAAGCCCTGTTTCTTCCTGACACTTTTTGCGTTCCCAAAAGCCTATCAACTTGTTCTTTCCTCTCAGAGTTCAAACGTTTGAGCAGGTGTATTAGGAAGAAGAACACAGAACAGAAATTTATAATTCTGCAGACAGAGTAGGAGATGGCACTGATATGTATCCTAGATCCCACATATTGTGCTGCTGCAAATGACAGTAGACCCTATAGGAAAGGGAAATGATAGTGGTGTCCTTCCTTGAGTAGGTACTGCCTTGTGTTTGAGCATAAAGCATTTGTATGAGGGAAGTTTTACAGCCCAGTGAGGTGCCGCTGCATTCATATATAGGAAACTATGGTAATGGTTGAGAGAGCATTCCCTCTATCCCATATCAACCAAATCCTTCCTTAGAACAGGTGTTCGCACACCACTGCCATGTCTTCTGAGATGTTAAGGGTGCAGGGACGGGAAGGGATGGGAGGGGAGAGAGAGAGAGAGAGAGAGAGAGAGAGAGAGAGAGAGAGAGAGAGACCTCACTACATACACATATTAGACTTATGGTCTAAATGAAGGGTTGTTAGAAAGATTGAGAGAGAGGCATGTGTGTGAAAGAAAACTGATAGGCTCTCTCCATGCTTGGACCTGAATCCACTGACAGTTCATTGAATCACCCCACCACCACCACCACTTGCTGTAGGTTCTGCAGTCTTTTCCAAAACCCCTGTCTTTTCTGTTTTCAATCTAGCTCCATCACTTTCTGAGAAGCATCTCATTTAATAATACAGCAGGAGATGTGG
The DNA here is from genome assembly GCF_965153285.1 of Podarcis tiliguerta. Taxonomy (NCBI): domain Eukaryota; kingdom Metazoa; phylum Chordata; class Lepidosauria; order Squamata; family Lacertidae; genus Podarcis; species Podarcis tiliguerta. The sequence goes on along the minus strand of NC_139546.1, from coordinate 40,564,748 downwards.
TCTTCATCAACCAGAATGGAGAGGCAGCATCTAGCTTGGATATTGTCAACTGGATTATATTCTCCAACCAAAGTTTGCACAGAGTGAGAGTTGGGAGGATAGATCCGCAGGCTCCACCAGACCAATCATTCATCCTTGATGCAGATGCCATAACATGGCACAGTTGGTTTAACCAGGTAGGGTTGCATTTTTTGCTAATTCAAAGTGATTCGGTATTGAATAAGCAATCATTATCCACCTGCAGGTCTACTCAGGTGGAAGAGTGAAGGACTGATATGAGAAGAAAGGTATGAAGAGCAAGAGAGCATTAGGAATGGAAGCATCAATCTTTAAAAAAGGAGTGATCTCAAAATTAGTTTTTAAATGTATTATCAGGGACTGGGTAGAGGAGGAATGGTGGAGACCACTTCCCCAGCCTGACCCTTCCAGAGAAGAAGAAGACAGTTCAGAATTACAACAAGGGTTTAATGGAGGTCCCAGCTCAAAGGAAGATGGGGGGAGAGAGAGTTGGGAAATATTGGGGGAAGAGGAGGAAGCAGAGCTGGAGCAGCTGGCTGACACTTTATCACTAGAAAGCATTCCAGACCCACCATCTCCCAGATCCCGGCAAGCCTTAAAAGTATGAGAGCAAAGGGCTTGAAGACAGATGGCCCTAAGCGGCAACCATAGTCGGGGTGCTGTTGACAAAGGAGGATGTGGGAGAGAAGTGGCTGGAGATTTACTGAGGACAACGCCATTATCCCTCTCTATTTACAGAGAGAGGCTGCATTCCCAAGCCTCTCTCTGTAAATATTGAATAACAAGCAGATGGTAAGGACTCTTCCTTTTCTCATCCATTCCTGGCAACCTGCAGTGGGAGTTGGTTCCCCTGCTGCCTGACAGGTATATTTTGTTCTTAACATACTGAGAATTGTTCTGCAGCATTCCAGGAAGTGTCATAGGTTTTGGATAGCTTCATTCTAATTCACGTATTTGTCCAGAATATTTTTGTATTGTAATTCACAATGATTGAGCTCCTCAAAAATTATTATTATTGTTATGTTTATTTATATATTTATTCATTCATTCATTCCCCACCCATTTGGCTGGGTTTCCCCAGCCACTTTGGGTGGCTTCCAACAAAATCTTAAAATATAATAGTCTGTTAAACATTAAAAGCAGTCCATAATAATAATAATTTGTTTAAAAACCACCCACCCCCAATCTGGGTGGGTTTCCCCAGCCATTCTGCATTCAAAAATTAATAATAATAATAATAATAATAATAATAATAATAATAATAATATCCCCTATCTGGGTAGGTTTTCCCAACCACACTGGGTGGCATATTCAGAACTTTCCCCGAGGCAGCATCTGATGGGTCCAAGTATAGGTGTAGCCACAGGCACAAAAATCAGTTCTAGAGCTGTATACCTAGTGGACAGCATACTCAAAAGTAAGAATTATAACAAAATTACCAAGGAAATTAGAGTGACTTCAAAGTGTACTTTAATGGACAGGGCAATCTTTGCAGAACAAATGGGTTACTGCACATCCCAGAACAATATTAAGGGAATATCACATAACTCCAAACATTACTACTACTACTACGAATATGAAAAAAGAAGTTGTTCTCTGTATGGCCATTACATATTACTGAAATTCTGTGTCAGTTTAGTAACATAGGGAAAGGCTCCAAAACATAAAGGATTCCAAAGTCTATTGATGAACGTTCTGCTCTTTCATTTATGGATTAGACTCAGCCTATTTCTGTCTGTACTGAGCGTTGTCTTCCAGGATCCAGCAAGAAAGTGAAGGAGGGAGAACCCCCTTGCTGCTACAGTTGCATCCCATGTCCAGAGGGGAAGATTGCAAACCAGGATGGTAGGAGAAATAAATAGATTCAATAGATCCAGACTCAGTACTTAGGATTGAATGGTCCTGTAAGGAAGGCTGAGTTTAAGTTTCAAAAGAGGAGATGATCTACTGTGTGTGTGACCCTACCTCTTTGTAATCATTGCCCTTCAGATAGTCTAAATATGCTAATCAAATAAGCATGACTATGCATTGAGAGTAGTTGCGTGGTATGTGTTTCGAATCATATCTAGATTGCCACTCCTTCATAGCTGTCAACCGTCCCTTATTTGGCGGGAAACTCCCTTATCCCAGCGCCATGTCCCGCTGCTGTCCCGGATTGATAATGTCCCTTAAATTTCCCGGGTTTAAAAGGAAGCAGCTCCTCCCCCATCCCTCCCTGCCAGCCAGGGAGGAGGGAGGCTCCAGCTGTGTTGTTTGGCTGCGTTGCTCACCTCAGCTCAACTCACCTGAATTATCTAGAAGAGGTTGTTGGCCTCCGCTCTGGGCGCCGGCTCAGAGGAGAAGGAGCAAGGCTGGCGCCACAACTGCTTGGGCTGCGAAGGGCTGTGCTAGCCCACCAGCACAGCAGCGAGGGCGGCCGCCAAGAGCCCGGCAGCTAAGCGCAGCATTTTCCACCATCTCACTGTCATCCACGCGAGCACAAACCTCTGCCGGTCCCTGCTGAGGCGAAGCGCAGCTGGAAAAGCCATCCGCTTCCGCCTCAGCCCACCAGCTCCGCCATGTTTGGTTAGGCCCTCCTTTCTTCGGCTCCATTGGAGAACCGCCTCCGCTGTCAGAGCTCGCGAGGTGAAGCAACAAGCGCCTGGCCAGGCCGTGCAGAAGCCATAGTGGACCGGTCCAAAGGGCTGTGTGTGGCATGGATGAATGGGCGCGCCTCCCGCACTGATGCCTTCTTTCCTAAGCCAAGTGTCTCCCATACCTGACATCAGGACTCAACCCTCGCTTGGGGGAACTGCTGCTGCTGCTTAAGCAGCAACATACAGCAGGGGCGTAGCGAGGATTTGGGGAGGGGGCAGGACACCCACCTGCCATCATCCTGTGCTAATTCAGAATGAAATTCCTCAGCAACAGTTGTTTAAAATTACTTCCTTTTGACCCTCAGTGCTCAGACAAATCTGTCAAAATCTTTCTACAATTTCTTTTAGTTAAATATTTGTATTTATTTACTTGATTTAGGGTTAGGCAGCTGCTAAGCCCCTGAGCATACCTCTGAAAAACAAGCAAAAAAAAAAGCATTTTCCGTTGTAGAAACGGTTTGCTTGCTTTTTTTATTATCTCGCTGTACACTGCTTTGATGGCTTCAGGCTGTGAATCAGTTTAAATTAAAGGAATAGCAGTAAATGTCGCAAGAGGAGAAGGCTTGCGGATATGGTGCCAAAGTGGCTGGAATCTGGAAAGCTTCTTGTACCTGGTATTTGAATTTGAATAGCAGACCTCATCACAAATTAGTTTTGAAATCTCTGTGAGCTTCAAGACCAGGGAGGTGGGCGAAGTTCTCATTGCTCCTAGACTGTAGCTGGTAACTTCAATTTGAGTTGCTGGATAGACCAGTCACAAAACTCTTGACAGCACAATCTGGTCTATCACAAGTCCATCATAGTTAAGATTTATTTGGCAGAAAGACCCAATAAGCTCAATAAAGCCTACTTCCATGTAAATGGGTATAGGATTGCAGCTTCCAAGTTGAAGCCTCCAGAAGGGTGCCATTGAGGTTCCCAACCTGTGTGTGTGCAGGCACACAAATGTGAATAATAATAATAATAATAATAATAATAATAATAATAATGTATTTATACGCTGCTCATCTGGCTGGGTTTCCCCAGCCACTCTGGGCAGCTCCCAACAGAATATTAAAACACGATAAAACATCAGACATTACAAACTTCCCTAAACAGGGTTGCCTTCAGATGTCTTCTAAAAGTTGGGTATTTGTTTATTTCTTTGACATCTGATGGGAGGGCATTCTACAGAGTGAGCGCCACTACCGAGAAGGCCCTCTGCCTGGTTCCCTGTAACCTCACTTCTAATAATAATATGCATAATAATAATAATTTATTATTTATTATTTATACCACACCCATCTGGTTGGGTTTCCCCAGCCACTCTGGGTGGCTTCCAACTGAATATTAAAAACACAATACAGCATTAAACATTAAAAACTTCCCTAAACAGGGCTGTCTTTTAAAAGTAAGACATGGGGGGCAGGGGGCCAAACTGGGTCTTTGCCTCATGTGAAAAAAAGGCTAGTTTCACTCCTGGGTAGGAGTAGGTGGCCCTTGAGGTCACTTCCCAACACTGCAAATTCTATGATTCTAAGTTCAGTTGACCTTTTCCCTTCAAACATAGGCAACTCCTAGGGACACTGGCCCCCTTCCAGGGCCGGAGTCAGGTTTGATGAGGCCCTAGGCTACAGAAGGTAATGGGGCCCTTTCTATGTCCAGCTGTCCTTTGTCAACAACAAATTGTTGCTGTTTTTTTGTGTTGAATATATGCTATATGGTAATTTATGGACCTAATAGGTATCTAAAGATATTTGCACGCAACAAAATATGTATTTTATCAAAGTAATTGTTGATCCCTTATTTGGGCTGTTGATCCCGTATTTTCGAGACTGCTGGTCCCTTATTTTCAAATCTGTAAGTTAACAGCTATGCACTCCTTCTGACTTGCGCAGGCTGCACCCAGGCTAGTGTGAATAAACATTCAGATGTCAATGGCTCTGGCTGACCACATAGCTCTTCAACAATACCACATTACAGAGTATCAGGCAGTATTCAACATGTGTTTTAATATGAACAGAGCTCTTTTCTTCTCAGGCAGAAAGTCAACATTGGACCCAACAAGGTGATATGAGCTAAAGGTCATTTCCTTATTTTCCCCAGATATGAATGACTGTAATAAATGCCCAGACAAAGACTATCCAAGCAAGAACCGGAGTGCATGTCTACCCAAGGATATCAGCTTCTTGTCTTATGAAGAAGCTTTGGGCATCAGTTTAGCCTGCTGCTCTCTTTCCCTTTCCTTGATCACAGCTCTGGTACTAGGTACATTTATAAAACACCATGACACACCCATTGTCATTGCAAACAACCGAAACCTCACCTACGCTCTCCTCATCTCTCTCCTGCTCTGCTTCCTGTGTGCATTGCTCTTCATTGGCCGACCTGAGAAGGTGACGTGCCTCCTCCGGCAAACAGCTTTTGGTATCATCTTCTCAACTGCTGTTTCTTGTGTCCTGGCAAAAACCTTCACGGTGGTTTTGGCCTTCATGGCTACAAAACCAGAGTCCAGGATGAGGAAATGGGTGGGGAAAGGACTAGGCCACTCCATTCTCCTTTCCTGCTCCATTGTTCAAGTAGGCATATGTACTGTGTGGCTGGCAACCTCTCCCCCATACCCAGATGTGGACATGCACTCAATGACTGAAGAAATTATACTAGAATGTAATGAAGGGTCTGTGGCCATGTTTTACTGTGTCCTCATCTACATGAGCTGCCTGGCCACTGTAAGTTTTGCTGTGGCTTTCCTCGCCAGGAAGTTACCAGACAGTTTCAACGAAGCCAAGTTTATCACTTTCAGCATGTTGGTCTTCTGCAGTGTTTGGCTGTCCTTTATTCCCTCCTACCTGAGCACCAAGGGGAAATATATGGTAGCTGTGGAGATCTTCTCCATCTTAGCCTCCGGTGGTGGGTTGCTGGGCTGCATCTTTTCCCCCAAATGTTACATAATCATTCTGAGGCCTGAGCTGAACAATAGGGAACAGCTAATAAGGAAGAAAAATTAAAGACTTAAGAAACCTGTCCTTTCTGCATTTTGTGCTTTTCTCTGTGTGTTTAATAGAATATTTGCAAAGACGTGTTCAGCAGCTGCCTTATATAATTTTTTCTAGACCTGGTGATTCATGATAGTTAGTCTTGTGTAGTTCTTTATAGGAGGGAAAATAGATAAGGTTACCAGACGTCCCCGTTTCCCGGGGACAGTCCCCGAATTTACAAATCAATCCCGATAAAAAATCCATTGAAGTTGAAAAGTGTCCCTGAATTAATCTGGAAAAAATCTTAAAGAAATAATAAAAGGGTCAAATGATCCAGGGCTGTCTTCCACATACTTCACATGAGGTAACTTGGGTGGCTGAACAGAATATCAAATAAATTCATAGGGGGTATGAATATCAGTAGTTTGGATCAGCTGAAACAAAAAGACTGTGCAAGCTCCAACCCCAAACAAAGAAATGAATAGACACAGAGGCCACTGACACCATCAGCCGCTAGCAGGATGGTTTCAATTTGTTTATTTTTCTGGATTTGCTTGGAACCCATGAGAAAACATGGCTATTGATGCCATTGAGATCAGATTATGCAAGAGGTTGAATTTCCTATTATTCTTACTGCAAAATCAACTTTTGATATTTCAAGCTCACTACCCTCATTCAGGAACTGAAAGCCATACTTAAATACCATTTTATCTTTATTTTTCATATTTGATTTCAGACATGGATTATTGTTTTCAATGTTCAGAAGATCAGCATCCAAACATTGGCCAAGATATATGTCTTCCAAAAGAAATAAGCTTCCTGACTTACAATGAGCCTCCGGGGATCAGTTTCGTCACATTTGCTCTTTTATTGACCTTCACTACAACTTTGGTGCTTAGGATCTTCATCAAGCACAAAGAAACTCCCATAGTCAAAGCCAACAATCAGACCCTCACCTATGCTCTCCTCCTAGCCCTCGTTCTCTCCTTCCTTTGTCCTTTGCTATTCATTGGCCAGCCCACAAAAATAACCTCCCTCCTTCGACAAACTGCTTTTGGAGTGATTTTCTCAGAGGCAGTGTCTTGCATCTTAGCAAAAACAATTATAGTGGTTCTAGCTTTCATGGCTACCAAGCCAGGCTCCAGAATGAAGAGATGGGTGGGGAAACATCTGGCCATCTCCATTGTTGTTTTCAGTTTCTTCATTCAAATGATGATTCGTAGTGCCTTGCTGATAGTTGCTCCCCAAATCCCTGATTTAGAGAAGCACTCAATGACTAAAGAAATCGTACTGCAATGTAACGAAGGATCAGTCACCATGTTCTACTGTGTCCTAGGCTTCATGGGAATGCTGGCCATGGTCAGTTTCACTGTGGCTTTCCTAGCAAGGAAGTTACCAGACAGTTTTAATGAAGCCAAGTTCATCACCTTCAGCATGTTGGTCTTTTGTAGTGTGTGGCTGCCCTTTGTTCCTATCTACCTGAGTACCAAGGGAAAGTACATGGTGGCTGTGGAGATCTTTTCTATTATGGCCTCTAGTTTTGGGTTACTGGGCTGCATCTTTTCCCCCAAATGTTATATCATTTTGGTGAGGCCAGAGTTAAACAGCAGGGGAAAGCTTACAATAAGAAAGAAATAAAGCATGAACAAGTGTATTTGATGTAGTATAGTAATAGATGGACTAAATCTCCTTCCATTCATTTTGCCACAACCCAACAAAACAGTCCCCCATAGCTCATAGCCCATGCAGCTCTTCTCCTTGCAATTTCCCCTAACAAAGTACTCTGATTAAGGGAAGCAGTGGCTCATGTATCCCAGTCTCATAGAGCTGGAAAGGGACCCCAATTCCAAGATGCTGACTACATATTTTGGAAACCCAATTGGTTACAATGTCTTCTTTAATGAGCTTCTAACTTTTAACTTCTAACTTCATCAATACACCACTGGTCTTCTATTATCTAATGAAAGGGTAATAAAAATAACAGTTCTGAATATGTGACAAACACATTTTCTTCAGCAATTCCAGAGGGAATTCTTACCATTGGATGAATAACTACATTCCTGCTTGATGATTAACAGGGCTATAATTTGAGTCTCATTTTGGATACTCCCAGATTGCATCATTTTGGGGGGGAAACTACCATTTAAACAAGACAATTTTAACTCAGAAAAGAGAAAACGTAATTTCTGCATAGAACAAACAGTTGCCTTTGTATTGAGAATGGTGGTTTCAGTGGTCTTGCTTCTGGAACTGTTTTCATACAAAGTATGTCAGGCTCACATAGCAAAATGCAGGCTTCAAGATCCACACCGTCCACTTCAAATGTATCATCAGCCCGGAGAGTTCCTCATTGGTGGCATTGTTTTCCATAGTGGCTTCATCTCATCTCCAGCAACATTCACTGAGAAACCCCCACCAGCGCTGCCTGAAGAGCTTGTGTAAGAACTAAGCCACTCATTTATTACAGAACAGGAATGATCAAACCTAGAGATGCAGCCTCAGAATAATGATGGAATATATTATGAAACATAGAATTTTGTGAATTACAAAATGAATTTCAGTAGGGGCAAATATCAGGTTCTGCACTTAGGCAGGAATTACCAGCTACACAAATCTAAGGTAGGGAACACCCGGCCTGCCAGTAGTACACTTGAAAATGATCAAGGAGTCTGCATCCACAGAAGTATAGTGCCCCAATCAAAAGAAATAATAGAGCAGCTCTATTCTGCCATGCTCATACCACACCTGGAGTACTATGCTCAATTGTGTTCAGCACTATTTAAGAAGGATATTGACAAGCTGCAACATATGCAGAGGAGGGTGACACATATGATCAAGGGTCTGGAAGCCAAAATTATGAGGGAACATTGAGGGGGTTGGGTATGAAAATAGAAGACTGAGTGGATGTAGGATAGACATTTTTAAATATCTCATCAGCTGTCACCAGGAAGATGGAGCAAGCTTGTTTTCTCCAGAGAGAAGGACCCAAACCAGTGGATTCAAGATGCAAGAGAGGAGATTCTGTCTAAACATCAGGAAGAACTTGCTAATTATAAAAACTGTTCAGCAATGGAATAGACAGGGAGTTAACTCCACTGAAGTCTATGTGCTTAACTACTTTGTTGATATGTAAAATGATATACCGGTATATGTTCCTCCTGATGCCCTTTGCAACTCTCATTCCAGGGTGGTGCCTAAGCTTTACCAGCACATCATGGCCTTGGCATTTGCAGTCAAGGAGATCAATGAAGACCCTCACATCTTACCCAATATCACCTTGGGCTTCCACTTATATGACAGTTATAACAATGCAAGGAGCACATATCTCGCCACACTGCTGCTTTTATCCAGGGTGGAGAAATTTGTTCCTAACTATATATGTGATGTTGAAAATAATCTGGCAGGGGTCATTGGGGGACTTGATTCTGAAATCTCCTTTTATGTGGCAACTGTTTTGGATATCTATAAGATTCCGCAGGTAGGACACCTATGTACTATACCTCTGTTAGGTTGAGTTTCAGGTAGGTAGCCGTGTTGCTCTGGTGCAGTAGAAATATATAAAATAAAAAAATTGTCCACTAGCACCTTAGAGACCAACTAACTTTGTTCTTGGTATTAGCTTTCATGTGCATGCACACTTTCACAGCACCCGTTCAGGGTGTATTACCAGTTCTGGGTTGGGATGAGATTGGAGCAGAACCAGTTCTTTGGAATGTAAAGGTGGTACAGGAGTAAAATAAAATAAAATTACCTGAATTAGGGGAAAGAAAGGCTGCAATACCAGAAAAAAATATGTCACACCCCCAATCTCTTACACACACATTAAGTATCTGAATGTGTGCATGCACACAAAAGCTCATACCAATAACAAACTTAGTTGGTCTCTAAGGTGCTACTGGAAGGAATTTTTTTATTTGGTTTCGACTATGGTAGACCAGCACGGCTACCTACCTGTAACACACATTAAGGACATCCCAAAGGCAATTGGTGGGAGAGGGGGCTTCTCTCTCACCAGCGATGACTCCACACGCAATATGTGTATGTTTAGGGGGAAAGCACTTTCAAATTAAACACACTCTGAAGGTATGACAAATTGCAGATATAATCCAGTTATGCAGGAAAACAGTAATAGTACTGAGCAGCTGGTTCCAAAGTGAAATAAATGTTCATAAATGATGTCTGAGGTCTTGAAAAAGAAGAGGGAGAAATGGCAGTTCTGCTGTGTCTTGGGGTATATGCATCATGAATACGAAAGAAGATCCAGAGAAGGAATGTGTATGCGACCCAAGTTGCAATTCTGACATGGCTACAGTAAATAATGTCTTTTGCAGTCTTAGGCAATCCTCTGTTTAGGGCATTATGTGTCTCTCCAATCAGTTTTATCCATTGTACATGACCCTGCCAAATTTTGCAAGTATGTGTAAGTTAAAAAAATATAAGATAATATAAGAACAATGCCCCTGTCTGGTCAACATAACAAATGTGTAACAAGCAAGAATAGGAGATGATCGTAATTTCCAGACCATCTGCATGTGTGTTTAGTATAAATGGGAAAGGAATGCAACCCCTGGTGGGTGGCAAAAGGCATATCTGACTAACAGGATTCACCACATAATGTATATGAATAGTTTGAAAGAACTCTGCAAATATTACTTTGTCTCTTCTCTTCCTCCATTCCCTCTTTAGCTCATTTATGGCTCTGCTCCAGTGATGAATGATAAAAGCCCAGGGCTTCCCTTCTACCAGATGGCACCCTCGGAAGCCCTTCAGTATGAGGGAATTCTCTCTTTGCTTCTGCATTTCAGGTGGACATGGGTTGGAATTATTGCAATGGACAATGACAATGGAGAAAGATTTGTGCAAACTATTTCCCCAATGTTTACCAAGAGTGGTGTCTGCTTTGCATTCATAGAAAGAATCCCCAATTTTAGTTTTATTTCTGAAATTCCTGGCATGCTAACACAGGGGGCAACAATAAACGAGAAAATTTTTAGCAGCAATGCTAATGTAGTGGTTGCCTCTGGAGAATCTTACTCCATGACAACTTTTAGGTTGCTTTCATACTTTTCAGAAAATGATGACAAGACAAAGAAAGTAAAAAGTAAAGTATGGATAATAACAGCCCAGGTTGAGTTTGCTTCATTTGTCTTTCAAAGGTACTGGGAGGCAGGAATATTCAATGGTGCTATATCCTTTGAAATTCACTGCAAAAACCCACCAGGATTTCATCAGTATGTTATGCACAGAAACCCTTCCAGCACAGATAGGGATGGTTTTATCAGGGACTTCTGGCAACAAGCCTTTGAATGTGTGTTCCCAGATATCACTGCAGACAAGGCAGAGGAGAATATTTGCACGGGAGAAGAGAAGCTGGAGAGCCTTCCCGGATCACTTTTTGAAATGAGCATGACAGGTCACAGTTACAGCATCCACAGTGCTGTCTACGCCATGGCCCATGCTTTACATGCCAGATTGAGACATAGAGGAATGGCAAACAGAGGGAGAGGGAAGAATCTGAATCTACAGTTTTGGCAGGTAAAGGCTGAACATCCTCAACTGTGAAAGTCCTCTTCCTTCCTGACACTTTTTGGGTTCCCAAAATCCTATCAGCTTGCTCTTTCCTGTCAGAGTTCAAACATTTGAGCAGGTGTATTAGGAAGAACCCAGAACTGAATTTATAATTCTACAGACAGAGTAGGAGGTGGCACTGATATGATAGTATCCTAGATAATTCCCCACATATTGTGCTGCTTGCAAATGAGAGTGGACCCTATAGGAAAGGGAAATGATAGTGGTGTCCTTCCTTGAGTAGGTACTGCCCTGTGTTTGAGCATAAAGCATTTGTATGAGGGAAGCTTTACAGCCCAGTGAGGTGCCACTGCATTCATATATAGGAACCTGTGGTAACGGTTGAGAGAGATGTTCAGCATTCCTTCTATCCCATATCAACCAAATCCTTCCTTAGAGCAGGTGGTCGCACACCACTGCCATGTCTTCCAAGATGTTCAGTGATGCTGAGGAGTACGAGAGAGAGAAGCCTTGCTACTCACACATATTTAACTTGCGGGCATTCAGAGAGAGAAGGGTTGTAAGGAAGTTTGAAAGAGAGGCATGTGTGTGAAAGAAAACTGGTTGACACTCTCCAAACTTGGACTTGAATCCACTGACAGTTCATTGAATCACCCCCCCACCACTTGCTGTAGGTTCTGCAGTCTTTTCCAAAACCCCTGTCTTTTCTGTTTTCAATCTAGCTCCATCACTTTCTGAGAAATATCTCATTTAACAATACTGCAGGAGATGTGGTCTTCATCAATCAGAATGGAGAGGCCGCATCTAGCTTGGATATTGTCAATTGGATCATATTCACCAACCAAAGTTTGCACAGGGTGAGAGTTGGGAGGATAGATCCGCAGGCTCCTCCAGACCAATCATTACTCCTTGATGAAGATGCCATCACATGGCACAGTTGGTTTAACCAGGTAGGGTTGCATTGTTTGCTAATTCAAAAGAGATTCAGTATTGAATAAGCAATCATTATCCACCTGCAGGTCTACTCACTATCTTTTGAGTCGTAAATTGATGAGTGGTGTATGACCAAAGCATCCAGGTACCAGATTAAGAGCCAAAGGTTTGCTGCTAGAAGATCAATATTTTATTAAGGAGGTTACAAAACAGAAGAACACTTTTACTACAAAATAAAGTTAAGCATGGCCAACAGTGTAAATATGCCTTAGGGGAATCCTAGTTCAGATGAAAATAACAAAAGCTAGGTTGTTCCAGCCTGATCCCAACCATTCACAGACCCACTACAAGCTGCATCCATGCAAATGTGGGTTTTGCATCACGCAATCCTTCATCTGAATGTGGGTCATTAGGTCCAGATCAAATATCAGTTTTTCTATGAAAGGGCCTGGAGACAGGAGGGCAAGTTTTCTTTCAGTCAAATGGAGCCTCTTGGTACATTCCCCCAGCACAAGAGAGTATACATGCTCAGAGACCATGAAGCTACAAAGTGGATTTCTTCACAATCATTGTGACCTTGAAGCAGCAATATATCAAAAAATGCAGACAAGTGGTAAGTTCGACTAATTAAATGGATTTTTTTTTCCGCTGGGGGACTTCAACCAGAATCCTAAGTAGAAAAAGAAAAATATTGTAAAATAAACCAAAGCAATTTGGATTTCTGTATAGAATTTTTGATTGGAGGAGCCCCTGCTAGCTGCAGTCATTTTTACCATCTCGGCAACCTCACAAATCTTAACTTGCCATCCCAGAACAATACTGAGGGAATATCACATAATTTCAAACATTACTACTACTACTACGAATATGAAAAAAGCAATTGCTGTCTGTATGGCCATTACACATTACTGAAATTCTGTATCACCTTAGTAACATACAGAGTGGCCCCAAAACATAAAGGATTCCAAAGTCATTAGTCCCTTGATGAACCTTCTGCTGTTTCATTTATTGATTAGACTCAGCCTCTTTCTGTCTGTACTGAGAGTTGTCTTCCAGGATCCAGCAAGAAAGTGAAGGAGGGACAGCCCCCTTGCTGCTACAGTTGCATCCCATGTCCAGAGGGGAAGATTGCAATCCAGGATGGTAGGAGAAATAAATAGATTCAATAGATCCAGACTCAGTACTTAGGATTGAATGGTCCTGTAAGGAAGGCTGAGTTTAAGTTTCAAAAGAGGAGATGATCTACTGTGTGTGTGACCCTACCTCTTTGTAATCATTGCCTTTCAGACAGTCTAAATATGCTAATCAAATGAGAATGACTATGCATTGAGAGTAGTTGGGTGGTATGTGGTTCAAATCATATCTAGAAGGGTCTTGCCACTGCTTCTGACTTACACAGGCTGCACCCAGACTAGTGTGAATAAACATTCAGTTGTCATTGGCTCTGGCTGTGGCACCACATAGTTCTGAACCAATTAAATTCAACAATACCACATTGCAGCACATTAGACAGTATTCAACATGTGATTTAATTTGAGCAGAGCTCTTTTCTTCTCAGACAGAAAGTCAACTGGACCCAACAAGGTGATATGAGCTAAAGGTCATTTCCTTATTTTTTCCAGATATGAATGACTGTGATAAATGCCCAGACAAAGACTATCCAAGCAAGAACCAGGATGCATGTCTACCCAAGGATATCAGCTTCTTGTCTTATGAAGAACCTTTGGGCATCAGTTTAGCCTGCTTCTCTCTTTTCCTTTCCATGATCACAGTTCTGGTGCTAGGTACATTTATGAAACACCATGACACACCCATTGTCATTGCAAACAACCGAAACCTCACCTACACTCTCCTCATCTCTCTCCTGCTCTGCTTCCTGTGTGCATTGCTCTTCATTGGCCGACCTGAGAAGGTGACGTGCCTCCTCCGCCAAACAGCTTTTGGCATCATCTTCTCAACTGCTGTTTCTTGTGTCCTGGCAAAAACTTTCACAGTGGTTTTGGCCTTCATGGCTACGAAACCAGAATCCAGGATGAGGAAATGGGTGGGGAAAGGACTAGGCCACTCCATTCTCCTTTCCTGCTCCATTGTTCAAGCAGGCATATGCACTGTGTGGCTGGCAACCTCTCCGCCATACCCAGATGTGGACATGCACTCAATGACAGAAGAAATTATACTAGAATGTAATGAAGGGTCTGTGACCATGTTTTACTGTGTCCTCATCTACATGAGCTGCCTGGCAATTGTAAGTTTTGCTGTGGCTTTCCTCGCCAGGAAGTTACCAGACAGTTTCAATGAAGCCAAGTTTATCACTTTCAGCATGTTGGTCTTCTGCAGTGTTTGGCTGTCCTTTATTCCCTCCTACCTGAGCACCAAGGGAAAATATATGGTGGCAGTGGAGATCTTTTCTATCTTAGCCTCTGGTATTGGGCTGCTGGGCTGCATCTTTTCCCCCAAATGTTACATAATCATTCTGAGGCCTGAGCTGAACAACAGGGAACAGCTTATAAGGAAGAAAAATTAAAGACTTAAGAAACCTGTCCTTTCTGCATTTTTGTACTTTTCTCTGTGTGTACAATAGAATATTTGCAAAGACGTGTTCAGCAGCTGCCTTATATAATTTTTTCTAGACCTGGTGATTCATGATAGTTAGTCATAAATATTGACTATTGAATTCACTCTGGAGAAAAGAGTGAATAGGTGATTAACCTCTGTTGTTCTGAAAAAGCCATTTTTTATGTGTTGGGGAACCAAGATGCTGTCAGTTCCTAGGAATCCTGGCAAAGTTAAGAGACTTATCAGAAGAAGAATCAGCATCTTGCCCCAAAACCACATGAAAGTCCACAGTTTCCCACAGATTTCGGTTTCACTTTGCAGCCAGCACTTCCACAAAAAGGACCAAGAGTTAAAAGTAATATAAAATGAAAATTCTTAACAATCAAAACACCCTTCCCTGTTTATAATCTTTCTTACCTGGAAACAATAAAAAAGGCTTTTTGTTTTGTTTTGCTAAAAATTGTGTCTTCTTATGCCAGCTGTCAGCTCACATTCCAAGTGAAATTTTCCATTAGCAGACAGATAACACCACTTGTAAATTATCAGAGTTTCAAAAGTAATTTAAATAATGGATATTTAGCTGACCTGATGCTCTGTTTGTTTATCTTTGGGGCTATTATGTGGTGTTTGGGCCTTTTTCCACATCACTCACCCCATCTGAAAATTTATTGGTCTTCCCTTTGTGAAGCAGCTTTTTTTTAGAGCACCATATCATTAACCAACACATAATTGTATCTGTTAATGGAGTGTCAGCAGTAGATGACAAGTGAACCATCTTTTCTCCCAGAAGCCTTCACTCTCTTGGTCTCCCGTTCAGGATGACTCCGAGAAGACTTTGGCTGAAAAGTGATAAACATGTTTTCTTTAGTCATATTGCAGAGACTCGACAACCCATATCAAGTGATTACCTCACCTGTAATTATCCCATTATTCCTAATAACATCCTTCCCACACCCTCAGGACTTATTCTGGCCACATGCAAAATGCTAAAATTAAGACTATTAATAAGGAAGGTCTTGTTAATAACTATGAACTATTCAGAGCTGGTTATATAGAAACACAGATAACCATCATTGTGGTGACCCTTTTTTATATATTGTACTATTCTGGCTTTGCATCATCTAAAGTAATGACCATTCAAGTTAGGCTTTGCTATTCAGGATCATTTGAATGGCAATGGCAAAATAGTTAAATTTGTGCCAAAAATAAATAATCCCTTGCAAGATGGTAGGGTTTTTATTGCAGGTGATATTACTGCCGATACAGAGCTTGTGCAAGTTTCTTCCTCTTCCTCTGTGTTCTGTCAGAGAGCCTGTCCGTATTCTTCACAAATATTATCAGTCAGGAGATCTCATCATTGCTGGCATTATTTCTCAGATCTACATATTTTCAGATACCCTATCCTTTGAAAAACACCCATCTCAGGAATTTTCAGATGACCATATGTAAGTTGGAATTTTTAAAACCCATATTATAAAATGATGTTATTCACAGCTAACCTAGTCCTTGGTGTTGGACTTCCATTGGATATAGCCAGTGGGCTAGCAAATTATAGGAGCTTCAGTTGTTCTACCAATTCATTAAGTCTATCCCCCATTTGATCTTGTTCTAACGATTGTCTTCACATGGCCATCCTATGCCCCTATGGGATAGCATGAGTAAATTATAAATACATGCAGCATGGGAGTTAAACAAGCTATTTTTATTTCTCTTCCATTTTCGATGAGGCTGGCAGATTTAAAGTGGTTGGACTGCGATATAGAGTCACATTTTGAATGTCAGATTCACTTGGGGTTTTGAAAAATAATAATATTCCTATATTGATTAAACCTCTAAACAAAGGAATAAGAATTCAGAACAAAATATGTATATGTATTCAAGAAATCTGTGATTTCAATGCTAAGGGCAATGCATACATTCAGTACATGAAGCCATAAGGATGTTCCTTGTTCATCCGCCTCTAGTCTACATGATTATTCTCTAGTCTACAGGATTATTCCCCCTCTAGTCTACAGGATTATTCTACAGGACAGTTTCACCCTAGTATACTGCCTGACAAGATAGCTTTTCTAAAGATATGTATATCACTGCTGAATTTTCATGATGGTTTTTTTAATATAAATGCAACATGATGTGATCATGCAGAAAATTAAATTAGGAAAAAAGAAATGACAGATTGCTTCATCTCTAACACACAAATACACACAAAGAGCAACCATGAAGGAGTTGCTAGGTCTGTGCAGCAGATTCAGACAATGCTTGAATCTTGAAATGAATCAGGCAAATTTGGGTGGACCTGGACTTTGACTGAGTTAGGTGGAAGCAGCCCTAGACTGCCCCAGGTTGGGTCTGGCCTCTAGGAAGCCTCTGGGACAGTCAGAGTCAAGGTGTCAGGTGTCTTGCCCAACAAACCCTATCATAGAATATGATTTTGAGAACAGGAGCAGTAGCTGGGAAGAGAGGAGTTCAGGGATATTTTTAAAAAGTAGTTTCATAAGTTGTGTGTCTTTGTTTCTCAATTTGATCCTTTTTCATGGTTTTGTATGTTTTGTGGTATTTTATGCATTGTGATTTGCTGTTAATTATATTATTATAGATTGATGTGTGAACTGTTTAATTATTATTCGCTGGTGTTTAATTTTACTGTTTACTATTAGATGACGACGGATTGTTGCTTTGCTTGATGTAAATTGTTTATTTTAAAGTTATTGTGAATTTAATATTGGATCAGATTGTTACTATTAATGTTTGATGTTTTATTATGTTTTCATGTGTTGGAAGCCACTCAGAGTGGCTGTGACAGCCTAGCCAGATGCGCGGAGTATAAATAAAAATTATTATTACTATTATTATTATTATGCACCCCAAGTCTACTCCTATGACAATATATTATGGTGTACCCTTCAACTCTCAATACAGGATGATGACTCAGCTCTATCAACACATCCTGGCCTTGGCATTTGCTGTAAAGGAGATCAATGGAAATCCCTGGGTCTTGCCCAATGCTACTCTCGGATTCCACATGTATAACAGCCATTTTAGTGAAAAGTGGACCTTTCAAGCTTCAATAGAGCTTCTCTCAAGAAGCGTCAAGGTTATCCCTAACTATAAATGTGATGCTGAAAGCACTCCAATAGCAGTCATTGGGGGACCTAACTCAAATGTATGTCTTCATATGGCACCCATCCTGTCTACCTACAAGATACCACAAGTAAGATTTATATGTGGAACATAAATACGCATGTTTAAGAAACCATTTGAACTTCTCTTGCATTTCAGACATTATGCTATTGTGCTACATTTTGTCTTCTAATATTCCTGTTTAATACGTAAAGCTGAAGAGACAAGATTGTAGAGCTGATCTATGTACTATCAGGACACCAGAAAAGTACTTTCAATTCCATGGACAGTTTTACAGATTCATCCTTCTCCCAGCCAATATCTGTTTTACAAGAAGGTGTTTGGATGTGTCTCTTTCCCAACATTTTGAACATAGTAAAGTGCTCTTCGTACAATCACTCTAGCATTCTCTCTGACAAACTGATTGTCCATGCAATCTACAGTAACTTCAATAGGTTCACATGTGTGTTAATGATACTTTTACAATTTTGTGTATGCATCAGAAATACATAGTGGGGATAGGGAAGAGGATCTAGCTGGTGGGTTACACCTTGAGTTACCCCATTCCATACACCACCTTCATAGGGACAGAGGTGCCCATATGTCAGTCATCTGATACTTACCTTGTGGTTTCAAGCAGTTTCTTGAACTTTCCCATCCCTGATATAGTCTATAACGTGAAACCTTGGAAATATGCTTATGGCTTGTCCAAGATGGCATGTTGGGCCAATCTCCAAGGCCTGGTAGAACAGAGGTTTCCCACTACAGATCTGTAGTATGCAAAGTGAGAGTTTAACACAATTTAATGTATTGAAACTCATAGCTATACTCCATTCCAAGATATGTACCAAGCTCATTTGAATCTAAAGAGAATTCCCAACATAGGAAATTCCCCTCACATAAAATGTGTGTACTTTTAGCTTGGCGAGGTAAGAATAAGTAGATGTGCATTCAATGCATTCTATACAAGCTGTTCAACTAATGTAAAGCAGCATTCATGTATCCTGGGTAGAATACAAAGAAAAATGCATAACTTCACTTATAGAAATACTGTCGCATTTTTTAACAATATTATTTCAAGGAAAGGTTGGAGATCCACAGCTGATTCTACATATATTTGCACAGTGACATGAACTTAATCTCACTGGGTAAACTTTGAGGCACATATGTCATAGGCCAGATTCCTGATGATGAGAGGATGGCACAAGGCACATATGCAGAATTCCATACCATTCTTGATTTTGTCACAATGAATAAGCACCAGAACATCAGTAGAAAGCAGGGCCAGAATAGAAGCACTCAGCTCTTTTCTTGACATCATACGCCTCCCGCCTACTTCTGTGTGTGCAGTAAACTCTGCTAATTGTATGCCCTGGCTTCTGAAGTCCGGGCCACTGATTTATGTCAGAGCACGGGCTGATGGAAGGAGACCACCAAGCTGGGCTTGCCAGCTGGCCTCCCAGCCCCTCTACATGTAGACAGGTATGTGATGCTCTTTGTAAGTCTGTGCTTCTCCTTGTAGTAAGGTTGATACCACTAATTCTATTTGTCTTGAAGATGCAAAAGAACAAAAGTGGGGAGGAAAGAGTGGTAGGAAGACTGCTATGACTGAGGTGTGTTTTGAGTAAACAACCACAGCTGGCTGCACCTTGTTATCGTGCTTATAAGACATATTTTCTAAGCCTGTATCACATTTGCAAACTCAAATTAGGAGTGGATATAAATTGATGTTCAGATGTAATCACAGTTTTTCAAATCTAACCCAAATCACTCTCTCTCATATCCTTTAACATTTTTGAAATATTATTTAGCTCATATATGGCTCTGCTCCAGTCATTAATAAAAAAACTGAAGGGATTTTCTTCTACCAAATGTTCCCAAATGTGAACCACCTATATAAAGGGATTCTCCACTTACTGTTGCATTTTGCATGGACATGGATTGGGATGCTTTCTCAGAATGATGTCACTATAGAGAAGTTTAAAGAGGACATGTTCCCATTGTTTTCCAAAAGGGGTATCTGCTTTGACTTCATAGAGAAATTCCCCAAACAAACTTCTTCTAGTGATTTTGGTGACATGGTAGAAGAGGGCTTGAAATCTATCAAAGTTGTTATGGAAAGCACTGCCAAAGTTGTGATTGTATATGGAGAAATTCAGAGTATAATGGCAATGAGATCAATGCACCAGCTTTTACAATTTGCAAATATATCAATGAACATCCAGACAAAAGTCTGGATTATGACAGCTCAGATGGATTTCACATCATTTCCGTTCCAAAGAAGTTCAGACATAAATTTCCTCCATGGTGCTGTATCTCTTGCAATTCACTCAAAGGAGGTGTCAGGATTCCATAAATTTATTCAGCATAGGAACCCTTACTCAGAAAACAATGATGGTTTCATAAAGGACTTCTGGGAAGAATCATTCAGCTGTACATACCCCAATTCTTTTGTAGACAAGATGAACAAGAAAGTCTGCACTGGGGAGGAGAAGCTAGAGACCCTTCCCTCATCTATTTTTGAAATGTCTATGACAGGAAATAGCTACAGCATCTACAATGCAGTCTATGCAGTGGCACATGCATTCAGTACAAGGCATTCATCCCAAGTCAAACACAGAGCAATGGCAGATGGAGTAAGATTGGACCAACAACCATGGCAGGTAATGTCCTGCTCATGATTTCAAAGATTGAGGTATACTCCCATATTTGTAGGTGCAAAAATTTCCCATTGCATGCATCTCCATCCAAGACTTTTAGCAACTATTCACTGATTTTATGGCAATTTCTACTCTATGGTAGAAAAAGGGAGGAAAGACCTGATGTGAGAGCTAGGAAAAAGTATCATTTCCTTTCTCCAGTTCATTTTGGGTTTTATTTTTTAAAAAAATAATGTGGGGGGGGGGGGCAGCTCTGGTTTAGGGCGACCTAAGCTTAAGCTTGAGCTCTGGCTCTGGCTCTGGCTCTGGAGTGGTTGGCTATCGGACGGTGTAGGGTCTATCAGGCAATTGCCCTAAAAAAGTTCAACAACTCTTTCGTCCAGATTTTTACCTCTTGAAATGTGGCATAAGGAATCAAGTGGTGGAATGGGAAAGGGAAAGAGAGGAGAGAGAAAGGAAATGGGCAGCTTCTGACTAGGCACTGGGCCTTGGAGTTTGAAGAAGCCATTCCAGATTAGCCTAGAATGGTGGTTGTGCTGGGGGTGGATGTGTTTAAACTGTCTCTTCAAGCCTAAAAGCCAGGACAAATTCAAAGCTTCCTCTCCTCATTTTAGTCAGCCCCCTTTTATTTCAGTGATTATGGGGTAAGTGGGTAGGTGTGGATTCTTCCATTTTTTTCTAGAGGAGGAATTACTGGAAACACAAAGGCGAAAGCACATTTTCATAGATGCCAAAGTTTCTCCACTGTGCTGTATTTGGGACAAGGGAGCAGGTGGGGCTGCCAATTGTAAGGACAGCAGTTTGAATCCATGTAACGGGTGAGCTCCTGTTCCTCAGTCCCAGCTCCTGCCAACCTAGCAGTTCAAAAGCATACCAGCGCAAGTAAATAAATAGGTACTGCTGTGGCAGGAAGGTAAACAGTGTTTCCATGTGTCCTATCACTCATCAACGTGTCCTGTTGTGCCAGAAGCACTTTAATCATGCTGGCCACGACCCAAAAAGCTGTTTGTGGACAAAGACCGGCTCCCTCGGCCTGAAGCGAGATGAGCGCCGCACCACATAGTCAAGTTTTACTTGACCATCCAGGTGTCCTTTACCTTTACCTTTACCTTTACCTTTACCTTTACTTAGAAGGGTATATGTCAAGCACTATCTCAGGGGCATTGTGGTGGGGGAAACACATCTCCTGACATTTTAGGTCATTTACTATCATTTCTACTAGGATTCCTTTCAAGGAAACATAATCCAAAATCTTCATGTCTGATAGATTATAACCTTGATGTGCATTTGCATCCTTTGCAACTTTTAAGTACAGCCTTCTATTCCCCCCCCTCATAAATTAGCTCCATCATGTTCTCAGAAGTATTTCTTTTAACAACAGTGTGGAGGAAACAATTTCCTTTGATCAACATGGGGAAATAATTGCTGGATTTGATATTATAAACTGGATCACATTTCCAAACCACTCCTTCCTCAGGGTCAAAGTTGGAAAGATTGACCCAATGGTTTACCAGGACAATGTCTTCATCATTAATGAGGATGTCATCGTATGGCCCAACCAGTTTAAACAGGTAGTGACTGTGCACATTTTGGGTTCTATTGAATAATTTCCTCAATGTTTAAAAAGTCACATTGCCTCCAGATTTTGAAGTGGATGTTAGAATGCTAAAGACAAATGTATGGAGTTCAAACAACACTGTCATAATGTGTATTTTGTCTCATGTTTTCTTGATGTGGGTAAAGGACTCCAGTTATAGGGACGTTCACCACATAAATATGATGCACACTCAAGAATTCATTATATTTCCTTATGACAGTATCAACCCATTCCTTCACCGCAGAGAAATAATAATGAAATAAAAGCCCCAAAACTTATTTTTGGATTTTTTAAAAAACTATTTTATCATTTACTAACAGATGTGTCCCATTTCCATATGCAATGATCACTGCAGTTCAGGTTATAGAAGAGCTAAAAAAGAAGGGAAGGCATTTTGCTGCTATGATTGCTTTCCATGTCCAGAAGGGAAGATTTCAAACCAGAAAGGTAAGGAATGTCGTATGTAGATGTGTTCTGTTTAACAGTTGCCATCTATTTAACAGATGTGTACCATTTATTTTATAAATAGATCGGCTACAATCCAGCTTGCTCCCATCAGCCTTTTAAATGCTTAAACTAATTGCTCTAACATTCGAAATTGTGAAATGTAAAGAGTTAATGGCAAGAACTGTTGAACTCTGTGATGTCATACACTCTGTGGCAGTTATGGCAGTTAGTTGAACAGTCTTAACAGTTAGAACAGGAGGTTTGTTGTGTGCTGCTGCTGTCTGCCTAAGAGTTATCTGAAGAAGTGTGTATGCACACAAAAGCTTATACCCTGAATTAACTTATTTGGTTTCTAAGCTGCTACTGGACAATTTTCTTATTATCTTATTTTACATAGATCAAACTGTTACAGTCAAAGTTATTTGTTCTTTAAACTTTAAACAGAGAGTGTCTTGTGTAGTTACTATAGGAGGGAAAATAGAAATAATAAAAGGGTCAAACGTTCCAGGGCTGTCTTCCACATATTTCACATGAGGTAACTTGGGTGGCTGAACAAAATACAGTCATACCTTGAGTTGAATGTGCTTCAGGTTGAGCACATTCTAGTTGCGCTCCACTGCAACCCGGAGGTAATGGATCGTGTTACTTCCGGGTTTCGCTGCTCGCGCATGCGCAGACGCTCAAACTTACGTCACGTGCATGCACGGAAGCGGCAAAACGCGACCCATGCACACACAGATGCGCCATCGCATCCCCATTGGGATGCGAATGGGGCTCCGGAACGGATCCCGTTCACATTACGAGGGACCACTGTATAGGAAAAATTCATAGGGCATAAGAATATTAGTGGGTTGGAATAGCTAAAACAAAAAGACTGTGTAAGCCCCAGCCCCAAACACACAAATCAATAGACACAGAGGCCTCTGATATCTTCAGCCGCTAGCAGGATGGCTGAGAATTGTTTATATTTCTGGATTTGCTTGGAACACATGAGAAAGCAGGCCGCTAATGCCACTGAACTCAGATTATGCAGGAGGTAGAACTTCCTATTATTCTTACTGCAAAATCAGCTTTTGATATTTCAAGCTCACTACCCTCATTCAGGAACAGAAAGCCATATTTAGATAGCCTTTTATGTTTATTTTTCATATTTGATTTCAGACATGGATGATTGTTTTCAATGTTCAGAAGATCAGTATCCAAACATTGGCCAAGATATATGTCTTCCAAAAGAAATAAGCTTCCTGACTTACAATGAGCCTCTGGGGATCAGTTTCGTCACACTTGCTCTTTTATTGACCTTCACTACAACTTTGGTGCTTAGGATCTTCATCAAGCACAAAGAAACTCCCATAGTCAAAGCCAACAATCGGACCCTCAGCTATGTTCTCCTCATAGCCCTCGTTCTCTCCTTCCTTTGTCCTTTACTATTCATTGGCCAGCCCATAAGAATAACCTGTCTCCTTCGACAAACTGCTTTTGCAGTGATCTTCTCAGTAGCAGTGTCTTGCATCTTAGCAAAAACAACTATAGTGCTTCTAGCTTTCATGGCTACCAAGCCAGGGTCCAGAATGAGGAGATGGGTGGGGAAACATGTGGCCATCTCCATTGTTGTTTTCAGCTTCCTCGTTCAAGTGATGATTTGTAGTGCCTGGCTGATGGTTGCTCCCCCACTCCCTGATTTAGACAACCACTCAGTGACTAAAGTAATTGTACTGGAATGTAATGAAGGATCAGTCACCATGTTCTACTGTGTCCTAGGCTTCATGGGAATGCTGGCCATGGTCAGTTTCACTGTGGCTTTCCTAGCAAGGAAGTTACCAGACAGTTTTAATGAAGCCAAGTTCATCACCTTCAGCATGTTGGTCTTTTGCAGTGTGTGGCTGTCCTTTGTTCCTACCTACCTGAGTACCAAGGGAAAGTACATGGTGGCTGTTGAGATCTTTTCTATTATGGCCTCTAGTTTTGGGTTACTAGGCTGTATCTTCTTCCCCAAATGTTATATTATTTTGGTGAGGCCAGAGTTAAACAGCAGGGGACAGCTTACAATAAGAAAGAAATAAAGCATGAACAAGTGTATTTGATGTAGCATATAATAGCTGGACTGAAACCCCTTGTATTCATTTTGCCTCAACCCAACAAAACTCTCCCCAAAATCCCATAGAGCAGACCATGTAGCTGTTCTCCCTGGACATTCCTCTTACACTGTACCATTATTAAGGGAAGCAGTGGCTCATGTAACCTAGACTCATAGAGCTGGAAGGGACCCTAATTCCAAGATGATGATTACATATTTTGAAAATTCAGTTGGTTACAAGGTCTTCTGTAATGTGCTTCTAACTTCTAACTTCATCAATACACCACTGGTCTTTTATTATCTAATGAAAGGGTAATAAAAATAACAGATCTGAATATGTGACAAACACATTTTCTTCAGCAATTCCAGAGGGGATCCTTAGCATTGGATGAATAACTACATTGCTGCTTGATGGCTAACAGGGTATAATTTGAGCTGCTGCTACTAAAAAACTTTAAAAAACAGCAACTTGTGGACTTCCAGTGGCCACTGGGAAACTTAATGCATAGTATACTAAAACTGATCAGAATTAATCAGACTTGTGATCCACAAGTCTGATTTTGTATACTCCCAGATTGCGTCATTCTGGGAAAATAAACTACCATTTAAATGAGACATTTTTTATCTTGGAGAAGAGAAAACATGGTTTCTGCATAGAACAAACAGTTGCCGTCATACTGAGAATGGTGGTCTTATTGTTGCTGGAACTGCTTTCTTACAATGTATGTCAGGCTCACATAGCAAAATGCAGGCTCCAAGGTCCACAGCATCCACTTCACACATATCATCAGCCAGGAGATTTCCTCATTGGTGGCATTGTTTCCCATGGTGGTTTCATCTCATCTCCAGCAACATTCACTGAGGAACCCCCACCAGCGCTGCCTGAAGAGCTTGTGTAAGAACTAAGCCACTCATTTATTACAGCACAGGAATGATCAAACCTAGAGATGCAGCCTCAGAATAATGGCTGTGGCTACAAACCTATCCCCATTTACCCGGGGACATATGCTGATGTAAAAATCCATAGGAATCTCTTGTGAATTAAGAGAATACTGTAGAATCTCCCATTTCTTGATAGGGAAATGAATATAAATGTATTGAAATGTGTATATATTTGTAATTCTGAGGTAGCCCTTTTGAAAAGCCATTTTTGATAGACTTTATCTGAACAGGAGTGTTAGTGAGAATGAATTTTTTTAAAAAAAACCTGTTCTGAACCTGAATGCTCATATTGTTTCATTTTCTGATCTTAGGCTAATATTTGTTTCAAAATGATGGTATATATTATGAAGCATAGAATTCTGTGAATCATAAATGAGTTTCAGCAGGGACAAATGTCAGGTTCTGCACTTAGGCAAGAATTACCAGCTGCACAAATCTAAGACAGGGAACACCCGGCATGCCAGTAGCACATGTGAAAAGGAGTCTGCATCAACAGAAGTATAGTGCCCCAATCAAAATAGAGCAGCTCTATTCTGCCATGCTCAGACCACACCTGGTGTACTGTGTTCAGTTATGTCCAGCACTATTTAAGAAGGAAATTGACAAGCTGCAACATGTGCAGAGAAGGATGACACATATGGTCAAGGGTCTGGAAGACAAAATTATGAGGGGGTTGGGTATGTTTAGCTATGAAAATAGAAGACTGGTGGGATGTAGGATAGCTATTTTCAATTATCTCAAGGGCTGTCACCAGGAAGATGGTGCAAGCCTGTTTTCTCTTGCTCCAGAGGGAAGGACCCAAACCAATGGATTCAAGTTGCAAGAGAGGAGATTCTGTCTAAACATCAGGAAGAACTGGCTGATTATACAGTGAGAACTGTTCAGCAGTGGAATGGACAGGGAGTTAACTCCACTGAATTCGATATGAATAACTACAGTGTTGATATGTAAAAAGATATATCTGTTCCTTCTATTGCCATTTGCAACTCTCATTCTAGGGTGGTGCCTAAGCTTTACCAGCACATCGTCGCCTTGGCATTTGCAGTCAAGGAGATCAATGAAGACCCTCACATCTTACCCAATATCACCTTGGGCTTCCACTTATATGACAGCTATAACAATGCAAGGAGCACATATCTCGCCACACTGCTGCTTTTATCCAGGGTGGAGAAATTTGTTCCTAACTATATATGTGATATTGAAAACAATCTGGCAGGGGTCATTGGGGGACTTGATTCTGAAATCTCCTTTTATGTGGCAACTGTTTTGGATATCTATAAGATTCCACAGGTAGGCCACCTATGTACAATACCTAAATTAGCTTGCATAGATAAAGAGGCTGATTTCACAGCACCTGCTCAGGGTATATTACCAGTTCAGGGCGAGGATGAAATTGGAGCAGAATCAGTTCTTTGGAAAGTAAAGGTGGTACAGAATTAAAATAAAATAAAATTACCTGAATAAGGGGAAAGAAAGGCTGCAATACCAGAAAAAAAATGTGGTACCCCCAATCTCTTACACACACATCAAGGACATCCCAGAGGCCACTGGTGGGAGAGTGGGCTTGTTCCTCACCAGCCATGACTCCACACACAATATGTGTATGTTTAGGGGGAAAGCACTTTCAAATTAAACACACTCTGAAGTTATGACAAATTGCAGATATAATCCAGTTATGCAGGAAAACAGTAATAGTACTGAGCAGCTGGTTCCAAAGTGAAATAAATGTTCATAAATGATGTCTGAGGTCTTGAAAAAGAAGAGGGAGAAATGGCAGTTCTGCTGTATCTTGGGGTATGTGCATCATGAATACGAAAGAAGATCCAGAGAAGGAATGTGTATGCGACCCAAGTTGCAATTCTGACATGGCTACAGTAAATAATGTCTAATGCAGTGTTAGGCAATCCTCTGTTTAGGGCATGGTGCGTCCCTCCAATCATTTTTGTCCATCATACAAGATGCTGCCAAATTTTGCAAGTATGCATAAGTTTTAAAAAAAGAAAAAGAAAAAGAAAAGAAATGTTTAACAAACAGAAATGGGAGATGTCCCCAATTTTCAGGCCATCTGTGTGTGTATTTTTGTATGAATGAGAGAGGGCGTGCAACCCCTGGTGGGAGGCAAAGGGCATATCTGACTAACAGGATTCGCCACATAATGTATATGAATAGTTTGAAAGAACTATGCAAATATAACTTTGCCTCTTCTCTTCCTCCATTTCGTCTTTAGCTCATTTATGGCTCTGCTCCAGTGATGAACGATAAAAGCCCAGGGCTTCCCTTCTACCAGATGGCAGCCCCAGAAGCCCTTCAGTATGAGGGAATTCTCTCTTTGCTTCTGCATTTCAGGTGGACATGGATTGGAGTCATTGCAACGGACAATGACAATGGAGAAAGATTTGTGCAAACCATTTTCCCAATGTTTACCAAGAGCGGCATCTGCTTTGCATTCCTAGAAAGAATCCCCAATTTTAGTTTTATTTCTGAAGTTCCTGACATGCTACGTCAGGGGGCAATGATAAACGAGGAAATTTTTAGCAGCAAAGCTAACGTAGTGATTGCCTCTGGAGAATCTTTTTCCATGGCATCTTTAAGATTGCTTTCATACTTTTCAGATCATGATGACATGACAAAGAATGTAGAAAGTAAAGTATGGATAATAACAGCACAGGTTGAGTTCGCTTCATTTGTCTTTCAAAGGAACTGGAATTCAGGAGTGTTCAGTGGTGCTATATCCTTTGAAATTCACTTCAGAAACCCACCAGGATTTCATCAGTATGTTGTGTACAGAAACCCTTCCAGCACAGATGGGGACGGTTTTATCAGGGACTTCTGGCAACAGGCCTTTGAATGTGTATTCCCAGATATCGTTGCAGGCAAGGTGGAGGGGAATATTTGCACCGGAGAAGAGAAGCTGGAGAGCCTTCCTGGATCACTTTTTGAAATGAGCATGACAGGCCACAGCTACAGCATCCACAGTGCTGTCTACGCCATGGCCCATGCTTTACATGCCATGTCCACATCCAGACTCAGACATAGAAGAATGGCGTACAGAGGGAGAGGGAAGAATCTGAATCAACAGTTTTGGCAGGTAATGGCTGAACATCCTCAACTGGCAAAGCCCTGTTACTTTCTGACACTGTATGGGTTCAAACATTTGCGCAGGTTTATTAGGAAGAAAACCCAGAACTGAATTTATAATTCTGCAAACAGAGTAGGAGGTGGCACTGATATGATAGTATCCTAGATGATTCCCCACATATTCTGCTGCTTGCAAATGACAGTAGGCCCTATAGGAAAGGGAAATGATGGCCGTGTCCTTCCTTGAGCAGGTAGGTAAAGGTACCCCTGCCCGTACGGGCCAGTCGTGTCCGACTCTAGGGTTGTGCGCCCATCTCACTTAAGAGGCCGGGGGCCAGCGCTGTCCGGAGACACTTCCGGGTCACGTGGCCAGCATGACGAAGCTGCTCTGGCGAGCCAGCACCAGCACAGCACACGGAAACACCGTTTACCTTCCCGCTATAAAGCGGTACCTATTTATTTACTAGCACTTAGAGGTGCTTTCAAACTGCTAGGTGGGCAGGAGCTGGGACCGAAGGACAGGAGCTCACCCCACCGCGGGAATTCGAACCGCCGACCATACGATCAGCAAGTCCTAGGCACTGAGGTTTTACCCACAGTGCCACCCGCGTCCCCATATTTGAGGTACTGCCCCATATTTGAGCAGAAAGCATTTGTATGAGGGAAGCTTTGCAGACCAATGATATCCCATTCCATTCAAAGATCGGTTTCAGATCATCTCCATTGCCGAACGTTTCAGCTCTGAAACATCGAAAACCGGGAAGTAAGTGTTCCGGTTTTCAAACCCGAATTGAGAGAGCCAATATGAAGCAACGCCTTGGAAATCAAATGTTTTGGAAGTTGAAAGTCCTTCCAGAATGGATTACATTCGAATTCCAAGGTTTGACTGTCCTGTCCTGTGTTTGAAGAGAAAGCATTTGTATGAGGGAAGCCTTACAGCCCAGTGAGGTGCCACTGCATTCATATATAGGAAGCTGTGGCAACGGTTAAGAGAGATGATCAGCATTCCCTCTATCCCATCCCAACCAAATTCTTCCTTAGAGCAGGTGGTCGCACACCACTGCCATGTCTTCCGAGATGTTCAGCGACGAGGAAGAGGAGGAGGAGAGAGAGAAACCTCGCTACTCACACATATTTAACTTTTCCAAACAATTGTCTATTCTGCTTTCAATCTAGCTCCATCGCTTTCTGAGAAGCATCTCATTTAACAATACGGCAGGAGATGTGGTCTTCATCAACCAGAATGGAGAGGCAACACCTAGCTTGGATATTGTCAATTGGATTATATTCGCCAACCAAAGTTTGCACAGAGTGAGAGTTGGGAGGATAGATCCACAGGCTCCTCCAAACCAATCATTACTCCTTGATGAAGATGCCATCACATGGCACAGTTGGTTTAACCAGGTAGGGTTGCATTGTTTGCTAATTCAAAAGAGATTAAGTATTGAATAAGCAATCATTATCCACCTATGGGTCTACTCACTGTCTTTTGAGCTGCAAGTTGATGAGTGGTGTATGGCCAAAGCATCCAGGTACTAGATTATGAACCAAAAGCTTACTGGAAAAAGTCACACATGGATTAAAGGCAAATCTTTTATTAAGGGGATTACAAAACAATATCCCAGCCATTCAGATACCCCATTACAAGATACATCTTCATCTGAATGTGGGTATATTAGTTTTCATATGAAAAGGCCTGGATACAGGAGGGAAGGTTTTATTTCAGTCAAATAGAGTCTCTGAGTACATTTCCCCAGTGCTAAAGGGTTTGTGTGCTGAAAGACCATGAAGCTATGAAGTGGATTTCTGCAAGACCATTATGCTCTTGAAGCAACCTTACATCAAACTTTGCAGAAAAGTGGTAACGGACTGATTAAATGGATTATTATTTTCCAGTGGAAGACTTCAACCAGAATCCTAAGTAGAAAAAGAAAACTATTGTAAAATAAAGCAAAGAAATTGAGATTTCTTTAAACTTATTAAATACTGGTTTTTAACTGAGTGAAATATTATGTACAAATTTATAACCCCCAGGATTTTGTCTTTCTTGCAAGAAAGGTGAGGAAATGAAGTGGTTGGGGAAAGGAGGGATAATAATACCAGAGAAAGAAAGCGAGGACAGCAGCAGATGCAGCAGACTTCTTCTAAGGGGGGCACTGGAAGAGGTGGAAGCAGGAGAAGTGGTGAAGATTGAGTGAGTGAAGGAGGGAAAGAAGAAGAAAGGTGTGAAGAGCAAGAGACAGAGCATTAGGAATGGATGCATCAATCTTTTAAAAAGAGTGATCTCAAAACATGTTTTCAAAGGTATATATTGTTCTTACCATGCTG
Source organism: Podarcis tiliguerta (assembly GCF_965153285.1). Lineage (NCBI taxonomy): Eukaryota > Metazoa > Chordata > Lepidosauria > Squamata > Lacertidae > Podarcis > Podarcis tiliguerta. Next base: position 40,533,870 of record NC_139546.1, on the reverse strand, counting down.
AGAATTGTGTTGCAGCATTCCAAGGAGTGTCATGGGCACTAGATAGCTAATTTCCAATTCATGTATTTGTCCAGAATATTTTTGTATTGGAATTCACAAATACCGCATTTCTCAAAATAATAATACCCACCAATCTGGATGGGTTTTCCCAGCCGCTCTGGATGTCTTATTCGGAACTCTTCCCCAGGCAGCATCTGATGGGTTCAAGTATAGGTATAGCCACCGGCACCAAAATCAGTTCTAGAGCTGTCTACCTAGTGGAGAGCATACTCAACATTAACAATTCTAACAAAACTAGAGTAACTTCAAACTGTACCATAATGGATAAAGCAATATTTGCAGAACAGATGGGGCACTGCACATCCCAGAGCAATATAGATGGAATATCACATAATTTCAAACATTGCTAGTAATAATAATAAGAATAATAAGAATAATAAGAAAAGGAGAAATGGCTCTCTATATAGCCATTACATATTGCTGATATGCTGTGTCAGTTTAGTAACATAGAGAAAGAACAGAGGACATAAAGGATTCCAAACTCATTAGTCTCTTGATGAACATTCTACTGTTTCATTTATGGAATAGACTCAGCCTCTTTCTGTCTGTACTGAGAGATGTCTTCCAGGATCCAGCAAGAAAGTGAAGGAGGGACAGCCACCTTGCTGCTATGATTGCATCCCATGTCCAGAGGGGAAGATTGCAAACCAGGATGGTAAGAGAAATAAATAGTTTCAATAGATCCAGACTCAGTACTTCAGATTGAAAGGTGTTGTAATGATGGCTGAGTTGAAGGTTCAAAAGAGGTGTTGATCTACTGTGTGTCTGATTCTGCCTTTTTGTGATCACTGCCCTTCAGATAGTCTAAATATGCTAATCAAATGAGAATGCCTATGCATTGAGAGTAGTTGGGTAGTATGTGGCTCAACTCATATCAAGAGGGGGCTTGTCACTGCACCAAGGCTACTGGAATGATGCATTCCAATTTCATGAGGAGCGATAGCCCTGGCTGTGCCATTTACATACCACATAGCTCTGAACTGATTGAATTCAACAATACCACATTACAGACAGAATTCAACATGTGTTTTGATTTAAACAGAGCTTCGTTTCTTCTCAGACAGAAAGTAAACATTTCAGCAAGCTGATATGATATGAGCTAATTTCTTTATTTCCCCCCAGATATGAATGACTGTAATAAATGCCCAGACCAAGACTATCCAAGCAGGAACCGTGATGCCTGTCTACCCAAGGATATCAGCTTCTTGTCTTATGAAGAACCTTTGGGCATCAGTTTAGCCTGTTTCTCTCTTTTCCTTTCCCTGATCACAGCTCTGGTACTAGGTACATTTATAAAACACCACGACACACCCATTGTCATTGCAAACAACCGAAACCTCAGCTACACTCTCCTCATCTCTCTCCTGCTCTGTTTCCTTTGTGCTTTGCTATTCATTGGCCAACCTGAGAAGGTCACGTGCCTCCTCCGACAAACAGCTTTTGGCATCATCTTCTCAACTGCTGTTTCTTGTGTCCTGGCAAAAACCTTCACTGTGGTTTTGGCCTTCATGGCTACAAAACCAGAGTCCAGGATGAGGAAATGGGTGGGCAAAGGACTAGGCCACTCCATTCTCCTTTCCTGCTCCATTGTTCAAGCAGGGATATGTACTGTGTGGCTGGCAACCTCTCCGCCATACCCAGATGTGGACATGTACTCAATGACTGAAGAAATTATACTAGAATGTAATGAAGGGTCTGTAACAATGTTTTACTGTGTCCTCATCTACATGAGCTGCCTGGCAACTGTCAGTTTTGCTGTGGCTTTCCTCGCCAGGAAGTTACCAGACAGTTTCAATGAAGCCAAGTTTATCACTTTCAGCATGTTGGTCTTCTGCAGTGTTTGGCTCTCATTTATTCCTTCCTACCTGAGCACCAAGGGAAAATATATGGTAGCTGTGGAGATCTTCTCCATCTTAGCCTCCAGTATTGGGTTGCTGGTTTGCATCTTTTCCCCAAAATGTTACATAATCATTCTGAGGCCTGAGCTGAACAATAGGGAACAGCTAATAAGGAAGAAAAATTAAAGAAATAAGAAACCTGTCCTTTGCTTTAATTTGTGCTTTTCTTTGTGTGTACAGTAGAATATTTCTCCTCCTCCTCCTCCTCCTCCTCCTCCTCCTCCTCCTCCTCCTCCTCCTTCTTCTTCTTCTTCTTCTTCTTCTTCTTCTTCTGTGAAAGTGTTGCCAATAAATTGAAAGTAACTTTTTCACTTCATGATTCCACTGTGTGAAATAGATGTGTTTAATTTTGTTAAGAGTTAACGCTGTGAAAATCTTAAGGTGGAGAAGGGAGATTTAATCAATTTTTATTCACCATTTTATACATCTCAGCACTGATGTCGGCAGACGAATGGGGAGTAGGGTCTGGCTACGAGAATGAGAGAACACAGGCACAGCCAGAGTGGGTGAATTTAGAACACCCCCCCCCCCCGTTGCACTGTTAAAGCAACAGACACAGGAAACGAGCAATCTGGGAATGAAGGAGGAGATTACCTTGAGTGTGTTGCTAGGCAACCAGAGGGAAGGCAGCGAACAGCGTATACTTCGTTAGATAGTGCAGATGAAGTCTGTCCTATTTCTCTTTGAAGCAGACAAGAGGAAAGGGTTAAGAGTCATCAGAAGGACAGGTGGGGAAGGACCGGATATTGTCGGGCTCCGTGTTGCTTGTGAGGTGGGGACTCAGATTGAGCACCTCGTAGCCAAGAAATGACAGGCTTTTGCCGCTCTCTGAATATTAATTGTAAATAAACATACCATAAATCTGCAGAGTCTAATTACTTTTTATTGGAGCTTGTTGCCTGCCTGAGATCATTACATCTGAGCTCTTTCTGTTGCTCATCCAGTAATTGCTGCATGATACCAACACTCAATGGAGTGTTCAACAACATTTTTGCCACCCTAACAGTCTCTGCCTTGAACACTTGTGTCTCTCTTCTTAGGGAGGAGCACATTCGCCCTGTGGAATGCTCTACCATCAGATGTCAAAGAAATAAACAACTATCTGACTTTTAGAAGACACCTGAAGGCAGCCCTGTTTAGGGAAGCTTTTAATATTTGATGAATTATTGTATTTTGCTGGAAGCCGCCGAAAGTGGCTGGTGCAACCCAGTCAGATGGGTGGAGTATTTTGAATTATTTTGAGTTTTGCGTAAGGAATTAAGGGGTGGAATGGGAAAGGGAAAGAGAAGAGAGAGAAAGGAAATGGGCAGCTTCTGACTAGGCACTGGGCCTTGATGTTTGAAGAAGCCATCCACATTAACCTAGAATAGTGGTTGTGCTGTGGGTGGATGTGTTTAAACTATCTCTTCAAGCCTAAAAACCAGGACAAACTCAAAGCTTCCTCTCCTCATTTTAGTGAACCCCCTTTTATTTCAGTGATTATGGGGTAAGTGGGTAGGTGGAGTCTTCAATTTTTTTCTAGGGCAGAAATTACTGGAAATACAGAGGCAAAAGCACATTTTCATAGATGTCACATTATCTCCACTGTGCTGTACTTGGAACAAGGGAGCGAGTGGGGCTGTCATCTAAACCACCGGTTCTCTTGGGTTTGCCAATTGTAAGGACAGCAGTTTGAATCCGTGTAATGGGTGAGCTCCTGTTCCTCAGTCCCAGCTCCTGCCAACCTAGCAGTTCAAAAGCATACCAGCGCAAGTAGAACAGCATTTACATGAGCCCTATCACTCATCCCAGCATCCAGTTGTGCCAGAAGCACTTCAGTCATGCTGGCCACGACCCAAAAAGTTGTCTGTGGACAAACACCGGCTCCCTCGGCCTGAAGCAAGATGAGCCACATAGTCAAGTTTTACTTAACCATCCAGGTGTCCTTTACCTTTGCCTTTACTTGGAAGGGCATATGTCAAAATCAAGCACTATCTCAGGGGCATTGTGGGAAAGGATAGGTGGGGTATAAATAAGTTGTGGTTGTTTCCCACAGTTTCCCACAGATTTTGGTTTCATTTTGCAGCCAGCACTTCCACAAAAGGGACAAAGAGTTAAAAGTAATATAAAATGAAAATTCTTAACAATCTAATTTCCAATTAGCAGACAAATCACATCAGTTTTAATTTGTCACAGTCTCAAAAGAAATTTAAAGAATGCAAATTTAGCTGACCAATGCTCTGTTAATCTTTGGGGCTATTACATGGCGTTTGGGCACAATGGAGGTTCCACGCACTACATCATTCACCCCATTTGAAAATCCATAACTCCCTTGATTTTAATGGGCCTTCTCTGGTTATGACTTGGATTAGACATCACCGTTTCAGAAACATGTGAGTATAATTAATCATTTTTATTGATTTAAAGTCCTTCTGTTTCCTATTTTCTTTCTAAAATCCAGTGGTACATGAAAGACAAGAAAAGAAGAAGGGACTTAGAAAAGGCTTTGGCTGAGATAAACATGTTTGCCTTAAAATATTACACAGAATCTGTAATTCAAAGCAAGTGATTACCTCTCCTGTAATTATTCAGAATTACATCTTCTCCCCTTCCCTAGGGACCTCCTCTGCCCACATGAAAAACAATGAAACTAGGACTGGAAGGTCTTATTAATAACTATCAACTATACAGAGTTGGGTCTATAGACATACGGAGATTGATCAGTCTGACTTTGAATCATCTGTGTGAGTGACCATTCGAGTTAGCCTTTGCTGCTCAGGATATCAGGAATGGCAGTAGCAGAAAATGTGAACTTGTGCGTAAATGAAGAACCCCTTTCAAGATGGTAGTGTTTCGGTTGCTGGTGCTCTTACTGTCACTGCAGGGGATGTGCACGTTTCTGCATATTTCTCAATGTTCCATCAGAGAACCTGTCCCTATTCTTCACAAATATTATCAGTCAGGAGATCTCATCATTGCCGGCATTATTTCTCAGATCTACATATTTTCAGACACCTTAACCTTTGAAAAACACCCATCTCAGGAATTTTCAGATGACCATATGTAAGTAGCTGGATTTGGAGGGAGGCAGGGACATAGTATATCATAAATAAATTTACAGCCAACCCAGCCTGCCTGTTGGGATTTGCCTTCACCTGGATTTGCCTCCAATGGAATGAGAAATAGTTGGACCTCATTTCTTAACATCCACCACATTTGATCTTACAGGCAGGAATCTGATATCTAAACCCATTCTCTGGAGGTTATGTAAACACAAAATGGCAATAAACAGTGTATTGAGCAAGATAATATTTGTGTTCTCTCTCCATTTCACTTTGGGAGATTTGACAGAACTCCTGGAACTGATTTAAATAGGACTATTGATGGGACGCGGGTGGTGCTGTGGGTAAAAGCCTCAGCGCCTAGGACTTGCTGAACGAAAGGTCGGCGGTTCGAATCCCTGCAGCGGGGTGCGCTCCTGTCGCTCGGTCCCAGCGCCTGCCAACCTAGCAGTTCGAAAGCACCCCCGGGTGCAAGTAGATAAATAGGGACTGCTTACTAGCGGGAAGGTAAACGGTGTTCCGTGTGCTGCGCTGGCTCGCCAGATGCAGCTTGTCACGCTGGCCACGTGACCCGGAAGTGTCTGCAGACAGCGCTGGCTCCCGGCCTCTAGAGTGAGATGAGCACACAATCCTAGAGTCTGCCAAGACTGGCCCGTACGGGCAGGGGTACCTTTACCTTTACCTATTCTAAAAAGGTCATTGGATTTCATGACACTCTTCATATCCACATATAGAAGTTAGTATTTATTTAATTTTCATGTCCTATATCTTTGTTGTGAATGCAGTGAGAAACATTGCAAAATACATTTATTTGCTGTGAAATGAAGGTATACCCTGACTAATTGGCATTGCTTACTCAAATTTGTGAAGGAATAAATCAGATTTTATCTTGCAAGATTTACTGTATTTCACAGAACACAGCAGTCAAAACTGCTAAACCATTGGCCAAGTTCAACCATTATTATTTTTTAGCCTTCCCCCTTTACTAAAGCCTAAGCAGTTGATTAAGAAAGCACGTTCACTGCTGGGGATAATAATCATTTGAAGAATAGACAGGGAGTGATTTTCCTACTCATAGCAATGCTGGCTTGGTCACACATTAGTGTATACAGGTCAGTCGAAGAATTTAAATTCATATTTTGATTTACCCATTTCAAATACTCATTTTTCTATTACAAGCTTTATTTAATTTTTTAAAACATTTACCAAGGATAAATATTGGCTTCCAGAACAAATGCTTATACAGATGTCGAGTCTTGCGCGCAGACGTCCACATGGCATCAAAACAGGCTTGAAACATATTTTACATTAGAAAGTAAACACACCCACAGGATATACTTAAAACTAGAGCATGAAGATAATTTCTCCATAGTGGCTGCTGTGAGCCTACGTAATTTTTAACCCATTCTTAGAAAAACCCAAACAAAAATGCTACATTGGTATTTGCTTATTAGGCTGTGTATTCTGTGTGAATGAAGAACATGCAGACTAGAAGAGGAGGTTAAGGGGTGATATGATAGCCATGTTCAAATACATAAAAGGATGTCACATAGAGGAGGGAGAAAGGTTGTTTTCTGCTGCTCCAGAGAAGCGGACACGGAGCAATGGATCCAAACTACAAGAAAGAAGATTCCACCTAAACATTAGGAAGAACTTCCTGACAGTAAGAGCTGTTCGACAGTGGAATTTGCTGCCAAGGAGTGTGGTGGAGTCTCCTTCTTTGGAGGTCTTTAAGCAGAGGCTTGACAACCATATGTCAGGAGTACTCTGATGGTGTTTCCTGCTTGGCAGGGGGTTGGACTCGATGGCCCTTGTGGTCTCTTCCAACTCTATGATTCTATGATTCTAAGACTACAAGTAACTTTTGACCAGCAGATATTAAACAAACAAAACACCTCATCCAGATTCCCTAGAGGCCAGAATAAATAAAAACACCTTATTGAATTATGTCTTCTATAGATATACTAAGAGACTCTCTAAGAAGTCCTGGAAGTTGAGATGGTTTTAAGAGACATCATAGATTCATGAGCCAGTTTACTTTTACACGCCTGTGAAATGTTAGATTACAACCTGTTTTTGTACAATATCTGAACTGGATACTGAACTGAAAAGTAATCAATGTTACGATCTGAAGCAGATGAACCTGTAACTCTCAATACAGGGTGCTGACTCACCTCTACCAGCACATCCTGGCCTTGGCATTTGCTGTAAAGGAGATCAATGAAAATCCCCAGATCTTGCCCAACGTCACCCTGGGCTTCCACATTTATAACAGCCATTTCAGTGCAAGCTGGACCTATGAAGCCTCAATGGAGCTTCTCTCAAGAAGGGCCAAGGCCATCCCTAACTATAAATGTGATGCTGAGAGCACTCCAATAGCAGTCATTGGGGGACCTAACTCTAATGTCTGTCTTCACATGACACCCATCCTGTCTACCTACAAGATACCGCAAGTAAGATCTAAATACATTCACACCTCAATTTCACTGAATTCACTCTTTCAGAAGCAATACATGAAATGCAGCTATTCTTTGAAATTCCCACTTCTCTTGATTTTGCAAAGCAGTTCTCCAGTCAAATAATGTGTCCAAAAAAGCACAGATTAAGGTAAAGTGTGCATAAAAAAATTCACATTTGTAAAAATATCCTTCAAATGCATTGTATTCATGAAATTGCTTTGCAGAAATGTGCATGTTAGGTAAAATTTGCATCCAGGTTTTGTATTTTAGGAGAAATGTAATCCTGCAGTCTGTAGGGTCTACTTAACCAGCATGGTCCCTGTCAGAAATGAACAGAATAGGGAGATTAGCATGATGATATCATGGTATCATCTACTCATCACTGGAGAATTCACTCCTGCAGAGTTCAGGGGTCTGCTAAACAACTAGTTCTGAGATTTTGAATCACTTGAGTTTGCACTGAAATAGTGATTGCAATATTTTTTTAAAAAAATTAATGCTGTCATTATTGTGAGCTGTTTTGAGGTCAGTTTTGTTGTTTGGAAAGCAAGTGTAAATATTACTTAGAAATCACAACTCAAATAAAATATGTTCCCTCCAGGGAATGTACTGGCAAAAATGTATCCTACAGGACTGAATCTACTCATCTCTGCAGTATTATGGTAGTGGTTCGGCCATATGTTTATGTTATATTGCCTCCCACTGATAGAAGCGATTGGCCTTCATTCACATTAATGCCTCCTAATATAAACATTGAAGGATGGATTGGGTTTCTAATGATGTTTGAGTATAATCATCACAATATGGCAAGCCTCTCACTAAAAATTCACAGAGAACACAAATACACACGAGCAAATGTTTTATATTGATAAAAACTTTTCCTCTCTCACTTCTTTTTTAAAACCTTTAGGTCATATATGGTTCTTCACCAGTCATGAATAAACAATCTCAAGGAGTTTTCTTCCACCAGATGTTTCCAAATGGGGACCATCAATATAGAGGAATCATCAAGTTACTGCTGCATTTCCAGTGGACATGGATTGGAGTGGTTTCTGATGCTGATGAAAATACAGAAGGTTTTATAGAGAATGTACTTCCACTGTTTTCCCAGAGTGGCATCTGCTTTGACTTCATTGAAACTTTCCCAAAGATAACATCTTCCAGTGGTGTCACGGACATGGTGGGGGAGGGCTTTCACTGTGTCAATGTTATTATGGGAAGCACTACGAATGTTGTGGTTGTACATGCAGAAATTCAGACGATGATGGTAATGAAAATGGTGCCCCAGATTGTAAACTTTGAGCATATACCAATAAGAACCAAGGGTAAAGTCTGGTTCCTCACAGCCCAGATGGATATCACATCATTTCCATTCCAAAGAAATTGGGACATAAGTTTCCTTCATGGTTCTCTGTCCCTTGCCATTCACTCAGTGGATCTGTTAGCTTTCCAGAAGTTCCTTCAGATCAAGAACCCAAGCACAGAAAAAGAAGATGGTTTTATCAAGGACTTCTGGGAAGAGTCATTTAACTGTTCATTCTCCAGTTCTGTTACAGATAATATAGGTAGGCAAATTTGCACTGGGGAGGAGAAGCTGGAGGCACTTCCTGTGTCTGTTTTTGAAATGAGAATGACTGCCCATAGCTACAACATCTACAATGCAGTCTATGCGGTGGCACATGCTTTGCACATCAGACATTCATCCCAATTCAAGCTCAGGGGAATGGCAAAGGGAGTAAGATGGGAGCTTGCAAATCAACAACCGTGGCAGGTAATGTCCTGAAGATACTTCCATATATTTGGGGGTGGGGAAATGGGCAAGCTCTCTCAACCTTCTATGGGATTAACAAGTTGTTGGACTTTTATTGTTTTATTCAGCTATATAATTTAGGTCTGATTGTGTATTGCAATTCACTCCGGGATTTATTAGCGTAGAGTGAGTTTTTTTATAAAAAGATTTTGTTTTTTAAAAAACAACCACATTGGGGTTAGGATATCAAAAATTTCTTAAGCATTTCTGTCATTGCATAGAAACCTGTCTTATATCAAATACAGACCACTGGTCCATGTAGATCAGTATTGTCTACACTGACTGACAGAAACTCCCCAGGATTTCAGGCAAAAACCATTCCTGGGCCTACTTGGAGATGCCTGGGATTGAACCTGGAACCTTCTGCATTCAAGCATGTAAAGGTAAAGGTAAAGGGACCCCTGACCATTAGGTCCAGTTGTGACCGACTCTGGGGTTGCGGCGCTCATCTCGCTTTTTTGGCCAAGGGAGCCGGCGTACAGCTTCCGGGTCATGTGCCCTGCATGACTAAGCCGCTTCTGGCAAACCAGAGCAGAGCATGGAAACACCGTTTACCTTACCTTATCTACTTGCACTTTGATGTGCTTTCAAACTGCTAGGTTGGCAGGAGCAGGGACCGAGCAACGGGAGCTCACCCCATCGCAGAGATTCGAACTGCTGACCTTCCGATCATCAAGTCCTAGGCTATGTGGTTTGACCCACAGCGCCACCCAAGTCCCATTCAAGCATGTACTCTACTGCTAAACCAAAGCCCTTCTCCAGGTGCCTTACTGGAAAAAGCAGACGAGGGTATAACTCCTCATTTTTGCCCATACTAGAAACAGCAACAGGACTGCCATCAGTAGCATTGCCAGCCATGATATCTCACCCCATAATAGTTACATCCATACCACAGACTTAAATCATGGGCACTGCAGTCTAAAGGTAGTAGAGGTATTTTGATAGAAAGACCTAAAGCTCTCTTGATAAGCCTACAATGTGCAAGGCTCTTTCGTGTAAGCCAAAACAGTGGAAGTTAAAGTAGTGGTGCAGTTGTGGCCAATATTCCATGATGTAGGATTTTATGTGACCTTTTCCTGTTTCTAACATTAGTTTGCACAAAGCTTTCAAGAGATCGTAATCCCAAGCCTTCCTGTTGCATGTATTTTTACCACATTTTATGATAGCATAGTTTGAACTTTTATATGTATCTTCCTTCTTATTTTCATTATTTAGCTCCATCACATTCTCAGAAGTATTTCATTTAACAACACTGCAGGAGAAAAGGTGCATTTTGACCCAAATGGTGAATTAATTGCTGGCTTTGACATTATAAACTGGCTCACGTTTCCAAATCAGTCCTTTCTTAGAGTAAAAATTGGGAAGATAGACTCCCTGGGTACCCAGGAGAAATTATTCAACATTCATGAGGATGCCATTGTATGGCCCAACCAATTTAACCAGGTGGGTTCTCTGCACTATTCAGGGTTCATTCAATCACTTGACCAATGATCAGGAAGAAGATAGTTCCCTATGTGGCTGTTTCTCAATATTCTGTAAATATAGTGAGCCCTATTCAAACTACAGCTTTCAATCTGAACATTCATGTTGTAGTTACATATTAATGTGCCACATAATGTTCATTCTGCACTTTAAAGGAATCATTCATTCAGAGTGGTAGGCATCTTCTTTCACTGTTATTTGGGGGTTGGTTGGTTTGTTGGTTGGTTGGTTTGCTAAAACCCATTTTTCATTTGTGAAACCTACTCAGCAATGCCAGTGATGGTAGGACAAGTAAGTACCATTGCCTCTCCACATCAACCATTACCACCATCTGGTTCAATAATTGATGTGTGTGTGTGTGTGTGTGTGTGTGTGTTATGGTGGAGGATCTAAAAGCCCACTGCATTTGCAATACTCTCTAGTGTTCACGATCTTACCTAAAACATTATATTCTGCCATTTATGAACAGACCCAGCCCATTTCTATATGTAATGATCATTGCCGTTCAGGTTATAGTCGGACAAAGAAGGAAGGGAAGCCATTTTGTTGCTATGATTGCTTCCCATGTCCAGAAGGAAAGATTTCCAACCAGAAAGGTAAGAAAGGTTAAAACATGTGATATATTGATGTATGTATGCCACCTACTTCATAGTTGATTTTGATCTGGTTATGTATATCAATGCATCTGTTTTTTTACGTTGATTTCCTTGATGTTCAAAACATTGCCCCAATTCACTGGTAATTGATTAGAAATACATTATAATTTAACTACAAACCTGCTTTTTATACACTGCTGTATCACTATTTAGTTATGTTTCCAGAGATCCATTTGAATACATAGGAATTCACGTAAACAAGTACCACTGATTTCAATGGATCTTCACTAAGCTTGACTAAATCTAAATCTGATCCATTGGCAATTGACTGAAACAAATACTACAGCCTCAGTGGAGAGAAGGGAAATAATGTTAAGTGACATTGTGTAATATCTAGGAAGAAAAGACAACTTCACAATGTGGCTATCTTTACTCACAGAAAATGGCACAAGGCCTAGGTTTTTTGAGAAACTACCGTTATTAGCTACATGGTGAGGCTGTTGAAAATGAGTTTCTTAATTTGCCTGTATGGGTGAGATGGTAGTGACCAAACAGGGGCGGTGAGATTAAAATGTGTTTGGGAAAGTGTATTTTAAAACATCAGCAGAACGATGAATATATTTCAGCTTATTAAAGTGTGGACATTTTAATAACAAAAAGAAGTCAACAACATTAGTTCTGTAGTAATAAATTATGGGTTAAGCACCTGTAGAAAATGTTTTCCATTGTTTTGGGGGTTAATGTGATCCCAAGTCTCCTAGGGTATAGGGAGATACAAGAAAGTCACTCAGAGCTGCTAATGAGTCTTGAATTCTTTTATCTGTACATGATCTCATCTCAGCTAAAGCACCAAGCACCAGGCCCAGGAAACAGAGCCTTTCTATCATTAAAACAAATGTTTCGGTCTGCTTATACCATGAGCCAGAACTTTCTTGTCAAAATCTTTCTTCTATTCCACTCCACAGCTGATCACCTTTACCATGCACATAGATTCACTGTTAAAATGAGCTGAGTAACAGCTGCAGCTTCAGAAAGTGTGGAACCACTAATTCTAGTCTGCTGAGATTTAATTTGATTCCAACTAGTGAAATAGTCTACAAAGTACACAGTTATTTCCATTATTTCCACAGATAAGACATTGAGTCAGGAATGGTCAGGTGGGGGGGTAGGGGGGGCAGTGGGGCCTAGTCTGTGTGGGCCAACAGACACTTTGATGAGTCAAATAGAAAAGTAGAATATAAAGCAAAAGGACTGTGGAAACCTTCCCTCCTACCACCACTAACTCTTAAAAGTGTGCAATTAATATGTTTTCTTTATTTCTTTTTCCAGACATGGATGACTGTGTTCAATGTCCCGAAGATCAGTACCCAAACATTGGCCAGGATATATGTCTTCCAAAAGATATAAGCTTCCTGTCTTACAATGAGCCTCTGGGGATCAGTTTCGTCACACTTGCTCTTTTATTGACTTTCATTACAGCTTTGGTGCTTAGGATCTTCATCAAGCACAAAGACACTCCCATAGTCAAAGCCAACAATCGGACCCTCACCTATGTTCTCCTCCTAGCCCTCGTTCTCTCCTTCCTTTGTCCTTTGCTATTCATTGGCAAGCCCACAAAAATAACCTGTCTCCTTCGACAAACTGCTTTTGGAGTCATCTTCTCAGTAGCAGTGTCTTGCATCTTAACAAAAACAACTATAGTGGTTCTAGCTTTCATGGCTACCAAGCCAGGGTCCAGAATGAGGAGATGGGTGAGGGGAAATCTGGCCATCTCCATTGTTATTTTCAGTTTCCTCATTCAAATGATGATGTGTAGTGCCTGGCTGATAGTTGCTCCCCCATTCCCTGATTTAGACAAGCACTCAGTGACTAAAGAAATTGTACTGGAATGTAATGAAGGATCAGTCACCATGTTCTACTGTGTCCTAGGCTTCATGGGAATGCTGGCCATGGTCAGTTTCACTGTGGCTTTCCTAGCTAGGAAGTTACCAGACAGTTTTAATGAAGCCAAGTTCATCACCTTCAGCATGTTGGTCTTTTGTAGTGTGTGGCTGTCCTTTGTTCCTACCTACTTAAGTACCAAAGGAAAGTACATGGTGGCTGTCGAGAACTTTTCTATTTTGGCCTCTAGTTTTGGGTTATTGGGCTGCATCTTCTTCCCCAAATGTTATATCATTTTGCTGAGGCCAGAATTAAACAGCAGGGGACAGCTTATCATAAGAAAGAATTAAAGCATGAACAAGTCTATTTGATGTAGCAAATCATAACTGGACTACATCTCCTTGTATTCATTTTGCTTCTTCTCAGAATGCCTGAACCCAATAAAACTGTTCCCCAAAGCCAATACAGCAGCCCATATAGCTGGTCTGCCCAAAAAGTACTCTGATTAAGGGAAACAGTATCATAAGAGTTCTGGTCTGGTGGTTGCCAAGATGTGTTTAGTCGTCTTATGCTATGGTTACTTCCAGATTATTCTGAGAATGACCAAAAGGGTCAATTTCTTATTTGGGAGCCTGTTATTCCATTAGTTCATAGATGAGGTCCCTGTTGCTGCTGGAATCCTCCACGCTATCTATCACACAAAACACTGAGCAATGAATGGTCAATCAGAAGGTCACCTGTGCTTGAAAAAATTCCAGGATGTTTTAAATAATAAAATCTCAGAAAGTATTTGCAGCGATTCCCCAAGAGTGTCATTCCGTCAGCATGGGCTAGTGGAATGAGGTGCTTGATCCTAGGCCCAGTACCATGCCAACCCCACCTTTCACAGTAGTCAATAGAGTTGGATTGATTTCACCCAACCCCAGTATTTGTCTTATTTTCACCAAAAATTCTGAGCTTCAGCTAAAGTGTCCATTTCATGTTGGGGTGTGTGTGATTATGTGAGTGATCAGTCTTTAAACATAATGTCATTGACCACATGCGTATATCCTGGATATCCAGACGAGGAATGCCTTTGGAGGGGCTTCTCCCAAGCGATGTGGGCGAAGATGTCTGCAGAGGCACGCCCAAGGTGGTGGTGGTGCAGCTGGGCGAAATTGCCGGAAGGCCCCGGCTGAGATTGTGGTCCCGCATGCAAGAGGACTATGAAGAGTTGAAGGCAGCTCTTCCTGGACTCAAAATTGGGTCACTGATGGCAGTGACGTGTGTGGTGAGGTAGCCAATGCCCAGCTGCCACCGAGAGGGCCCAGATGAGCATCCAGAGCGCGGTGGCCAAAAAGGTTCTGGCCTTGGGCAGGGACGGTGAGCCGTCACCCGAGCATTATCTTCCGTGGCTTGATGGAGTTTATCTGTCTGTGATTGGGAATGATTTATGACTGACCTCCGTGTCAGCGGGGCTAAGGGATTGGTTACAGGTGTGAGTGGTTGCTGGCGAGTGTGGTGCTCGTGTAGCGGATAGGCTCTGGTGCAGGTGATAGGGATGGGGGAGCGCTCTCACCATCCCTATGTGAGGGGTATTCCGTTTAAGGAATCCAGGGACTCAGTGGTTTGGTCAACCGTGTGAGGGGATTGTGCCTGTGCCAGAGTCCAGGGGGACATCTGGGTGGTGGACATAGTCTGTTCCCGGCTTTCCAACTATCCAGGTGTTTACCCTAGGCTGACCTATGCTGGTGCCCTGGGTCAGCGCTACCTGCAACGGTGCAGGGAGCTAGTCGAACCAGAGCCTATGCAACTACTCACTTCCTGTAATCAATAAAGTTGTGACCTAAATTCTGCCAAAAACCAAACCAAAATTTGAGTCTTGTGTGAATTTATTTAAGGGGGGAGGTTTAAAGGTCTGATCACGCAACTAGTTCTCTGACCAAACTCTTCTGAGCTTCCTTATATAAATGCCTTTATTGAGCTGCTTTTCATGTGGTGCCCACTGCAATCTTGGGAGGCCACTATAACAAGGTCTCATTTGCAGACAGACTTTGTATTTGTGGTTAACCTTTGGGGGAAGACATCACTCATTATCTGTTAGCCTATCTCTTATATAGAGAACAAAGATTGCACTTTCTGAAACCTTTGTTCACTCAAGCAAGCAGGTATACCCCAGCAGAAGTGGTCTCGTTTCTTTATTTAGAGTGACAACAATAGCTTTGTAACATGAAAGATGGCTGGAAAGAAAGAAAGAAAGAAAGAAAGAAAGAAAGAAAGAAAGAAGAGATAAATTAGATAAAAGCTCTATAAATTATGGTGGTGAACTGGAGGTTTTATTTTGTGTCAATGTTGTGTACATTTGTCAGCCAAATAGACAAAATGTGTCATACAATCTCCAAACATCCAAGAGGCTGAAACTTTCCAGAGGTCCACAATGACACTTCTGTTCATGTTGGAGAGTTTCCTTTTTTGAAGGCCTTACTGTAGACATCTGTACCTGAAAATGAATATTGGAAAACTTTGATTAATCCCCCAAAATGGATTCCTATCTTAAATAAAGCTATATCCGAATTTAAGTTGTGCAAAGATTATTCCACATATAAGAACAATTGCCGACAAAATATTTACAAAATATATAGTGATATATTTTCTTTTTATGAACTCAGATTTTAGACTGACTTCATTTTTCTACTTTCCCCTGCCTTTGCTAAGACCCATTATACCTCTCCCTACTAAGCAGAACCAGCTGAGACTTTGGCTCATCATTATCTCTGTTGACAAACTGTTGGCAGGAGATGTTTAGTCCACCCTCTTCTTCCTTGGAAATCCTGCTAAGACCCAGTATAACTTTTCCTCCCTAGTAAGTAAGACCAGCTGAGACTTTGGCTATGATAAGGTAAACATGATTTTCCATTGCAATCTGGTATGAATCTGCAACTCAGAACTGATAATTATAATTATATCTCATCTTATTAATAGTCCCTTCAGCAGCTTCTCCTCATCCCAGGGGAGTTTCAGAAGCCACATGCACACTATGAACTAAGACTGGAAGACACAATGGATAGCCCCATTCTCTTTTTCCCCCAGAGAGAATGTGATAACCAAGACGGCTTGGCTACCACATCATTATCTCTGTTGACAGACTATTGACAGGAGATGCTTAGTCCACCCTCTTCTTCCTTGCAAATCCTGCTAAGACCCAGTATAACCTTTCCTCCCTACTGAGTAAGACCAGCTGAGACTTTGGCTATGATAAGGTAAAAATGATTTTCTTTTGAAATCTAATAGAAAACCTACAATTCAGAACTGATCATTATCTGCCATCTGATTATCAAATTAATCATAATCACTGCTGCTGCCTCTCCTCATCCCAGGTGTGTTTCAAAAGCCACATAAACACTATGAAGTAAAAGTGAAGGACACAATGAACAGCCCCTGTGCCCTTCAGAGCACATGCTAGATCCAAGGCTCTCTCAGACTGGTTGCAGATTTCCTTACCCTGAGAAGATCAATTTTTGGGGAGGGGCATTCCAGTGAGAGCTTTTGAACCAAAATCATTTGAATGATAATGTGCAGGGTTCCTATTGCTTTATGTTCTATTAGAGATCCACTTCCAATTCTTCACCAATACTATCAATCTGGGGACTTCATCATTGGTGGCATTATGTCTCAAATCTATATAGCTTCAAGTATATTAACCTTCCACAAACCTCCCTCTCCTGAATTATTTGATGACATGTTGTAAGGAATTGTGGGTTTTTTAAAATTTACATATACATATATATTTTAAATTTTTTTTAAATCCTTCATGAGTATATGTCTGCATTTGATGGGTGGTAATTTAAGAAGATGGTGATGATTCCGACTTCTCCTTCTCTGTACTTCAGATGTTTATGATGGGCTGGGGGAGTTCTCAAAATGCTTTGTGCAAGATCTGCCAACCTTAGGTTCATAATTTCAATATAAAAGGCAGGTCTAAAACTAGCATTTATCCATTATAAGATTACAAGAGAGTATAAACAGGATTGTTCACTTTCATTGCATTTAGGTTTTCAGGCTATTTCCCATGGAATACTTTGGATATAGAAAATCCATTTTTGGCTTTTCTCAAACCTGCCACAAATGGTTAATCACTCATATTTGGAAGTGATCTTCTTATACGTTTTGGACAGTACTTGTATGATTGGGTGATCAGGCACTGTCAACTCATCTAAGCAGACTACTATTATCACCACCACCACCATCATCATCATCAGTTGCAGTATGGTTGGCACGAATACCAGCTTACTTTCTGCAAACAAAAGTACATTCCTATTTGAAATATGGCCCTAGGTCACATTCTGTTGTCGTATATCCACCAAAGGTCCACATACCAATATGACATTGCACTGGTAGACTTGTTTTCTCATTTCCAAACGATTAGAGTATCAGAGTCATAATAGAGTCATAAAACAGTATCAAAAAACCTTAGGTGTTTGAGATTTCTCTCATGCATGCTACATATTTCAATAGATTAAATCCATATTCATTCAGTGGAGTTTGAATCCACATTCATTCATTCATACAAGTTTTGTGTGAATGGTGACATGCACATAATGTGAACACTTTTACTTTCTGAGATTTTCAGAAAACAATAGCAAGGGGAAAGGTGAGTGTTTTGCAAGCCTCTGCTCATAAAGGTTGTAATTTGACAGCATTCAAAGCTGTTAGAGGGCATCATGTCCCTACCTACCTGCCTACCTATCTAGAAAAATTTTCTTGAACTGTGGGCATGCCATCGATTTTTCTAAACATACACTGTTATACAATATGTAACTCTCCTCACAGGCCAATGACACAACTCTACCTACCTGAAAAAATTTCCTTGGACTGTCGGCATATAATCTATTTCTATAAACATGTTATACAATATGTTACTCTCCTTACAGGCCAATGACACAACTCTATCAGCATATTCTGGCCTTGGCATTTGCTGTGAGGGAGATCAATGAAAACCCACATATCCTACCCAATGACACACTGGGCTTCCACATCTATAATAGCCATTTCATTGCCAGATGGATCTATCAAGCCTCACTAGCAGCTCTCTCCAGGAAAGGAATTGTTCCTAATTACAAGTGTGATGTTGAGGACACTCCCATAGCTGTCATTGGGGGATCAAACTCAGATTCATGTCTCCAGATGGCCACCATCCTTCATATGTACAAGATGCCCCAGGTAAGATGTGTGCATGGAGCATGGGCAGAGATGAAAACATGTACACTTGGATTTGATGATATGTGTTCAGCTTGAACGTTGTTACTTGATCAGTTGAGGACTTAGCCATCTTTAAAAATCGGAGGTGCATCATAGACCTCAAGGACAAAAGAATTATGGCCTCAAGAACATAGAGATTTGTGATACTGCCTGAAGCAGTTTTTTAAGAAGTGGTGATAGGTCATAACACAATTCGCTACCACTTTTCTTTTCCCATTTGTCCTTACTTTTAGCTCATCTATGGCTCTTCTCCCATGATGGAAAACAATGTACAAACTCTTTTCTCCCACTGGATGTTCCCAGATGGGACTCATCAGTACAATGGGATACTCCAACTTCTCCTGCATTTCAGCTGGTTGTGGATTGGGGTGGTTTCTCAGAATGATGATACTGGAGAGCAATTTGTAGAAAATATTCTTCCCATGTTTGCCCAGAAGGGTATCTGCTTTGATTTTATAGGAAGATTTCCTAAACTGAAGTTTTCTGGAGAGTTCAATGAAATGGTGGCTGATGGTTCTGAAACAATCCGTGTTATTATGGAAAGCACTGCTAATGCTGTGGTTGTTAATGGTGAGATTGACAGCATTATGGTATTGAGAATGATGCCGATGGCTGCAGAAATACATGATATACCAATGCATGCCGCATCAAAAGTCTGGATAATGACTGCGCAGATGGAATTCACATCCATCCCCTTTCAAAGAGGCTGGGAAATTGATTTTATCCATGGTGCTCTCTCCTTGGCAGTTTCCTCAAAGGAACTTGCAGGATTCCAGAAATTTGTTCAGATGAGAAACCCTGCCTCTGAAAGAGAAGATAGCTTTCTCCGGGTTTTTTGGGAACAGGTATTCATCTGTTCTTTCTCCAATGCTTCTTTAGATAAGGAATTTAAGGCATCATGCACTGGAGAGGAGAAGGTTGATAGCCTTCCTGGTTCCGTTTTTGAAATGAGCATGACTGCCCAAAGCTACAGTGTCTACAATGCTCTATATACTGTGGCACATGCTTTGCATGCCATGCAATGCTCCACGTTCAAAATTAGAGCAATGACAAATGGAATAACATTGGACTATCTGAAGCAACATCCATGGCAGGTAAAATTTTGATCCTATTAATGCAAATGTTATATATCATATTCTAGCACTAAGCTGAAGGTGGCCTCTAGTTTTGCAGATCTTTTGTGGATGAGAAAATATAATTCCATACAACTTAATGGATGGAATATTGTTTTTATTCTGAAGTGTGATTCCTATCCTCATTGCCACTTTGTCTGATTAGGTTGTTATGAATTCTGAAAGTAATTTTTCACATGCAATCCTTACACCCCTTTTTTTGAAGTTTTGCTACTGACCCTAGCTGATTCCATAATTTGACCTCCCAGTATTAAAATTGACAAAGATTTGAATTCCTTAAATTGTATCCTCTGAGGCTGAGCACATTTATTACTACTGAGGGCAGTCATTGTATATGCAAGGAACGAAAGGTTTGTCTCACTATAAGTGTTCCAGAACGACTCTTAATTTTTGCACTTTCTGGTTTGACACTGGGTGCCATGTCCAGTTTTCCTTAAAGGGAATTCTACTGATTGTCCCCAGTACCTCCAGTATGAGTCACTTGTTCCTTCATTTCTCTCCACTGCCTTTCCTCGGTCTCCCTCTCCATGCAACATTCTCAGACTTTACTTATTACAAACAATCCTGAAATGGCTATTTGTCGTCTGCTAACTTCCAAGCCCATGCTTTAGGAATCCAAGCTGATCTCATCCCTACATAGCAACACAAACTTTTCATGTGAGTTCTGTGCATCCCTACAATGTCTTCCAGACCCAAACCGTGTATCCCCCTCTCAGCTTTCCCGAGACACATTCCTTAAGGAGGAGATTAAGGTAGGTGCCTGCACTTCCCTCTTCACCTAGCTGAAACAATATCCAACACCACAAACCAGAAGATAAATCAAACGACACATCAGTACCCGTCCCACAGTGCACATCACATTGGACATCAGGTTTTGGCACATAGGTATTTACGTTAGACCACTTGGTCAGCTGATGTAGTTTAAATAAATTATGAATCAAAGGTCTCAGAGGTGAACTATGATCTCAATAAGGAATCCTTTTGTAGATCTTCACTATAATTCCCTATCCCAAATTTAGCTCCAACACTTTCTGAGAAGTGTCTCCTTCAACAATAGTGCCGGAGAAGAAATTTCCTTTGACCAAAGGGGAGCATTAGTAGCTGGCTTTGATATTATCAACTGGGTCACATTCCCAAATGAGTCCTTTCTTAGAGTCAAAGTTGGAAAAATGGACCCACAGATTCACCAAGAAAAGGGGCTCAGAATTCATGATGATGCCATTATATGGCCCAGCAACTTCAACCAGGTATATGGCGTTTTATAGTATCTTCCATCCTTTCTTCAATGTTAAAACTGATATCTCCTCAGGTCTTGTCTAGATTTGGTAGAACATCCATATAGACTTGGTTAGAAGACCCATTGCCATTGCACTTATCTGGAGCCATTTCAGCAACCTAAATAACCCTCCAAAGCAGTTATTGCAAACATGGCAGGGAACATTGGGAGATGAACAAACAGCTGAAAACCTCTGGGAGCATGAATTTATGCACTGAAATGCATACTTGAATCAAAATAATTAAGCCAAATAATGATTGAATCATTACTATATTAGTAACATAATTTTAAAAAGTAATCTTTTAAAAAAGCAGGCATGGAGGATGCCTATAACTGGAGGACCTCCAGCATTCTGGAGAAAGTTCAATAAATATTGCTTCATGATTCTGGTCTCTAAGGTAGTGATATTCCAAGATAATGCTCACAGGAACGTAGCATGTAAACTAATATGTTTAGAACCTGACCAAGCAAAGATCATCATCCAAAACAAATATTAATGTTGAAAAATATAACCATGGTGGGGGGGGAGTTAACACTGCAAGCAAGAAATATTAAAAGATTGTATGAAACACAGAGAATTAGAACAATCAACACCTGACAATGTTCTAGGATATTTTAGTTACTTCATGTCCAAATTATACAAATTTGTTACTTACCATGTGTGTTATTTATATGTTGTTGCTGCTGCTACTGCTGCTGCTGTTGTTGTTTTCATTGCACATTGTTTACATTAACCTGCTACTGTCTTAATTTGTTTACAATAACTTTGTAAATATACTATAAATGAATTTCATTGTGTCTTAAAAGCTTGATCTTCCCGATTTCTTATTCTTCCCATGAGTTTTGCCATTTCTGCATAGTCCATTAGTTTCCGTAACCCTTCTTCTTTTATTGGGACATTTCCTTCTTTCCATCTTTGGGCATACAACATTCTGGCAGCAGTGGTCTCATACATAAATACATTAGGTAACTTTAATCCCATTATTCCCAAAAGAAATGTCTCTGGTATCTTAATAAAGGTTAACTTAAACATTTTTTTAAACTCATTATACAGTAGCATCTCCGGTTGCGCATGGGATCTGTGCTGGAGCTCTGGTCGGATCCCAAGGAATTTGCAACCAGAGGTGCCTGTTCTGCGCATGTGTGCTGCACGTAGAGTGCTTTTGCGCATGGCGTGTTGAGTGCTTCTGCGCATGCACGCATGGCGAAGCCCAGAAAAACATTTCCGGGTCTGCCACGTGCGTAACCCGCAGAATACGCAAGCAGAGGTGTGCATATCCAGAGGTACCACTGTATATCATTTCCCTGTAGGCTTTTGCCTTATTACAAGTCCATCACATATGGAAAAAGGTATCTTCTTGTTCTTTACATTTCCATCAGATACTAAATTCTGATTTGTACATTTTGGCAAACAAATTGAGTGTTAAGTACCATCTATACATCATTTTAATATGATTTCCCCTCTAATTATAAAAAGCTGCAAACTTTATA
Source organism: Podarcis tiliguerta (assembly GCF_965153285.1). Lineage (NCBI taxonomy): Eukaryota > Metazoa > Chordata > Lepidosauria > Squamata > Lacertidae > Podarcis > Podarcis tiliguerta. The sequence goes on along the minus strand of NC_139546.1, from coordinate 40,511,505 downwards.
TCATTATTCACAATCGCTCCCAGTTTAGTCATACTGCCCACACGACCTGGAAAGCTGTATGGGGACAAATGCCGGCTCCCTTGGCCTGAAAATGAGATTAGCGCCACAACCCCATAGTCGCCTTTGACTGGACTTAACCGTCCAGGGGTCCTTTACGACCAATATCCATTGCCCAATGTAGCATTGAAGATTTCACTTGTTCATCTTTTGTTTCCCATTCTAATAGCATCTTATACATTTTTGAGAAGACATTAACATTACATTCAAGGAGGTTTCTCTCTAATTCTCTCTCCATAAAAGGTGCTCTCTGGGGGGGGGGAGCATTTTCCTATATTATTGTCCTATTTCTAAACTGTGTATTTCACCACCTTTCCTGTGCCAGGGAGATGCACTCCATGAAATTATTGTCTTCTTTTATTTATGTACAGACACCACCTCCTTCTGTGTGCAATGAGAATTGTCATTTAGGTTACAGTCGGACCAAGAAGGAAGGGAAGCCTTCTTGCTGCTATGATTGTCTTCCATGTCCAGAAGGGAAGATCACAAACCAGAAGGGTAGGAGATAAGCTGTGAACTCTTCAAAAGCTATATCAGGATCTTGCTTGATATCACCACTGAGATTTGTATTTGGTGTACAAATCTGAATAACATTGGAGAGATGTGATTGGGTAGGAGTTTTATAAGAGCCAGGCATATTATTTATGTGTTTATTCATTAAAACCACTTGCATAGTACAATTTCATAAAAATTTGAAAGTAGTTTACAACAACAACAAAAATTCACAGAGGCAGACAAACATACACATATAGACACAAAAAAACAAGTAAGTATATATACAATGGCACAAATCTCCAGTCTTTTAGTTAACAGCCAAATACATTAACCCAGAGGAGGGTTTAAAAAGCAACAAAAGGGCAGATCACCAACTAATTCCTAAAGGATATATTTTCTTAACTTTCTCCATATGCTTGGCAGAAAAGAAAAGTTTTCAGATATCTAAAGTTTACTATAGAAGATGCCTTCTGATTCATTGTTGAAAGCATGTTCCAAAAGACTGGGTCCAATGACAATAAAGACATAGTCCCAAAACCTCAAGCTAAGCAATTCTCCTATGGATTATCTCAATCATCAAGCTGGAATAGAAGGCTTAAGGCTGTTCCTTTAACAATAATGACCTGAGTTGAGGGATTGTAAATTGGCACAGGGACCTTGAATCTGGCTTGGTAATAGAGTGTTGGCATGCTAACAAAGGTCTCATGTGTTGTCAGCTATGTACCACCATTAAAAGGATTCAAGCTATCACACTGCCTAGGGATGGAAGGAGCTGCCAAACCAGCTAGCCAGATAGTGGATGTTAGGAATAAATCTTCAGACCTGTAGACTGCTACCTTCTTGAGATTGACCCAAGATGTAGATTGCTTTGCAATCAAAGCTGAATATTACTTCTAAATATAAGGATGTGTTTTTTACAACTGTTCTAGGCATCCTAATTCAAGGCTCCAAAATACAGAATTTCCACCAAGCATGGCAGAATGGATTTCCATGTAGATAACTCTTTCTTTTCTTTTTCAGACATGGATGTTTGCTTTGAATGTCCTGGGGACCAATATCCAAACCATTTCCAGGATGGATGCCTTCCAAAACAAATAACTTTCTTGTCTTATGGAGAACCTTTGGGCACAATTTTGTCCTCTTTGGCTCTCTCCTTTTCTCTCCTCACTGCTTTGGTTCTTGGAATATTCCTGAAGCACATGGATACTCCCATAGTCAAGGCCAACAACCGGAACCTCACCTACACTCTCCTCATCTCCCTCTTGCTGTCCTTTCTTTGTGTTTTGCTATTCATTGGCCAGCCTGGAGCACTGACATGCCTCCTTCGACAAACTGCTTTTGGCATGATCTTCTCTGTGGCAGTTTCTTGCATACTGGCTAAAACCACCATTGTGGTTCTGGCTTTCATGGCCACCAAGCCAGGCTCTAAGTTGAGGAGATGGGTAGGGAAACCATTGTCCAACTCCATTGTCCTTTCCTGCTTTCTTATTCAAGCCACCATTTGTACTATGTGGTTGGCAACATCTCCCCCATTCCCTGATTTAGACATGAATACAATGATTAAAGAAATGATTATGCTCTGTAATGAGGGGTCAGTCCTTATGTTTTATTTTGTGTTGGGCTACATGGGCTTCTTGGCTTCTGTCAGCTTTATTGTGGCTTTTCTTGCTCGGAGGTTGCCTGACAGCTTTAATGAAGCCAAGTTCATTACATTCAGCATGCTGGTCTTTTGCAGTGTTTGGTTGTCCTTTGTCCCAACCTACCTGAGCACAAAAGGAAAATACATGGTGGCTGTGGAGATCTTCTCCATCTTGGCCTCCAGTTTGGGCTTACTGGGGTGCATCTTTTTCCCCAAATGCTATATCATTTTACTGAGGCCTGAACTGAATACTAAGGGACAGTTAATTAGAACAACAAAGAATCAGCCTAGCTGACCTAACTGAAGCCCATTGTATTCAAATATCTTTTATTAGTAATGAGTGATATACCCTCCAAGATCACAGAAAGCCTCTGTGCAAGAATGAGCCATGATTTCCATGTAGTCACTTAGGATGATCCCATTAAAGTATTTCATTTCATTATTTCAGCTCTTTATTTAATTTTTATTCCACCCTTCAGCCAAAGTTTACAGAAAAATGCACAACAGAAAAATACAAAATGAGAACACAAAGTGTATAATAAACATCAGTCAATAGCCTGGTGATAGAGAAACATCTTTTTCTCGTGCGTAAAAATATGTAACGACAGATTACAAAAAGCCACTTGAGCTGCTGTTAAGTGAATGAGCCATACTTCCATGAAGTCAGCTCTGATGATCCCATGAAAGCATGAAAATAATGCATCAAAGTAATGCATCAAATAATGCATCAAAAATAATGCATCAATCCACACCCAATTCTGTATATTCTGATCCCATTTCCTGTTTGCTGTGATTTTCCATCCTAATTTAGAAAAAAAAGAAGTTCCTTCCATTTCTTCTTCTTCCATTCTTTCTCCGGGGAAATTGCCAGAAGCTCAATAGCTTTTGCATCTAATTTCGCTCCAAATTTCACTCCAAATCCTTTCTCTCTCAGCTCTAGAATGCTTTTTAAGCTCCCTATCCATGGATTCAGTCCACTTCTCCAACATCATGACTACACCACATGCCTGTTTCACTCCTCCAGTCACCTGTGTGAAGATTCTCTCCATTTCATTGTTTACTGCCTCCAGCTTTACCATTCCACTCAGCTGTTCTGGCAGTGCTTTATCAATTCTCCAAACGTTCTGCATCTTCTTTAACCTCATCATTCTCTGGTCCATTTTCATTCACCATCTTATCCATCTCAGCTCTGATCTCTTTTAGTTGCTGATCCAGTAATTGATGCAAGATGCCAACAGTCAATGGGGTGTCCAATAGTGTTTTTACAATACTGACTGTTCTTGGTCTTACTAACAGCTCACTCTCCACCTTAAGATCTTACAATCTCTACCTTAAGCTTGATTCTCCAATCTCCTGTCACCATGTCAGACTTCATTCCTCGCCCCCCCCCACCCATGCCACAGAATAAAACATAGCTTCACTTTGCAGTCAGCACTTGCTTCAAAAGGACAGAAAGTTAAAAATAAAATGAAAATTTCTAACTGTCCCATCACCCCTTACATGTTTTGAATCTTTCTCAGCTGCAATAAAAACATATTTTTATTTTTATTGCTTTCAGCCTTTTAATATTGCAGACAGCTCACATTCCAGATTTGAATTTCAACCAGCAAATAAATCACTTCATTTGTAATCTATAACAGTCTCAAAAGTATTTAAAGAAAGGGAGGTTTTACCTATGGCTGACCCCCAGTACTATTATGTACTGTTTGGGCGTGATGAAGGTTCCTCTGCTCCGGGTCACCCACCCTTATCTGGTTCCCCAATACACCTTGTTCTACCTTCATGGAAAACTGCTTTATGAGGGAATCAAAGGTGAATCCTTGTTCTCTCTTTTTTCCCCAAACAGAATGTGATAACCAAGTTGGCCTGGCTATCATTTTTCACCACTTTATTATGTCTGTTGAAAGACTGTTGACAGTAGATGTTTAGTCCACCCTCCTCTTCCCAGTGTAACCTTTCCTCCCTACAAAGTAAGACCAGCTGAGACTTTGGCTATGATAAGGAAAACATGATTTTCTTTTGAAATCTGATAGAAAACCTACAATTCAGAACTGATCATTATCTCCCATCCCATCTGATTATCAAATTAATCATAATCACTGCTGCTGCTTCTCCTCATCCCAGGGGTGTTTCAGAAGCCACATAAACACGATAAACTAAAAGTGGATGACACAATGAACAGCCCCTGTGCCCTTCAGAGCGCATGCTAGATCCAATGCTCTCTCAGACTGGTCACTGATTTCTTTACACAGAGCAGATCCATTTTTTGTGCGCATTCCAGTGAGACTTTCTGAAGCAAGAACATTTCAATGATAATGTGCAGGGTTCCTACTGCTCTATGTTCTATTAGAGATCCACTTCCAATTCTTCACCAATACTATCAATCTGGGGACTTCATCATTGGTGGCATTATGTCTCAAATCTATATAGCTTCAAGTATATTAACCTTCCACAAACCTCCCTCTCCTGAATTATTTGATGACATATTGTAAGGAATTGTGGATTTTTAAAATTTTATATATACATAGATATTTTAAATGTTTTTTAAATCCTTCATGAGTATATGTCTGCATTTGATATGTGGTAATTTAAGAAGATGGTGATGATTCCCACTTCTACTTCTCTGTACTTCAGATACTTTGTGCAAGATCTGCCAAACTTAGGTTCATAATTTCAATATATAAGGCAGGTCTAAAACTAGCATTTATCCATTATAAGATTACAAGAGAGTATAAACAGGATTGTTCACTTTCATTGCATTTAGGTTTTCAGGCTATTTCCCATGGAATACTTTGGATATAGAAAATCCATTTTTGGCTTTTCTCAAACCTGCCACAAATGGTTAATCACTCATATTTGAAAGTGATCTTCTTATAAGTTTTGGACAGTACTTGTATGATTGGGTGATCAGGCACTGTCAACTCATTTAAGCAGACTAGTACTATCACCATCATTATCATCAGTTGCAGTATGGTTATAGCTGCTTACTTTCTGCAAACAAAAAGTACATTCCTACATGAGATATGGCCCTAGGTCATATTCTGTTGTGGTATATCCACCAAGGGTCCACAGACCAATATGACATTGCACTGATAGATTTGTTTTCTCATTTCCAAATGATTAGAGTATAATAGTCATAATAGAGTCATAAAACAGTAACAAAAAACCTTCGGTGTTTGAGATTTCTCTCATGCATGCTACATATTTCTCTCACTCATGCTACATATTTCAATGGATTAAATCCATATTCATTCAATGGAGTTTGACTCCTCATTCATTCATTCATTCATGCAAGTTTTGTGTGAATGTTGACATGTACATAATATAAACGCTTTTACTTTCTGAGATTTTTCAGAAAACAATAGGAAGGGGAAAGGTGAGTGTTTTGCAAGCCTCTGCTCATAAAGGTTGTAATTTGACAGCATTCAAAGCCATGCCAAGAGATGACTCTACAGGGAGTCACATCCCTACCTGCCTACCTACCTACCTACCTATCTGAAAAAACTTCCTTGGACTGTAGGCATATAATCTATTTCTCTAATCATGTTATACAATATGTTCCTCTCCTTACAGGCCAATGACACAACTCTACCAGCATATTCTGGCCTTGGCATTTGCTGTGAGGGAGATCAATGAAAACCCACATATCCTTCCCAATATCACACTGGGCTTCCACATCTATAATAGCCATTTCATTGCCAGATGGATCTATCAAGCCTCACTAGCAGCTCTCTCCAGGAAAGGAAGATTCATCCCTAATTACAAGTGTGATGTTGAGGACACTCCCATAGCTGTCATTGGGGGATCGAACTCAGATTCATGTCTCCAGATGGCCACCATCCTTTGTACGTACAAGATGCCCCAGGTAAGATGTGTTCATGGAGAATGGGCAGAGATGAGAATGTGTACACTCGTCTTTGATGACATCCTTTCAGCTTGAATGTTGGTACTTAAACAGTTGTGTACTTAGAAATTGGAGGTGTGCCATAGACCTCAAGGACAAAACAATTGTGGCCTCAAGGAAATGGAGATTTTTGATATTGCCTGGAGCAGTTTTTGATACTGCCTGAAGTGGTGATAGGTCATAGCACAATTTGTTACCACTTTTCTTTTCCATTTTATCTCACCATTCGCTGCCCTTACTTTTAGCTCATCTACGGCTCTTCTCCCATGATGGAAAACAATGTACAAACTCTTTTCTCCCACTGGATGTTCCCAGATGGGACTCATCAGTACAATGGGATACTCCAACTTCTCCTGCATTTCAGCTGGTTGTGGATTGGGGTGGTTTCTCAGAATGATGATGCTGGAGAGCGATTTGTACAAAATGTCCTTCCCCTGTTTGCCCAGAGGGGCATCTGCTTTGATTTTATAGGAAGATTTCCTAAACTGAAGTTTTCTGGAGAGCTCAGTGAAATGGTGGCTGATGGTTCTGAAACAATCCGTGTTATTATGGGAAGCACTGCCAATGTTGTGGTTGTTCATGGTGAGATTCATACCATTTTGATAATGAGAACGATGCCAAAGGTTGCAGAAACGGATGATATACCAATGCATGCCACATCAAAAGTCTGGATAATGACTGCGCAGATGGAATTCACCTCATTCCCCTTTCAAAGAGGCTGGGAAATTGATTTCCTCCATGGTGCTCTCTCCTTGGCAGTTTCCTCAAAGCAACTTGCAGGATTCCAGAAATTTATTCAAATGAGAAACCCTGCCTTAGAAAGAGATGACAGCTTTCTCCAGCTTTTTTGGGAACAAGCATTCATCTGTTCTTTCTCCAATGCTTCTTTAGATAAGGAACATGAGGAATCATGCACTGGGGAGGAGAAGGTTGACAGCCTTCCTGGTTCCGTTTTTGAAATGAGCATGACTGCCCAAAGCTACAGTGTCTACAATGCTCTATATACTGTGGCACATGCTTTGCATGCCATGCAATGCTCCACGTTCAAAATTAGAGCAATGGCAAATGGAATGAAATTGGACTATCTGAAGCAACATCCATGGCCGGTAAAATTCTGATCCCATTAATGCAAATGTCATATTCTAGCACTCTGCCAAAACTGGCCCCTAGTTTTGCAGTTCTTTTGTTGCTGAGAAAATTTAATTGCATCCAACTTAATGGATGGAATATTGTATTTATTCTGAAGTGCAATTCCTATTCTCATTGCCACTTTGTCTGATTAGGTTGTTATGAATTCAGCAGGTAATTTTTCACATGCAACCCTTACACCCCTTTTTTGGAAGTTTTGCTACTGATCCTAGTTGATTTCAGAATTTGAACCCCCAGTATTAAAATTAACAAAGTTTTGCATTCCCTAGATTGTATCCTCTGAGGCTGAGCACATTTATTACTACTGAGGGCAGTCATCATATATGCTAGGAACTAAAGGTTTGTCTCACTATGAATGTCCCAGAATGACTCCTTTAATTTTTGTATATTCTGGTTTGTCCAAATCTACTTAAAGGGTTTTCTAGTTCCTCCTGTATGTGTCACTTCTTCCTTCATTTCTCTCCACTGCCTTTCCTTGGTGTCCCTCTCCATGCAACATTCTCAGACTTTGCTTTTCCCAATCAAACTTGAAATGATTAATCCTGAAGAGATTAAGATAGGTGCTACTATTCCCTGCACTTCCCTCTTGTAATGATCTCTAGCAGACAAGCAAGATCCAATAAGAAGTAAATGATTCTCCAGAAGTTTTATGTGGGTTTATTTACAAAAAGACACATCCAGAGCCTGGCTTCTCACCTCCTCACATTTACATTTGCTGGTCAGTCTGAAATCTCGCCCCTCCCACAACAGGAAGGATGCCAGACTACTGCCTTTCCCCTTTTGCTCTTCGGTTGCCTTCTGATTTTATCCAAACACCTGGATCAAGATCTGAGAGGTTGACCTCCCCCCTCCTCCTCACTCTCACTGAACCCAGACTCAGACCACTGCTTATCTGCTGATTGCCTAGCATCGCTTTGGCTGCCTTCCAACTCTTCCTCTCCTTGATAGCTAATAGAGTCTTCTCTAAAAAGTGGGGTCAAACTGCCCTATTTCAATTCTGACAGGCTGTTCTCATCTGCACAGTTGGTCCTTAGGTCAATCATTGAGTCTAACTCATCCCCGACACTCGGGGGGGCACGTTCCTAACACCTCTTCACCGAACTGAAACACTATCCAACATCACAAACCAGCAGATAAATCAAAAGACACATCAGTACCTGCCCCACAGTGCACATCACACTGGAAATTAGTTTTGGGCCCATAGGTATGCTTTAGGAGAAGTAGCCTAGGGTAACGTGGCCTGGAGAGAACATATGTTAACAAACATCTCTGTATTTGATGATGGCAATGGATTCGAAGTGAGTTGGCAGACTGAAACTTCATTGGGACAAGACCAATGATAGGCATGAAACTATTATCTTCTTTTATTTATGTACAGATACCATCTCTTTGTGTGTTTAATGAATTGCCATTTAGGTTAGCCCAATTGGTCAGTTGATATATTTTAAATAAATTATACACCAAAGGTCTCAGAGGTCAACTGTAATCTCAATTATCTAATAAGGAATCCTTTTGTAGATCTTCATTATGGTTCCCCACCCACAATTTAGCTCCAACACTTTCTGAGAAGTGTCTCCTTCAACAATAGTGCCGGAGAAGAAATTTCCTTTGACCAAAAGGGAGCATTAGTAGCTGGCTTTGATATTATCAACTGGGTCACATTCCCAAATGAGTCCTTACTTAGAGTCAAAGTTGGAAAAATGGACCCACAGATTCCTCAAGAAAAGGGGCTCAGAATTCATGATGATGCCATTGTATGGCCCAGCAACTTCAACCAGGTAAATTCCATTTTATAGTATCTTCTGTCCTTTGCTCAGTGTTAAATCTGATGTCTCCTCAGTGCCCACTAAACAGGATGAAAAAAGGTTAACCTGCAAACAAGAAACATTAAACAAAGGAAGGGTAGGAAAGGTAAATCTCTTGAGCCAACTGCCTGGCTGCAGCCGGCTCCACCCCCTATTTATAAAACTGGCCCCACCTCCCAGCAGTGTAACTTGACTACTGAGGCTTGGCGTGAACCTCCAAAGAATAACACTGAGAGGCAGGCCAGTCCCTAGTTGCCAGTAAGTTCCCTGGTAACAGAAGCACCATGTGTGATCTCGCAAAGGGCACCCACAATGTAAAGTGTGAGTGCTCAGTCTCTCATTTCAGCTCCCCTCTCCCTGTCTTAGAAAACTTCCTATCCAGACTCTATTATGATTGACCAGTTCAGTTTGATTTGCAGACCCTCTGGGCTGTTATAATTGATAGATATGACTTTCCTCTCAAAATGTTGTGTTCTGTGTCTTCTTTGAGCTGTATTGGTAAAGGCAGTGTTCCCACTGATAATTCATTCTGCCTGCAGCTACATAGAATGAATTTTCCAGTATTATTGTCCTATTTCTAAACTGTGGATTTCACCACCTTTCCTGTGCCAGGGAGATGCACTCCCTGAAACTATTATCTTCTTTTATTTATGTACAGACACCACCTCCTTCTGTGTGCAATGAGAATTGTCATTTAGGTTACAGTCGGTCCAAGAAGGAAGGGAAGCCTTCTTGCTGCTATGATTGTCTTCAATGTCCAGAAGGGAAGATCACAAACCAGAAGGGTAGGAGATAAACTGTGAACTCTTCAAAAGCTATATCAGGATCTTTTTTGATATCACCACTGAGATTTGTATTTGGTGTATAAATCTGAATAGCATGGGAGGGATACATACATTGACTCAATCCTCCAACCTTTTAGTTAACAGCCATATGCATTAACCCATTGCGCCAGAGGAGGGTTTTTTAAATAAAGCCAATCTCCATATAATCCCTACACAATATATTTTTCTTAATTGTCTCCATAAGCTTGACAGGAAAAAAGAGTTTTCAGATGTCTAAAGTTTACTATAGAAGATGCCTTCTGATTCACTATGGAAAGAATATTCCAAAGGACTGGGTCCAATAACAATAAAGATGTGGTCCCAATAACTCAGGATAAGCAATCCTCCTATGGATGACCTCAATCATCAAGCTAGAATAGAAGGGTTCGGGCTGTTCCTTTAATAACCTTGACCTCAGTTGAGGGATCTGTAAATTAGTAAAGGAACCTTTAATCTGGCTTGGTAATAGAGGACTAGTCAGTGTTGGCATGCTAACAAAGGTCTCATGTGTTGTCAGCTATGTACTACCATTAACAGAGGTCAGGGCCAACACTCCCTCGGAATGGAAATCGCTGGCAAACCAGCTAGCCAGATAGTGGATGTTAGGAATAAAACCTCAGACCTGTACACTGCTACCCTCTTGACATTGGCCCAGGATGTGGATTGCTTGGCAATCAAAGCTGAATATTACCTCTAAATATGAGGATATCTCTTTTACAACCGTTTTTTGGCATCATAATTGAAGGCTCTTCAGTACATAAATTCTGCCAAGCATCGCAGAATGGATTTTCACGTATTTAATTCTGTCTTGTCTTTTTCAGACATGGATGTTTGCTTTGAATGTCCTGGGGACCAATATCCGAACCATTTCCAGGATGGATGCCTTCCAAAACAAATAACTTTCTTGTCTTATGGAGAACCTTTGGGCACCATTTTGTCCTCTTTGGCTCTCTCCTTTTCTCTCCTCACTGCTTTGGTTCTTGGAATATTCCTGAAGCACATGGATACTCCCATAGTCAAGGCCAACAACCGGAACCTCACCTACACTCTCCTCATCTCCCTCTTGCTTTCCTTCCTTTGTGTTTTGCTATTCATTGGCCAGCCTGGAGCACTGACATGCCTCCTTCGACAAAGTGCTTTTGGTATGATCTTCTCTGTGGCAGTTTCTTGCATATTGGCCAAAACCACCATTGTGGTTCTGGCTTTCATGGCCACCAAGCCAGGATCCAAGATGAGGAGATGGGTGGGAAAACCATTGTCCAACACCATTGTCCTTTCCTGCTTTCTTATTCAAGCCACCATTTGTACTGTGTGGCTGGCAACTTCTCCCCCATTCCCTGATTTAGACATGAATACAATGATCAAAGAAATGGTTCTGCTCTGTAATGAGGGGTCAGTCCTTATGTTTTATTTTGTGTTGGGCTACATGGGCTTCTTGGCTTCTGTCAGCTTTATTGTGGCTTTTCTTGCTCGGAGGTTGCCTGACAGCTTTAATGAAGCCAAGTTCATTACATTCAGCATGCTGGTCTTTTGCAGTGTTTGGCTGTCCTTTGTCCCAACCTACCTGAGCACAAAAGGAAAATACATGGTGGCTGTGGAGATCTTCTCCATCTTGGCCTCCAGTTTGGGCTTACTGGGGTGCATCTTTTTCCCCAAATGCTATATCATTTTACTGAGGCCTGAACTGAATACCAAGGGGCAGTTAATTAGGACAACAAAGAATCAGTCTAGCTGACCTAACTGAAGCCCATTGCATTCAAATGTCTTTTATTAGTAATGAGTGATATACCCTCCAAGATCACAGAAAGCTTCTGTTAGAGAATGGGCCTTGATTTCCATGTACTCACTTAGGATGATCCCATTAAAGTATTTCATTTTATTATTACAGCTCTTTATTTAATTTTTATAGCGCCCTTCATCCAAAGATTATAGAAAAATGCACAACAGAAAAACACAAAATGTGAACAAAGAGTATATAATAAACATCAGTCAATAACCTGGTTATAGAGAAACATCTTTTTCTAGTGCCTAAAGATATGTAACGAAGTTGCCAGGCAGGCTTCCCTGGGGAGAGCATTTCACAAAAGGAGAGTCATCGCAGTCTTGCGCTGTCACTTTCTCAAGGGAAAAGCCTCAGATGATGATAGCAGGGTCCAGATTGGTTCATATGGAGAGATGCGATCCTTGAGGTATTACTATCCTGAATCATTTAAGGCTTTATAAGTCAAATGGCACTTTTCCCCAAAGTATCTTAATTGAAAGTTTTCAACATAAAATACAATAAAAACCAATCTAATCTAAAAAAGAAAGAAAGAAGAGTAAAAAAGTAACAGAATAAAAAGCAAGAAATAAAAAGTTGTCAGGAGTTATAGGTCATTTTTTAATCTTTCTAAGTAAACAATCATTCATTCTTCCTGAGAAGAATTCCAACCTGTAAGATTAATCTACTTTACAACCATCAAAAAATAAATTATGACATTTGTGCTGTTTAATTGCCAGATAATTTGTCCAATTAATATTTCTTTCCTTATTTCTATAATGATTAAAAAATTGCGGGTTCAGACCTGAAGCTTTTTAATTAAAAAGTGGTTTATGCAGTGTCAAGCTGATGAAACAATCCTTGTTCTGGGTTCCTTCACGTCCCTCAGAAATATTCTCTTTTACCCAGGACAAATGACAGGTGCCTCTTCAGAACATCTGAGGGCATGCTAATTCTGAGGGGGTGGGGGGTTAGATAGTCAGACTGACAGACTGACTATTTCTTATCACTCTTCACTAGCAGGGAACTAGCGGGGGAGCACCTCGGTCAGACATTCCTCAAACCAGAAACCCCTGCCCTCTTTCGGAGGAAAAGTTTCTCCTCTACCCGCCACCCCCACTGAATTTTACTTACTTCCACATGTCCCAAATATGCAGATTCCTCTCTTTTGTTTGTTGAGGTGTGTGTGATTTGGATACAAAATAATTAGAATGGCCCATCCCAAGTTCAGCATTAGAGGGAAAGATGCATAATACATTCTCTCAGAGTTTCTGCCTAGTTAACATTTGTGTCTGAAATTCAGATGCTGCCAGCAGATGTCCTTGTAGTTCCGCTCAGCTACCAGGTAAACATCAGACTCTGCTCTACCTCTGTCCCCACTTTGAGTCCTGGTCTCTTCCTGCAGGAAAATGAGGTGATAAAATTTCAGGTGGCAGGATGGATTATGCCACTTCAGAATGAAGGTAGGGGATACCATTTATGAATGCTCCCTGACGTAAAACAAACAAAGCAATGCAAGTGATAAACCTCCCAATGCATCGTGGTTCTAGGCTTGCCCTCTCTCTGATACGCAGGTTTTGCACCAGTAGGAAGACTCATTTCTGTTTTTGCTTTGCAACATTTTCATGCTATCCGTGTTTTCAAATACACCTCCATTTCTCCAATCTCTTCAGCAACCTCCCCGCAGCCTCTTTCATCTGATCATTCCTCAGAGAATAGATCAGAGGATTGAGGAAAGGTGTGATAGCAGTGTAGAAGAGTGTTGCTGCCTTTGTCACATCTGAGTGGCTTTCTCCACCTGGAGCAGCTAAGTATACTCCTGCCACAGAACCATAGAAAATACTCACCACTACTAGATGGAACGATACGGTGGAGAAAGCCTTCCTACGACTGCCTTGGTTGGAGGTTTTCATCAGTGTGAAAACCACTGTGCCATAGGACAGCAGAATGCAAAATAAGTTGCCTAAAACCATAACATTCACAAAAACCTGGTGGATGAAAGGAGCATTTCCAAGTGGGGGGCAGGCAAGAGACAGGAGTGGCCCAGGATCACACAACAAATGGTTGATGATGTTGGGTCCACAGAAGGACATACTGGAGATCACAGTTACTGGGACAATGTTCCACAGGAAGCCAAGGATCCAGCAAGCAGCCATCAGAGCACAGCAGGCGTCCTGGGACATAATTTGTGGGTAGCGCAGTGGGTGGCATATGGCCAAGTACCTGTCCAATGCCATGGCTGAGAGGAATAAACATTCTGTTGCACCAAGAGAGAAAAAGATGTAGAACTGGAAGAAGCAAGCCTGGAAAGAGATCGTCCCATGAGGGGACACCAGATCAAAGAGCATGCGAGGTACAGTGGCACTCATGTAGCACATCTCCAGCCAGGAGAAGGTGCTTAGAAGGAGATACATGGGAAGTCGTGACAAGTGCGAGTCTAGAACCACCAGTGTGATAATGGTCAGATTCTCAGCCAAAGTGAGCACATAAAGAACAGTCAAAAAAAGGAGGAGCAGCAAACGCTTCACCTGTCCACCTCCAAATCCCAGCAAAATGAATTCTGTGACTTCAGTTTCATTGGCCAGTTTCATCTTCAATTGAATAACAATAACAATAATAATAATAATTTATTTATACCCCACCCATCTGGTGGGGCAGCTCCCAAAAGAATATTAAAAACACAATAAAACATCAAACATTCAAAGCTTCCCTAAACAGGGCTGCCTTCAGATGTCTTCTAAAAGTTGCATAGTTCTTTATCTCCTTAACATCTGGTGGGAGGACATTCCACAGGGCGGGCACCACTGCTGAGAAGGCCCTCTGCCTGGCTCCCTGTAACCTCACTTCTTGCAGTGAGGGAACCGCCAGAAGGCCCTTGGAGCTGGACCTCAGTGTCCAGGCTAAATGATGGGGGTGGAGATGTTCCTTCAAATATACTGGGCTGATGCCTGTGAGGGCTTTAAAGTTCAGCAGCAACACTTTGAATTGTGCTCGGAAACATACTGGGAGTCAATGAAGGTCTTTCAGGACCAGCGTTATATGGTCTCAGCGGCCACTCTCAGTCACCAGTCTAGCTGCCACATTCTGGATTAGTTGTAGTTTCTGGGTCACCTTCAAAGATAGCCTCACGTAGAGTGCATTGCAGTAGTCCAAGCGGGAGATAACCAGAGTAAGCACCACTCTGGAAAGACAGTCTCACCCTAACAGAAAGATTTACATAATATAACAGAGAGATTTACATATTCCAAAAGGAAGTAACATCTGCCTTCCTGCCTATCACAGCTGTGAGTCTTTGCCTGTTTAAGAGTCATTCTTAACAAAGTATGACGCTGCTGCCTGGTGTGCAATGTAAAACTATGCATGCTTTTGCAAAACTAAGTCCTGCTGTATTGATTTGTGTCACTTCCAAGTAACAACTGATTCACACCCTACATAAAACGTAATTAAACTGTGGAACTCACTCCCATAACTGTTAACTTTTCTCTTTTCTTGTGAGGAATCCTATTCGGAATAAGGGAATTTCCCTTTTAAAAAGGGAAACGTTGACAGCTATGCTCACTCCTACAGAAGGCAATGATGGCCACCAAACTATACCCCTTTAAAAGAAAATTAGACCAATTAGTGGAGGACAAGGCTATCAACAAGGCTATCCATTCTTAAGGAAATCAGCCCTGAGTTCTCACTGGAAGGACATATTGTGAAGCTGAGGCTCCAATACTTTGGCCACCTCATGAGAAGAGAAGACTCCCTGGAAAAGACCCTGATGTTGGGAAAGATGGAGAGCACAAGGAGAAGGGGACGACAGAGGACGAGATGGTTGGACAGTGTTCTCAAAGCTACCAGCATGAGTTTGACCAAACTGCGGGAGGCAGTGGAAGACAGGAATGCCTGGCGCGCTCTGGTCCATGGGGTCACGAAGAGTCGGACACGACTAAACAACAACAACAACAAGGCTATCAATAGCTACCAGCCACAATAGCTGCATTCTACTTCCATTGTCAAAGGCATTATGACTGTGAACGCCAGTTTTTGGCAACTGCAGGTGGGCAGAGTGCTGCTGCACTCATGTCCAGCTTGCAGGCTTCCCACAGGAGTCTTCTCAGCCACTGTGGGAAAATGGTGCTGCACCAGAGAGGCCATGGCCTTATCCAGTAGGCTTGTCTTGTGTTCTTATCCTTTTATGCTTGATAATGACATGTTGCCCTTGTACCCTGCATTCTTCTAAGCATCTTGGACAAACGGTCTCAAAAATACACAGGTGTGGAACAGCCTTTGCTTGGAAGCAAGCACAAATTATTACAGTAGGACTTATTTTGTTTCTCCACAACACAATACAGAAACAGCTACCAAGTTTCCCATACTGGAACAAACTCATGAAAAACAAACAGTTGCAAAATAAGATCGGAGGAAGATCAAAGGAGCAGTGGGTGAAGAGGTTTGCTATGCTGAATCAGATCCTTACTGGCCCAATCTGGCCAATGGTTGTACCTATTCAGACCCATCCTTCTAATATTCTTACCTCTTCCCCCATTTGACTTATTTGGCACCTCAGTAGCATTCCATGTGTTGATCCACCACCCTGAAGGCATCTCATATATGTTGTGTCATAAACCAAGAGGAGTATGTTGTTCCACGTGTTTTACAGTGGGACTTGGCAAGAAGAATGAATGGGCCTGCACAGAACAAAGGTTGAATGCATCTGATATATATATATATGGTGGCTCATGGAAATGAGTTCTTCAAGAACAATGTCATTAGTATTCACCAAAACAACAGCTCTTTGGAGACTGATTGCCTCCCTCTGAAGCACTAGAGAGCCTCCTCGGGTAATTGGTGTTTTCCTGGGTTCTGCAAAGGGATTTATTAGAACAACCAAATGGATATAGTGTGTTATGGAGTCTCAAGCTGATAGAGGCACTTGGTTGACTTTCTTTTACAGTGGTACCTCAGGTTAAAGATGCTTCAGGTTACAGACGCTTCAGGTTACAGATTCCGCTAACCCAGAAATAGTACCTCGGGTTAAGAACTTTGCTTCAGGTTGAGAACAGAAATCGCACAACGGTGGCGCGGCAGCAGCGGGAGGCCCCAGTAGCTAAAGTGGTGCTTCAGGTTAAGAACAGTTTCAGGTTAAGAACGGACCTCCAGAACAAATTAAGTTCTTAATCCAAGGTACCACTGTATTTCCTTCTCTTACTGCAAGGTTGGCTAAACTGTGGGCCTCCAGCTGTGCCTGGACTCCATCATCCCTGGACTTTGGCCATGCTGGTTGGGGTTGATGGGAGCTGGAGGCTAGCAGCATCAGGAATATGGCAGTCCTGCTATCCCCGTCCAACTGGATCAGGAATCTTCTGTATTTGTTTGTTTGTTTGTTTGTTTGTTTGTTTGTTTGTTTGTTTGTTTAAAAGCATGATCATCACCCATCTAATGTGTGTTTGGGAAAACACTTTGTGCTTTAGTGTGGATATTGGGGAGAAGTGAACTTTACACAGAACCAGCAAATAATAAGAGATGGTCTATTACTGATGTGAGCCAGAATTTTGGGGGAGGGAGGTGGGGTTGTGATAAATAAGGCAATGGTTTTGAAAAGGAAGGGCAATTTGATGGAGGGAGAGCTAATATTCTTCTACTCTTCCCTCCTCCCTTTGGAAAGGACTACATGTAAGGATGGACAAATTTGTCATGTTTGGTTCGTCATTTTTCCAATCTTAAATTCAGTTATCATTTCCAAAGCTTTTTGTGGTTTTCCTTTTTAAAGAAAAAGGGAAACAAAGAAATCCTGTTAAAAGTAACCATCAGTATTTTGGGAGTATTTCTCCTTATACACCCTAATTAGGGAGGGGGGTAACCCAAAATAGCCACATGATTCCTGAACATGCCCAGTGCCCACAGGATGCTGTGAGGAAAGAAAAAGGAAAAAAGAAAAGTGTTACGGTAACTGGAAGAGGGAGAAATGGAGAGCTGGATATGGAAGAAGTGAGTGTGAAGGGCTTTATATCCAATGCTATTCCTAGTCCGGGAAAATGCATTGAAATTGATGAACATGATGATGGACTCACCGATACTTTCATTGGCCCATGTCTAGAAAGCTCAGGTCCATGAGGTTTTCTGCTTGTCTTTTGCTTTCTAGGTATGGATCCGAGCATTTTCCCACTTGTCTCACTGCTTACCCCAGGGAATCCAGCTCCTCCCCACTGAATCAGAGTGAACGTCAATCTGCGGAAAACCTGACTGACGTTTTCTCTGATTCAGTGGGAAAAAGCAGGTTTTCCCAAGGGAAAGAAGTGGGATAACTGCTCACCCACTCACTGTTACCGACCCCTTGATTTGCACCCCTGCCAAGCCAATCCCCCCTCACTCACTCTGGGATACTTGCTAACTGATAAGGGAGAGCTTTGAAGGCTTCCACCATCATCTACATGTCACATTTTTGTGACTGCCCCCCACATTACTTCCAGTCATGGCTGCTTCTGCTGCTTATACAAGCAACATGGAATGGCTCATGCAGAGGAGGGACGCAGGTGGCGCTGTGGTCTAAACCACTGAGCCTCTTGGGCTTGTGATCAGAAGGTTGGCAGTTCGAATCCATGTGACGGAGTGTGCTCCTGTTGCTTTGTCCCAGCTTCTGCCAACCTAGCTGTTTGAAAGCACTCCAGTGCAAGTAGATAAAAAGGTACCACTGTGGCATTTGCGTGTGCTCTGGCTTCCATCATGGTGTTCCATTGCACCAGAAGTGGTTTAGTCATGCTGGTCCCATGACCCAGAAAGCTGTGTGTAGACAAATGCCACCTCCCTCAGCCTGAAAAGCAAAATGAGTACCGTATCCCATAGTCGCCTTTGACTGGACTTAAATGTATAGGGGCTCATGCATAACAGGGGGTATTGGTAAGCCTGAGGAAGTATAAAACCTTTAGAAAACAAACAGAATGTTAAGGCACCCTCTGTAGGGTTTTGGTGGTTGTGTATATGTATATGTAGCAATATTAGAGTAATCTAGGTAAAGTATAATATGTGAATTAAAGTATGTGTCAGGTTGGGAGGGGGTGAACATGTGCTTGGAATAGTGAAAGTTATAGGATAGGAGAAGAGTATAGAGTTTGGCAGTGGAGAGAAGTGAAAGAATGTGGTCAATAGGCATGAAATGTTGACCAGTTGTTGCAGTGGAATAGAGATAGGGAATGGAATAGACCATTCTTGTCCAAATTGTAAACATCTGGTCATTATCTCTCTCATTGCAGGGCTGGATATCTTGGTTTGTTGTTTGTTTTCAATATTCCTTCTCTCCTTTTTCTTGCAAAAAGTCAATGTGTCTGTCAGGATGCTGTCAGCAGCTCCCAGCTGCTTGCCCAAGAAAGTATAAAGACAAGGAAAAGTTTCTTGCCGTCCTTTTTTATTTAAATATTACAGAGAGAGGCTACATAATCCAGCCACTTGGACAATGGCATTGTCCACCCCCACCCCACCCCCCGTCTCTCCCACTTCCTCATTTGTCACTTCTACTGGTGCTGCTAGGGGCCCTCTGTCTTTGAGCTCTTTGGTCTCCAACTTTTAAGGCTCACCAGGTTATGGGAGATGAGGGATATGGAATGGTTTCTAAATACACCATGTCAGCCAGCTGCCGTTACAATCCTGTCTCCTTCTCTTCCATTATTTCCCAACTTTCCCCCTAATCTGCCTCTGGCGGGGTCAGGATAGGAAGGCAGTCTCCACCATTCCTCCTCTACCCAGTCCCAGACATTATCCATGCTCACCCGCAAAAAAAAAAAACCAAGTTCACATCATACCTTTTGTTAAGCTTCACACTGATCTCACAAAACAGCATGCAAGCTTTTGAGAGACAGAAGAGCAGTAGGTTGGGGTGGGCAGAGTGAAAGGTTGGCTGATGTTGGAGCCATGGAGTCTTTCCTTAATCATAGTCCTAAAACGGCTGAGGATGCTTTTACACAATCAGCTTTCTCTTCACCAGTCCTATCTTCTTCCTCCTCTGCAACCTGCCCACTGCCTCCTTCACCTGATTATTCCTCAAACAATAGATCAAAGGATTCAGAAATGGTGTAATTGCAGTAAAGAACAGTGTTACTACTTTAGTAACATGTGATTGGCTTTCTCCACTTGGAACTACATACATCCCAGCCACCGTGCCATAGAAAAGGGTGACCACCACTAGGTGGAAGGATATGGTGGAGAAGGCTTTCATCCGACTGCCTCGTCTAGAAGACTTCATCAGCGTGAGAATCACAGCACCATAGGATAGAACAACAAAGAACAGGTTGCCTAGAACAATGAGACCATCCACAGAAAACTGGCAGATAATGGGAATATTTCCAACAGGCGGGCAAGCCAGTGAGAGAATTGGCCCCGGATCACACACGAAGTGGTCAATGATGTTGGGGCCACAGAAGGACAACTTGGAGATCAAAATAACTGGACCAATGTGCCATAGAAAGCCAGAACCCCAACAAGTGGCCACCAGGACATAGCAGGACTTGTGGGACATCATTTGTGGGTAACGCAGTGGGTGGCAGATAGCCAAGTAGCGATCCAAAGCCATGGCTGACAGGAAGAAGCACTCTGTGTGCCCAAGAGAGAAGAAGATGTAGAACTGAAGGAAGCACTCATGGAAGGAGATGACGCCACATGGGAATGCCAGGTCAAAGAGCATACGGGGCACAGTGGTGGAGACGTAGCATATCTCTAGCCAGGAGAAATTGCTCAACAGGATGTACATGGGTAGCCGGGCCAATTGGACATCTGCATGGACCAGCATGATTATGGTGATGTTCTCAGCCAAAGTGAGGATGTAGAGCACAGCAAAAATGGCAAGGAGCAAGTGCCGCTTCTGCTGCCCAATTTGAAAGCCCAGCAAAATGAATTCTTCAACTGTGCTGCTATTGGTGAACTCCATCTTGAATGAGAGAAGTGCTATCACAAACACTCACTAAGCGGTGTACATAATACCGTTGTCAAAATAGTGTTATTATGTAATCTTAAGGATCTGATTAATGGCACTGATTTTGAATTATTAGGAATAAAATCATATGGAGAGATGCCTTCTACCAAGACAGACCACTGGTTCATCTTCCTCAGTATTGTCCACACTGTTTTGAAGCAGCTCTTGAGGTTTTCAGTCAGGGGTCTCTCTTTCCAAGTCCTAACTGAAGATTATATGACTTGAACCTGAGTCCCGCTGCATGTCAAACAGCTGCTCTGTCATTGAGCCAAGGCACTTGCCAAGTATTCTAAACTCACCTACGTCTGCTAAAACATGTATAGGTGCAAACTAGAAGAAATGTTACTCCACTGTTATCAGAATGGTATGGGAGATTATGGAAAAACTGAATACTTGTTACTTCCGTTATGGCAGATCCCTTCTTGTGGTGGTGGTTTTGATCTGTAAGCTTCTCTGGGACCCTCTGGGGTAGAAATGGTACAAAAAGAAAGATAAGTAAATAATAGTAATTATTTCTTCCTTCTCTCACACATGGGATATTTTATAACGGTGTACCAACATTCCCTATCCATAATCTTATCTCTTGTGAAGAGATGCATCCCTCTGTGTTTCTCACTCCAATCTACTTTGCCTTAGTAAAGGTTTCCATTTCTTTACCTGAACAGCATGCAAGGGGTCGATCCATCCAGCAGAAGGTTTACCACAATGATGAGTTTGCAGTGCTGCTAGGTGCCCTCTGTCTTTGAGCTCTTTGGTCTCCAACTTTTAAGGCTCACCAGGTTATGGGAGACGAGGGGTCTGGAATGGTTTCTAAATACACCATGTCAGCCAGCTGCCGTTACAATCCTGTCTCCTCCTCTTCCATTATTTCCCAACTTTCCCCCTGATCTGCCTCTGGAGGGGTCAGGATAGGGAGGCAGTCTCCACCATTCCTCCTCTACCCAGTCCCAGACATTATCCATGCTCACCCACACAAAAAAACCCAAGTTCACATTAAATCCATACCTTTTGATCAGCTTCACACTGATCTCACAAAACAGCATGCAAGCTTTTGAGAGACAGGCAGTGTGTGTTGTGTGTGAAAGAAGTACCTAGTTGCTTCTGGCGTCTTTCAGCTGTGACACTGTGTGGGTTGGGTGGAAAGATATGATTGTTCTGCCTGTGGACCAAAGCTTGGATGCTGATGTTATATATTCAACAGCCCTTGGGGACGTGCATCTCAGGAATATTACCATTATCTACCAAAACAAACTGTCTTTGAGGACACACCATCTTAATTTGCTGTGGTGAAACATAGGATATTTCCACAGGTAGTTAATTGTCTGTTGTTTTGCGCTGAAGATGCCAAATTGTTCAGGGTGTTAGAAACAGGATTGTGAGGAGCTCCCAAGGGGTCGCTCATAAAAACAAAAGAAAGTGTATTAAGAGAGAAAAGGTAAATAAGAGTAAAGTGAGGCATAACTTCACATACATACTAATTAGGTCTGGATTGGCAGGAACTGACCAGGAAAGAGATTTTGGTCTTGTAATAGGCAGATTCATGAAACTGCAGTATGTGGCAGTTGTGAAAAGGGAATTTCATGTTAGGGGTCATTAGGAAAGGGATTGAAAGTAAATCTGTCCGAATCATGGCCATATTATTAGCATACAATTTTGAGTTTTCTGAAATAAAATAACATCCCAATTGATACAAATCTAAAGATAAGATAATACTGCCATTCCAGGCAATCAAAAGCTTTATTAAAGTCCAAAGAGAGTAAGGCGAAATGACGGTGATGTAAAGATAACATCAAGCAATCTTCGAATAGGGTCGAAAATATGTCTGCAGGGGATAAATCCCATTTGGTCAGAATGGATGAGTCTCTAACAACCAAATTTTGCTGCAATGCCAGATCTTGATTCAATAATGTAATAGGACAGAGGTTTCCAACATTTCTGAGTCCACAGCTCCCTTGACCAACAACATTCTTTCTGTGGCATCCCTGTGAGCCTCAGGAGCCCGGTTATGACACCAATTGCCTGCAGAACCTTTTTTAAACACCCTCCCTTGTGAAGTGTTTTCTCAGCCTCCTCTCCCCTCTCCTTGGGAGTCCTCCGGGCAGCCGCAGGTCTCTGGGCTGCCCCCTTCCCCAAAGAGAGGTGCTTCCGCACACTGACCCAAAAATTGGAGGGGGTGGGGAAAGTGGCAGAAAGTGTTTCCCCACATTTCCCCCCAGGCCTTCACATCTGATATTCAGAGGCATTCTGCTGCCAGCAGTGGAGGTGTCCCAGAGACCTCATGGCTAGTAACCATAGGTAGCCTTATCCTCCATTAATACTTCTAACCCTCTTTTAAACACTTCCATGTTGGCAACTATCAATGTAGCTGCTGCAAACTTTAAAGATTAACTAGATGCCATGTGAATCTTCCTACATTCAGCTTCTTTGGATAGCCACAAATATTATGAAAAGGGGAGAAAACCTTCACAGCAACTACCTTCACAGCAACTACTTTCTCTGCACCTTGCATAATCTTATAATATTTTATCATGTCTCACATACCACTTTTTCCAAAATCAAAATCCCTAAATTTTGTAACCCTTCCTCATAGGGGTCTCTCTCCAGTTCCTTCCATCACTTCAGCTGCCCTTTTCTAAAGCTTTCCTAACTCTACTATATTCTCTTTTCTGTGTGGTGGCTGTACACACTATCTAAATGTGATCCAGGCACAAATTAGAATAATGGCACTATGATATTAGACACTTAAAAACACCTCTGATGCATCTGGCACCACCAACCTGGTATCCCAGTGGCCAGCCAAGATGCTTATAGGAAGCTCAGAAGCAAAACCTGAAACAGCACTCTTCCCATTCCCTAGCACCTGATATTCAAAGGCATACCACCTCTGACAGGGGAGAAAGAGCATAGCCATTGTGGCTAGCAGCCATTAATAGACCTAGCCTCAATTAATGTGTCTAATCCTGTTTTAAAGATGCCCAAGTTGAGTGGGATAAATCCAGCCTTGTATAACCAATATGCTTAACTCTAATTAATTAATGCAAGACGTGGGTGGCGCTGTGGTCTAGACCACAAAGCCTAGGGCTTGCCGATCAGAAGGTTGGCGGTTCAAATACCCGTGATGGGGTGACTTCCCGTTGCTTGGTTCCAGCTCCTGCCAACCTAGCAGTTCAAAAGCATGCCAAAATGTGCAAGTAGATAAATAGGTACTGCTTCGGCGGGAAGGTAAATGGGGTTTCCGTGCGCTGCTCTGATTCGCCAGAAGCGGCTTAGTCATGCTGGCCACATGACCTGGAAGCTGTCTGCGGACAAACGCTGGCTCCCTTGGCGAGTAAAGCGAGATGAGGGCCACAACCCCAGAGTCGTCCGCAACTGGACCTAACGGTCAGGGGTCCCTTTACCTAATTAATGAGAAAAGGCTTAAGACCATAGAGTAAGCTGTCCTGCCGGGCTTAGCTAGGTCACACACCCTCACCTTAAGAGGAAGGTTTACGAAACTCTTTCTTCTCCATCTTTCCATCATGTAGCCAAACATAAGGATGTCTGGGCTGGCTGCTTCAAGCCCAGACCACATGGCTTTAGCAAGCAATCTTTGTGTTTCTATACAAACAATTTAGAAACTTTTACCACTTTTTGTAACCTAAGTCAAACTGCTTGTCTTTTCTTGCTGCTGTATGGAAAAGCACATGAATCTGACCTTTGAAGAGCTTGTAAGGAAACCATTTTTAACTTACCAAATGTGTTTGTTTTTATCTATGCTAAGGGAAATGGGAAACTTTCGAAGAAAATTGGAAGGTGCTGTTTTAAAGGTCTAGCAGCCTCTTTCCTACATGTTTTGTAATTTTAAATCTCTGCTGGGTCTCTCTCACCAAAGAGTTCTTGCCCCAAATCTGGATCCTAGGCACTGTCCCCTGGACAATTTAGTGCTTTCAGCTCAAAATAATGGACAATTACCTGTGGAAATTTCCTGTGTTTCACCGCAGCAAATGAAAATGGCCTGTCCCCAAAGAGCATTTGTTTTGGTGAATAATGAGAATGTTCCTTAGAGACACATCTCCAAGGGCTCTTGAAAATATAACATTAGCATTCAAGCATTAGTCCACAGACATCTCTTTCCATCTGTTTCCACAGAGTACACTCAGTTCACAGCTAAAAGTCACAGGAAACAACCATATATTTCTTTCACACACAACACCCTCTCCAAACTCAGACACAGCCATGGTAGTGAGCCTTCTGCTGGATGGATCAACTCCTTGCACGCTGAGATACAGAAACTGAAACCTTTACCAAGACAAAGGAGACTGGGGTGAGAAACACAGAGGAATTAATTTGAATGGGCTCCCTTCTCCAGAAATAAGATTATGGGCAAAGAAATGTTGATTCACCATTATAAAGCATCACCTGAGAGAGAGGATCATCACTTACTTACTTATCTATTTGTAGCTTTTCTACCCAACATGTAATCCCAGAGAAGTTTACAGACTAATAGCAACAACAATAGAAGGAGCACCTTCCTTAGGGAGAGAAACAAGGTGACTCTGTGGTCTAAATGACTAAGCCACTTGGGCTTGCCGATCAGAAGGTCGGCGGTTCAAATCCTCACAATGGGGTGACCTCCCATTGCTCTGTCCCAGCTCTTGCCAACCTAGCAGTTCAAAAGCATGCCAGT
The DNA here is from genome assembly GCF_965153285.1 of Podarcis tiliguerta. Taxonomy (NCBI): domain Eukaryota; kingdom Metazoa; phylum Chordata; class Lepidosauria; order Squamata; family Lacertidae; genus Podarcis; species Podarcis tiliguerta. The sequence continues at coordinate 40,486,260 of NC_139546.1, read as the reverse complement.
ACAAGCAGATAAATAGGTACTGTTGTGGTGGGAAGATAAATGATGTTTCCGTGCGATCTGGCTTCTGTCAGTGTTCTGTTGTGCCAGAAGCGGTGTAGTCATGCTGGCCACATGACCCGGAAAGCTGTCTGTGGACAAACATTGGCTCTCTCAGCCTGAAAGGAGCACCACAACCCCATAGTCGCCTTTGACTGGACTTAACTGCCCAGGGGTCCTTTACCTTTACCTTTACAGGGCTGTCATAAGAATTACTCAGAGATGGCATTCAACAAAATTTGGAGGTCTAAAACCCCCCATTTAGAAAGACCTGCAGTATTCTGTATTCTCAAATATTACTCAGATAACAATGAGGATAGGGGGACTTTTCTTCCAGTTTCCTGCTACATACGTTTTAGCAGTCATAGACAGCTTCAGATAACTTGGGAAAGGCCATGGCTCAATTCTAGAGCAGCTGCTTTGAATGCAGAAGGTCACAAGTTCAATCTCCAGGTAGCTCTGGGAGAAAAAGACCCCTCTCTGAAGGCCTTGAGAGTCTCTGCCAATGAGTGTGGACAATACTGAGGAAGATGGACGAATGGTCTGACTTGTTGTAAGGCAGCTTCCTATATTCCTAATCCTTCAAGACCAGCGTCATTAATCAAATCCTGAGGATTGCGTAATAACATATTTTGGACATAAGCAGTACAATCTGGCTGCAAGTTATTTGTTTTTCAGTTTTCTCTCTATGCTATTATGTACACAAAGGGTCTTCTGAGCAAGCAGTCTATCAGTTTTTTTTCAATAAGTAAATGAATACATAAATCAATAAAGGTAAAATGCATGGAACCTAATCACTAGTTATATGATATATCTGATACCTAATTAGAAGAAATAGATACTTCTTGATAATAATCATATGTAAGTTAAAATGAAAATGGAAAGAGGTTGGCTGTACTTCTGTCCTGCCATGACTACTCATCATTTGCTTTCGATGGAAACAGAGAGAGAGACAGGCAGGCAATACTTCTTAATGGTTTGCAACAGCGCTTCTCTTCTCTCGTTCAAGATGGAGTTGGCCAATGGGAGCACAGTTGAAGAATTCATTTTGCTGGGCTTTCAAATTGGGCAGCAGAAGCGGCACTTGCTCCTTGCCATTTTTGCTGTGCTCTACATCCTCACTTTGGCTGAGAACATCACCATAATCACGCTGGTCCATGCAGATGTCCAATTGGCCCGGCTACCTATGTACATCCTGTTGAGCAATTTCTCCTGGCTAGAGATATGCTATGTCTCCACCACTGTGCCCCGTATGCTCTTTGACCTGGCATTCCCATGTGGCGTCATCTCCTTCCACGAGTGCTTCCTCCAATACTACATCTTCTTCTCTCTTGGCCAGACAGAGTGCTTCTTCCTGTCAGCCATGGCTTTGGATCGGTACATGGCCATCTGCCACCCACTGCGTTACCCACAAATGATGTCCCGAGACTCCTGCTATGCCTTGGTGGCCACTTGTTGGGTTTTGGGCTTTCTGTGGCACATTGTTCCTGTTACTTTGATCTCCAGGTTGTCCTTCTGTGGCCCCAACATCATAGACCACTTTATGTGTGATGCTGGGACAATTCTCCTACTTGCTTGCCCCCCAATCAGAAACATTCCCATCATCTACCAGTTTTCCATGGATGCTGTGGGTATTTTAGGCAACCTGTTCTTTGTTGTGCTATCCTATGGTGCTGTGATTCTCACCCTGATGAAATCTTCTAGACGAGGCAGTCGGATGAAAGCCTTCTCCACCATATCCTTCCACCTAGTGGTGGTCACCCTTTTCTATGGCACAGTGGCCGGGATGTATGTAGCTCCAAGTGGAGAAAGCCAATCACAGGCCACCAAAGTAGTAACGCTCTTCTATACAACAATCACACCATTTCTGAATCCTTTGATCTATTGTCTGAGGAATGATCAGGTGAAGGAGGCGGTGGGCAGATTGCAGAGGAGGAAGATGGGACTGGTGAAGAGAAAGTTGACTTGGTAAAAAAACAAAAAAAACAACATGTTAGCTGTTTTAAGACCTTGACCCCCTGCTCTTCATTGACGTGTATCATGATTTTACTGTGACATTTTATAATATTCTGAATTTCTGTATGTGAGATTTACTGTAGCAGACCTCAGATAAATATTTTTGTATATAAATAAAAGAATACCAAAATGTGTTTACTAGGTGAAATACTGCCTAAAATGCTGGTGAATATTAAACAGGATTTAGATGATAGATAGATAGATAGATAGATAGATAGATAGATAGATAGATGATAGATAGATGATAGATGATAGATAGATAGATAGATAGATAGATAGATAGATAGATAGATAGATGATAGATAGATAGATGATAGATAGAAAGATGATAGATAGATAGATAGATAGATAGATGATAGATAGATGATAGATAGATGATAGATTAGATAGATAGATAGATAGATAGATAGATAGATGATGATAGATAGATAGATGATGATGATAGATAGATAGATAGATAGATAGATAGATAGATGATACATAGATGATAGAAAATCACAAATTCTTATGGAAATGTGAAGAACTGAATTTAAGGCTGGAGCGATGAGAAGCCAAATTGGCATCATTACAAATTCAAAAAGAAGGTGAGAGGAAATAGGGGAAGATGAGCTTTCCTGCCATTGTGTTACACCTTTTCAAAACCACTGTCTCATTTATCTTCCCCAACCAAATCCTATGATTTGCATCTTGTGTAAAAAGTTCGCTTTCCCTCCAGTAGCCACACTAAAGAACAAAGCTTTTTCCCATCTACATGACTACACACATTGCATGGGTGTTCATGCTGGTTTTTCATACTGGAAGCTAGCAGCAGAGTAGAAATTAGGGGCCAATGGCTCCCATTGGGAGGAGGAGAAAGCAGAGCTCTTTGTACGCATTGACACTGTGGCTTCCACTGGGACTAATTCTGCATTGTTAGCTTCTTTTGTAAAGTCCCCTGCACAACGATGGCACCATAACCAAATAATAAAATTTGGTTGTTTTCTGTGTGGTTGTGGTTATACTAAACTTGAAGAGCCTTGTCTATAATTAATCATAATCACAATATTTTTACCCCGCCCATCTGACTGGGTTGCCCCAGCCACTCTGGGCAGCTTGCAATAGATATAAAAACATAATATAACATTACACATTGAAAAGTGTTCCATCCGGACTTCCGGGTTAGCGCCTCCGGCAATGGCGGATTTCCTCTAATCTGGAGGAATCCGCTCCGTGAAAATCAGGGTCTGGACCGCCACGGCGAGGCAGAGACCCATTAAAAACCACAGGCGGGAGAAGCCTGTGGACCTGGGATTTGGCTGGCACCTTTTGCGCCTCCCCTACTAGCAGGGAAACCCGGTTTTGGGGATCCTGAGCGACGTGGGGTGAGCGGCGCGGTGCTTCGAATCGACTGCTTTTTTCACGAAGTGAAGCCGCATTGCTGTTGCCGGAGAGCGCTGACTTTTTCCTGTGGACAATTGGACTTTAAACAACTACTCGTGAGTAGAACAGAAAATTGGATCTTTAAATACAGTAATTTGGCACTGAAACGGGAAAGTTCTAAACAGGAAGTCCGCCTTCCTTTTTGTAAATAGATCAAAGCAAAGACGTTGCAAGCTAAAGTCTGGGGAAAGCCTTTTGTAAAGGATTAAATTTTCATCATTTAAAAATACTAACCCCCCTTGGAAGCAGGAGAAGAGGGGGAAATTTTTGGACTGTTTAAGCCTGAAAGAGAGAGAGTAAAGAGAGATAAATTACCACCGTTTTGAACCTGGGACCGGGCTGCCAGTAAGACTGACGGTTTGGGAAAATTTATTGACTGTGAATAGAACATATGTTGACAGATAGCTAAATAAGAGACATACACTGTTTCCATTGTTTTCCTCTGCATTTAAAAAGGAGAAAAAGTAACTGAAAATTGAAAATTAACTTTGTTGCTGGATCTGTGTTTAAAAGGACAGATACAAATAGAAATTGTTTCCTCTAGAGGGAGATGTGGAGAAGACGAAGGAAAAAGCTGTTCTTGAACCTCAAGCAATACAAGTGGAGGCCTCGTCTTCACAGAGACAATTTGATGGATATAAGCCGATGCCTTGTGTGATTGATTTTGAAAGTCAGATTTGGAGAGATGGAGTCCTGCTTGGATTGGAGAAGGAAAGTTGGATAGACTCCCTTATGAAGGGATGTTCTGGACTTTGTGATTTGGATCTGGGTCAGGGGGAGATTGGAGTTGTGGAGGCCTTTAGCCTCGAAGGGACTTTGTAACATGCCCTGAAACATCTTTTGGACTTTAGTTCTGACTATGGAGTATGGGCGGACCTGTCGAGAAGGAATAAAGGAATTGTTAAGTTGGAGTTCCCCCGAGATCTACTCCTCAGTGCCAAAGGAAGGAAACTAAGAACAAGTTCAGCAGAAGATAAAGTAAAGTGTATGAAGATCTGCAGAAGGGACATGGAAAAGAGCTAAGAGCCTCGGATAGAAGATCACCAGGTTGATGGACTATATGGAACTGATAGAAAGGACTGACAGAATCCGAGACCAGGGAGAAGAGACGGTGGAAGAAGATTGGAAAAAAATTAAAAATCTATTTAGAGAAATATTGTAAAATTAATGAATGTTAGTAAATGTTGGAATGAAATTACATGACTTTAGTAGAAATATTATAAGGAGTTAAGTATAAATAAATTTTAAGGGTTTGATGGTAAGATATTGTTAAAATAAATTAAGATAATTAAATGACAGAAAGCAGTGAAGAGGGAAAGGATTTGCAGATATAGTTAATAACTGGAATACAAAAAAGGGAGGTGTGAGGAGGTCGAGGAAATAAGTTAATGAAAGAGAAGGATAAATATTGGATGTGTTTTTAATTGTCTTTGTTTTTCTTTGTGTTTTGATGTATTGTGGTTTTTTTCTGGTTTTTTTCTTTTTTTCTTTTTCTTTTTTTCCTTTCTCTTCTTCTCTTCTTTTTTGGTGCTTTTTTTCTGTAACTTTTAAACTTCTAATAAATATTATTTTTTATTTTAAAAAAAGCGTTCCATCAATTTAATTGCTCAAAGGTGTTTAGCAAAACAGAATCCAGGTAAACAAGAAATACCTGTAGGAATTTCCTGGCAGAGGCAAACCCCTAAAGAGATGGTGTTTCAGTGAATATTGACAATGTTCTTAAGAGCCATATTCCCCAGGGCCACCAAATACTTATCAGAGACATTCTAGCTTTTATCTGCACTTTCTTACCATCCAAACAATCCCATGGCCTGTTATTGCAGAAGGAAAAGGCATGTGATGTCCCCACAGCTGGCTAGATCGAGAGTTTGAAAGCTACTGAGGTACTGAAATGGGATTGCTACCAAGCCAAAGGAAGATGGGTTGGAAGAAGGAGAGCATCGAGGGATGGTTTTGAATGGGTAACACTTGCTATGCTCAGATTTTGGTTTTTCAAGGAAATGTAAACAGGCTATTATAAAGTTCTGCATGGGGAGGGAGGGAGAAATAAGAGTAAGGGGAAATAATAATAATAATAATAATAATAATAATAATAATAATAATACCCCACCCATCTGTCTGGGTTTCCCCAGCCACTCAGGGCAGCTTACAGCACATTAAAAATTGTAAAACATTAGACATTAAAAATTTCCCGATGCAGGGTTGCCTTCATATGTCTTCTAAAAGTCAGATAGTTGTTTATTTCCTTCACATCTTGATGTGAGGGTGTTCCACAGGGCGGGCGCTACTACCAAGAAGGCCCTCTGAGCATAGAATCAAGATTTCCCAGCTGCACTCCTGATTCTAATTTAAACCTGCTTTCCTCAACTCAGACCCTGGAAAATTCTTTCGAAAAATGCTCGCAGCAGAGGTGGTTTTAGGATAGCATGACTGCTGGGAAATCACCCTGGGTGCCACACTGCAGGGTTGCCAAAACAATGTTGTAGAATGGAGCACGAGAGGCAGGGGGCCCCAAATTTTAGTGGCACACAGGCACTGCTGAAATTTGAGAGCCCAAAGTCCACCACTTGCAGCAGCCACCTTGGCAATTAAATGATATCTTAATTAAGTTTTTATTAAGCAGCAGTAACAACACCTTTGTCTTGCATAAAGCTGCAATGGATTGTTTAGTTTCCTTATGAACAACAGTTGGAAAGACCCTCATTTCAAGGAAGTCATTTAGTGGTCCTGCTTAACCCTCATCTCAAGAGAAAGCTGGGTAGACGATCACTCTGGGTAAGGCGTTTTCATATCCTGATCACCCATTTCCCTGCACAAAATCTAAATTTAATGGATATTGTTAGCATGTAGAATCATAGAATCATGACAGATGGCTATCCAACCTTTGCTTAAAAACCTCCAAGGAAGGAGAGTCCACCATCTCCCGAAGGAGACCATTCCAACCATTCCACTGTCATGCAGAAAGTTTTTCCTGATTTTTAATTGGAATCTCCTTCCTTGTAACTTGAGTCCTACCCTCCTGAGCAGGAGGAAAAAAGCTTGCTCCATCTTCCATGTGACAGCCCTTAAGATATTTGAAGATGGCTATCACCTCTCCTCTATTCCAGGTTAAACATACTCAGTTCCTTCAACCGTTCCTCATAAGGCTTGGTTTCCAGACCCTTGGTTATCTTGGTTGTCCTCCTCTGCACACCTTCCAGCTTCTCAACATCCTATGTAAACAGGACATGTAAATATTTCATTTTCTCGCTACCTTTTCCAGAATATTTTGTCCTGCTCCTGTTTGCCCCACTCCAAGCTAATCTTCTCCTAGTTGATTTTGCCATGCAAAGCCTCTTAGTTGACTCAGCCATTTGAAAAACATAGGAAACTGCCATATACTGAGTCAGACCATCCATCTAACTCAGCATTGTCCACACTGACCGGCAACTGCTGTCCAGGGTTTCAAACAAGGGTCTCTCCAGACCTACTTGAAGAAGCTGGGGATTAAACCTGAGACCTTCTGCATGCAAAGGAGATGCTCTACTATTCAGCTCCAAATATCTGAAGGGCTATCAGATCAAAGAAGAAGCAGACTTGTTTCCTGTTGATCCAAAGAGCAGAGCTAAAATCAGTGTGTGAAAATCACAGGGAAGCAGAACAATAGTAGAGGCTGGCCCATTTTTATTATATGAGTCTGCCGAGAGAAAGTTGCAGGCGACTTTTGACATCTTAATCTACATAATATTTTGTCTTCTTCTCTTCTTCTTTTTGGACAAAGCCAGAGAGATCATGCTGGTAGGACTTTGCAAAGTAAATATTCTTTAGAAAGCATTTCAGACATGTTTTTGCTTATCAAAACGACCTCTATTGTTCTATGCTCTCTTACCACATCTTTTTATTATGCAAATATATATTTTGATAGCTTGAAGGAAGCTAAGTTTTTATAAAGACTTCTCTCTCAAGCAGTTTTATTCACATTTAATGGCTCTACAATACCCCCCACACACGCACAAAAACAGGTGTATGTTCCCTATGGATAATCTCACACATTATGGTAAACACAACTAACTCAGTGTTTGCTTAGCTACCAGGGTTTAAAAATATATCTGTAAGATGCATACAGTGACAAAATATGATCTGAAATATATGGGAAGGGGGTTACAACAGTCCCCTCTCTCACTCCACCTAATAGGCATTTCTGCATAGCTTTTGTCCTCCAGACAAGGAGACAGGCAGCTGATGCTTGCTTATGGCATGGGCTGATGGTTCTATTATTCCCTTGCAGATGGAGATGGCCAATGGGACCACCATCCAGGAATTCATTTTGGTGGGCTTTGGAGATGGGCAACAGAAACGTTTCCTGCTTCTCGTCTTTTTCACCACCCTCTACATTCTCACTTTGGCCGAGAACCTCATGATTATCACACTGGTGGTCCTGGACACCCATTTATCCCGGCTTCCCATGTACGTCCTGCTGAGCAACTTCTCCTGGCTGGAAGTGTGTTATGTGAGTGTAACTGTGCCCCGGATGCTCTTTGACCTGGCGTCCCCTCATGGAGGAATCATCCCCTTTCGCGATTGTTTGGCTCAGTTCTACCTCTTCTTTTCTCTTGGAAGCACCGAATGCTTCTTCCTCTCAGTCATGGCCCTGGACCGCTACTTGGCCATCTGCCACCCACTGCGCTACCCACAAATTATGTCCCTGGATTCCTGCTATGCCCTGGTGGCTGCTTGCTGGGTCCTTGGCTTCCTGTGGAATGTTGTCCCAGTGACCTTGATCTCCAAATTGTCCTTCTGTGGGCCAAACATCATTGATAATCTGCTTTGCGATCCTGGGCTGATTATGTCCCTGGCCTGCCCCCCACTAGGAAATGTTCCTTTCATCTGTCAGCTTTCTATGACTTCTGGGGTTTTAGTCAATATCTTATTTGTTGTGCTCTCCTATGGTGTTGTGATTCTTACTCTGGTGAAAGCCTCTAGCCGGGGAAATCGTAGGAAGGCTTTCTCCACAATATCATTCCATCTAATTGTGGTGACACTTTTTTACGGGTCAGTAGCAGCCGTCAATTTAATTCCACGTGGAGAAAGCCAGTCAGAACTCAATGCAGCCGTGACGTTGTTCTACACCGCTGTTACCCCCTTTCTCAACCCGCTGATCTACTGCCTGAGGAATGATCAGGTGAAAGAGGCACTGGGACGGTTGTTGAGGAACACAGAGAAATGGCGGAGCAGAATTGTGACAGAGTGAAAAAGTGGGAAGAAGAAGAAGAAGAAGAAGAAGAAGAAGAAGAAGAAGAAGAAGAAGAAGAAGAAGAAGAAGAAAGAGAATGCAATACCAAATCACTCTGTTGAAGAAATCATGGGTGTGTTTAGTTTTGACCAGAAGAATGAACATCCCTCCTCAACCACATTGTAATGTTCAGTTAAGATTCCTCAAAAATTGAGTGGCAAAGAGCCTTAGCGAGATACATCTGGCAGGGAAAAAGACCGCGAATAAAAATGAAAATATTGGTAGACAAAAAAGAGAGAGGGGGCTTCTCCCTACCGGATTTAAGCATATACTATGAAGCGGCGTGCCTACTGTGGCTTAAAGATTGGATAAGATTGGAAAATAGAGACATCTTGGACTTGGAGGGCTTCGACAATAGGTTCGGGTGGCACGCGTACTTATGGTACGGAAAGGTGAAGGCACATAGAAGCTTCCTGAACCATGTTTTCAGAGGACCTATATTTCAAGCATGGGAGAGAAACAAAACTTTGCTGGAAAGGAAGACACCTTGGTGGATCTCGCCAACAGAGGTCCTAACGGTTAAAAAAACAAATATGGAAGGGAAGAATGCCACCTATGAAGAACCTATACGGAAAACTGATCAAGGCATCAAACTCAGACCATATGAAGAGATAAAAAATTCATTTACTGGGTGGATACAATACCACCAGGTAAATGATTTGTTGAAAGAAGATAAAAAGAACCTAGGGTTTGAAGATAAAAAATCCAAATTTAGTATAGAAATCATAGAAGGTAAAAATAAAATATTGGCAAAGATATATGATATTTTACTGGAGTGGTATACAAAAGACGAGGAGGTAAAGGAGGCTATGACTAAATGGGCAGTGGATATTGGGTATAATATTGAGTTTGAGAAGTGGCTGGAATTGTGGAACACCAATATGAAGTTTACGGCGTGTACGGTACTAAAGGAAAATCTATGGAAAATGATATATAGATGGTACCATACACCAGTGAAGTTAGCCAAAATCTATAGGCTGAAAAATAAGAAATGTTGGAAATGTGGAGAGGCAGAGGGAGACCTCTACCACATGTGGTGGGCATGCAGTAAGGTGAAGGGCTTTTGGGAAATGATTTACAATGAACTTAAAAAAATTCTCAAATATACCTTTCCCAAAAAGCCTGAAGCCTTTCTGTTAGGAATGATGGGTAAAGAAATTAAAAAAGAAGATAAGATACTATTCTTATATGCCACTACAGCCGCAAGAATTTTGCTAGCGCAAAATTGGAAAACAGAAGTTATACCCAATATAAGTGATTGGCAGGTTAAGTTGATAAATTATACCGAGCTCGCTAGAATAACAGGAAGATTAAGGGACCAAGACGAACAGAAATTTCATGACAATTGGAATAAATACTTGACTTATCTTGGAACTAATTTTCAGACGACACTGGCGGGACTGAATTAAATCTAACAGTAAATGATACAGATTAAAACGATAAAATATGTGAATACAAATTTATCTGATACTTACCAAAAGTGTGGAAGGAAGTCTACGGCTCGGCGGAGCCTAAAAGAATTTTGTGGTGTATTTTTGACTTGTTGTGATACGCGCGAGTTATGGTATAAATTTTGTATTTGTTCTTATGTATAAATGAGCAATATTAATAAAAATTTACTTGCAAAAAAAAAAAAAGATTCCTCAAAAATTGACCAGCCTTAACATTGGGCAAAGTGAGATCGCTGCTTCAGGCAATGGATGCTGGATGTCAGGGAGTGTTGGTGAGATGTTGGAGCCCAGAGCTGTGTCACCCCCTACATGATTCCACTGTCACTGGGACAACTGGAGGATGCTGTCCTGTCACCAGTAATTTTAAAAAGATTATATTGACAGTCAAGTTTGTGAGACAGGGGTGTGTGTCATCCTGTCTGCAGGCAGCAAAATGTCTTGGACCAGCTCTGTTCTAAAAACTAAGCTGGGGAGAAGGTCAGGGATGGGAGTATTCATTGCCTGTCAACCACAAGACACCATAAGAATATTCTTCCTTTGAGAACTAGAATGCAAGGGTCAAACATTATCGGCTCAGAATTATTTGGTGTATATATTATTTAATAAACAAAATTAAACTGATTAACAGTTCCTTTATATAACAACATGACTTGGGGGGGGGTGTTGTGTGTGTCTTATGCTTAGGAATGGGGGAGAAAAATTATTTTTGTTGCATTTTTAATGAGAAATTACCTAATTTCACTTTTTAAAATGAAATTTAGTTACATTTTGAAATAAGAAACATGGCAAACTAAACACACATACCCTTTTTACTCAACCTGAAGGCATTGTTCAGATCTAGATGCTGATGATGATATAAAGTTCATATAAACACTGAATTGGAGGGTGCATGCACATGAAAGCTTATACCAAGAACAAATTTAGTTGGTCTCCAAGGTGCTACTGGACAAGTTTTTTATTTTTATATATATTTCGACTGCGTCAGACCAACACGGCTACCTATTGGAATAAAATAATATGATAACACAATGAGACATGGTAAATATGGTTTGCCCTGTAGAGTTCATGTGCTAGATAAATGGATATCACCCATTTCTCTACAGTGTTATCCCATGAAGAACAGTTGCTTTTTTCCTTCAAAAAAATGAGCATGTACTTCCTCTTAAAGGTAAAATATTTGTCTCTTGCTTTTTTGGATTGCTCTATGCTTTTAAGAAATGACCCTCTTCAGCAGCGCAAGGCAATCCACACTTCAGCAAGGCTCTCTCCTATATCAGATGCAAATTAAGTTGTTCCCAAGAGGTAGCTTGGGATGCGAGTGGCACTGTGAGTTAAACCACAGAGCCTAGAACTTGCCGATCAGAAGGTCGGCGGTTTGAATCCCCGCGACGGGGTGAGCTCCCGTTGCTCGGTCCCTGCTCCTGCCAACCTAGCAGTTCGAAAGCACGTCAGTGCAAGTAGATAAATAGGTACCGCTCCGGCGGGAAGGTAAACAGCGTTTCCGTGCACTGCTCTGGTTTGCCAGAAGCGGCTTAGTCATGCTGGCCACATGACCCGGAAGCTGTACGCCGGCTCCCTCGGCCAATAAAGCGAGATGAGCACCGCAACCCCAGAATCGGCCACAACTGGACCTAATGGTCAGGGGTCCCTTTACCTTTTTTAAGAGGTAGCTTAGCACTATAATAAAAATAAGGGTCAAGCTGCCCCCCCCCCAGTGGGGAGGAGATCAATGCCCTGCATCTGTCTGTTTTTAAAGATCTCCACTGGGGTAATTACGGGAAGCAAGGCAGTCAACCCATTGTTTGTTCCCATAATAGCTTGGATTTCAGTGCCTTCTTCAGGTCCAGCAGGGAAGGGAGATTAGTATCAGTTGCTTGGATAAGCAGCATTTCAGGAAAGGAGGCAAGGTCAAGTTTTCTCACTATCAAGCTATTTTTCTGTATGCAGGGAGATTTTTCCGATGCGCGAGTGGAAGTCCTCCTTCCCTCTTGAGCAGCTTCTGCAGGACAACACTATATGGAACAGAATATTATTTTAACATAGTGTTACAGATTTGGGATGCTAGAGTTTTGGGGTGCAGAAGCACCTATAGTTCTGAGCAGTTAGTGGATGTTAGAAATTACTGGCTGCTAGAAATTACTAAATGCTTGGAGTCCTCCTCTGGGTGAGAGACAGCTTAGCAGTGTAAAAATGCAGGCTAAGCTTCTTTTTCACCCGGGATGGAAGTCCTCAAGCATGATAAAGGTGTTGATGGACCATCAAAGGAACATGCTTGGATCTGTGAAATGGAAGTTGCCAGGGTAACTGTGGGCCTTTCACACAGGAAAAACGTTGTCCCGGGGAAGGGGAGTCAGTGTTTCTCGCTCTGATGAAACCTCTAGCTAGGGCAATTGTAGAAAGGCTTTCTCCACCATGTATTTCCACTTTGTGGTGGTCACACTTTTCTTGTTTTTGCTGATTTCATTTAATATTCTAATTTTCTGAGATTGTTAATTTGGGGTTTTCATCAGCTGTACGTCATAAACATCACAATTCTAACAAATAAAGGCTTGACATATCTCGCTTTGCATGTCATGAGTCTATCTCATATATTAGTTTCACCTTTTAAGTTGAATTACTGAAATAAATGAACTTTTCCATGATATTCTAATTTTCTGAGTTTCACTTGTATTCTTCTGGGAAAGCTCACTCACTGCCTCTTTCTCAGTGTGTCTCGAAACTGAAGCTTCTCTTTTCTTCCTTCTCTCTCTCTCTCTCTCTCTTGTTTACATTCACCCTAGGGATAGGGGGGAAATTACTGGGATTGCCATTTGGTAACATTCCCTGAACTAGGGGCCCAGGGAGCAGTGGCATAGCATGGGGGCAGGGGGGTCATGGCCCCAGGTGCACAATTCTGGCAGGCAGGGGCCAGCTTCTGTGAAAATCCCCATCTTGCCCTGGCAAAGGCAGCAGAGCAACCCAGGTAACCCAGTGAGCAGGCATGGATGGAGGAAGGCGGGCAAGGGGCAACCCCAGCATGGACCGGTCCAGCGCTCCTCTGCATGGGCATTGGGGGGATTCACCTGCCATGGCTTGCTGTGGCCTGCTGGGCTCCCTCTAGCATGGGGAGGCTTGCTACTCAGCACGCCCCCACTTGGCTCCAGTGGGGAGCGGCTTGCCCAACCCGGGCACCAGCAACCCACAGTATGCTGCTGCCAGGGAGACCCTATTTTCATAACTCTCCTCTGTATCACTTGGTAAATATGCTCTCGTAAACATGGCAATTAAAAAATACAGGTCTGTTTTTGTGCTGCACTCTGGAGATAACGTTCCACTGTGGCTTCATCCTATGATTTCAAGACATCAGCCTTCTTCTCAAGATGACATCTCCAGAACTCGATGGCATCTGGAACTGGGAGGCAGTAGCTGTGGACCAGGTGAGCCTTTAATTTCACGTTGGTGTTTCTTTCAAATGTCTCCCTTTCCAAGTTGGTGTGCAGCTCCACAGCATTTTCTTCAAGGAGCAACAAATGGTTTGGAAGACATGGGTGCCTAGGCAGGCTTAAAGTGGCAGGTCTGAAAGGAGGAGCTTTCTCGGCATTAAAACTTGATATTAATAAAACTATACTAAGTGTTGTTGTGCATAGATTTTAAAAATGAACATGTTCCCACCTGCAGATGGACCATCCAAATAAAAATTTCAGCACAAAAGTGAAGGGATTATATGGCATTTGTGGTTGAGTGCTGGACTGGTGTGTCTTGGCTCAATAATGGACTGGGTGAGAGCCAACAAACTGAAACTCAATCCAGATAAGAGTGAGGCAGTGTTAGCAGGTGGTTCCCTAGACCAGGTGGATGAGAGACTATTGTTCTTGCAGTATTTTATCAGTGCACAGATACATGTGTTGGGGACACCACCACCTAGTGGGAAACTGCTCCCTCAGTCCCCCCTTTTAAAAAATTAGATATTTGTGGCTCTTTTCCTCAATGTGACCCTTTCCCGCTGCCACCCATTCCCTTACAAGCCAGTGTGGTGTAGTGGTTAAGAGCGGTAGTCTCCTAATCTGGGGAACCGGGTTCGCGTCTCCGCTCCTCCACATGCAGCTGCTGGGTGACCTTGGGCCAGTCACACTTCTGTGAAGTCTCTCAGCCCCACTGACCTCACAGAGTGTTTGTTGTGGGGGAGGAAGGGAAAGGAGAATGTTAGCCGCTTTGAGACTCCTGAAGGGGAGTGAAAGGCGGGATATCAAATCCAAACTCTTCTTCTTCTTCTTCTTTTTAAGCTTCCTTGTAGCTTGGTGTAATATGCTTAGACATGAGATGGACACGAACACTGGAGACGGGATGAACTAGGTTTGTTGAAACATGGGGAAAGAGGAGAGACATATGAACTGAAGAAGGAAAGGCAGCCATGTTAGAATAGACTCCAACTCCACAGATTTATTTATTTACTTAAGAACTTAATAAAATTTATAACCTGTTCTTCACAATGATGTTATGCATCTATAGGAGCGGCAAACGGATCTGTCCAATGCCACCGGCCGGAAAGTGACTGAATTCGTTCTCCTGGGCTTCCCCTCCCTCTCGCCCGCATTCCGCTTGCTCCTGTGCTCCTTCCTTTCCGCCAGCTACGCTTTCACCCTACTGGGGAACCTCAGCATACTGTGGGCTGTGCTCAGAGACACCCGTTTGTCCCGCATGCCCATGTACATCCTGCTGGGCAACTTCTCTGGACTGGAAATGTGCTACGTCACCTCCACGGTACCTCGGATGCTCATCGACATGGCATTCCCGCCGGGGATCATCTCCTTCCGTGACTGCTTCTTGCAGTTCTATTTCTTCTTCTCCATGGGGGCAACGGAGTGTTTATGCCTCTCCAGCATGGCCTTAGACCGGTACCTGGCCATCTGCCATCCACTGCGCTACCCAATGCTCATGTCTCCCCAGTTTTGCAGCACCTTATCAGCTTGCTGCTGGATCTCTGGTTTCCTGTGGTTTCTGGTGCCCATCATCCTCATTTCCCAGCTCCCCTTTTGTGGCCCCAACATCCTGGATCATTTTGTCTGCGACCCAGGCCCACTTCTAGCTGCCTCCTGCAGCCCAGCACCCCTCACGCAGATGTCCTGCTACGTCCTCAGCTCCCTCATCATCTTCGCAACCTTCCTCTTCATTGTAGCCTCCTACGGCACTGTTCTGCAGAAGGTTCTGAAGCTCCCTTCCGCCGCAGGCCGGCGCAAAGCGTTTTCCACCTGCACCTCCCACCTGGCGGTGGTCAGCTTGTTCTACGGCTCCGTCATGGTCACCTATGTCAACCCAGAATCTTCAGAAGGGAGCAATAAAGTGGTGACTCTCTTCTACTCTGTGGTAACCCCTCTGCTCAACCCTCTCATCTACAGCTTGCGGAACAAGGAGATGATAGCGGCACTGAAGAGAACATTGCTTCAAGGATGCTGAAGGCCTCAAGTGCAGTTTTCAGGGAGAAAGTGATTCTCCTTCTGTGTACCCTACTGCACAGGGGTTGAAGTAAGAGTAAAATGCCGTTTTTGAGCCTCCTGGAAGTTGGACTGCAAATGCAACAGCAAATAAACAAAGTGGAACAGAGATTCTGAGGAGGAAAGAACGTTACAGCTATGGTTAGCATCCAAGCCAATGGTTGGAATATAACAGACAAACCCTATATGCAGTTCACTATTTTTATTTTCTTATTTTAAAAAAACCCACCCCACTCTCCCCAGGAGATGACATTACAGATGGCCATACAGCCAGCATCCCCTAAAATAATGTGTTTCCAGCCACTTATCTGAGTTAATAAACAATTATAGTTTAAAATTATACTAGCCAGTAAATTTTGTAGTGTGAGGGAGGTTCTGCCCTGTCCTCTTTAGCTGTATGCCTGATAAAGGTATGCCACTCTGTTGTTTAATTTGCTAGTCATTTTTTTCTATCAAAGCTAACTGCCATACTTTCTTATACCATTGCGGCAATTAATATTCCTCCCCCCACCCCAAATCCATTAGCTTGCTATTACTAACCTCATTGCCAACAGTAACTAACCAAAGGGATGCTTGAATATCTGTTTTAAACATTTGATTCATTTTATTGCTGTTTTTTAAGGCAATGATGTTTTTATGGGTCATGCTTTAGCTCCAATTTCATGTGTACATCACTTGGTACCCATTTTATAAATCTGCTAAAAAAATCAGCTTTCTGCATTGGTTTTTTAGTATTCCCCTTTTAACTGCAGTTTCTTACTGGTGTTTCTGCTTCTCATTGAAAAGGAATGTCAGTGTAGATTATAAATTGTTGCTTTTATATGTTCTATGGCCCTTTATATGTTCTACCCAACCCACTTCACCCCAGTTCTCCACTGTAACCTTTGTCATCCTTTGTCTTTCAGACACTGGATGTCTTTCAAACCTTTCAAACCTTCAGGTCTTTCAAACCTTTGTCTTTCAAAGACTGAAGAGGGCACTTAAGTGGTCAACTAAGGCCACTGTTCTACAAATAAATTTGTCCAACTGGTTCAGCAACCTCTTCTACTGGAGTCTAACCCTCGCTGGATACAGGATCACAGGCCTGGAAAAGATTAAAGGGTATCATCCAGACTGACCCTCCCAAACTTCTAACAATGCAGAAAATAGGCGTTTGTGGCGATGGGAACTGTTTAATGATTTCTAGGAATTGTTCATATAAATGTGTGTGTTTCTGACAGCTGCTTCATGCTGCAGTGGCACAAGGGAAAGAATGACCGAGGCCTTTGGATAATGCTGTTCTGGTACTGAGGCTTGTATTCTGGCTTAGACATGTTGAAACTCACCTTTTGGGAATGCCAAATGAGGGAGATTGGGTAATCTGCTTTGGGGTGCAGAGCTGTGAACAAGAGTGTGCACAAGGAGAAGGAGGGAGGCTGGAAGAGATCCTGGTGGACTGGAAACTTACCTGAAAGGAATTTGTTGTTGTTGTTTAGTCGTTCAGTCGTGTCCAACTCTTCGTGACCCCATGGACCAGAGCACGCCAGGCACTCCTGTCTTCCACTGCCTCCCGCAGTTTGGTCAGATTCATGTTTGTAGCTTCGAGAACACTGTCTAACCATCTCATCCTCTGTCGTCCCCTTCTCCTTGTGCCCTCCATCTTTCCCAACATCAGGGTCTTTTCCAGTGAGTCTTCTCTTCTCATGAGGTGGCCAAAGTATTGGAGCCTCAGCTTCACGATCTGTCCTTCCAGTGAGCACTCAGGGCTGATTTCCTTAAGAATGGATGCGTTTGATCTTCTTGCAGTCCATGGGACTCTCAAAGACAACCTGACAACCATGGGACTTTCAAAGACAACCTGAAAGGAATAAGATGGTGTTAAAAGTGTAATTGTGTTTCATTATTGGTTTTTGATTATGTGTGTTCTAATTGCCTTTGTCAATTCATTATTTTTCTACAAAGAAGTTGTAGTTTGCTGCTTGTTTGTACATCTGGGGACAGATGCCTTGTTCTTGGGAATGGGTAGTGTTATGAGTTTGGGAGGGGCGGTAAACTGTATGCCGAGAGACTTCTAACCCCTGGATCCAGCAAATGTTAAAATATAAGCCAGGCTAGCTTCTTGGTCAGACGATTGCCTGGGTGATGGGCCATTAAGAAGAACATGAATGGTGATGGGCCATTAAGGGGCCATTAAGGACTCTGTGTGAGGTGGCAAATGGCTGGGGCCCATCCCTCAACTTGCGGATTGTTAGAAGAATAAAGTCAGAGCTGGGAGTTGAGACTTGCAGTGATGTGAGCTAGATGAAAAGCAGCAAGCTGGAAAGACAGTCTGATTTCTGCTGGAATCCAAGGCTGTGGCTCTGGAAGAAGTAAGGCCTTCTTGGGCTGTTAATACTGTGAACCCTCCATTGCAGGATCAGGTGGTCTATATGTGTAAATAAACCATATATCATAAAGACACCACAGTCTCTGCTGTACCTCATTTTCAAAGGGAAAAACGAACCCTGGGTAAGCGCCTGGAATCATTGGAATCTCGCACCGCGCAGAGAATGGGGTGGTGCACAACAATATTTACTCGAAGAAATTGGCCTCCCCTGCCTTATTGTGTGAAATGTTTGTGCTGCAATTTTTTTTAGGATGCCAGCACAAGGCAGACTTATTTCTGTCTCCCATCAGCTGATGGCGGAGGGAGAAAGAAACCTGGATTTGGCAGGCATGTGTGAGGAAGAACTCTTTTGCACATTAGATGTCTAGAACCAGGTGATGGGCAGGAGAAAGAAGCATTTTCCCAGGCCTAGGCTTGACGTTTCCCAAAATACCACACACATCACTGGTAATACCCTTTGTACTTTGGTTCCCAAGTGCCCAACAACCACTGCAAAGAAATTTGACAGGTGGGCAGAACAGCCCACATATCAATCTTGTGCTATCATGATGGTGCCATGTGATTGATGGATGAGGTGTCCCACCCACCTGTCATTGGGTGGCCAATATAAACACTACTGATAAGAAAAGCCACTGTAAGCTCCTCAATAAAAGACATGGGAACATAGCACACTCCACAACCACCTTTCATGGGGAAAATAATAATACTCCATTGTTTGGCTTTTATTTTACATTTTTAAACAGTCAGCGATAAGCCATGCCTACTGCAAAAAAAGCCATTATAGCAGCAACTCCAAATGTCAATTGGTAAGTGCTCCAAATTTGGAGAAATCCTCCCTGGTTTCTCTCCAGCAAGCATATACCGTATTTTTCGCTCTATAAGACGCACCAGACCACAAAACGCACCTAGTTTTTGGAGGAGGAAAACAAGAAAAAAATTATTCTGAATCTCAGAAGCCAGAACAGCAAGAGGGATCGCTGCGCAGTGAAAGCAGCAATCCCTCTTGCTGTTCTGGCTTCTGGGATAGCTGCGCAGCCTGCATTCGCCCCATAAGACGCACACACATTTCCCCTTACTTTCGAGGAGGGGAAAAGTGAGTCTTATAGAGCAGAGAATACGGTAATGTTCTTTCTTCCTCAGCTCACCTGCGGAATATTAGCACAGCTCTGCTAAAGCGACTGTCACTATCCAGATCTTTGCTTCCCCATCACCCTCTGGAGATAAGGGTCCCTTGAGGCTTTGGCCTGAGGGTCTGACATAACAGCCTCCTTTCACCGGCCAGTTCTTTGGAACTAAAGACGGGATCATGCGAGCAGAGAAGTATTCAGGAGAGGTAAGGTATGTTTGCTTGTTTGTACTCTCCCTCTGTCCAAAGCCCTCAGCCTAAGTAGGCAGCTATTCTGCAGAACAAGGTGGAGGGGGAAGGGGGTCTTCCCTATTCTAACCACTGTACCCTACTGTCCTTCATGGAAGCAACATAAAACAATGGACTCTGGAGGAATTCCACTTCTCTGACCTAGAAAATCTTTCACTTTTCGTCTGCCAGAACTGTAAACAGAATTATTGGCTGTGCCTGCATCTGAGCATTGCTTGAAATTCTGAAGACAGGGGAGAAGGAGAGGGAGAGAAAGCTCCAATGATGCATATCTAAAGCCTGTTTATTTTCATGCCCTATTTTTCTTCCACATAGCCATAGAATTGTAGAGCTGGAAGTGACCCAAAGGGTCATCTAGTCCAACCCTCTGCTATGGAGGAATCACAGCTTGGGCTCCATCATTTTTAGTGGTAGTAGTAGTAGTAGTATTTCATTTTTTGCATTTATTTGTCACCTTTGCTCCAAGGAGCTCACATGATTCTCCCTCTCTCCATGTTATCCTCACAACAACCCTGTGAGGTATCTTAGGCTGAGAGCTGGTGACCGACTGAGAGCCAGTGTGGTAGTGGTTAAGAGCGGTAGACTCGTAATCTGGTGAACTGGGTTTGCATCCCCACTCCTCCACATGCAGCTGCTGGGTGACCTTGAGCTAGTCACACTTCTCTGAAGTTTCTCAGCCCAACTCACCTCACAGAGTGTTTGTTGTGGGGGAGGAAGGGAAAGGAGATTGTTAGCCGCTTTGAGACTCCTTCGGGTAGTGATAAAGCGGGATATCAAATCCAAACTCTTCTTCTTCTTCTTCTTCTTCTTCTTCTTCTTCTTCTTCTTCTTCTTCTTCTTCTTCTTCTTCTTCTTCACCCAAGGAGCTTAATGGCCAAATAGGGATCTGAACCCTGGTTTCTCAGGTCCCATCCAGGCACACTGAAACTTGCTTAGCTTTAGCAAGGTGGTATCTACAGACACTGGTCCTTATAAGCCTAGTCTTTACTGAAGTTGTAAACTTGAGAAGGTTTGCCTAGATCCTAAGCTCAGTGCATGTTTGACAACAGTAAAATACAAATTAATGCATTTCTGTGTTTCTTGCTATAATCATATGCAAATATGTATGTGTGTAATTCAATTGATTGCTCCTTTCCCCCTTCCGCTTCCCATTTTCCCATGCACTAGATCTGAATTTAACAAATTAACATGACAGATGTCGTCCTTGAATCTGCCCAAACATGCGGTAAGAAATTTTGTTAAATATTTCTTCCTTGTCCTCAGCTGAGTATTGCTTTTCAGTTTTATTTGTAAATATAAAGTAGTCCGGCAACAGCAGTCAAACAGGATACTGCAATAAGATAAGATGACAAGATAAATCTTGATTATACATGAAATAGCCTTTTTGTGTCCTCTGTGTACAAAGGCATAGGGAGCTGATTTAATCCAGATTAGACTGTATTGTCCATTTAGCAAAGTATTGCTTATTCTGATTGGCAGCAGTTCTGCAGGGTCCAGCCAGAGATCCTTCCTAGCACCTGCACCAGATCCTTTTAACTAGAGATATCAGGAAGGGAAGCTGGTTCTTTCTGCAAGTGAACCATGTTCTCTGTCAGTCAGCTATGGTTCCTCCCTGAAGATTCTGATCGAGGCAGGAAATGTGTTTGGGGTTGCCTTTGACAGAATGGCCCCAAAATCTTTTCCCAAAAGCTCTGATGGCATATCATGGCTTGGGAAGTGGGATGTGGAGCCAGGGAGTGGCTTGGATGTCAGACTGTTGGAGTTAGACTGGGGCCACATCTATGTCATACATTTAAAGTACTTCTACTGCTTTAACACTCATTACTTCCCCCAAATAATCCTGGGACATGTAGTTTGCTGAGGGTGCTGGGAAATGTAGTTCTGTGACAGCTCCTAGCAGCTTTGGGCACCTTTAATGAACTACGTGGGTGGTGCTGTGGTCTAAACCACTTAGTCTTGGGCTTGCCGATCTGAAGGTCGGGGGTACGAATCCCCACAACAGAGTGAGCTCCCGTTGCTTGGTCCCAGCTCCTGCCAACCAGCACACAGTGCAAGTAGATTAATCTGTACCACTCCGGTGGGAAGGTAAACAGCATTTCTGTGCACTGCTCTGGTGTCAGTCTTCCATTGCACCAGAAGCAGCTTAGTCATGCTGGCCACATGACCCAGAGAAACTGTCTGCAGAGTGGACAAACACTGTCTCCCTTGGCCTGTAAAGCGAGATGAGCACCGCAACCCCAGAGTCGTTTGCGACTGGACTTAACTGTCAGGGGTCCCTTTACCTTTACCTTTACCTTTACCTTTACCTTTAATGAACTACAGTTCCCAGGATTCTTTGGGGAAAGCCATGATTCTCAAAGTGGCATAAGAGTGCTTGAAATGTATGGACCCCAGCTTCAAACCTCTGCTTAGTCACAAACCCTGCTAAGTGACTCTGGGCCAGTCACTGCCTCAAACTCCCTCACAGGGTTGTTCTGAGAATAAACGGAATGGGGGCCTAATAATAATAATAATAATAATAATAATAATAATAATAATATTTTATTAACTAAATAGCATGTTCTCAAAGAAAGAAGTAAAATTTCTGGAAACTTTGAAAATGCTCTGTGTGTATGTGTGTGAGTGTGTGAGAGAGAAAAACACAGACAAACATAAATTCAATTAATAATAATAATAATCAGACAAACAAATAGAGAATTCTGTTTTCTTGAAAATTAGGTATTTTTTAAAAAATCAGCATTCACCTGACATCTAATGCCAGCTTTGCCTATGTTTCTTTTGCCTCAGATTTCATAAGTAACTTTTTTTTATTCTGATTATCCTTTTAATATGTTTATGTAGTTCTTTACTATATTGCTGTATTTTATTGTTGCAATCTATTCTGGAAAATCACTTTGGGACATTCTGTTGTAGGAAGTGATTCAGTAAACTAATTAAACAAACTGACCTGTCTGAATATCACCATGCAAGTTTTAAACTGCAACAGCAACAGAAGCAATCTCAGAATTGTGTAATAGCAACTGAGACTTTAATTCTTCTCAGAATTGGTTCATTTTAAGTCACTTTCAGGGCCCCTTTTAGAGCTAAAATGTGGCAAGAAAATGTTGTTATGAATGAAAACTTTAAAAAGAATGTTTAAGGCAGTTCCCACCTTCCATAGAAGTTTGAACATTATCTGCTTTTTACTATTATTTAGTTTAATGTACCGACGTATTTGAAATAATTATTTTTTGTATTATATGCCATATCATTTTTTAAAAATCAAAGCACTTTACTATAATGTCTATATATAATTAGCACATATAAATGTTAAAATCAGAGGCAATCCACTAACTATAATGGTAAGATGGTGATGAAGATGATAATAATTGGGGGGGGGGGTGAGCAGGAACTCAAGAGAACTGAGTTCCCTTGCCTTTTTTAAATTAAATATTTTTTTTTGTCTGGGGGCGCTGGAACAGATATACACCCAATGCCTGAGCCAAAAATCCACCTATATCTGTAATCAATAAAGTTGTGGCCATTTCTAATCCAGATCATTGACGGCTTGAGTTTATTAATCACATCTTACATTTAACCACTGCAATAAACAAACAAACTTTGTGATGAGTTCCCCTACCTTTTTCCAGAAAAAAACACAGATAATAATAATATTAATAATATCATTGCTACAAATATATAATAGACAATGTACAATACAGTGGTGCCTCGCAAGACGAAATTAATTCGTTCTGCGAGTTTTTTCGTTCTACGAGTTTTTTCGTCTTGCGAAGCACCACTGCGTATTGACAGTTTCCCATAGGAATGCATTGGCGCAAGAAAAAAAAGGCGCAAGACATTTCGTCTTGCGAAGCAAGCCCATAGGGAAATCCGTCTTGCGAAGCAACTCAGAAAATGAAAAACTCTTTCGCCTTGCGAGTTTTTCGTCTTCCGAGGCATTCGTCTTGTGAGGTACCACTGTATTAGAGAGAAAAGAAGTGAACAATAAGAAAATGAATATATATAATGCATATTCTCCACCTCTTTCTTCCCCCTGCCCCTCAAATTGCTAATCCCGCCAATTTTCAGTCCTATCCTCACAACGTCTAGACAAATCCTGTTTCGTTTTTGTTCTCTTTGAACAGTTGCCAGCTTTTTTTTTTAACCCTAACCATATAATCTTGCCTGCACACATCCCGAAATTGGCAGGGAGGGGGGAAGCAGAAGAGGATTGTGAGGTCAGTGTGTGTATCATTTGGCCAGGCTAAAGACCTTCCCTAGCAAAAGTTAACCATTTCCACACACCCCTCTGTGCCAACAGGGGCAGCACCCTTTGGACCAAGCCAACGACACCAGCTTGACGGCAGGGTTTGTCCTCTTGGGCTTCCCGTCCCTCTCGCCTGCCTCCCGCCTGCTCCTTTGCTCTTCGCTGTCCATTTGCTATGCCTTCACCTTGGTGGGGAACCTGTGCATTGTGTGGGCCGTCCTCCGGGACTCTCGCCTCACCCGCTTGCCCATGTACATCCTCCTGGGGAACTTCTCCAGCTTGGAGATGTGCTACGTAACCACCACGGCGCCTCGGATGCTGTGGGATCTGTCCTCGCCACTGCCAGGCATCATCTCCTTCAACGGATGCTTCCTCCAGTTCTACTTTTTCTTCTCTATGGGAACCACCGAGAGCTTCCTCCTCGCAGCCATGGCACTGGATCGCTACCTGGCCATCTGCCACCCGCTGCGTTACCCGATGCTCATGTCCCCCCGGTTTTGCTGCTCCCTATCAGCTTTCTGCTGGGCATCCGGTTTCCTGTGGTTCCTGGTGCCCATCGTGCTGATTTCCAAGCTCCATTTCTGTGGCCCAAACACCCTCGATCATTTCATCTGCGACCCAGGCCCACTGCTGGCTTCCTCCTGCATGCCAGCCCCCACCACAGAGATGGCTTTCTACAGCCTCAGCTCGATTGCCATCTTTGGACCCTTCCTCTTCATTGTGTGCTCCTATGCGGCGGTCCTCAAGGCGGTCATGCGGCTGCCTTCAGCCACCTCGAGGCAGAAGGCCTTCTCTACTTGCACCTCCCACTTGGCAGTGGTGGGCCTTTTCTACGGCTCCATCATGGTCACCTACGTGGCTCCCGAAGCTTCAGGGGGCAGCAACAAGGTGGTGACCCTCTTCTATTCTGTGCTGACCCCTTTGCTCAACCCAGTTATCTACAGCCTGAGGAACAAGGAGATGAAAGACGCCTTAAGGAGAACACTGTTCCGGGGAAATTAGGGGCTTTGATTCGCGGGTGGTTGGTTTGGACCTTGGCCAAGAGATCGGGGCCTTTCCCTCTGTAGGAGCTACCATGGCTGGCTGGCTGGCTGGAAACAGGAGAGAGGGGCAAAATCCAGTCCAGTCGGCATTTAAAGGCAAACATACCTCATTCCTGTTCCCTGAAATAACATCATGTGAAACCAAACACAACTAGCTTTTGAAATCCACATGAATTTTGCAGTTCAGCTGTCCATCCAGAAACATGTCCATAAATGTGCATATATTAGGGGAAAGTGTTGATGGAATGCATATGCTAAGTAAAAATAACTAACAAAATGTTATTATAAAATATTTAAAATGGGAAATAGATGGCCAAAGGTGTACATTACTAGCAATGCACACTAAAATGCTAATGATTTTTCATGATGACATTTTTTCTTAAAAAAATAGAATACAATTGCAAACTGACAAAGAAACATGACAATCAGAACCTAATATTGGATAAATGAGACGCTGAAGAAACCATCCATCCCTAGGTGCAGGTGATGAATTTGAGATACTGGCTACATACAAACACCTTTGAAGCACATTGCTTCCCCCGACTGTAGTTTACTCCTCAAAGAACTACAGTTGCCAGGACCCTTAGCAGCTCCCAGTTCCCAAACAACAGTTTCTTTGCTGGAACTCCCATGTGTCAATTGCGATTTAAATGTGTGGTGTGTACTCAACTGCTACATATTGTGGTGATATCTGTACAGTGGTGCCTCGCAAGACGAAAAGAATCCGTTCCGCGAGTCTCTTCGTCTTGCGGGTTTTTTCGTCTTGCGAAGCAAGCCCATTAGCGGCTTAGCGGCTATTAGCGGCTATTAAAGGCTTAAGGGATTAGCGGATTAGCTGCTAAAAGGCTATTAGCGGCTATTAAAGGCTTAAGGGATTAGCAGATTAGCTGCTAAAAGGCTATTAGCGGCTTAGATCAGCTGATAAGCGGCTTAGATCAGCTGTTAAGCGGCTTAGCGATCAGCTGTTAAGCGGCTTAGGGGCTTGGGAAAAAGGGGGGAGGGGGGGGAAACCCAGGAATCGCAAGACATTTTCGTCTTGCGAAGCAAGCCCATAGCAAATTCATTTTGCGAAGCACCTCCAAAACGGAAAACCCTTTCGTCTAGCAGGTTTTCCGTCTTGCGAGGCATTCGTCTTGCGGGGCACCACTGTACAGTGCCGTATCCTATACATAATAATGTTCAGTACTGTATTAGTTATCATTTCTTCATAAGCTGATTCATGATTTGCTTGCAATATAGGGGTGAGAGAGGCTTCCAACAATATGTAATATATAAACATATGTCAAGGTGGCATATATAAACATATATGAACATATGTCAAGGTGGGAGTTGGCGAGCAGGTCAGCAATAACTCACAACGTGTCTGTGAAGCTAAGTCTTCATTCAAAGAAACAAAAACAGTGAGCACAGCAGCTCTTCCCAGTAGGTCTTGCCCAAATGAGGCAGTTGTGAGGACTGAAGGTCCCCGCCTTCCCACGCTCTCTAAGTCTCCACCTTCTCTGGTTCCTTCCTGTGGGATGTAATCCATTGGTGCAGTCAAATGCAACATTCCTTATTTTCCTAGAGTGGTCACAGACAGGGGGACATCCTGTTCCACTGATTTAGAGCATCCTCCCCCTGCATGTGACCTGGGAGATGGGCATGTTCTCTGGTTGACTCCATAAAAGAGCCAAGTCATGCAGCCATTTTCTCAGTCACAGTCTAGTTTTTGTCTTTCTTTTGTCTTGCTGTTCTTTTGCTGCCATGCTGCTCTCCTGCAGCCATTTTGTTGTCTTAATGTAATTTTGCTGCCTGCAGGCTCTCAGCCAGCAGCACATGAGTTCAGTCTCCCTATGAGATGAACTCACCGTTTATTATGTAACCGCTAAGCAAAGCCTGCCTTTCAGGGATCATATCGTGAACTGAAATGTGAGTAAACTTTTTGTTACTTTACTCAGAAACACTCTTGTGTCTTTGTTTTTTGTTGTTTGTTTGTTGTTTAGTCGTGTCTGACTCTTCGTGACCCCATGGACCAGAGCACGCCAGGCCCTCCTGTCTTCCACTGCCTCCCACAGTTTGGTCAAACTCATGCTGGTAGCTTTGAGAAAACTGTCCAGCCATCTCGTCCTCTGTCGTCCCCTTCTCCTTGTGGCCTCCATCTTTCCCAACATCAGGGTCTTTTCCAGGGAGTCTTCTCTTCTCATGAGGTGGCCAAAGTACTGGAGCCTCAGCTTCAGGATTTGCCCTTCCAGTGAGCACTCAGGGCTGATTTCCTTCAGAATGGATAGGTTTGATCTTCTTGCAGTCCATAGGACTCTCAAGAGTTCTTTTAAGAGGGATTAAAGGGGACACCAGGAAATAAACTTAACTAAGAGATTCAAATGAATCTGCAAACTAGCTTCCAGCTATATTGAGGGGAATCTGCTCCGCTACATCATTTACTAGAGTGAGTGAACGAAGGATAACACTTATTCAATATATCCTTTCCTACTATTCTTAACATTCCCACATTTCCCAGGCAACCTGAGACTTCTTCACATTGTCTGCCTCTGCTCCGCCCTCTTCATGCCTCTTCAGGTTCTGTGAGACCAGAGGAGAGGGGAGCTTGTCCTATACACAGAACCTAGGAGATGCTTTCTAAATTGCATTTGTTCAAGAAAGCGGTCTCTCCTCAGCAGAGAGGGTCCTATAGCTGCTGAGCAACTAATGTCTCTGTGACTCATAATGTGGCCCTCTTTATGCTGGTGGCAAGAAGAATGAATTGGATAAATCAGGAAGAATGAATTGGATAAAATTTCAGTAAATTGTAAGGTAGATTAGGAGGTCTAAATAGAATTGCATGGCATGTAATCATGGAGGCGCCCCATTTGCAGTCTCACTTGCAAAATACCGTTCTGATGGCTTATGCAGAGGCTTTGTTTACATATGCATTCTTTTTTAAATTGTATTTCTGATTTTCAGTTTTACACATTTCAAGAATTTTACAATTGTTTTAACATTTCAAAACTTGACTTCCTTCCCCTTCTTTCTGTGGTTCCTTTCTGAGGTATCTTTTCCCTCAGGCCATCACACTCTGTACTCATCCCAGAAGTAACAAGGATAAGGACCAAACGTATTGGCTTGAATCTACCCTTTTCCTCACATTCTTCTAAGCAGCAACTGCACACATCACTCAAATTCCCAGTTTAGACAGCCATTTCCTCAGGAGGATTCAGCTCCAGAAGCTTCTGTCAGTTAGATCAAGGAAGAAAAACCATATTGGCCTAATTAACTGGTGCCTGGGTATGAACTTTTCTGGCAAGCTTTGTTGGGCTACCCTGCGGGAGCCAATTTAAAAGATGATCTGTAACTGCAACATTTAGCGGTGCCAAAGTAGAATGATTTTAATGGAGGAGTCGAGATGCAGTTCACCCACTCAATAGGTCACAGAAAAGTCACCTTGCTCTATCGTCAGTTGAAGAGAGGGGATTGGTGGGGTGAGTTCTGCTCAAAGGAACTCTTTGAAATTGAGGAAAATATCAGTCACTTTTCCCAGCAGAGAACAGGCGATAGAAGCTAAATTTATCCTCTATGCATCAGTTTTGTTCTGCATGGGGAGGCAAGCTAGTACTTAGTGGGATGATTTTCACTAGTGAAATGGCACGGGGGGGGGGGAGTTAAACCTCTCCTCCACCAGCCATCATATGCCCAATTCAAATCTTCTTCTCTCCCCAACTGTTTTTAAAGGCTTTAAAAAGTGTGGTTTGGACCTTAGTGTAATGGGTTAAAAATGCTCTCCCTATATAATTTCTGTTAAATTGAGGCACATTTTTAAAATAAAACTTTGTGCAGACACTAGGGGGCGATAGAACATCAAGGATGGGGCATACGGGAGAAAACTTGAGCATTAGTAACATGCAAAATATCTGCAGGTATTTTTTAAGTCTCATAGACGTACTCAATTTTGCAAGCAACACCCAATCATGTAAGCCTGTAGTGAAACTCAGAAGTCTACATGCTGGACTGTGGTAATTATGGGATTAGTGCAGGTGATAGACTATAAGAGTGTTCCTTCAGCAATGCTCTCCAACCCGTTTGTTTTTTATAACAAGGAAGGTCAACATCTGTACTCTAGGACTACTCAATTCTCCACACAGCTGTTCAAGGGCTGAAGTGTATTTTACCTCCATTGAGATCACCCACCACAATAAAGCTGTCGCCATGTTAGGGCTTCCTACATAAGGAGCCCATTGTAAATACGTACCTGTGCACAGGGCACATGTTAACACTGCTTGATTTTCTATGTTACATGAGTCAAAGAGAAAGATGTTAACATTTCATCATCATCTTTTATTTGTATCCTGTCCTCCCCAGCCAAAACCAGGCTCAGGGCAGCTAACATCCAATATATAACATTGGTATAAAATTGAACATTAATTAAATTACCTCCTAAAAACAAGTCAGGATCAAATTAAAATCTAATTAGATGGCTTTCCACAGGATTAGGGTTGGGAACAGTAAATGCTCACCAGGCCCAACTGTTTACGCTGTTCTTATATGAGCCTGTGAGAATGATGGGAGGTCTCTTTCATACTAGTTCTTATACAAAAAGAGAAGGGGAGTCAGGCTGAGCCCTGACCAAAGGCCTGGTGGAACGCCGTCTTGCAGGCCCTGCGGAAGGATGTCAAATCCAGCAGGGCCCTGATCTCTTGTGGCAATCTCCCCAATTCTTACAACCCTTCTTTCCCTTCAGAATGGACACCTGGGCAAACCTTTGAACCATTCCTTAATCAAAATTTGGTAGGTCCATCAGGGACTAAATGTCACTCCTTCCAGGAAAGGTGGATCAGCAAGGCAACTTTTACCCATCCTTCTTCTATAGCAAGGAAAGCTGGCCATACTCCCATGAGGCAGGTCGTCACTGCTCAGCCGTGGTGTCTCTCAGTCTACCCTAGACTGTGAACCTGAAGGAGCTTCTCCACCCCCATCATCCAGCCCAGAGACTGAGGTCTAGCTCTGGGGTCCTTCTTGCGGTTCCCTCATTGTGAGAAGTGAAGCTACATGGAAACAGGAAGGGCCTTCTCGGTAGTGGTGCCCACCCTGTGGAATGCCCTCCCATCAGATGTCAAGAAGATAAACAAGCATACAACCTTCTCTAGACAAGTATACAACCTTCTGTTAAATTAAATCTGAAGGCAGCCCTATATTGAAACACTTTTAATGTGTGATATTCTGTTGTGTTTTTGTATATTCTGCTGGAAGCCACTCAGAGTGGGCTGAGTCAACCTAGTCAGGTGGGTGGAACTCAAAAAGTAAAGTAACAACCACCATGCAGGGCTGCTATGAGGATAAAACTGGATCATGTGCTTTACCCTGCTTTGAGCCTTGCTAATCGAAATCTTTTTTAATCTTTGTTATGGGAACCAAACACAAGGCATTGCCCAAAAAGCAAAGAATGCAGGTTTTTATTGGTTAAAGTAGGGAACAGAAAGAGCAGAATATGTATAAAAATTACAAAGTCGAACTCAAAACATTGCCAAATAAATACGGATGTTATTATCTCCTGTATATATATACACACACACACAATAAAAGACAATGGGGGCTAGTGCTCAGCCAACTGGGATCTATGAAAGACAGAAGAGCCAAACAAGCTCAAATGCCCAAACTCAAGTGAAATGGAAGTTAAGGTGAGAAACGGGCAACAGGGTAGAGATGGGGCAGGCCTGGTGTTGGAACAGTGGGAAGAGTCTAGGGAAAGACATGGGAGTGAGCTGAGCAGCCCTGCTGATTTTTCAGACTGACTCATGAAGGCTAATTCTTATTACTGCAGAGGATCGAGGCTAGGCTGATGCATAGGGAAGTAGAACTAGAGGGAGCAAAACTAGTGCTTAACCCTGGAGTCCTGCAATTCCCTCTCTTGTCTCTCCCTCCTTCAACCTAGTGTCTTTGAATGTATGATAAAAACAAATCCAACCTTGCTGGGCCCTAGATAGCCAAGGATGTTGTTGGACAACAACTCCCATCAGCCCCGGCTATCATAGCCAAGGAGGAGAAATGCTGGGAGCTGTCGTTCAGCAACAGCTGGATGACACCGCCTTGGCTAACCCTGCCCCAGGCCTTTGATTTTCTAGATCCTCTGAGAGGTAGCAGGTTCTGCCTGAAGGCCAAGCACCACCAGGCAGGAGAGCAGTCCCCCCACTTGCCGTCTCCTCCTCCTGCCCCCTCCTCACTTCATTCACTTTGTGCCTGATACGCAATGGTGGCTGCAGCCTGGCTCTGGGATCCTTGCACTTTGCCATTCACCACTAGCAGGAGAGGCGTCTCCACCCGGATGCTAGAAAAAGTAAAACTCTGAAAAAGAGGAATGGAGAAAAGGTTAGGGTGCGGAGGAAGAATTCAATCTAAGTAAGGCCTCCCTCCCTTCAAACCTTGCTGACTGTAACAGGGACTACAGGGACTATTTTCAGGCAAGATTTGCTCACATATTGGCAAATTCAGGCAGCGTAATCACAGCTGATGGAGAGAACCTTGCACAACAAAACCAATGTCTCCAAAAGACCTGACATTTTGTGATAAGGAAAGTGACAGGAAAATGCACTGGGACAGTGTTAACACTTGCTTAGGTGTAATGTCTAGCTTTCCTGCAAACAAATCAAAATGAACTACACATTAAGTAGCTGGCACTGTCTAATCTCCTCTACAGGCAAATCAGGACAAATGCTCAAATAAGCAGGTTATCTGAAAACACACACACACACACACAGATTTACACAACTTCCAACTGAAACAAAGTTTTAAAAGTGCCATTTTTAAAAAGACATGGAGGCTTCCTCTCCACTTGGAATCTTTCTCCCAGAATGACTGATCTGGGAATGGGTGGGGGGAAATACATAAGAACAAGGGGGTGCCAAGACAGACAAGATGATGCCAGTAAGCCTCGAATTGTTGCCTCTGCTTTAAACTGTTTCCATCACTTGTGCATTCAAGTAATTCTGTATTGTCTCTTCCAACTACCTCTTTGGAGGCTCTGGTTGCATCACAAGCAACATGGAAACAGGTACATAATAGAATTTGAAAGGGCCAAAGAAAGAGCACAGGCGGAACTCACCTTGCCTTGGTGCTGGATGTGATGATGCCGAAGGTGAGGCTCAGGGATGGCCACCGAGTCCCCAATCAAAACCCCCCAGCTTTGCGCCATGTTGTACACAGTGACAGCAAAACAGGGGCCCTCGGTGGAGTCAGTCAGACCAAAAGTGCTGTTTGAGTAAAGAGAGGAAAGAACAAAATATGTTTAAAAAGAAGTATCAGTCAGTCATTGCTGGATGCATAGACAGGCAAGTGGAAAGATCAAGAGATGAGCAAGATGGATACTTGCCCACACAGCAGAGCCCAAGGAGCTGGTCATGGTTCATAAAGCTCAAGGACAGACTAAGCATCTTGTAGGTGTCATAGTCTCCAAGCTCAACAGACAGTTCCCTGTTATCCCATCAAAGGTAGTTTCTCCTTATTAGAACTGCCTTCCTCTACAGCAAGGATGGACAACCTCCAGCCAGTGAGCCAATCACAGCTTGTGTGGTCGTTTTCCCCAAAACATGGCTACCACTCATAAGCCAACATCAGTTGTGATGTCAGCTGAGTTGGCAGGTGGGTGAGTGAATTTGGCCAGCAAGGCCAATCCTGATAAGGATCTGGCTCATAGAGCCAAAAGGTTTTCCACCCCTGCTCTAAAGAACCAACAACACATCAAGCTGAACACATTTCAGAATCAAGATTAAGGTATTTACTTCTGTTTAAGCAAGCGTCTGGTGGCGTCTGTGTTTGTGGGATAAGCTTCCACAGCTTTTTGCTACTTTTAAATAATTATTGAAACCTATCCCAAACCTATCTTCCTAGGGAAGAATATAAGTCCTAACAAACTATGAAGAGAGCGGGATAAAGCTAAGCAGGAAGGAAAAGATGGATATAGTCCGGGGGGGGGGGGGGGGACATAGGAAAAGATTCCAAGGCAGGATGTGGCAGAAACTCACAAGGGCACCTTTTCCTCTGTGGTCAGACTGAACAGCACCTTCCCCAGCACCACAACACCAGAGTTAACGCCAGACCTCAAGGTGCCCAGGGGGCGCTGTTCCAGTTGCACCTTCTGACCCGAGGGCCCTTGGTAGCGCCCATCCCCACACGGGCCCAGCTGGGAGGTACGCAGGCTTCCCAGCATGCTCTGCAGCTTCTTGCCTTTCACTTTTCCCTGCAAGGGAGAAAAACAGCATGGTGAGTCACCTTTGCATTGTTGGACGATGCTACGTTTGCATGGGTCAGGCAGTGAGAGGACACCAAGTCTTGTTGCCGTTAATAATACCTTGTTTTCAAGGAGGCTGGTTAGCCGCTCCAGGAAATCTACAAGTTGCTGCTCCCGTTTGCATGGTTCTGGGCAAGCTGGATCAAGGGCTGCTGCCTGTGCAAAGCCCTCCAGAGCTTCCATGTAGTTTTCTTCATACTTATATAGCTGCCCCCAAAAACAACAAAGCAGAAGGTGATAAGCTAGGGTCACGTGGAACTTACACTACTATAGAAATAGGAAACTGCAGGCACAGGTCAACTAAGTCAGAACAAGGGCAGAGATTGAAAAGCGGCCCCTTGATGACTGCTTAGATGGTAGCCTTAAGATGTATTTCACTTGGAATTGCCAGCCCCCCATCCTCTAACCAGACCCACACTTTTCAGAGTTCTCCGCGATAGGTCAAACACAAGCCAGCCAAACCTATCTTGCCCCATGACTTTTCCCATCCTTTCTGCTCACCGTGGCTCGATTAAGATGTAGATCTGGATTACAAGATGCCGTGGGATCTACCTTCTCCTACAGAAAGAAGACCAAGAGAAAGGCATGAGCATCCACCATCACTTCTTCTGTGAGGACACTCTCCCCCTGCTCCCCAAGCACTTTCCTCCACAGTCATTTTTGCTTTTACCAGCTGCAGACCAAAATCCCCATCCACCCACCATCTAAAGGTGCATATTTATAAATGGCCCAGTGGCAAATCATCACAAATCACACCTTTAGCTACCTCATTTTCTTTCCCCTTCATTGGTCCAGCTCACAAAATCCACAGAACAGTTACATCAGTAACCAATCCTGACATGTGTTGTTCCAGGTATTTATATGCTCACAGGATTACTCTGGAAAGTTATTGCATGAGTACCAAATTTTGTTTCTAGGCTGCCCCTAACTATCCCTATTGGGCAATTTTAGCCTTCATTTTGATCTCTTGCACTTTTCCACTATGTTGGTGGGTCCAGCTGGGGACAGCAGCTGAGCTGAGCAAGAACCACTTTACAGATATGCCACAAAGTCACAATTTAGAAAACCAGGCATTCTTCTACACCAACTACTGTCTGCCTCTATTCTATTCTAAGCAGGGGAGCACAAAATTATGCACCGTGATCTGAATGTGGATAGGGGTTTTTCTCTCTCACACACACAGTACTAGAACCCAGGGTCACCCAGTGATGAGGAATATTGGCAGATTCAGGACAGACAAAATAACTTCTTCACAGACTGCATAGTTAAACTTTGATACTCACTATTATAATATGTAGTGGCGGGCACCAATTTAGCTTTAAAACAGGATTATAAGAATTCACAGAGATTACAGATCTCAGGGGGTACTAGTCATGATGGTTATATATTAAGATTCAGAGGCTGGTGTCAGAATACCAGTTGCTAGGGTTCACGAGCACAATTGCGCTCATGCCCTGCTTATGAGCTTTCCGTGGGCATAACTGGCCACAATGAGAACAAAATGCTGAACCCAATAGGCCTTTGGTATGACCCAGCCTTTGGGCTCTTATCTCCAAATAACGTCTTTTGTCAGATGCTGAAAAATAACAGGAGGTGAATATCCTCATCATCCTCGGTATGAGAACTTCCCAAGAGCATGGCAAACGTAT
Organism: Podarcis tiliguerta; assembly: GCF_965153285.1. NCBI lineage: Eukaryota > Metazoa > Chordata > Lepidosauria > Squamata > Lacertidae > Podarcis > Podarcis tiliguerta. The sequence goes on along the minus strand of NC_139546.1, from coordinate 40,451,663 downwards.
GCTAGTGAAGACTGCAACATCTTTATTTTATTTTGCAAAATGCATTAATTGCTTTACATTAAAAATATCAAAGCAATTTATGAAACAGGAGGGACCTTTAAAAACAACATGTGTATCTCATTTTTGCCTTACAGAAAGTTGGTTAGGTAGACTAGATTGAGGTTAGGCGTGTATATGCAGCAAAAGGAAGTGGCAGAATGCCGAAATGCCACCTCAACCTGCAGACAGGAGGTGCCCTTTCAGTATCCTTGCCTGTGTAGACAGACAGTATGCTGTAGTGGTTAGAGTGTTGCACTAGGACGGAGGAGACCAAGGTTCATATCTCCACTCAGCCATGAAGTTCTCTGGGTGACTTTGGGCCAGAAACTATCTAACCTACTTCGCATGACTGTTGTGAGGATAAAATGGGAAGTTGGGTGGGTGTGGGAAAGAGAACCATGTATACTGCCTTGAGCTTCTAGGAAGAAAAGTGGGTATCAATCTAAAAAATAAATTACAACAGTTACATAACTAGCATTCCATGAAAAGATTATAGCCAAGATTATAGCTCCAGCTGTGCAAGTTTCTCACTTGGAGAGAGGGTTTGCTATTTATTTTATTTGTGTGGTTTTACTTAGAAGAACATTAGAAAATGCATCTCCCTGCATACAGTCAGAAGTGACTTAGCCTGTTCCACCCCTTCAGAGTGCAACTGGCTCAGGTAACCCAGTAAGCTTTGCAGGCAAAGAAGGATTTGAAACTGAGTCTCCCTGCTTCCATTACCAGCCCTCTAATCTGCCGCCTAGAACTAGCCATTTCCACCTCAGCTCCTGGCAATGTAGAAGAGGCTTAACCTGGGCCCCCAACCCCCTCCTCCCCACCATACCACAGGCTTCCTCTAGAGTCCCCTCCAGCACCTACTGCTTGGGCATAGGCACTCAGCGCCTGCTGGGAGATCTTGGGGTTCTGCCCTGAATTGAAGAACAAGGAGAGGTAGGCATTGCCCAGAACATCTGTGGAATACAGAGAGCATAATTAGCAAGTTGCGCAGCCGGTTCCCTTCCTTGCTCTATCCCATCCCACCTCAGGACCACCTGAAAAGGGGCGCATGACTGACTCACACCAGGAGCGGCCATCGCGCACATCCATCTGCACCGCCAGCTTGGCCTGCCGCACGCTGTCCATCACATTGTGTGCATGCTCATCAGCAGAGTTTGTGCGCAGCTGCCTCAGCACCATAGAGAGATTCTGCAGGGAGGCCTTGTTCTTGCACTGAAGAGAAAAGGGGCAGGAGAAAGACAAGGCTTCTGCAATTAGCAAGAATTCAAATCCTACCTAGTGAAATGCAAAATATGACTCTCACTCCCCCAAAGTATTCCTTGAGGTATGTCCTTTGGCTTAATAGTCCTGGCTTGAAGTGCCAAGCAGCTCTCCAAACTAGAATCACCGCCTGCCCAAGGGAGGACTGAGGGGGGACTTACATGGCTAAGCGCTCCAGAGAAGCAGGTGTGGGCAGCAGAGACATCACCCTTTTTCCAGTAAACTTCCCCTAACTGATTCCAGGCTTCTACCAGTTCTGGGTCCAACTTGACAGCTTTGGAGAGCAGCTCTTCAGCCTGGGCATTATAATCTTGGGACACATTCAAGGCTTTCCCCTTCAGCATCAGTGTGTGAGCTCGACCCTTAGACAGGCCTAGCAGAGGATGGGAGAAAGAGAGATGCCGTAAGTGAACTGCAAGTCCATGAAATCCACACTGTGCTAGAAATTCAGTCACCGAGCTCATCCAAAATAATAATAATAATAATAATTTTATTATTTGTACCCCGCCCATCTGGCTGGGTTTCCCCAGCCATTCTGGATGGCTCATAAGGTAAAGGTAAAGGTACCCCTGCCCGTACGGGCCAGTCGTGTCCGACTCTAGGGTTGTGCGCCCATCTCACTTAAGAGGCCAGGGGCCAGCGCTGTCCGAAGACACTTCCGGGTCACGTGGCCAGCGTGACAAGCTGCATCTGGCGAGCCAGCGCAGCCCACGGAAACGCCGTTTACCTTCCCGCTAGTAAGCGGTCCCTATTTATCTACTTGCAACTGGGGGTGCTTTCGAACTGCTAGGTTGGCAGGCGCTGGGACCGAGCAGCGGGAGCGCACCCCGCCGCAGGGATTCGAACCGCCGACCTGACGATCGGCAAGTCCTAGGCGCTGAGGTTTTACCCACAGTGCCACCCGCGTCCCACGGCTCATAGTAGAATATTAAAAACACAGCAAGATATCAAACATTACAAACTTCCCTAAACAGGATCATACATAACCACCCTAATGCCACCAGGAGCACAAATAATCAGGAATGCACAATAAAAAGGACACCTGCAGAGCCTCACAGCATATGAGGAAGGAGGAGGAGGAATGGTATACAAGTTGGAGAAAGGAGAATGCTGGTTCTGTTGAGATTTACCTTCTAATGCTTCCATTTTCTGAAGAGTCTTCTCCATCTCTTCCTGTACATCCTGCTGCTTTTTCCCAGCATCTTCCACCTTGTGGCTCTCAAAATAATGGTCACGGAAATGATATAGCTGGTCAACCAGTTCCTATCAGGAAATCGCCAAACAGGGAACGTTACCATCAAACCAGAGCAACAACGTCTTGCCAATACACAGAATGCACCGAAAACAGAAGCTAAACACACACTTGTCTATCACTACCTTGACATTTGATGGTGGTTAACGGATGCCAAAGGAAGCATGTATGGGAAATTTGTGCAAAATGAGGTGTCTCTAGTTTTCCATTCAATACCGTTCGTTTCCAGGTTCCAGCAGTCTAGAGTTGCTCAGGCACGAGCCAAAAAAACCCCCAACTTTTAAAGACATGGCTGGGCACTCCACACCCTTGATTTCAATAACTAAGCTCTGAAAGTGATAAGGGGTTGAAATAAATGACCCTCAGGGAATTGGACTAGATGCCCCCCCCGCCAACGTGCTACGAGTCCTGGGCCTCAGTGGCTTGAGGGGCGAGCAAAACCGAAGTACAAAGAAGAACGGGCAGAATCCTATGCAGTCAAAAGAAGGGACATGTTGCACCCCCTTCTCTGCATGGTTTCCACATCCACATTCCTCCACTCCCCCTCTCGCTACATCTCCTCCCTCATCGCTTGAAGTATTGTAATGGGGGGGAGGGATTCCTGCTGGAGAAGCATATTCGGCAGCATATTCCCAGTAAAATGAGATCCGGGTGGATCCTGACACAGTTAAAACACCTGCACGGAGCAGGATGGAACTCCTAGCTGCTGCTTCCATGTTTTGCCAACTCGGGTGGGGGGGCGAGGAAACTGTTCGGATAATATATTGACTTTAGCAGAGGTCAGAGGAAGAAGAAAAACGGTAGGCTTATGACACGGCGAGATGTTTTGCTCGCCCTACCTGCAAACCTTGCCGAGCTTGGGGGTTTTCTTCTTCTTCCTCAGCCATGATCGCTCGAGACTCTCCTCCGTTTCCTGTTATTCTCTTTGCTTGCAACCACGGAGGCTCCTGCAGAGACATCTAAAGGACTGGAGGCCAAACTGCAAGCCACAAAGAGAGGAATCGACCATTCATCCTGGAAGCAGTAGGAATCATCCTGGCCGTGTTTAAATAAATGTTTTGCATTACACCTGCGTGACAGAGATGTACCTTCTTTTCTTATGCTGTTTCATAGCGATGGTGTTTTGAAAGATAACAGCCGTTCCTTATATTCGTTAAAATAAAAAAAAACAGCTTGTTCCCTGCCCAATAGAAAATATTCTGTACGTGCTCTGAGACACTGTTTCTGAAAGACGAAGCTGCAGCTATTCAAAAGGAAGCTTGTCATATTTTTCCTTGTGTATTTTCAGGTGTATCTTATGTGAATTGCTTGCAGGTTTCTGCGATACAAATGCCATGAAATTACATACTGTATTTACATTTCATATTAAAATGTTTTCACTAGCAAGACAGAATCCAATCCTTTGCAGAGGTAGGCATGCTTAAACCCATTAACTTCAATGGTTTTGTGCAAAAAACATGAAACAGGTTGTGTCTGAGTGCTCAGTGAAATTTTATTTTTACTGTATTTTGTATTCCTCCTCTGCTTTCTTTCCCAAGAAATGGGTGTTTGTAACTAATACAGACTAGTTACCCTTTATGCATCTTAATCACTCCATTCAATATATGGTGAGGGTGACATCAGAAGTGTGAACACAAAATCAAATGGTGATTAATGCAGCAAAATGCATGGAATCAAAGGGGCTGGAAGGATCCAATTATCTGATTTGCAGAGTGATACAAACTCATCTGAAGTCTAGTAAATGCCTACAATTTTTAAAAAGGCTTCCTTAACCTCAGCCCTCCAGATGTTTTTGGCCTACAACTCCCATGATCCCTAGCTAGGCAGGACCAGTGGTCAGGGATGATGGAAATTGTAGTCTCAAAACATCTGGAGGGCTGAGGTTGAGGAAGCATGTTTTAAAATGACTAACTTTAAAAAGCTATTAGAGCTTAGGTTGTATCCAATGCTAGTCCTACTCATTACATCCATTTGAATTAATGAACCTGTTAGTCATGTCTATTCTACTCTAAGTAGGACTAGCATTGGCTACAACCCTAAGTTCTAACAGCAAAAACTGCTCATAGTGGTGTGTACCAACAAAAACTGTGCACACTAATCAGAGGCAAGCACACCAAGCATATTAGATTTTTCCTCCCCGCCCCACACCCCACAAAAAACCTCAACCCCACCTGTTTCAATAAGCAGTGAACAAATCAAACACAGTCTTGCAAACATGTTTATGCACGTAATTGGAGAAAAAAGTACTATTACATTACAACACAAATGTGGCAGTTCAAAGCAATCATCAGGAGGAAAGATCACATAACACAGTTGGAACAATATAGTAATTAAACAATTAGGCTGCAATCCTGTACATCTGTACCTAGACACCACAGAGTTCAATAGACCTTATTACCAGGTAAGTATATGTAAGATTGCAGCCTTGGTGCCAGAAAAAAAATGACATAGTGAAGCAAGCTTTCACATTTCACTTTAAGGAATCATAATTTGTGTGAGAGCCCGAGTCATAATTGTATGTTGCAGGGTGGGAATTAATGTTGCTGAGTAATGGAACAATGACAGCATATATGCAACAATATCTAGAGGTGCAGGTGGCTATAGTAACCATTAGCAACAACTGGAACACTCTGCTGAGAGAAAGAAAGAAGCTTAGAGCTTAGAGACAGAATTGGTTTTAACTGGAGCATTTACTCCTTTAGTCCTCACTGCAGGCTCTCTTCCTTTAAAATTTGCTACTTCTGAGATTTCAGGAAATTTAACACACATTAGACTTCACTGAGATCTGGCCTGTGGGTTCTTTTAAAAGCTTCAAGTCTGCAACGAGGATTTCAGTCCAACAAGCATTTCATGCCTAACCTGGATATTCAAAAAGGCGTAAACTTGTCAGCATAAGTTACAATTTATATTCTCTTAATTTTATATGCCTTGTTGCCTCCTGCTTGCTGTTCCAAACCATTGCCAGGAGACGTAAAGAAGCTGTTGCCAGACTGGCCCAGTGGTGGAGAGGAAGCAAAGAAGGGTTTGAAATGGAAGTCCCCATCACCACGCCAGCCCTGGATAGGTGTTGCATTCTCAGAGAACCTGGCAGCATTACCTAGAACATGTGAACAAGAGATATTGTATTAGGGGGGATTTAATCTATAAGTAAGCCAATATTAGCCACAGTAGTATGTTAACACAGAGAATACTCAATATATGCCTACAGTTTTACTAGAGTAGAGTAGAGTAGAGTAGACTAGACTGATGGATTGACTGTTAAGCCTCTCTGGGAATTGTAGCTTTGTGAGGGAAATTTAGGAATCTCCTTTTGACTCTTTACAAACTACCATTCCCAGAAATTGAGGCAGGAGGCTATGGCAGTTTAAAGTGGCAAGATCCTGCTTTAAATGTATAGTGTAGATAAGGAAATGATTAGGGCATATTCAGTGAGGTGTGGCACTCAAGAGAATTAACCACAAAATTTGGGCAAAGTTCCATTTGCTTTGCTAGGAGAGACAGAAGAAATGAGTTGGTAACATCATCACCATTGTCATCATAATTTATTATTTATATGCTGCCCATCTGACTGGGTTGCCCCAGCCACTCTAAGCGGCTCCATGTGTCTGGGGGCAAAACTATACTTTTCTAATATACATAGGATTTCCCCATCATGCCTATGTTTCTCTCATATTGCTCTTTGTGGGAAAAAAGTTAATTGCACTGAGTATGATAGTACAAGTTTAACTACCCAACTGAAAGGCCCCTGTCCTTACCCAAAGAGAAACCAAATACAGGCTGGGGCATCATAGAAGGCTCTTGGCCTGCCTCCTGGTTGGCCACAGCAATGTTGCGCAAGCGTAGGCTGTCATAGAGGCCCTGCAGTTTCTGGTACTGCCGATTGCGCTCCATGAGTTTCTCTGAGAGCTCAGTGAATTTCTTTTTGTATTCTTCCAGTACTTTCTTTAGGGAGGAGACCTCACTCTTCATGGAAGTCAGCTCCACATCTTTGCTCTGGAGTTGCTGGGTGTAGACTTTCTCCATCTGCTTCAGGTGGCCCTCTGCCTTGCTGTAGGTATATTCTTGGTATAAGCGCTCCTGATGAACCTGCAAGGATAGAAGATAGAGTAAGCAGGAGCATAAGAGCCACTGTGATGTCAGAGCCGAGCAATATGTGCTTGATGTATTCCCCCCTCCCTTAATTCTTTTATTCTTCTTCATTATTTTTCTTCCTTTCTCTTTCAGCTGAAATCTCTAGCAGAAGTTGAGCAGATTGGAGGCTGGAGTAGTAGTACAGTCAAACCTCGGTTGTCAAACATAATCCATTTTGGAAGACGGTTCGACTTCCAAAACGTTTGACAACCGAAAACTGAAGCGGAAGCCTCAATAAAATAAGGAAACTCAAAATGGAAGTCATGTAGAACATTCAGCTTCTGAAAACTGGAGCAGTTACTTCTGGGTTTTTGCCATTCCGGAGCCAAAACATTCCAAAACGGAGGCATTCGGGAACCAAGGTTTGACTGTAGCAGTAGTAAATTAATGTCTATACCTCCCTTCATCTAAGGATCACAGGGTGGTTTACAATATAAAAACACAAACATGCATAACATAGTAACAAAACAAAACAAAACAAATAACCCCCAACACACACGGTTTAAAAGGCCATAGATTGTTTAATTAGTCAAATGTAGTTTCCTAACTATTTTATGTCTGGTTTTTCTGTTACAAATCCACCCCAATCTGCATCTCCTCTTAACAGTGAAAAGATAGAGTACAGCTAAATTTTCAAAACCTTAAAATGCCATTGGTGGAAACCTGTTCAAGGAGTGTTTACCTGGTATGTCCAGAAAGCCAGAGCCCTGGAACTGATGTCCAGAATAATCTCTGGTCGCAGTCCAGATAGGACCATGGCTTTATATTCCTCAGATGGACTGAGTTCTGTTCGAACAATATCCAGTTTACCAGAAAGAGCACTGGTGCAAGCAGGGCAGACTGCAGGCGAGCGGCTAAATTCCCCACTGCCATGTTGGTCACAGAAAATATGTGAGCAGGCTGTGACCCATGCGTAGCCTGAAAGTTTGACTCGGCATTTGCGGTAATTGCAAAGAAGCATATCCTCACAGACTGACATGTTTGATGGAGCCAGTGCAAAAGTTTTACAAGTACTTTTTATGCGATGGAAAGGTAGCGTTCACCATACCACACCTATAAAATGAAATAAGTATTAATGCTAGGATTTTCAAATTGCTTATAGGCTATGGCTGCCTGGCGGAGAACTGGACTTAAGATCATTATATGTTCATTTAGCAGATCTGCAATTCAGATTACCTGAAATATTGCCTCCTCCTATTACAATATATGTCTACCTGAACCTTAAGATAGTCTTCTCAGGCCCTGCTCCTGGATCCCCTAATTGTAGTGAGTTGGATGGATTCCAAGGACAGGATCTATTCAGTGGTGACACCTCAGCTACAGAATAGCCTCCTCAAAAGATGTCTGGTGCCTTTTTCAGCACCACATTAAGACATTTTTTATTGACTCAGGCTTTATTATTTCATTTTGAATCCATGCAGTAGCTCACCCCCAGCCACCTGAATTCAGTGGTATATTGCCCACAGCTATCATGGCCTTTGGCAGTCAATAAATTTGTCCAATCTCTAAGCTCATCTAAACATGTGACCATCTGAATCAATAAATAAAAATCATGTGACAATGAATTCCATAAATTAGGTGCTGGGTATTGAAGTATGTCTTCCAGACTTGGTTGTAGGAGATCATTTTTATAGTACTAGTTCGGTCATGGACTTTAGGGAGGATGCTAGGCAAGTCATTTTCTCTGCCTCAGTAAGATCCCCATCTGTAACATGACATTTATTTTGTCCTGTGTTGCAGCTTTCACATACTGTACGAAAAAACAATCCATAGTACTTAATGTAACAACTTCATGGTGAGTACAGGCACCTATTTTTCTAGGGAGAAAAGCACTGGATACAACCTATACTAAGTTCCATTAATTTCAGTGGGCCTACTCTGAGTAGATACAGCCCAAGGAGTCCAAAACAGTCAAGAGATCAATCATCCAGTTCACCTTTTAAAGAATATTTGAAACACACTGTCCCTTCCAATTCTGCAATTCTATTGTTCTTCTCCTTGAAAAATTCTAGGCACTGGGCTTTTCCCTACAGTTGCACTTTCCAACAAATAACAGTGCCCAGAATTCTTTGAAGGAAAGGATGCTCTTCACCCTCCACACCCCATGCCCATCCACAGAGGATATTTTTATAATACTTATATACTTTAAAAAAAACCCACACACATTAAGCCCACTTTTTATTCGCAACACATCAGTTCAATACTAAAACACTACCCATTGTTCTTTTTTCTTATAGTGGGAGGCAAGTCCCAGAAATTTAACGGACTTTAAATTTCCCTTCAAGGAACATAAAATCCTGCTGGATCAGACCAAGCAGCCCCGTCTAGTCCGGCATCCTTTTTCTCACAGCAGCCGACCAGAAAATGCCTTTGGAAAGCCCATCGACTAGATAAGATTAACCAGATGTACTTCCGCCTCCCACACAGCTGTCACGGTGTGAACAAAAAGTGGCACTCTTGAGTAAACAATAGAAGTTCAGTGAGTAGCTATTTTTGGCGGGGTGGGGGCGGGGTGCAAAAACAAACAAAACCCTGTTGTTTTAAAAGAAACTAAGCCAGGAAGTTGATGCTTTTGTGACGTAATATATTGAACTCTTTCGAACGAGGTATTTTACTGACATGAGTACGTAGGCTTGTGAGGCATTTATTTATTTACAAACGGCAGTTTAAAAGATGGGCGATGAGGGGGGCGGGGATAGGCAGCGAAGAAAAGGCGGGAAAATATGTAGAACGCCGAGGTGGGAAAAGAACAGAAAGATGCTCACGCGCCGCCTCACTTGATTGGTCCCCCCCAGCCCGCGTCTCCAACGGCCGGAGCTCGCGCTGCTCTTCAAACCTACTTTTAATTCCCGCTCTTTTCTCCAACGTTTCCCCTGAGGCGCTAAAGAAGGCGAAGGGCGGGAAAAGTGGATAGGAATGCGAAGCGCCAGGGGCATATCGCTGGCAGAAAGAAAAGCGAGATAAGCACGGAACTGTTGTTTTTTGTTTTTAAGCTGGACCTCTCCACGTCCCCGTCACAAAAATTAAAATGCGTTAAAGTGCCCCTCACGTGCCATTCAGTGAATTATAAAAGTTGCAAGCCGGAGTTCTGCAAACAACCAAAAAATGGTTGGATTCCGCGCACACACAGCCCTCACACACACTCCCCAGCCCTATGAATCCCAGCTTAGTGTGGTTGCTCCATTTCTGCTTTACATACAGTACTAAGAATAATTAGGCAGTGGAGAGTATTTTAAGTCATTGCCTCTCTCGCGCCCATGCAGTACTTAATCCATTTAAGGCAACTTCAAGTGCAAAAACCATTGTATTGAATGGACAGTAAAATAACTTTATTAGAGTCAGACAAAAACAAATCACCAGTGCAAGTTTTCAATGTCCATCAGAATTGTTCCCGAGCCTAGTATGTATTTTTATGTAACACAATAGAAGCCACAGCCAACAAATAAGTTTGAAGTTTCCTGTCCCCACATCAGCCCTTTTCAAAGTGAACTCTGTATCCATAACATCTCTTTGCACTTCCCAGTTCTAGTACTGTACTGAAAATCACCATTTGCAAGTCACAAAAAAAGTGTTATGGGCTGTAAAGGTATTGTGTATATACACAGCCTAATTTTGATGCTTTTATTCCAGGCAAAGCTATGTACCCTTTTGCTATAGCTTTAGCCCAAGGCTGGTAATATTCAGAAGACTGGATTCTTGTGTCAGTTTCAGTATGCGTGAAGCCTCCTAATTGCAGTACCAAATGGCTGAAAACTTATAAAAATTGACAACTCTTCGCGGTGGAATATCTGTGGTTTGGACTTTTAACAAATCATGGACCCTTTCAGTTTTTAAAAGGCTTATTTTAGATATGCAGGTGACATTGCTCCCATCCAAATAAAACTGAAAAATTACACTGCATTTCAGCTCACCGAGCACAAGCCATGTTCGTATTTTCACCAACCCAACAACACTAGGTAAATACGCTGTGTGCTGCAATTCCAACATTATTCCAGCAGCACACTTAAAATTTAACCTGACTCCATTTAGACGAATCCTATCCTATTACAAACCTGTATAGCCGTCCTCTCCCCTCTCATGGCTTTTAAGGTTTGTGTCTCAACTAAAGGGTAGACTATTTTAACTAGCCACTTGATATGTTGTATCTCTAAAAGACTTTGTTAATTTGAATATTGAAAAGATGTCACAACTATAAAAGATGTCATATGCTTTGACAAGGCTCTAAAATTAAAGTGTCAACTTAGATGAAAACTTTGTCATTGGCTACACTAAGTTATATTCAAGAGAAAACCCACTGAGATTAAGGAACGTAACTGATTAAGGTCTAATAATTTCAATGGATCTGGTTGAGTACAACTAACACTGGAACAGTCCTTTTGTTTTCAAAGTTGCAATGACTTGTGAATTTGTAAAAAAGAAAGCACCCTGTTCACAACTATGTATTTTGGGTGAGGGTGTACAAAGCAGGTTTATGGCATCAAGATGGCGTTTTTATCTCCAAATGTTGGTTTTGGAAAACAGCTTTTTCTCAGAGTAAGATACAACATGTGCTAGAGGGAGCTATTTTCCATGTACACTTGTTTACCCATCTTCAGATATGTGACACTGTTTTCCATAACCATATTGATGTAATTATACTCTAGTAAAGAATTTGTGAAAATCTGAAACTCGACCATTTCTTAATTATGAATTGTACACAATTTCAAAAGGTGTTCAACATATACTCCACTTAGTAAATGTGGACGATAATGAGCTACAACTTAATTATTAGGACAATTTTTTTATTGTTGATATAACACTCAAGAGAGTAAGGAGCCAGTATCTTGTTTTCACATGTTACAGCAAATTCATTCATCTTCTGTACCACGTTTTTCCATGCTGAAACAGAAATACTGTTCTCACTTTCATGCCTGTGTCCAACAAACCTGTGGAAAATGATTTAAACATTTAGAAATGTAAATTCAAGCTTCCTGTTAAAAGCTAGGCAATCACAGCTCAGTTATTCCATTAAAAAAACACTCCTTTTGGCTTGCTGGCTCATGATTTAAAGCTTCACGTTTGCATTTTTCAGAATGTCTGGCCCCGCAAAATTCAATAGTGCCAACAGACAGCCAACCCATCCAAAGGCACATTGAGTGAAGAAAGGCCAGCTTTAATATTTGATGACACAAAATCTCACTGTCTACGGCTTGCGACAGCAAGAGGAACGGTCATCATGCATTTACACTTTTGAGCACACTTACCAACCCCTGCTCCACCCACCCCTATTTATACTTCAAATTTCCACTATTATTTTGAGGATCCACTCCTTTTAAAGAATCTGTTGCCCTCCTGAGGATGTTGGACTGTAACTCCCATAGTCCCTAGCAGCTGGTCATGCAGGCTGGAGTCTGAAAACATCTGGAGGGCCAAAGGTGCTTTAGAGGCACTGACACTATCTAGTTTGTTTGGATCCTGCCCATTAGATTTCATACTATGAAAGATAAATTCTACTATATAAACAGCAACTTCTTACAAGACAGTAATCAGTGGTTTGGATGCAAATGTCTTCTGCTAAGTGGCGAGAGAAAAAGCTTCAGTCCTTACATTTTGTAGAGGCTCAGGATGGGGAATGTGCACCGTTGCTGTTTCATCTCTTTAGAATCATCTGCCCTATAAAAGAAAAGAGTGGCAGCTATTTAGTTAGCAAGCATCCTTCTTTAGATCTGACTGGTTCTTGCTCCCCTCTCTACTGTAGAAAATTTGGTTACCACGAAATGGGTCATGTCTCCATACAAAGCAATTTAAATTTTATTCCACTGTCTAATTTCTATTGACTGGGTGTCGTCGTCGTCCCCCCCCAAGTCTATAGCAGTGTAAAGTCAAGCAAACCCCCCAACCTCTCTTCATAAGAGGGTGAGAGAAGACCACTGTCACCTGACCTACACAGGAAACTGGAGGGTTCGCCCTCCCATCACAAGATAGGAAGAACTCAGTTTTGCACATTCCTGTCTGGTGGAGTGGGAGGGACAACCCATATGAGGATCCCCTCCTCCCTGCAGGAAAATAAGTCACTACAAACCAAACACCAGCCAAAACGTAAATGCTTTTTTCCTTACACCCCTTGGTCTTCTTGCTTCTGTTCAGCAGAAATTTAGGAAGTTTTGGGGAAGTGAGAAGAGCTAAGGGCCATGACCTGGTACAACTTCCAGTTTGAGGAAGAAATCAGCAACTAAAAACTTGCAATCAGATTTAATCTAATTGGTCCAAATAAATGACCATCTTAACCATTTTTAGAGAAGTATGCCTAAACTTTGGGGGAAGTAACTCTTGAGTTCATCACAAATATGCCTAGATAAATATATTTAGCTGACCCTATAAAAACAAGAATGGCATATATTTTATAAGATAAACAAGTCATTCAAGTATTGTTGCAATAGGTTACTATGCTGTTTCTGTTATCTAAACAACATCAAGCCTTAACAAAAAGAAAACATACACTCATCAACATTTTTATGGAAATATCGCTTGTGCCAAGGAGAGATCTGCTCAGAGCATGTGCATAATCAGGGTTAATCAGGTGAAACACGGACAGAACATGCGGTTCATCATAACAGGCTCCCCAAGTCTCTTGCCATCTCCTACTTAGCAACCAAGATACCTCAATTTATTACTTCAAGAGAAACCAAGGTCATACCTTTTTCTCAATATCAATTCTGACTTCCAGAAATCCTAGTATTTTCAGTGTTTGTTCAGTCCATTTTGTATTACAGCTGTTCACACTATGCAACTCTTCAGGAGACGTATTTGGTGTTCATTTTCCTCCAAACACATGCTCTCTGAAATACAACCACTAGTTGTTATTACTGTTTGCATGTGTCTGGCAACAATATCCTTAAGCAGATATACACTCATCAGCATTTTAATAGAAATATCACTTGTGCCAAGGAGAGATCCGCTCAGAGCATGTGCATAATCAGGGTTAATCAGGTGAAACACGGACAGAACATGCAGTTCATCATAACAGGCTCCCCAAGTCTCTTGCCATCTCCTACTTAGCAACCAAGATACCTCAAATTCTTACTTCAAGAGAAACCAAGATCATACCTTTTTCTTATTATCACCAAATGGACCAAACTCCATGACTTCCAGAAATCCTAGGAATTTCCTGAATTTGTTCAGCCCATCTCTGACTGCAATGGTTCCCTTCAAAGAACTCTTCAGAAGAAATATTTGATGTTTCTTGAAACCCATGCTCTATGAAAGAAAACAATTATGAACTGAACATAACTTTTGTCAGCCTAAAAGTTGCAGTTATGGGCAATGTATCATTATGTCGTCCTTTTCTTAGCAATATGTGCACACAATTCAATGACTATACTGAGAAGCAGAAAACTGGAAGCTGTTAGGCAGAGCATGGGCAAATTAATAAATACCCTTCTCCAGCAGAAACATGTGCTATTAACAATCAGGCCAAGTCTAATGAGGCTAGAGGTTTTTAGCATCAACTAATGGGTTTATTCCTCCCCCCCCCCCCCTTAGGTATGAGACTAACACATTCAATTTTTTTATCATAGAACTTCTATTCAAAATACAAAAAAAAAAAAACACACCCTTGAACCAACCTCTCCATTTTACCATTCTGTACTTTGAAATGAAAGTAATCCACATCATCTTTATGTGCCACTCAGCCTTTCACCACATTGCTATATGTGCAGGCATTTGTACACAGCAAATGCTGGAAACAAATGTGTACTACAAGCAAGTTCAATTCGCCATTCTTATTTATATGCAGGGCTGCCTCTGAAGATAGTTGCTGATTTTTCTTTGACCTTATTATGTATGCCTTTTGTGTTTTTAGCTTGTATTTTTATGTTGCGAACCACCCTGAGATCTACGAATGAAGGGTGATATGCAAATTTAGTAAGTAATATTTACAGAATACACTTGCATAAAAGATCCCTAGGACTACATATGTCCTACCAAACCAAGGAGTTGCAAGCGTTCAAATCTCCACTCTGCCATGAAGGTCACTCACTCTCTCTCAGCCTAACCTCATAGGGTTGCTGCGAGGATAAAGTGGGGCAGGGGGAACAGCATATGTCACCTTGAGCTCCTTGGAAAATGCAGTGATATATAAATGCATTAAACACATACTTTCACAGTGCAAAACCAGAGGCACAAGAACTCCCCTTCACAAAAGGCTTACCCAAATGCAAGGATAACCATAAGATTAACTCCAGATGAGTGCATTCCAGAAGCACTGCTTTGATGATGCAGATGCTTCACGTAGGAGCCCTCCATTTTTCCGCAGGCTGTAGAAAGCAAGAGAGACGGGGAGAGCATTAAGGGAGCACACAAGCAAGCCTCAACTCTCATTTGGAGAGGTTTGGCTCCAATTAAGTCAGTAATGTAAAGTGGAGGAAGAACACAAGACTACAGAAAGGCTTAAGAAATACTGCCTTCTAAGGCCAGAGATTTAACTGCCTTTTCTCCTACCAGGCCTTAAGAACCTTTGGGCTTCTTTTTGCTATTTCTGGGGAATTGTTTATAATGCAGCATCTACACAACAGGCCTAAGCAAACCCACACTTATTTTTATCCTACTTTTGTACTAAAACCATTTTCACACCACCCATCAATAGGACCCAAACATGGCATTAAGCTTCCTAGTGTAGTAAACTTTGCTAGTTATCTTGCCCCCCTGAAAAGACCCACCGTGAAGTTTTCCCCCCTCCTCATTACCAACTCAATGGGCCAGAAGAAAACTACCTCGGAGCGAGCGTGCCCAGTTTCCACCCCCGGACCAAAGCCTAAAAGCTTCGTCTTCAACATGTAGCCCGCATTTCATATCACACCGACGCAATTAAGGAAACGAACACGTGCTCTCTGCGGGAGGGAACAGAAGAGCAAAGCCTTGATTTCTACTAGGATCTTTTTCACGGGGAAACACTAGGCACCGACAGCGCTTTCAATGGTGCAGTAATCGGACAGTACCATGCTGCTTTGGAAGCAAGCCCCACTGAAATCAGTGAAGAGCATACTCACGAGCACTAATGCTAGAGTGGGGTGCAAACGATCTGAAAACAAAAATCTAGCAGCCCAACCCCCACCCGCACCGTGACTCTTTCCAAAGGCATTACAAGAACGGATGGCAAGAACTAACCTGCGATTAAGAATGGATTCGATAGCACAAACGACAAATGCTTACCCAGCGCCAAAGAACCGCAAGGCAGAGGAAGAAGGTAGGCGGGCCAGGAAATACTGGCAGACCGCCTTGGCATTGGCTGAGAAGGCAAGCCAATCATCTCTCGAGAGACTGGGCGCTTTTGTAACATTAACGCAAGAATACAATTTGAGTGAAAGACTGTGAACGAGTCGTGATCTTACTGTTGCAAGTAGGTGGCGCTAATAAGGCCTTTCCTTGGCTTTGCTGCATCATTCAACCCAAGAAGAAGGATACAGATTGTAAAGAATGATTACTTTCCACCAGCACTCTAAGGGTTAACCGTTAAACTAGTGGCTGGAATCTGCTGCTTCTTTTTTTGTACACAGCTGCAATCATAGCTATGTGGGTGCCTGCGGTAGTTTCCCAGAAAGACAAAAAAAAAAATCTTAACAGCACTTTTCATGATATTCTTAGTGCATAATAGAAAGCAGTTTTATTTGTATTTATTGTTAAATTTCGACCCTGCATTAATTCTAAACAGCTTAACACAGCATAGATCATAATATAAGAGCCTGCTAGATAGTATTTGAAATTATTTTATTCAGAGTTTCAGTCTGGGTTGGGGTGGTTTTTTTAGGACAAGGAAAGAAGGGGCAGAGACAAAATGTTGTTCTAGTTCTGGTGTTTGTGCACATTTCAAAATATAGCATCCTGATGCAGTCAAGGACTGGTTGCCACATCTAGAAAATTTTCAAACCACACAGTTCATAATGTCTCAAGATTAGATTAGATAAGTCATGTTCTCAAATATCTAAATAGCAATACCCCAAATGGTTGTAATGTTCTTACAGCAACTCCATACTGCTCTGGAAAATTGACTTACTTATAAATGTTGTTTCAAATGAATTCATTTAATTATTGTTTTCTTATGAAGCAAGGGCCTAGGCATGGACTAACGCAAACTATGAGTTCTATGTGTCAGTCTTATATGTGGTGTTGCTTCATTGCTTCTTTTTAGTGTCTAAGACAAAAATGTTGTTCCAGTTCTAGTGTTTGTGCACATTTCAAAATAAAGCATTCTGATGCATTCAAGGACTAGTTACCACATGTAGAAGCTTTTCAGACCACACAATTCAACAATCTCGTGAGATTATATTAGATAAGTCATGATGGTCAATAAATAGCAATACTAAATAGCAATACTTTCACAAACCCCAAATGTTTGTATTGTTCTTACAGCAACTCCTTAATGATTTTATGACAAACCAACTTTAAGCAAGCATTTTCTAATTTGACCTTCTGGGTGTTGACATAAAAAGATCCAGCCCTGCTGGATCCAGACAGACAAAGGCGAATTTATAGTTGTGTCCACAATGGTCAGCTAGATGCTGCCTGGAAGCTCCAAAACAACATAGTGGCAATAACTGATATGATAAGGCTACAAGGTTAACTGGATGACCAATTTAAGCCAGGGTCAAGTAATAGAAGATGCGAAATACGTCATCATTATCACAGTTCTATATCTGCAGGTGAGGCAATGGATGTGCTGAGCCTTGCCTTTCCTAACTAATGAACTAAAGGAGAGCCAACAAATTGAAGCTCAACAATTCGTTCCATCTCTTTAAAAAAAAAAAGCTCAACATGTCCACGAATGCTCTGGAGGGTGGCAGATGGGAATGGGCCTTTTCTGTAGTGGCTCCCCGTTTGTGGAATGCTCTCCCCAGGGATGTTCAGCTGGAGCCTTCATTATACAGCCTTAGGAGTCAGGCAATAGTGTTCCTCTTAAACCAGGCCTTTGGCAGGTTGACATCCGATAACCTTTTAGAGGTGGTGTGGGAGAGGTTATTGGTTAAATATAAAGCATATTTTGGGGGCCCTTGGGGTCTCCCACACCTTGAAGCCCTTCTCTGTGCGCCCCCTCCAAAGGAGGTGCCGAGAGTGGCAACAAGAGTAGAGCCCTTTCTAGTAGCAGCCCCTGGTTGTGTCATGCTCTTCCTCATGAGGCTTGCCTGCCACTGATGTTATTAGCTTTTGAATGCCAGGCGCATACATTTTTCTCCTGGCTTCTGATTCTTTGAATCAGTGCAATTTCTATCTATTGCTTTTTTAAAAAAAGAAATTATATCCCACTTTCTACATCATAGGTCTCAAGTGGCCTGTAACAATTAAATGTACAATATACACAATTTAAAACATCGCTTAAACTTCCAAAATGTAAAGTCTAAAGAATTTAAAATCTCTCTCTCTAGGAAAAGAATATTAACCAAATTAATACAAAATTAATACAAAATTATCAAATAACTGTGTCGTTTAGTGGCGGATCAGCCCACCATTCATCATTTGTGAGAAGGGATTGTGGAGAGAGAGAGACAGAGAGACCCAAGGATCTGTGCCTTAGTCTAAGGTTTTTATTTCAACAGTAACAATACAAGATAAATAAAGTTCCAACTCTACGATTCTATGATTCTATGGTTCTTTTTAATAAGTTTGAATTTTAAAATTACATTCTTAATTACTCATGCACACTGAAGCAAACACACTGGTCTGGCCATGGAAATCCCTCTCAAGATTAGATTAGGTAAGTCATGTTGGTCAATATCTAAATAGCAATACTTTCGCAAACCCCAAATGTTTGTATTGTTCTTACAGCAACTCCTTACTGGTTTTATGACAAACCAACTTTAAGCAAGCATTTTCTAATTTGACCTTCTGGGTGTTGACATAAAAAGAGCCTTGCTGGATCCAGACCAAAGGTCAATTTATAGTTGTGTCCACAATGGTCAGCTAGATGCTGCCTGGAAGCCCCCAAACAATAAGGTGGCAATATAAGGCTATGAGGTTTACATGATGACCACCGTAAAACAATTGAATTGCTCATCCAGTAAATCTCTCAGGGACAAGCAACAGAAGATGCAAAATAAGTCAATTTGTTTATCCATACCCGTATTATATTATTTCATATCCATTTCTCCATGGCCTCCTAGGTCTCTTCCAAATCATCAGATTCAAATAGCATTTCAGTTGTCCCTTGCAAAAAGTCCTCCTTTTTGTTCAACATCAGTTTGAATCTAATAAAATTCGCTGAAAGTTCTACAGCACTGGTACATGCATCCATTCAAACTTAATACAATTAATGGCAAGATTACTTCATTATGTCCCCCAATATCCTCTATGTGAGATGAGGGGTTGAGAACTAAGTACAGTGGTACCTCGGGTTAAGAAATTAGTTAGTTCTGTAGGTCTGTTCTTAACCTGAAACTGTTCTTAACCTGAAGCACCACTTCCTGCTAATGGGGCTTCCCTCTGCCGTCACGCCACTACTGCGCGATTTCTGTTATCATCCTGAAGCAAAGTTCTTAATTCAGATCTCTATTATGCATGGATTTTACAGACCTGGGATTCAACCCTTATGGAAAAACTAACTGCAGTACAACAAGAGTATCGTACTGAGGGGGGAGGAATCTTCTTTTCTTACGAAATGGTTTGATTTTATTGAATATGCACAATCCACTGAGCATGCTTTCTGTCCACCAGCATCACATGGAATATCATGGAACGATTCATTTGTTTGACCACAACCCTAGAAAATGGTATATATTCTAAGTTCAAATAATGCTATATTTTTGTTCCTGGAAGACTCTGCATTCTGAGAAGGGGAGTGGGAGGGTTTTCTTGTGACTGTTATCTTCGTTTATCATCTGAAAAGAATCAATAAATGTGTCTTTTAGTTCCAATGTAGGTGGAGCGGTGTGTAGTTTCTCATTAACCCATAGCCTCTTCTATCCTATATAAACAGCAACTGGTTCATACATGTCCCTCATTCTCCACCAAGAGAAGCAGTTGCCACCTACTACAAAACTTTCTGTGTGAATACCACGAATACCGGTAAGTCTTGGAGGGATACTGGGCAGGAGCGGAAAGAAACTACTTTAGAATTTGGGGCATAAGGGAGGGAGTGCTTTTGTGGACCTGCACTCTAACTACCTCTTTATAATTATAAAGGATATAATCATAAACTCTAAGGATTTTATTTCAGCAATAATAGTACAAGTTAAATGAAGTTCCTTTTAATAATCCAACAACCAGTCTACTAAAACAGACCATGTATTCTAGCAAAAAACCTTGAATCTAAAAATGACATTAATGCATATTCAAGCAGAATCTCTCTCTGCACAGCTGAAGCAAAATCCCAGGGTGTTCCTGGTGGTGCTTCTTTGTGGACCTGTAGTTTAACTACTTTTTTATAATTATTGAGTGCCAATGATATTCCCTGTGTGATATTGAAGTGACATGGAGCCTTCCCCAGTGGCGGAGGAAGGGGGGCGGCCCCCCCCCCCGGGTGCCATCTCTGAGGAAGTGTGACAAGAGTGTTCGCCACTGAGTGTTTCTGAATAGCAATGAGTAGGGCTTCATGAGTCACCAGGAGACAATGGCTATCTCAATGCTTTGTGAAAATTTATTTCATAAGGGAGTTTTGCATTGTGTGGAAATGTATGTTCTTTTGCCTATCACTGACTCTGCTGTCAGGTTATTTTAATAGGACCTCTTGAGCTCTAGAGTTATGGCACCAGAAGAGGGAGAGAGGAATAGCCACTTCTTTAGTGTCATGCATAATCTTATAAACTTCTGTTATGCCCCTATTTTTATATTCCTGAATCAAAAACACCCAAATGGTGGTGTTTAGTGGCTGATCAGACTACCAACCCTTCTTGTGTAGGGTGAGGAAGAGATTCCTGAATCAATAAAGAAATGGGGAATCTCTTCTCTTCCCCCACAGCGCCCATAGATGTGTCCTTCCATCCTCTCCTAGCTCTGAACCTCAACAGTCTGGTACTATAATGCTATTGCTGCAGTTCCTGTACTGAGGTTGAGGGTAGGCAAGTAAGTTTATCTGCCCCTTCCAGTGCTGTATGGGTGAAAGGATGGTGTCAGTTTATGCACACAATGAGATTTTGCTCCTCTTTCCAAGATATTCTGAGCTGTTAGGCAGTCTCTTCCCATCACAGCTGAGATAGGAATTAATTAGAACAGCAGTTACCTGCATGGCACTCATGAGTGCTCGTATGGTGCCCACAAAAGGTCTCGGTAAATATCCCCTCAAAATCAACTGGCTCAGCCTCTCCATTTAATGGGGCTTCAGTATTGAAGGCCCACTCTCTCATATGTTCTGAACAAGGAAGAGGTGCAAAGAGCTTCTCTTTGTGAGCAAGCACAGCAGTGATGGATAAAGGTGTTTTAGCCACACTGAGCCTTCAAACAAGCAATGATTTTCTGCAAAATCTGGATCTTTCGTTTCCCAAACAGCCATTCCCTAAAATCACAAGGCAAACTGCTTTTAAAAGTGATCAGCCTGTTAAACGCAACTTATATTCCTTGGAGGGGATGGGTGGGTCTCCTATCAAATGGAGAGAGAAATAGATAGAGAAATATGTCTTGACAAGCAGAAGATGTTTGGTTCGCCTTTCAAAGCACATCACAGTTAATTAGTAATCATTTACCTTTGGCATTATATTTGGCACTGGCAGGTATATTGTGTTAAAGCAATGAGACTGTTTTCCAAGAGTTCAGCAAATTCTGTTAATTCTTTCATTATTAAAAATAATATGATAATAAAGTAATTACAAAGAGTAAATGAATGATCAATTTGTGAAATCTTACTGAAAACATTGCTTTCTTTTCCTAGAATCAAGCACCATGCCAGAGATAGTCCCTAAGAACAAAGCCCCAGGGGTTGATTTCTGTGGGGTAGATGAATATTACTACATTGTCCGCTCAGACCTGGGCTGCTACATGAAGTCCACCAATTTCCATGAGGGCAGAGACCTTGAAGTGTTTAGCCTGCACAGTTCCTGCATGGGAGGAGAACACTACTTAGCCCATGAGGATGACCTATTCTACATCATCAAAGGAGACAACTATCGCCGTGTCAGCAACATGAATGGAGACTTGGATGCTGTAGTATACAGCCTCCATCCCAACTGCCGCGGAGGGGACCATTACCTCTCAGCCTTTGGATCCTTCTATATCATTTTCCAGAAAAGAGGTGTTTACCGTCGGATCACTAATATGCATGAAGATACAGATGCAGTTGAATACACACTTCACCCAACTTGCAAGGATGGTCTCTATTACTGGGGCACCAAGGATTACTATTACTTTGTAAAACCCCATGATGAATGGGGGGTCCAGTACTATAAATGCACCAACTTCCATGAAAATGTGGATGCTGTTACATACTCCTTCCATAGTGATGTTGTGAACATGCTCCCTGGAGGAATGGCTATTACCCAAGGCCCAGCTTATGGTAAGTGGGAAGCTATCAAGACCATCTCCAATGACTCCAACACTCCCATTGTATGGAATAAGAAGATCACTAAGAAAGTGGGATACAACAAGCAGAAGATGAGCAGTGTGGAGCACAACTGGAAGGTTTCCATGACTGCCTCATATCAGTCGGGTGCACTCACTGAGGCCATTGCCAAGTACCAGTTCTCTCTCACTGCTGAGTATGGTGGAAATAGTGTCAACACAGAGCAGGAAGACTGGAATGAAGCCACTGAGATCGAAGAAGCTATTAATTTGACCCTGCAGCCCAATGAGAAGATGTACATATGGCAATACCAGCTGGGTTTGGGCAAGGAAACGGTTTTGTTCTGCCGTGATATGAAATTTACGAGTGATTCTATTCCACCTACAGATATTCCTTTGCCACCTTCCAAGAAGTGAAAAGAAAAGTGTTAGGCCAAAAGGCACCTTCAAAGGCTTCCTCTCTATTATAACATTTAATTGATTAATATGGGCTAATATTTAGACAATCTAGAGCTCTCATAAGGGGGCGTTAGCTGAGTAGGATATAGACATGCATAAGCTAAACACGAAGTGAGATTAATGATTACTATTATATACTCTCATATGGACATACACACCCTGCTAGGCTACAGTTAGAAAAGCATATCCTAGTTTGTGCATGATGCAGGTGATCCAAGCTTAATGCCTTTTAGATAAGCTACTATTTCCCTGGTGCCTATGAATCCCTTTGCCAAATTTGTGCCTTCAAATTAATTTGTACCTGCTGAACTCTGGAATCTGTCCCACTGTTCTACAAATCAAATAAAATGAATAATCAGTGGTTTAAAAATGTGTTCTGTGTGCTTTTCACACTTGTGTACAAAATGATTTTCAACATATATTTCCCAGAAGACACAAATACCTTCTTCCTTTTGCAGAAGCTTTTTCCAGAGGGTATTGCGGAAGTGGGGAGCTCTGTTTTCAATTTCATGCTGGTGTCCCATCAGAGACCCTCACTTTTTTACATCATAGTTGTTAGCTGGCTCCAATTTTGAGGGTTGGCTTCGTTCAGAGATGGGTCAAGGGGCCTGATCCAGCACCACAAGCACATTTTTATGTCCCCTTCCCAACCAATCCCAGAATCCCCCTAATTCGGCAGCAGCAAAACCAATCTAAAGATCAGACACAGTGTTCAGGTGGTCAGAGAGATTTATGCATGTGTCCTGTGTTCACAGGTGTGAGAGTGTGAGGTGACCACAGCCACTTTGGATCACTCACCAATGGCATGCTGGTCCTGGGAGGCTGCCTAAGGTTGAATGTGCCCTTATAGCTAAAAAGCAATAGCTCTTTTAACCCCGCCCCCTCCCTGTCCTAGAGGTGCTAGGAAGGAACATTCTCTTTTCTCTGGCTGCCGATTGATTACTAGCCCCAATTCAAATGCTGGTTTTGACTCATAGAATCATAGAGTTGGAAGAGACCACAAGGGCCATCGAGTCCAACCCCCTGCCAAGCAGGAAACATCAGAGCACTCCTGACATATGTTGTCAAGCCTCTGCTTAAAGACCTCCAAAGAAGGAGACTCCACCACACTCCTTGGCAGCAAATTCCACTGTCGAACAGCTCTTACTGTCAGGAAGTTCATGGGGTTCAGAATCTCAGTACCTCAAGGACCTCCCCTTCCCATATCAACCTACCTGAACTCTGCAGTGATCACTTGAAGCCCTTCTCTTTGCACCCCCTCCAACAGAGGTGCCAAGGGGAGCAGCAAGAGAAGAGACCTTGCTAGTGGTAGCCCCTGGTTGTGTAGAGCTTTCCCTCATTAGGCTTGACCACCACGGATGTTATTAACCTTTGAATGCCAGGCACATAAATTTTTCTCTTGGCTTCTGATTCTTTGAATCGATGCAATTCCTATCTATTCCTTTTATTTTATTTATTTTAAGAAATTATATCCTACTTTCCACATCATAGGTGTCAGGTTGTCCTTAACAATAAAATGTACCATATACACAATTTAAAACATCACTTAAACTTCCAAAATTTAAAACCTCAAGAATTTTAAATCTCTCTCTCAGAAAAGAAAAACAATCACCAGCTGTGACCATTTTAACCTTCCGAGAAGCATTCAGGAAGCAGAGGCCCTCTGAAATAAAGCAGCTAGATTGGGGTGGGAAGAGACCCAAGAACACAGGAACTATTCCTCACTCTAAGGTTTTTATTAGAATAGCAATACAAGATAAATGAAATTCCAACTCTACGTTTCTAGGATTCTATGGTTCCAACAACGTGCCTACTAAAACAGACCATGTATTTCAGCAAATGAGTTTGAATTATATAATTACATTCTTAGTTACTCATGCACACTTAAGCACACACACTGGGCTGGCCCCTAACCTCTAGATATTAAAAATGGTAGGATTTTGACTTATTGGGATAGGACAGGATAAATACAAGCAGCAGAGGAATTAGCCTATGGAAAATGACCTGGCCAAGCTTGAACCATTAAGAAACAATACAGGGCTATTCAGGGCCCTTGGGAAGGCAAGAGAACTGTACTTCCCCTGCTGCCCTGAGCTGTGACAGAGACAGGGGATTTGGAAGGTTGCTGGGGTCACTAGGTGTGATGCTGCAGGAAGAGTTGGGGGGGGGGGGGCTTTGGCACAAGACCTCCAGTAGCAGCAGGGAAGGAGGCTCAACAATTTGTGCTGGCTGGCTGAAGTTATTTTGTGAGAGTTGCCTTGGATTCAAGTGCTGAACTAATGTAGAAAACAAGCCCCTATTGGAGCTTGTTAGGGGCTTGTTAGATGGATTCCCTCCAACTAAATTCCTCTGTAAATACGTGAATAAATCATGTTTCGTAAAGCTTTGGCAGCATCCGCCCTGTCTTCAAATCTTAAAATGAGGTTGAGGGCCAAGCAGATCCCATCAGCCAAGGTCACCCAGAGTCCATGGGTTTAGGCGATAGGGAAGTTGCTTGCCTTTATTTAGGCCCATCAGAAGGCAAAGGGGGGGGAGGGTTCTGGCCGCCTAGGTGGGGTGGGTGTGGGTCAAGGAATTGTTCATAAAGTGCCCCCAGGTAAAGCCCGGTGGCAAGATTTGGATTTGGAATATGCGGCAAGAAATGGAGTAGGCTGGACCACCAAGAGGAAGCAGCAGGAATTCTGAACTTCTGTTTTGAAGTGGCCACAGAAACTCTTTTGGGACTTAGGGGTATGAGTTTTGAGGCTCCGACCATAATCCTAGGAGAGCCCTAGGAAGACTGAATGTGTGAATTAACCAGAGTGGACTGGGAACTGTGGAAGGGATGTTTGATTTACTTAAGGGGAAGATTTCTGTGGAAACTTCAGGCAAACTTCTGCAGCAAAGGGAATCTTTGTAGGCCCAGGCAAAGACCTCCTCCCCTCTTGGTGACAAAACGAGACCAAGGACTCACACATCACGACGTCTACTGGGATTTAAAATGGCCACAACTTTTATTATCAATTTCAGATGTAGGAAACCTTGGCTTAGGCATTGGGCATCTATCCCTCTCAGCCCTGCAGCCGGGGGAACTGAGGCACAGCGGGGTTCATCACATCAGAGGGGGCACTGCAAAATGCATGTTTACACAGCAAGCCCCCCCCCCCCGCACCTTTGGGGCGTTCACTGTGCCAGTCACTCCCTTCACAAACCTCCTTTAACCCTGAAAACGCTGTTGCAAGGGGGGAGGAATCACCATTTCGCGCTCCCCTATAAGAAAGATAGACTAAAGGATTCCGCCTAAGGTCTAAAACCACTAAAGTTGTGACAATTGCTATGGGGAAGATGAAACCTGCCATGCAGGGGGAATTCCTTCCCGGTCCTTTAACAGCAACCATCATAGGATCGTAGCAACCCCTGCGAACCTGAAAAGGTTAACCTTTAATAAAGCTGGTGATCAAAGAGAGGGTCAGGTGGGTGGAGCTCCAGAGCCAACTGCGCACTCAGAGCAGGCTCCGCCCCATATTCCAACCCCTGGAGTGGAGCAGAGTGAAGCCTGCTCACCTGCGGTCTGCTCACCTGGCCCCGCCCCCAACAGCGCTGCGGATAGGTGTGTTTGATCAGGGGGGTTGGCGGAACCCCCAACGCTCCACGGCACCGGGAAGGTGAGCCACATCCTGCAAATCGCAGTGAGGATCGGGGTTTGCTGCACGCCAGGGGCCTCAAATAGCACCCAGCAAGCGCTTATTCGGACTCTAGGGACTGTGGAGTGATTTACATAGAGGCTTATATAAGAATTGCTTATACAATCTTTCTGTGTGTCCAAAAGTTGTTTGAGATACATAACAGTCTGGCACATGTACCAGAGATGAGAGCTGGAGAAGGGGGGATATTATGGAATGATTCATTTTCAACAACACTATAAAATTGTATATATTCCAAGTTCTGCTGATGTAATATTTTTGTTCCTCTACACTCAGGGGAGTGGGAGGGTTTTCTTGTGGTTGTTATTTCTGTACATTGTCTGAAAAAATCAATAAATCATGTATTTGGTTCCAATGTAGGTGGAGCAGTGTGTAGTTTCTCCTTAATCCGTAGCCTCTTCTATCCTATTTAAACAGCAAGTGTTCACATATTTCCTTCATTCTCCACCAAGAGAAGCAGCTGCCACCTACTACAAAACTTTCTGTCTGAATACCACGAATACCGGTAAGTCTTGGAGATTTACTGGGCAGGAGAGGAGAGAAACTACTTTAGAATTTGGGGCATAAGGGAGGGGGTGCTTTTGTGGACCTGTAGTCTAACTACCTCTTTATAATTATAAAGGATATAATCATAAACTCTAAGGTGTTTATTTCAGCAATAACAGTACAAGTTAAATGAAGTTTCTTTCAATAATCCAACAATCAGACTACTAAAACAGACCATGTATTCCAGCAACAGACCTTGAATCTAAAAATGACATTAATGCATATTCAAACAGAATCTCTCTCTGCACAACTTAGGCAAAATCCCAGGGGGTTTCAGGAGGTGCTTCTTTGTGGACCTGTAGTCTAACTACTTCTTTATAATTATTGGGAGCCAATGATATTCCCTGTGTGATATTGAAGTGACATGGAGCCTTCTGCAGTGATGGAGGAAGGGGGCGAGCCCCCTCCCCGGGTGCCATCTCTGAGGAGGCATGACAAGAAGGCACCCTACGGGGGGCTCACCCTGCCACTCCCAGGCGCGCACCGCCATCGTGCTGCCACTGACACGTGCGGACGATCCTCTGCTCGTGGCTGCACCCTTCTCCGCCGTCCGTACAGCACTCGAGCGGTGCCACTGGCAAACCGACCAGTGGCGCATGCGCAGCACCGCTCAAGCGCCATACGGCACACCCTAACCCTCCACCACCACTGCAGCCGCGAGCGAAGGTTCCCTCTGATGACTCTGCAGCTGCGAGCAGAGGATCCCACCGCCATACTTACGATGCGAACGCATGCGTGGTATGTAGCAGTCCACACTTGGTACGTAGCAGCACACGCACATGCGCCAGCAGGCTGTTTCCCCCGTCCCCAGCCCTGGG
The DNA here is from genome assembly GCF_965153285.1 of Podarcis tiliguerta. Lineage (NCBI taxonomy): Eukaryota > Metazoa > Chordata > Lepidosauria > Squamata > Lacertidae > Podarcis > Podarcis tiliguerta. Next base: position 40,424,019 of record NC_139546.1, on the reverse strand, counting down.
TGCCTGTTCTCCTTCCTTCGCCACTGGCTTCCCAAAGGCTTTAGGGATTGGTATCTCTGGTCCCTCCAGCAACCAGAACTCAGTCTCCTCTAAATGTCATGAAACACCTTGCAGGATGAGATCATGATGTGATCCAGAGGCAGAATCCCCATTCCTACCAGACTCTGAACTCATATGCAACATCTTGGGTTTGGAAGGGGCCCATGGGTGTCCTTGAGAACGCAGATGGGACTGGAAGGGACCTCTGGGTAGGGGAAGGATTCAGCAACAGAGAAGCTGGAGCTCCCTGGAACATTTCTTTTGTAAATAGTTCATAAAGTATAACTTATATTAGGAATATCCCTCCCAACCTCCGGATCTCTTTCACAATGCAGTCCTAGATAAACTGAATGTTTCTTGAAAAGCAAGGTGTACGGCTGCATATAGTCACCAGGAGACAATGTCTATCTCAATGCTTTGTGATAATTTATTCATAAAGTGGTTTTGCATTGTGTGGAAAAGTATCTTCTTTTGCCTATCCGCTGACTCTGCTGTCAGGCTATTTTAATAGGACCTCTTCAGCTCTAGAGTTATGGCAACAGAATGGGAGAGAAGAATACATGGCAGAGACTGTCGTAGCTTTAAGAAATATGATTTATAGACATATTTAAACCTTCAGTCTGCATGGAGGGGGTGCAGATCTTACAGCATGGCAATCCCAAGCAGGGAGGCTCATCTAGTTTTAACAATCTGCACCTCCTGGACACGTTGGTGTTAGAAGGAACAAATCAGACGCTACAAGAAAATACGAGGGGGAATAAAGAATTGGGGAATCTCTTCTCTTCCCCCACAGCCCCCATAGATGTGTCCTTCCATCCTCTCCTAGCTCTGAACCTCAACAGTCTGGCACTATAGTACTATTCCTGTAGAGCATTAACTACCGAGGTTGAGGGTAGGCAAAGTAAGTTTATCTGCCCCTTCCAGTGCTGTATGGGTGAAAGGATGGTGTCGGTTCATGCACACAATGAGAGAAGCAGCTTCAGACCTGAATTTTGCTCCTCTTTCCAAGATATTCTGAGCTGTTAGGCAGTCTCTTCCCATCACAACTGAGATAGGAAATTAATTCGAACAGCAGTTACCAGCATGGCACTCATGAGTGCCTGGGTGCCCTTGTATGGTGCCCACAAAAGGTCTCGGTAAATATCCCCTCAAAATCCACTGGCTCAGCCTCTCCATTTAATGGGGCTTCAGCATTGAATGCCCACTCTTTAATATGTTCTGAGCAAGGGAGAGGTGCAAGGAGCTTCTCTTTGTGAGCAAGCACAGCAGTGATGGATATAGGTGTTTTAGCCACATTGAGCCTTCAAACAAGATTTTCTGCAAAATCTGGATCTTTCATTTCCCAAACAGCTATTCCCTAAAATCACAAGGCAAACTGTTTTTAAAACTTATCAGCCTGTCAAATACAATTTATATTCCTTGGAAGGGATGGGTGGGTCTCCTATCAAATGGAGAGAGAAATACCGTATTTTTCGCCCTATAGGATGCACTTCTTCCCCTCCAAAAATGAAGGGGAAATCTGGGTGCGTCCTATGGGGCGAATGCAGGCTTTCCCTGAAGCTTGGAGAGTGAGAGGGGTCGGTGCCCCTCTCGCTCTCCAGGCTTCAGGAAGACGTCCGCAGCCTAGGCAGCCCTGCGGGAGTTCCCGCAGGGCTGTCTAGGCCTGCTAGCAGCCTGCTTCCCAGAGCGCTGGGCGTGCTGAAAGCAGAGCGCCCGGCGCTTCGGGAATACATCCACAGCCTAGGCAGCCCTGCGGGAGGTCCCGCAGGGCTGTCTAGGCTGCGGATAGCTGCCTGCTTCCCGGAGCGCCGAGCGCGCTGGAAGCAGAGCGCCCAGCGCTTCGGGAACGCATCCTTAGCCTAGGCAACCCTGCAGGAGGTCCCGCAGGGCTGTCTAGGCTGCGGATAGCAGCCTGCTTCCCGGCGCGAGGGGCGCCCTGAATCAGAGTGCCCCTCGCGCCGGGCAGACATCCGCAGTGTGGCGAGCCCTGCAGGAGTTCCCCGCAGGGCTTCCCACGCTGCGGATAGCAGCCTGCCGACCTGGTTTGGGGGGGGGGAATAAAGGAATTTTTTTCCCCTTTATTTCCCCCCCAAAAAACAAGGTGCATCCTATGGGACGGAGCGTCCTATGGGACGAAAAATACGGTAGATAGAGAAATATGTCTTGACAAGCAGAAGATGTTTGATTTGTCTTTCAAAGCACCTCACAATTAATTAGTAATCATTTACCTTTGGCATCATATTTGGCACTGGTGGGTATATTCTGTTAAAGCACTGAGATTGTTTTCCAAGAGGTCAGCAAATTCTGTTAATTCTTTCATTATCAAAAATAATATACATTAATAATAAAGTAATTACAAAGAGTAAATAAATGATCAATTTGTGAAATCTTCTGATCTAACTGAATACATTGCTTTCTTTTCCTAGAATCAAGCACAATGCCAGGGATAATCCCTAAGAACAAAGCCCCAGGGGTTGATTTCTGTGGGGTAGATAAATATTACTACATTGTCCGCTCAGACCTGGGCTGCTACATGAAGTCCACCAATTTCCATGAGGGCAGAGACCTTGAAGTGTTTAGCCTGCACAGTTCCTGCATGGGAGGAGATCACTACTTAGCCCATAAGGATGACCTATTCTACATCATCAAAGGAGACAACTATCGCCGTGTCAGCAACATGAATAAAGACTTGGATTCTGTAGTATACAGCCTCCATCCCAACTGCCGCGGAGGGGACCATTACCTCTCAGCCTTTGGATCCTTCTATATCATTTTCCAGAAAAGAGGTGTTTACCGTAAGGTCACTAATATGCATGAAGATACAGATGCAGTTGAATACACACTTCACCCAACTTGCAAGGATGGTCTCTATTACTGGGGCATCAAGGATTACTATTACTTTGTAAAACCCCATGATGAATGGGGGGTCCAGTACTATAGATGCACCAACTTCCACGAAAATTTGGATGCTGTTACATACTCCTTCCATAGGGATGTTGTGAACATGCTCCCTGGAGGAATGGCTATTAGCCGAGGCCCAGCTTATGGTAAGTGGGAAGCTATCAAGACCATCTCCAATGACTCCAACACTCCCATTGTATGGAATAAGAAGATCACCAAGAAAGTGGGATACACCAAGCAGAAGATGAGCAGCGTGGAGCACAACTGGAATGTTTCCATGACTGCCTCATATCAGCCAGGCGCACTCACTGCAGCGATTGCTAGGTACCAGTTCTCTCTCACTGCTGAGTATGGTGGAAAGAGTGTCAACACAGAGCAGGAAGACTGGAATGAAGCCACTGAGATCGAAGAAGCTATTAATTTGACCCTGCAGCCCAATGAGAAGATGTACATATGGCAATACCAGCTGGGTTTGGGCAAGGAAACGGTTTTGTTCTGCCGTGATATGAAATTTACGAATAATTCTACTCCACCTACAGATATTCCTTTGCCACCTTCCAAGAATTGAAAAGAAAAGTGGTAGGCCAAAAGGCATCTTCAAAGGCTTCCTTTCGTTTATAACATTTAATTGATTACTATGAGCTAATATTTAGACAATCTAGAGCTCTTGTAATGGGGAGTTAGCTGAGTAGTATATAGACATGCATAAGCTAAACACGAAGCGAGATTAATGATTACTATTATATACTCTCATATGGACATACACATCCTGTTGGGCTACAGTTAGAAAAGCATATCCTAGTTTGTGCATGATGCAGGTGATCCAAGCTGAATGCCTTTTAGATAAGCTACTATTTCCCTGGTGCCTATGAATCACTTTGTCAAATTTGTACCTTCATCTTAATTTGTACCTGCTGAACTCTGGAATCTGTCCCAATGTTCTACAAATCAAATAAAATGAATAATCAATGGTTTAAAAATGTGTTCTGTGTGCTTTTCACACTTGTGTACAAAATGATTTTCAACATATATTTCCCAGAAGACACAAATACCTTCTTCCTTTTTCCAGAGTGTATTGAGGAAGTGGGGAGCTCTGTTTACAATTTCATGCTGGTGTGCCGTCAGAAACCCTCACTTATTTACATCATAGTTTTTAGCTGGCACCAATTTTGAGGGTTGGCTTAGTTCAGAGATGGGTCCAGGGGCCTGATCCAGCACCACAAGCACATTTTTATTTCCACTTCCCAACCAAATCCACAATCCCACTAATTCGGCGGCAGCAAAACCAATCTAAAGATCAGACACAGTGTTCAGTTGGTCAGAGAGGTTTATGCATGTGTCCTGTGTTCACAGGCGTGAGAGTGTGAGGTGACCACAGCCACTTTGGGTCACTCACCAATGGCATGCTGGTCCTGGGAGGCTGCCTAAGGGTGAATGTGCCCTTATAGCTAAAAAGCAATAGCCCTTTTAGCCCCGCCCCCTCCCTGTCCTAGAGGTGCTAGGAAGGAACATTCTCTTTACTCTGGTTGCCAATTGATTACTAGCCCCAATTCAAATGCTGGTTTCGACTTACGTGGTTCAGAATCTCAGTACCTCAAGGACCTCCCCTTCACATATCAACCTACCTGAACTCTGCAGTGATCACTGGAAGCCCTTCTCTGTGCCCCCCCCTCCAACGGAGGTGCCGAGGGGGGGCAGCAAGAGAAGTGGCCTTGCTAGTGGTAGCCCCTGGTTGTGTAGAGCTCTCCCTCATTAGGCTTGACCACCACGGATGTTATTAACTTTTGAATGCCAGGCACATACATTTTTCTCTTGGCTTCTGATTCTTTGAATCGATGCAATTCCTATCTATTCCTTTTATTTTATTTATTTTAAGAAATTATATCCTACTTTCCACATCATAGGTCTCAGGTTGTCTTTAACAATAAAATGTACCATATACAGAATTTAAAACATCACTTAAACTCCCAAATTTAAAACCTCAAGAATTTTAAATCTCTCTCTCAGAAAAGAAAAACAACCACCAGCAGTGACCATTTTAAACTTCCGAGAAGCATTCAGGAAGCAGAGGCCCTCTCTTTCAACAAAAACAATGCAAGATAAATGAAGTTCCAACTCTACAATTCTAGGATTCTATGGTTCCTTTTATTAATCCAACAACGTGCCTACTAAAACAGACCATGTGTTTCACCAAATGAGTTTGAATTATATAATTACATTCTTAATTACTCATGCACACTTAAGCACACACACTGGGCTGGCCATGGACCCCCTAACCTCTAGATATTAAAAATGGTAGGATTTTGACTTATTGGGATAGGACAGGATAAATACAAGCAGCAGAGGAATTACGGTAGCCTATGGAAAATGACCTGGCCAAGCTTGAACCATTAAGAAGCAATACAGGGCTATTAAGGACCCTTGGGAAGGCAAGAGAACTGTACTTCCCCTGCTGCCCTGAGCTGTGACAGAGGCAGGGGATTTGGAAGGTTTCTGGGGTCACTAGGTGTGATGCTGCAGGAAGAGTTGGGGGGGGGGCTTTGGCACAGGACCTCGAGTAGCAGCAGGGGAGGAGGCAGAACAATTTGTGCTGGCTGGCTGAAGTTATTTTGTGAGAGTTGCCTTGGATTCCAGTGCTGAACTAATGTAGAAAACAAGCCCCTATTGAAGCTTGTTAGGGGTTTGTTAGATGGATTCCCTCCAACTAAATTCCTATGTAAATACGTAAATAAATCATGTTTCGTAAAGCTTTGGCAGCATCCGCCCTGTCTTCAAATCTTAAAATGAGGTTGAGGGCCAAGCAGATCCCATCAGCCAAGGTCACCCAGAGTCCATGGGTTTAGGCGATAGGGAAGTTGCTTGCCTTTATTTAGCCCCATCAAAAGGCAAAGGGGGGGGGAGGGTTCTGGCCGCCTAGGTGGGGTGGGTGTGGGTCAAGGAATTGTTCATAAAGTGCCCCCAGCTAAAGCCCGGTGGCAAGATTTGGATTTGGAATATGCGGCAAGAGATGGAGTAGGCTGAACCACCAAGAGGAAGCAGCAGGAATTCTGAACTTCTGTTTTGAAGTGGCCACAGAAACTCTTTTGGGACAGGGGTATGAGTTTTGAGGCTCCGACCATAATCCTAGGAGAGCCCTAGGAAGACTGAATGTGTGAATTAACCAGAGTGGACTGGGAAGTGTGGAAGGGATGTTTGATTTACTTAAGAGGAAGATTTCTGTGGAAACTCCAGGCAAACTTCTGCAGCAAAGGGAATCTTTGTAGGCCCAGGCAAAGACCTCCTCCCCTTGAAGGGAGTGGGACGTGTATCTTATTGAAGGGAGAGAGTACGTGTATCTCTTAATCTGGTTAAACAAGTTTGGCTGGAGAGCTCCAGCCATGCTATTATCTTCTGATAGTATCTTAGGCAAGTCCTAGTATCTTAGGCAAGTTAAACTTGTTAGGTTAGAATGGCCCCTAGTAAGAATGACCACGTAGCGTATATGAATAGAATGAACACGTATATGGATACAATGGACACGTAGTAATTCACTAACTGAGCATGCGTAGGAATGTAAGGGTGCCTTCCTCCCCCCATGCTCCAAGAAGGTGGGGTGTATAGGTGGATGCATATGATTGGTGTAAGGGGGGGAACAGTATAGGTGGATGCATATGATTGGGTGTAAAGGGGGGGCAGGAGGAGAACTGAGGGTGATAAAAGCTGAATGCACCTTTGTTTCAATGCGCCAGTCTTTGTGAAGCAATTCCACTGGTGCCATTCTGCGCAGACGAAAATAAAAACCTTTCTCTCTGAAGAAGCTGGTCCCTGGTGCCTTTGTCTCCTCCGAGGTAGGGAGTGCGTGCTAATGGGCTCAGGCCCTGGATCCCCTTGGTAATTAAGGCTTCACCCTCTTGGTGACAAAATTAGACCAAGGACTCACACATCACAACATCTACTGGGATTTAAAATGGCCACAACTTTTATTATCAATTTCAGATGTAGGAAACCTTGGCTTCGGCATTGGGGGTCTATCCCTCTCAGCCCTGCAGCCGGGGGAACTGAGGCACAGCGGGGTTCATCAGATCACAGGGGGCACTGCAAAATGCATGTTTACATAGCAAGCCCCCCCCCCCCCCCGCGCGCGCACCTTTGGGGCGTTCACTGTGCCAGTCACTCCCTTCACAAACCTCCTTTAACCCTGAAAACGCTGTTGCAAGGGGGGAGGAGTCACCATTTCGCGCTCCCCTATAAGAAAGATAGACTAAAGGATTCCGCCTAAGGTCTAAAACCACTAAAGTTGTGGCCATTGCTATGGGGAAGATGAAACCTGCCATGCGGGGGGAATTCCTTCCCGGTCCTTTAACAGCAACCATCATAGGACCGTAGCAACGCCTGCGAACCTTTAATAAAGCTGGTGATCAAAGAGAGGGTCAGGTGGGTGGAGCTCCAGAGCCAACTGCGCACTCAGAGCAGGCTCCGCCCCATATTCCAACCCCTGGAGTGGAGCAGAGTGAAGCCTGCTCACCTGCCGTCTGCTCACCTGGCCCCGCCCCCAACAGCGCTGCGGATAGGTGTGTTTGATCAGGGGGTTTGGCGGAACCCCCAACGCTCCACGGCACCGGGAAGGTGGGCCACATCCTGCAAATCCCAGTGAGAATCGGGGTTTGCTGCACGCCGGGGGCCTCAAATAGCACCCAGCGAGCGCTTATTCGGACTCTAGGGACTGTGGAGTGATTTACATAGAGGCTTATATAAGAATTGCTCATACAATCTTTCTGTGTGTCCAAAAGTTGTTTGAGATACATAACAGTCTGGCACATGTACCAGAGATGAGAGCTGGAGAAGGGGGGATATTATGGAATGATTCATTTTCAACAACACTATAAAATTGTATATATTCCAAGTTCTGCTGATGCAATATTTTTGTTCCTGGCAAACTCTACACTCAGGGGAGTGGGAGGGTTTTCTTGTGGTTGTTATTTCTGTACATTGTCTGAAAAAATCAATAAATCATGTATTTGGTTCCAATGTAGGTGGAGCAGTGTGTAGTTTCTCCTTAATCCGTAGCCTCTTCTATCCTATTTAAACATCAAGTGTTCACACATTTCCTTCATTCTCCACCAAGAGAAGCAGCTGCCACCTACTACAAAACTTTCTGTCTGAATACCACCAATACTGGTAAGTCTTGGAGATTTACTGGGCAGGAGAGGAGAGAAACTACTTTAGAATTTGGGGCATAAGGGAGGGAGTGCTTTTGTGGACCTGTAGTCTAACTACCTCTTTATAATTATAAAGGATATAATCATAAACTCTAAGGTGTTTATTTCAGCAATAACAGTACAAGTTAAATGAAGTTTCTTTCAATAATCCAACAATCAGACTACTAAAACAGACCATGTATTCCAGCAACAGACCTTGAATCTAAAAATGACATTAATGCATATTCAAACAGAATCTCTCTCTGCACAACTTAGGCAAAATCCCAGGGGGTTTCAGGAGGTGCTTCTTTGTAGACCTCTAGTCTAACTACTTCTTTATAATTATTGGGAGCCAATGATATTCCCTGTGTGATATTGAAGTGACATGGAGCCTTCTGCAGTGATGGAGGAAGGGGGCGAGCCCCCTCCCCGGGTGCCATCTCTGAGGAGGCGTGACAAGAAGGCACCCTACGGGGGGCTCACCCTGCCACTCCCAGGCGCGCACCACCATCGTGCTGCCACTGACACGTGCGGACGATCCTCTGCTCGTGGCTGCACCCTTCTCCGCCGTCCGTTCAGCACTCGAGCGGTGCCACTGGCAAACTGACCAGCGGCGCATGCGCAGCACCGCTCAAGCGCCATACGGCACACCCTAACCCTCCTCCACCACCACTGCAGCCGCGAGCAAAGGATCCCTCTGATGACTCTGCAGCTGCAAGCAGAGGATCCCACCGCCATACATACGATGTGAACGCATGCGTGGTATGTAGCAGTGCACACATGTTACGTAGCAGCACACGCACATGCGCCAGCAGGCTGTTTTCCCCGTCCCCAGCCCTGGGTGCCTGTTCTCCTTCCTTCACCACTGGCTTCCCTAAGGCTTTAGGGATTGGTATCTCTGGTCCCTCCAGCAACCAGAACTCCCTTCATTTACTCAGTCTCCTCTAAACGTCATGAAACACCTTGCAGGATGAGATCATGATGTGATCCAGAGGCAGAATCCCCATTCCTACCAGATTCTGAACTCATATGCAACATCTTGGGTTTGGAAGGGGCCCATGGGTATCTTTGAGAACGCAGATGGGACTGGAAGGGGCCTCTGGGTAGGGGAAGGATTCAGCAACAGAGAAGCTAGAGCTCCCTGGAACATTTCTTTTGTAAATAGCTTATCAAGTTTATCTTATATTAGGAACATCTATCCCGACCTCCAGATCTCTTTCAGAATACAATCTATTTAAAAATGACATTCATGCATATTCAAGAACACTTTCCTCTGCCGAGCTGTAGCAAGATCCCAAGGTGTTCCAGGGACTCACCCAGTGCTCCTGGGAAATGGAAGACATGGTAGAGACTGTCGTAGCTTTAAGAAATAGGATTTATACACGTATTTAAACCTTCAGTCTGCATGGAGCGGGTGCAGATCTTACAGCATGGCAATCCCAAGCAGGGAGGCTCATCTAGTCTTAACAATCTGCACCTCCTGGACACGTTGGTGTTAGAAGGAACAAATCAGATGCCACAAGAAAATACGAGGAGGAATAAAGAATTGGGGAATCTCTTCTCTTCCCCCACAGCCCCCATAGATGTGTCCTTCCATCCTCTCCTAGCTCTGAACCTCAACAGTCTGGTACTATAATACTATTGCTGCAGTTCCTGTACTGCGGTTGAGGGTAGGCAAGTAAGTTTATCTGCCCCTTCCAGTGCTGTATGGGTGAAAGGATGGTGTCAGTTTATGCACACAATGAGATTTTGCTCCTCTTTCCAAGATATTCTGAGCTGTTAGGCAGTCTCTTCCCATCACAGCTGAGATAGGAATTAATTAGAACAGCAGTTACCAGCATGGCACTCATGAGTGCCTGGGTGCCCTCGTATGGTGCCCACAAAAGGTCTCGGTAAATATCCCCTCAAAATCAACTGGCTCAGCCTCTCCATTTAATGGGGCTTCAGTATTGAAGGCCCACTCTCTCATATGTTCTGAACAAGGAAGAGGTGCAAAGAGCTTCTCTTTGTGAGCAAGCACAGCAGTGATGGATAAAGGTGTTTTAGCCACACTGAGCCTTCAAACAAGCATTGATTTTCTGCAAAATCTGGATCTTTCGTTTCCCAAACAACCATTCCCTAAAATCACAAGGCAAACTGCTTTTAAAAGTGATCAGCCTGTTAAACGCAATTTATATTCCTTGGAAGGGGTGGGTTGGTCTCCTATCAAATGGAGAGAGAAATAGAGAAATATGTCTTGACAAGCAGAAGATGTTTGGTTCGTCTTTCAAAGCACATCACAATTAATTAGTAATCATTTACCTTTGGCATCATATTTGGCACTGGCAGGTATATTGTGTTAAAGCAATGAGACTGTTTTCCAAGAGGTCTGCAAATTCTGTTAATTCTTTCATTATTAAAAATAATATAATAATAAAGTAATTACAAAGAGTAAATGAATGATCAATTTGTGAAATCTTACTGAATACAGTGCTTTCTTTTTCTAGAATCAAGCACCATGCCAGGGATAGTCCCTAAGAACAAAGCCCCAGGGGTTGATTTCTGTGGGGTAGATGAATATTACTACATTGTCCGCTCAGACCTGGGCTGCTACATGAGGTCCACCAATTTCCATGAGGGCAAAGACCTCGAAGTGTTTAGCCTGCACAGTTCCTGCACGGGAGGAGATCACTACTTAGCCCATGAGGATGACCTATTTTATATCATCAAAGGAGACAACTATCGCCGTGTCAGCAACATGAATAAAGACTTGGATTCCGTAGTATACAGCCTCCATCCCAACTGCCGCGGAGGGGACCATTACCTCTCAGCCTTTGGATACTTCTATATCATTTTCCAGAAAAGAGGTATTTACCGTCGGATCACTAATATGACTGAAGATACAGATGCAGTTGAATACACACTTCACCCAGCTTGCAAGGATGGTCTCTACTACTGGGGCATCAAGGATTACTATTACTTTGTAAAACCCCATGATGAATGGGGGGTCCAGTACTATAGATGCACCAGCTTCCACGAAAATTTGGATGCTGTTACATATTCCTTCCACAGGGATGTTGTAAACATGCTCCCTGGAGGAATGGCTATTAGCCGAGGCCCAGCTTACGGTAAGTGGGAAGCTATCAAGATCATCTCCAATGACTCCAACACTCCCTTTGTATGGAATAAGAAGATCACTAAGAAAGTGGGATACAACAAGAAGGAGATGACCAGCGTGGAGCACAACTGGAACATATCCATGACTGCCACATATCAGGCAGGCGCACTCTCTGAGGCTATTGCGAAGTACCAGTTCTCTCTCACTGCTCAGTATGGTGGGAGCAGTGTCAACACAGAAGAGCAAGACTGGAATGAAGCCACCGAGATTGAAGAATCTCTTAATGTGCCTCTGCAGCCCAATGAGAAAATTTACATATGGCAATACCAGCTGGGTTTGGGCAAGGAAACGGTCTTGTTCTGCCGTGATATGAAATTTACGAGTGATCCTACTCCACCTACAGATATTCCTTTGCCACCTTCCAAGAAGTGAAAAGAAAATTGTTAGGCCAAAAGGCACCTTCAAAGGCTTCCTCTCTATTATAACATTTAATTGATTACTATGGGCTAATATTTAGACAATGTAGAGCTCTCATAAGGGGGAGTTAGCTGAGTAGGATATAAACATGTATTAGCTAAATACGAAGTGAGATTAATGATTACTAGACATATTATATACTCTCATATGGACATATACATCCTGCTAGGCCACAGTTAGAAAAGCGTATCCTAGTTTGTGCACAATGCAGTGGACCCAAACTGAATGCCTTCTAGATAAGTTACTATTTCCTGGTGCCTATGAATCCGTTTGCTAAATTTGTTCCTTCCTTTGCTTTGTACCTGCTCAACTGTGCAACAATGTCTCACTGTTGTTATACAAATAAAATAAAATGAGTAATGGTTTAAAAATGTGTTCCGTGTGCTTTTCACACTTGTGTACAAAATGATTTTCAACATATATTTCCCAGAGGGCACAAATACCTTCTTCCTTTTCCAGAGTATATTGAGGAAGTGGGGAGCTCTGAGTACAATTTCATGCTGGTGTGCCATCAGAAACCCTCACTTATTTACATCATAGTTTTTAGCTGGCACCAATTTTGAGGGTTGGCTTAGTTCAGAGAAGGGTCCAGGGGCCTGATCCAGCACCACAAGCACATTTTTATTTCCACTTCCCAACCAAATCCACAATCCCACTAATTCGGCGGCAGCAAAACCAATCTAAAGATCAGACACAGTGTTCAGTTGGTCAGAGAGGTTTATGCATGTGTCCTGTGTTCACAGGCGTGAGAGTGTGAGGTGACCACAGCCACTTTGGGTCACTCACCAATGGCATGCTGGTCCTGGGAGGCTGCCTAAGGGTGAATGTGCCCTTATAGCTAAAAAGCAATAGCTCTTTTAGCCCCGCCCCCTCCCTGTCGTAGAGGTTGCTAGGAAGGAACATTCTCATTACTCTGGTTGCCAATTGATTACTAGCCCCTATTCAAATGCTGGTTTTGACTTACGTGGTTCAGAATCTCAGTACCTCAAGGACCTCCCCTTCCCATATCAACTTACCTGAACTCTGCAGTGATCACTTGAAGCCCTTCTCTGTGCCCCCCCCTCCAACAGAGGTGCCAAGGGGGGGGGCAGCAAGAGAAGAGGCCTTGCCAGTGGTAGCCCCTGGTTGTGTAGAGCTCTCCCTCATTAGGCTTGCCCGCCAGTGATGTCATTTGCTTTTGAATGCCAGGCACATACATTTTTCTCCCTGCTTCTGATTCTTTGAATCGATGCAATTTCTATCTATGGCTTTCATTTTTTTATTTTAAGAAATTATATCGCACTTTCCATATCACCAGTCTCAAGTGGTCTGTAACAATAAAATCTACCATATACACAATTTAAAACATTACTTAAACTTCCAAAATTTAAAACCTCAACAATTTTAAATCTCTCTCTCAGAAAAGGAAAAACAATCACCAGCTGTGACCATTTTAACCTTCTGAGAAGCATTCAGGAAGCAATGACTCTCTGAAATAAAACAGCTTTGACCACACCTCTGAAAGTCAGTAGGGTGAGGGTCTGCCTAACTTCTTGTGGGAGAAGGTTCCACCAGTCATCATTTGTGAGAGGGAACTGGGGGGGGGGGAGAGACCCAAGAACACAGGAACTATTCCTCACTCTAAGGTTTTTATTTCAATAACAATACAAGATAAATGAAGTTCCAACTCTACAATTCTAGGATTCTATGGTTCCTTTTATTAAACCAACAAAGTGCCCACTAAAGCAGACCATGTATTTCAGCAAATGAGTTTGAATTATATAATTACATTCTGAATTACTTACGCACACTTAAGCACACACACTGGACTCCCCTAAGCTCTAGATATTAAAAATGGTAGGATTTTGACTTATTGGGATAGGACAGGATAAATACAAGCAGCAGAGGAATTAGCCTATGGAAAATGACCTGGCCAAGCCTGAACCATTAAGAAACAATACAGGGCTATTCAGGGCCCTTGGGAAGGCAAGAGAACTGTACTTCCCCTGCTGCCCTGAGCTGTGACAGAGGCAGGGGATTTGGAAGGTTGCTGGGGTCACTAGGTGTGATGCTGCAGGAAGAGTTGGGGGGGGGGCTTTGGCACAAGACCTCGAGTAGCAGCAGGGGAGGAGGCAGAACAATTTGTGCTGGCTGGCTGAAGTTATTTTGTGAGAGTTGCCTTGGATTCCAGTGCTGAACTACTGCAGAAAACAAGCCCCTATTGGAGCTTGTTAGGGGCTTGTTAGATGGACTCCCTCCAACTAAATTCCTCTGTAAATACGTGAATAAATCATGTTTCATAAAGCTGTGGCAGCATCTGCCGTGTCTTCAGTTCTTAAAAGGAGGTTTTGAAGTAGCCACAGAAATGCTTTAGGGACTAGGGGTATGAGCAGAGCGGTAGCCAGGTGATAATGCACCCCTGGCAGAACCATCCAGATTGCGCCCCTTAGCCGCCGACAATTTTGCTCTTCTTTCCGCCTCTCCTCCAACCCCCGCCCCTCCACCCATTCAATTCACCCTTTATTTAAAACCATTTCTTATGAGGCAATAATTGATATTTATGGATATATTTTTAGTCAATTTCGTGCCCCTGGCAGGGCCCACCTCACCACCCCCTAGCTACGGCCCTGGGTATGAGTTTGGAGGCCCTCACCCTAACCCCAGGAGAGCCCTAAGAAAACCAAACTTGTGAATTAAGCAGAGTGGCCTGGGAACTGTTCTTCAATGGGACTGTTTGATTTATGTAAGACAAAGAATTCTGTGGAAATCCAGGCAAACTACTGCAGCAAAGGGAGTGTTTTCAGCTCTCGGGGCTGTGGCCTGATTCACAAAGAGGCTCTTCCTGCAAGATCAACAAGTATTTTGGAGTGCTGTGAAGCCATTTTTGTCTTTCCCTTTCTTGCATGCTGGTTTAAGGATTCCTTAAGAATTGCCAGTGCTTTTTTTCTAAAAAAAAAAAAAAGAAAAGTTTAAGGGTACTCTCATTTTCCTCCTCATATTGAAATACAGAGGTGCATCGCAAGACGAAATTAATTCGTTCCGCGAGTCTCTTCGTCTAGCGGTTTTTTCGTCTTGCGAAGCAACCCTATTAGCGGATTAGCGGTTTAGCGGCTATTAAAGGCTATTAAAGGCTTAGTGGCTTAGCGGATTAGCTGCTAAAAGGCTATTAGCGGTTTAGCGGCTTAGAAAAAGGGGGTGGGGAGCAAAAAAAAAAATTTCAAGACTCGCAAGACATTTTCGTCTTGCGAAGCAAGACCATAGGGAAATTCGTCCTGCGAAGCGCATCGAAAACCCTTTCGTCTAGCGGGTTTTCCGTCTTGCGAGGCATTTGTCTTGCGGGGCACCACTGTACAGCTCCTCAATGAGGACCTTAGATTCACAAAATGTTTAGGGGTATGGTACCCCTGCGTACCCCCGGGGGGAAAGCACTGAGAATTGCTCATATAATCTTTCTGTGTGTCCAAAAGTTGTTTTGAAATGCAGAACTGTCTGAAGTATGCACCAGAGATCCCAAGCAACTTTTTATGCCCTACCTCAAAATGGCTCCCCTCCTCCATCCCCTATTAATTATTTATATAATAATAGAAGTAAATGAAAATCAACACACACAAACCAGCTCCCTTTATTAGCCAGAGGAAGCAAGCTTTCCTTAGCACCTCAGCCTTACCTAACTTCCAGAGTGGCTATGGGTGGAAAATGGGGTTGTGGATCTTCCTCGATATTGAAGAAGAAGAAGAAGAAGAAGAAGAAGAAGAAGAAGAGTTTGGATTTGATATCCCGCCTTTCACTCCCTTTAAGGAGTCTCAAAGCGGCTAACATTCTCCTTTCCCTTCCTCCCCCACAACAAACACTCTGTGAGGTGAGTGGGGCTGAGAGACTTCAAGGAAGTGTGACCGGCCCAAGGTCACCCAGCAGCTGCATGTGGAGGAGCGGAGACGCGAACCCGGTTCCCCAGATTACGAGACTACCGCTCTTAACCACTACACCATATTGAAAGCTTGGATCCAAATCCTGTTGCACACACCCCAATCTGCAAGCGGTGAGAGGCCTCAGCAGTTGCTGCACTTACTCAGGGTTACTCAGTGGACTAAGGGTTACTGGCGTTTGCCAGCTAACCTGAAATAAACCAAACGCCATGGAAAGGCTTCAGCTTGACCTAAAATAGGCAGGCGCTCACTACACCCCCGCACCCCTCAAGGCCAAATAAAGAGGGCTGTTTAAATAGGATAGAAGAGGCTACGGATTAAGGAGAAACTACACACTGCTCCCTCTACATTGGAACCAAATACACAATTTATTTATTTTTTTCATACAATGTACGGAAAGAACAACCACAAGAAAACCCTCCCACTCCTCTGAGTGCAGAGTTTGCCAGGAACAAAAATATTGCATCAGCAGAACTTGGAATATATACAATTTTCTAGTGTCGTGGTAAAAGAAATGGATTGTTTCATAATATCCCACCCTCTCCAGCTCCTCTCTGGTGCATACTTCAGACAGTTCTGCATTTCAAAACAACTTTTGGACACAGAAAGATTATATGAGCAATTCTCACACAGCAGGGTGGAGCCGGGCGGAGCCAGCTTACATAACCTATCAACACCTCTCTGCATGAGGCGAAATCGCCATCGGCCCATGTCATTCTCCCCCCGGGAGATACAACCTTTTGCCATCTTCCACGGTTGGAGGGGTGTGGCAAATCCGTCCCCCCTATAAATGAGGGAGATGGCATTCTGAACCAACAGACCCTGCTGTCATGTTTCAAGGCCCTCTATGCTAAGGTTAGGGGGACGCGGGTGGCGCTGTGGGTAAAAGCATGGTCGGCGGTTCGAATCCCCGCAGCGGGGTGCGCTCCCGTTGCTCGGTCCCAGCGCCTGCCAACCTAGCAGTTCGAAAGCACTCCCGGGTGCAAGTAGATAAATAGGGACCGCTTACTAGCGGGAAGGTAAACGGCGTTTCCGTGTGCGGCTCTGGCTCGCCAGAGCAGCGATGTCACGCTGGCCACGTGACCCGGAAGCGTCTCCGGACAGCGCTGGCCCCCGGCCTCTTGAGTGAGATGGGCGCACAACCCTAGAGTCTGTCAAGACTGGCCCGTATGGGCAGGGGTACCTTTACCTTTTTTATGCTAAGGTTACCAGATATTTTTCAATGAATCCTGGGACACAATCAATCAATCAATCAGTCAATACTACATGTTCACGTTTCCCTTTCCTCCGAGGCTTCTATCTCCTTTCTCCATGAGCCTGGGCAGCACCTGAGTTGTTGATCCTTTGGTGGTGGTGGTGGGGTAGATGTTGGGAGGCTGCTCCAATAGGCAGCATGAAGCCTCCCTTCACAGCTTAGTTGCTTGGGTCAGGGAAGGTGGAGGCAGCCCGGAAGCTGCAACTTAGAGCCGCTGCACCACCATCATATGGGGACTTCCGAGCAGCTCCTGAAGCCAGCCAGAGCCAACTGCTCCAGGCTGCTGAGGCTGCCGCTGCTGCGTTTCCTGGGGACACGAGATGAAATCCGGGGACATTCCAGGATGGAATTTGTCCAGGGACTTATTCAGAAATCCAGAGACTGTCCCAAGGAAACAGGGATGTCTGGTAACCCTACTCTACGCGATTACGGGTAAGACTTGGAGGGACACTGGCAGGAAGAACGACTACTTTCCACTTTGGGGCAGAGCTTTCCAAACTTTTCATGTTGGCGACCCATTTATTAGACATGCATCATTTCGCACCACAGTAATTCAGTTTTACTAGCAAACCAGAGGTTCAACTAGCCCCTTTCCAGCCCCAGGAGGAGTATGGGGAGCATTCGTGCAACTCATAGAATCATAGAATCATAGAGTTGGAAGAGACCACAAGGGCCATCGAGTCCAACCCCCTGCCAAGCAGGAAACACCATCAGAGCACTCCTGACATATGGTTGTCAAGCCTCTGCTTAAAGACCTCCAAAGAAGGAGACTCCACCACACTCCTTGGCAGCAAATTCCACTGTCGAACAGCTCTTACTGTCAGGAAGTTCTTCCTAATGTTTAGGTGGAATCTTCTTTCTTGTAGTTTGGATCCATTGCTCCGTGTCCGCTTCTCTGGAGCAGCAGAAAACAACCTTTCTCCCTCCTCTATGTGACATCCTTTTATATATTTGAACATGGCTATCATATCACCCCTTAACCTCCTCTTCTCCAGGCTAAACATGCCCAGCTCCCTTAGCCGTTCCTCATAAGGCATCGTTTCCAGGCCTTTGACCATTTTGGTTGCCCTCCTCTGAACACGTTCCAGTTCGTCAGTGTCCTTCTTGAACTGTGGTGCCCGGAACTGGACACAGTACTCCAGGTGAGGTCTGACCAGAGCAGAATTACAGTGGCACTGTTACTTCCCTTGATCTAGA
Organism: Podarcis tiliguerta; assembly: GCF_965153285.1. Taxonomy (NCBI): domain Eukaryota; kingdom Metazoa; phylum Chordata; class Lepidosauria; order Squamata; family Lacertidae; genus Podarcis; species Podarcis tiliguerta. The sequence goes on along the minus strand of NC_139546.1, from coordinate 40,405,971 downwards.
TGCTATACTCCTATTGATGCAGCCCAGAATTGCATTGGCTTTTTTAGCTGCCGCGTCACACTGTTGGCTCATGTCAAGTTTGTGGTCAACCAAGACTCCTAGATCCTTTTCACATGTACTGCTCTCAAGCCAGGTGTCACCCATCTTGTATTTGTGCCTCTCATTTTTTTTGCCCAAGTGCAATACTTTACATTTCTCCCTGTTAAAATTCATCTCACCTACACACTGCAGCCGACACACTAACATGTCACAAAACACAGTTTGGAACGCTGTGCTTTGGAGTGTAAGGGAGTGGGTGTATCTTTGTGGACCTGTAGCCTAACTACTGACTGCTCAATAACCTTAAAAATGTTAATGACAATGATGCTTTCTGTGCTATATAGAAGTGACATGGTGCCTTCCATTAAGTTTTACAGATTGGTACCAATGCACTCACTCCCATCTGGATTTCTTGAAACACCTTGCAGGGACTGAGCATGAAGTGACCAAGAGGCAGAATCACCCTCTTTTTCTTTCCTCCTTTCCAATTGTGAAGACTGGGATGGCGTGTAACAATACTTAAGCATACAGTGGTACCTCGGGTTACAGCCGCTTCAGGTTACAGACTCCACTTACCCAGAAATAGTACCTCGGGTTAAGAACTTTGTTTCAGGATGAGAACAGAAATCCTGCGGCAGCAGCGGCAGGCCCCATTAGCTAAAGTGGTACCTCAGGTTAAGAACAGTTTCAGGTTAAGAATGGACCTCCAGAATAAATTAAGTTCTTAACCCGAGGTACCACTGTAGTTACATAATACTTAAGCACAGTTATGTAACCTAACCATAGTTCCCCACCCCCTCTGTGATACTGTGTTTGATCAGGCCAAACTAATTTTCATTTTTCACCTCTTTATTAATTTTAATTGTTTTTAACACAGAGCAGGAAGACTGGAATGAAGCCACTGAGATTGAAGAATCTCTTAATTTGACCCTGCACCCTGAGAATGGGCCTGGGCAAGGAAGCGGTCTTGTTCTGCCGTGATATTAAATTTACGGCTGATTCTACTCCACCTACAGATATTCCCTTGCCACCTTCTAATAAATGAAATATGGTAGGTCAACAGGAACGCTCACAGGCTTCCTCTCGATTTGGGGTTATTTTAGGCTGCATCTAGAAAAGTACGTCCAAGTTTGTGTGCAGTTCAGGCGACCCAAGCTGAACACCTTCTAGATAGGCTGCCATTTCCGTGTCCACAGATGACTTAAACATCTGTGCTGATCTGCATTTCATATTTGTGACAACATGATTTAGAACATATTTCCCCCCCGGAAGACACAACTACTTTTTTTCCTTTCCCAGAAGCTTTGTCTGGAGCGTATGGAGGAGTTGGGAGCTCTGAAAATAAATCCATGCTGGTATACAGTCGGTGACCCTCACCTTTTTGCATCATTTTTATCCTCACGGAGCAAAACACGAAAGGAATCTCTCCCATTTCTAGCCTGGAATTCAAACATCATTTCAAACCCCTAAGTTCACTACAAAATTGTATTTTTGTCTCTTCTACTCCCTTATAAAGTCACCATCAAGATGCTGGTCCACAGAAGAAATTCAGGGTATGCATGGTCATCAAAAATATATCACAAAGACAACTGACTGGCTGGGAACAAACAATTGTATCGGCTTCTTCCCCTTTGTTTCCGGAAATAAGAATATTGAGGGATCCCTTCAAGGGATTCAACTTCTTAAGGAAGACTGGATCTTTGGAGAGAGCGTACCTTTTAAGGCTCAAACCGGTCGGGAAATGAACAGAGACCAGACCAGGATATATGAAAGCAAAGCAGCTATAAGCCTGATCTTTATTAAAGCTGTTGCAACAAGGTGCATCCCCACACAGAGAGGAGGAGGACCCCGGACAAAGGTGTGCAAGCCCTTATATAGACTTTGAAATTGCCCACCCTGTAGCTCAAGACCACCCCACAGATACATCATACCTACATCACAGAAGAGGTGTAGCCTAAGACCACCCCCTTAATACATCAGAGAAGGGGCGGACTACAACAGAAATCTGAGTGTGTTGTTTTTTCTCCTGTCTGCTAGGTTACTTGATTGGATTACCTGGGCATCCTGGCCACTCTTTCATTATTATAACTACCGTATTTTTTGCACCATAACACTCACTTTTTTCCTCCTAGAAAGTAAGGGGAAATATCTGTGCGTGTTATGGGGGGAATGCCTACGGGTGGCGGGGGGGATCTGCTGCAGTCGTGAGCAGAGGATCCATGGTTCCCCTTCCTTCCCTCCTCCGTGGCTCGCTTTGAAACAGCAAAGCGGGAGAAGAGCCGCTGAGTGGGGAGGAGAGAGGGACAGAGAGCCTGCTTCTTTAAAGGAGCAAAGCGGGAGAGGAAAGGTAAGCGGCTCCTGTCTGGTTGGTTCCTTTAAAGCAAGCAGGCTCTCTGTCCCTCTCTCCTCCCCACTCAGCTCGCTAAATAGCAGCAAAGTTTTTCAGCTCGTTAAGAAAGAAGTTATGCCTATGTTTCAGTAGGTAAGGCCTACATTGCAGAATTATTGCAAGCTGCTTTTTCTGCTCAGCCTTACCTACTGAAACATAGGCATAACTTCTTTCAGCCTCAACCTCCACACATTTGCAGTACTGAAATAAAAAAGAAAACCTGGACAGATTGCTTTCCCCCTTCGAGATAGTGTGCTGTCAGGCAATTTTTTAATGTTGTGAACATTAAAACCAAAAAGCGGAGAGGAAACCTGGGGGGGGGGGGCGCTCACACAAGATGGACTAAATTCAAAAGAGCATGTCTACTTTTCTAGGATGGGGAGAGGCTGCCAAATAATATAACAATATGGTCGCAGTGGATTTCTGCATAACTCTAACCAGTCTAATAAGAGACAGCCAAAATGTTATGTATAACCTGGAAGTCTTGTCAGCAAACAGAAGAGCTCCCTGTGCCCAAATCAATTCTTCTCCCTTTCTGCAATCTGTGCAACTAAGAGCCAACAAATGTACCTACACTGACGCTTAGTGGATAAATGTTGTCATAATCTCTCTGCATTTTAGGCTGGAGGCAGACAAAAAGTTTTGACTCTGTGCAAATATACAGTTTGAGCAATGATCCTAATATGGGAGCATTTATTATTGCAACATTCCATTTTCTAGTGTGGATTAAGCTCAGAGGACATGTGCTCTGTGTGGTATCAGCATAAGCTGGCTATGCACAGTGGACCACTAACCCACCTCCCCAATCCTTTCTCGTCCACTGTGCAAGGGGAGCAGCATTCTCCAACCTTTCCAGACTACAGTTCCCTTTAAATATTTTTTATTAACAGGCCAATCACATCACATTATCCAAATCACATTAGTTCCAAATTATGCAGCCGAATTTTAACTTTTGTTGGGGGTACCCACACATCAAGCTCCGGACGAGTCCAAACATCACTTATATTGCTGCATTAATTAAACAGTTCTATCCAGTTCAATCCAGAAAGTCCTTTATTACTTTCTTCATCTTCTTGTTGTTATCGTATATTCCTTTCTTTGCGATCTCTGATAATTTTCACAAGCAGATTGGAAACAGACATGCTCTGTGTGGGTTTTGTACTCTCCAAAGATCATATCGCTCAGGGACAGCCGCTGTTCCTCGCTTCCATAAAAAAATAATTAATCTTCGATCTGTCCTTTACTTTTCTCAGACTTGCCCAGTATATCAGGAGGCTCTGTGAGGTCAAAATTACATTCCAGCAATCCTTCTCATTCCAATGGTCCTGATTCTCCTCCCCCTGTCCTTCTTTCTCCAGCAAGCCTGTCTTGGCGAGACGCCATTTTTTGACTGTGTCATAGAATTTTCCTCCGTTCTCATTGTTTACCAATCCTTTCTTTAGCTATATTCCATCCCACACAGTTCTTAACTTCCTGCTTGTGATTAGTAAAACGCAACGATCTTGTTTCTTTCTGAGGCGAAGGGTTATTAATATCACATAGTACAAAGAAAAAAGGTTTTTTCCTCCACCCCCCCTTCATTCCAAACATACAGTCTCTTAATGGTGATTCATCAGAAGATTTACTTATCCGTCCGTCACTCCCGGTCACAGAGATCCATTAATCAGCAGTCTTATCTCTCGAGTGTTACTTGATGTATGTGCTTCAGCTTCATTCCAATCGTATGTTTCCAATTATAATTCCGAGCTGAAGCTAACCAGCACGCGCTGATTGGAATCGGCGTCAGGAAGAGCTGGCCGCATCGAGGGCTCGTGCCAAGTGACCGGCACTCCCAGACCTCGGATCTGGGGGTGCATTGTGGACACCGCTGGCAAGGCAGCCCCTCCCATCTCCTTGGGGGGGGGGGTAGGAAGACTGCATACTTCCCATAGCAGCCTCTTAATTACCTTGTATGGGTCAGAGAGATGTTATTGTAGGCCATCTTCCAATGCGCCACTTGGTGGCCCCCCTCCAGACTACAGTTCCCATCAGCCCCAGGCAGCATAGGCAATGGTCAGGAAACATGGGCATTGTAGTCCAAAATATCTGGAGGGCACCAGGTTGGGGAAGGCTGGTATATTAGCCATCAGAAACCATGGGTTGTATATCTTGCTGGTTTCCCCCCTCCTTCTTCCTTGCATATTAAGTCTCCTACACCTGTACAAATGTAGTAAGAGCAAGCTGCCCTTAGATGGCTCATAAACATAAGAAGCTACCTGTAAGTGAATGTTTAATCCCACTGTTGAGGCAACAGTTATTGCATGATCTTACCTATAGCACTTAGTGATTTAATCTTCCACCTAGAAGAGAGACATACTTCAGATTAACATGTTTAAAAGATCCTATTCTAGAGTCGCGTCCCCCCTCTCCCCGCCTTGCCTTTACAGAGCTGGTATACTATCAGGGATCTGTTTTATGTCGTCTCTTTCGTTTCTGCATGCAGGGATTCTGCTAAGGGTGTTGACCCTGCCGAATTGTCAAGGCTGATGATAGATCCCAGAAACTTCAGTTCCAGCATCCCACTACACTACTTGAAATGCACACAGATGCACTTCCTTTTAAAAAATATAATAATTTAATATCAATCATATAAATCATTCAAATAGAAAATTATATAATTTAGGATAAGATGGGGCCCCCACGTGCTGGAATTGATTGTTTTGATGATTTTCTTTATTTCTGCGTTCCAAAATCTTATTGATTTCAATTACATTCCAGTCATGATAATAATCCCTTATATTATAAACTGCAATATTTATAAGTGTTGACACTTTAAATGATTTACAAGACTACAAGTGAAGATCTCATACTGTGCCGTTGTTCTTCCTGTGTGACATTTATTCTATCCCTGGCAGGACTCAAGACAGCTTCCAGATAAAAACAAGGGGGGAAAACAATAATGGGGGGGGGTGCACTCCAATAAAATTTAAACTATTTTGATATATAAATTTTGTTTAAAACATACAAATAAAAAAATCTGTTTAATGCATACTTTCAGTGTGAGACAAGGGTTAAGAGTTAACTTTGAAAGAGGACTTTCTTTTCTTTCTCTGTTTTTATTTAGATTAATCTGTTTTTAATGGTATTGTATTATGAAAAAAAAAGCTTAATAAAATTTTAAGGGAAAATACCAAGGCACCAGCCCTTTGATTAAAAGCAGGCAGTTCCTACAAGCCTGCTGGTCTATACCTGCCAGCAGAAGGACAGCAAGGAGGGAGATCCAGAGTCCAGGAGCATCTGTGGAGAAGGTCCTTCCAGATAAAGCTGTTGAGTAGTTCAACCACTTATAGTGTTACATGCCACCTGCAACCTCCAGGGGGTTCCAGACACTTATTGAGGGTCTATGTGTCCTTTGGAAATTAGGCACAGTGGAAATGGTGGTGTTTTTATGATGTATGGTTTATTTACACATATGTAACCTGGATCTACAGTGGAAGGGCTTCCAGCAATATGCCCCAAGCAGGTTCTGTCTCTCTCATGGTGCCAAGCTGGATCTAAAGCTGCCACCTCCAAGGTGCTCCGACCCCCTTCCCGGCTCTCTCTTGCAAAATGCAGCTATTTCCCCTCTTCTGCTTGCATCTGCACCCACTGCAGTTCTGACCCTCCCTCCTGGCCTTTTTTCCTTTCTAACTAACCAGTTGTTGAAGGTGGGAGGCTGTCCCATTTGCCCTCTGGCACAGAGACCCTCCACTGTCCCAGCTAATGACTCATCTTTAGTGCACGATCAGCAGGCTTCATTCTCCTTAACGGTTCCTCCGCCAGGCAGTTTCCTGGACTGGAAAAACTGGTTTGGCTGGTCTTGTATTTTCAATGCCCCAAATTTCAATTTGGGGTCTAACTTTAATTAGACCTGAAATTTACAAGTCATAACAATATATTTGAAGGAATACATTTCTGCTACTTGCAATACATGAACCTTAAAAACAGGGAAGGAACAGTCCTACCATTAGGTAAAGGGAGGAGGCCACCTCTGACAACTAATTCTGAGCATTAGGAAATTTAATGCTTGGTTCTATTATTATTATTATTATTATTATTATTATTATTATTATTATTATTATTACTACAGTGGTACCTCGGGTTACAGACGCTTCAGGTTACAGACTCCGCTAACCCAGAAATAGTGCCTTGGGTTAAGAACTTTGCTTCAGGATAAGAACAGAAATCGTGCTTTGGCGGCGCGGCGGCAGCAGGAGGCCCCATTAGCTAAAGTGGTACTTCAGGTTAAGAACAGTTTCAGGTTAAGAATGGACCTCCGAAATGAATTAAGTACTTAACCCGAGGTACCACTGTATTATTATTATTACTATGCTTTTCCTCCAAGGGAGAGGTGCTTGTGGGATACTGTTGCAGGTGCCACAGTAACATGGCCAGTCCTGGGTAACTTGTGTTTGAAATGGCAGGGGCGTGGTGTCCATATACTATTCTGCATCAGATAGCAAAATGTCTTAGGCGGGTGTTGCTATCTGTGTTTCCCGCCTGCATTTGTTTAGCTCTAAATGCCTTTTCTTAATTTCATTTCCTGACTTATGCAAGAGGTTCATGTGCATGACGAATTTGCATGCACGGATATGATCGCAGTCACCGGGATCAGTCATGCCTCATGCTGCCCACCACTTGTGATGCAGTTCTGCCAGCTTTGCAAATGAAGGCAGACGGTTTGTACTCTTTGTTTCTGCTGCTGAATGGAAAGTTGAGAGGACAGTCCAAATGACAACAACAAACCGCATCACCCAGCCTGAGTCATCATGCCCTAAGCCTAGCATAGCTAAACACTCCACCGATGCTCTTTCGGGGCATTCTAGATGTGGGCTATTAACAGGAATATGAGGGATGGTCTCTTTGAAGTAGGCTCTGCTCCTAACCTGCAGACACTCATGTTACAAGAATTTTAAGGTCTCATATATATATAATAGATGTTCATAAATGTACCAAGCAAACACATACGAATATGTAAACCACATGTCTGAAACCCACAGAAAAGTCCTGAAACCATTTTCTCTCTCCCAAAATGACCTCAAACATTTCTCTGCAAGGCCGAAGGAAATGGGAAATCTCCTCATTGTCTCTTTCACAAATCCTGTCTTAAGGGCACATTTAAGATATGAATAGGGTGTGAACCTGTGACCTGGCTTCAGGAATTGAGTAACAAAAGAGTGGCCAGGATGCCCAGGTAATCCAATCAAGCAAGAACTAGCAGACAAGAGGGGAAAAACAACACACTCAGATTTCTGTTGTAGTCTGCCCCTTCTGTGATGTATGTATGATGTTTCTGGGGGTGGTCTGGAGTTTGAGGGCGGGCAATTTTAAAAGTCTATACCTTTGTTCTGGGTCCTCCTCCCCCCCCCCCCCCGCGCGTGTGAGGGAAGCACCCTGTTGCAACAGCTCCAATAAAGATCAGGCTTACTAGCTGCTTTGCTTCTCAATATTCTCTGGTTGGTCTCTGTTATTTTCTCCTACCAACAGAGAACCTACAAAAGGACTCTATATGGGCTCTTGGGTACCCCATAAGGGAAAAGGTGCAGTTTTTTTTCTCATAACACTCATGTAGCGAGACACCAAAGACAGAGTGCATTGCAGGGGGTGGGATTAGATGACCCTTTGGGTCCCTTTCAAGTCTACAATTCCATGCTTCTATGAGAGGGATGGAGCCTGCTGCCAAGATGCTCTGAGCCAACCACATTCATGATGCATGTTTATGAGTGCATGAAAAGAGCTTGAAAACTGACAGATTCACCCATGTCTAGTCCCAGGACGGGCTATGTGTCTTCTCTGCAGACCATCTTCCGAGAGAGATATGTGGGCGCTGAGCTGCATGGTATCTGCTTTCCTCCTTTTGCCACTTATTATGAGCTGTAAGTAGCAAAGGGGGATTTGAACCCTGATGAGATGCCCAAGGACTCGTAGTGCTGGGGTCTTTGCTGCCTGTGCCCCAGGAGTTCATGCAGGAGTGGGCTGTAGATGTGGGCTGTAGCTGCATTATGTATGTTGTTATGTAAGGAGACAGGAGACTGTCCTGAGTGGCAGGTCCCGCCACCAATGTGAGTTCACTGGCTTCCCTCCATGTACGGGCAGCATGTGGTTGTTGTCGTGTTTTTGTGTATTCATTTCAATCTGCCTTTCTGGGCATGCCTTCCACATACACAGTTTATGTTATGCACTGAAGTTCTCACCCTGGGCCAGCAGGGGGATACTGTAGATAGTTTTCACTCAGGTCCGCATATGCAAATAAATAATTGAAAGTGACATTCAGTGATTGGATAGTTACATAAAGTTGTTACTGTTGCTTTGTAGTGGAACTCTATATAAGCAGGTTGGCTGAACCCTTCAGTCACTTCTGTTCTGGCCTGTGAATAAACAAGAGCTGTTTAAAGAATCGCTGTGTCATCTGATATGTTCACCCACAACTTAACAGTTTATAAAACACAAAGGGTGGAATCCAACACTAATGCAATCAAGCTGTCAAGAACTTTGGTTGGAATGGCAGCTAGTATTTTGATGGTTACCAGTATCAGGCAGCAAAAAAATTAATGCACGTGTTCTAGGTGACATGTTAAATCGGGGATCTCCATGTATTTTGTCCTTCACATTTTCAATGTAGCAGGAAGTTCAGGGAGGTCTTTATGGGGGAGCAAGTATCTCTGGGAGGAGGAAGTGCCCTCACCTAGGTACACACTATACATTTAAAGGACATGATTTCACCCAAAGAATCCTGGGAACTGTAGTTTCTGCCTCTCTATAATACAAGTCCCAGCACTCTTAATAAGCTATGATTTCCAAAATTCTTCAGACTGAAACCCTGAATTAGCAAATATTAGTTTAGGAAGACTGAAGCACAAAATAGACTCGAATAAATTACTATCAAGTCTGGCAACTGCATGAACAATTAAAGTTTTACAAAGTGGAGGAATTGCTTTCCTGAGATTAGACAACATAAAAACCATCTCATCAGCAAATGAATTGATGGAATGTTCCGCTACCTGAATGCCTACCTGCTTCTTATGACAACTGGGTCTAGTTTTATTCTCCAGAGTTCCAGTGACCGATACAAATAGCAGTGAGGACAAAGGATGCCCTGCTTAGTTCCTGTCTGATCAATAGATATAAGCTGACCAATACATTTAACCTGCAAACTATAACAGCCGATAACAGTTTGTAGGTCTGCATCCCTGACTATTGACCATGCTGCCTGAGTTTGATGGGAATTAAGTGTCCAACAACATGTGGATTTTGCAGGCTTCCCTTCCCTTATAATGATGGAGGTTTGTGAGTGTCAGTGGTTTGATTAACCCTTACGGTCTTTGCTTATAATATTCTTCTGCCCTTTTTTCTCTTATTGAGCAGGCTGCGACTTTGCAAGAGGCATTCTCTGCTGGCCTCCCACTTTTCCTGGGATGTAGCCAGGCTGCCAAGGAAGAAATTTTTTTGAGTAATAGCAGCATTTTATCAACATTTATGACACCCAATACATCAATGATGTGCAGCTGAGTGCGCCACCTGCTGGCTGTGCAGACATGCAAGATGGCAGGGGGGTGGGTTGCAGCTTCTAAATTAGAGAGCTGCCTGAGCTTGGAGGTTTCTCTGGGAAACACCTGGTTATTTGAGTGTACTCCCCGGAATACCAGAGGAACTACATCCTTGGAATCTTCCACGAGGCTTATGCCAAGCAGCGCACTGAAGTTGTGGGAGGAGATAATCAGGTGGAAATGCTCTTCTCAAAACCCGGAGAAGCCCAGAACTTCTCAGCATAGAGGGAAAGTGCAAAAACAAAGCCTGGGCTGATTTTCCTATTTGCAAAGCAAATTTTGTATGTGTTACTACTTTGTCATCCCTTTGGAGCTGCATTGTATCTTTGTACTTTTGCTGTTCTTGTGCTTTAATGTTTTAATTTTTTTGACTCTGCATTTCCTTTCTTTTTGTTATGTTTGCACATCTTTGCTAATAAATCAAGAAAATTTATTTATTAATTTTGGAGGGAAAAGCAATCTGTTTTAGTCTATTTTATTGTGGCCTTAACTTTCTGTTTAAAATTATGGTTGAAAATTCTTTAGTGCAAATTTTATTACAGTGGTGCCTCGGGTTACATATGCTTCAGGTTACAGCTGCTTCAGGTTACAGACTCCGCTAACCCAGAAATAGTACCTTGGGTTAAGAACTTTGCTTCAGGATGAGAACAGAAATCGTGTGGTGGCGGTGGCAGGAAGCCCCATTAGCTAAAGTGATGCTTCAGGTTAAGAACAGTTTCAGGTTAAGAAAGGACCTCCAAAACGAATTAAGTACGTAGCCAGAGGTACCACTGTATGTTATCTTTTTCGTAAACTGCCTTGAGGCTTTTTCTACAGTCAAGCGGTATATAAATTGTTTCATTTTAAAGAAAGATATGAATGGGGGAAATGCTTATTTTCATTTGAATGTGGTTTTGGAAATTGTAATATTGAAAACTGAAAAATAAAATTTATATTAAAGAAAAATAAACTTTACTACAAAAACAAATAAACAAATAAGTAATATGAGGTCTCTCCATCCACGGCACTACCATTATAGGGAAATCTATGAGGAAGACTTTTGTATCTCGAGGAGATAGGTATTGGTTTGTCCTAATCTTCCTCCCTGCTTATTATCACCCTGGGAACTGGCAAGCGTTTTTGGATTGGATTTACTGTTTGGGCTCCAGGGATCAGTTGCAGCAGGATGAGGGAAGATAAATTTCTCAAATGGGCTCCGATCCTTGTGCTTTGAGGTAGTCCCAGACTCCAGCCACTGGAGTCTCTCTGTTATCGATCCCTGGAGCTCCTGATAAATGAATGGGGAAGTATCCTATCTTGTTTGTGCTGCGTGTTATCTTGCTTAAAGACTGTTTTGGTCGTGCTGCCTATTTAATAAAAGCACTGAACTTCCCTCCATTTGTGTTGCTGTTGCTTTGAATCCTGAAAGAACACTTGCATTTGGCAAAACAAGTGTTGAGGAAGGAGCCGCTGCTCCATTTCACTGCATTGCAGGTCTGGATTGTCACTTGATACCACATCGCCTTATAGATGTTGTCGCCTGAGAAGACATCGCAGGAGAACGAACATGCATAATGGACCCCAGTACATGAAGCTACCTATACTCCTGAGCATTTTAGCATCAGCCAGAACTATATGGAAGAACCTTCTCCCTCTAGATGAAGTTTCTCAGATCTCTGTGCATTGGCAAGATCTTGCCATGCCATAAGAACCAGGGCACCGCCAGCCATCCCCGAACTACCATTTAAAGAGACCTAATAGGCCTAATAGACTGAAGGTAAACGGTGTTTCTGTGCGCTGCTCTGGTTCGCCAGAAGCGGCTTTGTCATGCTGGCCACATGACCGGGAAGCTGTACGCTGGCTCCCTCGGCCAATAAAGCGAGCAACCCCAGAGTCGGTCATGACTGGACCTAATGGTCAGGGGTCCCTTTACCTTTAATAGACTGCTATAAAGCTTGGGGGCTGCTGTTCTTATGAAACAGGCAATATAGAAAGAACCATCTTCTTGTCCTGAATCTATTAGAAACATTTCCAAAGGGGACTATCTGCCAAAGAAAGGAATGAAGACACATTATTTTTCATTTAAAGAGCACACTTAATTTAATGCTGTCAAAAAACAACAACACCCCACTAACATTTCCATGTGTAAGCCATAGCAGAGTTAAGCATACTGTACAGACAACTAACCTCTATCAAACATATTCCAGGAATTTAAGCCAATGAATTGAAAACCCTGAGGGAAGAGGAGCAACTGTACCTTTACAAAAGCTAAAGGAGAAGCTTCACAAAACTAGAAAAATGACAACCCTATCTTGTAGTTGGTCAATCCAATCCATCTTCAAACTTCTTACAGACTCATGAGGTAATCAGATTTATTTATTTCAAACTGCAGCTACTTAGAAGGACCAATTGCTCTGGGAAACGTTTCCATCTATAGGGGTCTAGGACATACCCCTAGGGTGAAAAAGGAGAGGGGAGACCTTTTGAAGCCTCATGAAAAAAAATATCCTGGGTGAATGAGTGTTTTTACCTTTATCTTACCCCTTTAGAGGCTGTTGGAAGAGAGAGAGAGAGAAGCAGCTTGTTCTTGTTAAGAGAAACATTTTGATCCATAAATTTTTGTACCTTCATAGTGGAGGAGGAAAGTGGAAAGGCTCCTCAACTAAAGAACAATCCCAATGTCTCTGCCCAGTTTGCTCACATCCCTGTTTGTTCTGAGGAAATAGGGTTACCATACATCTGGAAAAGCTCAACAACCTGGCCAAAAAAAGCTCAACAACCGTTTTCACTTTTTGAAATAATGGCAACCATAATCTCTCCACATGGACAACACTGGAACTTGTTAGATTCCTCACATCTCACCCTTTAAGTCCCTGAGGTAGGAGAGAACAGACATAGACAGGCAGAAGGCTTAGAGGAATCTCTTTGTAACCCCCCAACACAGATAGAACACCCTGGATGTTCAGATACCCACAATCCTAATAGTGGGTCAGTGTGTAGCAGTTTTTATTTTGCTGATTTTGGCTAAGGAAACAGAGCAACTGTGCATCAGCAGGGAACTGGAATGTGCCTTCCTGTCTTTTATTTTTTTAAGCCAGGAATTTCTCTTTCATATTGTCCACAGAAACACATGACAAACCATAGGGCTGAGGCAGGCTGTGTGCTGTTTATGCAGTTTTATGAGCATGGCTGAAACAGAGCGGAATACACCTGACAATTATTTGTAAACAAACCTTTCAGGTTAAAAAGTCCCGCTGTGCAATGATTTCATTCTAGATTGTGATATAGGCTTCTAAATCAAATCACATTAGAAGCTGAGGTGGAAAAGGAGAACTTGCATCAGAGAGAGTATAGTCACAGGATATGTCCTGCACAATATCCCAACCAATATTTGACTCAAACACACTACAGATGTTGGTGGGACACACAAAATGGCCTCCACAGGAAATCACCCATTCATGGACATGTCAATATGGAGGAAGGTGTTCTGGTTCAAAGCTATATATGGCCTTGGAAATCATAACCTGCACTTTTGAGTTCCTCCCATAAACTTTGGGTAAAGGGTTCCCCTGACCATGGTTTTCACCTGAGTAGTCAGGTTCCAAGCCAGAATCAGCAGCATCCCTAGACTGTGAAACAACATTTTCAAAGGAAGTGCTCCTTTCAGCCCTGCCCTGTCAAATTTCCCCCATGAGGCTAGATCTGATAAGAATTTAGCCTGTGGAACCAAAAATGTTCCCCACGCCCTGGCATGGAGCATTGGCAGTGCCACTCTTTTTATGAGGCATATGGCACCTCTTCCATTAAAAACAACCAAAAACAATGGCTTCTTTATAAGGAAGTTTCTCACAAAAGGAATTTTTTTCACACCAGGGGCCTCTCTCGATTTCAGTATGATTGTTTTTGATTTCTTAAATTTTAAACCCCAAAAGAGAAGAATTTGAAGTGGTCCTCTCAGACTTGCTAGCCCAAGGAATCTTTCCTAGTCACTGGGATCTGGTAAGGCAAACAAAGAATAACCCTTACAAAATCTTTTGTTTTGTTTTTTTAATGTGCAAAGGAAGGCGTTCTTGACTCCATGATTGTCACAGTCCTTCTTTCGAACCAGGAATGGCACACTGGAAGCACTAAATTGCTCCCAGATGCCTTTTGTGCAATAGTAGAATGGATAAGGGCAGGGTGCTGAGGGGGCTCAACATTGGGGTTCACCATTCTTTGTCATGTCTTACACACACACACACACACACACACACACACGTTTTCAGAGAAGCCGCCAAGGAAACCCTTCCTCTCACCACCACATCCAGCCATTAACTCTCTCACTCCTTGTTGTCCAGAATTGGAAACGGCTAGAAAGGAGACAAGCAGCAAGGCAGAAGAATCTTATTTGTTGAGAATGTCCTGTTTGTTTAGAGGAGGAGGGGTGAGCAAATGTTCACATATCCAGTATTGGTTCATAGAGAATATGAAAGGTCGGTGGGAGAGGCAGGGAACTGAAAACAACAACATGGGTAAGAACATGGGATAAAAGCCACTTGTAGTGCGGTGTAATACACTGAGAAGGAGAAGCAATTCGGAAAAGAAGGAACAGGTAAGGTTCCCACTATTATTATTAGTATTAGTATTAGTATTTTAGTATTAGTATTACTGCTGCAGCTGCCGCTAATTCCACTACTGTTGCTGTTGCTGCTGTTTATGAATGAATGTATACCTCACCAAATACCCCTGATGAGACCCACAGGCTGAAAGTCCCTCATGAGCTGAACTGAAAAAGATGAGAAATGCCCACACGGTGCAAACATGACCTCTCTGTTTTATTCCCTAGGGTAATTTACAAGCTTTTCGATTGGAGCAGTCATGTCCAAACAGCACCTCTTCCTTGCAGCCTTCCTCCTGCTTCTCCTCCAGCTTCCACCAACAACTCCCAGCCCCTGCCAAATATTCCACAGATCCATCTGCATGAAGCAGGACAGCTTTGTGCCCGGCCACAGCTTCATTGGCGAGGGGGTGGACATCACCTCACTGGAGAGAAAGGGAGCGTTTGTGGTGGACACCAGCCAATGGCAGGGCCCCAACGGGACGTGCATCCTCTGCCGGAATCCCTTGATGAACGGGCAGCTGCAGAAACTCCCTTTGGCTGGCGTGGACTGGTGAGTACTTCATACGTGTCATCAGGATGTCAGCAGTTCCATTGAGAATTTGGATGTGGATGTCGCAAATTCAATGGCCAAGGAGGTGAAGAACGACTGGAAAGCAGAGCTGGGGTTCGGCACAGTGTTAAGCAAAGCAGGGCTGGAGCTGCCTAAGATGCGGGTGGCCCTTGCTGGATCTCACTCCCGGATGGCTATTTATGCACATGAGAAATCCCGCCAGGACAGCCATATTTTTGTGAGGCAAGAGGTCTCCTGTGCATACTACAGGTGAGCACCAGTACCCTACAGAGTTGGCTGGTCAGAGTAAGTAATAAGATAGGAGCCAGTGTGGTGTAGTGGTTAAGAGCGGTGGACTCATAATCTGGGGAACCGGGTTCGCGTCTCCGCTCCTCCACATGCGGCTGCTGTGTGACCTTGGGCCAGTCACACTTCTCTGAAGTCTCTCAGCCCCACTCACCTCACAGAGTGTTTGTTGTGGGGCAGGAAGGGAAAGGAGAATGTTAGCCGCCTTGAGACTCCTTAGGGTAGTGATAAAGCGGGATATCAAATCCAAACTCTTCTATAGGGGTCCTTGATAGAGACAGCCCGTTTCGTTGAAGCGCAATATGCTGTAAAGTTACCAACATTTGACAGCAGAAAATTGATACATGTGTTTTAGGTAAAATCAGTGTTTTTGTGCTTCTCGTTTTCTGAGTTGCAAGAATTTCAAGGAAGCCTTTACGAGGGGAAGAAGTATCTTTGGGGGGAGGAAGAACACCTGACTTTCCCCAAAGTAGCCAGGGAACTGTAATTTCCCCCTCACAAAGCTACAATTCCCAGCACCCTTTATTAAAAACAAATTCCAGGATTGTTCAGGATGAAACTCTGAATTGGCAAATATATGTTTTGTTCTAATATGGGGAAATTGAAATGCTTAATAGATATGGAGCAATTAATTTCAAGGCCAGCAATGGCATAAAAACCATATAAATTTTCACAAAGGGGAGAGATTGCTCACTTGGGATTGGACAACATTACAATGATGCCATTAGCAAATGAACCTATGGAATGTTCTACTCCCAGAATGCATACCCCCTTGATATTAGAAGTGGATCTAATTCTTTTATCCAGAGTTTCTATGACAAATGCAAATAGCACTGGGAACAAACGATGCCCTGACTTCTCTTAAAGTACAGAACCCATTTGTGACTGTTTCTGATGACAACCCCAAGTATTGTTGGCCAATTAAGTATAAAATTGTTTCCTGAAATAAATAATAATAATTAAAACAACATTTCCAGAAACACCCATTACACACTGTCAAACTGTGAATGTGTCTAGAGAGATAAATAATTTCCAAATTCTTTATCTTTACCCTTGGGATCACGTCAACAATGTTCCGTCTAGGAATAAAGCCTGTCTGATCAGTAGATATAAATAAACTAATATGTGCATTTTATCCTGCAAACTATAACTGCCAATAACAATTTATTAGGTTGCGTCCCTGACCATTGGCCATGCTGGCTTGGGCTGATGGGAGCTAGACTAAAAAAAAATATGGACCCCTCAGGCTTCTCTTCTGTCATGCAGATGGAAGTATGTGGTTGTGGATAACACTATTTATCTTTGCTTATTCTGTTCCTCCTTTTTTCTTCTTGAGCAGGCTGAGACTCCGCCATAGACGCTCACTCCTAGCCTCCCATTTCTCCCGCGCTCTGGCCAGTCTGCCAAGGAGGAATAACTCTGAGGAATACCAGCATTTTATCGACATCTATGGCACCCACTACATCAGCAATGTGCAGGTGGGCGGGCGATTGCGCCACCTGCTGGCTGTGCAGACATGCAAGATGGCCCTGTGGGGCATTACTGCTTCCAGCTTTGAGAGCTGTTTGGGCTGGGAGGTTTCTCTGGGACACAAGTGGTTATTCGGGTCCACTTCCCTGAGTTCTAAGTGTGAAGATCTCCGGAGGACTTACACTCGTGGAATCTTCCACGATGCTTATGCCAAGCAGCGCACTGAAATTGTGGGAGGAGAGAAGCGAGCAGAGATTCTCTTCTCTAAACCTGGAGCCCAGAACTTCTCTGCATGGATGGAGAGTGCAAAAACAAAGCCTGGGCTGGTTTCCTATTCTCTCCTACCCTTGCACACCTTGTTGAACCAACGGGATCCAAGGAGGGATTTGCTGAAGCAATCCATCGTGAACTATATAAACCAGAGGGCCCTGAAGAGGAACTGTTCACAACCGTGTCCACGCTGGAGCTCTCAGAGCTCAGATGAGGAATGCACCTGCCGCTGTCACCACGGCAGCTTCCACAGCAATATGTGCTGTGCCTGGGAGCGGGGCAGAGCACATCTCAAATTTATTGTGCACAGAGGATACAACCTTAGGGGTAACTGGTTAGGTATCACTGATGGTTATGTCAAAATTTTCTTCCACGGTCAGGAAAGGAGGACCATAGTCATCCCACATAACAATAACCCCTGGTGGACTGAACCTATTGATTTTGGGGCTGTCACACTGTCAGGCCACGACGTCTTTGAGGTGCAGCTCTGGAACAAAAACCTGTGGGGCGATCGTATTTTAGGCCACTGTGGCCATAGCCTGCAGGCTGGAGCTGGTACTGTCTGGCACAAATGTCCTGCAACACATGGGCACTTTGATTATTATTACACACTGGTTTGTGGTCACACATTGAGTGGCCCTTCCTGTCATAATTACGTCCCCTTACGGCTGCCCACTTCTTATTTCAATTAGTTCCCTCCCCAACCATCCTTTGCCATATGTTTCAGGACCTTATGCTGAAGAAGTAGGCAGGTTCATTGAAAAAATCAGCCAAAGTTACTTAACAGCTACCCTGTCTGCATTTAATAGCTGCTTACTGCAATCTGTGGTGAAGATGAACAACAGTAAATATGTGTATAGTTTATTTTGTTTTACAATTTAAAATACTCATTTTACATTCTTAAGATATCAATGATTTCCCTTCTTCTCTTTCCATGGTTCATATTTTACAACAACTATACCATTCAGTATTTCATTAATGCATCCATCAAAACTTGTTTTCACTATTGAATTTATCTTAATGCTGCCAGCATTTTCAGCTGTACACAATTATTTTCCATATATTCAATAAACGTTTTCCAATCTTCTATAAACGTATGTTCTTCTTGTTCTCTTATTCCATATGTTAAGTCTGCAAGTTGCGCATAAACCGTCAACTTAAGTTGCCATTCTTCTTTAATTGGAACCTTGCTCGTTTTTCATTTGGGGACTAACAAAACACAAGCCGCAGTAAACAACCTTTTTTGACACCTGGGAATTTCAGTTTGAATTATCCCTAACAGAAATAAATATCGCCTTTAATTTATCATGGTTACAAAAGTGCTTAAGATAGAGTGCATTAAGGGTTTTTGAAAAACTGATTCAAGAACAGAAGCAGATATGGACCCCATGCAATATGCAAGAATGAATAGTGGTGGACAGATGGCAAGGAGGCCAGAACCCCTTAACCTCTGTGTGATTTGAGCAAAACATTTCTGGGCTGAACTCATGATTTCTGGATATCATGAGCTCTAGGCACGTCTAGCACAGATCTCCAGTTTCAAACCCCAAGCTAAAATTCTGATAGTTACATGGGATACAATGGGGACAATGGTTCCCCTAATCAAACAGGATTAAGATTCTTCTGCTTTATTACTTGCCTCCTTTACAGCGGTTTCCAATTCTGGAAAACAAGGTTTGAATTATAAGTGAGTCACAAAGGCTGAATGTGGTGGTAAGGGGAGGAAGGGCTTCCTTGGCAGCTTCTCTGACAACATTGTGTGTGTGTGTGTGTGTGTGTGTGTGTGTGTGTGTGTGTGTAAGACAAGACGAAGAGTGGTGAACCCCAATGTTGAGCCCTGTCAGCCCTCTGTCCTTACCCATTCTACTTTGCAAACACTAAAGGCATCTGGGTGCAACTTACCCATTCTGCCATCCCCAGTTTGGAACAAGGACTGCTAAAATCATAGCGTCAAGAAGGCCTTCCTTTCCGCATTTTTTCCAAAATGGTTTTTGGGCAGTTTGTTCTTTGTTCTCCGTAGCAGAGCTCAGTAAGAGGACTGCTTACAACCCTTTTCTTTTTGGGTTTGAAAATCCCAGTCAAACCAGAAGAATCATACAGGGATAAAGGCTCCCAGAAGGAAGAAAAGGAATCGTATTTGTTTATGTGAGAAATTCCTTATAAAGAAGCCATTGTTAAAAAACTAAAATCTGGAGGCAGCCTCATAAAAAGAGTTTCAATGTGAGTGCTCCATGCCAGGGGTGAAGGGACTTTTGGCTCTGCAGATGTTTATCAGTTCGAGCCTCACAGGCCAAATTTGACAGGTGGACAGGGTTATGTTGCTGAATCTGGCTTTGAAACTGAATATGTAGGGGACAGCCATGGTCAAGGGAGCCCTTCACCCAAATGAGGATGATTCAAGAGTTACTCCTGTTCCTTGAGAATATAATTCTGGTCACGGTGACACAAGCCTTAGTTTCTGGGAGGAACTCTGAAGTGCTGGTTGTGATTTCCAAGGCTATATATGGCTTTGGACCAGGATACCTAAAGAAGCAGCTTCATCCATACAGACATGGTCCATGAATGGTAATTTCCTATGGAGGCTGTTTTGGGTGTCCCACCAACATCTGAGGTGGGATGTAGCAAAGGGCAAATCCTGTGACTGCACTCTCTCTGATGCAAGTGCTCCTTTTCCCCTTTAGCTTCTAATGTGATTAGATTTAGAAGCTTTTATCAAAATCCAGAATAAAGTCATTGCATAGCTGGGCTTTTTAGCCAAAAGGTTTGTTTACAAATAATTGCTGAGCATATTCAGCTCTGTTTCAGTTCTGTTCACAACACAGCCTGCTTCAGCAGGTTTGTCATGTGTTTCTCTGGATATGAAACGAAAATTCCTGGCTTAAATAATAAAGGACAAGGGAAAACATTCCAGTTCTCTGCTGTTTCACAACTGCTCTGTTTTCTTAGCTGAAACCACCAAAATGAAATATGGCTACAATGTGTGTGAGAGTGAGAGACACACACACACACAGAGAGAGAATGTCTTTATCAGAACATCCGGTGTTTTTTTCCTCCATCTTGAGGGGTTACAAAAAACAAAGCAATTTCCTCAAACCTTCAGATTATCTCTGCCTCCCTCTAGAGACTTAAGGGGTGAGATGTGTGGTGCGGAATCTAAGAAGTTCCGATATTGTTTATGTTGAGAGGTTGGACAGTTCTCAAAAGAGACATGGAGGTGAGCGAACTGGGTAGAGGTATGGGAATAATCTCCTAGCTGAGAAGTTTCCCTGCTTTTCCCCTCCACTATGAAGGTGCTAGAATTTCAGGATCAAAATGTTTTTCACCCTAGGGGCAGGGGGTTGTTGTCGGCATCCATCTGTCTTAAGAGACAATGGAGTGTACTTCCGGGGGTCAAGTCGAACTGCTGCGTTAGCAGCACTGAAGTGATATTCAATAGTGTGCAAGCCTGGGCAGTGTGTGTGCCCAGATGACAGGGCTCCACTCTCGGCCTTGCTGATATGGTCCAAAGAAAAGCAGAGCAAGATATAGAGGCTCCTATTTGTGGAAACATTTAAAAGGGCAATTGGCACTTCTGAATTGATGCATTTGAAAGAAATAATTACCTTGTGAGTCCATAAGGGGTTTGAAGGACTCCCCAAGAGGATGGATTTGAATTACTCTGCAGGATGAAACTACAATATTTTTTTTCTAGTTTCTCCCTTCGCTCTTGAAAAGGCACATTTCGATTCATTGGCTAAGGAAACTCCTGGAATATGCTCAGTAGAGGTTAAGGTAAAGGTAAAGGGACCCCTAATCATTAGGTCCAGTTGTGGCCGACTCTGGGGTTGCGGCACTTATTTCACTTTATTGGCCGAGGCAGCCGGTGTACAACTTCCAGGTCATGTGGCCAGCATGACTAAGCCGTTTCTGGCGAACCAGAGCAGTGCACAGAAATGCCATTTACCTTACCACTGGAGCAGTACCTATTCATCTACTTGCACTTTAACGTGCTTTCGAACTGCTAGGTTGGTAGGAGCAGGGACTGAGCAACGGGAGCTCACCCTGTCACGGGGATTCGAACCACCGACCTTCTGAGCGGCAAGCCCTTGGCTCTGTGGTTTAACCCACAGTGCCACCTGTGTCCCGACTAGAGGTTAGCTGTCCATATATTGTGTGTAACCTAGCTATGGCTTGCACATGAGAGTAGATACAACCTCCTTGGAGAAGCCCACATTTTACCACTGGATCAAATCAAACAGGGACTGTGCCTGGGGGCGGGGCAAAGCACACCTCAAATTTATTGTGCACAGAGTATACGACCTTAGGGGTGACATCTTCAGTGGCACCAATGGCTATGTCAAAATTTTCTTCCAAGGTCAAGAAAGGAGGGCCAGACTCATTGAAGATAATGATAACCCTTGAAACCCTGGATTTGGGACTTTAATGCTGACAGGCTACAATGAGGACAAGCTAGAGGTCTGAGACAAAGATATCTGGTACGATAAGCTTAGCATCCAACCTGAGTCCCTCTCTTCACCGTGGAATTATATATTTTTAGTTTGCATTGCATGCAGAACAGGTGGGGTCTCTCTGACCTGTGGGTCAAATGTGAGTCACCAGGGGTTCAAATTTGGCCTGCAGGGCCATTCCCCCAAAACCATACACAGCCGTCCCACGCTATACTGTATATGTGATATCAGTATGGGGCAGACAGAGATGTGGCTGCCAATGTATAATCAGGAGCCTTACATTAGGCATCTTATCATGCATGCCGTGGGATTGATGGGTGGTTGAGAGAAGGTCAGCAGAAAGCAGGCTTTGGCGATGCAGCTATGCATTGTGTTTTGAAGTCCCGACTTTGGGACTTCAAGGCACCCAATCACTTGACAGCATTGTGGCGACTGGCAGACTTGCCCACTTGTCATATTTGGGCCATGAGGCTAGCCGTGATAAGGATAAATAAAGATATGGCCTCTTGGAGCCAAATGGTTTCTCCACTTCCTGGCACCATTGCATCTCTTTTTATGAGGTCCCCTCCAGACATTTTGGGTTTTGTTTTATTTTTTTTAAAATAGGCTTCCTTATAAGGTTTTTCCTCACAAAAATAAACAGTCCCTTTTCCCCAGTAGTGGCCGCTCACTATCCTGGTATGATTGTTCCTGTTTTGTCTTAAATTTTAAACCTCAAATAGACAAGATTTTAAAGCTGTTCTCTCAGGCTCACCCATGTAGAAAACTTCTCCTTTCCACTGGACTCTGTCAAAGGTAAGAAAGAACCACCCTTCAAAACTCTCTTGTTTTTTTTAATGTGCAAAAGCTTTGTGACTGTGGCAATCCTTGAATGACAGGCTGGAAACATTAAATCACACCCGGAAGAGGCCTTTAGTGTTTGCAGAAGTGGGACAGACGAAAATATGGGGTGTTAAGAGGGTTTGAGATTGGGATTCACCCTTCTTCTCCTCCTCCTCCTCCTTCTCTCTCTCTCTCTCTCTCACACACACAAACCACTTTTCAGGAAAGCCGTCAGGAAACCCCTCCCTCTCACACAGACACAGAAACACACAACACACTGGCCTTTGTTATTTTCCTATAATCCAAGACATGTGTGCCAGAATTGGAAGCAGCTGCAAAAGAAGAGAGCGTGAAGGCCAAAGAAGCATCTTATTTGCTAAGAACGTGATTGGAAACTGTCCTGTTTGTTTTCGGGGCAGAGGGGTGAGTGAGTTTCTACCCGTCCAATCTCTGCTTAGCAAGAATATGAAAGAGAAAGTAGGTCAGTGGGAGAGGGAGGGAATTGGAAAAATAGCCTGCGGGTGGGAACAGAGATGGAAAGACAATTCGTTGTAGCGCCATGTAATATACACTGAGAGGGCAAAGCAGTTTGGAAATGACAGAACGGGTAAGGTTTGCCACTGCATTCATTTATTATTATTATTATGAATGAGTTTATATTGCACCGTATACCCTTAATTAAACCCACAGGCTGGAAGCCTCCCCCCCTGCCCAAATGAATATCATGCAGAGTATATTTGGGTTTACACTGAATTGATGTTCTGCATTCCCAAGATGCAAAGATATGTAACACTTAAAGCTTTACTCCTTGTTGCAACTCTATGGCATGGGAAGTGACATCTGTTGGGTTTCTGCCCATCACCAAGCTATTAAAGATAGAGGTCGGGATAGGCGATGGTGCCAGGTCAGGAAGAGCTTCTGGTGCCCAGGTGGTACATGCCAGTTTTTAGATTGCAGTTGTAACTTCCATGCATAGTTCCAGGGCTTCCTCTTAATGTTTACGTTCCTGCTGTACAGTTGGTGGCCTCCTCAGCCATGAAGTTCACTGGGTGGCCAGTCCTTGGGCAAGTTGCTGAACTTCATCCTAATGAGAGAATGGTCCATGTGGTGCTCTTCAGACATTGCTAGACTACAGCCACATCCCTGCCCCTTGACGGTGCTGGCTGAGGTTGAAGGGAATTGCGAGTCCAGCAACATCTGAAGAGCACTATGCTGGTCACCCATGCCCTTAAACCACTGTGGATAAGCTGTGGCCCTCCAGGTTCCCATCATCCCTAGCCATTGCGACATGCTTGTTGGAGCTAATGGGAGCTGTCGTGAACCAAAGTATAGGGCCAAAGGTTCTCCACACTGGGCCTCAGATACATTAGCAATGGCCATGGGTTGCGGGGGGAGACCTACTTGGCATGTATAATGTCCCAGGCTCACCTGCTGGTAGTTCCAGTTCAGAAGGATGAGGTAGGAACAGGTGATGTGAAACACCATCTGCATGAGACCCTGGAGAGCTGCTGAGTGGACAGTCTTGGGTTAGATAGACAAATAGTGCGACTTGGTAAAACACAGCTCCCTGACGCCCAGTACGATGAGATAAAAGTTCATTTAAGCAAGGCTGAGTGTTTTGTTTGAAAACAGGGGCTCACAGATGTGGGAAATGCCTAGACAGTGCAAAGAAGCTGTCAGGGAACTGCCATCAGTGCCGGAGGGAGAGAGCAAAATCCAGAGGGATTCCGGAGAGCATTCCAGGATTGGGAGAGGCAGCCCATCTTCTGGGGAAGAGAATCAGCGTAGCACCAGTGGAGAAGGGGGGCAGAAGGGGGAAGCGGCGAGGTGGTCCCATGACTCCTTGCCGGGGACCAGCGGGGTGAGTAGAGGTCCTCCGCTGCCTACGCCCTCCTTGTGCAGAAGGCCTTTGCGCAGAGAGAGTAGGAGAAGACTAGGCGTCAAAGAGCTTCTTTGCTGGAAGAAGTTTAAGAAACGCCCACTGACGGATTCTGCCAGCAATTGAGACAGCCACGGCTGAGTGGCTGTCCGGACAGAAAAGGTTCACTCAGGCAATCCAGCCAGGTGTTTGCACCGGCTTACGCACGAGCAACCCCTAGAACCATTACAGAAGCCCTCTTTGCTTTGTTCTGCAGGGTTATTTACAAGCCTTCTGCCTCCTGTAGTGAAGGATCCCACCAGAGCAATCATGCCCCAACAACACCTCTTCCTAGCAGCCCTCCTCCCATTTCTCTTCCTACTTCCACCAACAACTTCCAGCCACTGCCAGACATTCCACAGATCCATCTGCATGAAGCAGGACACCTTTGTGCCTGGCCATAACTATATTGGTGAGGGGGTGGACATCACCTCACTGGAGAGAAAGGGAGCGTATGTGGTGGACACCGGCCGATGGCAGGGCCCCAATGGGACGTGCAAACTCTGCCGGAATCCCTTGATGAACGGGCATCTGCAGAAAGTCCCCTTGGCTGGCGTGGACTGGCAGGTGGCCCGCTCGTGCCATCGGCAAGTCAGCAGCTCCGTGGAGAATTTGGATGTGGATGTCGCCAACGCGATGGCCACGGAGGTGAAGAATGACTGGAAAGTAGACCTGGGTTTGGAGATGGAGACGAACAATGACAGGGAAGAAGACCCGGGGCTGCCTAAGGCCCGTGTGGCTTTTGCTGGGTCTCGATCCCGGATGGCTATTTATGCGCATGAAAAATCCCGTCAGGACAGTTACAGCTTTGTGAGGCAAGAGATTTCCTGCACATACTACAGGTGAGCACCAGTAGCCCTCTCAAGAGGGACTTGCGTAGTCTGGTACAGCAACTGCCCTGGTTGACAGTTCGTTTCTGGGCCCAATTTAAGGTGTTCACATTAGTGTTTAAAGTTCTAAGCGATTCAGGACCTAAGTACCTGAAAGACTGCCTCCTTCCCCATAGACACCCTCTGGTGTTATGAGCAGCAGAGGGGACCCTCTTGGTTTCTCCGCCACTCTCACAAGCATGGCCTAGGAGAAAACATTCTCTGTGACAGCTCCTAAGCTGTGGAATCCCTCCCCACAGAGGTGGGTCTGGCATCTTCATAATTCAGCTTTCAGTGAATGCTGAAGACACACCTCTTTACCCTGCCATTCATCCATTCATTTTTTTTTTTTTTTAGTTTTATACATTTCAATGATTTCACAATCAGTTTAACGTTTCAAAACTCGACTTCCTTCCCCCTCTTTCTGCGGTTCCTATATATATATATATATATATATATATATATACAGTGGTGCCTCGCAAGACGAAAAGAATCCGTTCCGCGAGTCTTTTCGTCTTGCGGTTTTTTCGTCTTGCGAAGCAAGCCCATTAGCGGATTAGCGCTATTAGCGCTATTGGCAGTTTAAGGGCTATTAAAGGCTTAAGGGATTAGCGGTTTAGCTGCTAAAAGGCTATTAGCAGCTTAGTGCTTCAGAAAAAGGGGTTGGGGAGCGGAAAAAACCCCTCAAAAATTTTCGTCATTTTCGAAATTCGTCTTGCGAAGCGCCTCTGCAAACGGAAAACCCTTTCGTCTTGCGGGTTTTCCGTCTTGCGAGGCATTCATCTTGCGGGGCACCACTGTATGTGTGTGTATATATATATATATATATATTTCTGCATATTCCAAATTAACTCAATTTACTCATTTATTCTTCTACTTTAAATATATACTCTTATAAAACTGCAGGTTATTACAAGAATCCTGCCAATGTTCTTATCTGTTTACAGTTTATTTGTAAATATTCCATAAACCATTTTCATTCTGTTATAAAAAGTTTAATTTGATTTCTTATTTTTCCAGCAAGTTTCGCCATTTCTGCATATTCCATAAGTTTTTTGTATCCATTGTTCTTTTGCTGGGACTTCTTTTTCTTCTTCCCCTGCCTTTTGACACTAGCTGTGTACATTTTTAGGACCCACCTTGTTTCTGTGGTTGTAGTTTTATGCATCCTGTTTTAATTGTAACCATTCCAGGATGAAGAGCAGACAATAAAATAATAACAATCTTTGCTCCTTCAGTACAGAATGCTATAAAGTTGCTATAAATTTTGCTTACAAGATTGTGCTCCACTTTTTCTCTGCCTGTGCAGGTTGAGACTCCTCCAGAGACCCTCACTGTTGGCCTCCCACTTCTCCCGCGCTGTGGCCAGGCTGCCAAGGAATAACAACTCTGAGGAATACCAGCATTTTATCAACATCTATGGCACCCACTACATCAGCCATGTGCAACTGGGTGGGCGACTGCGCCACCTGCTGGCTGTGCAAACCTGCAAGATGGCCTTGTGGGGGATTACCGCTTCCACCATCCAGCGCTGCTTGAACTGGGGTGCTTCTCTAGGAGTTGACTGGCTGTTTGGCTCCGCTTCCCTGAGCTCCAAGTGTGAAGATCTCAAGAGGGCCTACTCCCGTGGAATCCTCGAGGACGCTGATGCCAAGCAGCACATCGAAGTTGTGGGAGGAGATAAGCAGGTGGAGATGCTCTTCTCCAAAACTGGAGAAGCCCAACTCTTCTCTGCATGGATGGAGAGTGCAAAAACAAAGCCTGGGATGGTTTCCTACTCCCTCCTACCCTTACACACCTTGTTGAACCAGAGAGACCCAAGGAGGGATTTGCTGAAGCAAGCCATTGTGGGCCATATCAACCAGAGAGCCCTCAAGAGGGACTGTCCACAACAGTGTCCACGCTGGAGCTCCCAGAGCTCAGGTGAGCAATGCACCTGCCTGTGTCAGCAGGACGGCCTCAACAACGATATGTGCTGTGCCTGGCAGCGAGGCAGGGCCCGCCTCACGTTTGTTGTGGTCAACGGGTCCAAGCTTTGGGGCGACCACTTCACGGCCACCGATGCTTATGTCAGGATTTTCTTCCAAGGTCAAGAAATGAGAACCAGCGTCGTCAGAAACGACAACAACCCTCAGTGGTTGGAAACCCTGGACTTTGGGACGGTCACATTGGCAGACCACAATTCTTTTGAGGTTCAGCTCTGGGACAAAGACGTCTGGCGAGATGACCTTCTGCAGGGCTGTTTCCACCGGCTGGAGGCCGGGGCTGGGACTATCCGGCACAGATGTTATGCGCCTCATGGATACGTCGAGTATTATTACTTGCTGGAATGTGGCCGCACGTTGGGTGGCCCTAGCTGTCAAAATTATGTCCCCCTACGACTGCCAACTTCTCATTTCAACTAGTCACCCCCTGCTAATTCAGTGCTTTTTCCTTGTTCCATTTATTTCAGGACGATGGGATTTGTAGTCCAACAATGGCTAGAAGGCCACAGGTTCCTCCACCCATTGAGGACAAAGTTGGGACAGACCCTATTGAGACAGATTCAAAAGAAATCTGGCAGATCTGGTGTTGGGGCCTAGTTGGTCCACATTGTTATAAACATACAAAGCATCTTTATGCAGAGTGAGACCACTTGTTTGTCTGGCCTTATACTCTGCCTGGTAGAGGCCAGGCTCTCAGGATCCCTCAGGCAGAGATAATCTCTTAGACTGTTTCCTATCTCTGCTGTTTTCCTGCAGCTATGAGTCAGCGTCTGGAGATTCCCAGCCCCACAAGAGTGGGTGAATCACCAGTTTCTTTCTCTCCAACTCCTGCTTTACAAATACATATTTGTGTTTACACATGCGTTGCTTTTATGCACCTCACCCTGCAAAATCCTCCATGGATTACAGACATTCCGAATTAGAAATTTGGTATTTTGAAAAAATAAATATGTTGCAAGGTAGCAGATATAATGAGCTCTATTCATTATAGTGGTGATGAAAATACTACCTTCTGTGGGACATGATAAAGGCCCACAGCAAACTCCCTAGACAAACCTGTCTATCCCACCTCTCTTGATACAAATGCCCAGAGTAACAAAAGTGAATTTGTTTTTAGACCTGTAGAGGAAGAGGTGGAATTCCACACCACAGGCTCAGCTGGGTCCAGTTGCTCATCTTCTGGAACAATTTGCTCCCAAAAGAGATAGCTATGGCTTTTAAAAGAGACTTTGAAAGAAGATCAGATAGATTCATGAAGGTGAAGGTTATCAATGACTACTAGGCACGATGGCTAGATTCTACCTCCACTGTCAGAGGTGGGAACACTGCTATTGAGCTCAGGACCTGCTTCTGGCCTTCCTACGGGCATGGTTTATGGTGTTTTATGTGCTTTTCTTTGTGCCTTGTGTCCTTAGCAATCATCTTAGTGGTTTTCCCACCTGTCGTTGGGATGTTTTGGTAAGCACCATATGGTACACCAGATAAGCACGCTTGGTACCCCTGGAATTTTGCACTGCTCAAAGGCTGGGGTGCTGTGTACCATAATAATACAAAAAGAAAGGAGGTCTGTGGGAGAGGGTGGGAACTAGGCGGGGGGAACAGCTTGCAAGTGACAATGATCAGAATAGGGAAAGAGATAAGTTGAGATTTCAGTTGATATTTCCTTCTTCTTTGCAGCATATTATGTTATAAAGTCACCAGCATTTTACAGATGTTTTACAGCATTTTACAAGCTGTCTGAGGACAAACGCCGGCTCCCTCGGCCAGTAAAGTGAGATGAGCGGCACAACCCCAGAGTCGTCCACGACTGGACTTAACGGTCAGGGGTCCCTTTACCTTTAACACATGTTCTAGTGCTTCTTTTATGATTGGACGTAAAAGGAAGTTGTTGGGAAAATAAATTGATGGAGTGTTCCACTCCCCGAATGCATACTGGATAAATACAATCTAATTTTATTCTCCAAAGTTTCAATGATCAATGCAAATAGCAGTGGGAACAAAGGATGTCCTACTTAGGTCCTGTCTTAAGATGTGCACTCAGGTAAGAGAATCCATTTGTGGCTGTTGTTGCAGACAACACCAAGATCAATTAAAGATAAAATCATTTCTAAATTTAGGTGTGTTTGTTTTGTTTTTTTAAAAAACACCTTTTCAGAAACACCCACTCCACATAGTCAAAATCTCTGAATGTGTCTAGAGAGACAATCCCCACTCCCACCCCAAGTCAGATTCTGTGTCACACTGAGTGCCCTTTGGATCAAGTCAACCATGTTTTCTCCAGGAATAAAGCTTGTCTGATCAGTAGATATAAACCAACCAATACAGTGGTACCTTGGGTTGCATACGCTTCAGGTTACAGACTCTGCTAACCCATAAATATTACCTCGGGTTAAGAACTTTGCTTCAGGATGAGAACAGAAATCGTGCAGTGGCGGTGCGGCGGCAGCGGGAGGCCCCATTAGCTAAAGTGGTGCTTCAGGTTAAGAACAGTTTCAAGTTAAGAACAGACCTCCAGAAAGAATTAAGTACTTAACCTGAGGTACCACTGTATGTACATTTAACCTGAAAACTATAACTGGCAATAATAATTTGTTAGGCTGCATCCCAGGCCATTGGCCATGCTGGCTGGAGCTGATGAGAATCATCATCATAATTAAACAATCGTACTTAACATGCCAGTCCCTCCACTATATATGTGATGTTGATCTATGGGACAGGTAGAGACATGACTGCCAGTGCATAATCGGGAACATTATAATATGCTCCTGATCATGCAGAGGCAAGAGAAAGCAGGTGTTGGGTCCACAGCCCATCAGTTGAGCCAAGGTCAGCGGAGAGCAGGCTTTGCGGTATCGCAACATGCCCAATCACCTGACATCATTGTGGTGACTGACAGATGGGTGTCCCCGCCCCTTTGTCACATTTGCAGCAGAAGGCTAGATCTAATAAGGATCTGGCCTGTGGAGCAAAAAAGTTCCCCCACTCCCTAGAACAATTGGAACTTCTTCTATGAGGCCTCTGCCAAACTTTTTGCATTGGGGGGGGGGGAGGCTTCCTTATAAGGAATTTCCTCACAAAAGCAAACGGTCCGTTTAGTGGCCACTCACTATCCTGGTATGATGGTTTCAGTTTTGTCTTGAATTTTCAACCTCAAAAGAAAGGAGTCTGAAGTGGTCCTCTCAGGCTCACCAACCTGCAGAATCTTTCCTTGCCACTGGAGCTCTCTGCCAAAGGTAAGAAAGGACAATCCTTCAAAAAAAAAAAAAAAATATTTATTTATTATGTGCAAAGGAAGGCCTTCCTTCTTGGCTCCATGACTGTAGCAGTCACTGATATGAACTGGGAATGACAGACTGGAATGGCAGACTGCTTTTGGTATTTACAAAGGTATGGAGTGGATAAAGAATTGGGTGATAAGAGGATTTGAGATGGGGTTCATCCCTCTTCTTGCCATATATATAGAGAGAGAGAGAGCCATCAGGAAACCCCGGCATCCACCACCACCACCCCTCTCTCTCACACACACACAAAAATACACTGGTGTTTGTGACTCCTATAATTCACACTATTAACACAAGAATTTGAAACAGTGGGAAAGAAAAGAAGAATCCAGTTTTCTGAGAATGTGACTGGGTGCGGTCCTGCCCGTTCAGGGGTGGAGGGGTGAGTGAATGTCCACCAATCCAATCTTGGTTTAGAGACATGCAAAAGACAAAGCAGATCGGTTGGCAAGGGAGGGAACTGGTGGGAACAGAAACCGAAAGGCAGCTGTTGTGGTGCCACGTACTACACTGAGAAGGCAAAGCAGTTCGGAAATTACAGAGCAGGTAAGTTTGCTACTATATTCATTATTTATTATTGTAAATGAGTTTATATTCCACCATGTACTCCTTATTACACCCACAAGCTGGAAGCCCCCACCCCACAGACACTCCCAGCATAAAAGATTTAAGATGCAGAGTGTATCTGGGCTTACACCAGACTGATGTTCTGTGTTCCAAAGATGTGAAGAGATGCAACAGTTAAAGCTTTCCTCCTTGCTCTATCCTGGAGGAAGTGACATATATTGGTCTTCTACTTGTCACCAAGCTAGGAAATAAAAGGCAACAGTGCTAGGTCAGGGAGAACATCTGGTGCCCAGATTATACATGCCTGTTTTTAGGTGGAAATCGGGACTTCTATGGCTAGTCCCAAGGCTTCCTCTTCATATTTATGTTCCTGCTGTACATTCAGTCGCCTCCTCAGCCATGAAGTTCACTGGGTGGCCATCATTAGAACTTCATTCCAATTATGGAGTAGCCAATGTTCAGACATTGCTCAAGTAAAGCAACATCCCTGACCATTGACAGCCCTGGCTGGGGTTGATGGGAGTTGCGAGTTCAGCAACATCTGATTTCAAATTGAACTTAGCCTGATATTTTATTCCCCTTCCTTGCCTCCCCCTCCCCTTTTTATGAAGACTACCCGCTCTGGGATCCCACAGCTAATTCTCCCCTGGTCTCCTCGCTGGCCCAAATAGGACTAATTTAGCCAGCTAGCTCTGGTGATCATCTAATGTTTATTGGATGGATTTCCCCCTTAAATTGATTTTTGAATTCTGGATTTATTGTTATTCACGTTTTACACTGTATTTTATGCTGGTTTTTGTTGCATCAATTAAGTGTTTAAAATTTGTTGTTAGCCGCCCTGAGCCCGGTTTTCTGAACTGGGAAGGGGGTATAAATAAAAAATTTATTAATTATTATTATTATTATTATTATTATTATTATTAGCTCCATGCTGGTGACCCATGACTCAGCCTGTGGTCCTCCAGGCTGCTGCTAAACAATAGGTCCTACATTCCTGGCAACTGAGCCATGGTTGCTAGGGCCCAGAATATACCATTAGGAGTGGCCATGGCTCAGTGATAGACCATCTACTTTGTAGAAGCCAACAGGTTCAGTTCCTGGTACCTCCAGTTAGAAAGGGTCAGGTAGCAACAGGTGATGTGAAAAGAGGGACTCTCAAATGTGGGAAATGCCTGGATGGTGCAAATAAGTCTTCTCTGTTTTATTTCCCATGGTGATTTGAAGCCATCTGCCCCACTGGTGGGGGGAGGATCACAGCAGAACAATCATGTCCCAACAACACCTCTTCCTAGCAGCCTTCCTCCTATTTCTCTTCCAACTTCCACCAACAACTTCCAGCGACTGCCATCGGCACCCCAGCTCCATCTGCATGAAGCAGGACACCTTTGTGCCTGGCCACACCTATATTGGTCAGGGGGTTGACATCACCACTCTGGAGAGAAAGGGAGCGTTTGTGGTGGACACCAGCCAATGGCAGGGCCCCAATGGGACGTGCGTCCTCTGTCGGAATCACTTGATGAACGGGCAGCTGCAGAAACTTCCTTTAGCTGTTGCGGACTGGCAGGTCGTCCGCTCGTGCCATCGGCAAGTCAGCAGCTCTGTGGAGAATTTGGATGTGGATGTTGCCAATGCAATGGCCACGGAGGTGAAGAATGACTGGAAAGCAGATTTGGGATTGGACATGGAGCTGGGGTTCAGCGCAGTGCTGAGCAAATTAGGGCTGGAGCTGCCTAAGATGAGGGTGGCCCTTGCTGGATCTCACTCCCGGATGGCGATTTATGCACATGAGAAATCCCAGCATGACAGTTACAGCTTTGTGAGGCAAGAGGTCTACTGCACACACTACAGGTGAGCATCAGTATCCCTCTAGAGATACAATCAAAGTAAATGATGAGCGGGCGTCCTCAACTGGAAGTTGGATCAAACAGATATAGCAATTCCAGCAGAGGTTTCTAGTGAACTGTGTTCTGCCCCCACAGGGTTCAGTTATTCATTCGTTCTTACTATTCCATTGTTAGACTTCTCTCTCAATTCAGATAGCATTCAACAAAACTCCACAAAGCTCTCATACATAGAATTACTGAAGACTCAAACAAAGGAGGAAGGGAAGCTTTCTTCTTGCTTTGGGAAGAGCCAATAGAAAGAAAGGATAATAGGAAGCAGGAGGCAGATCATCAGCTTGGTTGCAGGCTCAGATGTTCAGGAATTAGGGAAGTGGGCTGGAGGTGGTTAAGTGGCCAGGTCAGGCAGGGCGATTCAGATCAAGAGCTCAGCCCCAGAAGAGTCAGGGGTGGGTCCTGGGAAATAATGCACACCAGTTGATTGACTGTCACCATATCTTTAGTCAACACTGTCACTGGAGGCTCAGGTAACCTTGGTGGCTAGCAGTATTTTGCCCCAGCACTGCCTACTTCACCAGTTCTGGGCCCCTTTGGAGAGAAATTATTTGGCCACTGTCTTCCATGCTCTGGTAACTCCCAGATTGGATTACTGCAATGCATTCTACATGGGGCTGTCCTTGAAGAACATTTAGAAACTTCAGCTGGTCCAAAATGCTGCAGCCAGCTTACTGGTTGGGATTTTTTCAAAAAGGGCCAGATTTGATGACGTGACCATGCATGAGGGATGACCAAAGTTTGTTTTTTTTAGGGTTGAGGTTGAGCTTTTTTTAAGATTGAAGGTTTTTTTTTAGGATTTTACCCCAGGAGATAAACTGCCACAGGGGCCGGATTAAATCGACCAGCGGGGCGGATTAGGCCCCTGAAACAGACATTGGACATGCCTGGTTTAGCTCTAACATATACCCCACTACATTTTAAAGCAGCTGCATTAGTTGCCAGTTCGTTTCCAGTTCCAATTCAAGGTGCTCACATTTGTGTTTAAAGTCCTCTTGCATGTGTACGCTTCCTCTCTTCTGATTCGCAGGAAGCTCTGGGGGCCTTTACAGGGGAGGGATAACATGTTGGAGAGGAAGAAGATCCCTGAAACTTTGCAGGCTTTCCTTCCCTCAAAAAGATGGAGGATTATGGGTGTGGGTGGTGTGGGCAAAACTATAATCTTTGCTTCTAATATCCTGCTCCTCTTTTTCTATTCTTGAGCAGGCTGAGACTCCCCCATAGACCCTCACCGCTGTCCTCTCACTTTGCCCAGCATGTGGCCGAACTGCCAATAAAGAACAACTCTGAGGAATACCAGCATTTTATCGACAGCTATGGCACCCACTACATCAGCCAGGTGGACCTTGGGGGCCGAGTTCGCCACCTGCTGGCTGTGCAGACATGCAAGATGGCCTTGTGGGGGGTTACAGCTTCCAGCATCCAGGACTGCTTAAAGTGGGTGTTTTCTTTGGGAAACAAAGAGGTATTTGGGTCCACTTCCCAAAATGCCAGGTGTGAAGCGATCCAGAAGTTCTACAGTCATGGAGTCTCGCATGAAAACTATGCCAAGCAGCAAACTGAAGTTGAGGGAGGAGATAAGCAGATCGAGATTCTCTTCTCAAAAGCCAGAGGAGCTCAACTCTTCTCGGAATGGAAAAACAGTGCAAAAGCACATCCTGGGCTGGTTTCCTATTCCCTCCAGCCCTTGCACATGTTGCTGAACCACCAGGACCCAAGGAGGGATTTGCTGAAGCAAGCCATTGCGAGTCATATAAACCGGAAGGCCCTGAAGAGGGACTGTCCGCAGCGGTGTCCACGTTGGAGCTCCCAGAGCTCAGCTGAGCAATGCACCTGCCTTTGTCAAAAGGATCGCCTCAACAACAAAATGTGCTGTGCCCGACAGCGGGGTAGGGCACACCTCACCTTTGTTGTGACCAGAGGATCCAACCTTTGGGGCGACCACTTCACAGCCACCGATGCTTATGTCAGAGTTGTCTTTCAAGGTCAAGCGCTGAGGACCAGCATCATCCCATCTGATAACGACCCCTATTGGGATGAAACCCTGGGCTTTGGGACTGTCATGCTGGATCATGAAAACCCCGTTCACGTAGAAGTCTGGGACAATGATGGCTGGCGTGGTAATGAACTTTTGCAGAGGTGTACCCACAATCTGGAGGCCAGGGCTGGTGCTCAATGGTACACATGTTCTCCACAATATGGATACATCGAGTTTTATTACTTCCTGGAATGTGGCCACACGTTGAGTGGCCCCACCTGTCAAGAATATGTCCCGCTCCAGCTGCCAACTTCTTATTTTAACTAGTGTTCCCATCCGCCCATCCAAACCAGTGCTATGTCCTTCTATATTTGAGGACCTTATGCTGAATAGGTGGGGGCAGGTGCATGGAAAAGTAGGATCAGGGCATCCGGTGGCCCAACTGATGTTTCTTGCTGTACTACAGCTCCCAGCACTCCCAGCCAGTACGGCCCATGATTAGTGGTGATGGGATTTGTAGTCCAACAATGGCTGAAACGCCACTGGTTACCTCCCCTGAGATAAATCAAGGGGCAGAGTTGGGACAGATCCTGTTGAGACAGATTCGGATGTAATCTGGCAGTTCTGGGGTTGGGGCCTAGTTGGTCCACAGGTGGTCACAAGGAGCAAAGATGCTTTTATCAGGTGAGCTCTAGCTCTTTAGGCCCCTTGACAGCAACCACATAATTGTTTAAACTCCCCCAACCCTGCCGAAGGTTCTTATAATCATACAAAGCATCTTTATACAGAGTTAGATCACTGGCTCATCTGGCAGAGGCCAGGCTCTCAGGATTACTCAGAGATCAGATCCAAGCCTGCTTCCTTTCCTATCTTTGCTGTGTGTTTTTTTGAAACAGGGTAAGCCACCAGTTTCTTTCTCTCCAACTCCTATGTTACAAATACATATTTGTGTTTACATATGTGCTGCTTTCAACCTTGCAAATCCTTAACTGGTTAAGGATATTCCAGATTTGAAATGTGGTATTCTAGAAAAATAAACATATTGCTAGGGAGCCAATATTCTGCGAACTGCCCTTGCAGACTTATGATTAAGGGCAGTATGTAACAATAAATAAATAAATAATATCTGTTCATCCATGGTGGACTTTGTGCTCTCATATTTCAGCAGCGTCCTGGTCGACTCAGTGAAACTCAGTGCCCCCTCCCCCCCGCCCCCTCACACTCCGTTCTGGCCAGTTAAAGAGATTACTTTCTGCAGGACATGATAAAGGCCCATAGATAATGAACAGCAAAGTGAATTTGTTTTAAGAATTGTAGAAATAGCAGTGGAATTGCAAACCGTAGGCTCAGCTACGAGGTCACCAATTCCATACCATACCTCCACTGGATCCATTCTTTTGCGCTATAAAAATAATGGTGGATGCTGGAAACTGGAAAATGCTGGATGGAGACTAGTCTGAATTGGGTTATGAAGCCGCTGTTAGCTTACGCTTCACCTCTTCCCATTGTACTCAAGATTGCTGGCCGTGAGTCATTCCCAAATCCCAAGCGAGCCACGCAGGCATCCGCGGGAGGGGGGCGGAGTTCCCCCGTTTCCGGCTTCTCCTGCCCAATCTCGGACTTCGCCGGGACCCGTATCGCTGGGGACTCACCCACCTCCAGGAGGCGGCACCCTGCTAGGGTGATGCTCGGCCCTTCTCTCAGACCTTCCCAGAGGCGCAACAAGGGTGACAGACACCCAGCACGTGGCCTCTTCGGAGAGCTTCCGCCCAGCCAACGGGAAGTGAAGTCTTATTCCAATATATAGTGTCCGGCGTTTACTCTCCAACTAGATCATGGTGCGGAGAATCCATTATTTTTGGAATCCATATATTGGTCCGGTCCTTCGTGGCTGCAATCTCGGAACTGTAACAAATGATAATAATAATAATAGCGAGATAAAAGAAACACCAGGGAGGGAAATGCTAAACTGTGAGCTGAGACCATCATGCAATGCTTCTTAATTTGCATTTCCCTGCCTCCTCAATGGCGCGAAAGTGTCTAACAAGCTGGAGGTCCCCTACGCGTGCGCGCGCAGGTTGCTTTTTATCGATTCGCCGGAGGCGTAGCATGTAAAACAGACGTATGCAAATGAAGTAAAAAGGGGCTGGCCCGTGGAACGTTCCCCGGGAGCAGGAAAAAGGCGCTGTTTGCAGCCTCGTAATAGCTTCAAAAAAAGAGAGAAGGCAACGCGGAACAGGTTGGTTGGAAAAGCGAGTCAGCCTATTCAAGCGGGGGGTGTTAATGCATAAAAATAGAGAGGAAAATCGATGGAAAATATTGCACAGAGCGGTAGATTTTTTTTTGAAAATAATAGATAGCGGGAGGCAGATCATCAGCTTGCTTGCAGGCTCAGATGTTCAGGATCAAGGAATTAGGGAAGTGGGCTGGAGGGGGTTAAGTGGCCCGGTCGCGCAGGGCGATTCAGATCAAGAGCTCAGCCCCAGAAGAGCCAGGGGTGGGTCTTGGGAAATAATGCGCGCCGGTTGATTGACGGATTGTCACCATATTTTTAGTTTATATTACGATTAGCAAGGTTTGGTCACGCTGGGGGGTCGGCATCACCACGCTGGCTGAGGAATCCGAACTTCCCCGGAGCCGGGTTTCTATCTGCGGGACCACAGTGGGGCGGAAATGGTGTCTCGAGGGCATGTGACGAATGCATTTCACCGCAGCTGATTTGAAACAGTCCTCCGGGCCAGAAGTTCGGTAGGTAAAGCACAGGCAAAACCCGGCAGAAAGACCAGCGTGATGATTGCAGCAGGAGCTTTTGCATTGGGTGCATAAAACGCCCCCTTGTGTGAACATAACAGCAATGGTTTGTTGTGTGTGCTTGTACATAAGACTTGTGAACATCGGGGCCATAAAGGCAGTGATGGGCAAGAGTTACGGCTTGTGACATTTCTGTGTTTGTTTCATTTCGGTACCTTTTGGGCACCATGATTACAATTCCTGTCCCTGTGCATGTATATCTGAGCAGCATTGGGTGCCAGGCATCTGCCAAGCCCAGGAAGGATCCGCCTGCCAATCTTCTGCTCCTCTTCCTTGTCCTCTCCCTAGTGGGAATGGGACCCAGAGAGAGGGGAGTAGCCACAGGCTTCCCTGCTGTGGCTTCATAAAGGTCTGAGGGAAGGCAGAAGGAGGGCCTGACCCAGTACAGCCAGGGAGTAAACACCATCGGCTCCTGACAGAACCGCCAGTGGCTTAAGAGATCTGTTAACCTTGCTTCCCCAGGGTTCCTTAAGTCTGTCATCAACCTGAGAGGACTTTGCATCATTTGATTTAGTATTTTAAAATTGCATCCTGGCTGGGAAGCCTTGGCAGAAAGGCAGTCCGTGGCACAAAGGTGTGCCCACTCAGACAGAACAGCCCCATTGGCTGTGCCTGGCCTGAACACCTGCCCCCCCCCCAAAAAAAGCAGGAAGTGGTGCTACAACTTTCCACACATACGACCAAGTGGGCTCTCAGTGGTTTCTGCTGCAATAATTTTTTTGGTCTATACCTGTATAAGGTGCCACAAAACTCTTATTAAGTATTTGCCGTAGTAAGGCATGTAGTTCTCAAGCCTGTGCGTGAAGAATCATAGACTTGTAAAGTTGGAAGGGACCCTGAGGATCATCTAGTCCCAACCCCTGCAACGCAACTGTCTCATATGGGTTGCAAACCTGCAACCTTGGTGCTATCAGCGCCACACGCTAACTAGCTGAGCTATCCGGAATGAGGCACCTTCTTGCTGTAGAGGTCATCTGCAATGATCCCCAGTGACACTTCGTCTTCCTTGTTTAGGTGATTGTTTGAGGTGTCAACTCAGCCTTCTTTGCACGCTCTGACACCGCCTGAGGGATGAGACGGAAGCGGAGGGCCCCAGAGCGCCAGAACGGGGAGCCCAGCACTGCCGGGGCTGAGCTGGAGCTGCGCTGGGAGTGGGAGACCCCTGGCGACAGGTGGCAGCAGTTCTTGCCTGAGCAGAGCGAGATCCTGAGCCAGGCAGCCCGGTGAGTTAGTGCAGGAAGCTGCTTAATATTGGGAGTTGGATCACTGGGTCACTAGACATTGGCTGGCAGCATCTCTCCAGGGGCTGAGGGTCTTTCCCCAACCCTATCTGGAGATGCTGGGGATTGTGGCACTCCAGATCAACCTTTCTCAACCTTGGGTCTCCAGATGCTGCTGGACTACAACTCCCATCATCCCTGACCAGTAGCTAGGGATGATGGGAGTTGTAGTCCTACATTTGGGAGGGGGCAGTGGTTGAGAAAGCCTGCTCTGGATGCTAGATGACAACTCCCATCATTCCTCACCTGGGAAGTTCCCTTATACCAAGCCAGACCATTGCTTCATCTAAGTCAGTGTTGTTTTCATTGACTGGCAGAAAGGGTCCCCCTCCCCCCAAAAAATCTCTATTTGGAGATGCCAGGAATTGAACCTGGGACTCTCAGCATGTGGAGCAGATGCTCTCCATCTGAGCCAGGCCCCTTCACCACATTGCTGCTCCCATTGTTGACACCCACACCCACATGGAGAAGGCAGGCTGAATTGAGTCAGGGCGATGACATTGGAGGCTTCTGCATTTCATACAGAGCCGGGAAGCTCTCTGCGGACATCGGGGAGTCCTGTGTGGACCTGCGCAAGATGCTGCAACAGAATAAACAGACGGGGCTGGAATCTCGTGTGGCTGCAGCTGTGCGGGATCAGGATTCTTGTGAGCAAACTTTTAATTTTCTTGCATTTTCTTAGTGGATCCCGCCAGCGGACCAAGAGTCTTTCCTTTCCCATAGGCCAACTTTGACAGATGAGCAAGCCCACACACCTGTCAGTCGCCTGATGTCCTTATTGTCAGGAGCTGGTCCTACTCTCGAGTAGGACCTTGGTAGAGACACATGCCTGACTGGCATGTTCCCTCCATCCTAGTCAATCGTTCGGGAGCTTCAAAAGCTTTCTTCTGCCCAAACATCACAGCGACCGATGCCAACAGATACTCAGCATTTTGGCTAATCTACTTTATTTACATATAAACACACACAGAGCACTGCAGCATGGCTCCCTCTCTCTTTAGCATCAGACAGCAAAGAGAAAAAACAAAGGACAATAGTCCCACTTCACGGAACACAGTAACACAAACATCCTGTCTCCGTCACTTCCCACTTTGTGGAGTCAAAACATACACCGTCATGTGATAGACAACAATCCCATGACTGCAATCATGGAGCAGGAATTCTAACACTTATGACATCAGGCAAAACTTCAGAAGGGCCACAGTACGCGCCTTCAAAGGGGTTTGCTATGAAGTCCATTTGCAGTTTAAACGCTGAAAGCTTCCAGGGGTCTGATCTGAAGTCGTGCAGTGATGCAACTGCAGTGAGGAAACTGAGCAGGTCGGTCTGTCTGGTTGGCGCATGGATGAGAGACAGCCTGGGAACCTCCATGGAACCCACCATGAGTTCCTGGAATAAAATGCAAAGTGCTTTTCATGGTGCTTTCCCTGGCTGCAGCACCACCTACAGCATCACATTCCAAATGCAAGACAGGTTTGCTACTCAGTGTGGACAGGGGTGTGTCAGCAGGTTAAATGCAGCCCATGTTGGGTGGCAAAGCCTCATTGGGCAGTGTGGGGACATCACTACAGGTTTTGGCCCTTAGCGCAGGGTTGGGGAATGTGTGGCCCTCCAGACCGTGTTGGACTACAATGTCCATCATTCCTGACCATGTTGCCTGAGGCTGATGGGAGTTGGAGTCCAGCACTATCAAACCCACCCCTCTTGTGCCCTTTGCCCTGAAGGCAAGGGTTCCCAGGGCACATGTTCATTTGCCCATTTCTCCCCACTGAAGGATTGCTAGAAAATGCCTCCTAGTCCCTTAGGACTTGCTTCGCCAGGTTTTGACCGAGATATCTTTTCTCCTCCTGCTCTCTCCCTGCCACCGTGCTGGTCCAGATTTTGTTTGGTGCTGGCAAGGAGACGAAGAAGGCGAATGGCT
The DNA here is from genome assembly GCF_965153285.1 of Podarcis tiliguerta. Classification (NCBI taxonomy): domain Eukaryota; kingdom Metazoa; phylum Chordata; class Lepidosauria; order Squamata; family Lacertidae; genus Podarcis; species Podarcis tiliguerta. Next base: position 40,365,028 of record NC_139546.1, on the reverse strand, counting down.
TCCTTACCCTGTGGACACCTGCCTGGCCCTGCAGGCAGCCAGGAACGGCCACGGAGAACCCACAGTGGAAGTGATGGTTGGGCGGACACGCTACAAGCTGGACACAGCCCGCATGGTGCAGACCAACAGCCGGACCGGGTTTGAACGTCTGATGGAACGCAGGGAGTCAGGTACAAGGATGTAGGGTTTTATGTTAGTGATAATATTTTGCATTCTTCCAGTCCTCATTGAGGCTTCAGAGCAGCGTTGCAAGAAAGGCCAGCGAGAAAGGTTGGGAATCTTAGGCCTGTGGACCTAGCATGCCTGCAGGACTCTCCCTGTGCCACAGCCCTGCGTTGCACCCACCTTGAATGTTTTTGCCAGGCCAAAACGTTTCCTTCCCTTCCAATAATGCCTTTTCATTGCCCAGATGCAGAATGGAGAGGGGCCGGGGCTGAAATGGCAAAATTAACAGCGGAATCAAGAGGACATGTTGACGAAGTGTTTAAAGAAGAATGGAAACAACTGATGGATTATCCATCAAATTATCACCCATATATGAAGTCGAGGGCAGGATTTGAAAAATAAGCAGTGGATTACTGAAAGAATTAACGGTAGCAGGGTTTAGACAACAACAAAATAACAAAATATGTGTTATAAAACAGCTAATAAAAAGAAGTAAAAAAAAAATCAGGAAAGGAGGGGTGGGAAGTCAAGAGGAAACTTTGTTTAAAAATGTATATGATGATAAATGTTTTGAAATATTTAGGGAGATTTAATAAAAATGATATGAAAAAATGAGAGGGGTGTGAGGGAGATATATAAAGGTAAAGGGACCCCTGACCGTTAGGTCCACTCGTGGTCGACTCTGGGGTTGCGGCGCTCATCTCGCTTTATTGGCCGAGGGAGCCGATGTACAGCTTCCGGGTCATGTGGCCAGCATGACTAAGCCGCTTATGGCGAACCAGAGCAGCGCATGGTAACGCCATTTACCTTTCCTCCGGAGCGGTACCTATTTATCTACTTGCACTTTGACGTGCTTTTGAACAGCAAGGTTGGCAGGAGCTGGGACCGAGCAACGGGAGCTCACCCCGTCATGGGGATTCGAACCGCCGACCTTCTGATCGGCAAGTCCTAGGCTCTGTGGTTTAACCCACAGCGCCACCCATGTCCCTGGGAGATATATAGATGGGGATATATTTCTGCCAAGGTAGAACCAGTTCATAGCCTCCCAAAATCTCTCTTACACTTTTCAGAACCTGCAACCAGCAGGCCTGCTCCATCCTGGGCTTTTCTCTCTCTTTCAGACGCTGCAGAGACTGAGGACGGAGGATCCCAACCAAGCAACAGCATCTCAGGGACCGAAAGCCCCGTTCCTGCTAAGAAGGCCCGGGGCGGAGGGGATACCGCAGCATCTCAAGGAGATGCAGATAACAAGGGTAACAGCCAAATGAAACAGGTCTTAGTGGATCGGCCTGTCAGCCAAATCCCCCAACAACTTGAGCCTAGCAGCTCAGACCTTGGGGATATAAGCAGGTGGTGATTTATCGCATGAACTGAAGCACCTTTCCCAGGAGGCTGCTGGCTGTGTTTATTGCCGGAACGTACTGCCTGCTTTTAAGCAGCTCAGGATTAACACTCTCAGGAACTAGAACCGTGTGTATTTTTAATGAAATGCTGAGGTTCTTAAGAGGCCAGCTAGTAGCGTCGTAGATGCCAAGTTTGTGAGGGGTCGGGGTGAATTTAATCAGCACATCTGTGCTCCAACCCACCTCCTCCTTTCCCCCTGCAGAGGCCGTGAGGACGCTGATAGTGAAGGGAAAAGCACCTGTGGATCCAGAATGCTCTGCCAAGCTGGGCAATGTAAGGCACCTACTGGCATGAATGGAAAACCGTTGGCCTCTAGTTTGCTGAGACTACCATTCCTGACCATTGGCCTGTCAGTCTGTGGCGGAAGGGATTTGGAGGCAAGCGCCACCTTGGCTAAGCCTCATAATAGCAGCCCCCCCCCCCAACTGAAAAAATATAAAACGCACGTTCAAAAACAGAAGGGAGGTGGTTTTTAATTTACAGCGGTAGCTTGGTTCTCAAACTTAATCCATTCCGGCAGTCCGTTCCAAAACCAAAGCGTTCCAAAACCAAGGCACACTTTCCCATAGAAAGTAATGCAAAATGGATTAATCCGTTCCAGACTTTTAAAAAGAACCCCTAAAACAGCAATTTAACATGAATTTTGCTGTCTAACAAGACCATCGATCCCTAAAATGAAAGCAATAAACAATGTACTGGAGTCACGCAATCAATAAATCAGTAATAATAATACCACCTTTATTGTCATTGTACAACCTGCGTAGCTGAACTGGGTTCCACACAGTCAGAATAACAAACAAAAAAGAGCCACAAAAAGGCAAAATAAATAGCAAAAACATACAGACCTCAGTGTAACACTCAAAACGGAAGTGTGGCACTCAAATCAGAAGCATAACACTCAAACAGAGCAGGTTCAGCTTCCGGAAAAAATTCGCAAACCAGAACACTTACTTCTGGGTTTGCAGTGTTTGAGTTCCAAGTTGTTTGAGAACCAAGGTACCACTGCATTGTACTACTCTTTGAGTAACAGGGATGGGCCTTCCCTATGGCCTTTCAGATGTTCCAGACTACAAATTCCCTCATATTGCCCCAGGGCTGTTGGCAGTTGGAGCCCAACAACAAGGTCGGTGGTGGTGGGGGGACGACAAGTACCTCCATTCTGAAGTAAAAGCTTACCAAGGACCTAAGAACAGGCATGTTGGGCCATAACAGTTGGCTGGTCGGTCTAGCTCGGTAGCTCGATGCTGCTGGGCTAAAAAAAAATAATAATTAAAAGGTTAGCCACCCCTGCTCATGCTATTTTCTAATCATTTTGCTCTGAAAATAACCATCTTTTTTCTTCTCTCTTTCCTGCTGCTCTTCCTTCCCAAATAAGGCTCACGTTTATTGTGAGGGAGACGACGTTTACGATGTGATGTTGAATCAGGTGAGTGGGCTTGTGGGCTACTTTTCACTTGCATTTTAATGGATAGTTAAACTAGATGCCTGTATAGCGCAGGGTGATGGAAGCAAACGGGGAGACTCGTGTTCAAATCGCCACTTAGCCACAAACCTTGAGCCAGTCTCTCTGCCTAACCTACCATTGCAGGGTTGGTGTGAAGATTAAACAGTTGCGGGGAGGGGAGGCATATATACTTTGCTTGGGAAGGGAGGGCATCACTTGCTCACGAGGAGACACTTTTCTCAAATCGCACAACAGCCCAGATCCGGAGCTTTGGGGGCTCTGGAGTTATTTGAGACCGGGAAGTGGCTCCACCTCTTCCTCTGACAGCCGCAAGTGTTCTTCAGCAGGTTCCCAACTGAGGGCCCCTCAGCTGTGGTTCTAGGGGACCCTGCTTACTCCTCAAGTTCCTCAATCTGTGGGGTATCTGGTTTATCCTCCAAGGACCCCGTACCAGGTCAGGGCTAGGCATGACTGTAACATATGCACCAGATGAACTTTTTCAGGGAGGGGTGCTGCCACTGATCTGCTCTCACCGTCTTCCTTCTCCTTGGTTCCTCCCAGACAAACCTCCAGTTCAACAACAACAAATACTACCTAATCCAGTTGTTGGAGGATGACAGAGCCCGGAACTACAGTGTCTGGATGCGTTGGGGGCGTGGTAAGTCGGGACAGGGAACTTGGGGGCAGTCGTATGACACAGTCGCTGAGGATGGAGCCCCTAGAGGCTGTATAACTTATGGAGTTGTATCCAAAGTTAGTCATACTCAGAGCAGCCCCATGGAAGTCAATAGACATGGCTCGCTTACTTGCATAGATTTCAAAGGGTCTGCTCAAAGTTGAACCTCTGGTTGCTTATGATGGGTTGCAACAAGATGGGAAATCTCACTTTCAAGTCTTGTTTGTGAGCTTTGCCCCAGCAATCTGGTTGATCACTGATGGAGACAGAGCATTGGATTGGCCCCGTATAGCAAAAGCAGGCCATATAGCAAAGCAGTTCTTACCTGCTTCCCCCATTCCAAAGTGTGTGGTTGTGGCTCTGTAGAAACCACCCCTTGGAGCCACAGCTCTTGGACTTTCTTCTCAGCTCCAGTCTCTTCCACTGTCCCACACTCTGCAATGGTGTGTTTTTCTTAGCCTTCCGCCATTCTCTCTTTGTCTCTTTCCTTCTCAGTTGGTAAGCCGGGTCAGCACTCGCTTGTGAGTTGTGCTGGAGATTTAGCTAAAGCCAAAGACATCTTCACCAAAAAGTGAGTCACATTTGGAATTTTGGAGGTATTCTCCCATCCCATCCAATGCCTGCCCTCCTTGAACTGGTCTCGCGTCTTCTTTCCTCTACCTCTTTTAGGTTTTTGGACAAAACCAAGAATGAGTGGACCAAGCGTTGCAGCTTCCAGAAGGTTCTGGGCAAATACGATATTCTCCACCTGGACTATGAAGCCAATGATGCAGTGAGACTTCAGGGAGGGAAAGAGCAGGGAGGGGAGGTCTTGTGGCTGAAGGACACTCTGCCTCATAATCTTTTGCTTTACATTCTTTCCAGAAGGAGGAGAAAGCTGCCTCGCAGAAGACAGCCTCGTGCCCCAAGCCTGTGTCACAGCTGGACCCACGAGTTCAGGCCTTGGTGGAGCTGATTTGCAGTATCCGCACCATGGAGGAAATGGTGGTGGAGATGAAGTATGACACCAAGAAGGCTCCTCTAGGCAAGTGGCCCTAATTTGTCATTTTTATATCTAACTTAGTTCAGGAGCTCTAAAGAGAGAAGAGCGGCAAAGAGGAAATCTTTTGATACAGAAATCTGGAAACCACAAGAGGGGAGAGGGTTATTGTGCTCGAATCCAGCTTGCAGGTTTCACAGGCATCTGGTTGACTACGGGGTATTGGATGGGCCATTGGCCTGATCCAGCAGGTTCTTCTTGTGTTCTTATGTTTGGAGTGAAATCTGGAAACAAATGTCTTAATACTATATAATAAAACCCTAAGGATGTCGTCACGCTGCAGTTCTCATGGCTGCCAGTAGACCCTTGCCCTTTCTTTCTCCTTCCCCCACAATAGTGGCAGCGGCGAAATGTAAAGGGAGGGGTGAATAGTTGTGGTTTGGGCAAGGGAGGTCATGTAGGTGAATGGCATGTGCAGGGGTGGGAGCCCCTAGAAGTTGTTGTTTTAATTCCACTTCTCTACACCATTGGGAGAATTGTTGCTTTCCATTTCATTTCAAATGAGCTGCATGCTTGGGCAAGTTAAGCATAAAGCCCAGTAACTTTGGGGGGGCAGGCAGAAACACCTTGGGCTGAGTTCCTCTCTCTCCCATGTCCCCTCCAGGAAAGCTGACGGCTGAACAGATCAGCGCAGGGTACCAATCGCTGCAAAAGGTAGAGGTGTGTCTCAAGCGGAAGCAGACCGGCCGTGCCCTGGTGGAGGCCTGCAATGAATTCTACACACGGATTCCCCATGATTTTGGGTTAGTGCTGATGGGCCAGGGGTAACCCTCCTTACCTTGGGCTCCCAGTGGCTCAGGGGTGGGACTCTGTTGTCTCCCTACACTCAAAACTCCGTACAGCGTTGTGCATCTCCTCCCATAAATATTTGGTGCTTCTCAACCCACTTCCCAAGACATTCGTGATCAGGCAATATATGCCTCCCCCCCCCCCCTTCCTGCCACGGTGTGGATGCAGAAGGACCAATCACCTCATCCACCAGGCTCTTTTTATGTTGTCAACAACAATCTTCTACATGCTTTACATAGGCACATAAGAAAATATTGATCAAATCAAGCATTAGAAACTAGAATAACGTGTACCAAAATATAGATAAAATCAACAGTTTTAAACCAAGTATATAAACCAAGGGTGGTGCTGTCAGTTAAACTGCAGAGCCTAGGACTTGCCAATCAGAAGGTCGGCGGTTTGAATCCCCGTGACAGGGTTAGCTCCCGTTGCTCGGTCCCTGCTCCTGCCAACCTAGCAGTTTGAAAGCATGAAGTGCAAGTGGATAAATAGGTACCGCTCTGGCGGGAAGGTAAACGGGGTTTCTGTGTGCTGCTCTGGTTCGCCAGAAGCGGCTTAGTCATGCTGGCCACATGACCCGGAAGCTGTACGCCGGCTCCCTCGGCCAGTAAAGTGAGATGAGCGCCGCAACCCCAGAGTTGGTCACGACTGGACCTAATGGTCAGGGGTCCCTTTGCCTTTACCTATATATGGTAACATTCCCAGCGTGGATAGGCATTCCTTAAGGTTTGTAGCAGCTGTTGAAAACATCAACAGTGAAGGTACCTGCCTAATATTTCATAACAGGGGAGTCGCAGAGAGCAGTTGCTGCCGCATGAAAGGACCAGTTCTTTGCAAGTGCAGAACAGTGTTTATGGAGTGCAAAACCCAATACTACTAATAATAATAATTTATTATTTGTACCCCGCCCATTTGGCTGGGTTTCCCCAATGCATGTATATACCCCTCCCCGTTGTTTCTGCAACCTTTCCTGAAGTCTGTGCCCCCACCCCGATCCCCTCTTGCAGACTGAGGACCCCTCCACTGATCAGCACAGAAGAGGAGCTGCAGGAGAAGGCCCAGCTGCTGGAGGTAAGAGCGCTCGAATGCGAACACACAACTGAAGTGGGGGGAGTGAATGGGATGCCCCAAGTATCTGGCCAGCAGAATGCCAAGATCATGCTAGGAAAGGGAATTTCATTTTTTAAAAAAATTTCTTTTAAAGCAAAGAAGAACAGCAATAACAAAATAACCCATAAGATATAATTAAGGCTATGGCATAACATATTCTTTCTTTTTTATTATTATTATTATTATTAATAAATATTTTATTAGATTTTTACACAAAAAATAAGACAAAACAAAACAAAAAAAACAGGTTACAAAAACACAAAACAACAAGAAACATCAAAAAGAAAAAACAATAATAAAAACATATCTTCATAATATTTCTTTCATTTACTTAATTCTCCGACTTCCCCACACCTCCCTTCACTGTATTCCAAGTCATATATTTAATCAGCAAATCCCTACCCTCTATCTTAATTAATCTGTCTTAATTTTGATATCTTGATATAACTTAATCTCCTTAATATCTTAAAATATTAAATCTTTTAATTTTACAACTTTTTTACTAACAACCTTTTAGGTTCAATCTGATGTCGTTCTAACATTCATTAATCTTATAATATTTCTGTAAATAATCTTTAAATTTCTTCCAATCTTCTTCCACCATCTCTTCTCCCTTAAATAAGAATGAAGAACAAAGAAAGAGTATGTTATGGGGGGGGGGGACATAACATATTCTTTCTTTGTTCTTCATTCTTATTTACTTTACTAATAATCTCAACAAAATTGTAAATGTATCTTTGTAAAGGAAATTGAAATTCCGCCCCATGCAAATTTGGAGCAATGAGTGACTGGGCCTCAAGCCTCCTAACTCCCCTCATTCCAGATGGGGGTTGGGAGAAGGAACTGTTTGAGACTATCCCAATCAATCAATCAATCAATCAATCAATAAACAGACAGAAGATGCCCACCATGGATGGATCAATTTGGGTAGTGCTGGTGGTCCTGCTGTCCTGTGAAAATGCTCCTGCCACTCCCACCTGCTTTTCTTTTGCCCCTCAAGGCTCTTGGCGAGATCCGTGCTGCCATTAAACTGGTGCGGTCAGAGCAGCTGGACAAGGAGCACCCGCTGGACCGGAACTATCGCGGCCTCAGCTGTGAGATTCGACCTTTGGAGAGGGATAGCCCTGACTTCCCAGTATGTGGGGGACGGGGACTGGGCCGGGGGGCGGGGGAGAGTCCCAGGAAAACTCTGCCCATGCTTTAAAAAAATTAAAATATTTGGGGAGTTGTTGCTTCTCCTCTGATAGCTCCCTACTCCTTCTCAGGTCTTAGAGCGCTACCTGTTGTCCACTCACGCTCCCACGCACCAAGATTACACCATGACGCTGCTGGAGGCCTTTGTGCTGAACAAGGAGGGCTCTGATCCAGACTCGACCTTCCGCTCTGACCTCCCCAACCGGTGAGTGGAAGGAGCCGGGGTGGGGGGGAGAGAGAGAGACACCCCACATGAGCCCGTTTTTATTTATTTATTGCATTTATATAGGCCACCTTTCCCCCAAGAAGCTCAAAAGTGTGGCCTACATATCCGTCCTGGATAGCTCAGTCGGTTAGAGCATGGTGTTGGTAATGCCAAGGTTGCAGGTTCGATCCCCGTATGGGACAGCTGCGTATTCCTGCCTTGCAGGGGGTTGGACTTAAGATGACCCTCAGGGTCCCTTCCAACTCTACAGTGCTATGATTCTCTTCTCACAACAACAACCCTGCGAGGTGTGTTAGCCTGAGAGTGAGCAACTGGCTCAAGGTCTTGCAGTGAGCTTCGTGCCTCAAATGGGGATTTGAACCTGGCTCTCATGAGTCATATCATTCTAGAATTGTAGACTTGGAAGGTGACCCCTGTTGCCGGAAAAATCTGAGGGTTCCCTTGGACAAAAAGTAAAGACACCAACCAGAGTAAATTGGAGCAAATCAGCAGCCTGTAGGCTTGGCCTTTATTGAACTGTTGCAGCAGGGCGTTCCCCTCACTCGCAGGAGAGAGGAAAGACCCAGAACAATGGTGTGCAAGACCTTAAAAAAACTTTTGAAATTCCCCTCCTCTAGGTCAAGCCCACCCCCAGAAACATCATGCATACATTTCAGAAAGGAGGGGTTGAGGGAGGAGTTGTGGTGGTAACCTGAGTGTCCTGTCACCTGGCTGGTTCCCTTCTCCCCCTCCACATGAGTCATTTTCTGAAGACAAAGGTAGTTGCAGTTTCCTGCCCCCTGAGGGGAAATCCAATCACTGTTCTTTTGTTATAGTCCGTGTTGAATCCACTTGTGTATGCAGGGTTGATGGTCGTCTGTCTGAGACCATCAGGGTTGGCATAGCAACTGGGCAGGGCTCCTGTGGATGTGATCCTATGCTCAAGGGATTATGGTGGCCTGTATATCAAACCTTCCCCATTTTGTAGTCCTTCCTTCATGGAGTAAAATAAAAGTGGAACAGTGCAAATCTGAAGTATGGTTGATTTTCTATGAATTTATAACAGAAGTGTAGCGTATGTAGTGTGTGAGTGTGAGTGTGTGTGAAGTCTGTACAAACTGAATGATGGGGGGGGGGTTTCCTGCTACACTCCCAAGGCTCATCTAGTCCAACCCCCCTGAAATCCTAGCCCAGCACTGTAACCTCTAATCCAGCCTTTCTCAGCCTTTGGGTCCCCAGATGTTGTTGAACTACAACTCCCATCACCCCTAGCTAGCAAGGCCAGAGCTCAGGGATGATGGGAGTTGTAGTCCAGCAACATCTGGGACCCACAGGTTGAGGCACCATGGTGGCTCTCAACCTAGAGATCCCCATTGTGATTTGTCTCTCTTCTGGGCTTCTTCCCCTTTCTCAGCACACTGCTGTGGCACGGATCGCGCCTGGGCAACTGGGCAGGGATATTGAGTCACGGGTTGCGGGTGGCCCCCCCGGAAGCCCCCGTCACTGGCTACATGGTGAGTCTCCCCACTTTGTCCTCTGCTGAGCTCTTGGGTCTGTTGCTCCTGGCTCACCTCATGGCAGGGCTGACTTACTGACCTTCCTTTCGTTCCCTTCAAGTTTGGGAAAGGGATCTACTTCGCCGACATGTCCTCCAAGAGTGCCAACTACTGCTTTGCCACCCGCGAGAAAGACGTCGGCTTGCTGTTGCTCTCGGAGGTAAGATCTGCATCCCATTTTGGGGGGAGGGGGCAAAGAGCGCCTGCACATGTAGACTACAATTCCCATCAGCTCCGGGTTTTATATGTAACTGTGTGTTTTTGTAATATTTCATTTTAAGTTGTCTGTTGTTTCTTCAGGGGTTTTTTTGTGTGTGCATTGCTTAGAGGTGTTTTAATAGGAAGCAGTACCAAAACTAAGTAATAAAAAAAAAAAATCACAATTTATATGCACACAAAAAGCAGGAATGAAGGGCAGACGAAATTAATGGACTATGCAGAATTAGATAAAATGACAGGAAGGTTTCGAAACCTGCAGGATCAGAGATTCTCGGAGGACTGGAGTAAATATGTGAATTATTTGAAAAGCAATTGTAATCAGCAGATTACGCTAGTAGGACTACAAAAAGTTTTGTAAGGAGGTCTATGTGAAATATTGTAGAGAAAAGCATGAAGAGAATTATTAGTGAAGGACTATTAAAAATAATAGTGAAACTAATGAAATGCAGATTAAGTGATAAAGACTGAAAAATCTTCAGATGTGGTGGATGGAAGTCCAAAACATTGTATAAGATAAGAAAATATGTTGTATGTTTTTTGGAAACTTTATGTAAAAATTAATAAAAGAAAAAAGGGGAATGAAGGGGACTGTAGTCCAAAATAACTGCTTACCCCAGCTCTAGCCTTCCCTAGAGTGTAAATAAGTACATAAAAGACTTGGGGTGGAGCAGCCCTGTGATTCAAATTTGCAGAGTATAGGCCCAGTTTAGGCTGACTTTCAGAAGGGAAGAGAGACTGTGGCTGGCAGGACTTGTTGCTGAGTTGAGGAGTGACAGCGGGATGTTATGGGCTCTGTAGACGGTGGGTGGATTGAACCCTCTGACTAGCCTTTAGCTTGCTGGCAAGAGCTGCTGGTTCAGTACAAATTAGCCATAGTTGTTAGAGCATCTGACTAGGACCTGGGAGAGACCAGGATTCAAATTGCCACTTGGGCCGAGTCACTGCCTCTCGGCCTAACCTGCCTCACAGGGTTGTTGTGGGGAGTAAGTGAGATGGGGGAGAACAATGTCCCCCATTTTGGGATCCAAATGCAATAATTGATAACTAATATTAAAACAAGTGCCTCTGTGCAGTTAAGATGGTAGTGAGCTGAGATGGCACTACCCCATACATTGCTTACAGGCCAACTGGACATATTACATTAAAAAACAACACCATGTTAACTTTTAAAAAGCACAAGGGAAAGGGGGAGATGTGCCTGGGCCAGACCTGGGGCTCAACCTTGTAAAACCAGTATCCCCACAACCCATCACCACCACATATTCCTCCTTCCTCTGTTCGCTTCTCAGATTAGAGGCCATCTACAGTGTTTTAAATATTCAAGTGATGTATGCATGAGCTGGGACTGATGTTCTGCTCTCCCGCCTCTGCAGGTAGCTCTGGGCGAATGCAACGAACTGCTGGAGGCAAACCCCGAAGCAGAGAAACTGCTGACCAACAAACATTGCACCAAAGGGCTTGGCAAGATGGCGCCATCCCCAGCCAATAGCACAACACTGTGAGTTTGGGGTGGGTGGAGGAATCCTACCTGGCTGAAAATTCAAAGGCTGTCCTTAAGGCAGCAGAGAGATTTGTGGACCAGGGCGTTTCCATGCATCTCTGAATAATTAAAAAAATTCCTTTCAGTAGCACCTTAGAGACCAACTAAGTTTGCACACGAAAGCTCATACCAATACCAAACTTAGTTTCAATTACAGCAGACCAACACGGCTACCTACCTGTAACTAGATCTCTGATTAAAAACACTCCTGGCGCAGGCAAGGAACATGGGTGCGTGTGTGCAACATGAATTTCTAAACACTGTGTTCTCTTTTTCCTTCCCTGGCAGCCATGGGGCTCTGGTCCCCCTGGGCCCTGCTGCAGAAACCAGGGTGGTGAACCCCAACGGCTACACCCTGAACTACAACGAGTTCATTGTCTACGACCCACGGCAGGTGCGCATGAAGTACCTCCTCAAGGTGCGCTTCAATTTCACCCAGCTCTGGTGAAGTTCAGCAGGCGACGCAGAGGAGGACGGCAGCAGAAAAACCACAGGCCTCGTTTTTTCCAAGCTGACGTCTCAAGTGCCTTCAAGCTGAGAGACTTGAGAACTTGACCTCCTTCCATAGAATTTTATTCCTAGAGTGCAGTTGATTATAACTTGATTTAATACACTGGCCTTGTTAAGGGAGTTGACGAAGGCACCCCTTTTGTAGAAAGCAGGCTATGGTGTTGTGTTAGGAAGACTGTGGAACAACTAAGGCCTTGGAGCAGCAGTGGGCTGTAGGCGTGCAAAGCCTTTCTCAAGTTGTTTCAAAAGCCCTTCCCACCCTTGGGTTTAAGGTGCTTCACCTGTTTCCTCACCCTTCTAAGCCCACAACTGCTGTTTCTGCAGATCGGTCAGTAGTAACACACCTCTTCTGATGCTTGCCAAGTGCTCTGGAATCACCTTGAAGCAAGACGAGGAGAGGGTGAAGGAAGGCGATGCCTCAAGGCCCTTGAAACAGTGGATTGCAAAGGCACAGGTGCCTCCTTTGCTGAGTGTCAGGGGGGTACAGGACTCCCCTTCTTGCTATATGTCCCTTCCCCCTTCTTCAATAGTGAAGAAAGGTGTGAGAGACTGGTTGTGGAGTGGTGGTCTCAGTCTCTACTGGCATGTTCTCTTCCTCCTCCCAGGAAGGCATGCAATGAAAGAATGGGGGCCTCTTGTCTCAGAAAGCTTCCCCATTCCATGCCTTAAAGCAGAGTTTCAGCCCAGGAGGTCTCTCTTATTACCCAAAAGGCAATTTTGGTCACACAAACCCTTTTATCAACTGCATAGGATGTCACGTGGGGACAAGTATAAAAGGTGACCCAGCCAAGCCAAAAGGAGCTTCTGAAGTCTTGCCACAAAGCACAGGGACTTTCAAAGATGCCCCTATGCTGTGCCTTGAAGGCCCAATATCTGGGCTTCAAAGCACAGCACCAGCCCACGTTGCCATTTCTCAGCCCTGCTGCTCCTCACTGTTTACTAAGTATGGGTTCTTTAGAACAGAGGAACACAAAAATGGTTGACATTGCTCCATTTTATTTCTTAATTGACTTGTAAAATAAGGGAAGGCGCATTAGCAAAATAAAAACACTATACAGAAGGCATCAGTGGTTGCAAATTTGTCATAACAGTATTTTGAAGGCAAAGGGGGCGCAGGGGAAATCTGTATACACAATAGATTTAGCCCTTCTGAAACTTGTCTTTCACCTCTGTGGTTAGGTAGAGGTGAGCTACAAAGCTTGATTGGCTCAACCCCAGACTCCAGCCAGGTTTCTAAGGTGGTTCCTCACATGGTATCTGAATTCTGTGGCCTACAGTTGCTAAGCAAGCATAGGCTGTGACAGAATCACGGCCTCCACATCAACTAAGAAGCCATGCGGGATCTGCAGATTCCAGCTGCTGAGAGGATAGGGGCAAGGCTGAGGAGGTAGCAGCGAAACAGCTGCATTCGTGTCTGGAAAGGAGAAGTGCCAGGCTTAAGAGGCTGCAGGCAGGAGCTCTCCCCCAAAAGCCACATCCCTCAAGCAGAGACGGAGCCCCACTCCAAGTAATAAATGTTGCCCAGAGTGTCACCCGCGTAGAGAAAAAGGGAGGAGTCTGCATCGGTCCAAGGCTGGAGCTGTGAAACTGGCCCGTGGCATCGGAACTGGCCCAGCTGTGTACAGGAAACAGGATAGAGAACAAGGAAAGGTTAGGAGAAAAGCTTTGCATACAGAAATGAAAGATGGGGAAGAGGTTAAGTTTGTTGAATTCATATATATAGTGCTTTATTTACATCCTGAAGCAAATTTACAGTCATGTTGAAAAACAACAACACTAAGGCATATAAGACATGATTCCCTACCCCAAAAGAATCATGGGAACTGTAACCATTCACAGAGCTACAATTTCCAGGACCCTTATGTAAGAAATGCCCCACAGGGAGAGGAAGGGGAGTGTGAAGTTACTCACCAGTTTCATAGTGTTGCCATCCCAAATCTTCACATCTCGGTCATGTGATGCTGTTACAATCCTGTCTCCGAGGACATGCAGGGCTGTGATTTTGTCACTGTGAATCTAGGAAGAATTTTAAAAGTCTTTAAAAGTCTGCTAGGGCTTGGAAAGTGCTTCCTTGGGGCCACAGGGAGAGAGAGAGATCACTACCTTAACCCACCCTCTCTGTGACCCTGAGGATTAAGGCCAATTAAGGAAGTCCTAGTTCTCAATCCCCAAGAGCATTTTTAAAGTCACTTTGCATGCTCGCAGTCTACTAACTATTACACTGCATTTACTAGAATGCATCTGTGCTCAAAGTGGTTCACATTTTAAAAACAAGCCAGTCTAAATGCAGCATGATGAATGCATGCAATGCACTCAGGGCAATTTCATCTCATTAAAAAAATAGCATGTAAAGTAGGAGTCTGGTTTGCGGTACAAAAACAGCAAAGTCGGCAGAATTGCAGTGGACGTTTTCACTGTTCCCCACAAGGCAGGATTTTCCTGCTCCATCAGAAGAACAAAAGTGCATCCATGCCACAAACATAAGATCGTTTGTAAGCAGCTTCTGCTCTTTTGGTTTACACTGCATAACCTTGTACATTGTAGAATTGTTGAGGAAGCTTAGATTTTCCTGCTAAGAGACCTAAAACGACCTTCCTTTACAGAACTGCAGTTCCCCTAGATGTGGATGCACTGCAAGTGAACTCTATGGAAGCATCTCCAAACTGGATCAGGCCCCCAAGGTAGACAAGGGCTCAAAATCCCTGTCACTTCCACAGGCACGTGACTCAAAATTGCACCCGGGAGGCATCCCGCTCGCTGCTCAGGCTGAAGATTCAGGAGCAGGTGGGTCCCCATTCATCCTATCTTCTCCCCCCATCCCTAGGACTTGCCTTTTTCCTCTGCCAGCCATCAGCCTTCCATTTATCCACTCTCTCCTCAGTCTGCCGGGTCTGAGTCCAGAGGCATCCTTCAGAGTCTGCGCATAGTAGGAGTTTACCTGCCCCAATGGAAAAGCCAGAATTAAGAGTGCATCTCTCCCTCCAACCCTAACTCCACACCTTTCAAATCAGCTGGAGCTCTGCTAGATCAGGCCTATAGTCCAGCATTCTGTTCTCACAGTGGCCAACCAGGTGCCCACAAGCCCGTATCCAAAATCTACCACTTACGCATCCACCTTTCTAATGCAAACTGATTTCTGCTGTCTTTTACAGGGCTTTTCGTATTCTGTGCTGGAGCAGCCAACAGGGTGCCTGCCAGATCTCATTTGACTACAACTTCCATGCTTGCTGAGGCCTATGGGAATTGCAGTCCGGAGTTTTGGGGAGCGTGACCTTTGGCTACCCCTGCACCGTGCCAATCTCCACCCAGTTACAACCTACAAAATTATTGCACCTCATTGGAATCTTAGATATCAAAAGTTTTAAGCCCATTAAATGTGATTTCATTCCAGAGGTAGGCCGTCAAAACGGGCTTCTCTGGGGTTGCCAAGCAAGGGACGCCCCCAGAGTTTCAAATACGTCTGCACAACATTGAGCAACAAGAAGCTTCTGAGTGCAAGAGTGGCATTTTGCTTGAGCAAAAGTCTCTCTCAAAAAAATATAAAAGTGAGACCGGGATAAGCAGGAACCTGGTCTCGGGCTCACCTTTGACTTGCCGGGCAACAGTGACCCAAACAGAGGGCCTTTTGGGTACCCATGGTATCTTCTCCAGGGCGTCTGTGTCCTCTAACTTCCCAGATTCGGTTACCCTCTAAAGGAACAAACAGAAGACGGCTTTAGTGAGGAAAGGGCAACTCAAGAAATTAGCAGGCCTCTCCTGGCAGAAGACCCACCTCCCACCGGCCTTGGGAGTTCTGAGCTGGTCAGACCAAGGGCACAACATCACAGAACAACTGAGGCAGCCAAGGACAGCCTGGTAGAACAATTCCTGCAAAAACCAGGCATCACCGGAAGTACCTGGAATGAGGGTGGGTAGCGGGAAAGCTCAGGTGTGGGGTGAGCAATCTGGGGAGGCCTGCAGAACCACATTTGCCCACCCCACACCCCCAGGCCTGAGGCCTGCACACAGAGACACATATATGTGCTTAAAACCACCAACGGAGCTGCTTTCTGAGCTGATATTATCCCTGGGCACTTCTTTCAAAGTGTTAAAGGGATCAGGAGACTTTGTACATAGTTTCTGCTAGGACTTGGGAAACCTGGGCTCAAGTCCCCCACATGGAGCTCCCTGGGCCAGCCACTTCCCCCATCCCCCTAGCCTACCTCACAGGTTGCTGTGGGGATGAGATGGGGGAGAACCAAGAAAGTCACCTTGAGCTCCCTTTGAGAAAAAGGTGGGGTGTCAATGCAATCAATGCACCAATAATAAGCGGGGGTTATGCAGGTAGACAGCATCTTAAAAAGCAGAAGGGTCCGTATACTTAAAGCTATGGTTTTCCCAGTAGTGATGTATGGAAGTGAGAGCTGAACCATAAAGAAGGCTGATCGCCAAAGAATTGATGCTTTTGAATTATGGTGCTGGAGGAGACTCTTGAGAGTCCCATGGACTGCAAGAAGATCAAACTTATCCATTCTTGAGGAAATCAGCCCTGAGTGCTCACTGGAAGGACAGATCGTGAAGCTGAGGCTCCAATATTTTGGCCACCTCCTGAGAAGAGAAGACTCTGAGGGCTGAGGGCCGCCAATGAAGTACTCAAGGCTGCATGCGGCCCTTGGGCTGTGTATTGGACTGTCCCTCAGCCTGAATAAGGCTTCCCCAATGGACTACAAGAAGATCAAACCAGAGGAAATCAGCCCTGAGTGCTCACTGGAAGGACAGATCGTGAAGCTGAGGCTCCAATATTTTGGCCACCTCCTGAGAAGAGAAGACTCCCTGGAAAAGACCCTGATGTGGGGAAAGATTGAGGGCACAAGGAGAAGGGGACGACAGAGGACGAGATGGTTGGACAGTGTTCTCGAAGCTACCAGCATGAGTTTGACCAAACTGCGGGAGGCGGTGGAAAACAGGAGTGCCTGGCGTGCTCTGGTCCATGGGGTCACAAAGAGTTGGACACAACTAAACGACTAAACAACAACAACAACATGCAGGTAGACGCAGCCTGGCAGGCTCAGAGCTCAGCAATTGGCCAAATCCTGTGGCGATTCCCACCTGGGCCTTGCCCCAGTGGCCACTCACCATCTTGAACAAGGTCGGGCTGTGCACGGAGTCCCAGATATGAAAGATATGCCCCTCCTCCTCCTCGGACACAGATATGTCAAAGCTCACGTGCTGCTGGATATCCCACACTTTGTCTGTGTATCTGGGATGGAGGTGAAGAAGATTAGCACTGGAGCCGTGGAAGTAAGACTATTTCACCACCCAGAGATGTCTTCCCCATGCCCCTCAAGGGCCGCCGTTCTCCTAACTCACGGGTTCTGCTGGAAGCTCTCGGCTCCAGGCTGCAGCACCAGCAGGTCTCCGTCGGCCATTCCTAGGACTATGGGGCCGCTGGGCCTGAGCACCCCCACACAGAGCGCAGAAGACTCCTCTGCTTGGCGCAGGCACTTCCTGCGGGTCAAGCTGTGCAATGGGAAAAGGGAGAAATACACAGAGAGAGAAGAATACAAAAAACTCAGGATTAACGACATGCTGTGGAGCCACAGCTGTGGAGAAGCAGAGGCCTGGAGGAGCGTTCTCTTGGTTATGGGGCTGAGAGCTCCATCGTGCAGTCAGGCACTCCCAGGACAAGTGGCTCACAATGGAGACCCAGCAGTCCTGGGACGGTTTGTGCAAACTTACCTGATGGTTCCATCACGCTGCCTGCTTATGTACCAGAGGCTGATCCCATCAGCTGCCACAAGGATGGTGCGGCTGGAAGTGAAGGCTAAGGCACTGATGCAACGCTGGCCAGCCTGGATGGTGAAAGAAGCAAAGCCACTCATGCAATGGTTTGCTATACCGAAGGGCCGGACGAAGCCTAAGGTGCATTTGGATAGCTCAGTTGGTAGAGCACAAGACTCTCAATCTTGGGGCCGTGGGTTCGAGCCCCACAATGGGCAAAAGATCCCTGCACTGCAGGGGGTTGGGACTGAATGACCCTCAAAAATACATTCCAACTCTATGATTCTCAGTTTGCAGGTCCCTCTTCTGGCCACCAGGTGGCGGCTTCTCCCTCCAAGCCTGCTTTCCGGCACTGGAGAGGTGAGGGGTGAGGAAGCTGTGGCCCTTCAGATGGTGTTGGGGAGTCCAGCACCCTTGGGCTTACCTTCACTTTCTCCACTGCCTTGGCTTTGTGCCAGAGGACCAGGTCTCCGCGTTCCCCACCAGACACAACGAAGTCCCCATCAGGGGACCAGGCCAAGGCTGTGACGGCACCGTGGTGAGAGGGAAGGTCTTTGGCGGCTCCTGCTGGTGAGCAAGGGGGGAAACAGCTCAGCAAGACAACGATCAGCTGGGACCAACCAATTTGCAGTTTTTAAAAGCATATTTGGTCACATGCACACGTGCAACTTTCCCCCAAGAATGCTGAGAATCGTAGTTTGTCCAGGGCACTGTGAGGGGGTAGTTCGCAGGATTCTTGGGGTGTGTGCTTGAAATGGATGGTGTTTGTGCGACCCTAATGTGCACAGTGAGGGGAAAGGGTGGAGCCACAATGTGTTGTCGGGAGAGGTCAGCTGGAAATCTCTCCACCCTCCACTCCAAACACAGCTGGTTTAATCGTGTGGATGCAAAATTCTGACACCAAACGAACACACCCAAATTGGTCATTAAGCGTGGGGAGGCCTGTAAGCTCAGTGGGAGAGCTTAACTGCCTTGCATGCAGAAGCTCCCGGTTTCAATCGCCAAGGAGGGCTAGGAAGAATCTGCCTGAATTTCTGGAGACCCAGAGCCAATCCACATAGACAATACTGAGCTAGGTGGACCAATGGCTTACCTCAGTATAAGGCAGATGGGCTCTTTGGTAACGGACGCAAAACACAAGCAACTGGGCTCCTCTGACCCAGCCAAGCTTTTGGTTTGACCCACAAATGCAGGGAGCTGTGAGCAGCCCCCCCCCCCCCCCGTTACTAACCTTTTTCCTTGGGGACGGCCCACACTCGGACTGTGTTGTCTTTGGATATTGTCAGGAAAGAGGAAGATGCTGGGGAAGCAGCAGCCCCACAGATGGCAGCGCAGTGGCCAGGGAAGACATCAGGTTCCGCCAGCTGTGAGGAAACAGGAAACGAGTGAGCAAGGAGCTGGGAGGCAGAACAGGGCTTGGGTCTAGGTGCCAAGAGTTGCCCATGCGGGAAAGATTATTATGGTGTAGGTCCAGGGCATACCAGGTTGGCTCCTATCCACTAACAACAAGAATGATACCTAAAAGTTGATCCATCAGGTAAGAAGACTTTAAGCCGTATTCTAACCGAGTTCTCAGTAAGTGTTCCAGCAGCTCTGAAGTTGAGCCAACTTTTGTCACTTTCCCCTCATGCATGCCCTATTTGTGAGAGGCACGACAAGCCCAGGGTGTGCCCAAGCTGTACCTTTGAAGCACATGCCAAGCACACTCTTTCCCTCGGAGGATTCTGGGCCCTGTAGTTTAAGGGCTGCTGGGACTTGTCCCTCTGCGAGGGGTAAACTACTGTGCAAAGAATCCTTTGAGGGAAAGAGTGTGCTTGGAATGTGCTTTAAAAGGTGTATTGGGCACACAGCCTCAGAAGAGGTGATATAGGAGACATTTAAACTGCTGCTGTGGCTGGTTTGCCCAGCCTTACAAGCGTAGCCAAGAGGTTGTGGGTTGTTTTTTGGGGTGGGTGGGAATATAGCCTAACAGGTAAACGTTAAGATATTTATTAGGCAGCTATGGATAACAGGCTGTCCTTAACGCAAGTAACTGCAGAGTCTTTGAGTTGTCAAATCACCAGCCAAATTTCCAAGGGCATTTTTGTTTAGGGCAGCCTTTGCCAACCTGGTGCTCTCTCCAGATGTTCTGGACTACAGCTCCCATCAGATAGCACAGGGCACTGGCTAGGGGCTGGTGGGAGTTGTAGTCTAAATATCTGGAGAGAACAAGGTTGGTGAATGTTTAGTACATCAAATCTACACACACACACACACACACACAGACTCCTCCCATCTCTCACCTTCAGGGGCTTCCAAAGCTTCACTGTGCCATCACCGCCAGCTACAGCCAAAATAAACTCTTTTTCCCCTGTGAAAAGGAAAAAAAGAAAAAGAAATGTACTAACAGAATGCTTATGAAGGCAGGGTAGAGGGCAAAAAGCAGGTCAGCTGTTCCAAGTGACAATACCCCTCACTCCCCAACTTTAAGGGCAATACTTTCCCACTTTGAAAATCTGTTTTCACATTTTTTTTCTTTAATTATGGCTATTTATAAAATCATATCTGACCAATAATAAAATTATTATTATTTACACATTCGCTAAAATCTTCCTCATCTAACTGGCAAATAAAACAGCCAACTTTCTCACAGGGAGGTGACTTTACAGGAACCAAAGAAAGGATTTCAGTCACGTAATTAAGCTAAGCTTCTTCAGAGAGGCCAAACTGCTCAGCTACCCACAGCCCCCTGTCAGACCTTGGGTATTCTTACATTACCAAGTTCAAAATTTGCTAGGCAGCTCAGATCTACAGTCTTGAAAGGGCTGCTTGCAATACCTTACTTGGACAGTGAACAATCTGAGCATTCAAGCTTCTACATATTCATGTGAACCTTAACCATATGCTCATCGAGAATAAATGCAAATATGCACATGGATTCATTTGTATCATACGGTCAAGTAATGGAGACCAGAATTTCAGAGCTCATTTCCCTTCCCCAGATTTTCAAAAAGGGGTGGCTGAAGTATCTTACGTGGCTCTCTGAAGCCTGAACAGTGGTTGGCCCGGTCAGGGTGAGCCAGGAAGCGAGTCATCTCCAGCCCCTGTCGGTTCCACGCCACCAGCATCCCATCCCTGCCCACGGAGAAGACATGTTCTTTCTGTCACAGGAACCAGAAAGAGTAGTGGTCAACAAGGGATGAACCAAGGCCATGCATATTTATCCAGAGAATGACTGCAACAAGCGTTCCATGCACAGAGTTAATCAGGGATGGGGAACCTCAGGGCCAGGGGCTGCATTCGGCCGTCGGATTCCTCCCTGCAGGCCGCACCCCTCACTTCACTGCCCCAACTGGTTTTTCCTGGACGGAACAGGCCCTTGCACTCTGATAGTGCTTCTTGCTTGCATGGATGGAGAAGGGGGCGTGGTGCGGGGAAAATTTACATTTGTTGCTCCATTCCACCACTAGCATGTGGCCCCAGGAAGCCTGACCAGAAAGGAATGTGGCCCCCAGGATGAAAAAAGGGTTTTTCTACCCCAGGCTGAAGGACTGGTTGTGTCAAAGGGGAGCCAAGGCAGTATAGGCCACAGAGACAAGATCAATAATAGAGTTGGGGAGACTAGAATGGACCTGGGAACAGCACTGTGGTTTTTTTTAATGGCATCCATAAGTCACTCAAGGCCAAACTATGCAACATGGTAAGCTGGACAAGAGATTCCTGCACTGACAGGGGCTGTACTAGATAAACCAGCTCCTGGTGTCTTCCAATGCTCTGATTTAACCTGTACAGCAGTGATTCTTTGTTTTTGCTATTTAACGTAAGGATTCGCTGTGGTGGCTGGTATCTGTGGGAAATTTCCTCCCAATGCAAATATGGCATTTTCCAAAAAAGGAGGGATTCTCTTCAGGAGGGGAAGAGAAGGCAACCTAGATAGGTTTTTCTCCCACCCACCGCCGTTGCTATTTGCAGCCTTCACCCACCCTGGTGCTCCCCAGAGTTTTTGGAGTACAACTCCCTCCAGCCCCACCCAGAAAAATATGCACATTAAAAGCAAACATGTCTTTAACGCAACATCTGGTTTGTCCCCTCAGGTGCCATTTCAGGCAGATGAAGAAGATGTTCTGTGACTTGCCGCCTCTTCATTTTAGAATCCACAAAGCCCAATCCAGCGTGCTTTGCAGAATTCAGGAAAGCATCTAGGGCCAAGGTAGAAAAATGAAGGACGAAGCCTCAGAAGGATTCTATTGCCTACCTCACTTGTGACACTGCATACTGGGCTTTGGTGGCCCAGGAATTCCTGGAGGCGCTGGCCAGTTTTGGGATCCCAGAGGCAGACAGTGCAGTCGTTGGAGCCAGTGAGCTGTTTGGGGAACAATGCAAAGGACAGGCAGGAAGTTAGAAATGTTGGGGTGTACACCAGAGGCTGCTAAATTTAGGAGACCTGCTGTGGGTGATACTCCCAACCACCTCAGTTTCCCCACTGGAGGATGACAGGAGGAATCAGATGTTCCAATTAATCAGCGGGCAAGTTATCACCAGGGTACCAAACACATCAAAGCCAGTATCAGCACCTAGCATCCTTGGGGCAGCTACCACCGTCCCAACACCCTGACAAGAGCCCTTCACTGGTGCCTGCTCCGAGGCCTGGGGATGCCAGAGAATTCAGAGGAACGTAGAAAAGGAAGTGAACAAATACTGCAATTCACATGTCTGCCTGTTGTGGGATTCATTCACGTTGTTTGGAAGTCCACAAAGGATATGTAATTGACGACTTTTTGCCATCATTTTGACACTCAAATAAATGTAAGTTACGTAAGTTATGTAAACAGTTTTGTAATTTATGTTTAACAGAGAACATGTAACATTTAGCAGAAACTAAACTGCAGTGTAATGGAAACAGTGACAAGTATGATGAATACAGGTCAGAACTGAAATCCCTGCCTTCTCCCATCCCTACTGGGCCGTCCTTTGAATCCAAATAATAAATGTCTACTATTGGCCCTGCTGGCTGCAACTGATGAGAGCTGGGAGTCCAAGACAACCCAAAAGCAGCTTGTTAGCTCCCCTTGTGCCCAAACACTAGCTTTCCTCCCCACTCACTGCATGCAGGATGAGCTACTGCAAAGAGCTGCTAGGTTAAATAGGTGGGTGCCCAGACCTGCCCTTTGGGAAGGGTGTAAGCTGGCTCTGTTTGGTCCTCCCCCCTCCATTTCTGGGATTCTTCGTGCATGAAAAGCCCACCTACCCACCCACTCTGTGCAGTGGCCGTCCAAACTCACCAACATGGGGCCTGCCCAGGCGCAGCAGGAGATCCAGTCCTGGTGGCAGAAAAGCATGGAGTGCCAGAGGGAAGGGGTCTTCTGGGACGGGTCCCTGACATCCCAGAGAAACACGGCCTGAAAACCGGAGCAGAACACAGTGAAAAAAATAAAATAAGAATCTACGTTTTGTTAACCAGTCTTTTGCCCTGTTCCTTACTCTGCTCCGCCTCCAAAAGCAGTATTTTTTTTTCACTTTCTGCCTTTTCATATCACATGGATGACCAACCTCTGGCTTGGAAGCCGAATGTGGCCCTCTAGGTTTTTCTGTGTGGCCCTCAGGACTCTCCTCGGGCCACTCCCACTCCATGTCCCTGCTCTGTACTGTCCCTTGAATACTTTTGCCTGGCTAGAATGTGTGTCACTGAACTCCGATAGTGCTGCTTGCTTGCCTGCATGTAGGAAGGGGTGGGGTGCAGACACTTGCCCAAGAGGCAAAATTGGTATCTGCTTACTTCTGGCCCTGCACATTACTGGCATGGGTCCCTCAAAAGGTTGCCCCAGAGGCAATGCAGCTCCTCAGGCTGAAAAAGGTTTCCAGCCTCTGTCACAGCATCTCCTCTGCCAAGACGTATGTTGCAAAGGATTCTGGGGCATCTCGTTTGGTGCACAGGCTTGCCCACTGAGATATTAGTTAGGCCAGCTGAGCCTCACAAATGCTCTGAGCGCATATCAACATCTATTCAAAGGTGTGCATTGCAAGGGGAAGATCAAGGAAGCTGCTCTGTGCCACCCCTGCTGGGCCTTGTGGAGGAGCCCTCTCCTCAAGACAAGGCTGCCTTACCCGGTCTTTGCCTCCTGTGGCAAGGTAGCGGCCGTCAAGGCTGAAGGCGCAGCATGTAACCCCCCCGGTGTGACCCCGCAGGACAGCAAGGGGCAGGATGTCAGCATCTGGAGCAGGATCCGTTGGTCTTAGAGTCTCTGAAAGCCACAGCTGGACAGTGAAATCCTCTAGAAAAGAGAAAAAGAATATGAGGGGGGAAATTCTGGTGAAAGAATGGATGCCTCAGACTGAGGGATCAGGAGGGGAGGCCTCCAGGACTCTATGTCTGACCCTCGGGACTCTACTCAGTCCTCACTGACCCAGATGGAAGACAGGGCTGTGCAGCCAGCTTCTCCTTTGCCATGGACACCCCTAACAACATGGCGACTGCAGCAAGCTGCTTCCGTCTAGGTCTCTGGCCTTGCTCTCCCCACAGACTTTGACAATGCAGGACCCTAGTTGCTCTGATAGAAGTTGCTCCACTTTCATGACCAGCCAAGTCACTGGGCCAGCAAAGAAAGCCAACTTTTTGAAGGCCTACTCTAGAAAGTGCAGAAGCAAGCCAGGGAGGGGCACCCATCTCTGAGGCACCAATCACTTCCTAGGCTCTGGAGAAATCTCAACACAAGTGGTTCTCGAGTAGGCTGGTATAGCCAGAATACAATGAGAGAGGGAGAGGAAGAGGGAGAAAAAAAGGAAGGAGGGAAGATAGGAAGCTCTTACCAAGAGTATTGGGTCCATCTAAACTCAATATAGACCTACAATGACTGAAAGTGGATCACCAAGGTTTTTCAGACGGGGGGAAAAACACAATGGGCCCACATGATAACTGGAGCCTAAGCCCAAAGCCCGCATCAGCTCTGCCTCTTACTACAAGCTTCCCTCTCTCCTTCCACTGTCATGCAGTTTGCAAGGCAAAAGAGAAGCTACTTAGGTCGTCTAACCCCCGCATTATCCAGCCCTGCAAACTTTCCCTTCCTTTCATCTACAGCTTCTGGCTGAAGCCCTAAGGAGAGGCAAGGATGGAGAAAGGCAAGCAACGTAACGCCTCCCACCAGGGGCTTCTTCTCCAAATCACCTGACACCGACGCCACCAGCTTCTCGAAGACGGCGAGGCCCGTCACGGCTCCTTTGTGGCCTTGCAGCTTACGGAGGCAAAGGCGGCTGTACTGGGAGGTGTTTGTGACGTACAGGGACCCGTCGCTGCTGCCCCCAACCAGGTGGAGGCTGTCCAGCCAGGCCAGGCTACAGAAAGCAACCCCCGTTGCACCACTGTGGGGCAGTGGAGCATCTAAGAGAGACAGAAATAAAATGGAAGAACTTGGGAACTCCAGGATAGAATTGCACCTGGGCAGCAATTCTTACTGGGGAACCAAGTAAGATGGGCAGCATATACATCATCATCATTATTATTATTATTAACACCAGGAACAGCAAATATGGTGCCCTTCAGATGTTGTTGGACTGCACCTCCCATATTGCCTGACCACCGGGCTGCTTTTGCCAAGGCTGATGGGAGTGGAAATCCAACAACATATGGGAGGCCGCAGGGTTTCGTCGAGGATTCAAATGGCTTAAGGAGACAAATGCAAAACGTACGCCAAAGTTGTGTGAAGACCCGGAGTTCTCCCGAATGGTGCCCCACAGCAAAGCGGCTGCAATCGGGATTGGCTGCAGTACACAAAGCTGGGGAGGAGGCTCCTGACCGCAAGGTACTCCACAGTTGCCCCTGGTGACCTGCCCAAAGTTGGACCTGCAAGAAGAAGAAGAGTTTGGATTTGATATCCCGCTTTATCACTACCCGAAGGAGTCTCAAAGCGGCTAACAATCTCCTTTCCCTTCCTCCCCCACAACAAACACTCTGTGAGGTGAGTGGGGCTGAGAGACTTCAGAGAAGTGTGATTAGCCCAAGGTCACCCAGCAGCTGCATGTGGAGGAGTGGGGAATCGAACCCAGTTCACCAGATTACGAGTCCACCACTCTTAACCACTACACCACACTGGCTCTCAGTGTGCAACTCAGAACGCACAAACTCAGTTATGCTAGGCACAAAGACATGCACACATCATACTGAGAAGAGATCCCTCCTGCAATGTTAACACACTCTCTCTCTTCAGTGGCCGCATCCACACTGTTTAAAGCATTATTATCCCACTTAAACACTTCAGGGGTCCCTTCCAACTCCGTAATTCTGTGATTCTACAAGGTGTGACCGGAAAATTCAGTGAATGGTCACAGAAATCAGACAGCGAGAAATATTTGAATGTACATGCCTTACAGGCCTTCAATGTAGAACCCCTCTGATACTATGCTCCGTTGACAACGTCCGTAGAACTGTTGGAAGCTTCTGGAGAAGTCCTCTTTTCGTACTGCTTTCAGTTCCCTCATCACAGCACTTTGGACATGTGAAATGTTGGAAAATCTGTGCCCTTTCAGTGCAGATTTCAGTTTTGGAAAAAGAAAGAAATCCAGTGGGGCCAGATCAGGAGAGTATGGAGGGTGGGACAACTCAGTAACCTCAGTGATGATTTCACGTGGAATAAGCAATTCTTTCGCCATCATTTGGACGGACAAATGTCAATCCCGCATCAATAACTCACAAACTCTGTCGACATTTGCCGGCGTTCTGCTCGTCGACGGTCTGCCAGACTGAGGGTCATCTTTGATGGTTTGCCGCCCTTCATAGAAATGCTTAAACCACTCACACACTGTCTGTCGAGTTACAGCTTCCTCTCCATACACAATTGTGAGCATTTTGTGGGTTTCCGATGCTGATTGTAAGTTCGAATATTTCTCGCTGTCTGACTTCTGTGGCCATTCACCGAACTTTCGGGTCACACCTTGTATGAACAGTCCTAGCTTCCCTGCTGCCCTCCGGAAGTACAGTGGTGCCCCGCAAGACGAATGCCTCGCAAGACGGAAAACCCGCTAGACGAAAGGGTGTTCCGTTTTGGAGGTGCTTCGCAGGACGAATTTGCTATGGGCTTGCTTCGCAAGACGAAAATGCCTTGCGATTCCTGGGGGTTTTTTCCCTCCCCCCTTTTCCCAAGCCCCTAAGCCGCTTAACAGCTGTTCGCTAAGCCGCTTAACAGCTGTTCGCTAAGCCGCTTAACAGCTGATCTAAGCCGCTAATAGCCTTTTAGCACCAATCCGCTAATCCCTTAAACCTTTAATAGCCGCTAATAGCCTTTTAGCAGCTAATCCGCTAATCCCTTAAGCCTTTAATAGCCGCTAAGCCGCTAATAGCACTAATAGCGCTAATCCGCTAATGGGCTTGCTTCGCAAGACAAAAAAAACCACAAGACGAAGAGACTCGCGGAACGGATTCTTTTCGTCTTGCGAGGCACCACTGTATTCTGAGAACTGTAGTTTGTTAAGAGTGACCACGCCATGGAGCTACAATTCCCAAGATTCTGGAAAGGATACACCATAGTTGTCAACCGTCCCTTATTTGGTGGGAAACTCCCTTATCCCAGTGCCGTGTCCCGCTGCTGTCCCGGACTGATGATGTCCCTTAAATTTCCTGGGTTTCATGCTCGCCCGGCTCGGGAGGGAAGCAGCGGCTCGGGGTCTTCCGCCTCAAGAGAGCGTGCGTGCGCACGAGCTGCCGCGTCTCCGTCTCTCCCTTTCCCCCCTCAGGGGCGTGTCGTAAGGAGACGGGTGGTGGCAGGCGAGCAGGCAGCCCCTCTCTTGCGAGACTTCTGCCTCACTGCCAGGGGAAGCCGGAGGCGGCAGCGGCGGCTGAGGAGGCGGCCTGAGGGAGGAGGAAGAGGAGGGGATGGGGAGGGATGCAGAAGGGCGGCGCTTCAGTGGCCGTCGCGGCGCAACAACAGCCTCATGCCGGGCTCGTGGATGGCATGGGCGAGAATCTCTCTCCCTCCCTCTCGGGTGGGGAAGGGCCGATGGAACTCACAAACTAAGCAAAATCCCTTATTTTGGCTGCTGATCCCTTATTTTTGAGGCTGCTGGTCCCTTATTTTCAAATCTGTAAGTTGACAGCTATGGGATACACCCAACTCTCAGTATATTTCTTCCCAACATTCCACCCATTCCCAATCAATACAAAATTGATTCCCAATCAATACAAAATAATAATAATAATAATAATAATAATACCACCTTGCAATCTTCTCCTGCTGTGAGCAGTTCGCCCCCTGGGAGGAACAGAGCAACAGAGACGCAACCCGAGTGACTTGAGAATGTTTTCAAGACAACAGCCTCCTGCCACGACCAGAGATGGACAGATCCCATCAGGGTTCCTGCTGCCAAAACATTTCCAGCCGAGGAGAAGGAAATGGAATGGATGGAGGCATCGTGGCCTTTCATCACCTGTAAGGGGAAAGTGGAGTCAAGAAAGCTGCTCCGTTCCGTAGGAGGTGCATCAAGATGGGGAACCTGTGACTCTGCAGATGTGGCTGGAGTGCAACTCTCATCGGCCCCCTCTGCCAGCAGAGGCAATGGATCAGGTGAGTTGTGGTTGTCAGAAGTGAAACAGCAGGGATGCTTTAATTTGTAACTTAAAGGTTAATTCTGTTATCAATAAGACAGCTAACCAGGTATGGAAGGGGCTTAGCAAAGTGGTATGATTTGAGGTATCACATGCTCTGATTGGCTGTGTAGTTCTGAGAGAGTTTTCCCCTGTATATTTGGCTGAATGTCTCCCTATTTTCTGTTTCTCAAATTATATGCTGCTTTGTTCATTTTCCTCAGTCAAGTGTTATCAGGACTTTTCTCTCCAGACTCCAGCTGTGTTATTTAAATGACTTTGTTAATAGGAGTTCTGCAACATCTGAAGATCACAGATTCTCCCATCTCTGAAATAGACTAAATCTGAAAGCTCCCTCTGTTTTGATTGTCTTGATCTCTTTAACCCACCCCTAACCAACTGAATCATATTTAGAGTATTTCCCCCTTCCTCACCGAGGTCACACTCATCTCATTAGCATCCAGGACGGTGACAGTTCTGTCCCACCCTCCGGTAGCGACCAACTGACCCTCGGGGTGAAAGGCCACACAGTTCAAAGGACACAAGCAGTCTCGTTCATGTGTCAGCTGACCATGAGTAGATTCCCAGAGCTGAAAAAAGAAAATTACAAACAAGTGTTATCGCTACTACATACTAAAAGGATTCCTTCCCTGTTAAAAAATAAAAGTGTCACTACTGTCAATCCATAAATTTTCCCTGTCCCCTTAAGGAAGCATTCTGTAACCACTTGCACATGAAAGAATTTGCCCCCGCATCCATACCTTGATAATGCAAGTAAACTGCTGGCAGAGCTACAATCCCAGAGTGGTTTATCAATCAATCCACCTTCCCAGGGGACTCTGGAAATTGTAGCTCTGTGAGGTGTATAGGGGTCTCCTAACAACTCTCAGCACTCTTAAACTAGTTACCAGAATTCTTCAACTTTTCAAACTAGTGCTCTAGCATGTGGCCTTTGTCAAAATGGCCATCATCCCCCTCAAGGCTGGGACACAAACAAGTTGGAAAGAAAAGTTTGGAAGAGAGCAAATACCTTGAGGTGGCCATCCAGGGAGACAGTCGCGAGCAGCTTGCAGCCAGCGTTGGTGCAGCAGTCCGTGATTTGGGTCTTATGGGCATCTGTGCCCATGAGTCTAAACATCCCATGAGCAAAACAGAAAGAAGAACATGTCACTTAAAGGTGGCACCCAGCTGAGCTAGTCAAGCAACATTAAGCCAGAAGCAGGACGGAAGATACTGGAAAAATTAAGAATTAGCAAATTAGCTACAGTGGCCATTTTGGATTCAGTTATCCTCAGGTCTTGCTTGCAAACTTCCCAGAGCCATTCATCTATTTGGTCAATGTGGAGAACAGGAGGCTGGACTTGGGCCTGACCCAGGAATGCTCTCCTCAAAATTTCTATCCCACTCTAATGAATGAATAAATAAAAATAAATACATTTTAAGCAGCCTTAGCCCAGTATCCCTGAAAGAGCATCTCCACCCCCATCGTTCAGCCTGGACACTGAGGTCCAGCTTTGAAGGCCTTCTGGCGGTTCCCTCACTGTGAGAAGCAAAGTTACAGGGAACCAGGCAGAGGGCCTTCTTGGTAGTGGCACCCACCCTGTGGAATGCCCTCCCATCAGATGTCAAAGAAACAAACAACTATCTGACTTTTAGAAGACATCTAAAGGAAGCCCTCTTTAGGGAAGATTTTCATGTTTGATGTCTTATCATGTTTTTAATATTCTGTTGGGAGCCACCCAGAGTGGCTGGGGAAACCCAGACTGGTGGGCAGGGTATAATAAAATTATCATTATTATCACCATCAAATCCTTGGGTATACAGGAATGTTTTTAAACACCATCTGGATGTTGATAACAGAAAGAAAAACACACGTCATGAGGGAAGAAACTTGCAACATACATTGTTCTTGGGTCTGCCATTAATTGGTACGTGGACTGCCAGATCCTTGTCAGGAACATCTCAATCTGGGTGCCCTGCCTGCTGTTCCAGCACTACAAATCCATGGGAGACATTTCCCTCCAGCCAACCTCATGTCAGACCACCGCTGCTCATTTTGCCTCACAGGTAAATAACGAGCAGCCGTCACCATCTGTGCTATGGAGCCATCTCAGACCACCATTTTGGACAGGCTTACCTGCACCCTTCCCTCAGGCTCCACAGCTCCAAGCGTCCGTTGAAGGCCCCGAGGCAGACTGTTACCTCCGACAGGAACTCACAGGCTGAGATCCCATCACAAGCACTCAGCAAGGACTTCAGTTCCTAGGTATTTGGGGAAGGGATGTGGGGCACGTCAGAACTTCAGAACAGTCTTTGTAAACCATCACACACACACAAGTCAATCAAGCTCCTGGGCTCACAGGTAGAAAATGCAGACGGTCCCAGCATTCCCTGGCTGGGAATGCCACTGTCTGAAGCCCTGAATAACTGCAGCCCATCAAGTGCAGACAAGATGGACCGGTGGTTTTTATGTTCTCCACAAAGTGGCAATTTAGGCCTGGCAGCTACTTGGTGTGTGTTATGTGAGGGGGAGCTATTAAGTGGGACACATCAAACCAGGTTTTTACCTGCCCAGTCTCTACATCCAGGAAGTGCAGGATTCCATCAGCAGTGCCCACAGCAGCCAGCTTTCCAGAAGGGGCAATGGAGACACAGGAAGGAGTGGCAGGCAGGCTCAGGACAAGGCTGTTGGCATCAGAGGTGGGGGGCGGGGGGGGGGGGAGAAGCAAAACAAGATCCATGAGTCTTACAGAAAAAGGAAACGATGAAGTACAGCAAATACTTTGCAGAATTACCTGTTGGTCTTCTGAGCTTCCTGGGGCTTGTTACCCCATTTCAGGATAGGCCTCCCGTTGTCAATAAGCTCATTCATAGCCTGAACACACAGCGACGAGCCGTGCGGTTCGTTGGCTGCCTGCTGCAGAAGCAGCAGAGGATTCTGGGAAAGCAGCCCCATGTTTCTTTGCAGGAAGGCCCGGAAGGTCCTCACAGTCTCATCGACCTCCAAGTCAGACGCAGACTCTGAAAAGGCCAAATAATCCTTTTTCAACGGAGGCGGACTGGATGAATTCATATCTCAGTATGTCCATCTGACCTGAAATGACCCTTTGCGTTTCCACAGTGCTGCCTTGCATTCTGGACCAGGCCAGGAGCAGCTTTGCCAATACCCAGCCTGCAAATTTCTCATCTCGGTCAGGAAGAGAGCAGATTAGTCTCCACACCTCTAATCCAACAGGGGGCAATGGCACCTTATGAACTGCTACCCCCATTCCAGCCACTAAGGGGCATCAGTGGCTCACCATAGAGTGCGTAGGCCTCAGAGAGGCTGTGGAGGAGACCCAGCCGGACGTGAGCGCTCACAAAGCTCAGGTCCGTCAGCAGAGAACCCAGCACTTCAAAGTTTTCACTTTGGGCCTAATGGACGAGAGAGTTGTGGTTTAAGAAGGCATCTGCAGAAATCACAAATTTACTTGACAGTGCTAGGCACTAAGCTAATAATAACCGCATTTAAAAAGACTGGGTGACTGGAATAGGTAGGTTGAGGACCGAAATTCCTTCCACAATGGAGAGCGATGATTGCTTTTAAAGGGTTTATGTTGCCGCACACCACTCTCAGGTTTTGCAAGAGGGTGGCATACAAATAATTTTGATAAATAAACGGGAGGATGTTCATTTCGCTGAAGGATACAGTTCAGATCCACACCTCCATACAACAGCTCTATTCTCAAGTCTCTCCACCCCACCTCCCCAATCTTGAGATCTA
This sequence comes from Podarcis tiliguerta, assembly GCF_965153285.1. Taxonomy (NCBI): domain Eukaryota; kingdom Metazoa; phylum Chordata; class Lepidosauria; order Squamata; family Lacertidae; genus Podarcis; species Podarcis tiliguerta. The sequence goes on along the minus strand of NC_139546.1, from coordinate 40,333,105 downwards.
CAGCTGCAATCAAAATCATTCAACTCCCATTGCAAATCAGGTTTATTATCAATATTTACAGACTTTGAGCTGTTTCCAATGAGAAAATCAAACAAAAGCATCAATGAAATAGCTCAACACAGCAGATGCTTCAAGTGGCTTCCCTAAATTCAGCTGAAAATGCAACTTATACTGGCTTCTCCAGTCTCAATATTATTCAACATGGCCTCCTAGTTCCCCAGTCGTCAATGGCTAGCAGAGTCGTCACTTACCATGTGATAGGGAAGGGCCATCAAAGCCTCTGCCTCACAGTTCTGGTTCCAGGAATCATCCAAGCCTACCAGTTTCCACCAATGAGCTGTAAGAAAAAAGAGATCCGAGACAACAGCTCTATTAGCGCCCACTACAGGCCACTTGGCTGAACTGCAACACCCCTTGCTGACCTATTGAGCCGGCTGCGACCTAGAGATTGGTTGGAGTACTACCAAGGTCTGCTGAAAGGTGGCACATTTCAACCCACTGATTAAAAAAAGAAAGAAACAGCCAAAAACCAATAATTCCATAGTACCAAAAAGGTGAGAAGGGTTACCTGCCAAGAGCATATGAGCTGTGTAGTCCAAGCCTGAATTCTTCAGATAGCGCCGTTCTACTGCCATCCGCAAGGGGGCGCTGGAGAGATGCAGCCGAGAGCCTGAAGGCCCTGAGGGGGAGCCACATGCCCCAAGCAAGCTGTGGGGTGACAGCAGAGAGTGATAAACCCAGTGCTCCCCAAAAACAGAACCAGGATTTTTTGCTCTCAAAAACTACATAGGGCCAAGGATGGGAGCCCAAGTCGCAACTCCCCAATGACAGGAATAATAATAATAATAATAATAATAATAATAATAATAAATTTGTTGTTGTTGTTGTTGTTATCCCACCCCTCAAAGAAGCATCCATTTCTCGAGAATATTCTCCAAAAGATTATTCTGGGGAATTTAATATCGCTACTCACCCCCTCAGGCTCCGCAGGAAGTCAAAGAAGGGGGCCATGGGATGGCTCCTGGCTTGTCTTTCGACACAGATGGCGTGTTCCATGGTGAAGTCAGTCCCATTCAGGTCCTTCAAGTCAGCAAGGATGGTGTAGAGATCTCGCTCCATTAGACCTGCAGAGGATCACGACCACAGTCATCTATCTAAGAGTAGGCCCAGGGGCGGGGGAATCTGCGCCCTCCAGGGCTATGATTCCCAGCATCCCCCAACAACTGGCCTGATGTAGATCAAGTGCCACTGGAACCTGAATAGCTCAGTTGGTTAAAGCATGGTGCTGGTAATGCCAAGGTTGCAAGTTCGATCCCCGCATGAGACAGCTGCATATTCCTACATTGCTGGGGGTCACGCTAGGTGACCATCAGAGTCCCTTCTCAACTCTACAATTCTATGACATTGTATCCAAGCCTCCCCAAAAAACCATTTTTTAGTTAGTGGGGATAAGGGGGAAGATCAGCCTGCCCCTTACCTATCAGTGAGAGACACAGCTGTAGGAGGGACCAGGCTTCTCCCCTCCCTGACAGAAGGAACACTCAGATCCAACTGGACGTTGCCTACTCTGGGGTTGTAGAGCTGAAGAGAAACATGGCCTGGCCTCATGCATCAACCAGAGGACTATGTAGCCTGTAAGCTACTCTGAGAATTATTTAACTGGAAGGCAGGCCATCAGATAAATATAATCAGAAACACTGGCCATCTCTGCCTCAGATACATCACAGTAAGGCCCTGCCGACTGGTTTGGGTGGGTGTGGGTGTGTTGCGGGTGGATTTTGCTGATAATAGTGCATTAGTGGTGATTTACGGCGGACCGTCCAAACATCATCCTGCTTTTGTTTGTCATTCTACATTGCTTCCCAAGCCTGGACACTGAGGTCCAGCTCTGAGGGCCTTCTGGCGGTTGCCTCACTGCGAGAAGTGAAGTTACAGGGATCCAGGCAGAGGGCCTTCTGGGTAGTGGTGCCCACCCTGTGGAACGCCCTCCCATCAGAGGTTGAGGAGACAAAAAACTATGCAACCTTTAGAAGAAATCCAAAGGCAGCCCTGTATCAGGAAGTTTTTAACGTTATAGGTATTATTATTATTATTATTATTATTATTATTATTATTATTATGCATTGGAAGCTGTCCAGAATGGCTGGGACAACCCAGCCAAATGGTGACGAGGGTGAATCCATTGCTGAAGTCTAGAGGGGTACTCTTGTGCTATAGTGCAACAGAAGCACAATAACCCACCCCCTCCCCTGTCACATCTGTGGTATTTGAAAAGTTGGAAGGATTTCAGAGTGGAAACAAATCAATGTGTCTTCCCTGAAATATTTACAGGTAGAGGAATTATCGAAAGCAGACAATCACCCAGAGACCATCACAACACAAATCATCACAAATGGCACCAAGGAAAGGATATCTGGTGTGGCCCTCACAGGCCCAATAGGCTCTGGTCTGTGCCCAATGTCAACGTTGAATTTCCCCATCGCGTGGGACTTACCGTCTCTGCTGGCCCAGAGACACACGAGGGCAACAGAAACCATCTCCTCCCCATGATCTTGCTCCAGGCAGCCCAGCAGATGCTGCAGCAGCAAAGGAAGTGAGACAGGCAGTTTCTGGATCCTCTCCGAGAGCTTGTGGATAAGGGGGGGGGGAGGGGGAAGGAGAAGAAACAGATGATCCAACTGTGCAGAAAGACCCTTGAGGTCTGGAGCCATGCGATGCCTTGTCACTCCTCCTCCCCAACCCATGATCCATCTCAACAGCTGCCTCACCTTCTCATACAGGGCAAAGAGCCGCAGGTCCTGAGTCAGCAGGGTCAGGTACAGAGGTTGCCGGGAGCCTCGTTTCAGGAGCACCAGCCGCATCTGTAGGGAAACAGGCGGAATCAAGAGTCTCAAAGCGTCCTCTACTTGGGCAGGGGGACGACCTCAGGCCCCAGCCCCCCCCCCCAAAAGCAGCTCCCAAGCCTTTCTATTTATCCCTTGGGGCCTTTACCAGCCCCTCCGGCTGTTTTTGCCTAGCTAAAATGTGTGCTTCAACTCCAATAATGCCCTTTGTTTGCCTACAGAAAGGAACGTGTGATTGTGTGAATGAACCAGCCTACTATACAACATGTAAAATTTACAGCTGTTGCTCCGCCCACTTTCCCCGCCCACCAGTGGCATGTGGGCCCCCAGGAGACTGTGCAGGTAGTGATGCGGCCCTTGAATCTAAAAAAGGCTCGCCATTTACGTTCCAATCACTGGAGTAATTGATCATTGGAGTGGAAAGCGGAGAAGCACGGGCACAACATTTTAGTACGTTCTACCCCAACCATCCCTCCAGGGAGCCCCCTTTTATCCTCGCAACCATCCTCGTGGAGAGACAGTGGCTAGCCCCAACGTCACCCAGAGAGTTACATGGCAGGGTCGGGATTTGAATCCAGGACTCGGTAGTTCTCCAGCCACTACTAGGCCATCCTCTGGCTCTGAATAGCCCAGGAAAACCACTCCTTTTCTTCCCTGCTTCTTTCTCATTAATAATCAGGAAGAAACACAGGTGGAGCAACAAGCAAAGACCAACCACTTCACAGCTGATCTGGAACCTGCACTGAGATATAAGTGGTGCTCAAGAGTCAACACGGTGCAAAGAGTGAAATTCTGCATGTGTTTTACCCCTGTTACATGGGGGAAAGCAAGCAAGCACTAGACTTTCATTAGAACAGCATCCTTCCTTCTCTTTAACCCCAACACATGCATTTCTTTCCAAAACCATACCAGGAATTGCTCACATGTTTTCAGTTCCATGAGGACTAGTAACTTAATCAAAAGGAAAAGGCTGAACAGCCCTGGACATGGAATCCTACAACTGATATTTAAATCCCACACTTGTGCAGATTAGTCCAGGTCCCAGAATTTACACAGCTTGCTTATACCTTTCCAGACCACACCATCAAATAATTCAACCCCCAAACACAACATTTTATTTTCCCATTTACTTGGTTGTTGAAAGCCGACTCCTCCAACTTTTTGCCATACGAGGCCAGGTCTTTGCGGACCATGGCAACTCGGTCAGGGGGGTCCAGAGGTCCAAGGGGAACGGAGAAGGCATCCTTCCGCCGCTTGAGAGACCCAAGGAGTACAGATTCCTCAGAGACGCTGAGGACAAGGCTGACTCGCTGCAGGGAGAGTCAGAGAAAAGACAGAAGGTTCATGCAAAGAGCACGTGCAAGGGAACTATGGGCCATCATCTGTATGTGGCTGGTGGGAAAGGATGCATGCTATATTCACACACAGGTGAGGGTAGATGTAAAGCTCACCTGGGGCAGCTCCTCGGGCAGCCAATCAGAAACCAGCTGCCCACCGGCCGTGTAGGTAAGGTCAGCGCCATCCACCAAAACCACCAGAGATTGGCGTCGCTTCAAAGACAGGGCCACAGAATGGAGGAGGGAGTCAAACTGGCCAACCAGCCCCCTGAAAGGAAACAGAGCAGCCTTCTTATTCTCTTACGCGGAAGCTTGCAGGTGAAGCAACGTCACCCCTGATAAACCAGGCTCCTCAAAATGGCCGCCATGCTAACCTGTAGCTTTTGGGTGGGGCTGGAGGATGCGCCAGCAATTTCCTCAGCTGGGCACACAGGTGGCCCAACATGACCTGGGCTTCGGCCTGATCGGGCCGGGCTTGGGCGAAGTGGGTCACGACGTGGTAACTGGGAGTAGGGTCCTCTTTCTGCTGCGGGGCCTTTGCTTTGAGCACCTGGGAAAGGGCCGCCTGAGGTAAAAGGAAGACAGCAGAAGAGGAGGATTCAGCAACAGGTCCGAGCCGAGCCAAATCAGGCCTGACCAGTGTCGGCCCCATAACTCATTCTCCTAGCTTTTATTCCCTGCTAATATTGACAAACAGCAGTGTCTGGCAGTAAATGAAAAGAAACCATGCAGAGTCAAAGATCCACAGTAAAAGAAAAACTTTACTGAGGCAAAAACTTCGTTCCATACAATGCACAAGCAGAGTAAGAGAGCAAAGAGATAAAGCAGCTTGCTGAGTCCAGGAATTTATCTCTCTTGGTTCCACGTGACCCTGAGTTAGTCGAAACAATATGAAGCTTCCAGAGTCTTCCAGTACATTCCAGAATCTTCTATAAACTTCCAGCAGTTTCTAGTAGTTTCTGCCCTCAAATACCTTAGTCGTGACAAATATGTGCTTTCCGTGGGTTGAGGAAGTCACTATTCCCTCAGCTCTCAGGTTTATTAATTCATTTATATCTCAGCCTTTCCTTCAAGCAGCTCAAGGTGATAAATATGAGTTTTCCCCTCCCTACTTTATCCTCACAACAACCCTGTGAAGTAGAGGTTAGGCCAAAAGACAAGAGGGAGAGAAGGGGATGACTGACCCAAAGTCAACCCAGTGAACTTTCAGGGCCAAGTGCAGGATTTGAACTCTGGTCTGTGAGGTCCTAGTCCAACCCTCTTAAACACTGACCTTATTTTGATGAAAGCTTTACTGCTGCTTGAAAAGAGTGGCAGAGCTGTAAAACCCAACAGCTATTAACGTTCCCTACTGCAAGCATCCCAGTGGAATGATCCTGCAAACAGCATGCTGTCATTCCCAGGGACAATGTCAGTAAACAAAAAATTAATTTAATTTAAAAGGTAGCTAACCACACCAGCAGATTCTAGTCAGCCAGCATGCCTGCCTTTGCTAAGCCATTCCGCTCCAGTTCCTCTATCAACCCAGTCTCCACTCCATCCCCAACCCCAACCCAGCATTCAATGAACGTGCTCAGTTCTTGTTAAGACATTTTGAGGTCCTCCCCTTCAGCATTTTTTGGTTTATTGTTCTTAAAGTCTCATTTTTTTGTACTACCGCAAACCAAGGCATTTCCCCAACCCTGCGAATGTATCTCCTTGGTGCATGGATGGTGTTCTGGCTACCTACACACTTTGAGAATCGAGTTCACTATTAGAATCTAGTGGCTCCTTCCCACCTCCAAATCTTGCTTCCTTGACTTACCAGGAAGACAGTCTTCCCTTGGCCAGGCTCTCCGCTCACAACACAGAGCTTTCCTCCACGCAGCTGGGCAGCCACAGCATGGACGAGTTTCGCCCGGGCACAAAACCTCCTCTGCTGCAACTCTTGGAAAGAGTCTTGCAGGCCAACTTCTTCCTCCTTTTCTGGTTCGTCATCGGCCAGAGTAGAGCCATCTCCCTGAGGGGGTAAGCAGGGATGGGAATGATGAGAAAGGCAGACAGGCACCCAAGGGTGGTTGGTTTAAAAACAAACACCTGTGGTTTCAGACTGCAGTGTTTTAAAAATGAAATAAAAATTTGCAAGAGTGGTTGATGTTCTTCACTGTGCTTCTGAAAAGCCTCCATTACATTTCTCTCTTTACTCATTTAGTCCATCCCCCTGCAATGCAGGAAAGCTTTCACCTAACATGGACTGGAACTCATGACCTTGAGATCAAAACGTATTATATTTCTTGCTGGAGGGCATGTTGTTGTTGATGTTGGGAAGGGGGATATTGGGGAACTCTTCCCACTCCATAAACTCACCATTACAGAGAATGTTTGTAGACATAACTGCTGGGAACAAGCTTCCCTCTACGCAAAAAGTCCGTTAAGAAAAAAACCAAACACGCTTGCCCAGTCTTTGCTTTTTTCAGTCCTTACCTCTATAAACTGGCACCGGAGGCATTCCCATACATCCTGCAGTACCTTGACACCGAAATCCTCAAGCCCCTTGACGTACGGCCTGCCCTGGGCTACCCCGCCCCATTGACAAACGTATCTAAAACAGAAGAAGAAGAGAGAACCCACAAATAATGAAAACGTTTGCGGAAGGGTTATGGGATCTCTCACTGCCCCCACCAATATCACCTTCCCATCACCTGCTACATGAAGCCAGGCTGCCATGATTCTCAATGCTCTCCTTCAGGTCTCCCAGCCGGCGCTTGGCCTCCTCTGTCTCAGCCATGAAATCCGCCCTCCACGTTTCTGGCACGGAGCTGCCAAGAGTGACAGAGGAGCAAAGAGACACTAGATTATGACAGACCACAATTCTGAATGAAAGGGAAACCCACATTCTGTGAGATTTGCTTTCAAGATTCATGTTTTCGAAAGAACCTGGGTGTTTGGGTTGAAAAGCCAAAGCTGGACAACCAAGAAGTTTGGATACGAGTTATACATATATGCATATACAGTCGTACCTTGGTTCTTGAACGCCCCAGAACTCGTACGTTTTGGCTCCCAAACAATAGAAAATTGGAAGTGCGTATTCTGGCTTTTGAACTTTCTTTTGGAAGCCGACTGTCCAATGGGATTTGTCGGCTTCTGATTGGCTGCAGGAGCTTCCAGCAGCCAAGCAGAAGCTGTGCTTTGGAAGTCAAATGGACTTCTGGAACTGATTCCATTCGACTTCTGAAGTACAACTGTGTTTATTGGGGGGCGGGTTATGGAGGGCTGAGAGAGCTTGTTGCTGTTATTGATATTGTTGTATCTTTAGTTTTAGATCTTATGATTTACGTGGAAATTGTTTCCATCTAGTTGTGTACGTTTTGATTTGTTTTAATGTTTATGACTTCTGCTATGTTTGTAATTATGTAATTTTGTAATTATGTAACTCTTGCCATGTTGTAAGCTGCCTTGAGTGTAGTTGCAACTATGGAAAGGCGGCATACAAACAAAATGATAATGATGATGACTATAGTCCATTGTCCCTCCTGCGCCATGCCTTCCTACAAAGGAACTGGTCAGGAAACCAGTTTGCTTTGCAATAAACATGTACTGGTTCAGTCTCCCTTTTATGATGAGAGTTGCTTGTGATCAGCAATTCTACAGTCACACCATATATGCAATTTAACAATGGAAGGGAAATTTGTCACCCCGATTATTTCAGTTGTCTTTCACTCTCTTCTTGTGGGCCTGCAGCTAGAGGAATCTCAGGCCATGTTACAAATCAGATTTAACATCTTTCCAAACCATTTTGTGGCTTTGCTTGTACGTACCATGCTTGCATACCAAGGGATACTGGGAAAATGTGATTCTGCAAGCACATGCAAAAGAAGAGATAACCAAGAGAGACAAGGAGGCCAGTGAATTAAATTCTCAGCACTCTCACTAGAGTTGCAATCCTCTGAGGCTAGCACAAACAGCATAGCTATAACCAGAGTGTATGTTTGGAGCAGAGGTGTTGTCACAGTACAGTACTGTACTATGGAGGGAGTGGAGCTTCAGGACCCTGGACAGCTCCTTGCCTCCCAGCAGAAGCACTAAAAATGGTATGCACAAGTGTGTTTTTAATGTCCATAACGTATGCCAGATGTAAAGCTTGAGTGTTGTAGTGGAGACAGAGTAAGATCAGGGAAACATGGGATTCAAATCCCCACTCAACCACAATGCCAGTTGCTATCTCTCGCCCAGACCTACTTTGCAGGGCTGTTATGAAGATTTTGAACTTGGTACCCAGAGTAGAGAAGAGAAGGCCTGAGGGGCCCACAAAAACTTACTAAGAAGAATAATAATAAGAATTTGGATTTGATATCCTGCTTTATCACTACCCCAAGGAGTCTCAAAGCGGCTAACAATCTCCTTTCCCTTCCTCCCCCACAACAAACACACTGTGAGGTGAGTGAGGCTGGGAGACTTCAGAGAAGTGTGACTAGCCCAAGGTCACCCAGCAGCTGCATGTGGAGGAACGGAGACGCGAACCCAGTTCACCAGATTACGAGTCTACTGCTCTTAACACCCCCCCCCCAATTTTTCTGATCCCTTCCCCCACTGGTCTACACATCTCTAATCCCGATGTCCTTAGAGAAACAGGGTAAATGAATAAAATCAAGGTTCTGTTAAGCACAACTCACAGGAAGACAAAAAGGGAGGGATCAGAGGAACACAGCCCCATCCACAAGCCCAGTCCTACAGTTTCACCAGATGCTCACACAATTCAAAGCATTTTGTCTACAGCTAACAAAGAAGACTAGAGATCTGACGGGCTTACTTTACTCAAAAGAAACACATGAATCTTCAGGATGCGCAATTCTCCTCCAGAATGCCAAATTTCAGCCCAGCGTGGCATCTGGAAAATGTTGCACCAAAACCAAGTGCCCTTTCCATTGGGATCAGCAAATAACCTGAGTTGGAAAGTACCCCGAGGGTCATCTAATCCAACCCCCTCTGCAATGCAGGAATCTTTCGCCCAACATGGAACTGGAACCCATGACCCTGAGATTAAGAGTCTCATGCTCTGCCGACTGAGCTGTAAAGCAGAATGGAAGTATTGGTGCTTTGTGCAGTAACTATTATAGGTTATGACAGGTTAACATTAAGCTACACTACATTGGAAATATTTTAAAACACAATGCTTTACTCAAGAAAGTCTGGCTGCCGGAGGTAGAAGAAGCTCCTGGATGGTGCAGCAGGGTTCTCACAACCGTTCAGGAACTGAACCACCTCCAGCTCAGTGATGGAGCGGCCCGCTGGGTAAGACTTCACCTGCGGAGACGACATACAAGCTTTGCAACTCTCAACTTCAAGGACTCCTTAGGGCCGTTTTGAGGTCATCTTTTCTTTGACTGCATTCTTGCTCTTCTAATGTCAGTTCTCCCTCACATCCTCTTCCCCTTCCCATTGAGGTTTAGTTGGATTCAGAGTTCTCTGCCTGCTAGCACAAGGGTGGGTTCCAATGTGCAACAGCTGCGCTTGCACGAAATAATCGAACAACAGGCTGTGCAAAGTTAACAGCAACCTGCGTATGCATTCTCTCGTGTGAGAATGTTCCACTGGAGCAATACATTTTCACAGTGGAACAAGTACAGTGGTGCCTTGCAAGACGAAAAGAATCCGTTCCGTGAGTCTCTTCGTCTAGCGGTTTTTTCGTCTTGCAAAGCAAGCCCATTAGCGGATTAGCAGATTAGAGCTATTAGCGGCTATTAAGGGTTTAAGGGATTAGCGGATTAGCTGCTAAAAGGCTATTAGCAGCTTAGTGCCTTAGAAAAAGGGGGTGGGGAGCGAAAAAAACCCCCCAGGAATCGCAAGACATTTTCGTCTTGCGAAGCAAGCTCATAGAGAAATTCGTCCTGCAAAACACCTCCAAAACGGAAAACCCTTTTGTCTAGCGGGTTTTCCACCTTGCAAGGCATTCCGTCTTGTGGGGCACCACTGTATCCCCTTAAGTGACTTTAATATAGAGCTGCGTTAGAAACAACCCTAAGTCTCCTAGGGCAGCAAATTCATTTAAAAAAAATATTTATCCTTGCAAGGTGTTATATCCATTGACAGTATTCCCTTTGATAGGGAATACTGAGAAGGTTGCTAACAGAATGAGGGAAGCAGGGACACTCCATGAGAGATCCGCATCTTTTGCCTCTTCCTTGCCGACTGTTCCCATTCCACACGGTCATTCGAAAACTAACTAAGAATTGATACCAGAGTTTACTTACTGTATTTTTCCATCTACAAGACGTCCCCATGTACAAGACGCCCTCTATTTTGGGGGACTCAGATTTAAGAAAATGGGGGGAGATGACCCAGAGTATAAGATGCCCCCTAATTTTTGACATTATTTTTTAGGGGGGGGGGACCTAGTTTTATACACGGAAAAATACGGTGGTTCCTTCTCCCTCTCCAAATTAGTATTCTTTCTGTGCCATGCCTTTTTTAAGATTGCAAGGCTAAGAACAGGGAGTGTATTCTTTTCACAGATCTGTAAGCTATGCTGGGGAATACCATTCAGGAACAGAAATACACATACTCATGGGGCGAGCAACAAAATTCCTATCTATGAAAAGGAGAAAACTGCTAACCATACTGTGCCCGTTTTGTTTCGGAAGGAATGATTCCTCCTGGGTCCTAAGTGCTACTGAGCTGCACTAGAACTGGCTAACTCACAGTCTCTTCACTCACCCACTCAAAATGGGGCTCATCTGGCAAGGAATACTCCGTAGGGACGTGGCCATAACGCTCCCCAAGGATCCCAATGAACAGCTTACTCCGACAGACCTCTGACAAGCAGAGCTCCAGCTGCCTAGAGAGAGATAATGAACCTTTGGAACATCTGTGTGCTGACCCTCCAATCCCACCACTGCCCTCCTAAATGCATTTATGGGAGACAGAGTTACACAGGGAAGAAAAACAGGTCAAGGTGTTCTGACAGAACTCCCATAATGCCTTGCTTCCAACGCACAGACAATTTTGCTGCTGTGTTTTCTTTATTCGCTCAGTCAATAGGGGAAAGGCCACAGTCCAGTGGTAGGGCACCTGTTTTGTGTGCAGAAGGCCCCAAGTTCAACCCTGGCATCTCCAGGTAGGGCTGGGAGAGACTTCCTGCCCCAAACCCTGGAGAGCTGCTGCCAAGTCAGTGTAGACTGTACTAAGCTAGAGGACCAAAGGTGTGGCTCAGTATAAGGCAGCTTCCCATGTCACTTTTCCAAAGAACAAATTTGAAAAGATCCCCCCAACTGCACAAGAGAAATTACAGACATGAGACTGGGGGTGGCAATTGCAGGCATCAGGCTCCGGCCCAAACATTAGGCAAAGTGATGCAGCTGCCTCAGGCAGAAGCAAAGAAGGACTGGAGGAGCAGAACTGTATGTGCCACATGGGCTGCTCTCTACCCTGTAAGTTAGGTGACTACCCTCCAAGTGTAGTCAAAGGGTGCGGTGCTACACTAAAATTCAACTATCAGACAAGCTGACTTAGAACTGAGGAAGTCTGGAGCACCCCCAAATAACCCTGGTCTTTCCCCTCCTCTCCTCATACTTGTTCTGCTGGCTCTCGTGCTCAGTGATCCCCCAGCGGAGGTCGATGTCCTCTATCGCCAGGCAGAATTGGGCTGCCCGGGCTCGTAGCTCAGGGAAGACGGAGCGGATCAGCAGGTCCCGTTCGCCATGCATGTCACGGAAGGTGGAGGAGACAAAAATCTTGACGGAGCGCCACCTGTGAGGGAAATGATGCAGGATACAAAAGCAGTCATAACCCTGAGAGGTCTAAGCACCACACAGGCCCACTCAGCCATTTTGATCAGGCAGGTGCCTTCACTGTACAGTCGTACCTTGGAAATAAAACGGAATCCATTCCGGATGTCTGTTTGACTTCCAAAACATTTGGGAACCAAGGTGCGGCTTCCGATTGGCTGCAGCAAGCTCCTGCAGCCAATCGGAAGCCATGGAAGCCCTGTCAAATGTTCGGCTTCCAAAAAATAGTTTGCAAACCAGAAGAGTCACTTCTGGGTTTGCGGCGTTCAGGAGCCAAAACGTTTGAAAACTAATCTGTTCAAAAACCAAGGTACGACTGTATTGTTTATGCTGCCTGCTAAATACGTTTTTGTTTAACCTATTCAGTTTGTAGAATGTAGACTGGCGTTTTAATGCGGATTTTAACTTATTGTTGATTTTAATTTTTTTGGATGTTTTAAATAGTTGTTTTTAACCTGCTATTCCTTCTGTGAACAGCTTTGAAGTTGCTGTTGTTGTTGTTTTTTACAATCACGCAGTATATAAATTTTACGAAGCTCCACTTGTAGGGCACCCCAGGTCCTCTCTCATAAACCTCAGTGCACAGTCACCTGCTCTTGGGGGGTGGTATCAAGGAGGCAACCCCAGTTTCCACCTCAGCCGCCACCGCCCTCTGCTTCTTGGGCAGGCCATGGAGCTCGTCAGCCTTCCCAACATGCTCTATGAACCGGGAGTTGCCACATTCAGCCATGAACCTACAAAATACAGAAAGGGGTTACTAATCCAGCACAAAATGCAAAAAAAACCTCCAAAATGAACAAGGTGCTTCTCAGGTTTCTGTTTCCATGGCTGGCTGCATGCCAAAGTGCTAGTAGCCACCAGCCATCAAAGCTCATAAACACACACTTTAAAAAATCATTTTCTGGCTTTCAGCGACCATTTGCAGAATTAATTCTCGGCTATCCAAAGGAACAAAGACGGAGGAAGTTCACTCAGTAAATACACATTGGTAAATAGTGTCCTGCCAACCAGCAGTTCTTCTGCATTTGCTCAGTTCTGAGACTCACCTGAGCACTTGCTCATTGAACCCACTTATCACAACATTCCTGGAACCGGAAGTACTTGGATTCCTAAAATTGGATAGGGGAAGGAACAGCACTCAGTAAAGTTTATGGGGTGTGTTCCACCAGACCCCGCATGCTTCCCCCCCCCACTCTCTTTGTAATGCTCCAAACCCAGGCAGAGCTCTAAAAAATAAAAACAAAAGTGGGAAATGCAAGTACCGTATATTTCTGTGTATAAGACGAGGTTATTTTATTGGGGAAAAATACTAAAAAATTGGGGTCGTCTTATACACGGATGGTGCTGGGATGGGATGGGCGATTGGTGGGTGCCTCGAGATTGTCAGTGGCATTTAGGGGGGTGAATGGTGGCTGCGGCAAGGCCTGTTTGCGATTTGCCGCTGTGGCAACCAGGCGTGGGATTGTTGGCTGCTGGCTTCGTGGATGCGTGCGATTGGCAGCGGCGGTTTGGCGGGTGAGCAATTGTCGGCAATCCCCCCCCCCAAGCTCAACAACTGTGGGCAATCTCCCCCCCCCCAAGAAATCTCAACAACTGTGGGCAATCTTCCCCCACTTCTCAATTTTGAGTCCCCAGAAACAGGGGTTGTGTTATACACGGAAAAATATGGTATATTAATGGGAAGTTGCCTACTACATAAGGGCAGAAAATATTTCAATAAGTGACTTCATTAGTTAGCAAATAGTTTGAGATACAATTAAACAATGATAGAATTAAACAACTGATTGATTGATTGATTGAATGAATGAAATTAAAAATGACTGATTTTTCTATGTTTTTAGCAGTTCCTGTAAGATGTCTTGAGCCCGTCGGGGGAAAGGCATGGTATAGATAAATATATAATAATTATCTTCAAAGAAGGGTTGTAGCTCTCTCTACCAAGGCAGGGGGCAGGGGAGAGACAGCGATATAGGGGGGAAAGCTCCTATTGGCCAGTAATGCACATGAAGAACTTGGATACATTTACTTAAGAACGTGTTGCTATCACTCTTCCCAAGAGCACTGGATTAAGTGGATGGGATTGGGAAAGACTAATAGCTGAAACAGGCTTCCAAAGCTAAGCAGGGTATGTTATGGTTTCAAAACGGATGGGGGAACCACATGTTGAGATTCCTGCATTGCGGGGGGGGGCTGAACTAGATGATCCTTAGGGTCCCCCCATCCAACCCTACTGTTCTACGATTGATTCTATGCACCGGATCAGTATAAGGCAACTTTCCTAGTCCCCACGACTTCTCCCCTACTTACGCTGCATTTGCACAGACATTGACAAAGAGGCAGTCGGGGGACACATGGTGGCGATACAGCCAAAGGGCAGAGCCAAGGAGCGGGACGTGGGGCTCAGCGCTCAGAAGAAGAATTCTGTCCACCTGGTGTGGGAAAAACGAGAAGCAATAAAGCAGGAGTCAGGAACTTGTAGGAAACCAGAAACCCCATTTTCAGCAGCCCGAAGCAAATCGCCTGAGCGCATGGCTAATCCCCACAGGGCCTCCCCCATTAACCGGAGGCGTTCACTGGTGAACTGAAATGAAATCATTCAGCCGCTGCGCTCTGCAAAACCATGGAAAGCTCGGAGGAGTTGGGACCCCAGACCGAGGCTCTCTGTTGCCGAAGGAGATGCACAGATCTGCCTAACACTACCCCAGAAGAGCGTCGTCTATGGTTCATTGCATCAGGGCCACACCACCCCCTCGCTGTCACTGCCCAAAGGGTCATCATTCTACAGCCCAGCATGCTCTTTCCAAAAGAGGACAGCCTTGGGGAAGCTCACTGCACAAGGGCTGTATCATTCCTTAAGTCAGAGGGGGGCTGCCCTCTCAGCACTGTTCATAAATCTTTGGATCCCCACCTCCTGCCATTTATACAGGCTGCCCAACAACATCATTCGCTGGGCACATCACAAGTGGCAGAAGAATAAAGCAGAGCTTTAACACGCAAAAACAAAGCCCAAAAGGAGCTCCTTTCAAAGGAAGGATATAAATTTGATCAATGAATGGAAGTGTAACGCTTTTTTAACCCAAAGAGAGAAATGTAAGTCCTCGTATGAAGAGGACCCCAAATTATTTTTAAATACCTAGGTGAATAAATGGCTCTTCTCCTAGCACTAAAAGCACACACTAATGTCTGGTGTGGTACAAGGTAGCTTCAGATGCAACAATTTAAAAAGCACCCGTCATTAAAGCGAGCAGCATGTTTTATTATATACGTTATAAAAATTGCAAATGGCAGACTCCATCCAAGAAGATTCATTTGCTGGCAATACTAAAAGCTTTGTATTGTTGCCTGGAAGAGACACTGTGCATTATGGTTTCAATGTGCGTCACCTTTCAGAGATTTTAGCTCTGAAAGGCTGCATATACGCATTTGAAATAAACGAATTCCAACACTGTTTGCTGTAACAGATATAAGGCAAAGGTAAAGGGACCCCGGACCATTAGGTCCAGTCATGACCGACTCTGGGGTTGCGGCGCTCATCTCGCTTTATTGGCCAAGGGAGCCGGCGTACAGCTTCTGGGTCATGTGGCCAGCATGACTCAGCCGCTTCTGGCGAACCAGAGTAGTGCACAGAAATGCCGTTTACCTTCCCACCGGAGCGGTACCTATTTATCTGCTTGCACTTTGACGTGCTTTCGAACTGCTAGGTTGGCAGGAGTTGGGACAGAGCAACAGGAGCTCACCCTGTCACGGGGATTCGAACCACCAACCTTCTGATCGGCAACTCCTAGGTTTAACCCACAGCGCCACCAGCGTAGAACAAATATACATACCACTTAAAAACAAAATGAAGGACTGCTCTATTGAGTCGTCTTCAAATTCAAATCTATTAGCTAACCCCTTCTTTTCATTCTTAAGGTAGCCACCCAAATAAAGAGGTTGTGGTCAATTAATTCATCCACAGTGCAAGCCCAGAGGCTCACCTTTTGGCGACGAGCGATGAGGTCCATTATGACGTCTCTGACTCTGTGGTCCTCTTCGTAGTTGTAGTATGCATTCTAGAAGTGGAAGCAAACAAAACAGGCACAGTGAGCGGGTGCAGAAAGCCCCAGATTCAAGCCTCAGCATCTCTAGGTAGGGCTGGGAGAGACACCTCCCGCCCGCCTCCCCATCTGAAAGGACAACCTGAGCTAGATGGAACAATGGTCTGGGGGCTCAGTGTTAAGAATTGCTTCTTGGGTCCCTGAGGCAAGGCCTGTTGCGTCTAGAAGCAGCAGGCAAGCCTTCCTTGTCAGAAAAGGGAAACCCAACTGAAAAAGACTCACACACAGGAAATACTGCAAGCACAAAGTCCCATGATGTCATATAATGGCCCCCCCCCCATTATATGGGGGCAATAAAAACATACATTGCAAAACCAGCACAGACGGAGTGCTTTTTGAGGACTCCTGTGCACATTTTTTTTTGTTTAAAAAATAGTTTTATTAAAATGTATGTGCGTTGTCTCTATTATCAGGTCATAAGAGTTTCTACAGATCTGTTACATTCAATGTGAGACATTAATGCTGTGTACAGTACAAAGTTGGGGGAGAAGAGGAGGGGAGAGGGGGGAAGGGAAGTTGACTAAACTTTTGGTTGGGTCAGAGGGTCACCCTTGGGCCAACCTTCCACATGCTGCACAAAAGCAGTCGTGGTGTCCAAAACAAAAAACAAAAACCCAGGTGCGCGCGCGCACACACACACACACACACACATGAGAGAGAGAGAGGGAGAGGGAGAGGGAGAGAGACTGTCCTCTTTCTCAACTAATTTGCATCTATTTTTTCTTTTTTAAACATTGTTCAGGTGCTATGCTAAGTGGTGGCATTTTGCCCAGGGGGCGGGGAAACAAAACAAAAAAGGGAGGCTGCAACAGGTGCCTGAGGTTTGTCATCCCTCCTTTTTAAAAAAAAAAAAAAAAAACTTTTTAAAAAAGTATTTTTTAAAACACTTCCTCTTTGCAAGCTCACAACTCAGCTCTGTTTTAAATTTATCCCTTGTGATCTGGGATGCAAAGTTCATAAAGAGCATCCCCTTGAGAAACGGAAAATGCCAGGTAAGTATGGAAAGGGGTAGGGAGATGTGACCGATTCACTCCCATATTATGATTTGCTTAATTCTATTTAGCATGAGGCGGTTGCAGCTCAGTGGCAGAACACATGCTTGGCGTGCAGAAGGTCCCAGGTTCCACCCTGGGCTCTCCCAGAAGGGCTAGGAGAGGACCCTCTCTGAATTTATATCTGCCAATCAGCAGGTAGATCGATGGGCTGACTCAGTTTCCTATCTTCCTCATCTGTTATGATTCAGGACCTGGGGTAAGGAAGAGGACTAAGTCTGCCTTGGGAAGTCACACCCTTGGACCAGGAAAATGAACTCCACACAGACCCCAATTCCAGGTCTTACCAAATCTCGCAGAGCTTGCACATCCGTCAGCACAGAGCCCGTCATGGCAGCAGGCCTGAATTCTTGTCCTTCGTAGCTGAAGAGAATCTGGGCTTCCTCTGACGCAAAATGCACCATGGAACCCAACAGCATGGCCACGTCCAGCTTCTGGAGGAGAGACAGTAAGTCTTTCCTTTAAAAATATATATGCAAAGCTCTAGTCCCTTTGAAGGCCTCCCTTATGGAGAAGCAGTCGTCTCAACATGCCCAATATTCGTTTGGCTCTAATGTGGAAAAAGCCAAGCCGCTTCCAGGTGATCTGTTCACTGATCACCCACATTTATTTGCTTCTGAGGAGTTTAGACTACATCGTGTCAAGCAACTAAGGAGCGCTTATTCCACACTTCCCTTGTCACACAAGGATTTTAGGGTGGGGGAGGCGAATCGAAGCAGGTCTGCAACACTCCAAATCTACTTTAATTGCTGGTATTGGTACGTGACTGAATCCCACCTAAAAGCAGCTGCAGTCTGGAAGCAACCCTCAATTATCCTAGATATAATTATATCTGCCAGAGGCAAGCTCAAATCACCAGTGGATTTGCCAGGAAGAAATTTCAGGAGGCCGTTTTACATGTTATAATCTTGCAGCTTCTAGACACAGGTTTTATAATTAAGGGACTGGCAGGAACCATCTTGCTGCAGAAACTGGCCTCTGAGCTGGTGTTGTGTGAAAAATAAGAAGTTTTTTAGCCTACTGGAAAATTCTCTTTTACTGACCAGAGGATTTTAATACTCATCAACCAACATTACCTTTTCCTGTACAGCGGGTGTTTCATTCTTTAATTATTATTTTCTTTTATTAACAATAACAAAAATGTAACAACTGAGGTTTACAACTGTTTTAAAAATTAGGTTACAAGCCACTATCTCCATTTATTTTTAAGTCAAACAAGGGGGTACAAATACTAAAACAAATAATAAATAGTTGAAGATTAAATGAATTGAACATACAGTTCCTGCAAACAACTGGTACATTTTGCTGAAAATCTGGCAGTACCGGGGGGGGGGGGGTGGCATGGCAGGGCTGTTGTCATATTATTAGGGCAAGAAGCTGAAGTGCGAGAAGCCCCATCAGTATTGGCATCCCGCAGGCTCCTGAAGACACACCTGTTCAGCCAAGCAGTTGCCCGAACTTGGGATTTCTTAATGTTTTACCTGATTTGTCATGCTTTTAAACTAGTTCATTTACACATTTTAAACTAAAGATGTTTTAATGCTCTGATGAATTGGTATTATGTATTTCAATCAGGTATGGGTTTTAGGATTGATTTTACATTTGTAAACCGCTTTAGAAGCCATTCGGTATAAAAGCGGCATACAAATGAATTAAGATCCGAAGCCAATGACAAGCAGAGTCAACTAGTTAAAGGTTTCCCCTCCCCTCCTGAGTTCTATGAGGGCAATACAGAGTACTCAGAAGGAAGATGGCAGCCAGGGACACCCTCTGGGCTGGTTTTAAGAAAGGAAATAGGCAGGTGGGGGCCAAGCGAGGTTGGCAAGGAAGTGTCCCATTCACCCTAATGCAGCTCCTGTTATGGAACAAGTCAACAGGGAAGGGAAAACAGAGAGAAAGGTTGCTTTTAAGATGAACAAACCGTAAGGGGGAGGGAGGCCCGTCCAGTGTCATCCTGCCCATTGGTGCTGGGGCAGCAGAGACCCTGGGCCTTCACGTAGGGCTGATACATGTCTGAGTTTTTTATCAGGATGAGGGTGCGGCCAGGGATGGGGGGCAGATTGTGCCGAACGGCAATGTGGATTGCTTTCTCCAGAGCCTCCTGGTAGCGTTGCAGGAGAGCGTGGCTGCAGCGAATCTCTCTGTAAAGGAAGACGAACAAATGAACACACACACATGCCAGTCAACACCTGTGCCACCGCTGCAATGATGGAAGCTTCCCCTGTAGTATTTTGCAGCAAAGTGAGATGTAGTGGTTTTTTTATTTAAAAAAGTAGGTGAAATATATAATCAACCTTGAATGTATCTATTAACAAAAAAAGGACAATAGCCATGCCACAGTGCTCTTCACTCCAAGTACCCCGCCATATCAGATCTCACATCCACATCTATTCCGGCATCCTGTTCTCACCGTGGCTGATCAGATGCCCACTGGATAGTTAAAGTCCAGTCAAAGGCGACTATGGGGTTGCGGCGCTCATCTCGCTTTCAGGCCGAGGGAGCCGGCGTTTGTCCACAGACAGCTTTCCAGGTCATGTGGCCAGCATGACTAAACCGCTTCTGGCACAACAGAACACCGTAACAGAAACCAGAGCAGTGCACGGAAATGCCATTTACCTTCCCGCCGCAGCGGTACCTATTCATCTATTTGCACTGGCGTGCTTTCAAACTGCTAGGTTGGCAGGAGCTGGGACAGAGGAATGGGAGCTCACCCCATCACAGGGATTTGAACTGCTGACCTTCCGATCGGCAAGCCCAAGAAGCTCAGTGGTTTAGACCACAGCGACCCACGCACAAAACCCCTCTCCCCTCCTATAATTCCCAGCAACTGCTATCCAGAGGTATACTTCTTCCAACAGTGAAGGGAGTAACATAGCATTATCCCCCTCCAGGATTTGTCTAATCCTGTTGATAGCGAAAAATGAAACTCCCATATTCCATTGCAATGCATCTCTGGGTCAAAGATGCTGGAGACAAAAGGCCCCGCCTCCAAGCATCTCGGAAGCATCTGATTGGCCGAGCAGGATGCTGGGCAAGAGTGACATTTTGCCTCCTTGTGGAAGCACATACTTCCCCTCTTCCTTCCCTGCACTTCTGATGTGAACAGTCCGCCTCTCACTTCTCACCACACAGCCAGCCCCATCTCTACCTGGCCTTCAGGAGTTTCCTCTTCTCGCGCTTCACCATACTGAAGATAACAGGGATCTCCAGACACCCACGCAGGCTTCGCCGTGTCCAAGATAGCGATGACCTCCCATAGGAGATGTTCAGCCCATGTCGGTGTATGATCTTTAGGATTATGTCTTTGTTGCTAGGGAAGGGGGTCTCTGTAGGGAAGGGGAAAAGAGGGGGCTGGTAAGGTGTTTATCCCAGCCAGCAACTTCCAGCCCACCCGCTCCCTTCGAAGGCTGCTGCAAATTTGTACAACCTACAGAAAACCTAGCTGCCCTTGCTGTCATACTAATTCACCCACCCCACACAGGTGCCTTGAAAGTCACTCAGCTAAACTCCTTCATCAATCCCTTCTGCTGTTCTCACTTTCATAGAAGTCCCCCTCGCCATCAACCTTCCCTCTCTGCTATTTTCCTTGTGCCGCAGTCAGATCACCGACACCTGAGGCCAGCAGTGATAGAATGCATTTCATATCTAGGGTGTTGTTGTTTAGTCATGTCCGACTCTTCATGACCCCATGGACCAGAGCACGCCAGGCTTCCACTGCCTCCCGCAGTTTGGTCAAACTCATGCTGGTAGCTTCGAGAACACTGTCCAACCATCTCGTCCTCTGTCGTCCCCTTCTCCTTGTGCCCTCCATCTTTCCCAACATCAGGGTCTTTTCCAGGGAGTCTTCTCTTCTCATGAGGTGGCCAAAATACTGGAGCCTCAGCTTCATGATCTGTCCTTCCAGTGAGCACTCAGGGCTGATTTCCTCAAGAATGGATAGGTTTGATCTTCTTGCAGTCCATTGGGGAAGCCTTATTCAGGCTGAGGGACAGTCCAATACACAGCCCAAGGGCCGCATGCAGCCTTGAGTACTTCATTGGCGGCCCTCAGCAACATTTCACACACACCCAGCCCTTGCACTGCCTTCCCAAAGCTAGGTAAGCAAGCCGCTAGGCTTTGGGAAGGAGGCGTGAGGGCTCTGACAGGGTCCTAGCAGAGTCCGGTGCCTCACGTATCCAGCTCTGGGAAGGCAGCACAATAGCTGGAAGGGCATCAAATTTGGGGCTCGCTTTCTCCCACCCACCCCACAAGTGCAACAAGGCAGTGTGCAGGCCATGGGTTCTGTGCCAAAGTACTGTTGTGGACCGCTTGGTATGCAAAGCTGGACTGCCCTGTTACAGGGCCTACATGCCAGTGGCCCCTGGTGGCAGAGGCAGAAGTGGGAGGAGCAACGGAAAGGACCATTACTTTTGTACTGTAGGCTACATGACAGCCATGCAGAAGTCAGGTTTACACACACACAAACTTCCTGGGCAAGGCAAGAGGTACCAGCATAGCCTAAGGTCATATTCCAGTCAGGCAAATGCACTCGAGGCGAGTGTAGGACAGAGCTGCTGGTGGGTGTGGCCTGGAGAGAGTCCCTGAGGGCCAAACAGAGAGGCCTGGAGGGCCTCCCCCCCTGTTTTCTATCCAATTCCCACTGGTGCCTTTCAAAAATGCCCTCTAGTGCAACCTGGGTAGTGTGCAGGCCTTACCCGCCTCTCCGAGTTCATTTTCCAGATCTTTCAGGACCTTGAAGGCCGAAAGGAACCGGAAAGGGAGCTGCCTGCTGCGAATGACGGATTCCTGGGAGGGGCAGAAAAATGTCAACAGGAGAAGCAAGGGCAGTGAGGGTGGGAAATGAACAGATTAAATCAATGCACTGCGCATTGAAGTTGCTATTACAACCGAGGTACTGAAAATTAAAGCTGTCCTTCATCAGGGGCAGATTTTGCTGTCGTGCCAATAGTTCCCTCCTCCCCCCCCCAAATACTTCAACATTTCTTCCATAGGTGCAAATGGAAGCCATACTCTCGTTGCAACACAAGAATGGTCAAAGCACCAAGGCAAAAACAAAAACAAAACAGCGCTCAGACACGGAGCTCTAAAGCACATACCTATGTCTAGAAACGTGGCAGAAAAGGGACGAGAAGCTTGAGATTCAGGTAGCAAGTGACCTTTCTCTAGGAAAGAACCTGGAGAGTTTAACCCCGTAATCCCGGGTTAGAAAGACAAATCCCCTGAGCACCTTCCTAAGCTGCTGTTAAAAAATAAAAGCTGTACAAGGGCCGTACCTTGTCCTCCAGGCGCTTCAACAGCCGCATGTGGTGTCGATCACTGACCCCGGTCCGCAAGATGTTGCGCAGATTCCGCAGCATGGCCATGAAAGGCAGCTTCCCTGCATCTGTAAAAGGCCAACAGGGACTCAAACTTTGGGCCAAAGTCAGAACTCTGCACCAACACGGGAATAATTTTGAGGGCTGCATGCAGCACATCCCTCCCCCTCATGCTGAAGCTGTTAGGATATTTCCGTTCCACCTTAAAAGGGAGCAGGATGTTTGTGTCACAGCCTGCGCATTTCCTGTCTCACAGGATGTTTCTGTTATGTCTTTGCTTTCGTTTCTCTCTCTCTGCCGGAACTCTCAAGCAGGCAGTCATGTTTATCTTTGTTCTGATCAACGCTGAATAAACTTGTAAATCATGCTCTCCTGGGTGCATCTTTTGCTGTGCGTTATCTGCTGATAAGAGCGTGCATCGGCTCTGGAATGTCAGAAGCTATTTCTGGAGCTCCTGTCGCTAATTGCTGATACTGCGTGTCTATGGGAGATCGATGGACGTCCGGAGATGACGTGGAGTTATGATGGACTTTGTCTCCCTGGCAGTATCCCAACAGAGATTTTCTGCAACCTAGAGCCTAGTTAACATTCAAGATTTGGAGGGTTCCCCAATTTTGAAACCAGGCCAACGTTTTCACATCGCGGAAGGCATGCTCCTTCTACAGGCAGAATCCTAGCGGTCTGGTGGTAAGGAGAAAACCAACATACTTATTTAGAGCATTTGTACCTCACTGTTCAACCAAAATGGTTCCCAGAACAGCATATAAGCAATCAAGAACGAGCAAAAGGGGGGAAGCAGACAAGGCGGCGGGGAGGAGAGAACAGCTGCTGATTCTTGAAAATTAAATCGTATTTCTATATCATGCCTGGCTGGAACAGAAGCAACTGAGGGTCTGGGGGAAGCTGGATGGAGCTGGTCTGCTCAGCAGACCCAACTGAACCGAGTCCTGCTTCTCCCACAAAAACGTATGTCAGCGAACAAAATAACTGTTTTCTTCACTTGCCACAGGTGTGAACTGGGATATTGGGGCACCACTTTTAAGCAGATGGGGAAACAACCACAACAAAAATCAACTTCTCTCTCACACCTACCAATCAGCTCTTCCCAGGCCTTGGCCTTGTTCCCCAATTGGCTGAGGTCCCGCTCCCAGGTTTGAGGCTTCGGCAGCCTCATGCGAGTGCCAGCAAGGCTGGAGTCCCAGGGGCCGGGGAGGCGACTTCGCGAGAAGGCATTTAAATCCGAGGGGTACCTGGAGAGTTCAAGCAAGAGGAGGAGATTTAGGGTGAAGGTGGGCTGGCTGAAGGCTGATTTGAGGCCCACTGGTGAATCATGGCCCATGTGGATCACTTAGTACGTGCTGATTGCTGGAATTCTTGCAAAATGATTTATTAGCTCAACCGTGAAATTTAACAGGCTAGGTGGGTTTGTCAAACTAAGCTTTATTTTTATTTTTTAATTGTCATGCATGCCTCTGCTTCCACTGCAAGCCTGACACTGCTCTGGGGCTCAAGAGCGCCATCTAGGATGCAGTTCAACAACCAGCCGAAGCATTCCGTCAGCTGACTCCCTCTGAGGGCCAATCGCTGCCCACCAGGCCCTATAAAAGCCCCATCCTCAGAATCTGATGTTCAGTCCAAGCCTTTCGGAAGGAATGCGTTCAGTAGCAGAGCACCCCTTTTAACATTCGGAAGGTCCACAGGTTCAATCCCTGGCAACTCCAGATGAAGTAGTAGTAGTAGTAATAATATTATTATTATTATTATTATTATTAATTTATTATTTCTACCCCGCCCATCTGGCTGGTTTCCCCAGCCACTCTGAGCGGCTTCCAACAGAACACTAAAATACAATAACCTATTAAACATTAAAAACTTCCCTAAACAGGGCCGCCTTCAGTTGTCTTTTAAAAGTAAAATAGTTGTTTATTGCCTTGACATCTGTTGGGAGGGCATTCCACAGGGCAGGCACCACTACCGAGAAGGCCCTCTGCCTGGTTCCCTGTAACTTGGCTTCTCGCAGCGAGGGAACCGCCAGAAGGCCCTCGGCGCTGGACCTCAGTGTCCGGGCAGAACGATGGCGGTGGAGACGCTCCTTCAGGTATACTGGACTGAGGCCGTTTAAATCAGGTGGAAAGAAACTCCTGCCCAAAAGCTTGCAAGAGCCACTGCCAGACAGAGCAGAGAATACATAGGCCTTACCTGCTCACACTTCAGAAACCGAAAGGCTACCATTGGCCAGGAGGAGGGCGGATTCAATGCTACCCAGGAAGCCTCACCTGCGTCCCAGGACACTCATTACAAGCTGGGCCGGCTCAGAGATGTGAAGGCGCTGGATCAAAGCCTTTAGGGAGAAGAGGTCCTTAGTGGCTGCTGGACACACCTTTTCCAACTCCTCTTCAAACTGGTGGGAAGAAGAAGAAGAAGAAGAGTTTGGATTTGATATCCCGCCTTTCACTCCCTTTAAGGAGTCTCAAAGCGGCTAACATTCTCCTTTCCCTTCCTCCCCCACAACAAACACTCTGTGAGGTGAGTGGGGCTGAGAGACTTCAAAGAAGTGTGATTGGCCCAAGGTCACCCAGCAGCTGCATGTGGAGGAGCGGAGACGCGAACCCGGTTCCACAGATTACGTGACTACCGCTCTTAACCACTACACCACACTGGCTCTTCCCACACTGGCTCTTCCCACACTGGGAAGCAATTGACAAGAGGACTAAGAAATCTCAAAAGCCACTTTGCATCTTCAGGGAAGTTTTGAAAGCCCTTTCCTTGAAGACAGGAGACCTCAACGCAACACTTCAGAGTTTTCTAGCCCTGAGCTCTACACAATTAGAGACTTTAGTGTTAGGAAGGGAACGTGGTACCCAGGACAACACTTTCCTCTGCTCCCCCAGGTATGTCTCACCTTCCTCTGGAGCAATCTGGCTTTTCTTGCAAATAATGTGCTCCGGCCAGGCCAATGCTCTTCCCAGTGAGAAGCTCTTGGCTCTTGCTGAGGAAACAAAATGAACAAGCATTAGCCACAAACAAACACTGCAGGGTCCCTAGGCCAGCTACACATCACAAATACACCTGGTACTACAGATATGCCCCAATATGGATAAGCTTCTATAAGCATGGTGTCTGCATTTTACAGTTTCTGCCGCTCAAAGCTCACAAAGCAGAAGATAAATGCCCGATTGGAGTCTTCACCAAGAAAGAAAGAAAGAAAGAAAGAAAGAAAGAAAGAAAGAAAGAAAGAGGTACAGGGTTAGATACAAGGGAACAAGACATTTCTGTACATTTTTCCAAAAGAAGAATTTGTCATGTTCCACATGAAGATTTTTTCAATGAGCAATTCCTGCATCTAATAAATAATAATAATAATAATTTATTATTTGTACTCCGCCCATCTGGCTGGGTTTCCCCAGCCACTCTGGGCGGCTTCCACAGAAACCAAAATACACTAAAATATCACACATTAAAAACTTCCCTGAACAGGGCTGCCTTAAGATGTCTTCTGAATGTCAGGTAGTTGTTTATCGCTTTGACATCTGATGGGAGGACGTTCCGCAGGGTGGGTGCCACTACCAAGAAGGCCCTCTGCCTGGTTCCCTGTAGCTTTGCTTCTCGCAATGAGAGAACCACCAGAAGGCCCTCGGTGCTGGACCTCAGCGTCCGGGCAGAACGATGGGGGTGGAGACGCTCCTTCAGGAGTATCTATAGATTAGTTCTTTCCAAACCAAAAAACAAGACCTTTGCATATTTAGCCCTATAACCACTTCCTGGCCCTGGGCTCAAAACCTCTCAACTCATCCAGCCCAGTGATGCAAGCTCTGTCCCCACCCAACCATCAAAATTGCAGCTCGCTTCCCTCACACTAAGAGTATTCCCTGCTACAGAAACCTTCCTCCAAGCCGTTAGAATGTTTCTGAACACTTCGTGGTATCAGCTCATGTTTAGCCTATATTAGAAAGTACAAAGATGATCAGGAACTCTGAAATCAAAGCACCCACCTTCCTGGGTTTCTGCCGACGGTTTCTCTTCCCCTGGCTCTTGCGGTTATTGTATTTGGCCAACTGGTACATGTCAAACTGCCGGAACTTATCAGCCATTGCAGCACGAAGGCAGCAGGGCATTGGAGCCAGAGCTTTTCCTTCCCCTGCTAGGCTCTGCATTGCAAGAGAAAAATAATAGCACCATGTGATCACCAGGATGAGAAACAGTTCTGCATCCTGGATTACCGCTG
Organism: Podarcis tiliguerta; assembly: GCF_965153285.1. NCBI lineage: Eukaryota > Metazoa > Chordata > Lepidosauria > Squamata > Lacertidae > Podarcis > Podarcis tiliguerta. The sequence continues at coordinate 40,306,473 of NC_139546.1, read as the reverse complement.
GAACTCTCTGCTACAGGATTTTGTGCGGGCATTCTCTCCTTACCTGATAGAGTTTGGCCACCTCCTTCCAGTCAGATGGAAGCTGCACAGTGTGGCAGAAATACCGTCGCAGATGTGGGCGGCAGGGCAAAAGGCGAGCAGACAGAGCCAGGAGAAAATTGGCCGTACTGCGGATATTCAGTTCCTGGCGAGTGTACAGGGCAACCTGTCATTGAGGGAGAGAGAAAGTGCACAGAAAGGTATGTCAAGGAGAACGCAAGGAGGTTTCTAGAGATGTTGAAGTGAGTATGAGGTCACCACTACACAAAGATGAGGCAGCTGGTCTGGACATTTTCCTACAAAGGTAGACCTCATTTGTATCCTGTGTTTGTCACACCTCTCGGATTCTGACACAAGAGGGACAACGGCACAACTACTGTGCCAAACCTGACATAGTACACCATCGTTTTTGTTGGGCAGGCAACTGCACCCAGCAATTCCAAGTTAGCACTGAAAGCTCCAATGCAGATAATGCTCTTAGCACAGATTCCATGCTTTTGGAGATGCAAGTTTCTAGCCCTCTGTGATCACATGATAGAAGGAACAAAAGCAAAATGACACAATTCGATACGAGGATTCTTTTTTTGCTGTCCTTTAATTTCCACATTCCTTCTGCAGCTCAAGATCTTTCAAGTACCAGTTCCCACCTCTCACCTGGAAACAGTTTCAGAACCAGTCTCTTTTAATTTATTACAACCAGATAATTTGCCAAGGACAATGGCAGCTTCTGGAAAGGAACAGCATCCCAGAGCCTAGGAAAGAAGATCTATCTACCTCTAGAGAAATGAAATGAACTCTGCAAAATTTCTTTTAACATTCCCAGAGTTCCCTGGGGGAAAAGATTGTTTAAGTGCTCTGGGAATTGTAGCTCTGCGAGGGCAAGAGAAGTTTCCAATCAACTTTCAGCACACTTAACAAACCAGAGTTCTCAAGATTCCTTAGGGGAAGCCACTGCTGTTTACAGTGATGAGGTGGTGAATTTAAATGTGAGGCATAGATGTGGCCTAACGACATTTATAAAAACTGCTGCATGCCACTCTGAGCCTAGGGGGGCAGTACGGGACATAAAAACACAAAATAAAATAAAGAGTCAACAAAAGAGACTAGCGTACAGATAAAAAGAGCCACGTTCTTCTGCACTTTAATTCGAATTTATCCTTATGCAATAATTTAGGTACCCTATTGGAAGAAATTCTCCCACTTGCAATTCTCAACAATTGGCACTCAGTCACATTACTGCCAACAAAATTATGGCCAGTCCGCTATATAATTGACAATATCCTCAGGGTTTTTTTTAAGAGAAATAATTATTATAATGACATTTTGCAACAAGAGTGCCGTCAGCACTTGGGGAATTCAATGGCATTCATGAAAACAATCTAGGTAAATATTCAACACACATCGAGAACAGGCAAGCTTTTCTTTCTGGCCCAATGATTGCACTGCAATGCTTCTCTCACACACACCCTTGAAACTTTTTGGGTGCAACCCCCAGAAATCCAGGCTCCCGGTTAACTGCCCCCTCGTACCTTGAGAATGAATTCAGGATCATGCTCTGCTAGGCTCTCACACACTTGCATCAGTGCCTGCTGAAGCTCACCAGGAGGATTTCCAAACTTCGGCCCTTCCACCAGCGAACAGCAGGCCAGGCTCAAGAACATCAACTAAAAAACGGGGAAGGGGTTAGAGGAGAAAGCCTTAGGAAGCCACTCGTGGGAGTTTCCTTCAAATTTCAAGGTTCTAGTCCAGTGGACACCAACCACTCTTAAGCTTCTAAGAATCCACCACTGGAACTAGATGAAAAGCTGGAGGCTCTGGATTCACTTAGGGCTAGATTTAGGGGCAGGTGACTGCCTTGGGCTTGGTGGGTGGGTGCTGGTTCCAGTTTGCCCATTACAAGAAGCCCCTATCAACTCAGCAGTTGAAACAGAAACCTAATGCTAACAGCAAATCTTCACCTCTATATCTAAGAACATTCGGCTGCATGGCCCATGTTGTATTGTGTGCACTATTTTCCAGTGCCCATCCAAAAACAACACACCAGAACCACTGTGTTCCTACTAGGAACAAGCCAATTTGTCCCTTCCAGTTTCTCTTGTTTCTCCAAACTCAGCTCCCAACATCAGTTTGCAAGTTAAGAAAAAACGCTCATGAAAGTTCATATATATTTCAGTGCAAACATTTTTTTTTTTTGCAAAGCAATTATTTCCATACGCAAAAATGCATCCCATGTTAATTTCACAAATATATGCCGTTTTATGCAACTTGACCCTATTATATGCTTTTTTCGTATACTGTTGTGTACACTCCAATCACTTCGTGGTGAGAGACTCGAGGGGTGGCCTCTGCTTTCCTGGGGTTTAGATCCCTTGAAATGAAGGTCAATGGAAACTGGATATCTTGGTTTTATTAACACAACCCGAGCATAGGATGGAGGAGATCAACACAGCATTAACATCCCAGCAGATCTTTCTTTCCCGTTACGTTTCCAAGGAAGTTGCAAACTCAGTTTTGGATCCAACACAGAACAAAACATGTCTCCATCTCTCCAGCATCAGCAAAACACTTTCTGTCTGCCTGTCTGTCTCTCTCTCTCTCTCTCTCTCTCTCTCTCTCTCACACACACACACACACACGTACATGTTTAGCCTATTCTTTTCCATCCCAGACTGACCCGTCATCCAGCCAAGCTGGTGGAAGAAGGCCCACCCACTTGTCTCTATAGCAACAGAACTCACTCTAAGAAACAGGTGATGGGTAAAATTAGCTGAGCTGCCCCAATGGAGCTAGTCTGACTTGTTCTGCAAGTTAACTCTGATAGATTCTAACACCAGATGCACAGAATCACAGGTTTGGAAGGGCCCTATGGTCATCCAGACTGACTCCCCAACCTATAAATGACCCCCCCAACCCATAACAATCTGTCATTTGGCTGGAGAACTGTACTGCAAAATTTGGAGCAATGTGAACTTAGAAAAAGACAGTATTCCAGTTCACATAGCACTTTGGAAATTGAAAATAGGCAATTTGTTTTTAATCGCAAGGTGAATCCAATGTCCCCCCAACCCCTAGTTCCTACCAGCACAACACCTCTCACCTTTTGATCTTTCACTTGCTGCTCTTTGCTCTCCACAGGCAGCTCATCAGCCAAAGAATCGTCCTCTTCCGACTGCACTTTCAGGTCATCTTCGGGCAAAGTCAGAACGTACTCTGGGATCGCGCCAGCAGCTTCCGCCTCATCCCTTTCCTCCTGAGGGGAAGAAACCCCACTGTCCCTTAGTCAAAGTTGCAACAAGCATCCAATATTCATTTTCCAAGTGTCTTTTACCAGTGAGTATAGAAGCACTAGCAAAGTTCTCAGGCACAAGACCCGTGCAAATGCTTCACCTGAAACCCCTGAAAACAAAAAAAAAAGCGTCCACAACCAGGAATGTTAAAGTGTGTATTAATTGTGGCCACATCTGGCTACACTCCTCAGATGTAGTTTGTAAATAATAATAATAATAATAATAATAATAATAATAATAATAATAATAATTTTTTATTTATACCCCGCCCATCTGGCTGGGTTTCCCCAGCCACTCTGGGTGGCTTCCAACAAAATATTAAAATACAATAGTCCTTCAGATAGTAAAAGCTTCCCTAAACAGGGCTGCCTTCAGATGTCTCCTAAAAGTCTGGTAGTTGTTTTTTCCTTTGACATCTGGTGGGACGGCGTTCCATAGGGCGGGCGACACTACCAAGAACCCTTCACCCAAGTAAAAATAGCAATGAACATGTGTGGACTATGACTGAGGATTTCCCCTCAAGCTCAGGGATGGGGAACCTGTGACCCTGCAGATGTTTTTGGACTTCAAATCCCATCAACCCCAGCAAACGATCAGGGATGATGGGATTTGTAGTCCAGTGGAGGGCCACTGCTTTGGCTGCTGGCCCGAACTTATGGAAGGAAAACTCTTAAAATTCAGGTTTTCCTAACTGCCTAGATGTGTTTTCTTTCTGCTATAAAACTTTCCTCCATTCCCTTTGCCATCCAACCCAACCTTCTCCAGCTGGCCAAAGTTACTGCTGCTGCTGAAACCTCTCTCAGGCAATATCCTGTTGCCATGACAACACTCCAGCAACTGGGCCTGGCCTGTATAGGCCCCTGACCAACTGAAGTCTTACTTGCAACTGTGGTTGTTCCAGTTTCGTGCTTGGTCCAAAGGCCTCATCCTGGGCTGTGTAACCCGGTGGCAACCCCAAGGATGTCGAGGCACAGATACTTTCCTGAGGATCCAATCGGGGAGAGAACTGCACGTCCAAAGCAACAGAGGTGGAAATAGGGCGCAGCAGGCGAGCCTTGGATTCCTCCAGCCCCTGAACAGCCAAGTGCGCAGGCCGCTTCAGAAGGGAATTCTCCAACCAGAGCAACCTTGGTTCAGAGAAGGCAGAATACGACACAAGTTTCTTTGCCTCGGATGCTGCAGGCTGCCTTGCCTGGAGTAGGGAACGATAAACGAACAATTAGTGGCAGGAATGAGGGTATTCATGCAATACCACCCACAAGTGTATATGCAGTGTGTGCAAAACACTTGGCTGTACAAATCAGCAAGCATACACTCTTTGGCACAAACATGTGTACCTATATAGAGACAGCCTGCACCTGTATTCAGCGTAACACATGAAAAAGCTTAATGCCAAGTAGAATCCCATTCGCCTTTACATCTGCCATACAACTCTGAATTCCCTTGGCTGGCAACAGAACACTGGGGGGGGGGGGGCAGGTATAGCAGCAGCGGCACACCGGCCTGCAGCACAGTTCTACACATTCAGGTGTATCACACAGGGCCTATTTCCTGGTACTACGCTACTTCTGAAATGTTGAAACCTTTTCCCTTCATCAAAATCTCCCCGCCTACAGTAGGGATGTGCAGGAAGAGAACTGATCCCACAACACCCACCCATCTGGGAGCACCCAAAGGGGGAAAAGGAAAAGAAACCCCAGTTCCTTTTGAATCAACTCCTAGTGATGACGCCTTGTGGCTTCCGTTTCTGAGCACACCTAAGAATTATCATTTTGTGAAAAAACTGCCTTTCTAGCATGGTTGTCTTCCCCAGGATTCTTTGGGTGGGGAGGGCTTTGACCATTAACCCCATCATGGATCAGACATGCATCCAAATAAACCATCTTGTGTTTCCTGCTTGGCAGGGGGTTGGACTCGATGGCCCTTGTGGTCTCTTCCAACTCTATGATTCTATCTCTTGTGAAATAGTTATTGTTGGTGGTGTTATTGCTACCAGCATTACCACAGCCATGCTTACCTTTGTCTGCTCAAGGACCGAGTCAAGCCATTTGAAATCCAGAGGATTTGGCGTTGTCAAGGAGCCCGCCACGACCTGGCTCTGGGCACTGAGGGGATTCAGTGAGGCTAGCCATGAAGCAGACGGGGTAATGGGCTGCAAGAGTCGGGCCTGGACTTCCTCCAGCTTTGGAAGGGTGAGAGAAGCAGGGGCACAAGCATGAAGCGAGGGCTTCTCCCCAAAGAGAGAGGCAGAGGAATCCATGGACTTCGCTGGGAAGGCCGCTGGATGATTGGACGTCTGCAAAGAGAAAGAATAGACTTCGGAACTCAACACGAACAAACCCTATGCAGATTTGAGACAGGATACCTGAAAGAGCATCTCATCCCTTGTAAAACCATCTGAATGCTACAATCTTAATCTTTCTTGGAAGCCGCCCAGAGTGGTTGGGGAAACCCAGCCAGATGGGTGGGGTATAAATAATAAATTATTGTTATTATTATTATTATTATTCTGCAGGAGAAGGCTGTGCTACACATGCCACCACCTCAGGAGGGTCAACTCCACACTATATCATAATCAGGCCTTTGGTGTGGTGGCACCTACTTGTTGGAAAACCACCACCACCCCACCATTTTTTATTATACAGGAACTTTATTGTATTTAAAATAATTTCTTTTTTTTAACCAGCTGTCTTAAGTGGAGATCTTCAGCCCACTCAGTACCTGTATTGGATTTGTAATTGTTTTCATGGCTTTGCAATTCCAGACGATGCCTTCAGAATACTTAGAGGGGATTAAAAATACTTGCAGAACTGTATCTCTGTGATGCTCAACAAGTGGAAGATATTTATCATTGTTTATTATACTGTTCTTTGCATTCAGAACCAAGGGAAAGTTTATTCTGCATGTGTTAAGCGGGATACCCGATGGCAATGATCAAGCAAAATCATATTTGCTGTGCGACTCTTCAACAGATTTGTGGCGGGTAAGAGTGGCAAGATTTGCAGTGGCTGCTCAAAAGTTTTTATTAAAAGGCTGGCTGGTCACCTTATCAAGGCTGCTGTAGCAGTGGGATACCTGCATGGGCCAAGATGACCACTGAGGTCCCTTCCCAATTCCTGTGTTTCTACCTTTGTACCTTCACGTTGCACATAGCACCTAGAAAGCTTCCTGCAAATCAGCTGCACAAGTTAATGAACAAACTAGGCGTCCGTTAGTGTGAATTTAACATGCTGGTGTTTTAATGAAATGTTTCTTAGACCCCCATACTGCCACTTCTTTAAGCAAACATTGCTGGGTTTCAGCCGGGAATGAGAAACCTATGGCTCTCCTAATGTTGTCGGGTCTCAATGGATCTGAGGAAATGCTTCACGCAAGCTTTCAGTGAGAAATGTTGCAGTTGTGGGGTGTTATCCTTTCAACACTTAGGGTGTAAAAGACCCCAGGTTTAGGGTTATGCATCCTTTTAGCACAGCACCCCCTTGTGGCACCATGGTGAAAATAACTTATTTTTTTTGAAAAGCAGAAAATTTGAGGAAATGAAGTTGGAAGATTCCCTATAAGTCCAAAGGCCCAGGCAGCCCCCCCACCCCACCCTGCCACTCATAGCTGCACCCACAGCATTCCACCCTATCCAAATGTTCACTGAGTCACAAAGCCTTGCAAAACCACCCCCAGCCACAACCCCCAAGCTCTTCCTGCCTCCTGGTTAATTCAATTAATTCCCTTGCTTATCTGAAGCCACTGTCTCTCGGTTCCTGCTTTCAGTTCCTGTATTTCCCTGCAGCGTTGGCGCCCGCCACAATGAAACTCCCTCCCTCGTCTCCTATTCTGCACATTCAACAAACAAACGCGTTGGGCAAACATCCATAGGGAACTGCCATATATACCAAAGCCAGACCACTGGGTCCATCTGGCTCAGTAATGCATACACTGACCTGCAGCGACTCTTCCGGGTTTCATGCAGTGATCTCGATCTCTCTCCCAGCCCCAAAGCAGATATACGGTACGTGCAACTGAACCTGGCAACCTCTACATGCCAAACTCTACCACTGAGCCACACCCATCGCTCGCAGAAGCTTTAAGTTAATGAATGTTAAAGGCACAGTAGCCACACACACCCCCCCAGCAGCCCCTTATCGCCGCTTGCCAGTCGGCAACCAGAAACCATAGTTTGCGCGCAATGCAGGAAACCAATTCCACCCGAATTCATTCAGGCTTGCAAATTCGGTACAGGTTGGCCAAAGAGTCACCTCTATAAGCTGCTTCCTCCCTCCATTTAGATTTATTATTATTATTATTATATACCACCCACCTGAGCTGATCACAATCTTTCTCTTTCTCGCATTCCACAATCTTTCTCTTTCTCTTTCCTCCTATCAGGGATTCCCCCCCCCCCTTCTGCGAAATTTGCAAAAGGACTCTCAAGGCGAGGTCCGCCTCTGCTGCAACCTTCAGCCTCTTTCCTTGAAGTATTAGCCGGCGCCACCCCCTAACCGCCTTTGGAGAGGTACGGGGTGGGAGGTCAGCCCCACCAACAGAGCCTGTTTTATCGGTTTTCTTGGAGAGGTCGGTGCTCACCCACCCCAGAAAACCGAGTCGCCTGCACGCCTCCAGCCAGCCCTTCCCGGACGCGGAAGCTCAAGCGGAGAAACCACAGCCGGCGCAAGCACCGCCTAGGCGGAGCCTGGACTGCGCCCAAGAAGCGTCTCCCTCCCGGCCTCCCTCCCGGCAGCAAAATCCCACGCACCTCCGGAGGGACTCAGGTGTCCAAGTCAGCGGATTTGTTCCACGCGTCCGCGCTAGAGCCCCCGGAGAAATAAGGCAGTCCTGGCTGGTGGCTTATAAGGCGTCAAGTTTCAGAAAGAGGCTTTGAGCGAGGAAACCCTGGAAGCCTGACTTCTCTGGTCCGCCACGGTTTTTAACCCGTTAGAGCTCATGTTGCACGAGAAGAACCCAGGAGTCCTGGCTCTTGAATCCGGAGAGCGCACTCACCGTTCAAGGAGTTGGAAAGGGAGGAAGCGGCAGTCCTGGCTCCAGCTTCGACTTTTTGTTTTGTTTATAAATCACTCGACTGCAAGAGTGTCCGTGCAGTTCAAAAAGATGGGATACAAAAAATAATTTTATAAAATGAATCAGTTGTGACTGTAAAATCAAATGCCAATTAAAATATCTCATGGGTTGCTGTATTAATAATAGTAATTAATAATAATATGTATACTGTCTTGTACCCACATGTCTCAGGGTGGTTACGACAGAAAATCACCATATAAAAACACAAAATACATAATAAAAACAAAAACAGCCCAATAACCCCTCTTCCCCAACTATTTTTTTTAAGTATTAAGTGTGGAGAGGCCAGTAAAAAAGGGACATAATCAGACCTTGATTGGAAGAGAGCCCTGCAAAATTGAGCCCACAATTAAAGAATTGGGTGGGGTGAGGGGGTGAGCTATCAGAGGCCTGAAGTTTTACTTGAGAGCCCCCCTCTCAACCATATTATAGTTTACAGTTCCCCACACTTTTTCTCTGGGCCACACTTTCAGAATAAAAAATTGCTCACACCACACCAAATTTTTTATTGATAAGTAATGCATTAGAAAACAAAAAGAAAGAAGAAACTCCTGGCAGTGCTTGATTTGTAGCACAGAAAACAGCTACTTTATAAAATGATTGTGGGACTTCCATAAAGTATGCAACAATGCAGCTACGTTTGGCGAAAACATTGCCAAAATATAAACAAGCCTCTTACATGTGTGCCTTAAGTATGTATACAGACTCAATGAGAGGCCTAATCTGAAACAAACTCTCATCTCGTCAACACAAAGAAGCCTTTCTCTTTTCTGATCTTTCATATTTATCAGAATTGAAAATCCCTGCTCGCAACAAATATGCAATAAAGGACTGTAGAAGAATAGGCAATGTGCTTGAAGATTCTTTGGGGGAAACCCTGACCCGCTTAAAGTGGTATGATATTGCTTTAAATGTATAGCAGAAGGTGGCCCTTTAGCAGAGGTTTGATATGCATGAATCAGCAGGTTAAGGTTTCCACCAGCAGGAACACAAGCATTGTCTGCAGACTGCCTTTAAAGCTGCAGTGGCCCGTTTGAAAATCTGGCAAGGGCCGTGCAATAGCATTAAAAATCCAGGAAGAAAAGCCGGCAACCCCAACGGGAAAGTGAAGTAATGTGCCTTATGAGCAGGATTAATCACAGCCATATTTTTTAAAACAAGCAAAACACCACCTACGATAACATGTGTTATAAGCTAAATAGTGGGCAGCTTAATTGTTGTATACACATCATTTTGCAACTCATCGCTTAATAGAGAAGCTCTTGCATTGAACCCTATCTAGCACAGGGGGTGATGAGCTTTTCTCAGAGGGTGGGCTGCTTTCTCTTCTGAGGGGGCAACAGTAGGCAGGGCCTAAATGGGCGCAGCATTGAATCTAAATATTACCCTCTTTCTCCTCCAGGCAGTCAAGCAAGGGGTGTTAACAGAGTTCAAGGCCTGCCAGTCAAAAAGATTCCACCCCAATCAAGGCTGAAGAATTCAACTCTTGCTTCTGATAATTTCATCATATTGAAGGAAGTACGGGAAATCCCACTCTCGCCCACAGCATTTTGCCTCTCTGCTTGTTCCTCACAGAAGCACTTGCCTTTTTAACAGCTGCACAACAGGCAGCAATTCAACAGATGCAGCTTTAACAAAGCGTAGTGGAAATACAGCGGTGGTTTAAAAACAACACTGCTGCCCTTTGGTTTTTGCTTGGTGTGGTTCCATTAGAAGCACCAAGCTGGTTCACACAAGTCATGGTTATTTCTTGGTAACTGCAGCATCAAACGGTATTAACACCTCAGGCAGAATTCTCACATTGCCTCCCTTGCAATGTTTTCGCAAGTGAGCCATGTGTATCGCATCGAATCATAGGACAGTACAGTGGTACCTCAGGTTAAGAACTTAATTCGTTCTGGAGGTCCGTTCTTAACCTGAAACTGTTAGCCTGAAACACCACTTTAGCTAATGGGGCCTCCCGCTGCCACTGCACCACCACCGCGCAATTTCTGTTCTCATCCTGAAGCAAAGTTCTTAACGCGAGGTACTATTTCTGGGTTAGCAGAGTCTGTAACCTGAAGCATCTGTAACCCGAGGTACCACTGTAGAGTTGGAAGGGACCTTGAGGGTCCTCTAGTCCCTGAAATATACAACAGGGGTGTGGAAATGAGATATTGCCAACCTTTTGGGGGCCATGAGGCAGGTGAGATGACCCAAAATGGCTGCCACATCACCTACACCAGCCACCGTCACAGTCACTCTGAGAGGGAAGCTCTTTGCACCACTCAGTTCAGAACAGAGGTTGGGTGTCAAGTCTCAGCATCCAATGAAATGTGAGCACATTTAAGGGGTGTGTTCAATGTAGGAGAAGCTCAGCCACAACTTGAGCAGGGAGACAAAACTTTCTGTTGTGCCTTGTTAGGGTTTTTTTTTTTGAGGGGCTAATCACTGGGACTTTTTGCAAGCACCATAGAAGGTGGGTACCCTGGCACCCATTAGCGGTCCTTTTAGGCTACGGTTCTTATAAGCCTCAACACCTGGCCATGCTGGCTACGGTTAATGGGAGCTGGAGTCCAGTTAATGTGCAAAGGACTCCCCTTGCCCCTGCTGCACAAGCACAGAGAAATCACGCATGCATGTGCGAACCATTCCTAGAGTTTCTGCCCCTATTAAAGCTGTGCAGGTGATTCCACAGAAAACTGGGGAGGCGTCTCAGGAGTACTGATATGGCAACTCTGTCGAAGAATCAGCAGGGATCTCCACACTAGCCATATCTAAGTGCGAGGGCTGTTTCCTCCTCAGAGAAGGAGGAACTTCTAAGATGCAGGCCCTGAGGTCTGCGTAAGCCTGAGGCAGCGTCCCGACACTGACCCAGCGGTCATGGGTCGGGTTGTAGCAGTGGATCAAGTGGGTGTCACGATAGGTGTTGTGGCTGTAGCCTCCCATGATGTAGAGCTCTCCGTCCAAGACAGCGGAGGCGGCGATGACGTGGGCCTGTGGCAGAGGTGCAATGGCGGCCCACACATCCAGGCCCGGGCTGTACACTTCGCAGGCTAGCTGGTCGGCGTAGCCCCCGTGTCCATCCCGCCATCGCAGGCCTCCCGCCACGTAGAGGCACCCACCCATGGCTTCCATGTTGTGGCCTGCGCGTTCCTCTCGCATCATGGCCAGCGGGATGGGCGCTGCACCCGGGCGGTACTGGATCAGGGAGGACTGGCAACGACACGAGCCGTCGCTGCCCCCAGAGACATAGATGACTCCGTCCAGGATGCAGGCTGCGTGACCACAGAGTGGAGCGGGGAGAGGTTCACACGGCCTAGTGGGAAGGAACAGGGAGGAAATTTATATTAGTCACACAACACATAGTTAAACCATGGCATGCATAATGGCAAGAGGTGGTCCCCCCACAACAGCAACAATAGGAGCATCACAGTGCCAGCCCTTTCCTCAGAAACAGTCAGTTCCCCACAGTGTGTTGGAATATGAAGGTCTTCATCGGCTGGCGGAAGAACACAAGGAGGGAGCCAGTCTAACTTCTCTAGGAAACTACAATTCCCAGAGTTTCTTAGGGTAAGCCACAACTGTGTAAAGTGATGTGATGCCACTTTAAAAGTGTATCCTAAGTTTCTAGCATCTGTACAGCCTGAAATTTAAGGCAAAATGTACAGGCACTATTGTCATTCTTTTGTGCTCCTGAGAAACTTGTGCTCCTCGTTTCAGTATTTTACTTTGTCACTCTCTCACACAAACCCCAAAATCATTTGTTACCTGGGTCCCACCTCAGTCTTTTACTCCCCAGGTTAAAATTTATCCAGTTCCTTCACTCTTGGACTTGTTTTCCTGATGGTTATCCTCCTCTGAACCCGTTCCATGTGTCTATATGCAGATGCAAACGCTGCGCCCGATACTGGATGCCAGCCCCCCAACAAAGCCCCCCAACGCACAATTCCTCACCTCCAGGCATTGGTCTGGGGGTCATAGCACTCCACTGTATCCAGGCAGTAGGCATCGTTGGAGCTGCCTCCCAGGGCATAGAAAAAGCCATCCTGGTAGAGCACCTGGAAGTAGCTCCGGTGACTTGTCATGTCGGCCAACCGCTCCCAACTCCCACAGAGAGGGTCGAACCTGCAAGAGGGGAGTGTCAGGGAACAAAGATGGCGCTTAGAAGCAACCCCACCTCCCTGCAACTCTGAATCTGTTCCTAAAATTAAAGGTTCAGAAGCATCCCTCATTATGTTGTCTGTCCTTCACATCTTTCCACCTTTTCCACAGTGGCTTTAGAACATCCATGTCAAATTTCTGGACAGCCAAATGCTGCCAAAGGCAACATGTCCCTTCCTGTTTGAGGATCCTAATCAGAGAGCAATGGGTTGCTAGAAGGGCAGCACACCAACAATCCTATTTTTCATTCTCTTGTGCCAGTCAACCACTAACATCCAGGGCATATGTTACTGGAACCCAGGGATGGGCCAAAACCTAATGGGGCTGCTGGTGGTGGAGGAAGCTGCAGCCAATCAGGACTGAGACGCGAGGGGGTCTTCTAATCTTTCTCACTGCATGTGTAGCAGGCTTTGATTGGCTCCCAGCCCAGTCACCTGATTGGCTGGAGAGCCCTATCAAACTCTGCAGGTCAGGCCACACCAGTTATGGACATTCTGACTGCTGTACGTCTTCTCTGACACCTGCTTTTGCCCCTCACCCCTCTTTTGCCCCCTTATCACCCTGTTCAATAGACTACTTCTCCAAACTTTCACCTCCACTCTGGCCTACGCAACTGTACTGATTATCTCCCAGCTGAAATGCTGATTCTGAAGACCTGTTTATCCTTCCCATGCCCCACCCACAACTCTTCTCACATTGCGGAACTTGCAACCTGGTTCTTTCCCTCTCACCCACTCTAATTCCAAAGGCAAGAATCCTCATCTCACTTGAACACTGAGCACATGGTGTCCCTGGTCCCATAGTAGTCCTTTCCACCAAAGATGTACATCACGTTGTCCTTGACTGCCACAGCATGCCGGAAGCGTGCCCCCTCTGGGAGCTCCCCAAGACGACGCCACTCAACCTGCTTGACCAAACCGATGCTGCTAATGAACCGGTGGGCGAACCATAAGTCCCGGCTAGGGCTGCGAGTGGCCATATTCTTTGCCAGCGTATCTCCTCCGCTGATGGCAATCACCTTCTCTGGGTACCTCACCCGGCAAGGGAGTTGCTCCAGCTTGGAAGGGCCTGGCGGGATGCTAGCTAAGGATTCGACCATGAGGCTATAGAGCCGACCTGGGGAGGCCATCATTTCTACCGCTCGAACCTGTTTGAGCTCCCGGGTGGACATCAGAGGGAACCTGATGCAACGCAAGACTTGCTCGGCATGGTCCATCCGTCCATCCCGGTCAGCTTCCAGCCATCGGACGGCTCCTTGGAAGGCCTCCAATTCATTGAGGATATAGAGGGCATCAGAGCTGAGGAAGTGCACAAGCTGGCTGGCCGGAAGGTCCAGGAACTTGGGCGTCCTCGTGACGTGAGCAAAGTTCCTCAGCACAAAGTTCTCTGCGGCGCTTTCCAGATCATGAAGGCCGTAGGCACGTGCGAAAGAGAGGACATCCAAGCTGGATTCGGGAGTCAGCTTGTGGCGGAAGAAATCCAGGCAAAGTTCCAAGATGCCGGAGACCTGATACTGGAGGGCAGCCTGGGCAGCATCAAAGAGGTTGTCCCATCCACCTGCCAGTGTTCCCGAGTACACAAAGGAGATGACCAGGCCCAGATCAGTTGAGGTGAAGCGGGTGCAGAGAGGGGCGTCCGCCTGGCGGGATTCCTTCATGCCGCTGGTGAACATGCCGTGGAAGAACTCGCAGCCGCAGGCCAAGGCTAGTCGGTGAACTGGAAGGAGGGAAGATGAGATCAGGGGACCCAACAGCCATATCTCGGTTAGGAACCTATAGTCCCAAACCCAAAACATCTAGCCTTCCCATTCCATCCCACCTCACAGATCCCTTTCCTATCAGTATGTGGGGCTTCCCCTCAAGCTCTGCCTTGTTCACCTTGATAGATATCTTCCTCAGCTTTAAGCTCCAGGTCCCAGCCGATGCCTTTCTCATAAAGCTCCTCCAGGCCCCGCAGTGTCTCCCATTTCTCATCCTCTGGACTCAGCCTGTCCTCTGCCTCCATCCCAATCAACACCGCCTTGCAAATCTCGGCCACGCGAGGGACGCCCAGGGCCTCTGCAGCATCCAAGATCTCTCCAGCCTTCTCTGGTGTGGCCTCCAGCTCCCCAGTGTAGGCAAAATTCAAGATGGCCTCCCAGCCGCATGGTGTGGTCACGCCATCCAGCTCCACCTTGCCATGCTCCCCACATTCCAAGCGTTGCCGGAAGACCGAGCTCACTGCAGCAAGGACAGCGCTGTGGGCGTCGTAGTCCCTTAGGCCCAGGGTGACAACCACATCCACGAGATGGCGCTGTTCTCTCAGCTGCTGAGCCACAGCAAAGAACCCATCGGCGTGGCCCTCGTTCCGCAGCTCCAGCTGCTGCCCCACAGCGCCCTCTGAGGGGCTGTCGGTGCATGACATCGCCTCTTGAAAAGAAGACTGACCTGTGGGAAGAGAAGGAATGGAAATCATAAGGCAATGCAGCACTGGGGAATCATAGAACTGCAGAGGGGAAGGGACCCTCGAGGGTCATCCAGTCCAGCCCCCTGCAATGCAGGGATCTCAGGTAGAGTATCCATGGTGGGTGGCCATCCAACCTCCAATGAAGGAGAGTCCACCACACCACCTTCTGAGGGAGTCTGACCCAAGCCATGGGCTTCGTGTTGCAAGAAAGGCGATTCCGACTAAACACCAGGAAGAACTTTCTGAAGGTGAAGGAATGCCGTAGAACTGGAGACGGAGATGCACAGCTACATCCCAAAACACGCTCTTAAGTAACCCAAATTTAAAACACTACCACAGTCCACACCGCAATTGCTTGTGTGGTGATAGAGCTTCTTTTCCTGACAGCTGCGACCATGATAATATTTCACACCAAAGAATAAAAAAGATTTCGACTGTAAAATATTCTAAAATTGTTGGCTAAGGCGGCATACACACCATGCATTAAAAGCACATTCCTCGCAAAGAATCCTGGGAATTGTAGTTTACCCCCTCACGGAGCTACAGTTCGCAGTGCCCTTAACTGTCCTGGGTCCCCCAAACAGAGGCTCTTACTTGTCCGTAAGTTCAGAGAAATAATAGCAGCAGACACTAGACTCGGGAGTCATAGTTCAGCAAAACCGAACCCTCCCATTCAGTCACTCTCATCTCTGGTTCCATCTCACCACTTGGCTTCTCCAAGCCCTTCCTTGCCTCCATGGAGGCTCTGGGCTCTGCAGGAAAATCAGCCGGCAGGCTCCATAGTTCCCTGTACTGATTGTTAAAGCACTCTGGGAATTGTGGCTCTGGGAAGCGTATAGGGGTCTCCTAACAAACTCTTAACACACTTAACAAGCCACATCTCCCAGGATTCTGGGGGGGGGGGGACAACAGGGAAGCCATGACTGTCTAAAATGATGCCGTTGTGCTTTATATCATAGGTGTCGAGGTGCGCTCAACATTATGGGGGTCCGTTGCACATGCATGACATCACACGTGCGGCACTCCCCCAACCTGGCCAGGTCGACTCAGCCCACCATCCCTCACCGACCCACCACCAGCTGCCTTAGCTTTGTGAAAGGAACGTGCGGAACATAGATGCTTAGCCCCATGCGTCCCTTTGACGATTCTCAAAAGGACACGACAGAGCCAAGCATCTTCATCCTGGCATGTTCTTTTGAGGATTTCCACGGGATTTGGGGGGGACGGACCAGGCCTGCTTCTTGAAAATATTGGGAGGGGACCCATGGCCCCTGTGCAGTTGTACCTCGGGTTAAGTACTTAATATGTTCCAGAGGTCCGTTCTTAACCTGAAACTGTTCTTAACTTGAAGCACCACATTAGCTAATGGGGCCTCCTGCTGCCGCCGCGCCGCCAGAGCATGATTTCTGTTCTCATCCTGAAGCAAAGTTCTTAACCCAAGGTACTATTTCTGGGTTAGCGGAGTCTGTAACCTGAAGCGTATGTAACCTGAAGCGTATGTAACCCAAGGTACCACTGTAAATGGTACCCCTGCTTTATATCTATGGTGCGAATGTGTCCCATGTCTCCTCACTGAGACATTTTGCTGCCTGAGGCAAAGGACAAAATGGCATCTGTACCGTTCCATGTGGAGAATATAATTGAACTGGCACAACTGACTCCTATTTCAATATTGGCAAAACCGGTATTCTCCACCGCACCTGAGGCAACAGGCTACTCATGGAGAAGCAGGCCAGGCCTCACAGCTTTGTTCTCCAATAGCAAAGTACAGCCAGGAGCCTGTAACTGCCGAGCCCCCTCAAACCCATCCTTGAACCCGAGGTGGTTGCCTCAAACCACAGTGTTGTGGACCAAAGCTGCCTCAGTGGAAAACTGAATCGTATTTTGACACCAGTAACAGGGCAGGATCGTCCCCTTCTCTCCATCACCATGTGTGAAACACAAAGCTCTCTCTCCAAAATGAGAAGAATGGCTGGAAGAGGAGAAAGGGAGGGGAAGGGGAAACTAGCCCTGCTGCCAGCCTGCCTTTTAGCACCCTCATTTTCCCTGCAGCAAACATTGAAAAACCTTTGGCGGTGTGGGTGGGTGTTATGGAGATGATGCATAAAAAGCAAGTGTGCTTTAATTACAGCTGCAAAGAGTGTGCATGTTGCACTTGTGTGATGTGTGTGTGATCCGAATCGGAGAACATGCGGTGAAGCTGTGTGCAAATTTCTTGGAAGCCAGAGTGATCACAATGTTCTAGCCAGTGCGGCATTTTTGTGGTGTCTCCTCAGGGACATACCTGTGTTGCTGTAATGTGTTTCACATGCATGAGTGTGTTGTATGACTCAGTTTGCGAGGAGGAGGGCTGGATGTCCGTTTGTGTTGTGCTTTCGCACCTGGTACATTCTTAGAAAACTGCCGCAGGCGCTCAAGTTGCAAAACCTTAAGCTGAGATGCGGTTAAGACACCTGCCTTTCTTGAGAGCTTAATTGGAGAAAAGGCAGTGTGCAAATATCCAAACCCCATAGGACAGCCCACCCCCCACAGCTAACCCTCCCCCTCACCCCACAATAAAGCTCTTCCTAAATACTCCCGGCATTGCTGAGTTGCTCAGTAACCGTCCTGCGGGGTCCCAAACTCAAGTCTCTCACCTGTTGGGCCTGTCCAGGCAGATGGGGGCTTTCCTTAGCCTAATGAAGAACCCGTAGCTGGAGTGTTGACCTCTGGGGAATTTGGCCCACGTGGAAACTGGTGAGGTTAATTATAGCCCGGCCTGAGCCGCTGAAGGAGGAGAGAGCAGGCAGAAGTGAAAGCCAGATGTAACTGGTCCAAGGAACCGAAAAATTCAGGCTGAATCATTCAAGTCCCCCCCCCCCTTTACAGCACCTTGAACATTGCTGGGAATGTTTACGTCGCTAAAAAGCTAGAGATTATGGAATGTGGGGCTGGAAAAGACAGGAAGCTTTTTATATGTGGCATTTTTCCAGGGTCTGAGGCTGACCTTTAAAGCATATCTTGGTCCCCTACAAAGAAACTTGGGGACTGTAGCTTGTTAAGGGTGCTGGGAATTATAGGTCTGTGAAGAATAAACTACAGTGGTACCTCAGGTTACATACGCTTCAGGTTACAGACTCCGCTAACCCAGAAATATTACCTCAGGTTAAGAACTTTGCTTCAGGATGAGAACAGAAATCATGCTCTGGCAGCGCGGCAGCAGCAGGAGGCCCCATTAGCTAAAGTGGTGCTTCAGGTTAAGAACAGTTTCAGGTTAAGTACGGACCTCCGGAACGAATTAAGTACTTAACCCGAGGTACCACTGTAATTTTTTTTGCGGGGGGGGAGGGTGGTGGCTATGCTTTGAATGCCCTTCCACAGTCTGGTGGGCATGCAGCCATGAATAATATCTTCCTTTTCTCTTATATTCAGAGCTTATGGAATTTTAAGTAAGGTGATAGGGGCAATGATCTTCAGGGGTCTCTTCAAGTTCTGTGGTTCTATGTGACTGGAGAGCTGAGCCTCTGGAAAACGTGAGGAAGGAGCAGAGTGTGATGGAGGCGGCTGAGCTGGGGACAGAAATGTGCCCAGGTTCTGGCCTGAGAACTGGGAACGGAATGAGAAATAAGTATGGGCGTGCCCTCTTTAGGACAGGGCTCCACCTCTGGAAAAGGGCTCTTTAATCTCCTCTTCACCCAGCTTCATTTGCATCATAGGGGAATTCCCTCAACAGTCTCGGAAAACTTTTTGTCCGGACTGGTTTTTCCAATGGGCCATAAAGAGAACAAGGGGATTTGCATGGGGGTGGGGGCAGAAACACCTGGAGCATGAGTAGGCAAACTAAGGCCTGGGGGCTGAATCCGGCCCAATCGCCTTCTAAATCCGGCCCGCGAACAGTCTGGGAATCAGGATGTTTTTACATGAGTAGAATGTGTCCTTTTATTTAAAATGCATCTCTGGGTTATTTGTGGGGCATAGGAATTTGTTCATTTCCACCCCCAAAAAAATATAGTCTGCCCCCCCCCCCACAAGGTCTGAGGGACAGTGGAGTGGCCCCCTGCTGAAAAAGTTTGCTGACCCCTGACCTGGAGCATAAACACAGAGAGGAACTGAGATGAGTGGGAGGAGAGAAGGCAGGTGGAAAGAGGAGCACTTCGTTTTTTAATTGCTTTCAAATAAAGTTAAACATGTTAACGAAGATATTTACGTATAAAGTGGTACCTCGGGTTAAGAACTTAATTTGTTCTGGAGGTCCGTTCTTAACCTGAAACTGTTCTTAACCTGAGGCACCGCTTTAGCTAATGGGGCCTCCTGCTGCCGCTACGTGATTTCTGTTCTCATCCTGAAGTAAAGTTCTTAACCCGAGGTACTATTTCTGGGTTAGCTTAGTCTGTAACCTGAAGTGTCTGTAACCTGAAGCATATGTAACCCGAGGTACCACTGTATATGGAACCTGGTCCCCCTGGAGGCAAGTCAGGGCCAACTGGGATGTCTTTAAAAGAGGATTGGATAAATTCATGGAAGAGATGGCTATCAGTGATTACTAGCTATGATAGCCATGTTGTGCCCTCTGCAGTTGCCCTCTGCATCTGGCTGGCTGCAGTGAGAACAGGATGCTGGGCTAGATGGGCCATTGGCCTGATCCTGCAGGCTCTTCTTAAGTTCTTATGTTCTAATGCGCGCACGCATGCACACACACACATACACACACACATGGTTGTAGGTGTTAAGTGTATACTTCTGATAAAATTAGTAAGGATGGGAGAATTGTCTGGGGTAAAACACATATCAGTGCAAAATAAAAACAGGAACCAGTCTAGGTTCTGGTGAATTACAGGCTTTACAAAGCTGGAAAAACTAGCATATTTTAAGGAGGTAAAGAACTACAAAACTTTTAGAAGACATCTGAAGGCAGCCCTGTATTGGGAAGTTTTTAATGTTTGGCATTATGTTTTTATTTGTGCTGGAAGGTGCCCAGAAACTCAGCCAGATGGGCGGGGCGTTGTTGTTATTATTATTATTATTATTATTATTATTATTATTATTATTAAACAGGGCTCATTCTTTTCCCTCTTACATTATCACAAAGTATCCTGCTTGGAGTTACAGACTCCCATATACTTCATATACCCGTCTCATAATTGAGGGCGCCCTTTGTTTCTCCTCCCACCCCGCCAGTACTTGGCATAAAGTATCCTTGTTGCTACAAACCATACGCAATAACGATTTCTCTTTCATCTTTTGGAACAGCGTCTCTCAAGTATGTTAATGAAAACAATTTGGGTTGAGGACATCATCTGCGTTCCAAAATAATTTGGATGTCCCTTACAATACCTTGCCCAATACTTCCTTGCGACACACAGCTGGCACACCAGCGAAGGGACAAGTCCATCCGCATTTCTGAAAACATTGCACTGCAGACGGGCCGCGGGACAGTTTGTTCTTTGCAGATGGCCTCGTTTTCTTCTCTCCAATGCTACAGCCACGTGGGTCAGAATTAAAACTCGGCTCCCTCAACATTCCGGTGACTCATTACCACACACAAAACGTGGGGCAGAGGGGGAAAGTGGCATGTCTAAGGAGGAGGTGGGCATTGTCAGGTTTAGACCTGCTCTGTGGCATAGCCTGAAAGCTTTCTCAGGGCAGAACTGTTTACCCATTAACATGCACATTTGGTGCAGTTTTCTGGGAGCACAGAAGGAGTAGAAGATATGTGAGGTTTCAGCACTTTTCTTCTGGAACACACACTTTCAGCATTTCCCCATTAATTCTGGCTGCATACATGAACAGGGCTTCCCCCACAGAAGCCTGTGGGTTGCTAAGGGTGAAGGGAAATGTAGCTCTGCCAGGGGTAAACTACAACTCCCAGGATTCTTGGGGGTTTTTTAAATGTATGTAGCCTTTTATTGTTGGCTATACCGCCTCCTGAAACAGCACTGTGGGTTTTAAACTCTCTGACATACAACGAAGAATTAAACCAGGGGTCAGCAAACTTTTTCAGCAGGGGACCGGTCCACTGTCCTTCAGACCTTGGGGGGGGGGGGCAGACTATATGTTGCCATGATTATGACCCACATTTTTGGCAAAAACCCTTATTGTGACCAACCCCAATGTTGCCCAAATGTGATTGGGGGGGGGGGTGTTCCCTCATACATCCACACTGCTTCCTTTGCGTTTTATGCATTGACAGTTATTGTGTCTCTCGTAAGGCAGGGTGGGGGGCTGAGGTAAGTGCGCCGTTCCTGTCAGCCCTGGAGAGCGTGTGCGCATGTGTGGGTGAAGGGAAAAGCCATTGGCCATGTTAAGTCAAGCCGGCACCGCTCAAGCAAAAAGGTTCTTTTCCCCGCATGAAGGAAGATGAGGCGGAGGCGGCTATTTACCTTTCCATGGCTTGCACCGTGTAGCTAACAAGCGGCCTCCCCAGCAGAGTGCAGAACTGCTTTGGAGTGCAGCTGCCCAGGCGCTCCCCACTTCCTCTGGTGGGGAGCACTGCCACCACAGATACCGCCGAGCATTGCTCCTGAGGCGGCTCCAAGCCCCTGCTGCTGCAACTGCCTTTCCTGAGGTCAGTCACCGGCAGCTCCATGGTGGAAATCTAAACTGTGGCTCCTTTTCCCTCTTCCCCACCCTGGAAGAAAAGATTGATGTGCACGACAGATGGAGAAGGGGCTTGCCCACCCAGCTGCCCACCTCACTTTTGACCCCCAAGCCTGGCTGCCTGGATTCCCGGACCATCCATGGGCTGGATCTAGAAGGCAATTGGGCCTGATCTGGCCCGTGGGCTTTAGTTTGCTGACCCATAAATTAAACATTCTCCTGTACTCCCTATTTTGCAGGCAGACTAATGTGCTCCCCTCAAGATGTTGTTGGACTACAGTTCCCATCACCCCTGACCGCTGGCCGTGCTGTGAGGAGCCAGTGTGGTGCAGGGCTTAGAGTGCTGGATATGGGAACCTGGAAGACCACGGTTCAAATGTGGTCTGATGTTTTAATGTATTTTTAATCTTTTGTTGGAAGCCGCCCAGAGTGGCTGGGAAAACCCAGCCAGATGGGCGGGGTATAAACAATAAATTATTATTATATAATTAAATTTAAATGCCAACACAGCCACGAAGCTCACTGGGTGACCTCAGCCTATCCTGCCTGCCAGAGGCCTTACAAATGTGGAACCCGAAGGAGTGCCAATTCCATCAACCGAAGCAGTCGCGAGAGGACACGTGTGGTGGTAAGGCAATCTGGCTGGCAAACTGGTCCTAAATTTCTACACAGATCTGCAACAGTTTAAGGACACAGTCCAGCTAGGTGAAACTACTCAGGATAGGAGGTCCAGGGAAATTTCTGAGGGCTAGACAGAGAGGCTGGAGGGGGGTAAAATTGTATATGGCTCCTGCACCTGCCCATTCTTGATGTAGCAGGTCACTGGTTCAATCCCTGGCATCTCAAGACATGGCTGGGAACATCGCCTGTCTGAAAAACCCCGGAGAGCTGCTGCCAATCAGTGTAGGCAATGCTGAGCTACATGGACCAATGCCCTGACTCAGTACAAGGCCTGTTTCCTGTGTCCACCCTGCGAGGGGAAGAAACAGCAGCCCCCACATCTTCTCTTATTCTGGACCAGTGGTTATAAATTGGGTGTAGTAGCACGATCGGGGTCCGCCGCAAGGAAAGGAGGAAGCCCTAATGAAGACATCTTACATAGGAGCTTCCCTAAATCTGAGGGTGCCTCTGCCAAATATTGAATGTTCTGCCCTGGACTCCAAGAGGAATTTTCCTTTTTGTTTTGTTTATGGAAGTACGAAATAGGATGCAACCCAGATCTCATCTGAACAGTTTGAAGTGTTTGGGGAAATTTTTATTGTTGTCATGCAGCCAATGGTTCTCTCTCATCTCTGTTTTACAGGTGAATTAATCACCAATTGCATTGGTCTTTGAAAGATGATTAGACAAACTCACAGAGGAGAGGGCTATCGATGGCTATTAGCCACGGCTGTGCTCTTTTGCCACAGCTGGAGGCACCAACAGTGGCGTAGTGTAGGGGGTGCAGGGGGGGCCGGCCGCACCGGGCATAACATCTGGGGATTAGGGTTAGGGGGTGCAAATCCACGGGTTAGGGGGCGCAAATTACTTGCCTTGCCCCGGGTGCTGACAACCCACGCTACGCCACTGGGCACCAAAGCTTCTGAATACCAGTTGCTGGAAACCACAGGAGGGGAGAGTGGTCTTGTGTTCAAATCCTGCTTGCAGGTTTCCCATGAGCCTCTGTTTGGCCACTGTGAAAAAAGGATGCTGGACTAGATGGGCCATTGGCCTGATCCAGCAGCCTTTGGGGAGGGGAAAGATTCCTGTGACCTTTGTTTATATATACAGTGGTACCTCAGGTTACAGACACTTCAGGTTACATACACTTCAGGTTACAGACTCCGCTAACCCAGAAATAGTGCTTCAGGTTAAGAACTTTACTTCAGGATGAGAACAGAAATTGTGCTCCGGCGGCATGGCGGCAGCAGAAGGCCCCATTAGCTTAAGTGGTGCTTCAGGTTAAGAACAGTTTTGGGTTAAGAACAGACCTCCGGAACGAATTAAGTACTTAACCCGAGGTACCACTGTATACTCTCGGGGAGCTCCCCTTTTGTTTTGGCTGCCCTCACAGAGAACCCTCAACAACCCTCTAAGGCAGAGATTTCGCCTTTTGCACCTAACCAGTTTCAGCCGAAGGGGTGCCAGGGAGAGTGTGAGACTCATTATTTCATCAAAATATGCGTGTGGTTATTACCACAAAGCAAGTGCCGGTAACATGCTTTCCGCCTCCAGGGTGTGTGGAGTCACTCAGTTTACAGGTTGCTCCCTACGCGGCCTGCCAAAAAGCTCTGAGCCTTCTGCAAGCTTCCTCCGGCCTAGACAACCCGAAGGGGTGTTGTAAGAGGAGAGCCTCGGGCGGGGCGGGAGTTTCGGTGCTGGTGCGTGGGCTTGTACATGCTGCATGTGTGCAAGAGCATGGCAAGGGGGCGGGGACATGGATTCTGCCCCAAGGATTAGGCCTCATCCCGTGGGTTTATCAGATGTGAATCACATCAGTCGGGAGTGCGCTTCTCTTTGCACTTGCGAGTTGGCGTGCGGCGCTGCAGGGAGGTGAACCGCCGTCAAGTGTGTGGTCTGTGCGGCGTCTTTTGAGTGAGTAGAAGAGTGGATTTGGGGTTGACCTCCCGGTTGGTGTGTCACCGAGGCCTGTCCCTGTGCCTTGCAGCTGTGGAGAAAAGCGCTCCAGGCGCCACTTTTTTCGCCCAACTGCGACTGATGCAGTTCTACCTACAAGAGTGCTTTGAGAGTTTGACTTTAATGCTGTGCAGCAGGCAGAAATTTAACAGGTGAGCCTTATTTATTTCTTCGTTCCCATGCCATTGCATTCCTGTGCGGAGTATATTCCTGTCATGCAGGCACCTGACAAAGAGTACATGGCAATCTGAGGCAACATGGCCCGATGGAAACCCGCAGGGCACCTGCCCCTTTAAATAGAGGGAATTTCAGCAGGTCACATAGGGATGGGCAAAGCTGTCCATTTTGGTTTCTTTCAGTTTCTCATTTTTCCAGTCTTCAGTTCACCACATAAGTTTGCTTAACAAACAACAACAAAAAGTCATTTTAGTGTGAATTTCTCCTAACAGACACTATTGCACGCCGTTTTCCCTAATATACACACATCTGCAAACCAATGTCCCCATATATAACACATTTTTAAAGGTCATTTTCACCTAATGCATGCCTTTTGAGGCACACTGACATTTTGCACACATTTACTTGGTTGGAGAACTGCATTGCAAAATTCAGAGAATTGCACCTTTCGAAATATACAGCTAGTCCAAATTTTCGCAGGGAAAACCTGCTGAATCGGAACAGCTACCAATAGTTTTCTTTTCTTGCATTGCTTCAGAAATAGGTAGGTTCGCTTTTAAATGTGAGCTGAACGTGAACGACCCCCTCCCTAAGCAGGTGTAGGTTGTTGTGAAAGCTTCACCTGCTGAAATTCCCTCTTTTACACAACTATTAAAGGCGCAGCTGCATTGCTTGTGTGCGTGCGTGCGCACATCTGGTCACCCTTCGCTGAGGTCCTGGGAGCATTGACTGTGTGTCTGCCTTGGCGTGAGTCCTGTGTTCTGTTCTTCCTGTGTGTACCAGAGGTGGGGAACCTGTAGCCCTCCATATGTTGTTGGATTCCAACTCCTTCTCTGAATGTCCATCTCCCATCAGTCCCAGCCAGCATAGCTGATGGTCAGGGAGTCCATCAAATCTAGAGGCCCACCTGTTCCTGGTCCCTGTTGCACACCTGCAATACTTTCAGACCCATTATCATTTCCCTTCCTTTTGGATTGTTGACCTGTTGCTAGGTAATTAAGGGGACTTACGTAGGGAAATTTGCTTCAGGATAATTTCTGGTGCTCTAGAGCAGCTGTCTTCAACCTTTTCAGACCCACTTAACCCAATCATGCATATATATTTTTACCCATTTCTTGTCTGTCTTTTAAACCATAGATTTGTTCGGTGGTAGTGCTGCTGTTACAGCAACCCACCTCAGATTTGGCTGAAATAGTGGGTCCTCAACCCACCCACTGAAGACCAATGAAACACTGATCCAACTAAGCTATTCTCCTCAAATGTAGTAAACAAAGCTAAAAGCTTTGAGACTGCTATGATTCTCTAATATTGGGCTATAGAGTAGACCCACTGAAATTAAGGAACCTAAGTTATTCATGTTAGTCATAGAGAGCCATTTCCATTAACTTCCATGGGCCTACTCAGAGTAGCACTAGCATTGGGTAAAACTCTTATTTGCATTTGTATTGGGCACCCATTTGTTGCTACTAATGAACTTACGAAACGTAAAATTCTCTGCAGAAATATAAAGAACCACGCACACAAAAATCCCAGCCTGCATCACTGCTGCTGTGTGAAGCTGCCAATTGGTGAGAAAATAATTGGTCACCTGTGCCTTAGTATTTTTTTCAGAGCCTGGAGATTTTTTTTTTGCAAAAAATTGTTATATTGTTCATTGATCTTTTATATCTGTACTCAGCCCTTCCTCTCAAAGCAGCCCAGAGTAGCAAAGACATGTGATAAGAAATAAACATGCCGCTCAGTAAGGTAGTAGTTATGTGTGTAAGTGCTGCTTTTAATTACATCACTATCTCCCCTAGTACATCTTCCAAAACGAGAGTCATCTAATTGCCGCTTTGCATATTATGTAACGTTTGGCTTTATGCTGCGTTGCCAACTTCTGCCTTTAACCAGGAATTTGTTCTGCAGAGGTGAGCGGAGGATAATCCCATCCCCCTCTATGCCCTGCAAAGCTGATAATTGTTCCATTATGATGTCCAAATGTAAAAAAAGGGAGGCGTGCCTCCACCAAACTGGTGCCAAGTCAGAAAACGTAGCTCCCCTGAGAGTGTGGAAAACCTAAAATACAGTCCATAGGCATGGCCACCCAAATGGGCTGTCACTCGATTAAAGGAATATGGATTGAGTTTTAACAGAGCAATCTGTTTATTATGTGCGACATGATTATACTGCCCTTCCTCCAATGAGCTCAAGGTGGTGGGCTGTTGTCTTCCCTCAGCCTCACGTTATTTTCACAACAACCCTGTGAGGTAAGCTAGGCCAAGACAGAGAGCGAGCAGCTGGGCCAAAGCCAGCGAATGAGCTTCACCGCTAAACTCTTTTAACCTAGATATGGGGAGGATTGTTGGTGGATTACAAATCCCATCATCCCTGACTGCTTCCATCAGGAGGGCTCCCTGACACCGTCCGCTCCAAGGGAGTGGAGTGGTTCACCTGTTGGTTTTCTAACACAAATGCTATAGGAGCATTGCCAGAAAATAAGGTGACTGGCAGCCTTAAACCAAGAAAGAGAGGCAAGGCACATGGAACCACCTTTTCAGGCATCCAAGAGCTGCTCAAATAATAGAGCCGAGCAACTCATAAAAACTATTTTCCGACACCACCATCTGCCTTGTATAACTTTATGGGAGAGAATCCCAAGGACCAGCCCTTAACAAATGACCACGTCGGACGGCTGGCTGGCTGCCTACGATACACAACAGCAGCAAGAGTTTTGAGGCCAAAAAGGGCACTCGTATTAATTATTTTAATTCGATGGGTAAATATGCATTGCTTGTCGCCGCAGGCCATTGCAAACAGTGTGGGTGAAAACATGTATACAGAGACATAAAACACGAGCTCTCTAGGGGTTTTGTTGTTGTTGTTCTCATTTAAACATACAAACAAGAGCTAAAACAAATCCTTTACATATTAATAACTTCTGGAGAATGCTCTCAGATTAACGAGTTGCCTTGTTTTGCTGAAAATATTGCTTTCAACTGGCCTGGTATGTACACAGTAGAGGCTGAAAAATATGGCCAGGTCATGTGTCGTTGTCCCCCCCTCTTTATCAAGTCAGATTTGCCTGCAACCCACCCCACCAACTCCTGTTCATGAAGCAATCCTCTGCACACATGCAAAGATTGCCTTGAATGTGCATCCCTCAGCTTAACTGCTAAATGAGCCTGGCTTAAGTTTTCCAATCAGGTAGACGCTGATTCGAGGAGAAACGTGTCCAGCAGCAATTTATCTCTCAAGAAACTACAGGGCAGGTACGGATTGCGGCTAATGCCCTGTGTACTTGGTTTCAGGGGACATTCCCAGACCTTTCTGGGGATGCCGGGAATTGAACCTGGGACCTCTTGCGTGGGAACCACTGAGCTCCAAACATTTCTTTGGTGTGGATTGAGCTTCAGAGGAGAGGATAAGCCAATGGGCAGGGGTGATAGTGACAGACATTGGTACACCTCTAAGAACTTCCCTAGCTGCCCCCCCCAACCCTGAAAAGAATATGGAGACAACTTGCCCTATGATTGTACTTTGTGTAGCACCCCTCCTTTAAAATTTGGGGGGCATTGGCTCCCCGGATGATGCCCCATGCCACATTCTTTCCCCCACACAAATATTTGAGAGGATAACTAGATCACTGCAGGAATTGGGCGCCTTCCAGAAGTAATTTCAGGCTCCTACTCTACATTTTAACACTATTAGATAGATAGATAGATAGATATAGATAGATAGATAGATAGATGATAGATAGATAGATAGATAGATAGATAGATAGATAGATAGATAGATAGATTACAGATACAGATACAGATACAGATAGAATTAGGCTATAGCCCAGCTTACCTACAGGGATATATGGAGGAAAATGGGGATTACATTATTCTCAACTGCTCAGTAAGAAGTATGACTGTTCTGGCCTTCCCTAGGGTTCTGGGAAATGAGTGCAAAGAAGCTGGGTTTATTGACAGGTGCTTGGGCACATTTTGTTAAAATTCTGTTTTTTGGGTTTTTTGGGAGCCTGTTGAAGACCTTCCTCTTTCAAGAAGCCCTTTATAAGTTGCTTTTAATACATTTCATTGTTTTATCACTTTACCACTTGTTTGCCACCCTGGGCTTCTTTGGGAAGGGCAGGCAGGGTATAAAACAAGCAAGCAAACAAACAAGCTTATTACTTTAAACATCTTTAAATGAAAAATATCATGTCACCTGCTGAGGTTAGTTTTTGCTATTTTGACTTACAGTGTAACATGGTGCTTTTAGCTCCACCCCACCCCAGAGTTATAATAATAATAATAATAATAATAATAATAATAATAATATTCACTATCTCCCTGCTCTGCTTTCTAAACAAAATAGCTTCCTCTGCAGATGATCTCCATGGAAAGCCTCACTTGATTATTTTTCCATACCAAACTGCTGCTAAAGGCATGAGGAGGAGGAGGAGGAGGCCAGGCTGTTGTTGTTGTTGTTGTTGTTTCTCTCTCTGTGTGTGTGTGTGTGTGTTTGTGTGCCTTGGTGAAATCCATGTGAAATATTTTAGGTGCACAACGAGTTCTCACACAGGGTTGGCTAGGCCGGCTAGGCCCCGCTGTCGCCCTGCGTGAACTGATGGTGCACCCTAGATAAGAATCAACGAGATTGCCGGTTTGCAGAGGCAGCAATAAAAATCTCTCCTGTTGCTGGCAGGTAGTCAGTCATACATGAAGCATTTATGCATCAATTGCTTCAGGTGTCTTATTGCACAGTATCCTTTTTGCCTGCGGCGTAAGATCGGACCCTCTTACCGCTAAATCCCTGTCTTTATAATACTATTTTTACTGCTTGTGGTTTTTTTTTAATAGTCTCTCTGCTTTACTGCTTTTACGTTCATAGAATCATAGAAATGTAGAGTTGGGAGGGTTATCTACGCCAACCCCCAGCGATGCATTATTATATACTGCTTAGAGTTTTTACAGTACAGTGGTACCTCGGGTTAAGAACTTAATTCGTTCTGGAGGTCTGTTCTTAACCTGAAACTGTTCTTAACCTGAGTTACCACTTTAGCTAATGGGGCCTCCCTCTGCTGCCACATGATTTCTGTTCTCATCCTGAGGTAAAGTTCTTAACCCGAGGTACTATTTCTGGGTTAGCGGAGTCTGTAACCTGAAGCGTCTGTAACCTGAGGTACCACTGTACAGAAATCCTTCTAATTAAATCCAGACACATAGCACCTTTGCACTTGTACATATGAGTCATCCCAGTATGTGTGGCTCATGGGGTGCAGGAGGTAATTGGTCTCCCCCCCCCCATGGGCCGCCATTTTGCATCTGGCTATTGCCCCCCCCCCAGCTTCTCTCAACACTATTTTGCAACTGATTGGTGGACCTCAGGGTTTCAGCAAAGAAGGAAGTAGCTCCCAGATCATGGCACCCAGGACTGTTTTGTGGCAGCGCATTGTAAGGTCAGCTCAGGTCAGCTGGGGTGCCGAGAAAGCTGCCTTTTGCAAAAGTTTGTCTGCCCTGATGGATCTCCTAATGGAGTAACAACCCCTTGCTCATTTCGTGGCTTCCCCAGAATGCAGTTTGAAAATGACTGCACTGTTGTGTCAGCGACCCATGACCCAGGCGGCTCAGTCGCAGCATGGAACAGAAACCCCCCCCAGCCCTGAGCAGCTCCAATTAAACCTGCCTGCCACATCGATCGCCTCACCTGGGACACGTGTGTTCTCGACCCCATTGGCCGGATCCCTTGGCGCATGGGCCCGGCGTGCGCCCAGCTGGGCTGATCCCTGTGGCTCCAGTCTCCGCGTCGCCCATTGTCTTTTTTCAAGTTTCCATTGCCCTGTGCAAACCGGCCCCAGTGGAAAGAACGTTGTAGGGGCAGCAGATAAGGCAGTGCAAATAGGATTTTTAAGCCATGCGTCGATGTGTAAGGAGTGGACAGGATGTGCCTTCAATCATCTCCCTCTCCACTCCCCCCGCACTGCTGTGCACTCGGAAAGTTTGTCTGTTTGGAGAAGGGGTGGGTATATGGGAGGGATCAGGGCAGCCAGGAGCTGTTGGGTCCAGTTTTGGGAAAGCTAGGCCTGGCATTATCTGGGACCTTTATAAGGCAAAGGGGGACAGGAGTTGAACCTGCTGCCTGGAGAGAGATAAGTTGCCAAAGGCTGGCTGAGTGGAGAGACACATCGGAGGAGCAGGTAAAAAAGGGAGCGGAGACGTCTACATACCTGTCCCTGCATCTCTGTCTGTCCATCTCTCCTGTGCGGTTTCTCTCTCCGTTCCCCATGTAACCATTTACCCTGTCTTAACACCTTTCCTTTCTTCGCCTCCTCCAGCCGGTGTGTGTGAGAGAATCAAGGGGGAGAGAGAGACTGCTGAGTTGCATTTTAAGCAGCCAAGGGGTCAGAGTCTTCATTATCCTGCATAGCGCTCACACTCCAAGAGTAGCAGGACCAAAATTGCACATGTATTCGCCTTCACTTTATTCATTTGTACAGGTTGTGGTGTCCAGCTGATTCCTCAGGTGCAAAATTACAGGCCCTATTTTAGTGCAATAAACACCCTGCCACCAAATCTTGCGTCCCCCCAAGTCCCTTTCTCATATGTCTGGTTTAGATGGGGGGGGTTGCATTCTGTATATGCTTAGGGACACTCATGTCTTTATTGCGAATTCATATATTGTTGGGCTGAGTCCTGTGAATGAAAAAGAATGTTTCAGAGCCCAAGAATGGTCTGAGGTATACAATTAAGTGCCATGTTTTAACTCTGTCATCTCTGCTGCTTCTTCCCCGTGCTTCTCGTCTGACAGCTGAAAAGAACGACCACGCTTAGACGATGGAGGAGGAGGACTCATCATATAAGACCATCTTTTCCCTGGGGCGGTTTAAGATCCGCAAGCAGCAGAATGGACCCCCCTCGGACCAAGCCAAGAGTGCCCCCAAATGCCCGGTGGAGCTCCCGCCACCTTTGCAGATGGAGGAAAACGGATCTCTTTCAGACCCTCCGGATTACGAGACCACGATAGACGCCTGCCCTCGCTATGAATTCTACGCCCTTTCAGCACCTCCTGGGCGGCGGAAGGTCCGCCCTTCGCTGGACATGCTCAGAAACGCAGATCTGGTGAGACCCGTTAGAGGACGCTTTTCTGCCAAAGGTGGCGTCTGCCAGAGTTTTCCAGAAAACGTACATCACTGGGTGCAATAGCACACTTTTGAAAACAGCTGGCAAGGAAGGACCTTTCGCTGCATGTTAAATGGAGGAGGGGAACCTGTGGCTCTGCAGATTTTTCTGGACTACAACTCCCATCACCCCTGGCCATTGGCCAAGCTGGCTGGGGCTGATGGGAGTTGGAGTCCATCAGCTTCTGGAGGGCCACACGGGGCCGGCCCACTCATGAGGCAAGGTGAGGCAACCACCTTGGGCAGTAGGATCCACAGGACAGCAGATCCGGCCTCCAAGGAAAGCATTGCCCACTGTTGCTGCCGCAGTGACAGAAGCAGGCCTAGCATAATCATTGGAGGCCTGATCTCTTTCCTCCTCAGCAGCCTTCCCCTAAGCCACCTCTACGGTGGCCTGTTGGCAAAATAGAGGCCCTGCTGGTCTCTTCCCACCCTTGGTCTCCATGTAGATCTTTACTCCACTAGTGTTGCTGGTGTAGATCTTCACTCACCCCTTATTCGCTGGCAAGGCATGGCTGTGTGCCATTTTGCGGTCCGCCTCAGGTGCTAAAATGTTTTGAGCCGGCTGTGATGCCAGAGGTTCCTCACCCTTGGTGTAACTCAATAGGATGGGCCTCTTCACTTGGAGACAAAGGTTTCTATTTCTGCAGATGACCACTTAGGCAATTAAAATATCATCCTCCTGACCGACCCAAGTTATCCTCTTTTCCTTCTGTCCATTCTGGCCAAGTTACAGAGAACCAGGCAGAGGGCCTTCTCGGTAGTGGCACCCTCCCTGTGGAACGCTCTCCCACCAGATGTCAAAGAGAACAACAACTACCAGACTTTTAGAAGACATCTGAAGGCAGCCCTGTTTAAGGAAGCTTTTAATATTTGATGTATTACAGTATTTTAATATTTTTTTGGAAGCCGCCCAGAGTGGCCGGGGAAGCCCAGCCAGATGGGCGGGGTATAAATAATAAATTATTATTATATTATTATTGCACCAAGCAAGACTTCACAAGAAGCGAATGCAAAATTAACAGAACGCTGGCATCTTCCCAAACTTGGGATGTTTTATTTTGTCCCTAAATTTCAATGTGTGCTTGTTAACTCCCTCATCCCATTCCCTTGCATTGTTGTTTTTCACAGACAAAAGGAGATCCCAGTGCTACGGAGGCAGAGGAGAAAGATGTGGAAGCCGACGAACCGGAAGTGGAACCAGTCCGCTTTGGCTGGGTGACCGGCGTCATGGTAAAGTCAAAAAATGAGTGGATTAATTGGATTGCAGGGAAAGGAGAAGGGTGCCCATCTAGTCCCAGGAGTATAAAATAATGTTGGGAAGATGCAAGCAAAGCAGAAGCAGTCAATGAATTGGTCCTGAATTATATATACATAAAAGGCAACCAGTAAGACATACAACATAGATTCAACCTTTGCTGTTCTGGTGCCTCCCAGATGTTTTGGGATTACAGCTCCCCTCACACTCAGCCAGGGCAGCAGTGCTGGCTGGTGCTGATGGGAATTGTAGTCCAGAACCTCTGGAGGCACCAGAACTCTCAGTTTCTAACTTTTCAAATCTTAAATTCAGTTCTCCACATTTTGCAGCAACTTGTGATTTATTTCTTTTAACCCTTCATGAAAATTCACCAGCATTTTAGTGTGAATGTCCTAACCAACCCCTTTAAGATGTGGAGTTTGGACTAATGTACGCAAGCAATTTCCCCCAATATAAATCCACTTTTGCATGTTATTGTCACCAAGGTCTTCACTTTTAATGCACACTTTCCCCAGTTATGCAAACACCGTTGGGTTGGAGAACTGCATAGCAAAATTCGAATGAGTGCAAATTTTGAAAGATAGTGGGGCATTGCTTCGCATCTTCCAGAAGCTGAGAATTTGCTCACATTCATACTGAATCGAGTTTCTCCTCCATCCCTAGTATCGATGTGCTATTAGATTCTCAGCTTTTTTCTCCTTCTATTTCTGAAGATCCGGTGCATGCTGAACATCTGGGGTGTGATCCTTTACCTTCGTTTGCCATGGATAACTGCACAAGCCGGGATAGGTGAGAGTCTTTTCACCCACGGACAGCTGGGACTAAAAGGAAAAGAGGCTGTCCTCTTTTTGTGGTGTGTTTTTGTGTGAACTGTTTTGCACAACCCTTTTGTGCTTGATCCTTGATTCCTGATGTGGACACCTGTATATGTCTGAAAACACATTTACATCATGTATGCATAAGGTGGGGGGGGGGGGACAAGAGGAAAGAACCATAGAATTGTAGAGTTGTTGGGGACTATCTAGCCCAACCCACTGTGATGCAGGAATCTTTTGCCCAAAATCGGACTCGAACTCATGACCCTGAGATTAAGAGTCTCGTGCTCTACCAGCTGAACTACCATATGGGAAATAAGAGATATAAATGTGTTGAGGTTGTCAGGTTGTTCTGTCAACCAGGATAACCGTCAGTAATTAATGAAAGTGGGTTTCAGCTATTTAGAATCTGATATATTTTTTTATGAAACCATTTTCAAATATTTGTGTGAAATCTTGAGTTGTAGCCAGTGCTACTCAGAGTAGACCCACGGGAGTTAATTAACCTAACTAAGGCCCCCATCTGCTCTATACATCTAAAGCAGTAGCTTACCTTTAAACATTCATAGCTTCCCAGAGCTATATTTCCACACTTCTCTGTGAAGACAGTCTGTTAAGCCACTTGGAATTGTAGCTCTGTGCAAGGAACTGGGAGTCTCCTCACAACCATCAGTACCCTTAACAAGCCATAATTCCCAGTACACTTTGGGGGAAGCCGTGGCTGATTAAAGTGGCATGACACAGTTTTAAATATATAGTGCAGATTGGGCTTTGGGGGCTCATTAATATCAACAGGACTACAGTGGTACCTCGGGTTACATATGCTTCAGGTTACAGACTCCGCTAACCCGGAAATAGTACCTCAGGTTAAGAACTTTGCTTCAAGATGAGAACAGAAATCGTGCTAAGAACGGTTAAGAACAGACCTCCAGAACGAATTAAGTAGGACGTGGCAAGATCCAGAGTCCTTTTTAGATTTTATTTTTTTTTAATTGCAATTTTCCCAAGCCTTTCAGTACTTTCATTCATAAAATCTGCATCCCCAGTCATAAAAACTGAGAGTACTCCAATCACTTCCTGTATCTTCCTTTTAAGAAATCAAAGAACAAAGAGCAACAGTTTCTTCTTGTATCCAATATATATATATATATATATATATAGATAGATAGATAGAGTGTTATTAAGTAACAAAGTAACAAAGTGCAGTTTAAAAAGTATCTAAAGACTGATGCGTCTCCAAAGTTTTTTCCCATTCACAAGTCGTTTACAGTGGTACCTGGGGTTACATAAGCTTCAGGTTACAGACTCTGCTAACCCAGAAATAGTACCTCGGGTTAAGAACTTTGCTTCAGGATGAGAACAGAAATCGTGCTCCAATGGCACGGCGGCAGCAGGAGGCCCCATTAGCTAAAGTGGTGCTTCAGGTTAAGAACAGTTTCAGGTTAAGAACGGACCTCTGGAACGAATTAAGTACTTAACCCGAGGTACCACTGTACTGCAAATTCTTCCCTTCAAAAGACAGGAGTTGACTTCCTTTTTAGATTCCGTCTTTGCCAAATCTAAATTAAATCCAGTTATTTTTATTTTGAAACGTCCATTGTTGTTGACAATACCTTTTTTCCCTTGAAAGTCTGCTGCTTCAGGTGGCAATTCGTGGTTTCAGGTTTCTGAGCTGTGCTGGAGCCACAGGCAGGCTCAAGCCGCTGTCACACCCCACACCCCACTCGCTGCTGATGCAGCGGTGGGGCTCCGGCGATCGCGGCGAGCCTCTTCATGCCCGACTGGTCCCCTTGACACCCCACTGCCTGTGGGGCTTTTTGGGGGGGTGCCTAACAGGTTTTCAACGTTTTTTGAGTCCACGGCTCCCTTGACCAACTGCCTTCTTTCTACCACACCCCTGTGGGGCTCAAGAGCCCAGTTGTGTCCCCCCTTGCCTGCAGAGCTGGCAGCCTCTCACCCTTTTTTGAACACCCTCCCTTGTGGGGTGTGTTCACTCAGCCTCCTCTCTCCTCCCCTCTCCTTGGGAGTCCTCTGAGCTGCCCCCCCACCCCCTGCCCCAAAGAGAGGCGCCTCCTCCCTGACCAGCCCCAGAGGCACAATTCACCTAGGGAGCTTTGTAGCCAGGACAGCTGCAACGAATAGCCGTGCAAGCCTTTGGGAGGCAGAGACGTGAGAAGGCATCAGGGGAGGGAGGGAAGGAAAGAGGGACAGAGGCCAGTGTTGCCTGCAGCACCCTTGACCATCAGTCAAGGCACCCCAGGGTGCCACGGCACACTGGTTGAAAACCTCTGGCCTGAACCATTAGGTTCAGAAAGTGGGTGTTGGTGGGGTCTGTTGGTGATGCTGACAGGATTGCTAACTCACTCAGTTACCTCTTTTCCTCCCTCTCCCCAGGGTTAACCTGGCTGATCATTATAATGTCTTCTGTGGTGACCAGCATCACGGGGCTCTCCATCTCCGCCATCTCCACCAACGGCAAGGTCAAAGCAGGTAAGCCGTCTTCCTCTTCGCCAAATGGAAGCCAATCCATTTGCCTCCCTGTGCTAGGCAACGGCCACATTCGTGCCATACCTTTAAAGCAGGAGTAGGCAAACTAAGGCCTGAGGACCAGATCTGGCCCAATCGCCTTCTAAATCCGGTCTGTGGATGGTCCGGGAATCAGTGTGTTTTTACATGAGTAGAATGTGTCCTTTTATTTAAAATACATCCCTGGGTTATTTGTGGGGCGTAGGAGTTCGTTCATATTTTTTTTTCAAAATATAGTCCGGCCCCCTACAAGGTCTGAGGGACAGTGGACCGCCCCCCTGCTGAAAAAGTTTGCTGACCCCTGGTTTAAAGCACCTTGAAACCCCTTTCAGCAGCCGTGACTTCCCCCAAAGTATTCTTTGTTAAGGATACTGTGAGTCAATAGAAGACCCCCTATTCCCCTCACAGAGCTACAATTCCCAGAGTGGTTCAGCAGTCAATCCCTCTTCACCGGCAACTTGGGAACTGTAGCTCAGGGGGTGGGGATAAGGGTCTCCTGACGACTGCCAGCACCCTTAACAGCCTACAGCTCCCAGAATTCTTTGAGGAAACCTACGACTGTTTAAAATGGAGCTTTGCTTGTATGGAGCAAATGTGGCCACTGATAAAGGTGGAATGAGCGATAATTGGCAAGTGTGTGGAAACAATATGTGAACATGCTGAAAGTGGGTTGCTGTGGTGTTGCCACAGAGAGCCGCAACAAGGCTGGAGTCAGGAGTCAGTGTTCGCAGACACCTGCCTCACTGTGGGGCCCACTGCCGGCCCTCCTGCCTGTTCCCCTGACCTCTCCGAATGTCTGAATGCTTCCAAGAGTGAGGAGAAGGCTCAGCAGTTTCCAAATGCATTTCTCTTTCCTTCCAGGAAGAGATGCACATTGAACCCAGGCTTGGAGGGAAGCAAATGAGTGCTGTGTTGACAGTGGTGAGGGTGGGGTAGGGTGGGGTCCACCCAGGAAAGGAGCCCCAATGTGGGTATCTTCCCCTAGGGTCTCTCAAAATATGGGGCCCACACTAAGCTACACAACTTTGCTGGGGAAAATACTTCCTTCGGAGAAACTGGCTTGAATCCAAATCGCTTCCTCTGAATCAAGCTTTCCCAAACTTGGGTCTCCAGCTGTTTTTGGACTACAACTCCCATCATCCCTGACCCCTGCCTATTCCTGCTAGCTAGGGATGATGGGAGTTGTAGTCCAAAAACAGCCAGAGACTCAAGTTTGGGAAAATCTGCTCTAAATGGGCTTCTAAGGGACTCCATGTAGCGGCCAATCGGCTGGTCGGTGGTTATAGCTGACCCCTTTGAAGTTGTGTTCCCAGCACCAATCAGCTGCTTGACACTAGCTGCACATCTTCAGAGCCAGCCCTGAGGAGTAAATAACATCTGAATTGTCTCCTGGCGCAGGGGGTACCTACTTTCTCATCTCCCGCAGCTTGGGCCCAGAGCTCGGCGGCTCCATCGGCCTTCTCTTCTCCTTTGCCAACGCCGTCGCTGTGGGCATGCATGTGGTGGGCTTCTCCGAAACTGTCAAGGACCTCCTTGTGGTACGTGTGGCACGCGCTCCCATGCCATCCTGCCCCATGTATTGGCCCCTACATCCATTTCTTTAGCAACAGTTTGATCTGCAGAAATTATCAGGTGGCCCTGTTGAGCTCTAGGCTATTCTAGTGTTGGTTGTGGGGTGTTTTTTCTGGCCAAATTGGCAACACTGCATAGGCTCTTCTTAGACAACAACAACAAAAGTAAAAACAATATTTATTTTTAATTTATATGCTGCCCATCTGACTGGATTGCCCCAGCACTCTGGGTGGCTTCCAACATCATATCAAAACACAAAAACCTTCAAACATTTTTTTTAAAAAACCTCCCTGTACAGGGCTGCATTCAGATGTGTTCTAACACTCAGATAGATGTTTATTTCCTGGATGGGGCAAAAATGGGGAAGAAAAGTGATGTCACATGGCAGCAGTCTCCTCCCCCAATTTGCACATGCTCATTAGAATATTCTAGTGGAGACGCTTATGCTGGGAAGAGGAGTCCTAACCCTAACCCTAACCCTTGCCTGAAACCCTGGGTTCCACAATGGCAGAGGGCACCACTCAGCCCCTGAGCTGGCAGCTCTGTTCCCCTGTGGTCTCAGCGATGGACACGAACCAAGGACCCAAAGAGGAGAAAGCAGTCCCAGGGGAGCAGGTCAGACCTGCCTTTGAGGCCTATCTCACCTTCACTCTCCTCCGACAGGAGTTCGACGGGGTGATGAGCGACCCAACAAACGACATCCGCATCGTGGGTGTGATCACCATCACTGTTCTCCTGGGCATCGCCCTGGCTGGCATGGAATGGGAGGCCAAGGTAACTGGAAAAGAAACCATATTTGGATTTGGGTAACGGGGTGCAGTTAAAACAGAGCGCAAAGTTTCAGGAAGCCAGGAGTCCTGGGGCTGTGGCAGTTGGGTGTGTGCACCAGCTCTGATTTTAGAAAGAGCAGAAGAAGAATTCTCGTCCCGTGGAGAAGAGAAGAGAGGGTGTCAATCAAGAAGAGACCCTGAGAATCAGGACCAGATAGGGCTGGCTTCCAGTTGGGTGAAGAAAAAGTTTGCTAGGAAGCGTGGCTTCATTTAATAATTCCTCTCTTTCCAGGCTCAAGTTGTCTTCTTCTTCGTCATCATGATCTCCTTCATCAATTATTTTGTGGGCACCTTCATCCCAGCCACTCCAGAGAAAATGTCTAAGGGGTACTTCAGCTATCGAAGTAAGGGCTACGTCCTCCACAATCTGTTGTGCCCCAGGCAACCAGCTTCCTCCCAGAACCATTCATCCTGTAAGATTTGCCCTGCTGGGACAAAACAATCCTAAAACAGCCTACCTAAAACAGGGGATCAGCGGACTTCTGGGGCTTGCTTCCCCTTGCTTTCAGCCCAGCTGTATCTTTATCTGACTCCCCCACACCTGACATCAGGTGTGTGCCTTGGCTTGGCCAAGACAGCCTTGCAGGTCAAATGGAGAAGCCTACTGGGCTAAACGTTCCTCTCGGTAGTGGCGCCTGCCCTATGGAATGCCCTCCCATCAGATGTCAAAGAAATAAACAACTATCTGACATTTAGAAGACATCTGAAAGCAGCCCTGTTTAGGGAAGTTTTTAATGATTGCTGTTTTAATTTATTTTTAATTGTTTGTTGGAAGCTGCCCAGAGTGGCTGGGGAAACCCAGCCAGATGGGCGGGGTATTATTATTATTATTATTATTATCATCATCATCATCATCATCATCACCACCACCACCACCACCACCATCACCACCACTACCTTTAATCAGAAACTTGATTATCTCTTTTAAAAGCTAGAACATTCTGCTTCCCGCCCCCCCCATTGCGTTTAAGTAAATCACCTTTCCTTTTCTCTCCTCCTTTTCCAAAGCCAATAACTTCTTGGACAATATCGGCCCTGAATGGCGAGGCGAATCTGGCAGCTTTTTCGGCATGTTCTCCATCTTCTTCCCTTCGGCTACGGGAATCCTGGCTGGTGCCAATATCTCAGGAGACCTCAAGGTAAATTGTTCCGGGTCTGTGTTTTGCTTCTGCTTAATTTAGTCAATAATGAATTGCATTTATATCCCACCTCTCATCTGGGCAGCTCAAGGGGGTGAGGTTGGTTCTCCCCCTCCCCATTTCATCGTCACAACAACCCTGTGACATAGCTGTCAACGCTTTCCTTTTTTAAAGGGAAATTCCCTTATTCCGAATAGGATTCCTCGCAAGAAAAGGGAAAAGTTGACAGCTATGCCCTGTGAGGTGGTTTCTATGCATAACCATGGGCCCTCACCAGGTCTGCTGGGTCCCAGGAATTGTTTGAATCTGATACAGTGGTACCTCGGGTTACATACGCTTCAGGTTACAGACTCCACTAACCCAGAAATAGTACCTCAGGTTAAGAACTTTGCTTCAGGATGAGAACAGAAATCATGCAGCGGTGGTGCAACGGCAGCAGGAGGCCCCATTAGCTAAAGTGGTGCTTTAGATTAAGAACAGTTTCAGGTTAAGAACGGACCTCCAGAACGAATTAAGTACGTAACCAGAGGTACCACTGTACATATATTTTTGCTAGCTCTGCCTCTCCCTCCGAAGAGGAGGGAGTTGCAGGAGTTGCAGCAGCTGAAGGGAGTGAAGGGATGTGTTGTCAAACACCTAGTGGTTCCCGGCTGTCTCACCTGGTGGAATGGCTGCTGGTGCAACAGTTATGGGAGGGGAGGGACCAAAGGGCAACCAGGTGAAGAAGGACCTGCTGCCTCACCTCTGCCTCCGAAGAGCAGTGAGGTGGAAATGCCCTTGGCCAGTCGCGCCCTAAACCCTGCTAAACAATTGCTCATTGTGCTGTTTCCTTCGCAGGACCCGGCGGTGGCCATCCCCCAGGGAACACTCATGGCTATCTTCCTGACAACCTTGACGTACCTGGCTATTGCTGCCACCATAGGTAAAGAGCTTGTGTACAAGAATGGCGCATGCCAGGGCTGGGCCAAGACAATTCGGCTGACCCTGAGGGGCCTAACCAGAAGACAACAATGGATTTAGACCGTGTTTGCTGCCTGGTCTTCCAGCGACTTATTTTAAAACGTGAACGCCTTACAATGCTGACTCATTCCTATGAAAACACACATCATTCATTAGAAATATATTCAAAACAAACCTCTTCCCTGCCCTCAGGGAAGGAGCAGGGTGCTTTAGTAACTCACTGTCACAGGAATCTCAGGTGGTACATTTCACAGCAACGTAATTATCCAAGACTACATACACCAGGGGCTTTTTTTCAGCCGGAACTTGCCGGAACTCAGTTCTGGCACCTCTCAGATGGGCACCATTGCCATTATAAGAGAACAAGGGAGGTGTTCATGGTGAGTTCCGGCACCTCTTTTTTCTAGAAGAATAGCACTGCATACACCAGGGGTAGGCAACCTAAGGCCCGTGGGCCAGATGTGGCCCAATTGCCTTCTCAGTCCAGCCCACGGACAGTCCAGGAATCAGTGTGTTTTTACATGAGTAGAATGTGTGCTTTTATTTAAAATGCTTCTCTGGGTTATTTGTGGGGCATAGGAATTTGTTCATTTTATTATTCAAAATATAGTCCCGCCCCCCCACATGGTCTGAGGGATGGTGAACCGGCCCATGGCTGAAAAAGGTTGCTGACCTCTGGCATACAACACCCTGGGAACTATTGTTTACCCTTCACAGACCCAGCGCCCTTAGCAAACTACAGTTCCCAGAATTCTTTGGGGTGGAGGGAACATGCTTTATATACATTATTTTTTTAAAAAAATATTTAATCATTTTTTCAATGCAAACAGAAACCACAAAAAACACATACAACACAAACCACAATAACACTAATAACACAATTTAACAATTCAGATTTGAGTACTGATATACTACACCTTTTTAACAATATTTCCCCACCTCTCCTCCCCCTACTTCCCACCACTGTCCACCTTATCGCTTAAGTATTCCTTCCAGATTTCTTCATATTTATCCATTCTTAATTTGCGTCGATATGCAATTCGTTCGTATGTAGCTAGTCTGTCCATATTGTCAATCCATGTGCTCAATGGAATCTTTTTGCGGCTCTTCCAATTCATCAAAACAAGTTTTTTTTTTTATGCCTCATATGCATCATGTGCATGGAGCCATAGTCTGAGGTGGAATGTTTTTACCTGGTGCCTCCCTGCCTCCATTCCATGTATTAAAGTGGATCAGACGTGCAGCTGAATCATCCTTTGACACGGGCAGAGCAATAGTGTCTCCCACGGCACCTGAAGGCAGCGGGATCGCATAGAGCGCTGGCAGCATGCCGTACGGCTCGGTCTGCTCCCTGTCACCTGCCCCATAGCAGCTGCTCAACCTCCTCTCTTTGCCCCTCCCCTGCCCAGCCCATGGGGCTCTCATGACCACAAGAAGCCCTTCACCTTAAAACAAATAAATAATGGCGGCCTTTCCTCTTGCCAGGCACCTGTATGGTCCGCGATGCCTCCGGCAACCTGAACGACACCCTGGCGTCCGCCAACTTCACCAGCGGGGACTGCGTTGGCCGGGCCTGCGAATTCGGGTGGAATTTCACCGAGTGCAGCGTGGCCGGGACCTGTGAATATGGTTTGGCCAATGACTACCAGGTAGGGGAAGCCGGTGTTCCTGCCTCTCCGCCCTTGGCTCTCTGTGGGACTGGATTGAGGCCTTGTAGCCGCATCTTGGGTTTACTGGGGTTCTCCTCCCCCTCCCATAATACGGTTTTGTCGTTGCCTCGCTTGTCTCTTAGACCATGAGCTTGGTGTCTGCGTTCAGCCCCCTCATCACAGCTGGGATCTTTGCCGCCACACTCTCCTCAGCTTTGGCCTGCCTCGTCTCTGCCCCCAAGGTCTTCCAGGTAATTTGGGGAAAGCG
Organism: Podarcis tiliguerta; assembly: GCF_965153285.1. Taxonomy (NCBI): domain Eukaryota; kingdom Metazoa; phylum Chordata; class Lepidosauria; order Squamata; family Lacertidae; genus Podarcis; species Podarcis tiliguerta. Next base: position 40,263,956 of record NC_139546.1, on the reverse strand, counting down.
GTGTGTGTGTGTGTGTGTGTGTGTGTTATACCCAATCTGTACTTGGAGTTCAAGATGTAAGGAAGGCTGTGGAGGCTGACCCACTGGGCCCCATGGGGCACTGCCCCATCAACCTGTCTGCCCGTACCTGCCTTGCCCGTCTTTTTTGCTTACAATTACCCCAGAGGTGACCCTGGCAGTCAACTTCCTTCTAAACCCCACAGAACTCAAATTACAGGAAACCCCCGCATTTACACGCTTTTCGAGCGACTGCGCACATGCACATTGCGCTGAACCCGGAAATGACCCGCAAACCTCACCGAAAGGGGCAGGCAAAAAAACGGGCTCTTTGCAAGCTTTCTTGATGGTGTTTCACCAGCGCTTGTAGTGCCTCAGAACGTAAACTCCACTTAAATATGGCGGGGGGGGGGGCGTTGCCTGTAATTGACCCTGCCTGTCATCCTCTCTAGCAAAACCTACGGTTTGTTTGTTTGTTTCATGAAATAATATATACTGCTTGACTGTAAAAAACAACAACAACAAAACTCAAAGCAATTTATGGAAAGATAAAACGATAAAATCGAATTTGCAGAAGTGCTTTAAAATGTAGAAAAGTTAAAATACTGAAACGGATCAAAGTTATTTCAACTTTCTAAGGGTCTGGGTAGGCTTGTCTCAACAAGAATGTCTGGGTAGGGACACGGGTGGTGCTGTGGGCTAAACCACTGAGCCTGGGACTTGCCGATCAGAAGGTCGGCGGTTCGAATCCCCGCGATGGGGTGAGCTCCCGTTGTTCGGTCCCTGCTCCTGCCAACCTAGCAGTTCAAAATCACGTCAAAGTGCCAGGAAAAAAATAGGTACTGCTCCGGCGGGAAGGTAAACGGCGTTTCCGTGCGCGGCTCTGGTTCGCCAGAAGCGGCTTAGTCATGCTGGCTACATGACCCGGAAGCTGTACGCTGGCTCCCTCGGCCAATAAAGCGAGATGAGCGCCACAACCCCAGAATCGGTCACGACTGGACCTCATGGTCAGGGGTCTCTTTACCCTTTACCTTTAGGCTTGTCTCAACAAGAATGTTTTTAGCAGATGCCGAAAAGGGAGCTGTGGAGGTGCAAATTTTAATCTCAATAGGCTTTACTGCCTTCCATCCTGCATAGCAGGGGGTTGGACTAGATGACCCTCAGAGTACCCTTACAGTTTTACAGTTCTATGATCGCAGGAGCCTACCGGTCTCAATGGGCACTACCCACTGCTGACGGGAGTTTGAAATAACTGTGAAGATCTCTCCCATTGGACATCTCCCTCCAGTGTGGCGTAGTGGTTAAGAGTGGTGGACTCGTAATCTGGTGAACCAGGTTCGCTTCCCCGCTCCTCCACACGCAGTGCTGGGTGACCTTGGGCCAGTCACACTTCTCTGAAGTTTCTCAGCCCAACTCACCTCACAGAGTGTTTGTTGTGGGGGAGGAAGGGAAAGGAGATTGTTAGCCACTTTGAGACTCCTTAGGGTAGTGATAAAGCGGGATATCAAATCCAAACTCTTCTGCTTCTTCTTCCTTCTCATTTGTGCTCCTCTCTCTGCCCCCAGTGCCTTTGCCAGGACAATCTCTACCCCCTCATTGGCTTCTTCGCAAAAGGATATGGAAAGAACAATGAGCCGCTGAGGGCCTACGCTCTGACCTTCCTCATAGCTGTTGCCTTCATCCTCATTGGTAAGCGAGACCACCTCCCCTCCCTTATTTATCAGACCCGCAATTTCCACCCCTGAAAGCTATTATTTTGCGATTGACACAGTGAGCTTCAGGGCTGAGTGGAGATTCTAAACCTGGTCTCCCAGGCCATTGTCCAATATTCTAGCCAGGACACCACACTGGCATTTGGGTGTCAGGCCAAGGCATTCCAGTTTTCCCAGGCTTTGGGCCATTTGTTGAGATGATAGGGTGGTATTCAGCTATGCTGAGTTTTATACAGAGTGGAGCTCTTGAAATTAATGGACCTCACTCAGCCATGTGTCTTAATTTCAGTAGGTCCACACTAACTAAAACTAGCATAGTACCCAAACTGTTGCATGCTTTCTGGTATGTCTCGTGGTGTTCATTTTTTAGTAGGGTGGGGGTACAGCAATCCTTTTTATAATTTTAGGGATTTTGCTCCATTGTTTTTCTTAAATACTTGATTTTTTCCCCTTATGGGGGTCATGCTGCTTTTGTCGTCACTTTGTGACTTTTTTGTGTGTTTGGGGTTAAGGAATAAATGGGTGTACAGTGGTACCTCAGGTTACATATGCTTCAGGTTACAAACGCTTCAGGTTACAGACCTGAAATAGTACCTCGGGTTAAGAACTTTGCTTCAGGATGAGAACAGAAATCATGCTCCAGCAGTGCAGCAGCAGCAGGAGGCCCCCATTAGCTAAAGTGGTGCTTCAGGTTAAGAACAGTTTCAGGTTAAGAACGGACCTCCGGAACGAATTAAGTACTTAACCGGAGGTACCACTGTAATAAATAAAATAATAATAAACAAACAAATAGCACAGACATGAACGGCCTCCCTCGGGAGGTTGTGGACTCTCCTTCCTTGGGGGGGGGGGGGTTAAAGCAGTGGTTGAATGGCCATCTGTCGCGGATGCTTTAGCTGAGATTCCTGCATTGCGGGAATGACCCTCAGGGCCCCTCACAATGCTATGATTCTATGAAATTAGCAGCGTTGAGGGCTAGCTGCTTGAGTAGAGCATACAAGAGCACCCCACCCCACCCCATCCCCTGTTCTGTGCCAGAATACAGTGCCTCCTTGCTTACCTTTCCTTTCTTTGCCTCTGCAGCGGATCTGAACACCATCGCCCCCGTCATCTCCAATTTCTTCTTGTGCTCTTATGCCCTCATCAACTTCAGCTGCTTCCATGCCACCATCACCAACTCCCCAGGTAAGGAGGGTGGTGGGCAGGTGGGCCGTGTGGGAGGTAGAAATGGTGTATGTGGGGGTGGTAGCGAGGCGGGAAAGAGCAAACATGTCCTGCTGGGAAAGACAAATGAGCCAACAGCCTGGGCAACTTGTGCCAGGCAGGAATGGGTTGGTCTGCATTGTGTTCACAGCGAGCTTTTCCCAGATGGGCCACTGCCAGGAAGGCTGGGGTGAGAAGTGAAAGGGGCAGAGGAAGGTCCTGATTTGGGCCACGGCACTCTCCTTAGGCCACACTGCCTCTCCTTCCCCTTCCCCACCTGAATCTTCCTGCTTAAACAGCTTGCTGCTTTTCCTCCCTGTCCTCCCCTTTCCTGAGAGTGAGGAAAGCAAGCTGGAAAAGAGGTTTGTGTATGCAAGGGTAAGAGAAGTGGGTGGGTGTAAAAGTGTGTAAGGTATGTGTGTTTTTAGCCTTAATAACAACAACAACAACAACAACAACAACAACAACAACAACAACAACAACAACAACAACAATAATTTATTACTTATACCCTGCGCATCTGGCCAGGCCTCCCCAGCCATTCAGGGCGGCTCCCAACAGGATATTAAAAACACGATAAAACATCAGACATTAAAAACTTCCCTAAACAGGGCTGCCTTCAGATGTCTTCTAAAAGTCAGATAGTTGTTTATTTCCTTGACATCTGGTGGGAGGGCGTTCCACAGGGCGGGCACCAACAAGGCCCTCTGCCTGGTTCCCTGGTTCTCGCAGGGATATTCAGTCCCTGAGTAAATTTAACCATTAGCAAAGATCTCCTCTCCATATTCTCTTCTGTCTTCTCCATTTTATCCTCACAACAACCCTTGTGAGGTAGGTTAGGTAGAGAGAGAGAGGCCCAAATTTAACCCAGTGAACTTCATGGCTGAGTGGAGATTTGAGTGTCTTCTGAGTTCCGCACAAGATTCTGGACCTGCATAGCCAACCAGCAGACATTTGGAGGGAAATTGGTAGCCTCAAATACTTTTGGGGGGCCACATGCTTGTGTGTAGAGTTGTGTTAGGTCAATGATAGGATAAACCAGGGTGACATCTGGGCTCCCTCTCTGTGTGCAATGCCTTTTGATCTCACCTGTGCTCCCCCATCATCACCCTCCTCCAGGCTGGAGGCCCTCTTTCCGCTACTTCAGCAAATGGACAGCCCTGTTTGGCGCCATTGTCTCCGTGGTCATCATGTTCCTGCTGAATTGGTGGTCGGCCCTCATTGTCATCGGGATCATCGTCATCAGCTTGGCCTACACCACCTACAAGAAACCAGGTGAGGGGAGCCTGGCGTTGGATCTGAGAAGCAAAGGGTGGGGTGGGGGTAGAACGCCCCAGATCTCCACACCTTCTTCCCAGCTTAGTTTATAGAAAGAGCTGTGAGCTTCAGGTCCAAATGTCAAGGAATTCTGGTCAAGGCTTATTTACGTAGTCTTCATCATTGTGAGGACTATACCATGTTGTGGGTGCTATGCCTCTCCCACTTAAGGCAGCATGTGCCTCACCAGTGCCAACCACTGGAACCTTATCAGCTGGAGGAGATTTTATTTCTTAAACCAATTCACCGAATCCCAAAGTATCATACCACGCTAAAGCCATGACTCCCCCCCCCCCCGCGCCCCAGATAGTTTCTTAAGGGTGCCTAGAGTTGCTAAGGGAACTCTCTCAGAGCTACCGTTCCCAGAGTAATTTAATAAAAATACCTTTATTGTCAATGTACAACCTGTGTACAATGAAATTAAATTTAACAATCAATCCCTCTTCCCTGGGAACTCTGGGAACTGTAGTTCTGTGAGAGAAAGATAGGGGTTTCCTAACAACTCTCATCACCCTTGACAAACTACACTTCCCAGGATCCTTTGGCTTTAGATGTATCATGCAGCTGGGGCCCAATCAGCTGATGGCCAGGGTTTGAATAGCACCATGTGCAGCTCCTTTCAAGCAGTGTGCTGGCGAGGGCTGATGGGAATTGTAGTCTGAAACTTCTGGAGGGTTGGGAAGCCTGGGCAAGGAGGGCAAATAGCCTTACTCCAGGCAAGATCATCTCCCTGTGTCCTGAAGCGGATCCTTCAGTGGGGGATACCCCTCTAGGTCCTTCCAGTATCTGAATCCGTCACAGAAGGTAGATATGGACTAAAGTTCTTCTTCATTTCTCTCCCCTGCCCACAGAGGTAAACTGGGGTTCCTCAGTGCAGGCTGGCACCTACAATATGGCCTTGTCAAATGCTGTGAACCTGAACGACGTAGAGGACCACGTCAAGAATTTTCGGTGAGGGAGCTACTTTAGTTTATCAAGTGAAGAACAGAAGGCCCGTGAGCCAGATTTCCTTGGTGCTGTTCCCCTTTCTGAGGTGGGGTGGGTTAAAGACTGGGGAGGCACAGCACAATCCCGTGCATCGTGTTTACTCGGAAGTAACTTGTACTGTGCTCAATGGAGCTTGCATTTTAGGATTGCAGCCTTCAGCATAAACTCAGGGTTAAAAATGGTCACACCCACGCCATCCATTTAAAGCACGCTTATACAATTTTAAACAGCCATGGCTCCCCCCAGAGTAGCCTCCTCCTCGAGAGGTCTGGAGGGTGGCAACACAAGAACAGGGCCTTTTCTGCAGTGGCTCCCTGTCTGTGGAATGCTCTCCCCAGGGAAGTTCGCCTGGCACCTTCATTATACACCTTTAGGCACCAGGCAAAAATGTTCCTTTTTAACCAGGCCTTTAGTTGATCTGATTTGCATCCTATGCCCTTTTAAAATGTGTGGGGTTTTTTTTGGTGGGGGAGCTATTGAATGGTTGTTTTTATGTTTATTATGTATTTTGTGGTTTTATAGATCTTGATTTTATTCTGTGAACCTACCTGAGACCCCCAGGTATAGGGCGGTATATACATTCAATAATCAAATCAAATCCTGGGAACTGCAGTTTGCTAAGGTTACTCAGAGTTGTTAGGAGGCACCCCCCCCTCACAGAACTACAAATCCCGGTAACCAATTAAGTGGCCCCTAGTTACAGCTCTTTCACCTTCCTAGGCCTCAGTGTCTGGTCCTCTCGGGCCCACCCAGCTTCCGCCCAGCGCTGGTGGACTTTGTCAACGCCTTCACCAAGAAAGTGAGCCTCATGATATGTGGGAACGTGGCTGAGGTGAGTTTACCTGCCCTGAGAGGGCCTTGTGGGGGTTGATGGAAGGAAAAGAGGCCAGGGAAATATGACGAGCTGGGATGCTGCCATTTTTAACAGACTATCAATCTTTTTATTGCACGGTCAGCTGGGAGACTCCTCATGCTTCGAAAACTACAACGAACAACTCCAGTGGCTCAGCACTCGCAAGATCCGCTCTTTTTACAACTTCATCACAACAGGGGACCTGAGAGCTGGAGCCAGGAGCCTCATGCAGGTGTGTGTGGGTGTGTCTTGACCTAGAAGGGTCATTTTAACATTGGGAGTGGAGCAACAAAGGGAGAGGGCAGGTCCACACCATAGATTTACAGCACATCTGAAGTACATTACTTCCTCCAGAGAATCCTGGGAACTGCAGTGCAGTGGTACCTCGGGCTACAAACACCTCGGGTTACAGACTCTGCTAACCTGGAAGCAGTACCTCGGGTTAAGAACTTTGCCCCAGGAAGAGAACAGAAATCATGCGGCAGCGGCACGGTGGCAGCAGGAGGCCCCGTTAGCTAAGGTGGTACCTCAGGTTAAGAACGGTCTCAGGTTAAGAACGGACCTCCGGAATGAATTAAGTTTGTAACCAGAGGTACCACTGTATGTTAAGGGTGCTGGGAATTGTAGTTCTGGGAGGGGAAAATGACAGATTCTTGGTGGGGGGAGCCGTTTGCTTAAAATGTGCATCAGATGTGCTTTAAGTATGGCACAATCTGCCCAGAGATGCCAAAAAGCATGAAGGGATGGAGAACATTGATGTGCGTAGTTTGAGAGAGGAGCTCTTAATTCCTCTGTACGCATGTGGATGCTAGGGTGCTCCCTCACGCAGCAAGAGGGACCAGGGAGTTCACCTTCCTGTCCTTCCAATTCCTTCCCCTCATCTAAGATGGGTGAGAATGGACCAAAAGCCCCAGGTCCCATCAGTGACACAAACGAGGAACCTTCAGACCTGTGTGAGGCTTCCCCTGTGTGATGAGCCACAGAACTGCACGTTGCAACATCTGCCCCCGGCAATTCAGTGTCTGCAGGCCCCTGGACTGGCCTTCCCACCAAGACTGGTCCTCGGGTCCTCCTGGACCATAAGAAGGTTCCCTGCTCGAGTTCAGTCTTCCTCAAGAAGCAAGGTCTTCCTGAGTCCTGTTGTGCCATCTGGCTTGGCCTCTGGTCCTGAATTCTGCCTCCTTTCTCAACCCTGGTCCCAGGGGTTTCCATTTGTCTTCGCCTTCTCTCTGGTTCTGAATATTGGCCTCACTTCTGGTTCTTGGCTCACCTCGGAGATCAGCCCATGATGCCCTCTGAAAAGGGTCTCGAGGAGGAAGAAGGGGCAGGAAGAAAGGCCTCTGCTTGGGACATTGAAGAGCAGTTGCCAAGCATCAGGACATGAGCCTGGCTGGATTTCTGTCCTTTATACGGCTACAAGTTAATGGCAGCCCCTGTGCACTCTCTCTCTCTCTCTCTCTCTAGGTCTCAGGTCTGGGGCGACTCAAACCCAACACCATGGTCCTGGGCTTCAAGCAGGATTGGCAGACCGACAGTCCGCAGAACCTGGAGAATTACGTGGGCATAATACAGTAAGGGCATGGAGGCGATGGGAAGGGGAAGCAGCGGAGGGTTTAGGAGACTGGGCTCAAACGGGTTTCAACAAGACTTACCTGATGCTTAGAGGAATGTGAGTTTGCAAAGCCAGTGGGCTGTATGGCCCATGCATGCCAGATGGCGAGACCTCTGCAAGATAATGTTTTCTCCCTTTTATAGCAGGGTTGGGGATGCTCTAACCTTCTAGTTGTTTTTGGACTCAGTCCATCAGCCCCCAGCCAGCATGGACAATGGGGAAGGGTCACCTGTTCCACATCATGCCTTGGCTTGCCTGGAGGGAGGGAGGTAATGTGTGTCGAAACCTCTGGCTATTGAGTGGCTGGAATGGAGGCATCTTCTTTTGCCCCAGCCCTTGCCCCACCACTCATATCTGGCCCCTGGAAGGTTGCCCATGAGGCAGTGTGGCCCTCGGGATGAAAAGGCTTCTCCACTCCTGGTTTCAACCAATTCCAGCAGCAGCAAAGAGTCTTAGTCGGGTGGGCCGAAGTGCATACAAAATGTCTGGCAATGCTTTTCCTTGGCACAGAGGCCCTGCTTTCTTGAAAGGACTAATTGGGCGGAATACAACTTTGTGCATGTTCAGAGGCGCTCTCTTCACGAGATAACCTCATTAAGTAGGGAAAGACTATGCTGCATGTTGATCTAAACAGCTCTCTCTTCTCCCCCTTTCCCCGTCTGCAGCGACTCTTTCGATTTCAGCGCCGGGGTGTGCCTGGTCCGGATGCGCGATGGACTGGATGTGTCGCGGAAGGTGAAAGCGCAAGGTGGGTGTGTCCAGGAAAGGGGGCGGGGCCTGAAAATGCTGGAGGCTGTAAAGCCTCCATCTAGTTCTGGAAGAAGAGGGTACTTGAAAGAGGGAGCTGTCCTTGGTGGCAAAACGCTCAGCGGCTCTTGTGGTTTCTTCGTTCTTCTCCAAGGCTAGCAGAAGCAAAACAGATTTGGCAAAGCAGTAAATGCTATGTCTAAAGAAAGGAAAAGCGGATGAAATATCTTAATTTGCATCATTCGTTCTGGTGTTGTTGGCTTCTTAAAAAAACAACACAGCCTCGACTAATCCTCTCTTCATCTCTCTCCACAACAGTGAACATGGGCTTTGAAGACTCGGAAGCAGTGCTGGGCAAAGAGAAGCAGAAGCGTAAGTTGGACGCCTTGAGTGAGGCTGCTCTAAAAAGAAAAAATGTGGTTTAGTAGAATGAGCTAAAGGACTCTTGAGTAGACAAAGCCCCCCCTGGCAGGGGTGCTCTGGCCATATCCCTACATGGGCTGAATAGGGGTTTGAATGAAGGTGTTCCAGGCCCAAAACTCAGGAGCTTCAAAAATGAGTACTAGAAGCTTGAAACATACTGTTTAACTGTTAATTTTAATTTGGGTTTCTGATATTTTTATGCTTTAGTGGGTTTTTGTTTTTTTACTGTGTGTTTTAATCACGCAGCGCATATTTGAATTGTAATTATGGATGTTCATATGTTAATGATTGTGCAATTGACCTTTATGCTAGGAAACCACTAAGAAGCCAATTTTGGCACCAAGCCTTAGATTAGTTAATTAACTAATAATGTGGGAGTGCTAGAGGGGAATCGCTGCAAAGGCTCCCCCCATTCATTTACTCTTCTCTGCAGGTGACAGCTACAAAGTTGTTGGTGCTGACACACACCTGGAAACCTATTTCCAGGGCAACCAGAAGAAGAAAAACATTGACATCTATTGGCTCTTCGATGATGGCGGTACGTATGGTTCCTTCCCAGTTTAAGTTTGCTCCTATCATCATCATCATTTCTATACCACCTTTCTTCCAAAGATCACAGGGTGGTTTACAATATTAAAAACACATAGCATACTAACAACCAAAGCAACAGCCCCCACGCATAGTTTAAAAGGTCCTAGAATGATTGTCTAATTAATAATGTGCTATACATCTGAGCCCAACCCAATTCTGGTTTCCTAGCAACGTAATTCCCCCCTCACTGACCGTCTCCCAAGGAGAGCCCAAACTGTGCAGTGTGCCCCCTTTCTAGAGGAGCGGAGGCCTTGCACCCCATTTCCTTCTGGGGGCAGGGATTTGAGCACCAAGAAAAGGCTACAGGGAGCACACGGCCGTTGCTTCTCTTCCTAAATTCGGAATCCATCTTTGTGGGTGGAGGAGCTGTGAGCAGAAAGGGAGAGTTGCGTGGTCTGAGACTCAACAGGGTGGAGAGCACTGCCATTGCAAGTTGGGCTCTATTAGCGGACTTCCATCTGGTTGGCCACTGGGAGAAGAGGGTTTTGGACCAGATGGGCCTTTGGCCTGATTCCCTGGGGCTTCACTTACATCCTTATGACTTTCCGCCTCTTGCTTCCTGCTTCCACAGGGCTCACCCTCCTCATTCCCTACCTCCTCACCCGCCGGAAACGTTGGAGTCATTGCAAAGTCCGGGTCTTCATCAGCGGGCAGATCGCGAATGCTGAAGAGCACAGAGAAGAGTAAGAGGCTGGGATTGGGGGCTGGAATAATGAAAGCCAAATTAAAACGCTTCCCCTGTAAAGGAGGAGGAGCTGGTGAGCTTCTCGGAAGTTTAACGGAGGGCTGCTCCAGAACTTCAGGCAAGGTCCACTGGAAGATAGTTTGCCCCTTGGTGCCGGATTGTCCCAGGCACTACAAGGGTGTGAGCCATAAGTCATTGTCCTGCTTTTTGCCTGTGTTCTCCTTAATTCCAAGCTTTTATCCGTTGGCTTTCTTTTTCCACAATCAAGTTTTTGACGTATATTAATTCATTATAAACACACACACATGTACATGGGCAAATACAGAAAGTGAGAGAAATTCATGCAGAAGAGAGAATTTTGACAGGTCCATCTTTTCACATCATCATGCCACAGGAGACAGAAGAGCTGTGCTTGTTGACATTTCTTCTTGTGCACATTTATTATGTGGTTTATTTATTTACACGCCACTTAAATTTACGCTGCATTTCTTGTCTTTAAGACACTTAACATGCTGCTTAAATTTATGCTGCCTTTCTTGTATTTAAAGCACAAACAAAAATGGGGCAATGAAACAATTAAAAAATTGCAGAAAAAATATTGTAAAATGTCTTCGTACCTTCTTGTCTCCTCGAGGTTAGTAGAGAAATACTTGTCCCCCTTTTCCCCATTCCCAATTTCTGTCTTTCTCATCCTGATTTGCAGGATCGATCTTTTGTTGACCAAATTCCGCCTGGGATTCACCGAGGTCGTGGTGCTGCCTGAAATAATGTGGAGGCCGGAAGAAACAAGGTGAATGCCCTGCCCCCCCCCCTTGTTCTTTGCTCCCTGAGGTCTTGTCTTTGTCCCACAATCCCTCTGCCCCAGCCTCAAACAGACACTCCTGTTCTAACTCAGCAGCCCTCAAAGCTAGTAGCTTGGGGGGGGGGGCAGGCTTTTTCTGCAACATGTCACTGATGCAATAATAGTGGTGGATTCATACCCATCCACACATCATTCTGCAAAGCTTCCCCAATGCTGTTGCTGGAGGGCCACCTCCCTTGCACTGTAACCAGCAGACAGGAGAAGAAGAAATCCCAGAACATTTGCAGTATAACAAAGCTACAGGAAGTTACAGGGTATGCACAGATTGGAAACGAAGCAAGATGTCTGCGTGGAAACCTCTGCAGGCGCAAACAGTATTGAAAGTGGGATCATGTGTAACTTAAGGTTACCAGATTTTTTTCAATGAATCCAGGGACTCTTTTCAACTTCAGTTGAATTCAGTGGATTTTGTCAGGGGACTGACTTGTAAATCCGGGGACTGTCCCTGGGAAATGAGGACGTCTGGTAGCCTTAGTGTAACTGCCCTAACAACATAATGAGTACAAATCATTGTGAAAGTACAATAAAAAAGGAGGCTTGCCTGGAGGGGTTCCTCTTGTTACAATTCTTGCTCACCAGTGACAGTCTAGCAAGGTTGTGTATTTTGTGAATGATGAGCGCTCCACAAAATGGGTGAGGATGTTTTGAAATACACAGCTGTTACTCAAGTTGCCATTTTGAGCTTGGAATTTTCACCCAGGAGAGAAATAGGGCAGAGCAAGAAGATTAGTCATTGTCTACATCTGACGTCACCAGCAGCCCTTAGCTTTGCAGTGAGAAATAACCTTTTTCTTATTACTGTCCCTAGTTGGGTTGGGACATTTCAGGGTCTTTTTCTTTTCTTTTTAACGGCAAAAGGTCATAGAGTCTCACAAATTCAGCCCTTGACTTTCCCTTGCCTCTTGACAGTACTGTTTTGGCCGCACACTTCAAGCAAGCAAAGGCAGACTGGAAAACAGATGTCTAGACCATTTGTATATCTATTTAAAGCTAACCTCTGTACATTCATACATTTTGAAAGCAACAGGTTTGGTGCCTCCCTGCTTCCCCCACATGGGAGTCTGTGCAAAAAGCCTCAAGGTTCCACTCCCAAATTGTTCCATAGGCCTTGATTGTTGTTTCCACTTAAGAATACAGTTCCTTCATATGGTTTGGGCCCTTCCTCCCATTTCTCCATTTTGCTCCGCTCTGTCTTCCTAACTTTGGCTTGACTTGTTCCCCTTCCCCGCCCCCTCCACCTTCCTACCATGGCAGTCGCAAAGAATTTGAGGACATCATAGCTCCCTTCCGGCTCAATGAAGGCCAGAAAGGCCAGGAAACCGTGGAAGAGATGCAAAAGGATGCACCGTGGAAGGTCACGGACGAAGACCTCCGAGTCTACAAGAAAAAGGTGGGGTTTTTTGTGGATTCTGTCCCCAGTGTTTGAGGGTCCTGTGCAAGGGGGTGCCTTAATTCAGTTCGTATTAAAAACCGAACCTACCTAATTCGCGCTTCCTAAAACAATGTGCGAACCAAAACAGAGAGCCGTCCTTCATAATCCAAAGTGGTGGGAGTTTTCTGGATGCTGGTAGCTTCCCATTCTGGTTCCAATAGGGCGAAAGAGTCTACTGAGGTTTAAAGGAGCGTGATAGGGGGAAGGGGTGACCAAAATTCACTTTTAACACATCTCTTTTCCTCCTTTTCCAACATGGCGTCTTCAGTCTGAACAGCACATGCGTCTACATGAGATACTTCAAGACCACTCTAGGAATGCAGCCCTCATTGTCATGTGAGTCACTTCCCTTCTTTCTTCTTCTTCAAACATTGAGATCCCTGAATGGGGTGATTTTGCCCCTGTTCCATGATTCTTGTGCACATACCCCATTGGGTTCTTTCTGATTTCTGACAGAAGATCCACACCAGGTGGTTGAGACATAAGGTAACAGATACAGCCTTCATAGGAAAGGGGAACCTGTGGCCCTCTAGATTTTGTTGGACTACAACTCCCATTATCCCTGACCATTGGCCATGCTGCCTGGGGCTGATGCGAGCCATAGTCAATGACATCTGGAAGGCCACAGGTTCCCCATCCCTGCTCTGGGGCAGGTTTCCCAAACTTAGGTCTCCAGATTTATTTATTTTTTAGACTACTCCCATCATCCCTAGCTAGCAGGACCAGTGATCAGGAACGATGGGAATTGTAGTGCAGAAATAGCTGGAGACCTGTGTTTCGGAAACCCCGCTCTAGGGGCTTGTAGGCCTGGTGGCAAACTCTCTCAGGGCCCAGGGTGACCCCAAGCAACCAGCTGCTGGTCCCCATTTCTCTGAAGGGTGGGTGAAACAACAGTCATCGTCCCCCATGTTGTGGTGGTGATAGTAAGGGTCACATATATTCCAATTCTGCCCATGAAGAGAATTCGGCCCTGGGTGCAAAAAATCAGGAGCTGGTCCAAAAATAAAAGAAAATTCTTGGCTTTCTGAACACAAGTTCCTAGCACACAAAACTACCTTGATACTAAACATTGGGTCCATCTAGCTCAGTAGAGTTCACACTGGCCAGCTCTCAGGTTTTTGAACAGGGGACATTAACAGCCCTACCAAGAAATGTGAGGAATTGAACCTGGGACCTTCTACATGGAAAGGATAATCTACCACTAAGTTACAGTCATACCTCTGCTCCCGAACGCCTTGGGAGTCGAACGTTCTTGCTCCCGAACGATCGAAAACCGGAAGTGATTGTTCTGGTTTTCAAACATTGTTTTGGAAGCCGAACGTCTGAGGGGGCTTCCAATTGGCTGCAGGAAGCTCCTGCAGCCAATCAGAAGCCGCGCATTGGAAGTTGAATGTTTCGGAAGTCGAACGGACATCCGGAATGGATTCTGTTCAACTTCTGGGGTATGACTGTATAGCTTTTTCCTGGAATAATTGGTTCCAGAGGAGTGGGACAAGCATCAGTATCTTACAGCAGTAGCCCCTTTCTCTTTCTCTCAGTGCAGAACGTGGGCTGCCATAGGCCAGAACAGGCATTGAGGGCCTGTTTTTAAAGAAAACATTTTTAATGGATTTGTTACTTGCAATAATAATAATAATAATAATAATAATAATAATAATAATAATAATAATACAACAACAACAACAAAACAACAACAACAATAATAATTTATTATTTATACCCACCCATCTGGCCAAGTTTCCCCAGCCACCCAATCAAGTATTAAAAACAATACAGCATTAAATATTAAAAACTTCTCTAAACAGGGCTGCCTTCAGATGTTGCAAGCAGCCCACCCTCTCTCACGTGCCTTCCCATTTTATTTATCCCACCTTTCCTCCAAGAAGGCATACATAGGTTGTTCTCCTCTTCCTTCCCACATTATCCTCACAACAACCCTGTGAGGTAGGATTAGGCTGAGAGTGAGCGACTGGTCCAGTGGGGATTTGAACCCCTGGTCTCCTGCGTCCTAGTTAAACGCTCTTAACATTCTCCCTACCCTCCCTTTGTTTTTCTAGGAGCCTCCCCGTGGTACGGAAAGGGGCCTGCCCAAGCGCCCTCTACATGGCCTGGCTCGAGATGGTCTCCAAGGGCCTCCACCCGCCGGTCGTCTTCATCCGAGGCAACCAGGAGGATGCTCTCACCCTCTACTGCCAGTAGGAGGCAGCGCTGTATCAAGGGAGTGCCGTGCGAGAGACTATTTGAAGCCCCAATTGTGACACTGCAGCCTCATTGCTAAGACAGACTCCAGAGACAGGCATATTTTGGCTCTGCTACCTGCAAAAATAAGCCAAAGGACTGGTTTCTGTGTCTCCAAAAAGCAGGGACATGTTCTGAGGGGATTCTGCAACCGAGCATTAAGTTTCTTCGTTTCCGTTTTCCAGGATTGTACCGGATGGACTTGAAAGCTCTAAAGTACTGATTTCCTGGGGGGTTCTGTGCTTTGAAGCCTGGGAGCATCTGTAAATATTAAATACGTTTTAAATATTGTTGGTTAACAACGTCTAGGGCTCCTGCCCTGTGAGTTGCTCTTGGCTTTTTCAAGCAAAGCCACCGAAATCACACAAAGGGAGCCGCTGGAGAGTGCAGTGCCAGAACAGGTTTTAACACCAGGGACTAAATGCTTAATGTTGATGCAGAAATCCCAGGTGGGGGAGAGAAGGTTCTGCAAATGTAGCAAAGCGGGAGAGAAAGGTGAGTTTAGCAGAGGAATTCTAGAAAGGAGTATTATTCCCATTTTAGAGAATGGCAAACTGAGATCTGGCAAACTATCTAATGCCAATGAGAGTCTGATCCTCTCTACCTACACTGGAGTGTGGGGAACACAGGCCCTGGGGCCAAGTGTATCCCTTCAAGAGTTTGGATTTGATATCCTGCTTTATCACTACCCGAAGGAGTCTCAAAGCGGCTAACATTCTCCTTTCCCTTCCTCCCCCACAACAAACACTCTGTGAGGTGAGTGGGGCTGAGAGACTTCAGAGAAGTGTGACTGGCCCAAGGTCACCCAGCAGCTGCATGTGAAGGAGCGGGGAATCAAACCCGGTTCACCAGATTATGAGTCTACCGCTCTTAACCACTACACCACACTGGATCTCAAGGCTCATCTTGTGTTTATCTGGCCCTCTAGATTCTCCATACAGCACCGCTTCCCTAGCTACCACCACACTGTCTTCCAAGGGCACATCCCTCAACAATTCTGCTTCACACGTTCCTTGAGTATTTCTGCCTCGCAGGAATGTGTGATTGAACCCTCTTGCTGGCCTGGGTGACGATGGAGAGGTGTGTGGTGTACAAGCTAGCAGACTGCACAAAAGGTAACAATTGCATGTGTGGCCCCCCAGCAAAGAAGATGGCCCTCAGGCTGCAGGGGGAGGGGGGAGATTCCCCATCTCTGACCTCCATGGTCCCTCTTGGTTAGGTCTTGGGTTGCTCAAGTAAGCCCATCCACAAATCACACCTTAGTTTTCCGAAAGGAAGAAGGTACATTGTACCCCCCCCCCCTTTTTCTATTCATGCAACAGCTTCTGCGGCCTAGGACAGAAAACACCACAGGAACTTCTAAACAAAAATGAAAGCGTTTATTCTGGTTCGAATTAGTTTCCCATCAAATGTCCATGGAGATTCAAGCAACCCTGGTATTCCTGCCCGCAATGTCTATGTATCCGACTGTTTATTGCCTTCAGGAGACATGCATGCAGAGAGAAGGGGTGGTCAGTCACGCCAAGTCACCTCCACTTCATCCGTACGATACCTGCGGAAAGGTGGGGAAAGGCCAGATTGAGGCTGCATTCGGGCAGCGCTTTGTTCTGTCTGCCCAACTTTCCCTTACCTGTAAAAAAATTTCATGTTATGGTTCCCTACCATTGAGGTCAGGGCTGGCATCAAAAATAAGGTTCCACCATCTCTGTTTGATAGCTGCTGAAGCAACATTGGAGCACTGCTCTCCTGCAATACAGCCCGAGCCTGGGCTTGCAGCAGGCCTCGCCTGAGATTTGCACTCAAGATACCCTCCCCCACCTCACAAAACAAGGCACAGTCACCTCTGTGTAATCCACGAATCCTGAAGCGCAGTGATTTGCCCTGATCGGAACATCTCCCAGCCAGCTTGTGCAATCATGGCCCCGTTATCAATGCAGAACCTGGACAGAAAACGGGCAGAGAAGACTAACAGTTAAAGGGGTGTTGAGGTGGTGTCGGCAATGCTGGGACTTCTGGGCTCACCCCTAGCTTGGAGTTTTACTGCCTCTGTATTAATAAAACAATAAGCTGCATGGGGCCACACGTCCACAAAATGCAAAGATGACATTTCGGTGCTTCTAGGTAAAGCTCAATGTGGTATCATTCACAATGCATGTCCCCTTATCTTGCGGTACGAATTTAACATCTGCAGTGGGAGAGCAAACTCTCGTCTTGATTGAGGCCCAGGTGAATAAAATCAAACTTGCTCAGCCTATATTTTGCATATCTGACAACGTGGGACCACAAAAGCTTCCAAAAATAAGGCTTGAAGATGCCACGAGATTCTTGGTTGCTTTTGCTGCAAAATACTTTTTAACAAAAGGGCGCAGCTACCCCTCTGCGTTAACCATGTTTATGAATCTGAAAAACAGCTTTGGGAAACCATTCTGATGCAGACTCATGAGAGCCCAAATCTGGGAGGGTCTTGGAATCGAAGCAGGCAGGTGGAAGCTTACCTTTCATCCGTAGCAAAGAGTTTTGCTCCTCTTTCCTTGCACATGATTCCCATCATCTCCTGCAGCCGCTCATTACCTGGAAAGGAAGAACACAGGGAATGCATGCTGGGCATTCAGTGAGGGCAAACAGACAACATGCCAGAAAAAGCACATTTGTATGTTCGGTACCTGCCTACCTCCAACGAGGGAAGAACCTAACTCAGGCCTAGGCAAACTCTGCCCTCCAGATGTTTTGAGACTACAATTCCCATCATCCCTGACCACTGGTCCTGTTAGCTAGGGGTGATGGGAGTTGTAGTCCCAAAACATCTGGAGGGCAGAGTTTGCCTATGCCTGATCTAGCAGGTGGGTGGGTGGGTCTCAGTCTTGGCTGTCTATAGCAAACCTAGCCTTCTTCAAGATCAGGATAGTGTTCTTCAACTTTGGGTCTTGTTGGACTACAACTCCCATCATCCACAGGCAGTTTAGCCAACGGTCAAGGATGATGGGAGTTGTAGTCCACCAACATCTGTGGACCCAAGGTTAAAGAACACTGCCCTGGTGGACACAGGTAGTTTGGATTTTGTTTCCACAGAACAGTTGTGGGTATAAAATGAGGAACATAAGAGGAGTCTACTGACCAGGCCAATACCCCATCTAGCCCAGCATCCTGGTCTCAAAGTGGCCAAACTTCATGGGAAGCCCACAAGCAGGACCTGAGCACAAAAAGCCCTCTCCCCACCTGTAATTCCTAGCAACTGGTATTTAGAGTCATATACTGCCTCTGGCTGTGGAGAAAGAACATAGTTATTGTGTCTAGTAGTCATTGATAGCCTTATCCTCCATGAATTTGCCTAATCCTCTTTTTAAAGACATCCAAGTTGGCGGCCATCTTGGATCAGGAATGGTAACTTGAGACACATATGTGGAAATCTCCAAATTAGAAAGGGCTGAGCCAGAGTTTTTAAAGAAGCATTTGTTGCTGGGTGAAACACGGGTGAGAAAATTAAGGATTTTGAAGACAGAAACGGTGGGGAAGCAATTAGATGTGACACCGTTCAACGGAGGCTGAAAACAGAGGGTCCCAGCTCAGTTTTGAGAGCATACATTGGGAACGATGAGAAAGCACCGGGAAGGGCGAGTGACACAGATGGAGCCACTGTGTAGGTCAAATCGCTCTGAGGACTTGCTTGGGGAAGGAGAGAAGGGAGAATTCAGAACGCGAACGGGGCAGCGGCTTCAGCCATTCACACCACACTTGCTTGGTGACACCTACAGCCAACGCCACCCACGATCAGTGCCTCACGAGAACCTGTGTGCGCCATAGCCCGTTCCGTTATCTCCACCAGCATAGCAAACAGAGTCTCCTGGGGGGCAGAGAGAAACCAAAACAGACAAAACAATTATGAAGACATTCATTTTTGAGTCTCGCGTGTAGGCCACAGGTTGAGCCCCGGGCCCTGGATTTATGTGGGCATCATAATTAGGTTCCCACTGCCACAGTGGGTACCTTTGCACACCCACTGGTCCCACCCTCTTCCATCTCTGGGCACAAAGTGCGTCACTGTCTCCTGCCTGCCCTGATGGGTAAGGAGAGGAATCAGGCCCTTCATAGTTGCTAAGCAACCTCTAAAGAGGCCTGCTGCCTCTTTCTTGGTTGACCTGGAAGCAGCTGATACATTAAGTTGGTCTAGAAAGCACCATTGTTGCTCGTTCCTCCTCAAATAGGACTGAAAATCAGCTGCTCGGGAGGATGGACCAGAAATGCTTTTGCCCAACAGTGGGTGGCCTTGAAAGGGCCACAAGCTCAGCGGTAGAGCATCAGAACATCCCAGGTTCTGTTCCCATAATCTCCAGACAGGGCTGAGAGAGATCTCCTACGTGAAACCCTGGAGAGCATCAATACCTGTCCTTGTAGATAACAACGACAACAACAATTTATTATTTATACCCTCGCCCATGTGGCTGGTTTCCCCAGCTGCTCTGGGCAGCTTCCAACAGAACACTAAAATACAATAACCTATTAAACATTAAAAGCTTTCCTAAACAGGGCTGCATTCAGATGTCTTCTAAAGTCTGGTAGTTGTTTTTCTCTTTGACATCTGGTGAGAGGGCGTTCCACAGGGCGGGCGCCACTACCGAGAAGGCCCTCTGTTTCCCTGTAGCTTTGCTTCTCGCAGTGAGGGAACCGCCAGAAGGCCCTCAGCACTGGACCTCAGTGTCCGGGCAGAACGATGGGGGTGGAGACGCTCCTTCAGGTATACTGGACCAAGGCCGTTGAGCTAGATGCACCAATGGTCTGACTCAAGCAACTTCCTATGTTCATTTGACAACCCTAGAGGCGGCATATCAGCCCCATCCTAGGCCTTGGTCTGCTTAGTTCCTCACCTGTAGGGAGAAGCAGAGGTCCTCTGGAGTACATTCTTTTGCAGCTAGCATCCTATGAGCCACTTCCTGCACAGAGAGAGGAAGAGAAGGGGGAACGAAGAAGGGTTGCCACCGTTTTTGCTGGCAAGGCTGCTGTGCAGCTACAAGCAGGCACAAACTCGACCCATTCTCCTGCCTTGAAGTCAGACTATAGTTTGAAAGACGTCCCATGCCTGTCATCCAGCATTCAAGGGCAGAAGAAACCCCAACACACAGAGAGAAAGGTGATATGGAAGATAACAAGATTTAACCTTACCTCTATATGGGATAAGATCCCAGAGAATGACACATCCATGCCTTTCACTGTATAGGGGAGTTCCACCAGCTTTTGGCCCCTGTGTAGGACGCAGAATGTGTTAAGTCCCCCTCTCACAACCCAAGGCTGTTTTATAGGTGTCCAGTCCCCTTAGAATCCAGTTTGTGTTCGGTTTTTTAAAAATACACCACAACGCACTAGGCCTCATTAAAATTGTGGGGAAAGGCACCCAATACGTGCACCTTGGGACAAATTTATACAATTTTCTGTGACAGGAAAGAAGTGGTGTGTGTGTTATATTTTTAATGCATAAATTGAGTCTTCCCAAGGATATAGCTAGGCATTGGGCAACCTAAAACCTTGCTGATGAGAAATATACACAGTGGGGGTATCATAGGGATTTTCCTGCCACGAATAATCTTGTGAACTCACTTTTTTATTATTATTTACTTGTACAATAAATTTTATATTATGTTAAATCGTTGTTATTCATTATTTTGCTTTTTAAGTATATCGTTCTTATAATCATCACACTTTCCTTCTACAAGATGCCATAATAAGGCACAAGAGTCATGTCCCCCATTTCATGTCTCGCCAGCTGCCACACTGGGAGGACTTTCAGCATCCTCTTCTGCAGTGCCCCCCCCCGAGTGAGGACGTGGTTCTCCTGTCATCCTCCCGCTCTGGGAATGACTCCCTTCTGCTACTCTGCAGCCACGCAGGTGCACGAGACTGCAGAACTGGCCACAGGGCCCTTGAAGGGTTGCAGACAGTCCTCCCCAGGGATGTAGAACCACTGAATGAGAAGACTCTGCCTGCCTCAGGGTAACTTAGGACCTTTGCTGGGAGAGCATCTTCCATACCTCAGCCACAACAAGGCTCACTGGGAGCTGTCCAGGGTCCTGATCTGCTGGGCCTTGACCTGACTTGCCTAGACTTGAAGAGACTAGAAGAGGTGCTGGTAATTGTGACTACTTCCCCTGTGGGGGTCCCGATCCCCAGCAGAACAGGGTCTAGGTCCCTGCCCTGCAATCTGTAATCTCAGCTTTGCTTAGTAAAATTTATTATATATATATATATAAATTTCGCACATTGCATATAAAAGGCTGAAAGTGGGGAATATAGTATTTGTTGAAAGCTCAGGAAGCCCCCCAAAAGCCTGTTAGGACGGACTTTTAGCAACTGGGGCTCAATCCCAATTTGGGATGTGCCCCAAACAGGACACTTTTCCTTTTGCATTTCCTGAATTCTGGGTGTAGATCAAACTATTAATGAACAACTTTCTCTGAAGCCAGGATGGGATTGAGAATGAAACAGAAAACCCAGTGCAACTCATGCGGCTAGTTAAAAATTTAACATGTTTGCACAAAATGTTTATTTTTTCTTTTTTTCTTTTTACATTACTCACTTCTTGGCCATCTGTTCAATGTTGTAGCCCGGGCTGGGATCATTTGAGATCTAAGTCGAGAGAGGCAACACAGCTGTCAGAACTCTATACAGCCTCATAAGGTACCATCACGCTTCCCATCACACAGAACCAGCCAGATCAACCATTGGAGAGCCATATGACTATGTACGCTACTCATCCCGTGAGAGCAGCCCTACCAAATGAGAGTTCCACCTGCTGAGCGACAGTCAGAGAAAGGTGGAGAGGGATAGAAATTGCACGCAAGGAGAAACAGGGAAGCTATCACTTGGATCTCGCCTTCCATTTTCTGCATCTCTGACAGCTGATGTTCCCTTCTCCGCCCCCTTCGAAGTCATAATGAAAATCAGCCACCAAGGTGAAGGAGAGATGGAGAAGAGGAAAGTAAACAGGAGGAGAGAAGCAGCCAATTATTTCTCCATCGCTTTGTGTGTCGCTTCTATCCCCACCCCTCTCAGTCTCAGGCAGCTAAGGTTATGGGCCCAGAGGGGGGCGGGGACTGGCCTGCTCTTAATTATTTATTACATTTATATACCACTTTTTCCTTGAAGAAGAAGAAGAGTTTGGATTTGATATCCCGCCTTATCACTACCCGAAGGAGTCTCAAAGCGGCTAACATTCTCCTTTCCCTTCCTCCCCCACAACAAACACTCTGTGAGGTGAGTGAGGCTGAGAGACTTCAGAGAAGTGTGACTGGCCCAAGGTCACCCAGCAGCTGCATGTGGAGGAGCGGAGACGTGAACCCGGTTCGCCAGATTACGAGTCCACTGCTCTTAACCACTACACCACACTGGTGGTGAACAAGTTTCTCCTCTTCCCCATTTTATCTGTAGTTGTCTCTAGGGCTGGGCGGTATATCAATATATTGTTCAAAACCGGTTTGAAATCCATATAGTTTCATAATTTTTGACCTGGCGATATATCACGAATCATGATATATGTGTGCTGCGCAAAAATCACAATGTGGCAAAAACAGGGAAGCTAATCAGTGCCTCTACGTAGCTTCATCCTCATTTCAGACATGGTGACATATCAGGACACTGCGGTGTTTAGCTGGTGATGTATCGCGATGTTGAAAACCAGGTATCGCCCAGTCCTAGTTGTCTCGCCTTTCAGTTGCTCACCTTCAACACCCGAGCAAAGCGGTCCAGGCAGTTCCCTACGGCGATGTCGATGGTTTCTCCAAATATACGATATCGGTGCTCAGAATACGCAATAACCTGAGTGTGGGATGGAGAGGAGAGGAGAAAGAGATGACGCTCAGGACACCTCCATACCACACGTCTAAAGCACACTCAGAGAGAGTGCGGCGTAACACCTTAAGCACTGAACTAGGGTTGAAATCTCCAAGCAGTGGGACGGGGAGCCAGCCAGCCAATACAAAAGATGAAATAAATTAAGAGGGGGAATAATAATAATAATAATTTTTTATTTATACCCCACCCTCCCCAGGCAAGGCCGGGCTCAGGGCGGCTAACAAGCAATAATAAAAACAAGTTGAATGAATACAACTTAAAAACAAGATTATAATACAACATTAAAATGTTGAAACATTAAAATATTAAAATGCAGCCTCATCACGGGAGGAGAAAGGAAAAAGAAAAAAGAAAGAGGGGGAGGGGAGGGAATCAAATTGGCTCCAAGCCAAAGGCCAGGCGGAACAACTCTGTCTTACAGGCCCTGCGGAAAGAAATCAGATCCTGCAGGGCCCTGGTCTCATGACGCAGAGCGTTCCACCAGGCCGGAGCCAGAGTTGAAAAGGCCCTGGCTCTGGTTGAAGCCAATCTAACTTCCTTAGGGCCCAGGACTACTAGGGTGTTGCTATTTATGGACCTTGAGGCTCTCCATGGGGCATACCGGGAGAGGCGGTCTGTAGGTACGAGGGTCCTAGAACTTGGGAGAGGGAGGGGGAAGACACCTATATTTTCCCTCCACTGTCAGAGGAGAGAGAACCTATGAAGAGCCTTTCCGGATCAGGCCAAGTGCTCATCTCCCAGCATCCTCTTCTCACAGTGGCTGAACAGATGCCCATGATGGGGAACCCCCAAGCCAGACCTGAGCACAAGAGCCCTCTCCCTGCCTGCACTTTCCAGAAAGATACTGCCTCCTACAATGTAAGTAGAGCAAAGCCATCTGAGTTAATAGCTTTGTGGGCCTACAACTCCCATTATCCATGACCACGGGCCATGCTGGCTGATGGAAACTGGAGAACATCAACAACATCTGGAAGGCCACAGGTTGCCCTCTCCTTGCTGTAGTGTTCAAAACACAGCAAGACTCGGGACGGAGAACTGTGGAAAGGGCAGGAAATATATATTTCGCCCCCCCCCCAAAAGGGCTAAAGGGTTCATTGAGGAGCACCCAAGTACAAAACTCTGAATACCAGCTGCGGGGAATCACACCTGGGGAGAGTTGCTGTTGCGTTTGGGTCTTCCTCGTGGACTTCTCGAGGCATCTGGTTGGCCACTGTGAGAACAAGATCTTACCTGTGTGTTTCCACCGCTGACGTACAACACAGTCGGGTTCTGGGCACCAGTTATCAGCCGCCCCATCTCGATGTGCCCCACACAGTGATTCACCCCAAGCAAAGGCTTCCCCCACAGCTGGGCCACCGTCCGAGCCACAACTGCTACAGTCACCAATGGGGCACCCATGCCTGGACCTGGATAAGGGAGGGGAAAAGATGCTTAAGGCCAACAGGACCAGATGGAATTTGCCTCTCTCACACATCCTAATCACGACTGTGCTTTCCTCAATACTCTCTTCATTGTTTCCACCCAAGAACTATTCGTGTTATTATCATAAAACTGCCACCTTATCATAAAATATCAAGGTGGGATACAATAGAAAATGTGGCCCTCCAGGCTTCTATCTCTGGCCCTCAGGCCTCTGCTCAGGCCCCGCCCCCTCACTGGCCCTGCCCCACACCAGCTCAAGAGCTTTCGCCTGGCTGAAATGTTTCCTTGAACTGTGGCAATGATGCCTCTTGTTTCCTGAATGCAGAGAGATACATTTGAAGGAACCTCCGACCTGGTCTTCAAGGTCACCTGTTTGGTAAGTCTCCTTGAGGAATCCAAAATGGCGGCTGCCCAGCAAGAATTATGTGAGGGACTCACCCTTGGTGAAAGCCACAGCATCAATGTCCTGTGGCTTCAGCCTAGCCTCCTGCAAGGCCTCCTGCAGCACATCGAGGATACAAGCCCGGTGGTGGCACGCAGTGTCACTTGGCAAGAAACCTGGAATGTGGAGGAAGGAAAAAGGCATCAGGACAGGGAGACATGGAAAGCTGAAGGCAGATCTGTTAAGGAGGGCTGCGCTAACTCAGTGTATATTGCCTGCCTTCTCTCTGTCCACACTCCTCTGCACACCCACCAGAAACCCAAATTGTGTATCAAGAGAAAGTATTACGCAAATGTTTGTAGAACTCGGAATGGCAAGGAAGAAGCGTGCTCAGGGCTGTCTCTGTGTACACTGAGATTCTGCAGCAGCAGATAATTCAAATCCTGAAGATTGCAGCTTTAAAAAAACAAAACAAAACAGCAGCCATGTTCCTAAACCTTACGATGGAGTAGCTATGCTTGAAATTGCATTGGCAAGGTCTCAGAAGCCAAAGTGACAGTCAAATACTGCCCTGCCCCTAACTAGCAAAACATCAATTAATAATGCTAAAGAAAGCTGGAATTATGCAAAATATAATTCCAGAAAAAAAGAGAGAGGGCAACTTATTCAAAGTTGTTCAATTCTCATCTCATGCATGGGTTCTGGCTCGGTGTAGGATTTGGACAAAGCACAAAATGGGACATTCCTTCAGTACATGCACCCCAGGGAACACAGGGCGGAGGAATCAAGTGGTAGAACGGCTACACTCACCCTGCCCCGGAGGAGTGACATATGTTCGCCGAGGGTTGCTCAGCACCTCTCCATCCCGCACAATCCCCACTCCAATCTTGTTGGCACTGCCCTCAAAGCCTATCACCACAGGCATGGCATCCTGGAAAGCCAGAGAAAGACAGACAGACAGACAGACAGACAGACAGATAATTTTTACTTTGCTGCAAAGAGGCACCATGTTGCCTCCAACCCACCAGAGGCAGTTTTAGGGTGGCATGACCAGTTTGGCCGCACTGGACACAGTACTGCAAGGGGCACCACAACAATGCTGTAGAACTGAGCACAAGAGGCATGCACCGAATTTTAATGTTGCACAGGGGGCCGTAGAAATTTGAGAGCCAAAGTCTGCCACTGAGCCCATTATGAAGAAAACAGAGTACAATCACAAACATGTATCAGAACCACTCCCACCCCCGGTTTCCCACTTCTCCCTTTCCTGCCCTGGTATGTATGTATGTATGTATGTATGTATGTATTTATTTATTTCCTTTACACCCTTGTGCAAATTAATTGAAACAAACAATGTGGTTTATTGTACAAAACTCACATATACGTACATTAGTAATGGATATGACCTCCGCTACTTTTAAGCAGCATTTGAACACGGTTTGGCATGGAGTCTACTAGTTTCGAACAGTCACTGTTGATTTTTGGATCCCTATACTACACTTGAATCAGCACCTGAATGAGCTTCTCCATAGTCATACAGTCTACAGCACAGAGGCGACTTTTGCATATAGCCTCAATGGGATTTACGTCTAGGGAATTCCCTGGCCAATCAAGTATGTACCTGCATTTGCTGCTCTGTCATGAATTTCTTCACCACTTTCGATGTGTGACAGGGGGCTAGGTCCTGCTGCAATATCCCAGTACCATCAGGATACCGCTTTTCCAGCTCTGTAATAACTCTCTTCTATTGGCTGCAGGCTTCCGACACCATAATGATCAACTGACTTTGCGTGTTTGTTTTGAGTACAGGATTACGAGTAAGATAGAAAACATGCTCTGTTTCAATTAATTTGCACAAGGCTGTACAGTGGTACCTCAGGTTACAAACGCTTCAGGTTACATACTCCGCTAACCCAGAAATAGTGCTTCAGGTTAAGAACTTTGCTTCAGTTTGAGAACAAAAATCGTGCTCTGGCGGCGCGGCGGCAGCAGGAGGCCCCATTAGCTAAAGTGGTGCTTCAGGTTAAGAACAGTTTCAGTTTAAGAACGGACCTCCAGAACCAATTAAGTTCTTAACCCAAGGTACCACTGTATGTCCATTGGTTCCAAGCTCCTCAAGTCACCATGCGGGGGCACTGTGCCCCACGGTTTGATAACTGGCTCTAAAATAAGAAACAGCCCCAGGAAGGTTTGAGTGGGCAATCCTGTGCAGGAAAAGGCCCAAAATATTTTGCTGCCTGAGGCAAAGGACAAATGGTGCGCACACCCACCCATTCCACCCACAGAAGCCAACAGAACTGGCAGGTGCACCTCACTGGAACACAGCCAATGGGACACAGACAGCTCAGTCCTCCAATAGCTCTCCACTGTTTGCCACCCAACATCCCATCTGCAAGGAGCTCAAGGTGGTGTCCTGATTCTCCTGCTCCTCATTTAATCTTCACAGACTCAAGGTCATACAGTGAGCTTCATGACAGAACCCTGATCTTCAGGTCCTCACCTGACACTCTAAGCAACACATCACACTGGCTCTCCATGCTGTTATAATAAGCTTGCAGTAATAGCCATGCAGTTGACAGGCACAGATGCCTGTCCACTTTTTTGCCACTCTGGTGGGCATGTGCAAGAAGGTGGCTAAAGAGCACGTGCTTGACATTTGTCTGACCTGAGAGTTTTCTCTTTCTATCAAAGATTTAGCTCAGGCTTTACTTCCACTGGGAGAAAAAACAGGGCAGTTCCAGCTCTGGCTACCAGGTTTTAATCAGGTCGTTGACAAAAAAGAGGGTATTAGGGGATGGTGTAGGTTTTGCAAACTCAGTGCAGGTTGAAAGGGCTGAGCCTGTTTAGCCTGGAGAAAATTAAGAGATGTTGGCAGCTGCCTCCAAACATCTGAAGATGGAGCAGACTTCTTCTCTGTTGCTCTAGTGGTCAGAACTAGAATAAATAGGTAGAAATCGCAGAGATTTGGGCCAAAGTTTTATGGGAAACTTATTAACCGTAAGGGCTCTTCTACGGTGAAGCAGATTGCCTCGGCAGGTGGCTGTGGACTACAACTTCCATCATCCCTCACTGCTAGCTGCACTGGTTAGGGCTGATGGGAGTTGGAGTCCAATAGACTGTGCGCTGTTGGGTTAACCCCTTTCAAGGACCTGAAATGAAGGGTTCTCGCCTTAATCTCGTCTCCCATCTGCGGGAGAGTTATTGCACGTGTGAATCGGGGACCTCCGGGGGGCCCTGCCTCTTCCTCCTAGCGTTGCGGAGCATTTGCTTAGCGTAGCGCACTGGGAGCTGCGAAGAAGAGGAGCAAAGGAAATAGCCAGAGGCGGGCTTACAATCTCTTCCCCCCCAGTTCAGAGGGTGGCGATGGGCTCCACGTGGGTTCTCTGTCTCCCCACTTCCGTGTCTTTGCCCTGATCCAAGTTTGCAGCTGCAGAAACTCAAGACTGCGAGATGATGATGATGGTGATGATGATGAGAGGAAGAACCGGGGGCGGGGATTGGAGGGGGAAAGGCGGGGAGGGGGAGAGAAACTCCGGAGAGATTTAAACTGCAGTGCCTCCTCCTCTTTGATTATAGGCAACGAGAAAGAGGCAGAGAATCTAGAGATAGAAAAAAGGCAGCCAGCCCTCGACTTCTGGTTTTCATTCGACCACCTCCATATGCGGAAGGAACTCAAGCATAGGCATTTTAATAACAAATTTTAAAAAGCATTGCTTCTCTTTAAGAGCCTTGCTGGATCAGACCCAGCGCCACATTCTTATCATCGCAGAAGGCAGCGAGATACCAACCCTTGGCATAAACGCATGGCTCTCTCTCTCCTCCTGCGAGTTCTAGCCACTCACTGGCATTCAGAGCGATGCTGCCTCCGGCAATGGAACATAATCATCTTTTTTTTTTTAATCCTGTGCAAACCCTCCCGCAACCCCCCCTGATTTATTTTATTTAGCGTTGGCCGCCCCCCTCCCAGAGTTCATCTGAGAACCTAAGGTGTTGATATAACTACAGTAAAACTTGTGACTCCCCTTTGGGGCGGAGCTGCCCAGAGAGAATCCCGCTACGTCATCAGCCACCGAACGTCTTCTACTCCCTCTCCACGTGACACCCTATGATTCTTTAACCCCTTCATGCCACTACTGTCCATACCCTTTCCTCCATCAAAACCAAGGCAATCTCCCCTCTCGCTTTCAGAGAGCCCCGCCCTCTCAGGCCCTTTTCAGCAGCCTGTGTCACGTGATACAAATCCACTCCACGTGCTGCTCTCCCGGGCTCTCCATTCTCCTTGCGCGCGTGCGAGCTCTGCAGTCTCCGCCTTTGTCTCTGGGGAGCGGAGGGATCCTGGTGCGGTAAGAGCAGGAGGAGAAATAATTGGAAATAATAATTATTTTATTTTATTAACTGCATGATTTATACAGAAACGAAGGGGGAAGCTGGTCTTCTGTCTTTGCAGAGGGAGGGTGTATGGATAAGGTAGTTTCTCCTCCCCGCTTTTTGTTCCCTCTTCTCCCTGGAAGGCCTCTAAAGGTGCCCTTAAAAGTTGTGCGGCAGGTGAAATCTCAGCTGGTGCAGATTTCATTGTAGTTGCATGGCAGGGAACCCACAACCAAGTGGTGCATATGCAATCGCAGTTCCATAGCAGGTAAAAATCCAGTTGGTGCAGAATTCATCGTGGTTGCATGACAGGTAAAAATCGAACTGGTTCAGGCCCCCACTATTGCCTCTTGCTAAGACTTGAATTGGCTAGAAGCTTAATCCAGTCTAGTGTCTATGCCTTATATATTTCTGTGCTCTGGGCAGCTGTAGCAGAGAGTGGTGACGTCTTGTCAGGGCACTGTCATTTGATCTGGGGGAATTATAATAATTGGCTAAGAATGAGCAGATATTTGTGGAGCAAAAAGACACTTTGCTGGGTGGAAAGTCGCCCATGCAGTGTTTTCAGGTTAGCATTATTAGGGGACTTATTATTATTATTAATAATAATAAATAATTAATAAATAATAATAATTAGGGGATTCATCTTCAGAAGAGCCCGCTGGATCAGGCCAAAGGCCCATCCAGTATCCTGTTCTCATAGTAGCCAGCCAGAGATGTATGGGAAGCCCACAAGCAAGACTCGAATGCCAACAGCACTCTCTCCCCACTTGTGATTCCGGCAAATGGTATTCAGAGGCAGAACACAGTCATCTCATCTTTATCCTCCGTGAATTTGCCTAATCTTTTAAAGCCACCAAAGTCAATGGGGCTTATGGCACTGAAGGTGCCTGTTTGGAGGACATTTGGGAGTGTTTACCATCATGATCCTTTCTCCCCAGGAGACAACGTTGCTGTTCAATAGCCTGCTGCAGGCCAGGTTGCGCTGCCAGCTGCCTAGGGTAGGATCCAGCTTGGCACCTACGATGCCAAAACGGGGCAAGAAGAAGGAAGGTGAAGCCCTTCCTGATGAGAAGGAGGCAGTGGCAGGTCAGTGTCTTCAGTCTTGGCAATAAAGATGGATTTGAATATGGATGGAGCTTATATGACACTTGAGATAGATATTTTTAGGACTCACCCTGTTCTTGTGGCTGTAATTTGTGATATATATATATAGCTGTAACTTGCTTTGGTACTATTTTTTTGAGGGATGGATAAGAAATTAAATTGTTATTTTTATTATTATTATTACTACTACTACTAAGAATAATCTTTCAGATGTCTTGTGTGTCGTAGTCTTTCTCTCAAACCTCTCAAACAAGGTGGGGAATTGAGTGAGCTTGGAGGGCTGGATCCAGAACTAACCCAAACTCTGTGAGACATTTTTGATAGGTGGGTGGATTTCCTGGTGTCATT
This sequence comes from Podarcis tiliguerta, assembly GCF_965153285.1. Lineage (NCBI taxonomy): Eukaryota > Metazoa > Chordata > Lepidosauria > Squamata > Lacertidae > Podarcis > Podarcis tiliguerta. The sequence continues at coordinate 40,233,831 of NC_139546.1, read as the reverse complement.
ATGGCATCAGGTGATTGACAGTTGCAAGCCTCAAAGAGGAGGCAGGCTTACCTTCGATTTTAGTGCTGTGGGCCCATCTTTCAATGAGATGTCACTATCTTTCAATGTAACTAGCCTTCCCCACAGTGTTACTGTGAATATAAAATATTGGGATGGGGAGAAAGAGAACTTTGTACACTGCCTTGAACTCTGTGAAGGAAATGTATTAATGAAGCAAGTAATCTATTTTATTATTTATAAATATAATAAATAATATTGCATGCCCAGCGGGTTGTATACTGCTTCGTAGCTGAGTAGGAATTTGAACCCTGGTCTCCTTGGTCCTAGCTCAACCCTCTAACCAACACACTGGCTTGTAATCCTACGTTGCCAGCCCTGGAGTTAAATAAAACTGATTCCGTGGTGTTCCTCCGCCCCAGTCTTGGTTCCTGTGTGGCATCTTTATATGTGTGTTTGTTTGTGTGATTGAATGAATGACACACATGTGCTTGGATCCAGCCTTGCAAATAAATCCACAGAACCAACCTGCCTCCCCACCCAATCCACTAGGCTACATGCCTACACTGACAATATTCATATATGGACAAAAGAAAAACTGAAGCTTATAAACTACCACTATCTAGTTGCTAGGGACGCGGGTGGTGCTGTGGGTTAAACCACAGAGGTTAGGACTTGCGGATCAGAAGGTCGGTGGTTCGAATCCCCATGACGGGATGAGCCCCCGTTGCTCGGTCCCTGCTCCTGCCAACCTAGCAGTTCAAAAGCATGTAAAAGTGCAAGTAGATAAATAGGTATCACTCCAGCGGGAAGCTAAACGGCGTTTCCGTGCGCTGCTCTGGTTCGCCAGAAGCGGCTTAGTCATGTTGGCCACATGACCCGGAAGCTGTACGCCAGCTCCCTCGGCCAATAAAGCGAGATGAGCGCCACAACCCCAGAGTCGGCCATGACTGGACCTAATGGTCAGGGTCCCTTTACCTATACCTAGTTGCTTGGAGGAAAATGTTGTTGGCTACATGAAATCAGGCAAGTAGCTCTTTGCAAACCTTACATGGAACCCCAATGTTTCTCGTAACTGATGGAAAAGCAAATTGTTTCTTACTCTTCACTCTTTATTCTTGCCAGAACCAGAGCCTAAGAAGGCTAAGAAAGGTGGGACGAAAGCTGAGAAGGAGGCCGATGGTCCAATCCTGTACCAAGACCCCCCTGACAAACTCACCTCTCCCAGTGGCAAGAAATACACCTTGAAGGTCACCTCCTGGAATGTTGACGGGATCCGAGCCTGGTTTAAGAAGAAGGGGCTGGAGGTAAGGCATAAGAATAGGCTCAACCGGTAGAGGCTGACCCCTGAGGGGGAACGGGGGGGGGGGCACTGCCCAGTTGGCCCCAGTCTGCCCTCACAGCCCCATCTGCCTGCCTTCCTGCTTTCATCCTGTATTTTCATCCTGTAGCAGCTTCTTACTCCTCCATCTCAGTCTTGCCCCCTGGAGACAAAATGAGAATTGCGTTGGCCAAGCCTTTCCTTGACTGGCCATTCCCCTGCTTTATGGGCTCCCTGCCTTCCACCCTCCCAGAATATGACCTGGGATCCATTTATCCCATGACTGTTCATAGATCTTGCCCCCCCCCCCCCTTCCATGATTTTTTTTATTCCATTTCAAAGAGGCCGTCGTCGCCACATCTCATGGTCTGTGAATTCCACAGATTGGTTCTGGGTTCCATGAAGGAGTCTTTCTGTTTGCGTGTCCTGGATTTGACGCCAATTAATTTTATTCGGGTGATGACTCCTGAATGCAACTAATGGTGTGGGATGTATGTCCTCCCCCTCCCATGTGCCTCGCTTCTCTCTCTGTACTTTATTTTGAGCATAATTTTGTAAAAAGCTTGAGTCTCTTTAGCGATTTTCCCCGCCCCAATATCTAAAGTAGAAAAAGCCTCACATGGTGTAGTTCAGGAGTGGGGAGCTTGTGGTCCTTCAGTTGTTGCTGGACTCCAAATCCCATCAGCCCCAGCCAGCATGGTATGATGGGAATTGGAGTCCCAGACCTGGAGGGCCACAGTTGAGCTACGTTGGACGAAAGCCTCTGCCTGGCAGTTTGTGCTCCCCTTCCACCTTCGTTACAGCCGTTTCCCCTGAGTTGCGCTTCACCATGGCTACCCATCGCGTTAAATGTTTCCTTGGAGATGATGTAGCCCCTCACGGGAGAGTTGCATTCCCACCCTCTCATAGAGAAGCAATTAGGAGCCAGTGGTATGGCAACCAGACGTCCTTCTGGGTAAACCGGGGGATCCCCGTGGGACTGCAAGAAGCAAGCAACTGAGCCTGTGAAGGCCGACAACCAGGGCAATCTATTTGTATCCTACCTTTCCTCTGCTTCTGAGGGAAGAGTTGAGCCACAGTGAGGCCATCTCTGTCACAGGGCGATAGACTGGGACTAAAGCAACCTTTTGCTCTTCCCCTCCCAGAACAGACTTCTCAGTAGCGATGTAGGAGTGCAAGTGAGGGCTGCAACAAAATGTTGCTGTGCAGAATGCTCCCATTCTGGGTGCCAGCCAGCCATGCCCTGTTGCAGGGTGCTCCATTCCGTTCTCCCATCTGGCTTTCTTTGTCATCTACCCCCACCCCCCACCCCCACCCTCAAATACTCAGCATTCCTTTGCATGCTCAGGCTTTATTGGACTAGGTTTTTTGTTTTGTTTTATAGGGATGTTCTTACGTTTTTGCTCCCCTAAAGACTGTTTGGGGATTCCCGGATATTGCTTAATGCCCCTCGCATTTCTGTGCGGTGCTGTTTTGGTACATAAGAGCCAAGGAATTTGGGAACTGTGACGGCTATTGGAATGTGTCCGTTGTACAGTGGTGCCTCGCAAGACGAAAAGAATCCGTTCCGCGAGTCTTTTCATCTTGCGGTTTTTTCGTCTTGCGAAGCAAGCCCATTAGCGGATTAGCGCTATTAGCGCTATTGGCACTTTAAGGGCTAAAAATGGCTTTTTAAGCCTTGGGGGATTAGCAGTTTTGCTGCTAAAATGCTTTTAGCAGCTTAGCGATTCAAAATAAGGGGTTTTGGAGCAAAAAAAAAAAACCTCAAAATTTTTCGTCAATTTTCGTCTTGCGAAGCAAGCCCATAGGGAAATTGGTCTTGCGAAGCGCCTCTGCAGACGGAAAACCCATTCGTCTTGCGAGGCATTCGTCTTGTGGGGCACCACTGTACTCCATAATGTCAGTGATGACTGGCAGTGGTTTTCCAGGTTTCCAGCCATTTTTCGAGATGTTGGGGAAGCATGTCGAAGGACAGCTTATAAGTGAATAAATACGCATCATCACAGCACCGCTGTGAGGGAGTATTGCCTGAGACGGAACAATTAGTCCACAATCAGCAAGCTTCGTATCTGGGTGGGGATTTGAACCCATGTCTCTCTGGTCCTAGAGTTGACCCTATTATTACTACAATTGTACCTTGGTTGACAAACGCCTTGTGACTCGAACGTTTTGGCTCCTGAATGCCGCAAACCCGTAGTGAGTGTTCGGTTTGCGAACGTTCTTCGGAATCCGAACATCCGATACAGCTTCTGTAGCTTCCGATTGGCTGCAAGAAGCCGCATCTTGGTTTCCAAATGTTTTGAAAGTCCAGCGGGACTTCCGGAACGGATTCTGTTCGACTTCCGAGATAGGACTGTACTACTACACCACACTAAAGCTCAGCCAGTAGAGCATGAGGCTCTGAATGTCACGGTCGTGGGTTCGAGCCCCACGCTGGGCAAAAGATTCCTGCATTGCAGGGGGTTGGACTAGATGACCTTCATAGTCCCTTCCAACTCTACAGTTCTAGGACTCTAGGAATCCCTTCAGTACGTAGCTAGTTTCCTCAGCAAGCTAACCCAGCTCCCTCTCAGTCTCCTCTCCACCCTGCTAAATCCCGTTTTTCTTTTTTGTGAGAAGATGGGAGACCTGACCTAAAGCCATCTCTCCCCACAGTGGGTGTGTGAGGAGAAGCCAGACATACTCTGCCTCCAAGAGACGAAATGCGCTGAAAAACAGCTGCCATCCGAGATCCGGGATCTGGCTGACTATCCCCACAAGTACTGGGCCTGCTCCGACGACAAGGAGGGCTACAGTGGGGTGGCCCTCCTCTCCAAGGCCAAGCCTGTCGATGTCACCTACGGTATCGGTAAGGACTTCTGAAACCCCATGACTAACTGCAGGTGGGGACTCTCTGACCTAGGGGCTGAATGTGGCCCTCCAGGCCCCTTGTCTGGTCCTCAGAACTCTCACCAGGTCTTGCCTTTCTTGTCTGGCCCTGTCTTCGCACCTCAAGTGTTTTTATATGTCCTTGAACTCTGATGGCTTCCCCTTGTCCAGATGGAGGAGAGAGAGGAACGTGTGTAGAAACGTAAAGTTTGCATTAGTTACTTCATCCACTTTCCCCTCTGTCCTCCCCCTCCACCAGCATGTGGCCCCTGGAAAGTTGTCCAGACAGAAATGCAGCCCAAGGGCTAATAAAGGCCCCTCACCCCTAAACTACACTGTCCTCTGCCACAAATCTATCCTGTTTTGTCCGCAAGTCCTATGTTTCTTTTGCGTTTGAACGGCACCCTTGTTTATCTTATAGCTAGCATGGACAATGGTCAAGGATCATGGGAACTGTAGTCCCAAACATGAGGATTTTTACAATTTTCGCTGTAAATCAGTTTGGGACAATTGGTCGACTGTCAGGTCTTGCATAGGCCCTGACGAGGTGCTTTGAAAAGAGCTCTGTAGCCAAAGGGAAAAAAGGTCACCTGGCGACAGCTAGTGTGGCGTAATGGTTAGAGTGTTGGGCTATGACCTGGGAGACCAGGGTTCGAATCCCCACTCTGCCTTGTAGCTCACTAGGTGACCTTGGGCCAGCCACCGTCTCTCCGCTGGTGTACGTAAGTGTAAGAAAAGGGGTATATAAATCAAAACAAGCATTGTGACTCAAGCTCGGCCTGCAAGGCCTGGGGGAGACTTAGGTTCCCCACCAGATCCAGTTGCCCGTTCTGCTACTCCGTAACCGGCGACCGTTTCCGTTCTCTGCCCCCCCCCCCCCGCAGGCGAGGAGGAGCATGACAAGGAAGGCCGGGTGATCACGGCCGAGTTCCCCTCCTACTTCCTGGTGACGGCCTACGTCCCCAACGCGGGCCGGGGCCTGGTGCGACTGGAGTACCGCCAGCGCTGGGACGTGGCCTTCCGCTCCTACCTGCAAGGCCTGGCCGCCCGCAAGCCCCTCGTCCTCTGCGGGGACCTCAACGTGGCCCACCAGGAGATCGACCTGAAGAACCCCAAGGGCAACAAGAAGAACGCCGGCTTCACCCCCGAGGAGCGGGAGGGTTTTGGCAAGCTGCTGGAGGCCGGCTTTGCCGACACGTTCCGCCACCTCTACCCCGACACCCCCTACGCCTACACCTTCTGGACCTACATGATGAACGCCCGGGCCAAGAACGTGGGCTGGCGGCTCGACTACTTTGTGGTCTCCGAAGACCTGCTGGAGAACGTCTGCGACAGCAAGATCCGATCCACTGCCCTGGGGAGCGACCACTGCCCCATCACCCTGTACCTGGCCGTGTGATGGAGAGTCAAGGGGATGGAGGGCGGTTACTAACATGGGTCCTCTGATAATTGCAGCTTGAGCCGAGAGGTGGAGAGAGAGACCCAGCCCTAGAAAGTCCTGCTTGTGGGATTTGAGATCATGTTCTTTCAGTATGCCAGGGGTCGCCAACATGCTGCCATCCAGATGTTCTTGCTCTTGGGAAGTGCAATCCACAACATCTAGAGAGCATTATGGTGGCAAACTCTGACCTATGTTCATGCCCACCCTTCTCTAGTGGGAGCTTCAAATTTCTCTGTTATTTCTTTGTTCACAGCAAGGTCTCTGCACTGGGTTGCCTGCTCCTGATTGGGGAGACCGCCTCTTTTGCAATTCCGCCTCTTCCCCAAGGATTTCCACTCTAGAGCAGATGGGAGCGAAGAGGCGGAAGATGCAGGATAAGCCATATGGTGTCTTTCTGACTCAGGGCTGTTAAATGTGAGGTTGGTATCGCTGGTTCAGAAGCTGGCAACCCTTGTGCGATGTGGTTCTCGAAAGTGGAAGTTTCTCTGGTATTTAGGAAAAGCTGGAGTTTTCTCTCCATCAACCTGACGCTGTTTTCCATCCCCTTTGGCCTCTAACTGTCCATCCTTCCTCCCTTATTTTTCTACCTAGCAGCTACCAGTTTTCTCCTTACAAAAGACTGCCCCCCTCCTCTAGGCAGCAATGGTGCTCCGAGACAAAAGATTTAACTCTTCTGGAAAAAGTGTATTAAACTTTCCTTTATATATATATAAAATGCGAATTTCTACAGCTCTCCTGGTTATTTTTGCGGCATTATTCTCAAGGTTGGAGGGGCAGCAGAGGTGAATGGGCACTGCCACACCAACCCTCAGCCTGCCTTCCCACTTCCAGCCAGCCCAAGGGGTCACCTGACCTGTCAGCTTTCTCTGCTTTAGTCTCTGTTACCCCTTGTCACTCAATAGGGGAGAGGATGGGGACATTGGGACAGGCTCCACCTAGTGTTTGGCTCCCACCCTCTGTTCCAATGGGCTTCAGCCACTATGGTTGGAGTATGAGTGATGGTCTTCCTCCCTGCACCCTGCTAATGACTATTTACTTCATTTTTATCCTGTCCATCTTCCAGAGTCACGGGAATTACTTTCCCCATCTGTTGGATCCTCCAAGAAACCTATGAGGGAGACCTCTGGCAATGACTGACTCATGGCCATCCAGTGACTATCAAACTCAAATGAAGATTTAAACGCAGCTCTCCCTAACACAAGGGTAGCCAACGTAGCGCCCTCAGTTCAGATATTCTTGGACCACATCTCCCTTGATCTTTGGCATTGTTGACTGGGGCTCATGGGAGTTGCAGTGGACAATGGAGGGTCCCACATTGGCTACTCCCGTAATAGCCTCAGCCTGACAGCAACCCTGGCTCTAGATTACTATTTACCAAGTCACCTTTTTTCTATGCATGCATACAGCCTATTGCAGCTGAATTCGTTGATTTTCCATGCTATATACTGCTATTCAGGTAAGCAACACAAAGTAGTTTGCAGAAATCAATTTTTTAAAAAAGCTTATCTAAACATATTGGAGGGTTGGGAGGGTGGCAACAGAAGACCTTTGCGGTTAATAAAATGCCGCATTTCTTCCCAAATCACACTGGCGGCAAGCCGTCTGTGATGTAGCAGCCCTGCCTGTAGGCTTGGAACGGAATCCCTGTGAGGCATGGTTAAGGGGCAAATTTGGATGCCTACGGGGCAATTCAGGGCGTTCTTTCAACAAGTAGAATTTCCTGGTAGACTGTGTCCACATCTTAAAAGGGAACATTCTCAACAAGCAGAACATCCCACCTTAAATGCCTGTCAGTGCTAGTTAAAAGCAGCCCAGTTTTTACCCTGTCATTTAGATTTCCCCATTTCGGTCCCAAAATGGTTTAGGGCTAGGATGGGGGTGAGGACCTGTAGCTGTCCCAATGTTGCTGGACTACAATTCCCATCACCCCTGAACAATGGCCATGCTAGCTGGGGCTGATGGTATTCATAGTCCAACACCATCAGCAAGTCCACATGTTTCCTCAGTTCAGGGCAGCCCCATAGTAGCAACTGTGAACAAGGAATCAAGACCAGGATTTGAAGCGCACAGTATTAAATCCACTTACAAGGGAGACAGGGCAGCTCCCATCATGGCTGGCCACTTGCAGGGAGTTGTGGGCCCAAACATCTGGAGGGCACCAGGTTCAAATTAGGAAACGGCACATCCCCAATTAGCACCCCCCCTCCAAAATCCAAATATGGTCCAAACCGCACTCCCAAGAAAACAACCACTCAAAGGGCTCCGCCCCTCAGAAGACGTATGGAATCTTTTACTTTATTTACAACCATCCAATCTGCATTCCTCCTTTGGCTGTGTGGAGGCAAAGGAGAGCGAGAGGCGAGTTTCAGCATGACTGAAGGAGAGACAAGGTGCAGGCACACAGGTGGGAGGGAGCGAGGGAGCCACCGGGAAGGAGAGCGAATCTTAAATAGCTCTATGTACACATCAGTTATTCTTATATATACAAAGCTGCAACGGCAACAAGTTTGGGGCCACGAGCTCAAAGCCATGGGGGCACGAGGAAGGGGGGAATCTGAGGGACTTAAAAACACCCCATTGACAAAAGCCAAGACATGCACGGAAGCAGGACTGACACCCTTTCCCCTCTGGTTGCGCTGCCAAGACTGGCCTCCCTCCCATGAACGTCTCTCGCAGGCCTCAAATGACCTAGGCCAGGGAGTGGGGTACATCGGGACCTCCAGTTGCTGCACTTTCAACAGGTGCAGCAGAAAGGAATGACGGGAGATGCAAGTCTAGCAACATCTAGAGGCCCAAAGGTTCCCCGACTTAAGGAAAGGAGTACCACCACCACCCCCCAAAATGGGGTAACACAAAAGCATGTTCTTGGAAGCGAGTTGAAGGGGCAGGGGCAGAAAAGTTATGTCCAGGATCAGAACACAAAAGAGATGAGGTTGGAATTTCAAGCCAGGAGGAAAGATCGCAGACGGAATTGCAGATAGAAGAGGGGAAAGGACTTAGCTGTCCCACCCAGCAGTAAATAAAGGAAAGGGAATCCACGCCCCTGGATCCAAGGGTGAAACTCAGTGCATGATTAGGATGGGATGTGGGGGTGGGTTGTTAAACCAGGCACAAATCAGTGACATGATGCGTAAGACGGGGGAGGGTCCCTCAGCCCCACCCTCCCAAGTAGGGATTTGGTTCTTGGAGGGGCAAGAGGGGGAAATTCCTCCACCATGGAATGTGCAAACAAAAAAGGGCAGAGAGGGGGAGAGAAATGAAAGCAGGATCAAGGGATGTTTTTTAAAAAGTGTCAAAATGTGGTACCAGAGATTCTGTCAGCATGAGCCTTCCAGATCTCAGGATTGCTGCCGGTCACAGAATAGAGACTGGGTAGGGGACATTTAGCCAAACAGAATAGAGGGCTGTTGACTGGGTAGGGGACATTTAGCCAAACGCCAGGCAGTATTAAAGGACAGGAAGGTCTGGGGAGAAGAAGGGCCTGGAAGGAGTCTGGAGCACCCACGCCAAGGTGCAGGGTACTGGCCATTAAGTAGCCGAGTTCTCCCAAGCGCCGCGGGAAGCCAGCAGCTGAGGATCTGGTCGCCTTCCACACCTCTCGTCGCAGGCTCACCGTTTGCGGAACGTGCAAGGTGCCTCGACTCTCTCGCAGCCTGAGCTGTCCTTCGCAGCTGCCCCAAAGTCACAGAGCAAAGAGAAAGGATGCAGCGCTGATGTCTCATAGCTCCTTCCAGCCTGGGAAGTGTTTCAAAAGCAGCTCAAAGAGAAGTCAACGGATTCTGAAAACGTACCACTCTGCCAAAAATGTCCCAGCCGAGTCACTGTAGTTTTTTGTTTTTTTTATCTCAAGTGGTTGAGCCCATCACAACTGGGATTGGACCGCTTCAATCTAATCATCCGACCACTCTGGCCCCTGTTGCTCATGTGTCCCAGCGCAGTCGCCGTAGCTCTGATGTCTCCCACACACGGGAGGCACTCAGTAATTTGTGCCAGTTTCTTGGAACCCACAATGTCTAATCACGCATAAGCCCCTCTTGACGTTGGTCCCATTTAGTGTTCTGTTGCCCCCGGAGAACTCTGCTGTTGCTGGGGTAGGCCCCCCCCCCTATTTCCGCAGGTTAAGAGAGTTCTTCAGGTCAGATCGTTCGTTTTTGGCACCTCCAGATCCAGGGTGAAAGACCAGGAAAGAGACTCCTGGGTGAGGGTTGTAGCAGCTGCTGAGATGACTGAAAAATAGGGTGCTGGCACAGCAGGAGGGTGGCCCCGGAAGGTCCCAGCCCCAAAGCAGAAGGAAGGGCGGGGGGGAATAAATGAGGACGGACAGGGCTGGCTCTCAGTAGATGATGTGCTGGGAGCAGCAGCAGGAGCTGGAAACGGAGGAAAAGGCTCAGGAGAAGTTCTGGACAGGGTGGCTGACCCTCATGCAGGCCCAGTATGTGGCTCGACCAAGGCACACCAAGGCCAGTAGAATAACCAGGGCCCAAGAGGCGTAGATCCCGCCGTATATCTTGGCTTGCTTCCACGTACCAAACTGGAGACAAAAAGGAGAGGCAAAGAGTCAGCGAATGGTGAAGCTGCCAAGCTCACTTTCACCGCCAGTCAAATGGATAAAGAGGTTTTCTGTGAAAGAGAGAGGGGACTGAGGATACTGGGAGGAGCCCGAGGGCGCACGGTTGGTCAGGGTGCTTATAAACACCTATGGGGAACAGATAGGCTAGTCCCATGCCAGAAGGAGATGGGGCTCTAACTTGCTGCTTCACACACACCGCAGTGCTGATATATGTGGGGGAGGTTAGGACCAAACTCTGGGAACCACACTGAGCGGTCCAACGTGCTCATGTTTCTCTCCAAAACACACCCACCAAGTTTTGCTTCCTAGGGGCTTTTCAGGAGTCGCTGTTGAATTTCCCTTGAAATGTCATCTGCTCCTTTTTAACGTTTTGATTTTCTGTACGTGCCCCATAATTTTGATATCTTAACAAAGCCATTCACAAATAAGGAAGTGTATTGAGGATTCCATAATGTTGTACTTGAAGGGAGCTTGCCAAAGGCTTCGGTGAGCCCTGGCTCCAGGTTGTACAGTTGTACCTTGGAACTCAGGTGTTTTGGCTCCCAAACGCCACAAACCCAGAAGTGACTGTTCCGGTTTGTAAATGTTCTTTTGGAACCCAGACATCTTCCGGGGCTTCTGACTGGCTGCAGGAGCTTCCTGCAGCCAAACAGAAGCTGCGATTTGGTTTTCAAACCTTTTGAAAGTCGAACTACTTCCGGAACAGATTCCGGAACAACTTCCAAGATACGACTGTACTGAGAAATTAGCAGCCTGTACAATGCGTGGGGAATCTCAGGGTCGTGGGCTACTTAAAGCCCAAAGCTGCCCCAGGCCCGGATCTAATGGAACTTCCTAATATTTTGCACTGAAAATTGAGCAGCGAGGGCTAGTTCAGTTTCAGACAGCGAACGCCAGGAAGGGCCGCACTGGGACTGTGCCTTCTTGCTCACACTCACCGCAAGTCCTGTCGCTGTCACAGCCATCAACACGCCTAGCAGGAAGCAGCAAAAGCATCTCTTCCGGGGATAGCGTCGCCCGATGGAGGATCTGGGGGCAGATATAGGCAGCCCATCAAATTGTGCTTAGGGAGTTCTCTGGGGGGATTTGAACACTCAGATCTTGGGGAAGCACTTCAGAGGAGTTTGCCACACTGGCTGGCCCAGAGCAAGCAGCCAACCTCTGCTCAGGTGACTAACAAAAATGCAGCTTGTGCTCTTGAGCTCCTGGCTCAGAATACATGACAGACTTCCAGGTTTACCTGCCTGAGAAAAAGAAGTGACAATCCCACTCCCCCAATCCAGCTACTAGTTCATCAGTGGAATGGTCTCCCTCGAGAGGTTGTGGGCTCTCCTTCCTTGGAGGTTTTTAAGCAGAGGTTGGGTGTCCACCTGCCATGTATGATCTAGCTGAGATTCCTGCATTGCAGGGGGCTGGACTATAGATGACACTCAGGGTCCCTTTATGCATTCTATGAAATGCATTACAGCAGCTATTCAGAACATTCTCTCAATCTTCCCCTGCCCTGTTAGTGCGGCTTGTGGGTTAAGGAAGAGTGGAGTTAACTCACACTTTACGGCAGTGAGGACATCGTGCTAATGTGCGGTCCGTGAACTCTGTCCACTGAAGGGAGGAAGAAAAAACAAACAAAAAGAAAACATGAAGTAAAGCTAGTCAACCAGATCTGGAGAAGAAGTTGCTTGCTCCAACTCTAGAGGTGCCCACCTGTCAAGCACACCACCTGCTCACCCGGCTCCCAAGCACCAGCTATTCAAGCGGGTCTGCCAGGGTGCCACAACAGAGGGGGCACGATTATCCCTTGCCACCTATCCCAAAAGGAATCCCAAAAGTGGAACAAGACACTCCTTAACTGTAGCACGTGGGCCAACTGATTTGTGAATTACACTTTTATCCTGCCCTTCTGCCAGGGAGCCCAGAGCAGTGGACGTTGCTCCCCCACCAATTTTTCTGTGTAATCCTACAAGGGACGTTCAGCCGTGAGATTCCGATGCCCAGAGGCTGCCCAGAGGTGAGATTTGAGGCTGACAATTTGATCATGGGCTTCCCAGGCCAAAGACCAGGCCAGGGACAGGCAGCCAACCCAGTTCCCTCCACATGTTTTGAGACTGCAACTTCCACCACCCCTGACAATCAGCCACAATGGGGCTGATCTGAGCTACAGTCCGAGCATAACTGGAAGGCCCCACATTGACTACCTTTGCTCTGTCCATTACATACACCACTGGTTCAGTTGCTGGCTTCATCCCACCAATGTTCTGCTACTGTTTCGTTTCCAAAAGCTGGAGACGGTGGGAAGATCCTAAGTCCTAGCCTTCTCTCTTTCCACCCCCAATGACCCTGGCCTCACTTCCAAGCACCCCTTACCAGGAAGTTGTTTTTGCAATGTCCGCAGTTGACGCGCACACCGACCGGCTGTGGCTCAGGACTCAGGGGTCCTGGATGCACTGGGCCCAGATTAATGATCCTTTTACTGGGAGCAAGGGCGGGGGAGAAGAAGAATTAGATTAGATGACTGCTCTCATAAGCCTTTCTGTGCCTGTACCAGTGGGACAGCCTGGAAACTGGCACACCACCCACTTCCCAATCCCAACATTACTCCTTTATTCCCTGCTTGTTGCCAATATTGTCCCCACGTGCAGCGAGGTCTGTCCTCCCAAAAGATCCAGCTTACCCAGCTAAATTCAGTCCCCCAGCAATTACAACTATTGATCACAGCAAGTAAAAAGAAGTGCTCCATCTCTCCATTCCTCACCTCCTAAAACAAGCATCTATGGCCCCCTGCTTTTGTGACATTGTTTTCACAGTTCCCACACACAACATTCTGATCACACAATGCAGCAAAAGTTTCCTAGTAAAGACATTTTCCTCCCCCAGGATACAAGGATTCTTAATTTTTATTTCAAACAGCACCAGGCTCCTGGCCGCATCCTGTTCAGGGGTGGGAGGGGTTTCAGATTAAGGCTTCAAGTGAAATTAAAGCCATTTATATCCAGTCAGCTGGTTGGTCCTCAAGACAGTGCGCACAATATGATAAGAGGCTTTTTTTTAAAAAAAAAAAACTAAGTCACCAGAAACAGACCAACTCAGAGTTTATATAACAACTCGTTTACAGGTGCCTCCTAGATAAGGAAATGCCACTGGAAAAAAAGGGAGTGGGTAAACAGCTGGTGTCTAGGTCGGGGTGCAGGAGGGCAAAAGGGAAGTCAGGATCAACAGATCTCTGGCAATAAACTTGCAATAGATAAGCAAAAGCTTCTGACTTCCTTAACAAAAAGAAAAATTCTGCCCAATTCTTTCCTTTGACGTTAAGTCACCTGAAACAATGGTGTCAGGTGACTGACAGGTGAGAGGGACTACCCAACTGTCATAGTGGCCCACAGATGTGTGAGAAATTTAGGACCCGGCTGGCTGGCCAGATCCTGTAAGCCACCACTCCATGGAGCATAGTGGGGGTGGAGTTCTAGGGTACCCTCCCCCCCCCCACAAGCATATCCCAAGTTCAGAAATCAAACTTATTTCATCTGGGTTGCAGAACTGGGGGTCCCATCCCCAAACTCCCCAATGGAACTGCAGCAAAGCCGCCGTGCCTTTCCCAGCACCTCTCCCAGCCCATTCCATTACCAGTATATCCGAGGACAGGCAATGCGCTGCGATGTCACTTTGCAGATCAGGAGGCAGTTGCAGGGGCATCTCACGTACTTCTTACCAGGCGGGGCATTTTTGATAGGCTGTAGCAGAAAGAAGGCAAAAAGACACAATCCGTAAGAAGCAAACGCACGTCCTGGTTTAAGAGTGAGGGGAGGAGGCTGTTAGGGACGTGAAAGGTCTACTTTGCTAGGGGAAGATCTTGCAGGGTTTCTGTAATTTATGGCGTGGGGCTGCGGAAGGAAAAAGCACAGAGATGGGAGTGTGAGGATGGCTCAGTGGCAGCAGGGTGAGAAGCAGGAGCTAGGTGAAATTCTCACTCAGGACCCAGAATAGCAAAGTAAGGCTTGAGAAAAAGGGGTATTTATTGCAGCAGAGGAGATGGGACTTTAGGCCAGAGAACCAGAAGGGCAAAAGGAGGAGAAAGGCACAGAAATTTGCAGGTCTATTTCCACCCCAGGTCAATTTTTTATTCCATTTTTGGTCCCTAGTATCTTGAACTGTGTATTATATGACAAGCAACAGTCAGTGCTAAGCAAGGGTTCAGAGCAAGGGAGACTCTTTTAGCCGTAAGGCTTCATAGCTGGTCATAGATAAATCATTAAACTCACAGCCACACCTCTCCTCCTAATGCAGAAGAATTGTAAAGTGCTTTAAACTCTAGTACGGAATGTAACAATACCCACACCACCCATTTTAAGCAGACCGTGCAAAGGAGGGCAGAAGGAATACCAGTTCAACTTACACTGCAGAGGAGAATGTACGAAAATCACAATGAACTAAGTTACACTGGACTCCAGTGAATATGTCTATAATCTGTCGTGAAGGTTTAGAAGAGGAATGAGGGCTGTGGCCTTACAGTGTTGCTGGACTTCAATTCTTGTCAACCCTGCCAAGCAAGGACAATGGCAAGGAAGGGTGGGAGTTGAAATCCAGGAACATCTGGAGGACTGCAAGTTCGTCACTTTGGGTTCTGGCACACAGGCCTCCCTCTGCTGCTAAAGTACAACTCTTGATTATCCCTGCTGAATGTTGTAGTCCAAAACATCACCAGGCTGGGGAAGCCCAATATTAAGGAATGTTTCAACACATGAAGAAATCGACATGTGAATGAGGTTTGAATGTGCATTGGATTATGTGATGATTACGTTGGAAGTCTTCACTCTGCTTCAGTGATTTAATTGTCACTGGGGCCATAACAGACAGCTCTGAGGAAAGGCTGGTGATGAAATTCACAGTATGCAAAACAGGGGTGGAAGAAATGCATATTTTGATTGGTGGATGGAGGCTTAGAATTTTCATTTGGCCAGTGCGTTTGGCTGGGGCTGCACCAGTGGGGGTTAGAAGTAGTATATATATGGCCTGGTGTGCAGTAAAAGGAGGGGTCTGGGAGCTGGAAGGAGGAGTTGGTCAGAAGAAATGGACAGCAGAATAAAGGAGGGCCAGGGAAGAAGACAGATGGTCCGAGAAGCATGGCCTCAGAAACACGGAGTGTGGCTCAGTGGCTTTTGGTTTTGTTGAAGATCGCTGAATCACTTGGCTCAGTGAGTTAAGTGGAGAATCTGCCTGCAGCCCCGAGGGAAGGAGAAAGAAGCAGCTCGGAGTGTTGAGCTCTGCTGGCGGTTAGCAGTGCTGGAGAGTAGACTTCCAGGGAACCACAGAAAGATAGATCTGAATGCCAATAGGTCAGCAGAGGACTGATAGAAGAGGCTTCTAGTGGTGGCCTCCAATTAAGCTGGTAAGGCTTAATTGGAGGGAACAAAAGGACAATCTGACTAAAGGGTTTCAACAGAGCAATTATTTCCTTGTTTAAGAGCCAGTGTGGTGTAGTGGTTAAGAGCGGTAGTCACGTAATCTGGGTAACCGGGTTCGCGTCTCCGCTCCTCCACATGCAGCTGCTGGGTGACCTTGGGCCAGTCACAGTCTCTCAGCCCCACTCACCTCACAGAGTGTTTGTTGTGGGGGAGGAAGGGAAAGGAGAATGTTAGCCGCTTTGAGACTCCTTAAAGGGAGTGAAAGGCGGGATATCAAATCCAAACTCTTCTTAATGTTTATAGCTGACCCTAAGCAGCTGGTATTTATAGTGTATTCCCATTTAATGATAAAGTACCACATTAAAACAACTAGATAAGCTTGTGCATTTCACGATCTTGAAACAGGAATTCTTTCTTCAATATACTAACTGTCTGAAAAGCTTTGCACTGTACCTCCACCCCACAGATGCTGTGTTATTGTTAATTTGAGGTTCCAGAGGCAGAAAGCGCAACAGGAATGTGGCAGCAGCACAGCAAACCTGTACAAACCTAGCTCCAAAGTCCAACAGACCACCCCTCTTGAACCACACTCTTGTGTTTGTCAGCATCCATAAATGAGATTTCACTTATTGGATGAGAAGCTGAGCTAACTATGGTCAGACAGGTTTCTCCAGGAGATTAAAAAAAAGCCAGGTTAACTCCAGGTAATTATTCTGGGAAATACATGAAACAACAGAGTAGAGATCTGTAGCTCTGATTTAAAACTTTGGAGGGTGCCCAGACAGCAGTGCATCACATCACACCAACTCTGTGGAATCTGCTTGTCCAAGCATCAAGGCCACTGCTGAGCTGCAATTTCAGCTTCAAGATTTATGTTCGTACGCCGGACTAGGCTTTAGCGAAATTTTGGCGTATTACCCCCTCTCTCAAGTTAACACAGAATATTCTAAAGAAAGGAGCAGTACAATGGGAGGAATGGGGAGAAGCAAAGGCAAGAAAGGAAGCTCTGCCCCACTGCGGAACTGTCCTCAGAGCAAGACTTTGCATCATCCAGGCACCCTGTGTGTTCAAGGTGGTCCATGCACATTATCTTAGTAGTGCTTCCAAGAACCCAATAAGTCAGAGTATTATTACCTCCAGAAGCTCAGACCTACAAGGAACTAGGCGTGGGGATGAAGAAAAAGGAAATCCCCACTAGCTCTGTTGTGCAAAGGAACCATCCCCGAATCCTTCAGTAACAACGTGAGTGCAGGATAAGTTTTTCCTCATGCTATATATTGGGAACAAGGGATGAGGGACTGAGTCAAGGATGTGCATCTTTCACCTTCCATTTCCCTTCCATTAAAACTGTTGGGACTAGGGCTCCCTAAGTTGCCCCTCTCATATCTATTTATTGTAAGGCTTTTGGGAGGTTGGGTGGAGGTACCCTTCTTTTTGGGAAGGGTGTTTGCTGTTGCACTTTTTTGGTCCGTACTGTATTTTGAGGTTGTTTTTCTGCAGGGGTTGGTGTCTCACCTGCTTTTTAAGTGTGTTTTTGACCATCGCCAACTTTTCATCTGTAAAATGAGTACGTTTCTTATAATTCCCAGGTGTACCCCTAAACTCCAAAGAGGTTGGGAACACCTGTGTCACGAGGGCCTAACACTCTGTTTGGTTGAAATGTTGACTGGGATTGCAGAAAGAAGTGATTCCAAATTCATTGCCACCTTTACTCTAATTATTATTATTATTATTATTATTATTATTATTATTATGCACTTCTTTCTGCAAAATAGGAACAGGAAGCTCTTCAAAAGGCAAGGTATATTTTTTAAAAAATAAAAAAACCTCAAAAGGATTTTGGAGTGGATCCAAGATCTCCATTTCCCATATAAGAAGATGAACGCTGCTAGATGAGACAAAAATGCCTGTTCCCCGACATTTACTAACCAAGTGCAAGTAACTGCCTTCTCCTTTAGATTCTTGCTGAGCAAATTTTAATTCAGAGGTATGTTGCCTCTGTAGCTGGAGATTCCACATAGTCACCATTGACAATTTATAAATCTCTCCTCCTCCATGTGTCTGCGTAAGCCACTTTTAGACCTACCTAAGCTATTGGCCCAACACCCTGTCTGGTGTCATTGGTTAATTGTGTAGGGGTGTGAACAGGAACTGGCATGTCCTCTTGGTTATCCTGAATGTCAATCGGTTTTCACTGTGTGACCCCAGGATCTAATATTATGAGACAGGAGAGAGAAAAGTTCCTACCCATTTTCTTCTTTTCTCATTATGCCCCAAGTTAAAAGGAAGTCAGCTGGTTGCTTTCCATCAGCCTAGCACAGCCACCAGCAAGCTGGTGCCCTGAGATGTTTTAGATTACAACTCCCATCAGCTGTAGTTGGAAACAGCTTGCCAAAGGCTGACTCAACAGTTACCTGGCAAACCAACAGATTACAGACGAAACTGACTTATCCCAAGTCAGGCCACTTGTTCACCTAGATCAGTACACCGACTAGCAGTGGCTCTCCTGAGTTTCAGGCTGGAAGCCTTTCCCAGATCCACCTGGATATGCCAAAGTTGGAACATCACATCTTTTCGAATGGATGTGATGCAGGTATTTTAACACCAAGCTAGATCAGTTGTGCATCTTTTGCCTGAGCTCCGGTTAAATAAACAGTCCTGCTACAGAAAAAAAAAGACCCCACAACTACCGTATTTTTTGCTCTATAAGACGCACCAGACCACAAGACGCACCTAGTTTTTGGAGGAGGAAAACAAGAAAAAAAATATTCTGAATCTCAGAAGCCAGAACAGCAAGAGGGATCGCTGCGCAGTGAAAGCAGCAATCCCTCTTGCTGTTTTGGCTTCTGGGATAGCTGCGCAGCCTGCATTCGCTCCATAAGACGCACACACATTTCCCCTTACTTTTTAGGAGGGAAAAAGTGAGTCTTATAGAGCCAAAAATAGGGTATATTTATGTGTCCCTAATACGCCACCTGAGCTACAACTTGGCTATTAGAAGTGATGTTGTGGGTAGCAGCTGAGGCTGAGAAATAATGGCTGTTGAGCTAAAAATGAAAAAAGCCTAGAGCTTTGATAATTAAGACAAGATCTGAGCCAAGGATCTCCTGGCACACAGCTCCTCCTCTTCACCGCTACCTCAGCCCCACTGCCATCATACCACCCGCCCTTCCAACAGTGCTCACCGTGGCCTCGTTGCAGACGCTGCATTTCACGACATGCTGATGCATCTTGCCCTCAACATTGATGGGGCTCTGGCAAACCCGGCAAGTGATCATGGGAGCACTGCCACTCTCTGGAGACGCCATAGGCGAGTAGGGTGGGGGGTCCTCTCCGGGAAGCACAGCTGCCTGGCCCCCATCGTTGACCCCACTGAAGGAAGGAAACCCTTTCAAGAGGAAAGAAAGAAGTGTCTGTGGAAAGGGAGCATGGACTATTGCTTCAGTGCCCCAACCCCTCTTCACTCTGCTTCAGCCAGACCTGCATCTCAGCTGCCTTCCCCCAAAACAACACACATCACATTTCACAAATACTTCAACAACCCCTTAAAAAAAATAAATCTGTCCTCGGCTCCACCCAAATTCATCCCACGAGACTCCAATATCTGCAAGCACTTGGCTTAACTCTTCACCAACCCCACCCCACCAAGTGGATCAGAAAAAGACAAGGATGTTATTCATTTGTTTGTTTATTTTTGCAATCGGACCTCCAAGTATCAGCCAACATAATATTGCCTCCTGTAAATGCTCAAACTCAGTCTTTGGGGATCCCCTCCACAGGGTGATCCACCACTCTCCTCTAACATGTTGCCCATCAGACTACTGTGAAGCCAATCATGCCCGCACCTGTCCCTTTTTCTTATCTACCTGCGCCCCAGCACCCTACAAAAAACCTTCCCAGACCAACCCTGAACTTCTCCACTTACTGCCTCACTAATTGCTGGGCAGGGGCGCCTAGAACCCCCACTGCCTGTAGCCCAGCCCCTGCAGCACATGACCACGCCCTCATTCGAAGTAGCCACGCCCACGCAGCTAAAGACCCGCCCCTGATGCTTTAACTCCGCTTTTTCTACTTAGGAGGCTTCCCTCGCCTTCTCCCCCCAACGCCCCTCCATTGCTCCCCCCCCCACTCAATGGAAATCTTATGCATATTAATGAGGGGGCGTGGCTCACCCTGAGGCGGGTTCGGCTTCCCCGGCGGGTTCGAGGCGGAGGCTGAGACCAGCCCTGCGGGCCCGACCAGCCCTCCAGCGCCGAGGCCGCCCCCATCCCCGGACTCGGCTGGTAGTAGCGGGGAGCGCTCGCCGTCCGCAGCCATCGCTGCTACTGTTGCTGCAACCGCCCTGCTCTGCGTCCCTCTCGGCTTCCGTAGCGCGCGACCCCGCCCCTTGCTCTCTCTCCCCCCACCCACTCTACCCTAGTCACGTGACTAAGGACATCCTGTTCCTGTTGACTGCAAAGAGCCTCGTCACGTGAAGAGAGCCAGGGAATTTGTTTACTGATTGGGCACTCGTGGCCGCGCCCGTGCATCTCCCGCGCGCCATGATTGGACAGGAAACGTGCCCGCCCACACCATACACTTGCCCCTCATGTCACCCTCATCCCGTGACTCTCCTTTGGCCTTTTCATTGGCTGCTCCTGCAGCCCTCTCCCTCTTGTCCCCTGAGTCATTTCCTCCCGGCCCTCCGCTGATTTACAATACGGCTGTCAGAGCGGTGCGTACTGAGGAACGGTTGACCCACGTGACAAGCAAGCCAAGTGTTTTAATTGGCTGAGACCTGTCGCTGTTCCATAGTATGATCCCACGTCTCTGCGTGTATTGGCCGAGACAGGGCCTTATTTTTCACGTGATGAAAACTCTGTTCTCCCATTGGATAGACTCAAGCTCACCCCTGTCCTTCACTCAGGATGTCTCCTCCCGTTCTCTGAAGTTTACCCCGCCTCTTATAGTATCTCCGTATTGCCACGCCCCTCAGGCAATGATTGACGTCCCAAGCAATATTACATTTGAAAGCGAGGGGTGGGGGGGAGGAGCAGAGGAAGCATATGAGCACAAATGTCAATTTGCATATATGCAAATATATGCAAATATATGTAAATCCTTTTAACACATCCTAGGAGTCCAAACTGGGAGGACCAGTAGTGCAGATACTGAGGTTACAGAATTATAAATTAAATTGGGATATTTTCATTTAAATGCAAAACACATTTTATTGAAATGTAAATGTGTACTATGTTTAAAAATAAAAGGGTGTACTTAGGCTAGTGGTTGGCTGCTGTGAGAACAGGATGTTCTACTAGATGGGCATGATCCAGCCAGTCCCTTCTGAAGTTCATTAGGTACAGGGTGATACTATATTCAGGTCAGTTTCTCGCGGCAAAGGTAGGGAGCAAAGACAGAGTTATACAGAATGCCTATTGAGGAATTCATTGTGATCAAAAATCTTGCACGTTTTAATACCAAGAGATACTGATCCAATTAAAAAAATTCAACCCTCTTTCTCATGTTCTACTGAAAACTAAAAGGTGAAAGCCAGCAAGCTATGCAGAAGTCCAAATATACATCCTACCTATTAAAATGCATAATTTAATTTAATTATGCAAATCAAAATGTGACCAAAATGACAGGTGAGTATCTGAGTTAAACAAGAAAAAACAATGAGCTAAAGCCAACCAACAAAACTGCAACTTTGTTAAGATGTGAAACAAGGAAGCTACTTATCACCATGTTCTGTTGATGCCCAAATGTTAAGCATTAAATATTATCTTTGTTGAATTATGTGTACACTGCACTTGTGTATCTTGTTTGCATAGCTTTTGCTAGGCTATATATACTTGCCAGACACAGTGAGACAGGGTGTAGCTATTGATGACGGCATACTTATCCACAGTGCTATTTTTCTAGAAAAAGAGGTGCCAGAACTCACAATGAACGCCTCTCTTGTTCTTTTATAATGTCAGTGGCACTCATCTGAGAGGTGCCAGAACTGAGTTCCAGTGAGTTCTGGCTGGAAAAAAAGTCCAGAGTCTGCTGGAGAGGGGTTGTTCCAGCAGCAGCTTTGTGACTTTCCATGTCACAGCAATGCTGGCTGGAAACAGGATGGGCCCCAGGCTTTAATAGTGCTTCCAAATTTCATTCATTCAGCCACATTCTGAATACAGTGGTGCCCCGCAAGACGAATGCCTCACAAGACGGAAAACCCGCAAGACGAAAGGGTTTTCCGTTTGCAGAGGCGCTTCGCAAGACGAAAAATGACGAAAAAAATTGAATTTTTTTCGCTCCAAAACCACTTATTTTGAATCGGTAAGCTGCTAAAAGCATTTTAGCAGCAAAACCGCTAATCTCCCAAGCATTAAAAAGCCGTTTTTAGCCTTTAAAATGTCAATAGCGCTAATAGCGCTACTCTGTCAATGGGCTTGCTTTGCAAGACGAAAAAACCGCAAGACGAAAAGACCCGCGGAACGGATTCTTTTCGTCTTGCGAGGCACCACTGTACCAAGAGGGCCTGCATGGTGCAAAGGCATCAAATACAGTCATACCTTGGTTCTCGAACGCCCTAGAACTCGTACGTTTTGGCTCCTGAACACCCAGGAGGTTCCTGCAGCCAATCAGAAGCCGTGCTTTGGAAGTCGAACGTTTCAGATTCTGTTAGGCTTCCAAGGTACGACTATAACTGCAAATGTTTCAGGCTGAGTTCATGGATCTATATACAGGCCGTTTCCCAAGAAGCTGTGGCCAGTCATGAATTCCCAGGTCATATTGACCATGTGTCTCCCATATACACCAGGGCTCATCCATACTTAACTTTGCTCTGCATTTCTAGGCACAGGTCTGGACTTTCCACGTCTGTGTCTGAGCATTTTTTTTTTTTTTTTTTTGCCAGCACTTTCCCTGCAAAAACTGCTCTTTACAGCTGAAATGGAACAAATGGAAATCAGCAAAAAATCTGAATTGCTGTTTGTTCCGATTCAGCATTAAAGAGTGGGTTTTCCTGGCGAAAGCGGTGGGGCAAAGAAGAACAACAACTCAGGCATCAAGTAGGTATATGTGCTCCTGTGCCTAGAAAGCACAAGGCGAAAGGTAAGTGCGGGGGAGCACAGAGTGCAAGTCACTGGGTTCAGTTCCAGTATCATCTCAGTCAGTGGCTTGTCAGCTAATAGCTTCTGGTAATTGTCTTAAGATTGCTTCCAGGTGACCTCTTTATTGAGCGCACATCCTGATTCATTTACACCATTTTTGCAAGGAGGATAGTCAACATCAGCTGCTGACTGAACATCCGTTCTGATTTGTTTGTGGGGAAGTTACAGGACTCTGCATCAAAGCAATAGTTACCCCACGCTTTCCAAAGCATTTCCATCTGGTTGATTGGGGTAAGGGAGAGAGGCTTTGTTATGGAAGAGTGCCAAATGAACGTTCGATGTGCAACCAGAATTCCCTGGCATGCGATTGGGATCTCACGCCAAAACAGGGACAGTCTGGAAGTGCTCTGTGTTCCCCAATCAAAAAAGAAGGGAAAACCAAGTCATGGCTGACCTTATGCCACAGCCTTGCTATGATCATATGATGAAATGGAGATAGCAATCAGCCTATCAGCATTGCTGCAGAAAATAAGTCGCGTGAGAGGAACAGGATGCTTTAATTCCAGCAGCGTATAATTAATTTAAAGCATTAGGAAATGCAATTCACACACACATGCACACCACTTACTGTACAGTTCACATGGAACCATCCTAACCTTCAACAGGGCTTCTTGTTCAGAGACCATATCTGAATTTTTCCATGAAAATTTAGGAGAACTATCAACACAGTAACTATGTGTGGCCAGCATGATAAAGGAAATAGAGTGGCAGAAAGATACAGAGGGAAGTGGTGGTTTTAAACAACAACAGAGATTTGATTGACGCGCAAAGGAAGGAAAGAGAGGAGGGAAAGAGACAATTTCAAACTCTGTTGTGTAAGCTTGTTTTGTGTTAGCTTCTGTGTTGCACACATCTCTGCTGTTTCTCCTTGTTAAGATTGGTTTGTTTGCTTGTTTGCTTTTTTATTTTTATTTTTTAATAAACCCTCACCATCCTTCCAAGGCTGGGTCTAGACACATCAAAGAAGCGTTTCAGTTAAACGCGTTGTAAACTTTGTATGAATAATCGGGTTGGCAAAAATGGAACTCCACAGCGGCATCTGGTGACACCAGTGTTATAATGAATACAGTACACAACACATACTGTATAAAGCCCCTTCTTTTTTTTTTTTTTTTGCCAATGTAGCTGAGTTCCAAGCCTGCTTTACTCAAACCTCTGTTGTTGCTTAAAACAACAATGTTTGTCTCAGTGCCCCTCCATTCGCTTTCCTCAAACTTCTGCCCTTGTTTGAGTACAGGAAGAAGGTAGAGACACTGAAAGGGAAAATGAAGACTGTTTTAAACTTCTCCGCTGCCTCACATTCCATTGTATCTACCCACAATATATTTCACTCCAGGTACCACGTATTCTCTTCAACGTGAAGTTCCAGGTTCACAGTATTAATTTAGGAGAGCTATTTTGTTAACAAACACACACCCATATATGTACAACATCCATCAACTGCCCTTAAACTGAACAAGCTACTGTAACCAATAGGTTTGCTCTTTATACTATTTATTTATTTCCTGAAATTTATATACTGCTTGATTGTAGAAAGAAAAATTCATTACAAAAAGTGTTTTACAAAAAATATAAAGCGGAAGATAAAACAATAACATCGTCACTAAGAAATTTGCAACTGTAATTTAAAACACACTGTACAGAAGCTTAAAACCTATTTGCAGAGCATAATTCTTTCTGAAAAGGAAAATGCAAGATCCCTTTTCATATACAGTGGCACCTTGGTTCTCAAACGCCTTGGTTCCCAAACGCTGAAAACCCAGAAGTAAGTGTTCCGGTTTTCAAATGTTTTTTGGAAGCTGAATGTCCAATGCGGCTGTCAGCTATTGCTCCCGGGGCACCTGCACCAATCAGAAGCTGCACTTGGGTTTTCAAACATTTCAGAAGTCAAACAGACTTTCAGAATGGATTAAGTTTGGCGCCTTTGTTTTTGCTATTTATTTTGCTATTTATTTTTGTGGCTTTTTCAGTTAATTTGTTTTCGTGACTGTGTGGAACCCAGTTCGGCTACTGATTGATTGATTATGTGACTGCGGAAATGGATAAAAGCCCCCCATCCAAACAATGACTATCATCAGTGCAGGTGAGAATTAAAAATAAAATAAAAAAATTTATCATCTACAATACTGTCTTATTTATTTAATAGTACAGTACATTTATTATTGCTTTCATTTTATGGATCAATGGTCTTGTTAGATAGCAAATTTCATGTTAAATTGCTGTTTCAAGGGTTGTTTATAAAAGTCTGGAACGGATTAATCCATTTTGTATTACTTTCTATGGGAAAGTTTTGGAACACTTTGGTTTTGGAACAGACTTCCGGAATGGATTAAGTTTGAGAACCAAGGTACCACTGTAGACAGATGCAAGACTGACTCCATTTTGATTTGCTTGATTCAAGTTATACAATGCTTGCTAGAAACTTTCTGAGCCACAGGCAAGAGGTGCTTTGCTATGCTGTTGCTTCTATAGGATGGTTAAGCATACATTTATTAAGAAGTCTGTGGTGCGACGTGGGTGGCGCTGTGGGTTAAACCACAGAGCCTAGGACTTGCCGATCAGAAGGTCAGCAGTTCGAATCCCCGCGACTGGGTGAGCTCCCGTTGCTCGGTCCCAGCTCCTGCCCACCTAGCAGTTCGAAAGCACGTCAAAGTGTAAGTAGATAAATAGGTACCGCTGTGGCGGGAAGGTAAACGGCGTTTCCGTGCGCTGCTCTGGTTTGCCAGAAGCGGCTTAGTCATGCTGGCCACATGACCCGGAAGCTGTACGTCGGCTCCCTCAGCCAACAAAGCGAGATGAGCGCCGCAACCCCAGAGTCGGTCACGACTGGACCTAATGGTCAGGGGTCCCTTTACCTTTACCTATAGGAAATGGCTAGCTATTGTGAGAACATTTTCTTATTTACATGCCTATATAAAAGGCGTTGGGCAAACCGCAACTTGAGGTGCAGCTCTGAACAAGCTTTTCTGGTGGCTTGTCTCACTGTCACCTTTCTTGTCTGCAGCTTGATATTAAATCTGATTCTGCGTCCGTTTGAAAGACGCGCTTCCTGGTCTCTCATCATTGCTGGGACGAAGTGACTTGGCTGTGCCTGGACCTCAGGTGGACTTTTGCCCACATCACTTCTAACACCTGGCTGCCCTATCACATCCATGCCACTGAGCCCGGCCCCTTGCCTGCCCTCCGTTTGGCTGCCATGGCACACGGCTATTGGCTTGGCACATCTGGCACCACTGGCTCCGTCCCACTGCAATTCCAGCTCAGGGACACTGTGGACGCAATTAAATGACAGGGCAGTTTTGTTTGCTCTTGTGAAAGGCATTTCCCTCCCTTTAATGTTAATGTCTTCTTTTGTAAAACAAATTGCCCACCCATATCGTGATCCACTATCTTTGTTGACTTAGGTTTCCTCAGTTTAGCAAGCAAGATATTATATAAGGCTGAATAAATAACACGAGAGCACAATCTCGCTGGCAGTGTGCTGCATGATAAGGGGGTCGTCGAACTTTTCCTGAAAATGCAGATTAGGATCATGTTTTCTTAACTTTCTCTTGGCTAAATCGGAATATGCATTCTCCCCATAATCACCCCATCTTGCAGGTTCCAGCTCTATTAAAATGTTAGATGTGAGGTCAATCTTCGGCCAACCTGGTTCCCCTTCATAATGTAGGTATGGTATGGTTGCAACGTAGAATTCTGGCCTGGTCAGTAGCACTGTTTCAGTTAACAAATGTATTGGTGGCACAGAGAATTTGCAAACCTAGCTGTGTATCTTGCTACACCAGAGTACAGAAGGACCTGAGATTTATTTTGGAAGGCTTTCAGGTGGTGTAAGATAGGAAAATGCATCCCATAGGATAGTAGACTTTAAAAATAAATGCCTGTGTGAAGGTAAAAAGGTAAAAAACCCCTGGACAGTTAAGTCTAGTCAAAGGCAACAATGGGGTGTGGCGCTTATCTCGCTTTTCAGGCTGAGGGAGCCAGCGTTTGTCCACACACAGCTTCCCAGGTCATGTAGCCAGCATGACTAAACCGCTACTGGCGCACGGAGGACTGTGACGAGTGCCAGAGCGCATGGAAACGCCATTTACCTTCCCACTGCAGCGGTACCTATTTATCTATTTGCGCTGGTATGCGTTCAAACTGCTAGGTTGACAGAAGCTAGGACAGAGCAATGGGAGCTCACCCTGTCGCGGGGATTTGAACCGCTGACCTTCCAATCAGCAAGCCCAAGCGGCTCAGTGGTTTAAACTACAGTGCCTCTGGGTAGAGAGTGTAATGGTGTTAGATGGTGGTGTTAGATAATATGAATGCATGCTATACTTCACTTTCAAAAGCGCTTGTTCAAGTAAGACGGGTTGATGTGCTGCATTCAGTTCGGAAAAGAAAAGCAGATGGTTTAAAGGTGGGCAGAAGGATGGATAAAGAAAAACATATGTTGATGCCTGTCCTGCATCTTCCTTTGACACAGCAGCAGAGTCCAGAATCTGCCATTTAAATTTCCCAGAATGCCTCTGAGTTATGCTATTCTGGGAGCAGCATTGTGGGAAGTATCAGGCCCTGCCTCCAAGGAAACAGGACGGCATCCACAGCAGCCTGCCAGAGGGCAACTTGCCAAGGGCCTCGTCACGCCTGGAGCCGGACGCTCCTGGAGAAGTCTTTCTAAGATCTTTTGCTGGAGAGAGGCTTCTTCATGCAAAGTGTGTCTCCCATTGACCTGCCATGGCCCATTAATTAGCAAACAGTTGGATGAAACTCCCCCCCCCCCCGAGGACCACATTCCTGTGTCAGCAACCAGCCAGGGGCTGTGTGCCAGCCAGAGGCAAAGTGTGCAGAGCAATAGATGTGACCTGTACCTTTGCACAGTAGGTTACGTTTCTGCCTTGCAAAAGACAGAGATTTCCGCACACACCTGTCTCCTCCTCCCAGGCAAACAAAAGGCATTACTACAGTTCAGGTACACATTCCAGCTGGGTTAAAGCACCCAAGGAGGATGTGGACTATGGGATGGGGTTGTGGTCTAGGGAGAGTCCTGAAGGCTACACAGAGACATCTGGAAGGTCCATGTTTTCTATGGACCTGAGGTTCTCCCCACCCCCTGAATGAGCAGATGGTCCTTTTTCATATGTGTATCCAGAATGGGTATCTGTGTAGAAACCATGGAGCATCTTTAAAGCCATATTGTGATCCATATATTCCAACTTTCACTATTTGTTCCTGTTTTCCAAGTTTCCATTGCTCCTCTTTTTCACACATCTTTGGTGTTTTCTTTTGGGAGGGAAACCTTGTTAAAATTATCGGTGTGGAGAACTAGAGTTGCCTTTTCTCAGGGTTCACAGGCTGTCCAGGAAGTTAAATCCCAGAGCGGGGAAAGTGGGAGAGGGAAATGTATCACGGCTTCAAATTCCTACGTACGTAATGCACATGCAGGCGCCTGCCCTCTCATACGCTGAGGTCTGCTGTGAACTGTTGACAATAACCCTTTCCCAAACAATGATGTTTGACTAATGTGCATGTAGTCAAAGGAACAGACGGCAACACCCTCTGGGCTTTTAAATCCACGAGCGATAATAAAGGCCTGTTGCACAACAGCAGTAGCCATGAAACGGGAACCAGAAATGAGAGACACCGAGAGGGGGAAAGCGGTGGTTCGAAATGACAGAGAGATTTTAGTAAAGCAGGGATGGAGGAAACTGAGAGGAAAATTGGCTATTAGTCCCCGGGCCATAGATGATGACAAAGCAAGCATAGATGCTCTCACAGTGAACAGCATGAACAGACAATTCAGAGATGAGAGGACCCCAATGGCAACTGCTCTTTCAACTGAACCAATGGAGCAGGTGGAGTGGGCTGTCTTGCCTCAGCTCTCCCTCTGCTGGATCTTCTCAATTATGGATCTTCTCAATTTTCTGCCCCCTTGGCCACCCTCAATCTGGTACTGTGTGGCTGTGATCCTATATGTCCATTGGTTCCGAGCTTCTCAAGTCACCATGCGGGGGCACTGTGCCCCACGGTTTGAGAACTGGCTCTAAAATAAGAAACAGCCCCAGGAAGGTTTGAGTGGGCAATCCTGTGCAGGAAAAGGCCCAAAATATTTTGCTGCCTCAGGCAAAGGACAAATGGTGCTCACACCCACCCATTCCACCCACAGAAGCCAACAGAACTGGCAGGTGCACCTCACTGGAACACAGCCAATGGGACAGCATTCCCCACCACATCAGGGTAGTGTAAGGAGACGCAAGCAGACTGCGTGGCACACACAGCTCAGTCCTCCAATAGCTCTCCGCTGTTTGCCACCCAACAGCATCTGCCACCTGAGGTATAGCCAGGCCCAGTCCTGTTGCCCAGCTTTGTCCCACTATACCCATCAATCCTCTTAGGTTGCATACACACTATATATTTAAACCACATTTAAAGTACATGACTCACTCTTCCCAATAATCCTGGGAACTATAGTTTACCCTCACAAAGAGCAGCACCCTTAACCACAGTTCCTAGGACTCTTTGCAGAAAGTCATGTGCTTTAAATGTATGGTGTGTATGCAGACTTGCATTCCCAATATGTTATTTGCCTTCTCTCTCTCGCCATCTCTCATTCCCTTCATGCCACTCTCCCAGGCCTTCTTCACCCCAGTTTGGCCTTCTGTGCAATTCCTGTTGCCCCTCCCCCTACCTTTTTCTCGAGGCGCCTCTATGTCTCCTTGTCTGGAGAGAGCCGACATTTCTATATCACACAAAGCAGGGTCATCTTGGGTGGGTTTCTCAGCTTCCCAAAGGGAAAGCCCAGTTCTCTGACCCATGGTGTAGAGAGGTTGAAGGATCTCTGATCAAAGGAGGACCTTCAGAGACTATAGTGCAACACAAAAGCATTTAGTATAGACTCATTGAGCAGGGCTATAAGGAAGTGGCAAGCACACAGGTTAGCAAACAGCTTCAGAGGGAAGGAGCAGCCACTGTCATCCATGCTGGGCAGGATCAGTCATCCCATTCCAATATCCTGTCTATTCCAGGAGCCAAACACCTGATGAAGCCACAAATTCTCATTACAAGAATGAATCACCTGACATGATTCTGCCAGCCTTTGATTTTGGAGGGGAATTTTTGGTCTAATATGGGCCCAGATGATCCCATCAGCCACCAATTTGTTTGAAGCCTTCAGGCTATCTTCTCATCTAATTACATGCAGCAAATTACGAAGGCAGAAACTGAATGCACGTGGAACAGGCCTTGTCCAGGGCAGTAGGAGGGTTAACTTTTCACTGTGCTGTCAGAGGTTCATAATGCGTTTAAACTAATTTGCTTCCCAGGAAACTGTTCCTAGTTATGAAGGGGGTGGCGACACACACAGCCTGTCGGATTGCCTCCTGTAATTCTCTACTCTAGACATAAAGGTAAAGGACCCCTGACAGTTAAGTCCAATCGCAGACAACTTTGGGGTTGCGGCACTCAGCTTGCTTTATAGGCTGAGGGAGCCAGCATTTGTCCGCAGACAGTTTTACCAGGTCATGTGGCCAGCATGACTAAGTCGTTTCTAGCACAATGGAACACCAAAACCAGAGTAGCACATGGAAACACCGTTTACCTTCCTGCCAGAGCAGTACCTATTTATCTACTTGCACTTTTTGGCGTGCTTTCGAGCTGCTAGGTTGGCAGGAGCTGGGACCGAGCAACGGGAGCTCATCCTGCCGCTGACCTTCTGATTGACAAGCCCAAGAGGCTCAGTGGTTTAGACCACAGCGCCATCTGTGTCCCTTATACTCTTGAACATAAAGGTAAAGGTAAAGGGACCCCTGACCATTAGGTCCAGTCATGGCCGACTCTGGGGTTGCGGCGCTCATCTCGCTTTACTGGCCGAGGGAGCCGGCAGACAGCTTCCGGGTCATGTGGCCAGCATGACTAAGCCGCTTCTGGCAAACCAGAGCAGTGCACGGAAACACCGTTTACCTTCCCGCCGGAGCGGTGCCTATTTATTTACTTGCACTTTGACGTGCTTTCGAAGTGCTAGGTTGGCAGGAGCTGGGACCGAGCAACGGGAGCTCACCCCATCACAGGGTTTGAACCACCAACCTTCTGATTGGCAAGTCCTAGGCTCTGTGGTTTAACCCACAGCACCACCTGCACTCTTGAACATACACAGAGGTAAAACAGAAAGTAGGATCATGCATCGTTCTAGTCATTATGGACTCTCCATGCCTAAAGCTGAGCTAAGAGGTGACCCTTTCACTCCAACTGCTCTATTTGTAACTTTTATTTTTTAAACACCTAGCATCCTAGGGCAGCTGAGGCCCAAAGCCTGGGCCTTTCAAATTGGACAGCCAAGTCTCTTAGCATCCATTTAAATTTCCTACAGTGCTCTGGATAGAACTATATCAAGTGTTTCACCTGGCACTGAAAATACCATAAAGACAGCACTGTGAGAACTTTTCTGTGGAGGCTATTCCACAGTTCAAGATTTGGTACTACTGACAGATGATAGAGGAATGGTTCAACATTTATTGACGAATAACTATTTGTTATAACCGAGGGGCTGATAAGGACTCCAACACTGGACATCTGCCTAACTATAGCACGGGATATAGTTTGCATGGTCAAATTGACCAAAAGAGAGAGGGTACAGTCTTACAATATTATTCATGAAAAACTGAGTGTTTTTATCACATGCTAGTGTAAATAAAGTGCAAGTAAATACAAATCCGTACATCTTGTTGGGAACATTGTGAAATGTTCACTAATGTGTTGAACTAATCAGTAATTGTAGTTTTAGTTATATTTTGAAGGACATTATATACTAGAGTTAGTAAACCCCAGTCTTAGGCTCAGCTTGTATATATATATGTGTGTGTTTGTGTAAATAAAACTGTATTTCCCCCAAGTCCAGAAACCTCCAGTTATTTTTCTGCCACAGGAAACAGAAACTAAGTATGAATAAGAGCAACAAACATCTCAGTGATTAGGCTGAACACGTTACAAATGAAAAGAGGGTTACTAGAAATGTTTCAGTTTTGAGTATCAAAATGGAAAAGGGACATGTACAAATTGGTTTTTCTGTATACACATTCCTAAGAGGATGGAGAAATATTTATCCATTTCAAGAAAGCCAAGGCTGGAAGTTTGCCAAGGTTTCAGCCTCCATGAGTGGCTTGAAAATATTTGTATACACAAATTATCAGCGCTTTTGATCTTAATGAAATCTGAGTGGAAATTTTTAAGTGATGGAAGGTTTGGATGTGATAGAACAGAAGAGAAAAAGGAGGAAAATAGCAACAGAAAGTTTGTTTGAAGTCTGAGGAATACAAAGTCTGGGTGGATCCAAACTGTTGCTAACATCTATTATTCCTCCAGTTTGTATAATAAATAGTAATAATATTCTTATATGTATACCACACATCCAACCAAATTGTCTGTACAGTTTACACAAACAATGAAATATGATTATTGAAAAACCACAGCCAATCACAAGATAATAACTTGGACAGCAAAAAGAAAGTTCACACAACCACACACAAAACTAAAATCACCGTCTGGGAGACGATTCAAATTCCTGTTCTGCCATGAAGGTCGCTGGGTGACCTTGGAACAGTCAGTTAGCCTAACGTACCTCACAGGATTGTCGTGAGGATAATAAAATGAGAGAGAGAGAGAGGAAGAACCATGCATGCCATCTTGATCTTCTTGGAGGAAAGGTGGGGCATAAATGGAGGAGAGAGCTATCAGTGGGTACTAAAGGGCAGGCCCAAGATATTTGGGCACCTGAGGTGGACCCAAGCATGGAACAAGAGAAAAGATAGCGGAATAATAATAATAATAATAATAATAATAATAATAATGTGCTTTTGGGGGGGGCGATGATGCAGGGGTACGCATATCCCTAAACATTTTCTGAATCTTTGTACTTTTGTCCATTTACTGTATTTATTTTCCCGATTTGAACTATAAAATGGTGATTTTTCTTGAGTCAAAATGAGAGTATCCCATAAACATTTTTTTTAGAAGAAAGCGCTGATTACAGTACTAACAACCACAGCAACCTAGCAAGGGGAATGAACACGTTGCCAGGAGAATTCCCCCGCGACGAGTCCTCCTAACGTTCAGGGCCAGGTGTACGCGTGTATTCCTTCTGCTCTGTATGCATTCAGCACCCTCCACCCTCGTGTCATGAGGAGCTTGGTCGGTGGAAGCCGCTTCCTCCTCTCCCTGGTCGCTCGATCGCCCCCCCCCCCCCAATACCCCCGGGGGCCCCAGGAGCCGCCTTCGCCCCGCCTGCCCCTTCCTCCTCCTCCTCTGTCCTGGAGGGGAAGCCGGCCGGGGAGGAGGATGCTGGTGCTGATGCTGCCGCCTCGGGTGGGCAGGGCGAGAGCGGTCCAGGGCCGTGACGGGCGACGGAGCCCCGGCGTTGCCAGGGGCAACCTTTGTGGCCTGCCGGCCGGTGGGCGCGCGAGCGGGCGGGCCCTCGGCAGAGGCTGGCGTCCCATTGGCCGGCGTGCCCGTGACGACACCTTCGCTCTCCCCGGAGGCCGGTAAAACGGCCGCCTCCTGCAGGGAGAAGCGCAGTTCTCCCGGGAGAAGAAAGAGCGGAGGGTCCGGACGAGTAAAGCACCGAAGCCCCCATCAGCCAGAATCCGACATGGAGAGAAGCGGAGATGAAAGGTCAGAATGATGCCGGTTGCGCTATATGTGGTATTATACACATATATGCACACACACATATATATTTCAATATATATAATATGTGGATTATGGAGTAAAACGGGGAGATCGCGCCTGCACGTGGCTCTCCTTGGATCGGTTGCTTTGTAAAGGGTCAGGCGAGGTGGGGCGCGATCCCCCATCTTTTCAGCACCCTGCCCCCCTCTGAAGCCAGAAATTTAATGCCATGCCGCGTTTTCTACCTCGCATCTTTATGTGTAGGGCTTTTCATCTTCTCTCTCCCTCCTCCCAGGGTCCTACTCTCTTACCGACCGCCCCGAAAGGTAGGGCGGTTTTAGTGTTAACCCCCCCCCCCGGTCCCATATTGTCGAAATAAGCTGAGGGACTCGTTCAAGACGGGTAACGCCGAAGCAGGGGGGTCCCTGATCTGCCAGCCTCGTGTCTCCTAGCGGTCAACTGGAGGTTGCGTTGCATCCCCCTTTCTCCCTCCATTCCCCCCAATCCGCTTTGGGGGGTCTTTCCAGATTTTTCCTTCCTTCCTCTCCTGGCATTTAGGGTTGTGGATTCTAATGATGCCCCCACTGTCTGTGGTGGTAGGTGCAGAGGTGCCAACTTGAATAAAATTTTGGGGGTGGGGGTGGCAAGCAAGCCCCACCACATATAATCGATAACAAGACACAGCACACACACCATTTTAATGGCAATGCCCATCAACTTGGGGGTGGGTGGGCCCCTCAAATATTTTATTGGAGGGATCAAAGGGACCACGTCCCTAGGATTTGGCAGGGTGGGGGGCTTGCGGGGAAGACCGAAGCCCAGACTATGGTTATGGCATTTGGGACACCTGGATCCCAAGGATGCTGTGGTCTGAAGCTCTTGGGACAG
Source organism: Podarcis tiliguerta (assembly GCF_965153285.1). Lineage (NCBI taxonomy): Eukaryota > Metazoa > Chordata > Lepidosauria > Squamata > Lacertidae > Podarcis > Podarcis tiliguerta. Next base: position 40,199,564 of record NC_139546.1, on the reverse strand, counting down.
AGGAGCTGAATGGGTCTTTTGTGTATACATGAGGGAGAGCCTGGAAGTGTGGGGTCCAGTTGGGGGTCTGGAATAGGGGATTGTACTGAGCAATGGGATCAAGTGGGAGCTGATAGTTTACATAGTGTTTTAATAGGAATGCTTAGGGAGATTTGCGCAGTTTTCCCTCACACCAAAAAAAGTACTCCCTCTCTCTCATACACATACACTCTTGCCTTCCTGTCTTTGCCCCACCCAGCCTACAAGCTTCTCGGGTAGGTCTCCTCTTCCCACTTCTGTTTTCACAACAACCCTGACAGGTAGGTTAGGCTGAGAGATAGTGACTGAGCTCAAGGTAACCCTTCCCACCTGTGAGCATTGTGGCTGAGTGGGAGGATTTGAACCTGGCCGTCCCTGGTCCGCATCCAATGCTCAAACCCTTAACAACAACCCTTTAAGGTAGGCTAGAATGATTTCCCTCCAGATTTCTGGGGAATGAGGGAAAGAAGGGCTGAGATAGCGCTCAGTTTACTTAATTCCGCTGATTTCAAGGCTCAGGAATGATTGAATGGGATCTTCGTACTTTACACTATTAATAACTAGAGGGAAGGGTGAGCAGGTCATGATCAAGAGCACTAGTGCCTTTCTGAAGAGGAAAGGAAGTGGCTTTTTTACAGACACAGCATCTGGAAAGTCAGGTGTGGGTTTATGAAACGTCAGCTCTAACTTGGGAAAGACCTGGACATAACACCGCTTGAAGATGAAATACTTTACAGCCTAGTTTCCATCATGACTCATGCTCCTCCAGCCATCTGCACTTCAGATGTTGTCTCATCTCACCCCCTGTGGTTTAGAAGCGTGGAGACTGCCTTTGCCCTTGTGGTTGTGGGGAAGCACTCTGCATGAGCTCTAAAGCACTGCTTCCCCCACATTCCAGGGCTGGGCTTTGCTATGGGAAAGCTTATTCTTATGGCCAAAGCCCAGGTGAAGTTTGATTCAAATCCCTGGTTGTCCCAACCTCTGGAAGATAAATTTAAGGGGTTATCTTGCAGTGGTGGCTGGGAGTGGGGGCAGAGGTTCAGAGAGAGAAGCAGGTGAGAAATTGGCTTTATGGGTTAGGAAGCAGGAAGGGCACATGACCTTCTCCCTGCAGCTGTCGGCAGCTTCTTGATTTCTCATTACTTCCATTTCTCTTACATCTCAGCTCATCTGTAAGTTTGCAGCCACACCAGTTTCCTTAAACGCCTTCCACTTTTTCTTTCAGAAGCAGAACGTCTGCACTGAATGGTTGTCAAGAACGACCATTTATTTTCTCTTTCATAAGTTCATTAGGAAAGTACACCAATCGCAAATTCAATATTAGGCAAGCCTGGCGGTTTCCATACTGTTTAACTTGGTTTACCCAAATGAAAGTAAAATAAATAGGCTAATTCAGATCACTCCCTAGGGCAGAAGTAGCCAACATGTGTCACAGACAAAAAAACAACCCATCATCCCTGACCACTGACCATGCTGGCAGAGGCTGATAAAGGGTTGTAGTCCAAAACAGCTGGAGGGCACCACTTTGGCAACCCCTGCTGCAAGACATGAAAAAAAATCGGGTGCAGACTTTGGCTACTGCCCTATGTACTGTACTGTATATATGCTGCTTAGTATGGAAACATCTCATTGCGTTTCTCATTTCTCATTTCATTACAATGAAATCCACTGAAATCTAGCAACAGCAACTTATTTTTTGGGTAGGTGGGTGGTGGGACCAAGGGGCAGAAACAGCTTATTCAGAGACAGCTCTATTTCTTTGGTAGCAGAGCTGCTGAAGAGAGAGAGAGGATATATCTGGGTTGCAATATGGCAACTCAGCTTCCAGGGATGAGGAAACTGGTGATTCAAATGTTGCTGGGCTATAGATCTCATTGTCCCTGGCCACTGACTGGGGCTGATGGGAGTTGTAGCCTAACAATGTTTGACGGGCAGCCAACTGATCTAGATAAAGACCACAGTGCTAAGAATGTAAGAACAACTATGGTGGGTTAGCTCAGTGGCCCAATCTAGTCCAGTTTCCTGTTCTCTCAGTGGCTAACCAGATGCCCCACTGGGAAACCTGCAAGCAGGAGCCCCCTCCCTCCCGCCATTAGTTTCAGAAGTATTAATATCTCCAACTATGGAGGCAGAGCAAAGCCATCATAGCTGAGTGGCCATTGATAGCCTTGTGCATGTATTTGTCTAATCCAGGGGTCAGCAAACTTTTTCAGCAGGGGGATGGCCCACTGTCCCTCAGACCTTGTGGGGGGCCAGACTATATTTTGAAGAAAGAAAAAAATGAACGAATTCCTATGCTCCACGAATAACCCAGAGATGCATTTTGAATAAAAGGACACATTCTACTCATGTAAAAACCACGTTGATTCCCATACCGTCCTCAGGCCGGATTTAGAAGGCGATTGGGCCGGATCCGCCCCCCCCCCCAGCCTTAGTTTGCCTCCCCATGGCTCTAATCCTCCTTCAAAGCCTTTCAAATTGGTGGCCATCACTGGCACTTTTAGAAGTGAGTTTCATAGTTTAAATGTGTGAAGAAGTACTTTACAGTGGTACCTCAGGTTAAGTACTTAATTCGTTCCGGAGGTCCGTTCTTAACCTGAAACTGTTCTTAACCTGAAGCACCACCTTAGGTAATGGGGCCTACTGCTGCTGCCGCGCCACCAGAGCTCGGTTTCTGTTCTCATCCTGAAGCAATGTTCTTAACCTGAGGTACTATTTTTGGGTTAGTGGAGTCTGTAACCTGAAGCGTATGTAACCTGAAGCGTATGTAACCCGAGGTACCACTGTATTTCATCTGTCCCGAATCTTCCAGCCTTCAGCGTCATTGCAGGTTCTAGTGTTATGAGAGAGGCAGGGACACATTTTCTCCTTTCGCTTTCTCCATGCCATGTATAATTTTACAAACGTCGTATCATGTTGCCTTTTGCTCGCATTTTCTCTAAACTAAGAAGCTCCCCCAAGGCCTCAACCTTTTCTCCCAGGAAATTTCCTCCTAAGACATTTCCTTAGGAACCCATTGACCTGGGAATTGGTCCCCATTGAACTGACTGGAAATGAACTCCCCTACAGGCATGTATAGAATTGCGCCATGAGGAGAGGCACACTTTAGTCCCAGGGGGACAAGTACGTTGTCATTTGCATGGAACCAAAGTGTGACTAATATAGCCTGGATCGTATGCAAAACATACAATTTGTGTCATTTAGCGTTGGGGCCAGAATTTAGCACGGAGGATGCGACAGAAAGTTGTACGGTGTCAGTGTAAAATATTATCTGGATTGCACAAGCTGGCTTACCTAAGAGGAGCTGACACAGTTCCACTGAAATTAGTGGGGGAAGCTAGTCATGATTAAGAGTCCTCTTGATTTGAAGGGATACTAAGTTCAACAATTTGTGCCAGAAACAAACCCAATAATCCATGGCTGAAGAGTCTTGCATGGTCCGTAAGCTTGCAACATTTTACGAGCAACCATTAGATAAATAATAAATGTGAAGTTCTTCCATTGGAGAACAACATATTGCTGACTCAGTAAGGGCTGTTATTGTTCTACAAGGAAACAGATTATTGGACGCTCTGTCACCCTTTGGGGCAACTAGTTTAGTTTTCTTCTCTACCAGTCATTGTTAATAAATAAGGAGACCTCATTTTCCTTTTGCATAACCTTCAATTCACTTCCAGAATGTCTTTAGTGAGTGAGGGTGGAGTGTTGGGTGAATGTACCGTTATTTATGGATTAACAGGTTTTCTACCCTGTTAGTCATAGTCGCTGAATAAGAAACCAGTTTTCTTTGGACTCTGCTTGGTAGGGCGAAGGTGATGGAAACTGCTGATCTGAGGGACTGGAAGGTGGGGTGTGAGTCCTTTCCAGGGGTGCTGTTTTGTAGAGTTTATATTATTGTAAGCTTGATCAGGGATGGCACACAAGGGGAAAACGGGGTTCAGCAAAAAGAATTTGGCCTCAGTATCTGGATGTGCCCTTTCCCCATAGCTTTTCCTATGGTATATTCTTCAAAATACCACTACCAGTTCTTATTTTTTGAGTGGTGATTCTTAAACATTCAAGAAACAGCATAATGGAATTTATGATTGTGCAGGAGGTCTGCGCAGTAGTTATTAAAGTGGAAACCTGTTTCGACAGCAGTAATTGTTGTTGTTCATTGGCATCTGTCTGCAACACAATGGAGAAGTGTGCCTTTGTGGGTGAAGTCAAATCAGTTGGAGAGTTGCAGTGCCAACAGCTGTAGAGACCAATGCAGGAGAGACAAGTTTTGTTGCAGCTGGGGCAGATGAAGGCATCCGGTTGTGCTGCTGCAGATGTGCCATGATGATCCTTCTTTCTGTGCTGCTCCCAGCAGTCATTTTTCCTCTGTGGATACATGATCTGGCTGTCTGTCTCCAGGCCCTGTGGTTGTCTGCAAGGAACTCCCACACGGTGGGGTTGATATTTCCACCCTTCCCGTCTGGTTTGCAGACATCTTTGTAACACACACCTGATCTGCCTATAGGCCTAGTGCCTGAAGCCAGCCCCCTCCCCATAAAGCACTTATTTGGGGCACATCCTGCCATCTTCCATTCTGTAGACATGGCCAAGTCAGCGTAGCTGTCACTTGGATAGGAGTGCGGACATGGGAATGTGAGCTTGGGGTAGAACAACTTGACACGGTGCATGTGGAGGGCATTGAGGTGTTGCTCCTTGACAGTTTTAAGTTGCTTACAGCTGTCTTCCTTAAAGCAGCATGCTCAACACGCAAGCCAAGTATATCTCCATCTTGGAGGCTTGCCTGGTTGAACAGACCCCTGTTGCTCCTTGAATGAATGTTCACACCATCTTTAGTCGAGCTGAAGGCATATGAGAGCCTTGGGGAGAGCAATATGCCAAAGAGAGTCAGGGCAAGAACACAGCCCTGTTTCACAACGCTGCTCTTTATAGGGAAGGCGTCTAAGGATCAACAGTCATACCGAACGATGCCGTGCTTGTCCTCTTGGAAGGACGCAATCATCTTGTGGACCTTCAGTGGGAATCCTATCTTGTGGAGCAGTGTAAGGGTCCTTTTTGACTGATGAGGTCAAATGCCTTTGTCAGGTCCACGAAGGCGATACACAAGTGGTGCCTCTGCCCCCGGGCATTTCTCCTGCCGCTGACGCAGTGAGAAAATCCTGCCAACTGTGGACCTCTGAGCTCCAAATCTTCATCGTGACACGGGTAGACCCTGCCAGCAGGTGACTGCACTCTGTTGAGAACTACGCAGGCACAGGCTTCCCCCACAGTATTCAGCAGGGAGATCCCGCAGTAGCTGTTACAGTCATTAAAGCGGAAACCTGTTTTGACAGCCGTTAATGCTGTGTAAACACAATGTGGGCAATGTATTGCTCATTATCTCTCTGGTGTTTCTTCAGCACAAATCAGGCAAGGTTATATATATATTCCAGATAATTTTGAAAGGCAGTAACATTGTCCCTGCAAATATAGAATTCTGAAATATGACTCATTTACACATTTGAAGGCTTTTGAATATATTTGCTTCCTTCTCATGATAAATGCTACTTCTTGTTGTCATATGGGAGGGGCAAAGAATTATGCAGGTCATGGAAGCACCACTCCCTTTTACATAGAATCCTGCTCAGATCCCTGTCCACCTTCCCCTCCCAGCTTCTGAGATTTCACCTCTCTTGCCAATTAGTCTTGAGGACTAGAAACTTGCCGAGAGAGACAGAGAGAGAAGAAACAGAAAGAATTATTTTTCCAGGCTTCTCCACCTGGAACCAATTCCTTTCTGTTTGACAGGCTGCAGTTGGGAAATGGTGCGTGTACATTCAGCCTTGAGTGTGCCACTTCCTTGTTCCTTGTAGCTGTTGACTGACTAACCCATTGCTCTGATTGCAACCACGTTCACAGTAACCCTGTACGGTAGCAGTTTCTTACTGCACGCTCATTTTATGCATTGTAAAATTAGAGACTGAAAGATAATGAGTGGCTCCATTCCATCTGATAAGAGCTGGAACTTGTGCCCATCAGTCTTTCCGGTGGATTGCGTCAGCTGCAGTCTTGCTTCCGCCTCACCTCCATCATTGCAGAGTCAATCACGTATGGTGTAGGAAGTTGCGTGTGAGTAGCCCATAGGCCTGAAAAGCCTTCTTGGTGGGTGGGTGTGACCTGCTAGGTGCAGTTCTGACCGGATTCAGCAAAAGAGTTCTTGCGTTCTTATGATTCCCTGGGGTGCCAACCGTGGGCACAGGAACATTGTGTTTTCATTAGCAGGCAAAGGAGAACAGCCTTCTCTCAACCTGAAGCCCTACAGATGCTATTGAACAATACCTCCCATCACCCCTGACCACTGGCCACGCCAACGCCCCTTTGGTTTGATCTAGCTCTTATGATCTCTAAAAGTGGGACCTGCAACAAAATTCTGCAGTACATTCTTAACCCTCTTCAGGGTGCCATCCATTCCCTTCTCCAGGATTCCATAAGCTGTAAAACACTCAAGTAGGCCAGTTCAATCTTCCCTCCTCCCCAGTTCCTCTTTCCCAAATGACAAATTCAATATTCTGTGGCTCAACCATGTTGTGCGCTTTTGCATATCTTGGGCTTGCATGCTGATGCTACCTCCCTCTGGGTTCTCCATGACCTGGGTTTGCTATTGGAGGGAACAATGGCCATTATTTGCTCATAAACTGGGTCCTCCTGGCGTTCATCTCTTCTTGCTAAGAACAGGCTTGCTGGATTAGACCAAAGGTCCATCCATGCTCAGCATTCCCTCACTGCCCTCCAACTATCCAAAGCAGACAATGAGGGCAGCAGGAGTCCTGCTGACGCAGAGATACAGCGTGTAAAGCTGTTCCCGTTGGAGCAGGAACAATACCCCACGTTCCTGCTCCTTCCTGCTCAACTTGAAACCGGAGCATGACTAATGTCCTGGGCAAGGGTGGCATTGCAGCTACAGTCATGGCGAAGGACTGCTTTGCTTCATTGAGCAAGCATGGGAAGCTTCCCGATCTGGGCGATCTGGGCATTCGCATCCTCTCTCTGCTGTGCAATGGCACAATTTCCTGCTGGGCTCTCTGGCTTCCCCCTCCCCTTTCAATTGCATCACAGGCAGGCGGCCAACGAGGAGCTTCCCTGGCTCACACACCCCTCCTGCGGAGAGGCCAATCAGAAGCCAGAGATACTGCCGCAACCCCTTTCCTCCCCCTCCCTTCCAAGGCGAAATGATGATGCAAAGGCACTGAGTCCTGATGTGAAGACATAACTTCCTGCAATTTTTTTTTTTTTTTGTTCTCTGACCCCACATTTCCCTCCCCTTTCTGATGCCCTCAGTCTGAACCCACTGCCTCCTCTTTCTTCCCAGTGCTCTCGAGGCTTGTTCTGTAACCAGCCAGGCATGCATATTCACATACCACCCCCCCCATTCCGTAGAGACAGCCCCTGTTTTGTATTACCTAGCCCGCAGTGAAATGCTCTCTTCCTTCTGCCTTGTAATGCCAACAAACTGAGCTACACGGGCCATTGATCTGACTCTTGCTATGGTTCTGTGCCTTTGTGGAGAGATTTCGGGAATGCCTTTTTGGGGAAAAGATGTTCCCAGCATGCTTGCCTGCTTTTCTGCTGCCTCTCCAAAAATCTATTGGTTGCCCCCCCCCCACACTTCCTCCAAAGAGGTTGGGGGGCCTTATGTGGCTCTCCCTCCTCTATTTTAACCTCACAACAACCCTGTAAAGTAGGCTACATTGAGAAAGAAAGAAAGAGTGCGTGAGCGGCCCTTGACAGCTTTCCACTCAGGTAATCCAGCCCTCTGGTTGAACAAGAGCCCTGATCTAACACAGCCTTGCTTTCTGCCATTGTGATTGGCAGCACACAAAGGATCTCCTTCGTGCTCTCCCATCCAGGTACTGACCAGACCTGCTTAGCTTCAGCGAGATGAGATGGTGCCGTATGTTTATACAGCATGTGCTGAGAATCAGACATAAAATGTTCCTGACTGGATTTGCAGCTGATTGGTAAGGTGCAGAGCCTGTTTGGTTTGCTGTTGCCCTTGCCCCCAAAGTCCAGGAACAGGCTGTTGTAAACAAGCAGGTGAAGGAGAGCTTTCTGTATTGTGTAAGGGACAAAGGGATATTGACTGTTGCTGTGGACGTGTGGCGTGAGGTCAGGTGTTTCCAGCATGTTTCGGTGGGTCCACCTGACTTGCTCACTGCGTGACCAGGAATGCACATTTGTGTGCTTTCATTTGGTTGTGTACTTTGAGATCTAACAGACCCCAGGATTTTCTGGGGAGTCCTTTAGGCTCTGTGGAGTAGTTTGGATTCATTCTGGCCACGCAACACGTCACCCGCTTCTGACTCCCTTCCAAAGAGGAGGCAATGACCCTGCAGAGCAGAGCAGAGTGTCCGGGCTTCAAGTTTGTGCGCAAAAGGGGCGGATCAGTCACGGCCGGCAGCCAGCCTCTGTCAGTCATTAATCTGGAAAGACACTGGGGAGGGAAGTTGAGTGATGAGCAGGTCTCTGTGTTGAACGAGCCCTGAGGTCAATGGGGAATCGGCTACGCCTAAGCGGTGGATGCAGAAGTCCCTGGGGTGCCCCCGTCCCAAAGGCAGACCCCCATCGCCCCCTAGACCTCCCCTTCAGTGCTGGCCAAGGCATTAACTAACACACCTTAACTAGAGTTGACATTTGAAAAAAAAAACTTGCTGGTCCATTTGGGCACCAGCTCCTGCTTTTGTCCATCTCTCCCCCTTGGTGATGCCTGAAGCAGGTTAGGACCATAGGAAAGGTAAAGGGACCCTGGACCATTAGGTCCAGTCGTGGCCAACTCTGGGGTTGCGGCTCTCATCTTGCTTTATTGGCCGAAGGAGCAGGCGTACAGCTTCCGGATCATGTGGCCAGCATGACTAAGCCGCTTCTGGCGAACCAGAGCAGCGCACAGAAATGCCGTTTACCTTCCCGCCGGAGTGGTACCTATTTATCTACTTGCACTTTGACGTGCTTTCGAACTGCTAGGTTGGCAGGATCAGGGACCGAGCAACGGGAGCTCACCCCGTCGTGGGGATTCGAACCGCCGACCTTCTGATCAGCAAGTCCTAGGCTCTGTGGTTTAACCCACTGTGCCACCCGCGTCCCTTCGGACCATAGGAAGCTGCCTTCAAAACATTGGTCTATCTTGCACTGTCTACACACAGACTGGCAAGGGCTCTGCTGAGTTTTAGACTTAGGGACGTTCCTATCCCTGATTGGAGATGCTGGGGATTGAACCTGCGACCTTGTGCATGTGGAGCAGATGCTCTACCACTGAGCCACCACTCTTTCCCTTTCTACAGCCTTTTTTTTTTAAAAAAAGAGAAAAAAGCCCACCACCACATCCCGTAGCAGTGAATGTCCTGCTGCTGCTCTGCAAGGCTAGCCCTGTTCTCTCCCCGCAGGAGTTGCTCTGCTAATCAGAGACACTTTGCACATGCTCAGAAACCCAAGGAAACGTATGATTTGGAAAGCTGGCTGCCAAGTAAATCCCTCCCCACCCCCAGCTTACTCATTCAAGCAAGAAGGATGGCCAATTCCTCCCTCTTCCCACAAGCAGGGCACCTGTGTTTTTGGCAGGTGTTCAGCAGATGAAGCTTTTTTCGGTTTGACTGTGCCATTTCCCATTATTTAGCTGAAACCCTGCCAGAAAATAAAACAGATTGACAGTCCTACGAGGAAGACAATAAACCAGAGTTTATTGTGAGGAAGACAATAAACTGTCACGGCCAGATCAAGCGTTTATCCTTCTTCCTTTTTCTGTGTTTGCTTTAATCTGCCTTTATCCTCAAGGCTGCCCTATATTACCCTGATCTCATTACACGGCTGTGATGATCGGACATGGCTTTTCGGGGAGAGCCTGCTATCCTTCTGCATAGCTCACTGCAGCACAGTGGCTGACAGGGGGCCGTTCATTTCTGCAAAAGGGCGGGAAAATTATTCCCTTGCCTAAAATGTTGGAGAAATTCTCCCAGTCAGTGTAGACGGTAATGAACTAGATGGAGCAAGAGTCTAGACTCTGTGTAACACAACTTCCTTCCTATGTTACCAAGCAACACAAAGCAGATGAAGGTTTTTCCTCTCCTGAGACACCTCTGCCCCAGATGTGTTGCAGCCTCACCATTTGTCAACAACTTTTTTTTAAAAAATCTGCCTCTGCTCTCCTGCTTTGCAAAGTGTGGCAGATCTTAAGCAGGTGATAACACTTAGCTCCCTGCCCTGAAATATGTCCGGTGCTGATTTCTCTGCAGATCAAACTGCCCTGAAACGTACAAGGACAGTACAGACTTTCTTGTTCTCCCCCGCACCAGTCAGTTTGTAAGCCGACATGACAAGGAGGGTGGAACCAACACACACACACACAAAATATTTACAGGTTCCCGGCACAAGTCTCCCCCCCCCCCCCAATACTCTGTGGTGTGTCAGCTGTTTAAACGGGTGGGAAAATGCTCTGCCCTTAGCAGGGGGAAGACATCAGTCGCAAGACGTGATGAGCACAACTTTGCCCCCGCTACACCCCGGCCCGCCGGATTTCCTTTTGCAAAAGCCCAGCGCTGCTCCTGTACGTGACGTATCGTGAAAACATTGCAGACATCCTTTTCGAGAACTGTTTATGACTGTGTTAGGGACAGACATGAGAGCGGTGGGGAAAACGTAACATGCGGTTGGCAATCACTTCCTGTTGCACTCCTCCTTCCCCGGGTTTCTACATGAAAGCCGTGCTGCAAATCACTTTTCCGTTTATGATTGCTGAGAAGGGCTTGTTGTTGTTGTTACTGTACAAACCTATGAGTCAGCTGAGTTGAAGGTGCTGGACTTTTCCTTCGCTGCCTGCCAGGGATTCTCTAGCTGTGATTCCTCCACAGCAGTGGGTTGGACTTGGATGAAACCCTTTGGGTGTCCCTGACAATGGTTCTACGTGACTTTCTGCAAGTAGAGTCCATTCAGATTGGGCTCCTTTCATGCAACTCCACCAGCCGACTCCAGAGGAGAAGAAAAGGGAGCCCATCTAAGTAATACAGGGGAATCAGCTGGAAGAATAGCATTCCCTGAAGGGTCCTGGTTTTCCTGGGACATTCCTGGAATTGCAGAAGCTGTTCCCTGAAAGGTTAAAAAGAGTTGGGGAAGGGGGCACTTGCTATAAATAAAGGGTCTAGCTCTGCCCCTCTCATCAGGTGTCACCTGCAGTCTAAGTTCACACCGTACATTTAAAACTCTATCGTACCACTTTAACAGTCATAGCTCCCCCTCAAAGGATCCTGGGAATTGTATTTCGTTAAGGGTGCTGGGACCTGGAGCTCTTTGAGGGGTTAAACTACAGCTCCCAGGATTCTTTGGGGGAAGCCGTGACTGTTAAAATGCTATAAATGTGGTTGAAATATACGGTGTGACCTAAAATGGTTTGGCCCATCCTCAATAGTCATATTTTGCTGCGTGTGTGTGGATCACCCAGCCAGATGGGTGGGGTATAAATAATAAATTATTATTATTATTATTATTATTATTATTATTATTATTATCATCATCATCATCAGGGTTCAGTTCTGCTTATTTTGGGGCTAAATGTCACTGTATGAGGCAGGTGTTCCTGCGTTGCTTGGCTTTCTAAGTGGGACAATAAGGCCGGCCTGTAATTTAAACCCTGTTTGAATACATCGAAATGGATGTGTGAGTACAGAGCAGCTTAGATGGCCCCTAAATCCCATGTGGCTTTGCAGGGACATGCGAGAAGATCTGTTTTTCACCACGGGCAGAGCATCATTGTGGCCTCCTGGGACGCATTGTTCATATTAAATTATAAAGAAAGGGTGAAATATCTCTGACCCACACTTAGTCATTGTCCCTTCACCACACACTCAGTGTGGCTTCCAGGAGCCCCTGCCACGGATGTTCTGTTGGGTTGCCAATTTTTCTGCCTGGTTTCTGTGCCTTTAATAGTAACGAGAAGGAACATGCCAGGGAGGAGAGTTCTCCTGAGAAATCTGCCTGGGAATTTGGCCTGTGTCTGACCTTGCCTAATGAAATCTTGTTTGGAGAACTCCCGTCTGTTTTGGGTTTGTGTCCCAGCCTGAACCTGCTTCTTGCTTGAGATGCCTCGGGAATGCTGAGGATTCCAGGTTTTGGATCAGGCAGGCAGGACTCCGTGGTTTAGCTGTCAAACTTTCATCCCAGGGAACTCTGGGAATTGTCTCTCTCTGAGAAGAACAAGGGATCTTCTAACAGCTCTCAGCACCCTTTGCAAACTACGGTTCCCAGGATTATTTTGGTGGGATCCATGACTATGCAAAGTGGTGTGACGCTACTTTAAATGTGTAGTGCAGATGGGGCCCCAGATAATTAAAAAAACAAATAAATTATCATTACAGTTCATCAGGCCTCAAGTACAGCCATGTGTTTATTTCAGGTTTTTCTTTGCTGAGTGTCAGTGGGAAGTTTTGGCTGCGGCTGACTGTGGTTTGGGTGAGAATATCATTTGCTGTGAAAAAGGAATAGGAATATATATATAGCAGGTAAGAAGAGGCAACAAAATAAAATAATTTGAGTATGTTTAGCCATTAGAGCAGTGGTGCTCTTGAGTTATCTGCAGAAGGGGGGCTTACAACCTGAGACCTGACACAAAAAGGAAAGGGTTGGGGAGGAAAAAGGAAAAAACCCAAACTCCAGGCACTGTTTCTTAATGACTAGCATTCTTGCAATGACCACCCAGAGCAGAGAGACTTTGAGGAGAAGAGGAGACAAAGGTTGCTGGTCTTTTTAGGAGAAGTGATAAAGAGGCAGACGTTGGTCTTTCAAATTTCAGAGGCGCCCTGTGCAAGGATCTCTCTTGGCTGTGGGATTCTCCTCCCGCACCCATAGGAAGATGGATGGCTGCCTGTGCTGTGAGATGCCCCTCACCTGCCTTGAGGATACCTCATAGGATGGTGTGAAGGGAAAACTTCAGTTACCCTCACATAGAGACGGTAAATGCACAGGTGGAAGAAAGAAGCAGAGTCTTTCCAAGATCTGCACTGGGGCCGATGTGTGGCTTTAAAAACAAACAAAACAAAACTGGTTCATAAATGAGCAGCACCATTGTGTGCGTAGATGATGACGCAGTTAGTCTTTGGCAGGAGCCCCATGGAAGCCTGCCTCTTCAGAGAAAGGATATTTTGCCATCCCTTAGGCTTCCCACTTTATTGGGCGTCTGCGGAGGGTGAAAGATTTATCGGGAGAAGCCAGAGGATAGCCACGGAAGGCAGCTTGCCAACCTGTGAAGTGTTTGTGCACAAATAGTGTATTAACCCACCGAGCAGAGACGAAAAACATATTACTATATAAAAGGCGTAACAGTGTCCTCGGGCAAGTCTGGCGCTGGGAGTTGTTAAGAGAAACCTTTTCGTTTGCTTAGTCCTTTCATATGATGCTGAAAGTATCAGTCACCTTGTCTCTTTGTCTCTTTCTCTCTCTCTCTGTGCGCTGTTGTTCCCTGTTAGCTCAGTAAAGTTTTTGGGGGGTGAACCCCTAAAACGACAACAAGATGGCATCCTAAGGATTAGGGATACAGATTTCCCAAGCCAAGAGGGATCCCAAAAGAGGGTTGAAGCTTACAGTGAAAAGTGAGCGGGGCACCTGTCCTTTTTAGTTTGATAGGTGGTATGTATTATATTTATTTATTGCATTTTCTGGCCCAAGGATGTTATTGCCCCCTCGGCATCTCTCCCTGGAGACGCCGTTCTTCTGAAGCAGCTGTGTGTGTTCTTGCTGCGGCTTTGTCCTAAGGCTTGGCGGGTGGCGCTGAGAAGTCCTGCCAGCACCAAAAAGGCATTTAAATAGGTTTAAGCAAGCAGATTAGGAGGTGACGTCAAGGAGCAAGGCACATGGATTTTCACTTGTCTTTGAACCCTTTTGCCCAGGCTCCCTGGTCCTTTGACACAGCTCCAGGACCCTTGTAGGTTTCAAGAGGGTCTTTCCTCATTTTTGGTTCTGTTTAAGTGGCTTCCTGGCCCAGCTGCTGTCAGGGACTGGAGGTAGAAACCGAGGTCTCTTCCCTTGGCCTTAGGCTCAGGTTGCCAGGATTGGGCCCAGAGAGAATCCTATTATATTTCCAGTGTTGTGGAGAAGGGAGTAATGTACTGGCACAGACCTTTTCCATCACCGCAGGTGATTTCCATTCTGTATGCCCACAGAAAGGCATGGAAGTTCCCTTTTCTTATGCTGATGTTCAGGATCCTTAGAAGGGAAAATCATTGGTTCGGAACTGTGGTCTTCAAATCTTATGCCATAATTAAAATGGTTAGTCTGTAAGGTGCCACAATGGGTTTTTTTTTTTTGCTGCAAAAGGCTGTAACTGCTCTGAAGAGGGTGCCCAAAGTTTTGTTTGTGTGACTGGGACAGATTTGAACCTGTGGCCCTCCAGAAGTTGTTGGAGTCCAGCTTCCATCAACTCCAGCTAGCTTGACCATCGGGCAGGGAGGGCCACAGGTTCTCTGCTGACAATTGGGGTGTCACAAGCACGCAGCCCCACTTCCCCCTGGGAAACGTCAGCCGATGCAGCCAAAATGTTCCCGTTAAAATTCAGGGAAGGTTTATCTTCGGAAAGTTCTGTTTGCAGGTTGTCTCCTGCAATGGAAAGCTACAAAGGAAATTGCAACCTGGCCGGTTCGCCAACTGGAATTTTTTCAAAGCTATTGTGGTGCAGCTTAATTTGCAGGAGTGGCCTGAGGGGAAGGGCGTCGGCGTAGGAAGACGTGATTTGCGTGGAGTTTCATTGGCATATTTGGAAGAGGCTGGCACTGCCAGCTAAAATGGAACTCCCTTTAGATTATGGTATGGCAGCCCAAGATCTGCATTTGGATCAGAGGAAGGAACTGTATATTCTCCCCAAAGTGGGGACTATTTGGTGGGTATTGCCAAGGGCGCCACCAAATTCGCCAAATTCACAATGGGAACATGAGGAACGATAGAAGCACTGGGCATTCTTGAGAGTTTTTGTTTTGTTTGGTTTTTTGAAATGGAGTTTGGGAGGACAGTCGCAGAAAACTTTGTGAAAAGAATATTTGAAAGCAAAAGGTAAACTTGCAAGTAAATTGATCAACGGCGTTTTCATTTTTGAAAGCCAGGGTGGCCTGGTGGCTGGAACTGTGAGCCATGGTTTCTCGAATTCAAATTGCACACCAATACGAGAGCTGGAACAATGTAGTGGTTACGACTTTTGAATGAGGAGGGCTGGGGAGACCTGAGTTGATATTTTCTCAGCATAAAGGTAAAGGTAAAGGTACCCCTGCCCATACGGGCCAGTCTTGACAGACTCTAGGGTTGTGCGCCCATCTCACTCAAGAGGCCGGGGGCCAGCGCTGTCCGGAGACACTTCCGGGTCACATGGCCAGCGTGACTAAGCCGCATCTGGCAAGCCAGCGCAGCACACGGAACGCCGTTTACCTTCCCGTCAGTAAGCGGTCCCTATTTATCTACTTGCACCCGGAGGTGCTTTCGAACTGCTAGGTTGGCAGGCGCTGGGACCGAGCAACGGGAGCGCACCCCGCCGCGGGGATTCGAACCGCCGACCTTTCAATCGGGAAGCCCTAGGCGCTGAGGCTTTTACCCACAGCGCCACCCGCCACTCAGCATAGCCTACCCCATAGTGCTGTTGTGCAGTATGTGTTTGATCTGGCCATTTGTGGCATTCTGTCCTCCTTTGAGGAAGGATGGGATGTAAACATAGTATGTCAATCCATAAAAAAAATTGGGTTTGCAGCCATGCCCAACTTGGTGCCCTCCAGGTGTTTTGTATATGGTGATATTGCTCTACCTGACAGGGATATTGAAAGGATCCCTAGAATTGTGTAGGCAAGGTGCCTCAAGCATGCGGTATGCAAATGGATTATGAATTAATGCAAATGCAGATTAATAATTAACAATAGGAATGGTTTGTTTTGTGTTTCTCCCATGGAAAAGGAATAGTTTTGAAGGGGGCACCAGTTAATTTATTTTACTTCACTTTATCTCTTCCCTCCACAGTGCCAGATTTACGTATAAGCGAAAGAAGCTATAGCTTAGGCCCCACTCTCTTCAGCTCCCCCCCAAAAAAAATTGAAGGAAAAAAAAGCTGGATATACATTTCCAAAATAAAGATAAAAAACAAATAAAATAAAACCTACATACAGCAACAGTGTTTTGTGTTGTGTAGGCTCATATTTTGTTATGTGCAAATGGCTTTAGATACCTATTAGGTCCATAAATTACCATATAGCATATATTCAACACAAAAAACTGTGACAATTTGTTGTTGACAAAGGACAGCTGGACATATAAAGGGCCCCATTACCTTCAGTAGCTTAGGTAAAGGTAAAGGTACCCCTGCCCGTACGGGCCAGTCTTGACAGACTCTAGGGTTGTGCGCCCATCTCACTCAAAGAGGCCGGGGGCCAGCGCTGTCCGAAGACACTTCCGGGTCACGTGGGCAGCGTGACATCGCTGCTCTGGCGAGCCAGAGCCGCACACAGAAACGCTGTTTACCTTCCCGCTAGTAAGCGGTCCCTATTTATCTACTTGCACCCGAAAGTGCTTTCGAACTGCTAGGTTGGCAGGCGCTGGGACCGAACAACGGGAGCGCACCCCACCGCGGGGATTCGAACCGCCAACCTTTCGATCGGCAAGCCCTAGGCGCTGAGGCTTTTACCCACAGCGCCACCCGCGTCCCTTCAGTAGCTTAGGGCCTCATCAAGCCTAAATCTGGCCCTGCTTTTCCCCCAAGAGCTTAGTGCAGCGTGTACATCCTTTCCCCCCGACCCATCCCACCTTATCCTCACAACAACCCTGCAAAGGTAGGGCAGACTGAGAATTAGTGTCTGGCCCAAGGTGACCCGGTAAGCTGCATGGCTTGTCCTTGGCCAAGCATCAGGATTAATCTGTTTCTCACTTTTTGTGTGTGTTTGGTTGCTGCCCCCTAGTGGCATGAAGTCTGCCCTGCAAACCCCAGCCCGGCCAACCATGTGCATATGTTCATCTCCTTTTCTCAGGTACACGTACGAAGACTGCAAGCGGACGGCTGACTGGCTGCTGGCCCACACAAAGCTCCGGCCCAGGGTCGCCATCATCTGCGGCTCTGGCCTCGGAGGGTTGGCTGACCTCCTGAAGGATCAAGTGGCCTTTGAGTATGGCAAAATTCCCAACTTCCCTGAGAGCACAGGTAAAAATACCACAAAACCACAGAACCAGGGATGGGGTGACTAGGGGGTGCTGGTAAGCAGCAGCTGGAGGAGGCGCTACTGTACAGCACAGTGGCCAATAGGGGGCAGCAGCGAGTCCTTTAACACTTTGCTTGCCTCATTCCAGTTGTCGGTCATGCCGGAAGGTTGGTGTTTGGGAGTCTCAGTGGAACTCCAAGTGTGGTGATGCAAGGCCGCTTCCACATGTACGAAGGGTACCCGCTCTGGAAGGTGAGTTGCTCCATAGAGCTGCAAACCTTTCGAAACTCGAGAGGTGTCCAGCTGATTACAATTCCAGGAGTGGGATAGTCAATAGTAATGGACAGTGATAAAGAAGATAGTGCCTCTGAGCCTATGCAAAGTTCCTCTTCGTCTTCACTGGCCCAACACATCTGGGAATGGGATGACAGGTGAAGACGGTTCCACAAAATTCAGCCAAAATTTAGCCTCATCAATCCCTGTTTCATGGTTTCTTGGGCATGTGCAGAGTGCAGGGGGACCTGAGAGCTGAAGGGGAAGAGTTTTGGCTTAGGACTGGGTGTAAGGTCCGATTTCAAATCCCCGCTCAGCTGAGTGACTTTGAGCCAGTGATGGCCTCATCCTAGCCCGCTTTGCAGGGCTGTTGTGTGAGAATTGCATTGAATGCAGGAGGGCTGGCACTGCCTGGCAGCGTCTTCCTCTGACATCACAGTATTGGGCTTGAGGAACTCAGCAGAGAAGAATGCGGATGAAGCTAGAAATTTTTGTGTGTATATATATTAATGCTTTATTAGAATTTCATTTATAAAAAGAAAGAATGATAAAAAAAGAAACGCGTGAATGAAAATAGAAATAAAAGAAAAATACTCAATACCATTTCCATTCATTAACATACAGATATGTATAATTATCCTAGTACAAATATCTTTATCAATAACCTAATATATTCTGTGTAAGGTTGTTCCAAATATCACATTTATCCAAAGAAAGTCTGTGTCTATATGCAGTCCGTACATAAGTTGCTAGAATTTGTTGGTCCCCGTCCGTCACTGACTCCAGCTCCACCTACTGTACGGGCCCCAATGGGCACCAGCCATGGCTGGTCCCAAAGTGCCCTTCTACCTCTCCTGAGTGCCGCTTCTGTCCCTCCCTCCCAGGTGACCTTCCCGGTCCGGATCTTCCGTCTGCTCGGCGTGGAGACCCTCATTGTCACCAACGCGGCTGGGGGACTCAACCCCGAATACAAAGTTGGGGACATCATGGTGATTCGCGACCACATCAACATGCCAGGCTTTGCTGGGCAGAACCCCCTGGTGGGGCCGAATGATGACAGGTAAAGTGGGGCACTCGCCCTTCCTCTGTGAGGTAGGCCCCAGTAGAGCAGTGTTTCCCAACGTTGGGTCTCCAGCTGATTTCGGACTACAATTCCCATCATTCCTAACACTGGTCTTGCTAGCTTAGGGATGATGGGAGTTGTATTCCAAAAACAGCTGGAGACCAAAGGTTGGGAAAAACTGCTCTAGAGGCTCCCTTTTCCTCTATTATGGTGGTTGTGGAGAACTTGAGAGCCTCCCAGTGCTGCTGGACTCCAACTCCCAGCAGCCTCCAACCAGCATGGCCCATGGCCAGGGATCATGGGAGCTGAAGTCCAGCAATATCTGGAGCCTTGCAGGTTGCCCACCCTTCCCTTCATAGCAACATGGGGGGGGTGGTCCTCCAAGTCCATCTGTTTGAGCTTCCCTCCCAGAGGATGGGCTTTTAACTCGCCCAGCGTTGCTCCCGCTCACAACAAGTCAGGCTGTTTGGGAGGCAGCATAGCCCAATGGGTAGAGCTCTCATGCAGGAAATTCTAGGCTCAGTCCCCAGCTGCTGTGCACAGTGGTTGGCTGCTGCGACAACAAGATGGTGGACTAGAAGGGCCATTGGCTTGATCCAGCAGGCTCTAGTTATTTTTTTAATGTTCCTTCTCCTCCCTCCCCTCGTCCACAGGTTTGGGGTACGTTTCCCGGCCATGTCGGATGCCTACAACGAAGACTTGAGGAAACTGGCCCACACGGTCGCGTCGGAGATGGGCTGCTCCGGGTCGGTGCGCGAGGGAGTCTATTGCGCCTTGGGGGGTCCCAACTACGAGACCATCGCCGAATGCCGCTTCCTTCAGCGCCTGGGCGCTGACGCCGTGGGTCAGTTGGGGGCAGAGCGAAGGAGGCTTTTGGGGGGGGGGGAGAAGAGGTACGTTGTGCCATTTTGAAAGGAGGCATTCTCTGGCACCCATGCTGTTGGCTGCCTCTAACATGGGGTAAAGGTAAAGGGACCCCTGACCATTAGGTCCAGTCGTGGCCGACTCTGGGGTTGCGGTGCTCATCTCGCTTTATTGGCCGAGGGAGCAGGCGTACAGCTTCCAGGTCATGTGGACAGCATGACTAAGCCGCTTCTGGCAAACCAGAGCAGCGCACGGAAACGCCGTTTACCTTCCCGCCGGAGCAGTGCCTATTTATCTACTTGCACTTTGATGTGCTTTCGAACTGCTAGGTTGGCAGGAGCAGGGACCAAGCAACAGGAGCTCACCCTGTCGTGGGGATTCGAACCACTGACCTTCTGATTGGCAAGTCCTAGGCTCTGTGGTTTAACCCACAGCGCCACCCATGTCCCATGGGGTAGCAGAGCCTATACTTGTGTTTGCCATGGGCAACCATTTCTATGACCCCCTTACCCATGAAACAGGCAGCAATTAAGCAGGTGCAGTTTTACTTGGAGCTGCAGCAAATGGTGTGGGAAAGCCCTCTCTAGGGTGGGGCTGTGCAGAGCGCAAGTTGGGGTGCGCTGGCATGACCTCATGCACCCACATATTTAAATCCCCCCCCCTGATGTTGTTGGACTACAGTTCCCATCATCCCTGACCAACCTGCCAGGGGGCTGATGCGACCTGGAATCCAATAACATCAGGAGGGCCACTGGGTGCCCACCCGCCTCTGATGCAAGACCCCTGAGTTTTTTCACTCCAACCCAGGGGTGGGGAACGTCAGGCCTGGGAGCCGTATGCGGCCCTCAGGCCTCTCAATGTGGCCCTCAGAACTCTGCCCAGATGCAATTGCGGCCCTCTGGCTGAAAATTATTTTCCTCCCCGTGCTCTAACTTCTCAACCCCCCACTTTATTTCCCCCTCAGGCATGAGCACCGTCCCCGAGGTGATCGTTGCCCGCCATTCCGGCATGCGGGTCTTCGGTTTCTCCCTCATCACGAACAAGGCCGTCCTCGACTACGAGAGCACGGAGAAGGCCAACCACGCCGAAGTGCTGGAGGCCAGCCGCCAGAGCGCCCGCACCCTCGAGAAACTGGTCTCCCTGATGGTGCAGCGCATTGAGCGCAACAACAACTTGGCCTAGTGGCGCAGTTTGCGCTGGCCCCCTGCCGATCTCTCGCCAGCAGCGTCTTGCCAAGTGGGAGACCACACCCCGCTTGCCGTCTTGTGACGGAGGATCGTGCGCGGACCAGGCGGGGAGAGCATGGCGACTGCCCCGTCCTCCCTGCCCCCCCCCCCGAAATATTCTTCCTTTGTCAAATCCTGCTGCTGAGTCCTCTACTGTCCAGACAGTAGTTGGAAACGTCGTTCCGCTGCAGTACCTTGACCGTCTCTGGCCGCCCAAGGGCTGCACCTCTGTTTGTGTTTCTGATCTCTAGCCTCTGAGACGGTGCCTCTCCATCTTTGTGTGTTTGAGTGTGAGTCTTTCTCTCGTCTCTCCCCTCGTATTTCAGGATTTTGTGTACAGCTCTTAGGTTTCCCTCCTCGTAATCCCTGCCAGGGCGGGAATAAGGTTGCCAGTTCCGGTCGTCTTTGATCTTACGGGCCTCTTACTAATTTACCTCTTTGATGGCACTTCGCTTTTTAAAGGTTGAGTTACTGAGAGCGGGCTTCTGAAACCCTGAAAGCTTCTGTTTCAAAATGGCCGCTCTCTCGTCAGCAGGTTCCTCAGGTAGAACCTAGCTAATACTGTGCTGCTCGCTTGATCGTGAAGGCCAGGATTTCAGTCCCTTGGATGTCAGGATGCTCACTTTGCCTTGAGGCGTCCTTTGTAGGATTTCTGGTTGAACTCGATGGGCCTTTGGCCTGCAGGCTCTTAAGTTTGCTAGGAAATGGCTTCTTTGTCCCCCTCAGAGATCAGTACTTCCCCTCAGATCAAGCAATGGCCATTTCTCCTTCCAGGATATGTGTGTGTTTGTGTGTGTGTCTTCATTTAGTCCCCTTGTTCGTCTGTTTGAAGACTCTTTGCCTCTCCATAACTGTTGCCTCTTCTCGGCTTCCTCTAGAAGGGCTTTATGGATGGAGATGGTAAGGAACTTTTGTTCACTTGGAACACATTAAGGGGCAACCGGTCTTGCTTTGCCCCCAACATATCAGCCCCAAAGGTGGCTAACGTTTGGACTCTAAATATCCAATGAATTACTCAGAACCTGGGTTCATCCGCGCACAATAAACCACCAAGGCCTCAATCTCACAAAGAGCAGCAGATTGGGGTAGCAAGCTTGTGTTTGGATCAGCTTGAAACAGCAGATGCGCAGCTGACACGACAGAATGCCCCTCCATGCGTAAACAATCCCTGCATGTGGAAAGCTAGCTCATCAAGGAGCTAGCTGGCCTAGAATCCTGACCTGCTAGTTTTCTATATGCAACGACAATTTTTTATTTTTTATTAGTTTGCACAGAGGAGCATTCAGCGACGGAAGCCTGAAACAGCTTTGCCACCCCTACCCCTTTGTGACAAATTAATCCCAAGGTCCTGCTGTCTCTGTACCCATCTCCAGCCTTTTTTAAATGAAAATATTATTAAGTGAACGGGGTTGGTTTTATGTTGCCACCCCTCTAGGAACCAAAGGAGCAACATTGTGTACGTTTCTCTGTCAACTCCTTTTTTTTGGCCTCCAAAACCCAACAAACATTCCCATCTCGATTTCCACTGTGGAAGTGGCCAGGGGTAGTGTGGGAATGGATGATCGATTTCCTGCCATGACACATGGGATTGACCCATGGATATTCTCCCCCCTCCCAAAAAAAAAATCATTCTGCGGTGGAGAACATGGTTGGACCATTGCAACCCTGCTGCAAGCGATGGGGTTCTGAGACCGTTCTCTGAACGCTGGACATCTTGGCTTTGAGACAAACCAGCTTCTAATCTAGAGGGTGACAATGTGACACACACACACACATACACACATATGCACATGTTCTTTTGGTCCTGGGATCAAGGATCCTCCTGGTCGCTGGCAGCCTCCATGCTGAGGAATCCGAGTACTTGTGAATGTATACCGTAGCCCCGTAGCACGTCTGAATTTGGCTGCATTCAGAGCTTTGCTTGTGCCTTGCCACACAGATTTGCGGCAGCTTGGTGTTGGAGAAGGCGACCCCTTTATCTCTCCTTTCGCGTTCCAGGCTGGAGTGGTCCTCATTTCGGGCTTGCTGTTATTCACATCTCAGTGACACCAGAGCAGTTTTTAAACTGGAGCGGATGACTAGAGGGCCTCGTGGAGCGGCTTGTGAGGGGTGTGTGTGAGCGAGCGAACAAACAAAGGCTTAGTGCTAACACCACAGAGGCCAAAATAAATCACTTACTCTTTCTGCCCCTGCCAAGACTTGCCCTTTTGGCAATGGCTTTGCTGTATTGGCATAGTAGCGAACACCCCAGTTGCTGTTTCTGGTTTGAGAGAGAGTTGTTCCCGTAGCAGACGTCAATTGCTTTCCTGTGTTGCTTGCACCAGCCTGGTGTACTCTAGATGTTTTGGACTACAACTCCCATCATCCATGGCCAGCACAGGCTGATGGGATTTGTAGTTGGCAAAAGTAAATTTGCATACTCAGTGTGGGGAATCTGTCGGCCTCCAGATGCTCTTGGACTACAACTCCCATCATCCCTGGCCATTTGAACTAGGACTGGGTGGGGAGGAGCTGGTGTTTGACAACATCTGGAGGGCCGTAGGTTCCCATACGCCTGGTTTTGGTAAGCTTCACCCGACACCACAGAATTTTTGCACCATGGAACTTAAAACCTGTCATCCAGTTTGGATGACTTGTCGGGCCTCACTTTGTCCTGTCCATTATTTCCAGTGGGTCTACTCTCAGTAGGACTAACGCCAGATCCCAACCCTCCCATCTCACGTCAAATTCCTGTTTTAAGGCCTAGATGAAAAGTTGTCCACAGCCCTCGGTCCTGCAGATTAGAAGCCAGCACAGATGAGCTTTTGATATCTTACATCTCTGCATGTGGGCTGCTTTAAAAGTTGGTTTCACTGGCCCCGTGTTAACCTGGGAGCTGTCCAATCCCAGATGGGCTTGATTTCCACATAAAGCGATACATGAACTCAGGTACAGCTGCTGTCCTCCTTTGCTGACTGCGCTCAATACTTCCTCCCTGGTTTCTGCTTGAAAGGCCTCTTCCTTGTCTCTCTATTTTTAATTATTTTATTGGCAATATCAGTCCACGGACCAGGAAACTGCCCCCCCTAAACCCTGTAGATGCTTGATGAGGCAAAGAGGAACTCTGGTATGAAGGACACAATGATTTATATCCGTTCAGCGGCTCTGAAGGATTGGAAATGATATATAAATATATCTATATATTTTTGTAGAGCATTCTGCACTTTCTTTGTTTTATTTAAATGAATGAATGGGCCTCCCTGTTTTAATTATTAAAACGACGTGAGTAAATAATAAAAGCTGGAATGAACAGATCTGACGTGCTTGGCTTTGTGGGATTTTTTTGTTGGATCAATTCACTGTGGGCAGCCCTGCAGTAAGACGGACGGAAGGAGAATCTCGCACCAAGTTTTCACAAATTGAGTCCCCTACCTTGAGGAATAGGGAATCTTATACACAAGAAGTTGGCCAAATGTGAAGCTGGGGTAAAGTACACCAGATCCAGATTCCATTCAGGAGACAGGGCTATTGTTTTATTTTTATTAGGTATCTTCTGGTTTTATATACTGCCCTGAGACCCCCGGGTATAGGTCGGTATATAAATTCTAATAATAATAATAATAATAATAATAATAATAATAATAATAATAATATTGCTGGCTGAGCTGGGCTAAGCCTGGCAGAGGGCAAACAAGAGTTTGAGTTAAAGGTAAAGGGACCCCTGACCATTAGGTCCAGTCGTGACCGACTCTGGGGTTGTGGCGCTCATCTCGCTTTACTGGCCGAGGGAGCCTGCGTACAGCTTCCGGGTCATATGGCCAGCATGACTAAGCCGCTTCTGGTGAACCAGAGCAGTGCACAGAAATGCCATTTACCTTCCCGCCAGAGCGGTACCTATTTATCTACTTGCACTATGATATGCTTTCGAACTGCTAGGTTGGCAGGAGAAGGGACCAAGCAACGGGAGCTCACCCCGTTGCGAGGATTCGAACTGCCAACCTTCTGATTGGCAAGTCCTAGGCTCTGTGGTTTAACCCACAGCGCCACCTGCGTCCCCTGAGTTTGAGTTAGGCCACCCTTTTTTCCAGCTTACCTTGCACCATGATAACAAGTCACATGACCATGCTAAATAGGCTTAGGATCTGGTCTAAGTCCTCCGTGCCACATCCAGTTTAAAATCCACCAGCCTTGGCTCACCCAGCTGGATCCCAGTTCAGCCAGGATACGCCTAGCTGTGTGCCAGGAACCTCTCAGCTCAGCTGGAGATCCACTGGATCATCTCATCCTGGTAGATCTTGGTTTTCTAGGTTTTCTCCCTAGATTTATTCCCTTCTGCTTCATGGTGGATATGAGATCATCTCTCTATGTCTGTGAGGTTCAGGAGAAGTACAGGTTAAGAGCTTCATGCTCAGTCTAGCCTTAACATACCAGAATTTGAAAGTTCCATTTCTTCCCACCCACAAACCTCACAGCTATGAAACTATGGCAGTTTTGCCCTTAACAGATTTATCTATTGGATGCACCGCTGGTAGGCAATTAAAAACATTTTAAAGTTTTGTATATTGGATATGGGATTATAAATGTTGAGTGACAAAGTGTAATTTTGAATCTCGAAATAAAATATTCAGAATAAAAAAGTAAAAGCCCATTCAGCCCAGCATCCTGTTTCTCAAAGTGACCAAACCTGAAAGCAAGACCTGAGTCCCCAGTTGCAATTCCTAGCAGCTAGATTTCCAGGGCAATCAGTCTCTGATCCTGGTGCAAATTCTGTCGCTGCACCAGCATACTAGGAGGGAAACACCACCGGTTGGATTTCAGCCTGTTTGCTGCACACATCTCTTCAAGGAGACCTTTCACAAGCAAAGGGTAGCTTCTCTTATTTGAAAGGGCACATCGGGGCGGTAAGAATCACAAAGTGAGGTTGGTGGAGGCTTTGGCCAAGTGTAACTATAGAACTGGTGTCTTCCTAGATTAAGAAAATAAGATAAAATAAGCATTACAGGAAAAAACGAAGTCTTTCTCTTAAGTGCAGGATCAATATGTATGGGAAAGATGCGGGCTTGAGGCGAAAAAGTTTTGAACTATATAGTCTGCACTTTTTATACAGTACAACGTATTTAAAAACAATCCAACAATTATTCCGAATATAGAAAGTAACAGTCCTCTACCGCTAGATGGCGCTGATCAGTCGTAGAAGCCAACAAGATGCTCAATGTCCTACAATTCCACGTGGCACCTAGTGACAGAGGTTGCTAGATAAACTTTTTACGAACCAAATGATCACAGCTGGCTCGTTGGTCTAGGGGTATGATTCTCGCTTAGGGTGCGAGAGGTCCCGGGTTCAAATCCCGGACGAGCCCTATATTTATTGCAATACTAAACGATGAGTGAACGTTCCTACAGTGTCGGGTTTTATCTCTTTTCTCCTAAAAAGAAAGTTGCATACTATAAAAATGTCCTTAAAAAACAAAGATTGGTCCTGGGCAAAAAAATTCTGTGGTCTGTATTCTGAATTTCTGTAACATTTTCCTGGTGGCAAGTCCCACTGAACATCTAAATAGATGTGTCTAGGATTCCACTTGAATGCTGTTTTCAGAATATCATGGGTGGAACAAATGAGTGCATATTAACAGCATTAATAAAAATAAAATGTTCCTGACTTCAACTGTTATTACAAATCCCCACCTGAATTCTGACTGTCCACCAACTTGCTTTTCAGTTCTTAAACACAGCACCAAAGTGTGTGAAAAATAATAAAAGAAGAACGTCACAGAGCATGTGCAGAGTGTTTTCCTACCCAACCCTGTCAAACACATCAAGGATGAAAAGAAAGGGTTTGCAGATCAGAAATTATGGCCTCTTTTAAAAAATAAACAAATAAACACGGAGAGAATTATGCACATATTGCAACTCAACCAATCCTCCATTTCTTAAAAGTGTTATTAAAATCGGCATCCATACATTATGGCATTAATTTGGAACCATGTATCTTCTAAACACACACACACACACACACACAAAACACTGGGCATTTATTTTATTTCCTTAAAAACGTTATTTTCAGACAGTCCAAATTTCTCAGGCTTTTTTTTTTATTTAAAAAAAGCAATAACAAACACATGATGAATCTTCTTCAAGCCTCTCCCTTCCTCCACATCAGTTATGGAGGAGGGGGGCACACACTTTTCTAAAGCATTTTTAAAAACGAGCTTTCTGTGGGCTATTCATACACTGATTATTGTTATTATTATTAGCCTACTCCAGACATGCTTTTGTGGTGGAAGTGGAGAAGGTTGATCCTCTGGGAGGTGCGGTACTGTGAGAGTGAGGGTTTAACTCTGGGCTCAGTAGCGTATGCCCCCCCCCCCCAGATAGAATCATGGAGTTGTAGAGTTGGAAGAGACCCTGAGGGTCATCTAGTCCAACCCCCTGCAATGCAGGAATCTCAGCTAAAGCATCCATGACAGATGGCCATCCAACCTCTGCTTGGAAACCTCCAAGGAAGGAGGGGCCACCACCTTCCAAGGCAGTCCATTCCATTGAAACTTCCAGTAGCCTCAGCTAGCGCAGCCAGGGAAGCTGGAGGCTTGCAACCTCTAGAGCAAGGATTCGGCAACTTGCGGCCCATGGGCAGGATGCAGTGGCGTAGCGTGGGGGGTGCAGGGGGGCCCGGCCGCACCATCTGGGGGGGGGGGGCGCTCGCACTTGCAGCTCTCTGCCACTACCTGGCTCACTCACTCTCTCTCACTGCAGTGCTGGCTGTGCGAATCCGATCCGAGCCGCCGGGTCGCCGCCCACTGTGGAGGAGAGGGTGCGGTGCGGAGAGAGAGGAGGGACTATCTGGGGGAGGGACAGTGCAGCGGGGGGGGGGGGCGCAAATTACTTGCCTTGCCCCGGGTGCTGACAACCCACGCTACGCCACTGGCAGGATGCGGCCCATGAAGACCGTTTTACCGGCCCACGAGCTGCCTGCTCGGCAAGTCCCCCACACGCTGCGCTAAAGCAGCACAGCGCGACGTGGGGAATCGCTGAGTGGCACCGGAAATGGCGTCTGTCCATGCACAGATATCAAAAATAGTGTCTGAGCATGTCCAGACGCCGAAAATCTCCGTGGGAGCGATCTGGCCCATGGCCGGTAAAGTTTGCCAACGCCTGCTCTAGAGGGCCATAGGTTCTCCATTCAATGGTTTAACCCTTTCTCCTTCCCTTGCAGCCCCGATTTAAACAATTGATCGGGGGGGGGGCATCAGCAGTGGGTCCTGGCAACCGTCAAAAGAAGCTAAGTACAGAAGCTCGGGTTACAGATGCTTCAGGTTACAGACACTTCAGGTTGCAGACTCCACTAACCCAGAAATATGACCTTGGATTAAGAACTTTGCTTTAGGATGAGAACAGAAATCGTGCTCTGGCGGTGCAGTGGCAGTAGGAGGCCCCATTAGCTAAAGTGGTGCTTCAGGTTAAGAACAGTTCCAGGTTAAGAATGGACCTCCAGAATGAATTAAGTTCTTAACCCGAGGTACCACTGTACTTACATTGGCCCTATGTGTGTCTGGTGGGAACTGTGATCTCTACCAGATCTGGTCCTACCGTGAGGTTGTGTGAGGTGGCCTGCAAACACGCAATGTTTAAGATCCCATTCAAAGGCAGCAAGCAGTCAATTCTTTAGTTTTATTGTATTATTATTATTATTATTTATTATGTTTTTTTATTTATACTTTTCAAATTTATATATTTCATTATTTTCCAATCCATTTAACATTTCAAAATTTGACTTCCTTCCCCCTCTTTCTCCGGTTCCTTAAATTTATTTTTTCATATCTTATGCGTATCCAAATTCATTTAATTTACCCATTTGGTTATCTACTGCAAATATATACTTTTAAAAAACCTGCAGGTTATTACAAGAATCCTGCTAATGTTTTTATCCGTCTACAATTTATCTGCAAATATTCAATAAGCCATTTCCATTCTTTTATAAAGTGTTTGCTATATTGATTTCTTATTCTTCCGGTAAGATTCACCATTTCTGCATATTCCATAAGATTTTGTATCCATTCTTCCTTTGCTGAGACTTCTGCTTCTTTCCATTTTGGGGCAAGTACCATTCTTGCTGCTGTTGTAGCATACATAAATAAAATTCTATACAATTTAGGAGGTTCTGTCCCTATAATTCCCCAAAGAAAAGCTTCTGGTTTTTGTTTTGTTTTTTATAAAAGTTATTTTGAACATCTTTTTCAATTCATTATACATCAATTCATGATATATAATGGAAATGAAATGAGGAATGAAATGATTTATTGGAATATTTTTGATCACCCACGAGGCTACTATTTGTGCTTGTCAGCCGGGTCATCAAGCCGTTTTATGTGCCAAGTTCCGCGCCACTTGGCTAAAACCTATTCCATTATCACCCTCTGGAGAAATCTCAGTGTGATCATTGCGCCTCAGTTTGTTAAACGCCACACCCAATGACCCAATACTAGGGGCCAGTGGCGTAGCGTGGGGGGTGCAGGGGGGGCCGACCACACCGGGCGCAACATCTGGGGGGGGGTGCTCGCACTCGCAGCTCTCTGCCCCTACCTGGCTCACTCTCTCTCTCTCACTGCAGTGCTGGCTGTGCGAATCCGATCCGAGCTGCCGGGTCGCCGCCCACTGTGGAGGGGAAGGTGCCAGGCGTGCGGTGCGGTGCGGAGAGAGAGTGAGGGACTATCTGGGGGAGGGACAGTGCAGCGGGGGGGGGGCGAAAATTACTTGCCTTGCCCTGGGTGCTGACAACCCACGCTACGCCACTGCTAGGGGCAGGGATGGCATTACCCCCCGCCCAATGTCCTGGAAAAACCAGGACATACTGTTTTTTGATGCGAGAGCACAGCGACCATTGGAGGCACTGTGATTTCACATGATTTTGCGCCGAGATCTTGTCCTGAAAAGAAACTTTTTGGGGTGCCGCGATCTTGCACGGTGCCCCAAAACAAGCATTTTCAGATGCTGTGCTCATGTGTGAGAGCATGCCCCCCAAGTGCGTCTTTTGGGCTCTGTGATCTCGCCTGGGTGAAGTGACTTGTGCAGGAGCACAGCTGGGAAATCATGCGTCCTGGTGTTAACAGAAAAAACTGCTCCTTTATCCCTTATGGATATCCTAGAGCCCATCTAGAGTCCTTATGTAGGTAGGAGAAAATAACAGAGGCCAACTAGAGGATCCTAAGAAGCAAAGCAGCTAGTAAGCCTGATCTTTATTGAACTGTTGCAACAGGGTCCCCACTCACCACACGCAGGAGGGAGGAGAGGAACCCAGAACAATGGTGCGCAAGCCCTTATATTGTATAGACCAAGGGTTGGCAAGGTTTACCTCGCCTGGGCCGGTTCACTCCAGTGGCGATCCCTCTGTGGGCTGGATCATGTGCGCATGACCGCGCGCACCTGCGACCTTTGGCATCTGCACATGTGCAGACACGATTTCTGGCTCCGCAGAAGTGAATCTCCGTGCCGCACTGTGTGGGGGCTCACCAAACAGGCGGCTCAGTTCGTGGGAGGCTTGTGGGCCAGTTAAATGACTCCCGTGGGCCGCTTGTGGCCCATGGGCCTTAGGTTGCTGACCCCTGGTATAGACTTTTGAAGTTGCTCACCCTGTAGCCAGTGACCACCCCCCAAAACTTCATACATACATCACAGAAGGAGGTGGTCCCCAGCA
Source organism: Podarcis tiliguerta (assembly GCF_965153285.1). NCBI lineage: Eukaryota > Metazoa > Chordata > Lepidosauria > Squamata > Lacertidae > Podarcis > Podarcis tiliguerta. Next base: position 40,169,276 of record NC_139546.1, on the reverse strand, counting down.
AAAAATTGAGTGTGTTGCTTCTCTCCTGTCTTCCAGGATACCTGATAATGCCTTACCTGGCTGCCTTTTCTGGGTAGCCTGGCCATTCCTTTGAGATGGTAAATATAGTTCCTGAATCTTTTACTCATATTGATAGTGTGCTCCGCTTACAGTGGTGTCCAAACTTTTTTCAAAGCGGGCCAGATTTTATGAAGTGAAAGGGCAACCAAAGTTGTTTAACTTTTTAAAGGATTTTACCCCAGGGGCCAGATTAAATTGACTGGCAGACCAGATTAGGCCCCCAAAATGGACTTTGGGCATGCCTGACTTAACAGATACTTGCCAGACTGTATTTACAGGGAGGTGTAAGCCACTACAGTCCAAAGACAATTGGAAAGCTTTTCCAATTTCCTTCCTCTTTGCAGAGAAATATTTGAGATCCATTTGGGAGAGTCAAAATCACTTCAGGATTGTTCTCCTGTATTATTTCAGGCACGTGGTTTATATACTTATGTATGTGTTTGCCGTGTACATTTATGAACATTTATTTTTTACATATAAGACCTTAGGTAAAAGGTAAAGGTACCCCTGCCCGTACGGGCCAGTCTTGCCAGACTCTAGGGTTGTGCGCTCATCTCACTCTATAGGCCGGGAGCCAGTGCTGTCCGCAGACACTTCCAGGTCACGTGGCCAGCGTGACAACCTGCATCTGGCGAGCCAGCGCAGCACACGGAACGCCGTTTACCTTCCCACTGGTAAGCGGTCCCTTTTATCTGCTTGCACCCAGGGGTGCTTTCAAACTGCTAGGTTGGCAGGCGCTGGGACCGAACGACGGGAGCGCACCCCGCCGCAGGGATTCGAACCGCCGACCATGCGATCGGCAAGTCCTAGGCGCTGAGGTTTTACCCACAGCGCCACCCGCGTCCCATATAAGACCTTAGAATTCCTAAAACACTGTTTTTTGGACTCAACATGTTGGAGAGTGTGGGATGGGGAGCCTGTGGTCCTCCCGCTGTTGTTGAACTTTCAGCTTCCAACCAGTGTGGGCTGATGGCCAGGTATGATGGGTGTTGTAATCTAGCGACATCCAGTTTCCATTGGCTCTGTTCCTGCTCCTTGACCAACAGCCTGAAATTAGCCAGGTGATATTTTAACCATCACTTTATTTCAGGGCAAGGAAAGCTTCATAGGTTACATTTCCAGGCTGCAAGGCCTAGGATTATTATTATTATTATTAATGTTAGCTATCCCGTTTGAAAGACAACCAACTAGAAATTGTTGCAAGGATGTCTTTCTGCAGCTCAGGGGATTTGCTAATCTTGTAAACACGAGGCCATGTGTTCAAACCCCACTGGGGGCTGATGTGGTGTTGTCACTGTTGTGCTGCGATTGGCTTTTGCTGTGGGAGACTTCCATGGTTTCCTGGGGAGACTTTCTCCCGCCCCTTCTCTGTCCACCAGCTGAACAATTCAATTGTTCCTCAGCCCTGCCATTAGCCCAATTACAGATCCTGTGGGACAGAGAGGCGAGAGAGGGCAGAACCACAGTGGCAGAGCCATCTGCGTGCGCCACAGCCTCTGCCGCTAAGCAACTGGCCCGCAGTTGTGGGTAATGTCTGCTGAGCACTTGCAGTTTGCTTGCCCAGGCCTGCCCATTCAATTACCGGCCCCTGGGCTTTATTTAGCTCCTTTGTGGCAGGTGGAAGGAGAAATGTCGCTGTTTTCGTCTTGCCAGCCAGGCTAGACAAACTGTCAGTTCAGTGAACTCATTAACCCAGACTTTGTGTTAATGAGAAAGGAATTTGAGCAAAACTTCCTTGGTTCTGTCTGTGGCTCATGCTGTGCGAAAGGGCATCATCTATGCCAGGCAAAGGCAACCTTCGGCCCTCCAGATGTTTTGGACTACAACTCCCATCATCCCTGACCACTGGTCCTGTTAGCTAGGGATCATGGGAATTGTAGGTCAAAACATCTGGAGGGCCGAAGATTGCCTATGCCTGATCTATGCTGACACACTATGCTCTGATCACAATTACTCAGTCACGGGCACTGAACATTTTCCCCACAAATAAAAACAATAAAAGTGTTTTAAAATGTGTGCTCGTGGCTTGCATTTGGGCTTGCAGTGCATTCCTGCAAATATAAATAAAAACTAAAATGGAAAGAAGTACTGTTTGCAGCTGGCAGAAGGTCCGCACCATACATTTAAAGGACAACTGGCGCACATTTAAAGCACATGACTTCCCCTAAAGAACCGTGGGAACTGTAGTTTCCCCCCTCACAAGTTTCAATTCCCAGCACCCTTAACAAACTACAGCTCCCAGGATTATTTGGGTGACAATAATGTGCTTTAAGTGTATTGCATTGATCTGCTCTGAGCCACAAACATGAGGGATTATCTAATATTAGACACACTGAAATAAATGGACAAAAAAGTCCATTATTTCCAATGGGTCTACTGTGGATGCGGTTAACATTGGACATAAACTTTTGAAATTCACATTTCAGTTCCATGATTGAATCAGGCTGAAAGTTAGCTGTGTAGCCCAAGCATCTAAACCAGGGACAGGCAGGCAGGGAGGGAGGGAGGTTTTTACAGACAATTTCAAACAAAATTAAAAACAGCTTTTCTCTCTTGTTTTTGCGCTGTTGTCATGCTAGCATCATCTAGCCGCAGGTGTGCTCCAGCTCATATCCAAGTAACAGACGACAGCAGGAGCAGCGATAATTGCAGCACACCGTCTCAATTATCTCTAATAATATTCATTTCCTCTCCCCAGAGAGTCGTGGGAACTGGAGCTCAGTGAGAAATCTGAGGCTCTCTAACAGAGAAATTCTCACCACCTCTGCCAGGCTATGAAGATTCCCAGGATTCCTTGGGAGTGGGGAGGCCAGATAGTTAAACTGCTATAATACAAATGAAATGAAATGAAACAAAATACAATCCTGCAGTAAAGCTGACCAAACTCTATAGCAGGCATAGGCAAACCCCCGGCTCTCCAGATATTTGGGACTATAATTCCCATCATCCCTAGCTAACAGGACCAGTGGTCAGGGATGATGGGAATTGTAGTCTCAAACATCTGGAGGGCCAGAGTTTGCATATGCCTGCTCTATAGTGTAGAGTGGGTTGCAGGGAACCTCTAGCCCTCCAGATGTTCCTGAACTACAACTCCCATCAACCCCAGCAAACATACCCAATGGCCAAGGATGATGGGAGTTGTAGTACAGCAAACATTTGGAAGGCCAAAAGTTCTTTACACTGGCAGCTCACTGAGTGACCTTGCGCTAACCACAACCTCTCAGTCTAACCCACCTCTTAGGGTTGTTGTGAGGATAAAACTGGGAGGGACAGAAGCGTGTACACCCCACCTTGAGCTCCCTGCTGGTGTGATATAAACGGAGCAAAGAAATGATTTTTTACAAATGTGCCGTAACTGGCTGAACCAACTGTTGAAAAGTACTGAAAAAGCAAGACTGGGTGGGTGAGATGGGAGCACTGCATTTTAACTACCTAGAAATTTATTTATTTTTTTGCCAAACAAGGGCAAAGTTGCCTTCATTATATATTTTTAAGCACCAGGTGAAAATGTTCCTCTTCAGCTAGGGCTGATTAATATTCCACACTTTTAAATGTGGGAAGGGGGGGGGCAGTTATTGTTCTGCTTTTTTGTTTTAATTATTTATTTGTTTTTATCCTGTATTTTCTGTGAAGCGCCCTGAGATCTTATGGTGAAGGGTGGTATATAAATCTTAATGAATAATAATAATATTAATATTAATAATACTATCAGAACAAATCAGCCTGGCCTCTTCTTGTGCTTTTAACTGCAGCTTAGAAATCAGCACCTGAGGGCATGTTGACAAAATATTCTCACTAGTTATTGCTGGCAAATATCAAGCCTTTAAACCAGAAAGGGGGGGCACTTTGGCAGTCCAGATGTTCTGGTACTACAACCCTTATCATCCTTGTCTCTATTGACCATGCTGGCGGAGTATCTATCTATCTATCTATCTATCTATCTATCTATCTATCTATCTATATCATCTATCTATCTATCTATTATCTATGTATCTATCATCTATTTATTATCGACAGACAGATTGCACTGTCTGGCAATTACCATAGTTTCTGGGCCCAATTCAAAATGCTGGTTTTCACCTATAAAGCCTTAAACTGCTCAAGACTGCAATACCTCAGGGAGCGCCTCTCCCCATATGAACTGATCTTGATCCTGTGATCATCCTCTGAAACCCTTATTTGTGTTCCCACTCCACGAGAGGTCCGGAGAGTGGCAACATGAGATCAGGGCCTTTTCTGTGGTGGCTCCCCATTTGTGGAATGCTCTCCCTGGGGAGGCTCACCTGGTGTCACCATTATACATATCTTTAGGTGCCAAGCAAAAACTTTCCTTTATAACCAAGCCTTTGGCCTTTAACTATATGTGGACTTTTAGAAGTGGGTGAGATGTTTTTAAACGTATTTTCTCTTGGTTTTAATGTACCTTATGTGGGGTTTATTGTCTGCCTGTCTGTTTGTAAGTCATTTTGGGTTGCCTTAGGATAATCTTCCCTGACCAGTAGTGGAAACACCAACACTTTAGAAGACAGATGAACTGCACCATGAATTTGTTTTCTTTTTTAAAGGCTTTTATAGCATTCACCATTGCTGCAGATGCCCCCCCTCCCCAATTAAAAATGGATTTTATCTGAGGCTGACTGATAGCCTCGGCAGATTTTAAAGCCACATTTGTTGCTGTTTGTTTATTGTTAAAGGAAAAGTGGCCTATAGATATTTTAGATGTAGTCAAAGGGCAGAGAGGGTTGCCAAGTTTTGAACAATGCCCTGAACAATGTTTTGAACAATGTTATGCGGCTAAAAGCGATTTGCGGGTAGTAACATATCTTCCCACTCTGGCTTCATGTCCCTCATTGGCTGGGAAGTTGGGGTTGGGGTTGATGACCTTTGAGTACCCTTCCAACTCTGTAATCCCAGCATTGCTAATCCCTTATAAAGAGAAGTTTGAAGCTGGTGCCTGCCCCCTTTTTTCATGCCAGGTTAATACTGAAATGGCTTTACTGGAACAGAAACAAGAACACCAACTAATTCAATAAATAACAATTTATTTTTGCTGAATCGAAATCTATATTAAGTTAGGACAATGGCTCACGAGGCCAAAATGTCACAAAACAGTGTGCAAGCTTTTGAGTTTTCCAGAATTCTTCATCAGCATAGATGGCAAAAAAGTAGAAGGGGGGGGGGGGAGATGGAGGGGGAAGGGGAGGGGGGGTGAAGCATCAGAGTCTGTCATCTATCCTGCTGAAGAGTTATGGGGAAGACAAAAGCTTGAACACTAGTATTTTATGATGTTTTTGTTAGCTTAACAATGATATTGTCCTAATATGGACTTTGCATTCCTTTCCCCACTTGGGCTAACATGACAACTTTTTGCTGGGAATATAACATTGCACAAAGTTTATGCAGGACACCCTCAGCTGAAATTAAGAACATCCTGGAGAACTGAAGAATACGATTAGGGGCTTTAAAAAAATCGCGCTCTCTCTTAGTTTGGGTAAGCCATAAACAAGATTGCCAGCTAGCTCCAAAATAAAAAGCTGAGCCAGCTCTTGTGCCTTTAATCACAGCTTCATTATGAGGCTCTTCTAAGTAGGGAGACGACCACATGTTTATGACCGTAGAGCAAGGCGCAGGCACTGCAAGCGGTCAGAAAAGTTGGCAACCCTGCCCAGAAATCAGTTGACCAAAGGAATTCCTCCTCCTCTGCAGTACTATAGATTCTTATTTCCCCATCTCACTCATGTCATTAAAGCTGGGCTCATCGCCAGTATTTCCCCAGGAGCCCAGAGCATATGATCAGAGCTCAGTGAGAAAGAGCTAAAGTCACCCCCCCCCCTCAGAATATCCCCAGTTGCGACAAAGTTTCCTGACAAACTTTTGCAGGATTTAATGAGGTCTCTGGGCAGGCATCAAAGCACCTGTTTGGAAGAAGGAACAATGATTGAGGGCCTGGTATCCCTGGGGGGACGCGATTCACGAGAGTACCAATTATCTCTCCTTGGTGCACTCCGGGGTGTGATTAAAGCCTTGCGGCCTGTTGGTTTCTGTTGGGAATTAGGGGAATTGAGGAGGATACTGGCTAGATTGTTAGCTACATAATTGCGCCTCCCTTGGGGTGCGTGAGCCTGACGGCTGAGGTTAAAACAAACACACATACACAACTCTACTACAAGCAAGAATTGGGATGCCATGAACATTCATTATAGGATTATAGAAAGGTGACTTTAACAGAATTGGCCTGCCTAGACCAATACTTTGACCACTCCAATGGGCAGTGGTTCTCAAGGACATACAGTTCATCTACATTTGTACTGCCTGCACGGACTGGCAGAAACTCTTCAGGGCTCCAGGCGGGGGGATCTCCCAGCACTATCTGCCAGGGGTTGAACCCGACACCATTCTGACATGCCAAGCAAGATGCTATATTGCTGAGCTACAGCCCAGCAACCATGGGCAATTCTTGGGGGGAAAGTGGCTGGGCTTGGGAGCTGCCATTTAAATTGCCCACAGTGCCCCCGTGTGATGCTACACTGGGAGGAATTGTGGGGAATGCAAATGGTAGTCTCTGGATCCTGCTGCATCTACCTCCAAGTAAGGCAGAGGGGATCTGCCGATGGAGCGAGGCCACTTTGCCAAAGGCCCCTCTCAAACCTGTGTCACATCCACCCCAAACATTTAACACACATGACTTCCCCCAAAGAATCCTGGGAACCCTAGTTTGGTAAAATATGTTGGGAACTGTAGCACTGTGAGGGGGTAAACTACAATTCTCAGGACTGGAAGGGGGAGCAGCGTGTTTTAAATGTGTTTTAAATGTAAATGTTTCCCTGGATCCATCTCATCACGGAGATATCATTCCCAGATTGGGTTATTTAGAGTCTTTCACTGCAGATTGAACCAAGGGAGTTTTCTGTATGTGCATCATTGCCCTGCTATGGACCACAGATTAGCAGATTTCCCTAACCCTTTACAGCCTGAGGGCCACAGTAGATGAACAAGTGCGATGATAGAGTGGTCACCCCACAGTCATGTCCATGTGTACCAAAAGACAGTGCTGAGAATATGTGGGATTTGCACCCACATTCCAAAGTGGTTCCAGAGTGACCATTTCAGGACAATTTTCCATGATGGAAAATGATTCCCCCCCCAAATCCTCCCCCCCTCCCACTATTTTAGTCAATGAAGACACAAGCCTAATCACTTGGTCCTGGTCCAGATATTTATATAAGCCTTTCCCCCAACTAATGAAATCTTGCTCCCTGAAATATACTCAGAGTTGAGTGTTGATTTCATGTTTTTTTTTTCAGCTCATGGTAAACAGTGAGTGAGTGAGTCCTTTCCCCCCAAAACCTCTGGCTATATATATGTTATTTAGACAATGGGTCCCTTGTGATTGGCTGATTCAACTCCCCTCCTGGAGCCTGATTGGGCTGCTCCTGCAGGCCAATTGGGTTGCTGATTCACTTCCTCCTGGAGTCGGATTGGGCGGCTCCTGCAGACCAATCAGGTTGCTGCCTTCTAGGATCTTACTTGTCTACTGTTCTGGGATCTAAGCTCAGTACATAACACTCCCACACCTTATATGTAAACATAAAACACAGGGCTTCCACCAATGAATCCTGTGAACTATAATAATTCCTCCCATCCACCCCCAGAAGTACAATTCCCAGCACCCTTAGCAAATGGTTCCCAGGATTATTTTTGTATGTGTTTGTCTGCTTTAAATGTTTGGATGCCAATGCCAAATTTACAATGATCCATAGAAAATAATTTGGGGGTGGGTCCCTGGGCAACCCCTGGTTTAATGTGTCCGTCCAGACTGTATAATGGCCCATATATAACCAACTCTCCCTATTTATCAGAGATAATCCTAATTCTCTGATCACTGTGTACATCATTAATCCCTCTCTTGCCCCTTTATGGAGGCCTCATTGAAATGTTGCTAGGGTGAACTGCTAGAGCTTTCATTCTCTGAGTTTTGTCCCGCTTCCCGGGTTCCCTAGAACCACAAGTTGGGGAAACAGACACATCATTTCTACCATCAGCATATGCACACCCCAAGGTTGCAGGTTCGATCCCCATATGGGACAGCTGCATATTCCTGATCCTCAGGGTCCCTTCTAATTCTACAATTCCCCCCCCCCCCCGTAAATACGGCACCTAGGCTTTTATTATATAGCTCAAACAGATAACATGTAAACACATCCATAAGCATACAAAGGATAAATGTTTATTTCCCAAAGTATTTCGAACTGAAAGAATATCGACTATAATATTCAGAGCTGGGAACAAACAAAATTTGAGAAACAGAGTATAATAAAACAATTCTAAGGCACCGCTCAGCCCATAGCATGTAATCAGCACTGGTTTATTCACGTGCTAATTCTGTGGTAAGCTGTGGTTGATAAATGCCTCAACATCCGAGGAAGTTTACATAACAAAAGCCAGTGTGATTCACTAACAATTACAAGGAAAACCTAAATGGCTACTCCTGACTCAGAGGCACACAGCTTAGCATTTCATCATCAACAACATCATCACTTTTCCAGGGTAAGCTGTGCTCAGAAGCAGCTCAACACCAGAAAAACGTTTACATGACGAAAATCAGCACCAATTCAAAATGATTCACTAACAACAACAGGGAATAATATATTGTAAATCGCAAGCAGAGGATCCCCTGGGCATCATTATACTACAGCTCCCATCAAAAATGGACCATGTTGGGTGATGGGAGTTGGAGTCAGCCCCCCCTAAAGCTGATGGGCATCGCCATTCAAACAGTGTGCATGCCCCACATGTCATGCGATCAGTTATGTGGGAGGGGCTTACCTGGCCCCCTGAAATATTTCATTCAAGTTGGCACCCTTGATGCTGGTGATTCACACATGGGTGAGGGAGTTGCGCTCTGCACGTCCCCAGAGACACAATTCTTAATTACCGTTTTTTACAGGCCCTGAGTTGGGGGAGACGAAGTAGATCGGGATCTTTTAGTAGATCTGTGGGTGGTTTGCAGTAAAGACAACAGGGTTCTGACTCCCAGTTTGCTTAACAACAGCAACGGCCACAACAGGCGGACTTTCTCCACCTAAATTAGGCTGCTGTAATATAGCTCAGTTGCTGGAAAGAGTGTCTGCTTGTGGACTTCTGGTTGGCCACTGAGACAAGATGCTTATTTACTGTTGTAAATAAAAATATGCCCTTTTCCCTTATGGGGTATCCAAGAGCCCATATAGAGTCCTTACATAGGTTCCCTATTGGTAGGAGAAAATAACAGAGGCCAACCAGAGAATATTGAGAAGCAAGGCAGCTAGTAAGCTTGATCTTTATTGATCTGTTGCAACAGGGTACTCCCCTCACACGCAGGAGAGGAAGAGGACCCCCAAAATTGCTGTGCAAGGGCTTATAAAGACTTTTGAAATTCCCATCCTGTAGATCAAGACCACCCCCAGAAACATTATGCATACATCACAGAAGGGGTGTAACCTAAGACCACCCCTCCGATACATCCCACCTACATCACAGAAATTTAAATGTTGTTTTTCTCCTGTCACAGTTTATCTCCTGTCTGGCAAGTTACTTGATTGGATTTCCTGGGGAGCCTGGCCATTCTTTTGTAGTGGTAAAATAGTTATTTCCTGGGCCAGGTCACAGGCTCACACCTTATTCAAACAGACATATCCTTGAGACAGGATTTGTGAGGAAAGAGACAATGGGGAGGCTTTTCCAGTTTAACCTTGCAGAGAAAGGATTTGGTCAGTTTAGGAATCAAAATGGTTCCAGGTTGGCCTTCCTGTGTTGATCTATGTATGTGCAGTTATGAACATTACCATCTATCTAATACCATAAAATTCCTATCACATTATCTCCTATCACATTACTGGCCTGATAACCCAGTGCTCTCCCAATGTCCTGATGTCAACTGTCTCAGTAAGCTGCTGTGAGCCGCTACTATTTGTGTGGCTGCGTAGGATATTGAGCAGGGGTCAGCAACCTTTACCAGCCGTGGGCCAGTCCACCATCCCTCAGACCATGTGGTGGGTCAGACTATATATTTTATATATATATAAGCAAGACCCCTCTTTGTCAATTAGCCATATCCAATGCTAATCCTACTGAAAGCAGACCCATTGAAGTTAATGGGCATGGCAAACGTTGACTCCTGACTTTCAGTGGGTCTACTCTGAGAAGGACGAGCGTTGGCTACAACCCCACTGCCTCTTTATCGCACAGATATATCCAAGGACGGTCTTGATTTTGCAAATCGTCCTCATGAGTTTGATTGCTGCTGGACAATCTTTACATGCCAGGTCGATTTACAGAGGTAGAGCTAATCGAGCTATTCAAACGCAGCGTTTATCTCTGTCCGCTCTTTTAGGTTGAGCTCCAAATTCCCACCAGTAGGCGGCGTTGAAGTTCAGTTCTCAAGATAACAGCAGCGTACACGTGGAACGCAACCAATTTTCCAACTTTAAATAAAGGGTGCGGAATATGCTCGTCAGCTGGCTCGTTGGTCTAGGGGTATGATTCTCGCTTTGGGTGCGAGAGGTCCCGGGTTCAAATCCCGGACGAGCCCAACTTTTTCTTACATTTAACAAATCACTTTGACACGCTGGCTGGGGCAAATAATATAAAATCACTGGTTATGGACGGTGAAGAGAATGGGTGTTTTCTCCCTGTTCTCTACAGAGGTGGGTATGAAGTTGAAAGAGAGTTTAAAGAAAAATAAAATAATTGCAATTTTAAACTCACGTACGAGGGATCAAACTCTTGAACGAAGTGGCGCTTACTTCCGAGCAAGCCTACATAGGATTGCGCTGAAAGCAATGCTAGCCCACAGATCTGAGTATTTTTACACGTTTTTAAGGCAAGTTTTATAAATCTGAAGTAAGCAATACTTATATACATGACTGAGCATATTATAATTTGTGTGTGTGATATTGTAGAAGATAGGGTCTCGGCTCTGGTGTGTTTTTGCTTTACCAATTATTTTTTATTAGCTTTCCCTTCCCGATTCAATCCCCCTCCTCACTGCGCTGCTGTTTATCTAGTAAGAAGTTTTAATTAAGTTATTTTTGTATTGTGGTTTTAAAAGTTGTATTGCTAGTCTCTCTGGGGAGCAGCTGTCTGTCGCGGAATACATTAGCCGAGTAATAAAAAAAAGTGCCAGAAAAATATTTGGAAGACTTCTTTCCGTCCAGCAAAACCCGGAAGCCTCTAGACTCCAACCTTTCTAGAGCATTGGACTAAACAGCCTCTGTGTACAAGGCTCCATAGCTCAGGGGTTAGAGCACTGGTCTTGTAAACCAGGGGTCGCGAGTTCAAATCTCGCTGGGGCCTTTGTTATGCTTGCACCAGCAATAAACTTCGTACAGTCTCCAGCCAAATCTATATAATCCAAATTGTTGTGCTGCTGCTATATTCGTCGTCGCTACCAGTCTTTTGAATCTGGTTAAATGGGCTCTAATCTGATGGTCTTTTAAAAGGGCATATAGTAACTTCCTTTCCCACAGTCCTGGAACAAGGCAGCTGGATGGTAAGACTGGGTTTTTGTTTTTTCACGATATAGATCGCAATCCTCCTACATCTTCTTTATTTTGGGGTTGTGTGTTTGGAAGGGAAATTAGATCCCGAGAACTAAAACCAGGCAAGAGAAGTTGATAATTTTGTGTGCTCTGCAAAAGGAACTGGAGGACGACTTACAGTGTTAAGTAGTGTGCATGTTTACTCACAAGTAAGGAGGATGGCTGAGTTGAAGAGTCAGCCCTGTTGACCCGGTGCAACGCCTATGCATGTTTTACTCAGAAGTAAGGATCACTGAGTTCAGGAGTAAGCCGTGGTGAAGTCCCAGGGAATTTACACTTCCGTGTAAATATGCATCGCCGGATAGGCTTGCCCCGTTAAACCATTAAAAATATAAAAGGATCAGATGGGACAGGAACCTGTTCATGGTCTCTTAGTGGGGTGGGGGAGGCATTCTGTACATGTTCAGAGAAACCCATTTTTTATTTTAAAAAGTCCTAGGGTGAGTCAGTGTTATGATTCAAAACACATCCGGGAGTTTAAACTCGGGATTCCCAGGGTTCATTGTATTTTTCTTCTGCATTCCCCCTACCCAAAATAGGCGTCTTGCTTTTCTACAACGGTGGAGGAGAATATCCAGTTCAATCTTCTCATCCCTAAATAATCATCTCTTGGCCCATGCAGACAGGCTCGCATTTCTCCCACCTCTGTTACAAATGAGGGGGAAAAATCACGGAGCGGAAGAAAGTTTTTGATCTAGCAATAGGCTGCTTTTTAAAAGCGACGACAGCAAAAAGTTGGCAGCAAACTCGCAGAGCCGGAAGGAAAACACTGCTGTTGCCACCAGGAGGCATCAAAACAGAAAAAGACACCTTCAGAGTTTTCAGCAAGTGGCCGGCTCGTTGGTCTAGGGGTATGATTCTCGCTTAGGGTGCGAGAGGTCCCGGGTTCAAATCCCGGACGAGCCCTGTTTTTTTGAAGTACTATCAAGAAACCTGCAGGAAAAGCATTAGAACCTCGGACTGGTGTTTTCATCAACAGCTCGCGTGAGTTCTGCGTGCGGGAAAACCCACGCCAAGTTTACTCTAGAGACACAGAAATTGTAGGGATCTCCCAGGATCTCCTGAGTTCCACGCGAGGGAGAAACGTCGCTAGTTTACTCTAAAGATATCCATTGCAAGGGGAATCTTCTTTTTATGCTCTTGAAACTACTCATTGTCCAAAACTTGGTTGTTGTTGTTTTTAACCCCAATGCAATATTGAAACCAAAGAAAGGAAGCAAGTCAATATCAAATTCAGCTTATTTTTTTATTTATTTTCAACATAAAATATGTGAAAAGCAAGAATTTTATTCTTAGATAATGGAAGAAATGGTAGGAGGGAAACGAGAACGAAAAATCTGAAGACTACATCCAATAAATTATCTTTTCTTCTCGAGATAAAAGTGGAATAGGTGAACTAAAGTGAGATTTTCTTTTCAGTTAATAATGGTTAGGAGGGAAAATGAGATAGAGACAAATATATATATGGAAATACATGGATTGCTTCTCCTGGCTCCACACATCACAGGTCCTCCTGCCCCATATCAGCTGGGACTTCGGTTTCCAAATGGACGGGATATCCCCCTTCACAGGCTATGATGATCCTTTCCGTGTTGTCGGTCCCTTTGTAACTGCAGTCCGGGGCCCAGGAGCCCTTCTGAAGTTGGCACAGCGTGAGGGGGAAGCTGGCATTGCTTTCCCGGAGGTCCCCTGTGGTGGGTACCCCGCCCTCGCCACAAACAAGCTGGATCTTGGAGGTGTCCGCATGGACGAAAGTGTTGAGGTGCTTGCAGTGGTGGGAGGTGGCCAGGTCGCGGCGCTTCATCATAAGGTTGCAGTAGCTCCGGGGGTCGGGAGCCTCCGTCGTTGGGAAGTCAACGTGCTGCCTCAAGAACTTCTGGTAACTTTCTGCACCGGCCACGGCCAAGCAGGCCGCCAGGAAGAGGATCGCCGTGGTCAGCCCTGGACGTGGGCCTCTCTCTGCCATTGTTGTCCTCTTTGTTGCTCTTTGTCAGGTAATGGATGGTGGCCAAGTGAGGTAGGAAGGATGGAGGTGGTCTCAAGAGGCTTGCTTCCTGAGGTGGGAAGAACAATATGGCGTCCCCAAGGATGGTAAACAAATAAATTGGCAAATTAATGACTTGACAATGCCCTGATGGCGTACACAGAAATCTGCCCCATGTCATGGCTCTTGAACAACCCCCAGTTCAAAATAGAAGCCCCTTCTCACTGGAAAACGCCCCCCACCATAAATAATACCACATCATTGCCTATTGTTGTCAGGGAAATTCTCAATGGGGTCCTCATAACAGGGGCCTGCTACATCGTGTGGTGAGGTCGGTTCTAAAGCAGTGGTTCCCAACCTGGTTTTGGCCATGCCTCACCTAAGCATCTCCAAAATTCTGATGCCCCTCTGTGACATATAATTATTATTCTTCAAAAAGTGAAGTCCTATTCACGTGGAGGAAGCCTAAAAGGCCATTAACTTGGTCTAAACAAGCTTCCAAATTGCCCCCCCCCATAAAATTCAAATTGCTCCCCCTGAGAGGCATGTGCCCCACATTGGGAACCACAGTTCTAAAGGTTATTGGGAAGTGGAATTTGCCCTGAACTTCTTATTTGAAATTTATCTTTTAATACAGTTTTATCTCCATAGAAAGTCCCGAAGGCGTTATGCTGCAAGGTGCAATCCCTAGCAGGTGGACTCTGAAGCAGCTTCCTGATCAGTCAAGGCACTCAAAGTATTTAATAAGAACATAAAAATATTTCTGTTGGATCCAGCCAAGGGTCTTTCTCATCCAACACTCTGTCCTCACAGTGGCTGACCAGATGGCCCTTCAAGAGGCCTGCAAGCAAGACCTGAGTACAAGTATTCAGAGGCATATCACCCCTGACAGCAGAGACAGACTATAGCCATTGTGGCTAGGACCCCTTTCCTCCTGTCTAACCTTCTCACATGCCTTTAATCACTGTGATGGGCATAATAATGCCACCTCTAACTTTGTAAATAGTGGGACTAGAGACATCCCAGATTTCCTTGCCCCAAAATGCTCTACCCAGGTTGACGCTGAGGTTTTGGCACAAGCCGTGGCTGAGTTTTAAGATGTGGCCTGCCTGAGGACTCTTACATTGCTTCTGTCATGGATCAGGTCAAAGTCCAAGCCTTACCTGAGTAGGAGAACTGGGCCGGGCTCCCTCTGCCAAGAGCAATCTGTCCCGCTCTGCTTTTATACAGAGAGCCCAGCAGGACAAGGAATCAAGGACACTTTCAAGGAAAACTTTGCAGATGACACAGGGAGGAACAAACCAACCTACATATTTCCAGCCTCTGACTCAACCCTGGCCTGGGGCGATTTGTAGCACAACATCTCAGGTGTGGCTTAGTCAGCCTCCACTCACTGACAAGTCAGTTAAAGTTGGTATCACTGCTTTTACATCATATTAGATCCAGGTGGGTTAACACAACCAGGAATAGAAATGGTCTGGGGATCTTTTCCCTGCTTAATATAGGCAGCTTTCAAAACTGCTCCTCAAAAATGTTAACTGAGAACACAGCTGTGGTCTAGGCTGGAGCTGCTGATTTGCCACCAGCAACATTTGTGATTTTATTTAGTAAGAAACAAACAACAGTGGAGGCAGAACATACTCATCATGGCTAGTTGCCATTGATATTCTGCATGAATTTGCCCAATCCTCTTTTAAAGCCATCTGAGCTGGTGGCCATCAAATCACTACCTGTTGTAGCAAATTCTGTATAGTTGTCATGGTCTTTTGGCTGAAAAAATGTAACTCATGGATTTAGTTTTTGGTGTGCAGGGTTATGGGAGAATATACCATGCTGCTGCCCCCCCCCCCAGCATGGGTTAGTACTTAAACGATTGGGAGCACAGACCCATGTCACATAATTGTGTGAGTTGACTGTGGGCAAATTAAGGGGGTGTCTATTGTACAGTATCTATTTCCAGAGATGCTGCGAGACTGTATTTCTGTACATTCCCTTCTAAGCTACCCTGGCACCGCTAGCTCGGAATGTTAAGTGATGTCATGACCTTCCTATCTATCTGTATACATCCTCTCCTTATCACCGTGGACTGGAAGAATGTTAAGTGCACTCTGTACAATCTCAGAGTACCACCCTATCAATCATAGATTACTGTGTTCCTGTGTTCCCTCTATTTAATGATGATTAATGTCTTACACACAACCCCTTGTATGTATACGCAACACTTGTAACGCTTGTAACGCACACCACGTGTAACCAATCAGCACCAAGCACATATGAGGCAATTGCTGTAATATTCAATAAAAGGGACTCTCCGAGACTTGGTCGAGGAGATGCCTCCCACATGACACCAGCTACTTGTCTGTCGCTTATTTCAACCCAACAGTCTATATGGGATTTTACTGGCTCTGCACTCTGGGCGCACTCCCAGCTACCTTGTATGTGAAACCTTTTGAAAAAGCATTTGTTTTTAAAAAGAGGAGGGATGGGGCAGTGGAGATGGGGTGAAGCAGGCAAGACCTGGGTATTTGGCCCCTTGAGCCAGCCCCTAACAATGTTCCTCCTGCTCCCACCGTAGGAACTAACATCGGGGTAGAGGAAGCATCACAGACAAACTGTGCATTGTATCCCTGTTGTATGGTGAAAAGTCATAGCTCAGCAGGACAGCATCTACCTGACATGCAGAAGATGCTATATTCAATCTCCAAGTAGGACTAGCAATGTCCCCTGCCTGAAACCTTGGACAGCTCCTGTCCGGCAGTGCAGACCATGCTGAGCTAGGTGGACCCCTGTTCCTTGTACAAAGAACCCCTTCCTATGTTCTCTTCATCCTTGAAGTGATGAAGTTCCTTCCTTCTCTCCATCCCTATCTATCAGCAATGCTTCAAGGTATTTCTTGTTCTGGAAGGCTTGTTTTGCTGGACACATCCACACCATCCATTTAAAGCAGTTTTGTACCGCATTAACAGCCACAGCTCCCCCCAAAGAATCATGGGAACTGCAGTTTGTTAAGGGTCCTGAGAATCATTGGGAGACCCCTTAAAAATCACTGTTCCCAGCATTTCAGAGAGGGGAGGGTCATGATTGTTATCGTGTATAGGAGTGCTTTACATGGATTGTGCGGGTGAACTCAGTTGTTTTTCCAAACCACTCTGAGTGCTTCCAGACTGTCACTGTTCTTGAGTGGGATTGAGTCAAAAACCAGCAAACTCAAGTCACACAGTTATAGTGGTTTGGGAGGTCCTGCGCCACAAACCAGCTTCCCTCAAAGATTGGACTTTTGGTGTGAAGGAAAGTGATGGGGAAAATGCTCTGGAAAGTGTGGGATGCTTGGACCCAATGCCATCTAACCTCCCAGCAAACACATCAGCATGAATGCTCATTGGGAGCCAAAGCTGTCTGGTTTCCCTGTAATCAGATCATGATAAATACTCAATAAAAAATATTCCTGGAAGCACACCCTGGTCTGATATACATCGTTAAGCAGAGAAGGGTTCCATTTCTTAAACCTTCTTTCTGAGTCTGCACACACACCATAGAGATAAAGCACATTTAAATCACAGAGCTTCCCCCAAAGAATCCTGGGCACTGTATTCTATCCCTCATAGAGATATAATTCTTTTCTACAGCATTAGCATCCCACCCTTCCTTACCCTAACTACTTGGTCCTAGGACACAGGGCACTTTACACCACAAATACACATTTTAACCCCTGGAGTTCTCAGTACTCACCTTGTGTCAAGATGTGTCCCGTCTGCTCTGACACCATCGCTGGCTATGAAAACAAGGAATCCAAAAGCGCAATGGGCGGGGAGTGAGAGAGTTAACGACTCACTAATCGGCTGCCAAGTCAGAGCAACCGGAAATACCAGGCATGGTTCCTGAGACAGCAGCGCAGAACATTACGAAATCACCGAAGGTTTCCCCACCTTGTCAAGCATCTCTTTCTCAACATGAGGACTAGAAACTTTGTGTGTTTGTGTAAAATAAAGGCTAAGGCGAGGCTTGTTGATTCCCTAGAATTAAAGGGATGTCTAACACACAGCTTAATACACACGGGTCTTGATTAGAGTCTTAGATGTGGAAGTATGACAGGCGGCTTTAACACACAAGCCTTAATTAAATTCTAACACTAGCTTGATCCAGAATTTAGTCTTGTACCCATGAACTCATTACACTATCGTTAGTAAATAAAAAGTAAAAATAAAATAAAATAACTCCCAAAGGGCAATTGATTGTGTATGGAGAAAGAAAGAAAAAGGGGGGGGAGGGGGGGAATGAAATGGAATGTCTGCAACCCTCAAAGTGCACATTTTATTGTTTATAGACCTGTCCATCATAGCAGACTCCCAAAATGAAGAACTGATTAAGTTTACTGGGATTTTATATGCAGCACAGAAAAGGCAAAGTTGCGCGCGCGTAAGGAAGAGGACAGAGACTATAAAAGAAAACAAACCTGTCTAATCTCGCCATTGGTTACCTGGCAAGATAAAGGAATTTCAGCACGGATCCTAAAATAAAGGATAAGCTGTTTTACTTTCAAAACAGCAGCAAGCAAGCTTTCTTAGGGCAGGTTCTCTCTCCTTCTGCTCCTTAGGCAAACCGGGCAGGTAGACGAGGGAATGCGCTTATCCAATCAACTTCCGAGAGGTGGAGCTAGGGATCCTGCTTCTATCCAATGGGCGACTGGTTTGCCCAGAGCCTTAACGTGATCAATGCAATGCACAGCCGGGGCAGGTTGTGCATCTGTCACCAGCAACTGATGAGCCTCGACATCAATCCGAAAGGGAAGAGAAGGTGGGGACGATCACTACCGATGGGGAGCAAGTTTCAGCGTCTGGGTCTGGGACGGCTCTGGCCAGGCAAATCTCACGTCTTGTGCCGGAACCTCCTTCACTGGAGGTGTTTGATCAGAGGTTGGATGGCCATCTGTCGGGGATTATTTAGCAGTGATTCCTGCACTGGGCTAGATGTCCCTTGGGAGTCCCTTCCAACTCTTTAATTTTATGATTCTAGGATGAACCAGTAGCTGATGGGAATAGGGATGCAATTTACCCAGAAAGCACCTCAGGAATCAAAATCTAGGACATAAAACAAGAGTTTTTTTTTTTTTTAAAAAACAACTTAGTTACCTGCTAGGGTCTTTCTTTCTTTCTTTCATAGGGCAGGGGCTCTCTCATTCTGCTCCTTAGGCAAACCGGGCAGGCAGAATTAATAATTTTATTATTTATACTCCGCCTATCTGGCTGGGTTTCCCCAGCTACTCTGGGCGGCTCATAGAATATATAAAACATTATTGAATAATCAGTCTTTTGAATTATCAGTCTTTAAATTGTCTGCCTTGGAACTGAGAATCTAGTTTTGGACTGAATTTTGAAATGGTTATTGAAGGGATTGTTGTATTTTATTTCTCTCTCTCTCTCTCTCTCTCTCTCTCACACACACACACACACACACACACACCCCTTCTCTCCCAGGACAAAACTAGGTTTTGGAGATTCATGATCAGATGTCCTGTCCCTTTAAATAACTTTTAACCTACCCGCTGCAATGAGCGCCCCCTGCGCCACCGCGCGTCATTTTAACGCTGAGAGAGCACATCGCTTAATTTCAGTGCTTGAAATTCGGATACACCCTCAATCCCAGTGATTCCGAAACATGCCAGCAGGGGAAGCTACTGCTTTAAGCGTGCTCTGGGCAGCCGCACTTCCCTGGCGGAGAAAGTTTGAGAAAGTTGCTGCCTTCTACAGAGAAAGACCACCGGTCGCCGGCAACCTCTGTACCGTCGGCATTGACTGGCACTGGTTCTCCGGAGTTTCAGATATGCTGAGCCGTCGGGACCGTCTGCGTGGAAAGCAGATGCTCTACTACTGAGCTAGGACCCTTCGTTTCTCGAAGTCTGCATCCCAATATTCATCCCAATATTTGGCAGGCATTTGCAAGGTTTTGAAAAGCTTTCGCGGTGGTTGTGGTGCATATGGTGTCTCTTAATGCAAAAGAAGAAGCAAAAAAAGTGCTTTGGGGGCAGAATAAGAGCAGCAGACCTGATTCACCTCCCCATGAAAAGAGGGCACAAATTTGCATCTGGTAGCTAGACAGCATCTTAAAAAGCAGAGACATCACCTTGCCAACAAAAGTCCGTATAGTTAAAACTATGGTTTTCCTAGTAGTGATGTATGGAAGTGAGAGCTGGACCATAAAGAAGGCTGATCGCCGAAGAATTGATGCTTTTGAATTATGGTGCTGGAGGAGACTCTTGAGAGTCCCATGGACTGCAAGAAGATCAAACCTATCCATTCTTAAGGAAATCAGCCCTGAGTGCTCCCTGGAAGGACAGATCGTGAAGCTGAGGCTCCAATACTTTGGCCACCTCATGAGAAGAGAAGACTCCCTGGAAAAGACCCTGATGTTGGGAAAGATGGAGGGCACAAGGAGAAGAGGACGACAGAGGACAAGATGGTTGGACAGTGTTCTCGAAGCTATGAACATGAGTCTGACCAAACTGCGGGAGGCAGTGGAAGACAGGAGTGCCTGGCATGCTCTGGTCCATGGGGTCACGAAGAGTCGGACACGACTAAACGATTAAACAACAACAACAGCAGCTTATATGTATAGGTACAAATTTGGCATGGTGGTGGTGGAATTCAAAAGGAAATACTGTACATCCTGTCGTCCTGGGAAGATGCCAGGTGTCTTCTGTGCCTGCGTTGGCAATGCATGCATGCGGGGTTGGAAATGCACAAGGCTCATTGGTTTTTTTTTTGCAGAGCGCTTTTGCACAGAGTACTTTGCAATTGTACATCTAACTTTGTGTGATAGTGTGGCCTGTTGTTACTATCCAGGGAGGAGGGGAGAGGGGAAATTAGGCTCTTCAGATGCTGCTGGACTCCAGCTCCCATCAACCAGTATGACCTACGATCAGGGATGATGGAAGTTGGAGTCCAACGCAATCTGGAGTCCCGCTGATACCTTGCCCTGCTTTAACAATTAAGAAGAAGGAAATTCTAGCATTGTGTAGCCCAGGGTTAGCCAATGGAGTGCCCCCACAAAAGGTTCTGGACCTCCAGCAAGGCCAACAGCTGATGGCAAGATTGTGACTACAGGTGTAGCATCCTGTGCAAGAGAGAAGGAAGCTGCAGTGCGTCTCCAAATTCTCTCAAATGCAGAAAGGAACGGAGAGTTCGTTCCTGCTGACCTCTTTCGCGCCCATGTGGCAATCCTAGAGGAGGCTGAGCGAACTGAGAGCCATCTGGAATTACAGGAGCATGCCAGGAAATAGAGATGCACAGGAAAGAGTTTATTAACATTACACTGTACCTGCAGCGATACACTCACATACACGAAAAGGGTAAGGGAAAGAGGCAGAGAACAGAAGCAGCTCCTCAGAGATGGCACTGGAAACAGGAGGAGCTGGTCTTTGGCTTTGTGGAAGGAGGGAGAGTAATGGCATCAGAGAGACACATCCACCAAGTCAGCCAATCTCTTGTGGCCGGATCCAGTTCCATTCCGGCAGGCGCAGTCGGGCGATACAGTCTTCCCTACAGTTCATGCTTGCAGATGTAGGCGTTGAGTTTCCTGCAGGGGGCGTCGTTCCACTGTTTAAAGTCTAGGAGGCAGAAGATAAGGCTCAAGTTAGCCCTTTGGTTTGGCGGTTCTGTAACCTGAACTGAAGAGACCTGCAGGAGGTTGTCGACCTCCAATTAAATCTCAGCTTTCACGTGAGCTTCTAGTTCCCACGATTAATATTTTTAAGGGGAAAAGCAAATAGAACTGATTCTAATGTTCAAACGTGTGAAGGCAAATAAAACGAAGGAGTAACGTTTCAGTTTGTTTTCTGTTCTGTATATTTCTTCCCCGAGAGTTTTTCCACATCTGAGGCTAGATATTTTTGCTCAAGAGCACTCTAGGAGAGGGGTAGCTAACCTTGTGACCTCGGGATTTTTTTGTACAATGACTCTCATCAACCCCGACCCCTAGCCATGTGGACCGGAGCAGATGGGAGTCGTAAGTGCACATCTGAAGGGTGTTGCGTTGGCTACCCTGACTTTGGAAAATAAAAGGAGAGCATGCATTCTCTGTGGTTTGGGTGTTATTTGTAGACTCTGTGTGCAAACGGTGCATTCAAAGCACATCCCCCTGAATAATTTTTGGAACTATAGTTTGTTAAGGTTGCTAGGAACTGTAGCTCTGTGAGGGGCAAACTACAGTAATCAGAATTATGTGAGGGAAAGAATGTGTTTCAAATCTGGCTTAAAGGTATAGTGTGTATACAGCTGCAAGCTATGGTATTCACAGGCAACTGAATTGCATAGATCAGTTGTAGCTCTCCATCTCATGGTATGCAGTGGTACCTCGGGTTAAGTACTTAATTCGTTCCGGAGGTCCGTTCTTAACCTGAAACTGTTCTTAACCTGAAGCACCACTTTAGTTAATGGGGTCTCCTGCTGCTGCCGCCGCGCCGCCAGAGCACAATTTCTGTTCTTCTCCTGAAGCAAAGTTCTTAACCTGAAGCACTATTTCTGGGTTAGCAGAGTCTGTAACCTGAAGCTTATGTAACCTGAAGTGTATGGAACCTGAAGCGTATGTAACCCAAGGTACCACTGTATTGTGGTACCTTGCCATTGTGTCCCTAAATCGGGAGTGGTGGACCTTTTCCAGCCTGAGGGTTGCATATCTATCTGGACAATTTCCTGAGGGCCACATGTCCAGTGTGGTGTAGAGAGCCAGTGTGGTGTAGTGGTTAAGAGCGGTAGACTCATAATCTGGGGAACCGGGTTCGTGTCTCCGCTCCTCCACATGCAGCTGCTGGGTGACCTTGGGCTAGTCACACTTCTTTGAAGTCTCTCAGCCCCAATCACCTCACAGAGTGTTTGTTGTGGGGGAGGAAGGGAAAGGAGAATGTTAGCTGCTTTGAGACTCCTTAAAGGGAGTGAAAGGCGGGATATCAAATCCAAACTCTTCTTCTTCTTCTTCTTATGGGCAGGGCCAGAGGCAAAAGTGGGTGGAGCAGTGAATGTTAATTTTACCCTTGTCCAATAAGCTGGTTTCTACACACACACACACACCCACACCCACCCACCCACACACCTCCCTCTGCATGCTCTATCCAGACAAGCCAGAGTTCAAGGACACAGTCCAGCCAGGCACAAACATAAAACAAGGGCACTGAGCAGAGTCAGGGAGGGTAGTCATGGCCAGGGGAGAGAGGATATGGCTGGGAAGTGTTCCAAGGGCCAGACAAAGTGGCATATTTGGCCCCCCAAGCCTGAGTTTTCCTATCCTTGTCCTAAAATGCCCTTGTCATTTCTCAGACACTGAGAATGACTTGCTTACCTGTAGTTCGTCTCAGCTCCACACAGTACTCGGCTTTGCGGTAGTTATCTGGCTGGTGGTTCATCCAGGCCTTGTAGTTGTAGGTGGATTCATCAGCCCACCTCCATTTCCTGGTCTGAAGAAAAGAGACAGAGCAGATCATGTGATGGAAGGGGCCAGATAGAGAAATTGGATGAAGCCAACTTGCTGGAGAGTTTGCCCCATGGGGATCTGTTAGCAGCAGAGGAGGACTCTCGTGGAAAACAATGGAGAAGCAGCAACATGGGGGAATAAATTTGGGAGATTGTTGAGGTAAGAGTGGGACGGGATTGGCATGGAGCCACCGCTCTGTCAAACATGAATGTAGCGCCATTCTACTTGATCTGCATGAAAGAGACGGAACAGATCATGTGGTTAAGGAAGTGGGAGGAGCCCAGCGCAAAAGCTGAGCTGGAGAGGTCTGGCCAGCGGGCAGCTAACGCAAGCTATGATGGAGAAGAGAAGGACTCCCATGGTAAATAACAAAATGGTGTATTTGAATGCCTGCTGGATCAGACCAATGGCCTATCATAGCCCAGCATCCTGTTCTTACAGCGGCCAACCAGATGCCTGAGGGAAACCTGCAAGCAATTAATCCAGAATGAGGCAGCTAGACTGGTGACTGGGAGCAGCTGCAGAGACCATATAACACTGGTCCTGAAAGATCTTTATTGGCTCCCAGTATGTTTCCGAGCACAATTCAAAGTGTTGTTGCTGACCTTTAAAGCGCTAAACGGCCTCGGTCCTGTATACCTGAAGGAGCGTCTCCAGCCCCATCATCCAGCCCAGACACTGTGGTCCAGTGCCGAGGGCCTTCTGGCTGTTCCCTTGCTGTGAGAAGTGAGTTTACAGGGAACAAGGCAGAGGGCCTTCTCGGTAGTGGCGCCTGCCCTGTGGAACGCCCTCCCAGCAGATGTCAAGGCAATAAACAACTATTTTACTTTTAAAAGACAACTGAAGGCGGCCCTGTTTAGGGAAGTTTTTAATGTCTGATGCTGTATTGTTTTTAATATTCAGTTGGAAGCCGCTCAGAGTGGCTTGGGAAACCCAGCAAGATGGGCGGGGTATAAATAATAAACTATTATTATTATTATTATTATTATTATTATTATTATTATTATTATTAGGACCTGAGGGCAATAGCACACACCTTCCTGAAGTTTCCAGCAACTGGCATTGAGAAGAATTACTACCCCAGACTGGAGGCAGAGGATGGCCATCAAAAGCTTGATCCTCCAGGAATTTGTCCAATTTGGGATTCTTCTTGGGAGGATATTGGGATAAAAATGGAGTGGCAATGCTAAGGAATCCCCACTCAGGGCTGACATGGGTCAGGAATGGAGCACATGAGAGAAGCTCACCTGACGGACATCATGGAGCCCAATCCAGACGTCGCTTATTTCTTGCTGGTAAGTGGAGATGTGCTCGGCCACCAAGAGAGTCTCTGCTTTGGTGAGGACAGAGGCGAGGTGGGCTCCACGGCCATAGCTCTGACACTCAATCTGAGGACAGAGAAGAAAAGAGAGGTGTAATATCCTATCTTGTCCTACCCTATCAGCAGGGCTGGTGCAGAACTGAATCTACCCACACTGGAATTTAAATTTTGTGGATGATGATTATTATTATTTTAAAGTCACTTAACAACCCCCCCCCCCATTTGAGGGATATGTCTAAGAAGCACAAGTCTTGATGGTGAGTTTTAAGGTAACATTGTTACTTATCAGCTTGTCATATTCAATATTTTTATACTAGCAGGTAGAGATGGGAGAGAAATTCAGGTCAGTACAGTGGTACCTCGGGTTAAGAACTTAATTCATTCTGGAGGTCCATTCTTAACCTGAAACTGTTCTTAACCTGAGGTACCACTTTGGTTAATGGGGTCTCCTGCTGCCGCTGCACGATTTCTGTTCTCATCCTGAAGCAAAGTTCTTAACCCGAGGTACTGTTTCTGGGTTAGCGAAGTCTGTAACCTGAAGCATCTGTAACCCGAGGTACCACTGTACTCATTTTGAGGTGAGAGAAGGAGAAAAGAAAACTCCCCCTCTGATCATATCCAACCAGCTGGATTGGTGCAGGAGCAAAACTTTCCAAATCATGAGTTCTGCTTTGTGCAGTTTCAATTATTCTCAAAGTTTTGCTTTCAAAATTGTAGGGATGTATCTGGTTGGGTGTCAAATGCTCCTTACCTCGGCCTCCTGCCACGTCAGTTTGGCATCAAAATATGCATAGCAGTTGCCCTGGTTTTGCAGCCACTCCCTGGCGCAGGTGTCAGCCTCAGCTGTGTGGAGAGAAAAACAGAAATGGTGTTGGTGCTGGGCAGATAGATTGCTTAGAAGTTAGCAGGGTGGATAAAAATTAATGGTGTTTTTTTTTTTTTAATGGATTTTTAAAATTTAAATAAGTTTTTTAAAAATTTAAATTGGATTTTTAAAACAAAATGCTTTTGGAGGAAAAAATCTTTCTAAAGATAGTTTTCTATTTAAATTACATTATACTCCAAAGGCTATTCATCAGGAAATAAGGATTTGTTTTAAGTTTTTCATGTGCGCTAAAACTTAGTCTAAGTTTTTAAAAAATTGAAGGTATATAAGTGAATAAGCAATAAGTAGTAAGCAGTGACCCCTTCATGGATCACTGCCTTGCCGTGGCGAAGGGGCTTGAAGAACTCAGAGAAGCTATGAACTATGCCGAGCAGGGCACCCAAGATGAACAGGTCATAGTGGAGAGTTTGGACCAAACGTGATCCACCTGGAGCAGGAACCGGCAAGCCACTCCAGTATCCCTGCCAAGAAAACTCCATGGACAAAGACAACAGGCATATAAAAGATATGACGCTGGAAGATGAGCCCCTCAGGTCGGAAGGCGTCCAACATGCTACTGGGGAAGAGCGGAGGACAAGTACAAGTAGATCCAGAGCTGATGAAGCGGCTGGGCCAAAGCCGAAAGGACGCTCAGTTGCGGATATGCATGGAAGCGAAAGGAAAGTCCAATGCTGTAAAGAAAAATATTGCATAGGAACCTGGAATGTAAGAACCATGAACCTGGGTAAATTGGATGTGGTCAAAAATGAGATGGCAAGAATAAACATTGACATCCTGGGCATCAGTGAACTAAAATGGACGGGAATGGGCGAATTCAGTTCGGATGACTATCATATCTACTACTGTGGGCAAGAAACCCGTAAAAGAAATGGAGTGGCCCTCATAGTCAACAAAAGAGTGGCGAAAGCTGTACTGGGATGCAATCTCAAAAATGATAGAATGATCTCGATATGAATCCAAGGCAGACCTTTTAACATCACAGTAATCCAAGTTTATGCACCAACCACTGGTGCTGAAGAAACTGAAATTGACCAATTCTATGAAGACTTACAACACCTTATAGAAGTGACACCAAAGAAGGATGTTCTTCTCATTATAGGGGATTGGAATGCTAAAGTAGGGAATCAAGAGATAAAAGGAACAACTGGCAAATTTGGTCTTGGAATTCAAAACGAAGCAGGGCAAAGGCTAATAGAGTTCTGTCAAGAGAACAAGCTGGTCATCACAAACACTCTTTTCCAACAACACAAGAGACGACTCTACACATGGACATCACCAGATGGGCAGTATCGAAATCAGATTGATTATATTCTCTGCAGCCAAAGATGGAGAAGCTCTATACAGTCAGCAAAAACAAGACCTGGAGCTGACTGTGGCTCAGATCATCAGCTTCTTATAGCAAAATTCAAGCTTAAACTGAAGAAAGTAGGAAAAACCACTGGGCCGGTAAGATACAATCTAAACCAAATCCCTTATGAATACACAGTGGAAGTGAGGAACAGGTTTAAGGATTTAGAATTGCTGGACAGAGTGCCTGAAGAACTATGGATGGAGGCTCGAAACATCATACAGGAGGCAGCAACGAAAACCATCCCAATGAAAAGGAAATGCAAGAAAGCAAAGTGGCTGTCCAATGAGGCCTTACAAATAGCGGAGGAGAGAAGGCAAGCAAAATGCGAGAGAGATAGAGAAAGATACAGGAAATTGAATGCAGAATTCCAAAAAATAGCAAGGAGAGACAAGAAGGCCTTCTTAAATGAGCAATGCAAAGAAATAGAGGAAAACAACAGAATGGGAAGAACCAGAGATCTGTTCAAGAAAATTGGAGATATGAAAGGAACATTTCGTTCAAAGATTACTATAATAAAGGACAAAAGTGGTAAGGACCTAACAGAAGCAGAAGACATCAAAAAGAGGTGGCAAGAATACACAGAGGAACTATACCAGAAAGATATGGATGTCTCGTACACCCCAGGTAGTGTGGTTGCTGACCTTGAGCCAGACATCCTGGAGAGTGAAGTCAAATGGGCCTTAGAAAGCATTGCAAATAACAAGGCCAGTGGAAGTGATGGTATTCCAGCTGAACTATTTAAAATTTTAAAAGATGATGCTGTTAAGGTGCTACACTCAATATGCCAGCAAGTTTGGAAAACTCTGCAGTGGCCAGAAGATTGAAGAAGGTCAGTCTACATCCCAATCCCAAAGAAGGGCAGTGCTAAAGAATGCTCCAACTACCGCACAATTGCACTCATTTCACACGCTAGCAAGGTTATGCTTAAAATTATTCAAGGAAGGCTCAAGCAGTATGTGGACCGAGAACTCCCAGAAGTGCAAGCTGGATTTAGAAGAGGCAGGGGAACCAGAGACCAAATTGCAAACATGCGCTGGATTATGGAGAAAGCTAGAGAGTTCCAGAAAGACATCTACTTCTGCTTCATTGACTATGCAAAAGCCTTTGACTGTGTCGATCACAGCAAACTATGGCAAGTTCTTAAAGAAATGGGAGTGCCTGATCACCTCATCTGCCTCCTGAGAAATCTCTATGTGGGACAAGAGGCTACAGTTAGAACTGGATATGGAACAACTGTTTGGTTCAAAATTGGGAAAGGAGTACGACAAGGCTGTATTTTGTCTCCCTGCTTATTTAACTTATATGCAGAATTCATCATGCGAAAGGCTGGGCTGGATGAATCCCTAGCCGGAATTAAGATTGCTGGAAGAAATATCAACAACCTTAGATATGCAGATGACACAACCTTGATGGCAGAAAGTGAGGAGGAATTAAAAAACCTTTTATTGAGGGTGAAAGAGGAGAGCACAAAATATGGTCTGAAGCTCAACATCAAAAAAACGAAGATCATGGCCACTGGTCCCATCACCTCCTGGCAAATAGAAGGGGAGGAAATGGAGGCAGTGAGAGATTTTACTTTCTTGGGCTCCATGATCACTGCAGATGGTGACAGCAGCCACGAAATTAAGAGACGCCTGCTTCTTGGGAGGAAAGCAATGGCAAACCTAGGCAGCATTTTAAAAAGTAGGGACATCACCTTGCCAACAAAGGTCCGTATAGTAAAAGCTATGGTTTTCCCAGTAGTGATGTATGGAAGTGAGAGCTGGACCATAAAGAAGGCTGATCGCCGAAGAATTGACGCTTTTGAATTATGGTGCTGGAGGAGACTCTTGAGAGTCCCATGGACTGCAAGAAGATCAAACGCATCCATTCTTAAGGAAATCAGCCCTGAGTGCTCACTGGAAGGACAGATCGTGAAGCTGAGGCTCCAATACTTTGGCCACCTCATGAGAAGAGAAGACTCACTGGAAAAGACCCTGATGCTGGGAAAGATGGAGGGCACAAGAAGAAGAGGACGACAGAGGACGAGATGGTTAGACAGTGTTCTCGAAGCTACAAACATGAATCTGACCAAACTGCGGGTGGCAGTGGAAGACAGAAGTGCCTGGCGTGCTCTGGTCCATGGGGTCACGAAGAGTCGGACACGACTGAACGACTAAACAACAACAACAGTAAGCAGTGAAAGATGGAAAGAATTTGCTGATTTGATTAATAACTGGAATACAAAAAGGGAGGTGGGAGGAGGCCGAGGAAATAAGTTATTGAAAGTTGAAATTTGAAAAATGAAAATTTTTCTTTTTTTCTTTGAATGTATGTGCTTTTTGTGTTTTTTTTGGTTATTTTTTGTGTAGGTGGGGTGGAGGGAGGGTGTTTTTTCTTTATGTATTTTTGGGTATTTGTTTTTTCTTCTTCCTCTTTTTTCTACTTTGTGGTATTTTGTCCTTGTTGCCTTTGTAATTTTGTTTTTGGTATTTGTGGAAAATCTAATAAATATCATTTTTTTTAAAAAATAAGTTTTTTTAAAAATTGTTTAACCATCTCAGTTAACAAACATGGATGCATATGCCATAATGCTATTGTTTTAGTTAAATAAATTGTTATTAAGGAAATGAGTATTTTTCTCCTTCCAATAAAGTACAGCAGAAAGGTTGTCCAAATATAAACTACTCTGAAAATTTATTATTCCAAAAATGAAACCTTCATCTGGTTGTCAATATTAAGATTGAGAACCAAAGAATCAGTCTTTCTGTAAAAAGAGAGAGATTTAAATCAAGTCTTACTGACTAGTGATTTAAATCGTGATTTAAATTGAAGTTAGGGGAAAATGTTCACTGTAAGGAAGAAAACCCTACCTCATCCCTAGATGACAGATGGCATAGACTTGCCCCACAGAACTGTTTATGGAAGGGTATTCCAGGGGTAGGAGAATATCAGGCCTGGGGCCAAATATGGCCCTCCGAGCTTCTCTATCTGGTCCTTGGAACTCTCCCTAGGCCACACCCCCTCTCACAGGCCACACCCCTTATTGGCCCTGTTTTACACCCTAAACGTTTTTGCTTGACAGTCCCTGAACTTTGATATTGCATCTCACTTGCCTTTCGTTGATATACCACAGTCCTCTCAGGAGCTTGACGTGGCACATATGCCTCTCCCAACTACACAAGGATCATGCAAGGCAGGTTAGGTTGAGAGATAGTGTCCAGCCCAAGGCTGAGCTTAATGGCTGCGTGTGGATTTGAACTTGGGTTTCCCCAGCCCTAGTCCAACACTTTCCAGCCTACCCCAACCCGATGCCCTCCACATCATTGGACTCCCGACTCCCATCAGCCCCACCAAGCGTGGTCAACACTCAGGACCGAGGAGGAATGGAATTGCCCCAAAAAGATGTTAAATTATTTTTGTATGCCACTACAGCGGCAAGACTGCTGTTAGCTAAAAATTGGAAATCTCAAGAAATCCTAATAGTGGAAGAATGGCAGATGAAGATGTTGGACTTTTTGGAGCTAGCTGACCTGACTGGAATAGTCCACGACCAGAAAGAAGAGGAATATCAAGAAGATTGGAAGAAATTTAAGTATTATTTGAATAAATATTGTAATTAGAAGTCACTTGAAAGCACCAAATAGTCCTACGATTACAATAGGATTTAATTGTAAGTAAGCTGGATGGGACGCGGGTGGCACTGTGGGTAAAAGCCTCAGTGCCTAGGGCTTGCCGATCGAAAGGTCGGCGGTTCAAATCCCCGCGGCGGGGTGCGCTCCAGTTGTTCGGTCCCAGCGCCTGCCAACCTAGCAGTTCGAAAGCACTCCAGGGTGCAAGTAGATAAATAGGGATCGCTTACTAGCGGGAAGGTAAACGGCGTTTCCGTGTGCAGCTCTGGCTCGCCAGAGCAGCAATGTCACACTGGCCACGTGACCCGGAAGTGTCTCCGGACAGCGCTGGCCCCCGGCCTCTTGAGTGAGATGGGCGCACAACCCTAGAGTCTGTCAAGACTGGCCCGTACGGGCAGGGGTACCTTTACCTTTAAGCTGAATTTAGAACAGTAAGAAAAGAGAACAAGATAGTTAATTGCTGGAAATAATTTTAGTTTAAGAATGATATTGGAGAGCTGTTACACGAAGATAAAATGAAATTCAGAAGGGAGGGATCTGAGGAAGTCAATTAACAATGTAAGAGAAATTGGGTTTTCAAGGGATATGTGTTTAAGATTTCTTTTTTCTTTTTCTTTTTTAGTAATGTGTTTTTCTTGTGTGTTTTCTTCTCTCTTTTTTCTATGTTGTATTTGTTATAATTGTGGAAAATTTAATATTTTTTTAAATCAAAAAAACAACCCCCCCCACAACACTCAGGACCGAAGAACATTGTAGTCCAACAACACCCACTAAACCACAGAGGCCCACTAATGTTAAGGACTGCATGAGCCTGATGGAGATTTTGGGTTAGCCGTATCTCCAATATCTTTTGGAAAGACTGGAAAGATCTGGTGACAGGTATTCAGTCAAGTCCGCTTGTTAACTGGTCATGCAATGTCAGTATTTCTTAAGGGGAACTCACCTCCCAGGAAAGGATTTGCGACCAGGGTGCCCAGGAGGCAAAGGCTGAAGTAGGTGAAGAGTCCCATCTTCTGGTTGACCTTTGAGAGTGGAGAGTACAGTAAGCTTGAAACCATCTATATGCAACCACCACTGAGCTACAGCCCTTGCTCTACAACTTCCTGCAAGAACCTCCTTCATGAACCCATCATCTCATCTCAAAGTCTTTGAAAGTTCCCCACACTCTAGGTCTGCGGTGGGAATCCTGTGGCCCGGGTTTGATCACATTTGACCCACAAAGCTGAGCAGGAAGAGGAGGGAGAGCTGGGGTGGCAGAGAAAGAGATGGGGAACGCTGCAACCCCCACCCACTTTTGACTCCAGCTTTTGACTGCCACCAGATGTTTCCCCTGAATGACTTTCTCTATGCATCAACAACCCTTCAAAGGTAGTAGTAGTAGTAGTAGTAGTAGTAGTAGTAATTTATTTATACCCAGCCCTCCCCAGCTCAGGATGGCTAACACCAGGTATAAAACAATTGATTGAAATCAAATAGGAGTTCCATCACAGAAGGAGAAAGGGAAAAGGAAAGAGGGAGAGGGGATCAAGTTGATTCCAAGCCAAAGGTCAGGCGGAACAACTCTGTCTTACAGGCCCTGCGGAAAGAAAGCAGATCCTGCAGGGCCCTGGTCTCATGAGACAGAGCGTTCCACCAGGCTGGAGCCAGTGTTGAGAAGGCCCTGGCTCTGGTTGAGGTTATTCTGACTTCCTTAGGGCCCGGGGCCTCTAGGGTGTTACTATTTATGGACCTTAAGGTCCTCTGTGGGGCATACCGGGAGAGACGGTCCCGTAGGTATGAGGGTCCTAGGCTGTAAGCACATCCGCACCCTTGATCTGCTGCCTGCAGGGACCCTTTCATCAAGACTTGGGGTTCATCTCCCCAGTCACTCACCTTGTGTTGCTGTTTCCCTGCGTAGACAGATGTGGTCAAAGCTGAGCCGGGTTTCTCTCTGATGGTCTCACCTTTCCTGGACAGCTGTTATATAGGCCATTGGCAGAGATGGTGTAATACCAAGGTGAGATAATTGCTTTGAGGAAGTCCTGGCCCAGAGTATCCAGTTTTGCATAACCGAAGATTGAACTTGTGGAAAGCGGCTTTTATCGCTGTTCATCAGCACTGCAGAAAGGACATTGTGCATTTAATTTTTTTTTTTTTAGATGGGGCAATGTGTATTGAAAAATGTCTGGCCTTTTCAATCTGTACCCAAATTGGATGGGGAAAGAACATTCAATATCAACTATGAAAACCTTTTCTTAAGCTTTACATCCCAGGTAGCTGACTGGTTGTCTTCCATGAAAGTGATAATAATAAAATAAAATCCCTGCATGTTGCATGTAGAAGGTTTTCACATCAAGGGAAAATAAATTAGTCTGTTCTGTAGCCTGACATGTTA
Organism: Podarcis tiliguerta; assembly: GCF_965153285.1. Lineage (NCBI taxonomy): Eukaryota > Metazoa > Chordata > Lepidosauria > Squamata > Lacertidae > Podarcis > Podarcis tiliguerta. Next base: position 40,136,648 of record NC_139546.1, on the reverse strand, counting down.
TTTTTCAATCTGAAGTGTTCTCTCTCTCTCCCTTCACCCCAGTTTGATATTCAATTCATTTATCGCTCACATTTTCTCAAGGGAACTCAAGGTAGCATACAGCAATTTTTGCAGGTATTTATTCCATCTCTGCAGGGACCACACCCAGACTACTTCAACAAGCAAGGTGGCTGCGTTATGGACCTACAGACTATGCACTGAACGGCATTCCATTGCAAATTTATTTATTTACATTGCTCCTCTGACTTTATTCTGCCATGGAACCCAATGTGCATTGCATGTGATTTTTAGGTGGTCACCCATCCGCTCACTGTCCGAACTGAGACCTGCTTAGCTTCAGCAAAGTGGTAACCTCATGTGCCTTTGGGAAGGGAAGGTAGCATCTTCTATGCCATGCACTTGCATGTTAGCGAAAGTTTTTAAAGGGTATATGTTGCCCCCAATTCGCAACAAAAGACTGGGGCGGGGGTAAGCAGAAGGGGGCTGGTCTCCTTACCTTTTCTGACAGCTCCTCATTATTATTTGTATTTCTTTCTTTTTTAATATCATTTTTATTGGTTTTACCAATACAGAGTACAAATAAACACAAACAAGTAAAAATATATCTGTATAAGGAGATTCTCCGAATCTTGAGACTTCCCCCCATCCCCTCCATGGAATTTTATTTTAAACATCTACAACTGCATATTCATCCCTACTCCAATTTTTATATCAAACCTTATTGTCCATAGTGTTTTTTCCTCTACAAGTGAATCAAAATCCTGCTCTTGTTTCCATCTGCTTACAGTGATCTCCTAAGTAACTTACAATTTTTCCCCATTCTTTTATAGTTTTTATCCTCTTGGTTTCTGAGTTTTCTGATCAGCTTTGCCTTCTTGGTATAGTCCACCAGTTTGGTTTGCCATTCCTCTCTGGTAGGGACTTTGTCTTCTTTCCAGCTCTGGGCTAATAGCATCTGGGTGGCTGTTGTTCCATACATAAAGAGTATCTTCTGCTCCTTTGGTATGTCGGTACCTGTAATTCCTAATAAAAATGCTTTTGGTTTCTTAACAAAGATTATTTTAAGCATCTTTTCATTTCATTATATACCATCTCCCAGAAAGCTTTTATTACCTTACAAGTCCACCACATATGATAAAAGGTACCTTCTTTTTCTTTACATTTCCAGCAGATATTTGAATTTGTCTTATACATTTTTTGCTAGCTTTGTAGGAGTCAAATACCACCGGTACATCATTTTTATATAATTTTCTTTCAATGTACAACATGCCGTAAATTTCAAATCTGATTTCCAAAACCTTTCCCAATCTGCCATCTGGATATTATGTCCCAAGTCCTTTGACCAGTGTATCATTACCGACTTGACCTTTTCATCTTTTGTGTGCCACTCTAAAAGCAAGCTTTACATTTTAGATAGTACTTTAACCTTAAAGGTAAAGGTAAAGGGACCCCTGACAATTAGGTCCAGTCGTGACCGACTCTGGGGTTGTGGCGCTCATCTCACTCTATAGGCTGAGGAAGCCGGCGTACACCTTCCGTGTCATGTGGCCAGCATGACTAAGCCAGAACCAGAACCAGAGCAGCACATGGAAACACCGTTTACCTTCCCGCCGGAGCAGTACCTATTTATCTACTTGCACTTTGACTTGCTTTCAAACTGCTAGGTTGGCAGGAGCAGGGACTGAGCAACGGGAGCTCACCCCGTCGCGGGGATTCAAACTGATGACCTTCTGATCAGCAAGTCCTAGGCTCTGTGGTTTAACCCACAGTGCCATCCGCGTCCCTTAAACCTTAATTTCTAACAAATCTTTTTGAAAAATTGAAATACCAGTAAAAATTTTGATATTTCACAACCAAAACCTTTCATTTTATCTATCCCAATTAAACAATATGTTTAAGATTAAAGGGTTTTAGTTGTGAAATATCAAGATTTTTATTTGTATTTCCTTTTTTCCAAGGCTACAGCAGAGCATGGTTTGGATAAAACTTAGACGGTCAGAAGGTGGAGCTAGGAGATTTTCTTAAGGGGTTCTTTACCTTTCCCCTTTGCTGCCAGAAAAAAACAGCAAGTAGGGACAAAATATGGGCAGCGATTTAGCAAGGAGCCAGAAAACAGGGGCTGTCCTGAAAAAAAAAGGGGGGACAGGAGGACATGGTGATATTTCCGCTTTCTAAGATGGCATCTGAAAGCTGTGTTTACCTGAACAGGATGTGAAGAGCATTAGGTCATTGTAACTACGCACTTAATGTTTTAAATGTCACACACCAGACACTTGTAGTGATGATTCCTCGATGCTGCTCTTCTTAGGAAGAGCTAAAGGACATGCACACGTGTCTCCGGGATCATCTGCTGCTCCAGGCAGCGTATTGGGTCAGATCTGCTTAATGTCAACAGAAGAATGGTGCCACCTGGCTGCAGAACCATTAATTATATTATTGGAGTGTACACAACCGTCCCGTAAGGGAGGCAAGATAGATAGATGATTTATTACAGTCAAAGACCAGCTCACCTTACATAACACAATAAAAACAGCGTTCATAAAGATAAAATATACAACTGGAGCAGATTGCAGCAATAGCTCATGAGTTAAAATTGAGATATATACATACACCCGTACAACGGAGATTTGGGCTACCATAAAAAATCGACCCTGAGGCACCCCAAAGGGCGACTTCAGCATTTCTCTAGTACAGTCGTACCTCGGGTTACATATGCTTCAGGTTACATACGCTTCAGGTTACAGACTCCGCTAACCCAGAAATAGTGCTTGAGGTTAAGAACTTTGCTTCAGGATGAGAACAGAAATTGCGAGGTGGTGGCGCGGCGGCAGCGGGAGGCCCCATTAGCTAAAGTGGTGCTTCAGGTTAAGAACAGTTTCAGGTTAAGTACGGACCTCCGGAATGAATTAAGTACTTAACCCGAGGTACCACTGTAAGCTATTTTATTCTAGAGGATGATCTGTGCCTACAAATCTGGGCGCAGAATCTGGCTACCAGCCAGGTCGTCTTGTGATCTTTGCCTAAGAGGAGAGAATTAAGTTTAGACTTGTCTGAAAGATCGGCGAGCCTTTCAGCAAAGGATCAATGGTGTCTCTATGGATCTCAACATAAAAAGAACCTCTAAAAAATATATGTTCGGGGCTTCCTAATGGGCAGGTGTAAAGTCTCTGTACATAAGAGACTCTTCTATAGGAGCCTTCCAGAACCGGTGAGGGCAAGGCTGAGCTTCTAGCAAGAGTGAAGCCCTTCTTGTGTTTCTGGATGTGAGGAAATAGAGATATGTTGCTAGAGTGGCTACGTATCTCCCATTTTCTATTATTTTATAATCAGGGACCGTTGTACAGTCCTGTGGGAGGCAAGATCCTGATCCCTTTGCGTGGCCTTTCTGGAGCAAACTTGCCTCGGGAGCTGGTATAACATGGTAGCAAAAAGTGAGCCACATTTCTTTCCAGGTAACCTTCTAAGGGCCACATGGCAGTGGTGGGCATAGGCAATAAGGACTGCAAACAAGTGTTTTGATGGTTGATTAAGAATATGGTTCCTCTTCCTCTTCAGAAGGAAATAGATTCAAAATTCTCTCCCCCCTTCAATATGCTTTTCCCCATCAAAATGAAGGAGAGGTTGATGCCCTTTCTGCAATGCTCAAGGCTAGTGAAACAAATGACATTCCACTGATTTGGCCTTAAATTATGCAAAACTGAAGGCATCAGACCAGGATTTCCTCGCAGCATCTTGCTCATCTTGGTATTGCACCACCTGTGTCTGGGGTCTATATAACAGCTGCCCAGACTAGGTGAGACCATCAGAGAGGCACCTGGTTCAGCTGACAACCACACTTGTCTACCTAGGAGAACAGCATCACAAGGTAAGTTCTGGGGAGGTGATCCATAAGTCTTTGCGAGTGAGTTCCTGCAGAGTGTAGAGCGAAATGTTTTCAAAATCTCTGAGATATGATGGTGGACTCTTTGGTGAGGACTGCTGTCTCAGAAGGTGGTGGGCTCTCCTTGGCTATAGGTTTTTGACCAAAGACTGGATAACCACCCACCAGGGATGATGTTGTAGTGGATCTTACGCCTCTGCAAGGTGTTCAATTAGATGACCTTGGAGGTCCCTTCCAGCTCTATGACTTATGGGAAACGTGGCAGGAAGTCTCAAATGATTTTTTTATGTCCCAGCCAGTAAGTAAAGCATTGATGAACTTAGAAATTAGTATAGTATAGTATAGTATAGTATAGTATAGTATAGTATAGTATAGTATAGTATTCACTAAAAGCACCTTTTGAACATACTCTTCTTCCTCCCATCTCTACTTCCTCCCATCTCAAAGGTCAACCAGAAGATAAGACTCTTCATGTATTTCAGCCTATGCCTTCTGGGCATCCTGGTCTCCAACCCTTTCCTGGGAGGTGAGTTTCCTTTGCAAATACTGATATTATATGACCAGTTAAGAAGTGGACTTGGGTGAAAAGCAACTTTAGTTGGCCAATTCAGTCTTTCAGAAAGATATCAGAAACCTTAGTCACAATTGTGCAGAATTTCAGACAAATGTAGGTGTTTCATTTTCAAGTAACGGCAATCCACTAAAATCTACTAAACCTCTGGCTCTTTAGAATGGGGTGGCTTGAACTGGGCTCATGTTAACAAGGATAAAAAAATAATCTGGGCTTGCTCCATGGATCACATTGAGTAACATCCCTAGAGACAAAGCGGTGAATCAATTTAGCACTTTTAGGGCCTTTAAATAAGAGACTCTGGGTGGGCAGAAGGTTGCCCATAATCTAGGAGGAGGTTTCTGGGTGGTTTGCAGACAAATCCGTCAATTTTGGCTCTGCAAGTTTCTCATTTTTCCAATCTTAAATTTGCAACCTTTTTTTAAAACAGGAAACAACCGTCATGAAAAAAGTATCAATATTTTAGTGTCCATTTCTCCCAATGAACAAATTCTTAAATGCACTTTTGACTACCACACACACTTCTGCAAGGCATTTCTCCTAATGTAATGCATTTTGTATGTTATTTTCACCCATCTATGCAATTCTAACACATACTTTACCCCAGTATATGCATTTTTGATACATGTTACTCAAGTGCAGAACTGCACTGAAAAATTCAGAAGAATGCAAATTTCAAAGGATGACTGAATTTTGGTTTGCACGTTGGTTGAGAAAATGTGAATCGGGTGGATTCGCTTTTAAATGCAAACCTGGTTGAATTTCTCCCTAGTCTCTATTTGCAGTAGATGAGCAAAGTTTTCAGGCTCCAATTCTTTAACATTCCCAGTCACTTAAAGCTTCCCTCCACAGCCCGGAATTAGGTGGTTGAAAAAGAACATTTTTTGGGAAAGCCAGAAGCGAAAGAGCTTGTGAGCTAGGGACTGATCTCAAACAGGTGCACTGAGCATATGTTCAGACCTGTCCATGCCACCTGTGGCGTAGCTCAAGCTGGCTTTTCTTTCTCTAATACTGTGGTGGCTGCTGCTTATTGGGATTGACAGAAGGGAGGTGGAGTCAGAGGTAATGGTACATCCAGAGCCAATGAGAGGCAGAGACAAGGGGTGCTAGTTTTGCCTCCATCCTCCTTCCTGCTGAGTTCTACAAGGGGCAACTCTGAGACCAGGGAAGAGGAAGTTGACTGCCAGCACCACCTACTGGACTGGGGGAGAGAGGGCAGGCAGGTGGGGGCTGGCAAAGGGCAGACTGAGGTTGGGAGGGCAGTGCCCTAATGGACCAGCATCTACTGCTTTAAGGCAAAAATGCTTTGGAATATCTGCTGGAATATGCTTCTTTCCTTTCTACCCCCTTGTCTCCATGCAGCTGAGGCCGACACCTGCGCCAGGGAGTGGCTGCAAAACCAGGGCAACTGCTATGCATATTTCGACAATAAGTTGAGCTGGCAAGAGGCTGAGGTAAGAAGTGTTTCTCAGCCACCCAGATGTGATATACATAAGCTGTATAAGTCAGCTTCCCAGTTCCCATTTCAGGAGTTTGGCTGGAACAAGGGATGAGGAAGAAATTTAGGCCCTGTCTACTCTATACTTTGAAATAGTCATGGGTTCACCAAATAATCATGGCAAGCGTAGTTTGCGTTGTTAGGATACTCTATTCCCACCACAGATATGTAATTTTCAGAATGGTTTATCAGTCAATCCATATCTGGTGATTCTTTTTTTGTGTGGAAATAATTTTTATTTGATTTTACTAGTATAAGACTATAACAATACAACCACCCACACCCGTATTGATAGATTCCTTCGAATCTCTGGGCTTCCCACCTTCCCCTTGTCAACCCTTTCAACTGCATGTTATTCAGTGGTCAGTATTTTATATAACTCCACTGTCTCCATAGTATTTGCTACATTACAAGTGTTAATGCAATCCTGCTAATGTTTTCATCTGCTTACAGTGGTCTCCCGGATAAATTATAATTCCCCCCACCCCACTCTGTTAAAGTTTTGGTCTTCTTGGTTCCTGAGCTTTCAGGTCAATTTTGCCAAGAAGACCACCTTTGGCAATTCTTGTTCTGTGAGGGAAATAGAGGTCTCCCAACAACTCTCAGCACCTTTACCTGCCAGGAAGCTAGTTGCGTGGCTCTCCCCCATCCGGTGAGCCACATCTGACCGATCCTGTTGATGGGATATGATCATTGGGGAAGAAACCACCACTCTTTCCTTCTCCATGTTTAGATTGAGTGCCAGAGCTATGGCCGTGGGGCCCACCTCGCCTCTGTCCTCACCAAAGCAGAGACTCTCTTGGTGGCCGAACACATCTCCACTTACCAGCAAGAAATAAGCGACGTCTGGATTGGGCTCCACGATGTCCGTCAGGTAAGCTTGCTCCATTCCTAGCTATCATCACTGAGTAGCAGCTCCACAGCATGGCTGGTGATGCAATGAGGTTGAGGGAACGTTCTTTCATATGTGGTGGACCTGTAAAAGGGTAAAAGAGTATTGGGAGATAATGAATTGAAGAAAAATGTTTAAAAATACTTTACGAAAAAACCCCAGAGTTCTTTCTGTTGGGGATAATTCAGACTGAAATTCACAGGTGTCAGAAAAAGTTATTTATGTATGCTAATACTGCGGCCCGTGTTTTGTCAGCCCCAAAATGGAAAACAAGTGAGGTCCCAGCTAAAGAAGAATGACAACTTAAGCTGATGGAATATGCACAGCTTGCAGACTTAACATGTACAGTACAATAAGAGAACAAGAAGAACACCCATTTAAAGAAGATTGGAAAATGTTTGTTGAATATATGGGGGGAAACTGTGTGCACTTGAAAACGTTGGTAGCATTAAGATAGATTCAACAGTGTAAATACGTTTTGGTGGATGTAATAATGGAATACTGAATGGTTTAGTTTATATAAAATATACAGGGATTGATGATATGCAAAATGAACCATGGAAAGAGAAGAAGGGAAGTCACTGATATTTTAAGGATGTTTAAATGAGTATTCTAAGTTGTAAAACAGAATATATATATATAGCATGGCCGGTGACAAGTCTTGATACAGTTGGGCATCCACCAAGGGCCCATACCCAAGTGGGAGTGGCCCATCCAGAAAAGCCTCCTAAACCTGTCCTTCCTTTTCATCACTGCAACTTGCTTGTTCACCTGCCTCTCACTCTAACCCAGGCAATATTGGTGGTTGAGGAAGGGGAGCAGTAAGTGACACTGCCTGCTTGCCCCTTGGCTTTCTGCTTGGCAAAACAAGCAGGTGGCAAGTGGCAGCGGATGGGAATAGTGGTGAGGAGGAGAGGTGTCTATGATGGAGGTGGCTTTGCCCAAGGGTTCCCCCAAATCAGAAGCCAGCACAGCTCCTTAGTAATGGCATCCCTTCCCTATCTCACAACTCTCCCACATGTTGCTTCTCCATTGTTTTCTATGGGTGTCTGCATCACAGCTGATAACAGCTCCCCATTGGCCAACCTATCCAGTTAATCTTGCATTGGTGTCATCCCAACAGTATCTTCCTTCTTTCTGGGCCCTTCATTGCCCGTGTCACATGATCTGTTCTGTCTCTTTTCTGCAGACCCGGAAATGGAGGTGGGCTGATGAATCCACCTACAACTACAAGTCCTGGATGATAAACCAGCCAGACAACTACCGCAATGCTGAACACTGTGTGGAGCTGCGTCGATCCACGGGTAAGCAATCCATTCTCAGGGTCTGGAAAAGGACAAGGATGTGTGGCCAGTGTGGTTCTTAGCGAGCTGGCAAAGTCTGATAGCCACAGTTTTGAGCCAGGTTCACACGTTGCATTCTTGACCCACCAGACCAAGCAATGGCAAAAACGTCTACAGTACATCAGTCAAAACTGCATATTAAAAATGGGTTTGGTAGGAGAAATTCATGGTGAAATGGTTTTGACAACAATTCACTGCACAGTGTGGCAAACGGAATTTAGGCATGGAAATACAGGGAAGTGAACTTAAAAGTGGAAAAATGAGAAACCAAGAAAACTGAAATCGACAGATCCTGCCATCCCTAGTTAATTGTCCTGAAATGAAAAGGGTTTTAAGTAGTGGTAGCTGGTGTATCCACTGGGACTGGCAGGATGGAAGGCAGGAGGGCCCACAGTAGACTGAGCCAGTGTCAGGAAGAGTCAACTAATTCTAGTCCCCCCACAATCCCTGTTGAGTTATGCAAGGTGTTATGTACTGAGTTGAATAGGATCCAAAAGGCAGCAGTCTGATTGGTCCTAGAACAATAGGATTCAGAATGCAGCAGTCTGATTGGTCCCCAGGAGCCACCCAATCCAGCTCCAGGTGGAAGTGAATCCACAACCTGATTGGCCTACAGGTGAATCCCGGAATTAGCCAATCATGTGGGGCCCATTGTGTAAATAATGTATATAAAGCAGACATTCTGGGGGAACTTCCATTCCTCCTCACCACTATGAGCTGAATAAAGAGCAAGAAATCCACTCTCGACTGTGAGTATATTTCACAAGGGCAGACTAAGGAGGATTCAGCTGACAGCCACAGCTGCCCTCTGGACGGGTTGCAAGTAAGAAGGCACATCTGAGAGCTGGCTGAGGCCAGAACAAAGATGGTGGGGCAGTGCCCCATTTGCCCTAATGGACCAGCCCACACTTTTTTTTTAATAATTTAGAAAGCAGAACTAGTTTGGATTTTTTTTGGGGGGGTACTAGTTTCCTTTGTTTTGAACCCTAGAATTCTTTCTATCATGCCCCTCTAAAAATCCTTTTACAAGTATGAGGACTAGAAGCAAAACTTTTCAATCATGGAAAGCAGAAATTTCTAAGTGGTTGGCAATATTTTACAAGCCACTGACCTATCTGCGCCAGAAAGACAAAGTTAACACCTGCCTTGTCTTTTCTTTTTTGCATTCTAGACTTTAAGCAGTGGAACGATGCTCAGTGCAAGAAACGCAATGCCTACATCTGCAAGCATGAACTCTAGAGAAGACTGGAGTTTCCCCTTTGGCCTTGCTGGGATGCGCCTGGTTCAACAGCCGCGAGAGAGCTCTGCCATTCAACACACCCTCCAACCACCTCCATTCAAAACACGCATCTCAGAAGAATTATCTTGTGTGGGCCTCTCTCTTCTCCTGCCTTTCATTAATGACCACAGCACAGTGCAGTCTTAATAAACTATCTACTTTATGCATAAATATCTTGGCATGTTTCTGTTATTGTAGAACGATTTCAGTCTCCTTAGGCTGCTGGGTAGAAAGGAGGGCAGCAGAGGCTCTTCTTGACCATTCATTCACCTTTGTACAGAAGGCAGAGTTTCAGTAGGTATGTCTCCAAACTCTGAATGAAATTCCAGCTTTGCTACAGCTTTTCAACCAAGGGCGGGGAACCTTTCTTGATCCAAGGGCCACATAGGAAACCTTTCTGGGGCCACAGACCCCTTGTGGGTGGTGCCAGAGGTACAAATGGGCGCCGATTCTTACCTTTGTCTGGTAGACTACATCACAGCTATGTAAGAGTCAGATGCTTGTACATTCAGCCACTCACACCTTTAACCTTGACTTGGACAAGCAAGAGTTCAAGGGCACATTCCTTCCACACCATAAAGGACTTTAAAAGGTCATAGAACACAGTGGTGAGGGGTGACCTCAGGAGAGTCCTGAGGGACAGGTGGAGAGGTCTAGTGTCAATTTATTTATATATCCACAAGTAAATCTCTGCTCAAGCAGTTCACAGAAAAACCAAAGTCTAAATACAGTGGTACCTCTGGTTACGAACTTAATTTGTTCCGGAGGTCCGTTCTTAAGCTGAAATCATTCTTATCCTGAGGCACTCTTTCACTAATGGGGCCTTCTGCTGCACACATGCCTCTGGTGCGTGATTTCTGGTTGCATCCTGGGGCAAAGTTTGCATCCAGGAGCAGCTTATTTCTGGGTTAGTGGAGCTCATAACCTGAAGTGTTCGTAACCAGAAGGGTTCGTAACCAGAGGTACCACTGTACAGTATTAGACTAACAATACCAGAAACTGCAACATAACATGCAAAACAACAACAATGATCAACAATTCGACATAACTAAAGCATACAGCTTACTAATAGGTCAGTACAAATTGTCCTTTAAGCAACTCCTTTTTGAAGGCTCCTAGGGTTGGTGGATGGGGTCAAACTGGTGAAACCAACCACCCCCTGATGGCAGCCGCAGAGTTTCTCTCCCCTCTCAGTTGCTCTTCTGGCAACGGCTCTCTTCTGAAGGCTCCTAGAGGTGGAATGGGGTGGGGGTGCACACAAGGCAAGGGGGAAAAGCCATTCCCTGATGACCAACACCTAAAGGGACATATCTGACCGTAGTCTCTGCCACTGTTTTAAATGTATAGGCATCCTGCCCTAATTGGCAGCTGGTGGTCCCCAAGATCCTCTAATATCCTTTCATTTGTATGTATATATATCTCACACGTAATGTTCCCGCATCATTTCTCACATTAAAGGAGCTGCAAGTAGATTTTTTTCTGGAACCAACTAACATGGAAACGCGTGCTAAACATGAGCTATATTCCATTAGTTTTCCCTAAGTGTTATTTGCATTGTGTGAATGCTCAGATATAATGGAGAAATTAACAGCTAGGGAAATGAAATAAAGTGCTGTGTGAATGCAGTGCAGCTTGTAGAATAAACCCACAATCAAACACCAGCCTGGACTCTGGAGGGGTCCATACAGAGGTGTCTTTCCCATGGGGCTTAGTGGTGCGTCGCGCCAGGGCGCTGGCCTCTCAGGGGCGCCCCAGCAAGTGAGGGAGCTGTGTGACTTTGCTGGCAGCCTCCCCTTTCCCTGCACGCCTTCCAGCTGCGCCCCACCAACTGGGCTCCCAGGGCCCCCCTGGAGATGGCGCCCCCTGGCAGGTGTGCAGCTTCCCTCCCAAGCCTCCATGGGGATTGCTCTCCCACAGTGGCATGGGGGTGAGTTGTGCCCCCCACGGCTGGCAGTGTGCAGCTTCGCCCTCCCACTTTCCATGGTAATTTGGGGGCGCTGGGCGGATATTTGCACCCCGGCGCCGCATCTGCTAAAGACGGCCCTGGGTCCATAGCTCACATTTGCTTCCTGTCTGACAGAACACCAGGGGGCGCCATCTCCAGGGTGGCCCCGGGAGCCCAGGCACCCACAAGCAATACCTATGGGGGTGTTAATAGTGGGAGCCCCTCCATCCTATGCTCAGGTTGTATATATGCTTAAATAAAACCATATATCTGAAAGACTCCGTTGTCTGTGCTGACCATCATTCCAAAAGGAAGCTGAACCCTGGGAAAAGCTCAGGTACTCCTGGAGTCTCTCATCGCTTGGAGATTTGGGGAGGTTGCCCATAATGGTATTGTCAGGGAACTGCCATCGGCAGGACAGGAGGTGCAAAGGCTCTCTGAGGTAGAGAGAGATGTAACAGCTGAAGAGGGAACCAGTAGGGGGCGAACAGGAACGTCAAGGGAAGAAGAGTCGGAGGAATGGCTCAGAGACGCTTCCAGTGAAAACAGTGGGGAGGTCTCAGGACCTCCTATAGGGACACCCGTTCCTCGCCGGAAACTGTCACGCAGAGAGTCCAGAAGACGTGTTTCCGTTAAGGAGCTTTTATGTTGGAAACGTTTCCGAAAGCAACCACTTTCGGATTCTGCTAGCGATTGACGCAGCCATGCGGGAGGGGCTCCGTCACAGGCAGAGGTTTGAGAACTTGTTCAAACTCTGAGGGACTTGCAGTTTACGCACAAGCAGCTCTTCATCCCATCACAGCAATCCGAAAGTCACCGAAAGCTAGCTTGTGCCTGGGAGAGGCATCATGAGCGAACCAGCCGGAACCGGAGGAGCAGGAGCAGCTGGAGGAGGTCCAAGCCTGGAGGAAAGGTACAGGACGTTGGAGATCCAGCTTGCCTTGCAAACGGCGAGGCTGGAGGAGAGGAGGGCTCAGGATGCAGAAAGGGGGAAGGAGAAAACCACCCCGCTCACCAGAAAGATGCCAGGATTGGTGCAGAAATTTGGGGGGGACCCCAGAAACTATCATGCCTTTAGAACAGAGATGCAATACGCTCTCAATCTGCAATTTGATGACTTCCCTGATGAGGAATCGCGAGTGGCTTTTGTAATTAGCCATCTCGAATCAGGGGCGAAGGACTGGGTTAGACCCTTGATGGCAGCAAATAATGAGATCCTAAAGGACACGATGAAGTTTTTTCGTGCCATGGACCTGATGTTTTCCAGCGACATTGAGCAGGGAGGGGTGCGAAGGCAGTTAATGGCTTGCAAACAGGGGAACCGGTCTGTCCGTGAGTACTGGACTGAGTTCACTATGTTGATTCATAGATTGGGGTGGGACCTGTCGGCGGAGCCCATTCAGATGCTTTTCGAAGAAGGGCTCTCTTCGTCCTTAAAAGATGAACTTTCCCGGGCCCCCAGAGCGGAGTCTATGGACCAGCTGACTAAATCCGCGCTGGCCATAGGAGCGCGCCAGGAAGCGAGGGCTTTGGAGAAGCGGGAGGGGAAAGGAGAACGTTGGAGGGAGCTCCGCATTCCAGACATTCCAGAGCAGCCTTTCCCGCCGGCAGAGCCGATGGAAGTTGGAACAGCGCGGGTGCGCGCAGTTTCAAACCTCGGTGAAGGGCAGAAGAAGGAGGGAAAGAGCGCCAAGAAATGTTATCTCTGCCAACAGCCAGGACACTTTGCCAGAGTCTGTCCACGAAGAAAGGAATGGCAAGGCATGGCAGGAGCTGTTGGGGGAGAGGAGGAGGAAAGCAAGGAGCAAGTAAAAGCCAACGCCTGGCTGCCACCGTCGGGGCACAGCAGCCAGGCCCAAAAGCAGTGAAAGTGCCCTCACCAGAACCTCCCAGACCTGCTCTAGTGATAGAGGTGTTGCTAGAGCTGCCAAACGGACACCCCCTACAGATCAAGGCCCTTCTGGATTCAGGCAGCTCCTGTAATTTCATGAGTAAGGAGTTTGCAGCTGAGCACCAGATACAAACCCTCCCCTTAAGTAAACCCCTGCAGGTGACCACGATTGACGGCAGAGAGCTGTTGGGAGGAGAAGTGAACCAACAGACAGTCCCTATGATAATGAGGGTGGCAAGGCACACCGAGAGGATAGCGTTTAATGTGGCCACCTTGGGAGGAGCTCCCATCATTTTGGGGATGAGCTGGCTGGCACTACACGATCCTCTAGTGGGCTGGCATCAGAGGGTGGTCTCCTTTGGGTCAGCGCATTGCCTAGAACACTGCAAGCAGGGGAAGGATCCAGGGGGAGCCAGGCTCACCCTAGCTGGGATGGAGGTAATGAATAAAGGGGAGGTGCCTCCGCAATATGCAGATCTGAGCAACGTATTTAGCGAAAGGGAAGCGGACAAACTGCCGCCGCATAGACCCTTTGACTGTCAAATCAACCTACTCCCTGGGGCTCAACTCCCAGTGGGCAAGCTGTACGCCATGTCAGACAGGGAGATGCAGGAGCTGAGGGAGTTCATTGACAAAAACCTGAAGCGAGGTTTCATCAGAGAGTCCCGAGCGGTGGGGGGCAGCCCAGTGTTTTTTGTGGACAAAAAAACCACAGATAAGCCGAGACTTGTAGTGGACTTCAGGGCCCTAAATGCCGTGTCGGAACCCCTGGCTTTTCCTATGCCCCGAATTGATGACATTCTGACCAGGGTGAGGAAGGGGAAGATTTTTACAAAACTGGACCTGCGGGGAGCGTACAATCTGATACGCATAAGGAAGGGGGATGAATGGAAGACCACCATGTTCACCCCTTTGGGAGCATTTGAATACCTCGTAATGCCCTTCGGTCTCCAAGCCGGCTCCGCATGTTTTCAAAGTTTTATCAACCACGTCTTGGGACCTTTGCTCTACAAGAATTGTGTGGCCTTTTTAGATGACGTGTTGGTGTATTCGGAAGATGAAGAGCAGCATGTGAGGGACGTGAGAGAAGTGTTGGGCCGGCTGCAAGCCAATCAGCTGTGGGTGAAACTGGAGAAGTGCCAGTTTCATGCCAAGGAGGTGGAATTCCTGGGGTACCGCTTGTCAGACAAAGGATTGGCCATGGATCCAGGCAAGGTCCAGGCGGTGCTGGAATGGAAGACACCGAAGACCAAGAAGGATGTGCAAAGATTCCTGGGGTTTGGGAACTTTTATCGGAAGTTCATCAAGAACTTTGCACACTTGACGGCGCCCATCACCGACTGCCTCAGTAGCAAGAAGAAATTTGTTTGGACGGCGGAGGCGGAGCGAGCTTTTGAAGAACTGAAAAGGGCTTTCGCCTCGGAAGAACAACTTCTGCATGTGGACCTACAGAAGCCCATGAGAGTGGAAACAGACGCGTCAGACCGAGCGGTAGGGGCGGTACTTCTTCAGCCGGGAAGGAATACGTCGGAGTGGAGACCGTGTGCCTTCTTCTCGAGGAAGCTGAATAAGTCCGAGCGGAACTACACGGTGTATGACAGGGAACTACTCGCCATTCACGAAGCGTTCCGGAGGTGGAGACATTTATTGATTGGGGCACAACACAAGGTGCAAGTGTGCACCGACCACAAGAATTTGGAGTATTGGAGAACAGCTCGAGTACTCAACCAACGACAAGTGAGATGGGCACAGGAATTTTCCAAATTCCACTTTGAGATTTGTTATGTACCAGGCCCAGAGAACGTCAGGGCGGACGCTCTCTCACGCAAACCAGAGTATTTGGAGGGGGAGGGGGCAATCGAAGAAAGACATGTCATTCCTGAGGACCGCTGGGTGTGTGGGGCGGCGCTGGTGGGGAGACGAGAACTGGTAGAGGAAACAGAAAATGACGAATATGCCCAAAATAAGCTCAGAGGTCTCAAGGGAGAGGGTGAGAGCCCGGAGGGTTTTGAGGAAAGAAACGGGGCATTGTATTACAAAGGGGCACTGTATATACCAGAAGGTGAATTGAGAGGGAGGGTACTCAAGCAGTTGCACGATAGTCCCACGGCGGGACATTTTGGACAACACAAGACCATGTGGATGGTCACCAGGGAATTTTGGTGGCCCAAGGTGAGGGAAGATGTAAAGGAGTATGTAAGAGGGTGTGACCAATGTCAGAGGGCCAAGGGGGAAAGAAGGGCGCCGGCAGGGTTATTAGAACCATTACCCACGCCAGAACGGCCTTGGGAGGCGGTATCAATAGATTTTATAACGGATCTGCCCAAATCCAAGGGGAAAACGGCCATCATGGTAGTAGTGGACCTGTTAACTAAGATGTGCCACTTTGTAGCATGTTCACATGCAGTCACAGCGGAAGAAACGGCGAAGTTGTTTGTAGAACACATCTTCAGGCTGCACGGCGCCCCCTTGAGGGTGATCTCAGACCGCGGCAAACAATTTACTTCCAGGTTCTGGAGGAAGCTCATGAGCTTGCTGCACGTGGAAGTCAATTTTTCGACTGCCCGGCACCCTGAAACCAACGGGCAGGCGGAAAGAGCAAATGGCATCCTCCAACAATATCTGAGGTGTTATGTCAATGACAGAGAGAATGATTGGGTCGAAAAGCTGGCGCTGGCAGAATTTGCCTACAACAATGCGGAGAATGTGTCCACAGGGATGAGCCCCTTTTTGGCTAATTATGGGTGTCACCCCAGGGCATTCCCAGGGGAGGGAGGCGAGAGATGGAGCGTCCCAGCGGCCGAACATTTTGTAGAAGAGATGGAAGCGATCCATCGTCAGCTTCAGCTCAACTTAGAAAGGGCCAAGGCACAATATAAGAAGCAGGCAGACAAGAACAGAAGGGAAGGTGAAACAATAAGGGTGGGGGATCAGGTGTGGCTGTCTACCCAAGGGTTGCCGTTCAAAGGGGGTTGTAAAAAATTAAGACCCAAGAGATTGGGACCCTTTGAGGTCATTCAGCAGGTCAACCCAGTGGCTTTCAAACTCCGGTTACCCAGCCACATGAAATTGCACCCAGTGTTCCACAGGTCGTTACTGTCACCGTACAAGGGGGGAGGTGAAGGGGAGTACACCAGGGGACCAGTCTTGGAAGAGAGGGAAAGCAGTAACCATGTAGCGGAAATCCTCGATTCCAGGTGGAAGGGCAATCAGGTGGAGTATTTGGTGGCGTGGGAAGGGGAACCGGAGTCAGAAAACACCTGGGTGACTGCAGAGGAGGTCAATGACGAGGTTTTAACAGAAACGTTCCACCAAAGATTCCCAAGGAAACCACAGCCGGTAGCAAGGTTTAGGAGGGAGTATTTCGGCACCACAGACGAGGAAGAGGAACTGGAAGGATTCGCAGAGTCGGAGTTGGAAGAAGGAACGGACTCAGATGACGAGGAGTACCGAGAGACTAGGAACAACAACAAGTGGAGAAAGGTGTTCGAAACTTCGGACGATGAGGAAGGTTCTTTCCGGGGTTTTACCTCCTCCCAACCCGTAGGGGAGGAGACGGGAGGGGGTGAAGGGGGCCCTGGAGGGGAGGTGGATGTCAGGGAACTGCCATCGGCAGGACAGGAGGTGCAAAGGCTCTCTGAGGTAGAGAGAGACGTAACAGCTGAAGAGGGAACCAGTAGGGGGCGAACAGGAACGTCAAGGGAAGGAGAGTCGGAGGAATGGCTCAGAGACGCTTCCAGCGAAAACAGTGGGGAGGTCTCAGGACCTCCTATAGGGACACCCGTTCCTCGCCGGAAACTGTCACGCAGAGAGTCCAGAAGACGTGTTTCCGTTAAGGAGCTTTTATGTTGGAAACGTTTCCGAAAGCAACCACTTTCGGATTCTGCTAGCGATTGACGCAGCCATGCGGGAGGGGCTCCGTCACAGGCAGAGGTTTGAGAACTTGTTCAAACTCTGAGGGACTTGCAGTTTACGCACAAGCAGCTCTTCATCCCATCACAGGTATGTTCGCCTCATATGTTTTGCAAGTCCGAACAGTCTTAGAAACAGGATACCTTACAACCAGCCCAATACCATCACGAGCACAGGTCCTCATGAATGCACGATAAAAACTGACACCAGGAAGGGCCCCCTGTGCATATTTGTGAAGATGCTGAGAACTCAGCAGAAAAAGGGAAGACAATTTTAGCACACACTACTTCCTTCGGTGTTTTTGAGCTCATTTCTCTCTGATGGAGAAGATAACCTGAAAGGGGGGTCAGAGGGCTTGAGGCTGTGGTATTTAGCTCAGTGGCATAGGATACCCAGGCTGATTGGATCTCTTCCTCTGCTACTGCTTCAATCTCAGTACTTGTCCTGTATATTTCAGCATGTGCAGGGCAGTTTAAGCAGGTCATGTTGAAAGTTTCCGTAAGTATAACGCTCAGCTGCTCACGTCGACCTGTTCAAACCACAATGCCCAGTTGTTTGGGCCTTAGGCCAAGGGGACATTCAGGTTGAAGGCTATTTTTAGGGACTGGAGAGCTTGTTGGGGGATTGTTGCGCACGATGCCAATTTGTCTTGGTTATGTCAACACTAAGAGGAATTTCCGTCCACCCAGGGAGTGCTGCATGACATTGTTGGTGGTTTACACCAACACTTTACAGAGTGTTTCTGTCAAGCAGTGAAGTGCAATCATCTGGATTTTGATCTGTGTGAAATTCAAGCAACATTTTTGCATTGCATTGCAGATTTAATTTGAAGGGCTGCTTTTAAAAGCAAATAACAAGAGGAATTGATTGTTTGCTTTTTTTTGTTAACAGTATTAACAGTAATTGGATGTTTAGTCTTCCAGGCTTGCAATGTAAATCTCTTTCCATCCACAAGGTCTTAGAGAGTCCATTTTCACTGATGATCTTTTACTCAGAGATTCTTTAGTTGTGATTCCTTCATTGCAAGGGGTTAGATTGGATAACCTTTGGGGTTCCTTCCAACTCTACAATTCTGTGATTCCTCACACCATAGCAATCTTGACTGAATCAATCTCAGTTTTAAATATAAAGAAGCATTATACCCGCCCCCCCCAATACAACAACATCCCATTGACCGAGCTTGCTTAAAAAATAATCTTTTAAAATAGCCCCTGGCTTAACTTGCCTCTGGCTTGTGCAATAAGCAAACTCATCCATCATGTGCTGCCTTAACCTTTCTGCTCCAGGTTTCAGCCAGATTCCAACCAGGTCTGGATAAAAGCTGCTGAGAATGAGACAGCCTGAGTAGGACACAGCAGAGGCGGCCATCTGTTGAGGACAACCATCTTGGGAATGAAGATTTGGGTGAGTGAGGACATACTTTTGCTTGTTGATTTGTAGCATACAGGTTAGAGAGTTTCCACATCTTATCTCTTTATTGGATTTGTAAGGGGTAGACATGCCGAACATTTTTGTAAAGAATATTATATATTCTGAGCCATGTGTACTTTCAGAGCTAAACTCTATGATAAACCAGTGTACATAACACTAAGCCATGGTTTATTTAGGTTGATTGTGATTTGTTTGAATCAGTGAGCCCTGTCCAACTGACAATCTGTGGTTTGTTTTCTGTCAACAAAACACAATGTGAAGCCATGGTTAGTTGTCGGCTTACAAACCACAGCTTGTTTAAACTATGTTTTGGTGTTATGTCCAAACACACCAGTCTCGCTTAACCATGGTTTGTTTCAGCGCTACACCCCAAAGGCAAGAGCACCTGGAAAACAAATCAAGCTTTGGAGAAGCAAGCTGTGGCATGATTCCTCATGTGTGAGATAGCTCTTGGTTTGTGGAATAAACCCTAACTTAGAGCTATGTGTGAACACAGTCAATGCGGCATAGCTGAAAGTGAGAGCTATTCTTGGATAGACTTGGTTCAATTACCTTCTCAGCCATAAAAACCCTTAAGTGACCATGGACCAGTCTCTGTCTCTCACATGAGCCTACCTACCAGGGTTTTAGTGATGACCAGGGTGCAATTATATACAACAGCCACAGGGCCCAACTTAAGCACTGTTTGTTTTCTATAAAGCTCCCTGTTGCCTGTACTTTCCCATTTCTAAATCCTCCAACATGGGAGTAAAAGCCATTTCCCTTTTCTTTCCAGGCCCAGACCCTCCACTATAAGGAAGGCAGAAGCAAATTTGGTAGAGATTCTCAAGGAATTCCAACCTTTATAAATCCCAATATGAACAGACCTCATCTGCACTTCCCAAACTAATGTGAGAATCAAAACCTAGCTTTCACGCTTATCAAATGTTCTGCCACAGTTCTTTTGACCCTGCCCCAGTCTCCCTACACCTTTAGAGACCTGACAAACTTGGTTTTAGGATGAAAAGTGCAAGCAGGTCTTCTTTATTACTTTTTCATGGCAATTACAGCTCTACCTGTGGCACTGCTGCAATCAAATCATGTTTGATCCTAAACTGGACATATATACCATGTATACAACTCTGAACTCATCAGGGTGGATGTCAGGGGTGGTCCTATCATTGAGCAGAGTGAGGCATTTGCCTCTGGCGGCCAGTGGCAGGGAGTGTGGTGATTGGCAGGGAGGTGCTAGAGAGCAGCCTGCCCTGTGCTTCCTAAGCTAGCTAACTGCCCTCAGGAAGATGCTGTCCCATCACCACTGTCAAAATAAGATTCAGCTGCCAGTCCTATAAATGTATGTGAAACGGGGGGGCCATTTTGTCCTTTGCCTCAAGCAGCCAAATGCCTCGGTCTGGCCCTGGTGGATGTGAGACAAAAGGGAATGATAAATACACCCTGCAGCAATGGTGAGCCAAACACTGTAAACTTATGACAAGGAAATTTCTCCTTTTAAGACCCACTTTTCACAAGCGGTCTTGGTAACTCCATGTTTTCGTCATGCAACAACCCCTCTTGATTTCTTCTTAGGTGAAGAAGATGGGGTGTTTGGCCTATGTTAGCCTATGTTTGCTTGGCTTCTTCATGAGAGGTGAGTCCTTATTGAGTTATAGTATCATTCTCTGTCCTATAGGGTGCATTCAGACTTGGGGAATGTTGCTCACTTAAAATGCAGAAATGTACAGCTAGGGAAACATCAGGGAAATGAAATAAACTGCCATGCTATTGCAGCCAAAGACTGTTCTAGGGCGGCCAAATAAAGAGCGATAGACTTCAGGAATAATGTTTGAAAACTGAATATACTGACATATCTCACCCTGGAGAATCAGTTTAACCTGCCTAGCAATTTCTAAAAGCTTTAGGAGACCAGTTGGAGATGAACCCATTAATACATTAAAACAGGGGCCACCAACCTAGTGCCTACAGGTGTTAATGTGCACAGAAGAACTTCCTATGGCATCCATGAAAATTGTGCCAGGAAATATTCGGATAAAAATGCACAAGATGGGGTGAAGTGGAGTACGCCCGCACCATTTTGTGTTCCTGTTTCTTGTTTTGTACTTGTACACGTGCAGCCACATCAACACAGATGACCTTTTGTGTTATGCCACACCCTATAGCTGCCATCTGTAGTACACCACAGCCGCCATTCTGGGTTACACTCCCCACATGCTGTTTTATGTTGTGCCATATCCTCCATGACAGGCTTTTTGAGTTACACCACAATCTGGAGCAGCCATTTTGTGTTGAGCTACACTCTCACAGCCGGCATTTTGTTTTAGGTCACACAACCCACAGTGGCCATTTTGTTACAGACACCAAAATGTTGACTACCCCTGCGTTATAACATGCAACTCTCCAACTAGTTTATCTGTGATGACTTTGTTCTTCATCTCTTTCACAATCTCCCCCCCCCCCCCCCACATTGACAAGCCGCTGAAGCGGATCGCTGCCCCAGGGGATGGCTGCAGTACCAGGGCAACTGTTATGGGTTTTTCCACAACAAGTTGAGCTGGCATGAAGCTGAGGTAAGACTCACCATCCATTAACAGGTTGCAGAGAATGTCCAGTTGAATGATGAAGTTCTTGTGCGTTTGCCCCTTCTCCAGATTGAGTGTCAGAGTTACGGTCGTGGGACCCACCTCGCATCCATTCTTGCAAGGGCAGAAACTCTGATGGTATCCAAACATATCTCCATTGACAAGAAAGAAACAGGGGTTGACGTTTGGATTGGACTCCATGATACTCACCAGGTAAGCATTTAGCCTCCTGAGCTTATTGATCCATCAATCATAGAACCATAGAATGAAAGAGTTGGAAGGGACCCTGAGGATTATCTAGTCCATCTCCTTGCAATGCAGGAAATAACGCAGCTGACCCATACAGGGATTGAACCTGCAACCTTGGCGTTATCAGCACAACACTCTAGCCAACTGAGCTACCCTGTTCCTTCCTGCTGAAGGAACACAACATTTGCAATTTCTGAGGAGAACTGGCCTGATCTATGGATCAGAAGTTAGATGATGATGATGATGATGATGATGATGATGATGATAATAACAATAACAATAACAATAACAATAACAATAATTTATTTATTTATACCCCGCCCATCTGACTGGGTTTCCCCAGCCACTCTGGGCAGCTCCCAACCGAATATTAAAAACACAATAAAGCATTAGACTTTAAAAACTTCCCTAAACAGGGCTGCCTCCAGATGTCTTCTAAAAGTCAGATAGTTGCTTATTGCCTTGATATCTGATGGGAGGGTGTTCCACAGGCCAGGCACCACTACCGAGAAAGCCCTCTGCCTTGTTCCCTGTAACCTCACTTCTCGCAGTGAGGTTGCAGCAGACAGTACTGAGCCAGACAGACTTATGGTCTGACTCAGTGTAAGGCGGATTCCTGTGTTTCCGCGTTGAGAGCTGTCCCCCATCAGAAACAGAATGCTGAGCGTGATGTCACTTTTCTCCCGATCAATCAGGGCTCTTGTTATCTCCCATGTCATTGCAGAATGGGAACTGGAGGTGGTCCGATGAGTCCTCCTACAACTACAAGAACTGGATGAGAGGGGAGCCCAACAATCTTTGGAATTCTGAGTACTGTGTGGCTTTGAGGGCTTCCACAGGTGGGCATGTTACAGTCCTCCCACTGATGGGAAGTTGTGTAGCCTTGAGGTATATGGCAACGGTGACGACTCTCTCAGCCTTGGGTGAGACGTAAATAGAACAGAAAGGATTTGGCTGATTCAAATACAGTGGTACCTCGGGTTAAGTACTTAATTCATTCTGGAGGTCCGTTCTTAACCTGAAACCGTTCTTAACCTGAAGCACCACTTTAGTTAATGGGGCCTCCTGCTGCTACTGTGCTGCCACCGTACAATTTCTGTTCTCATCTTGAAGCAAAGTTCTTAACCCGAGGTAATATTTCTGGATTAGCCTGTAACCTGGAGCGTATGTAACTTGAAGTGTATGTAACCTGAGGTACCACTGTAAAGGAGGGGGGCAAACAGTGGGAGCCTCCCTTGTGGGATAGTATTTAAGCAGAGGCTGGACAGAGTTCTGTCAAGCATGCTGCAAATTTCTGCACTGAAGAGGGGAATTGAAGTAGATGACACCTAAGTTCAATTGAGTGCTAAAATTCTATGATTTTACGAAATATTCACCCTCTTTTATCTTATGATCACATTTTTAGATATATTTTTTTGGGGGAGGGCATGATTTTTCAGCTCTCTCTCTGTCTCTCTCACACATATTTGTAGAGGTCTCTTGCAAAGCATGCACCTCAACCCCAAACACACATTCAAGTCTCTGGTCCCCCCCCCCCCCATATATGTGTGGTATTCAGACAGGTAAATACACTTGGATCCATTAAGTTCTAAAGATCTACGCTGAGTGGAACTTAATTGGATGCAACTCAGAATACTGGTTTGGATAAGGTGTGGGGAACTTGCAAGCTTCCTGATCGTGTTGGACTACAACTCCCATCATCCCTGACCATTGCCCATCCTGAGGTTGATGGGATTTGGAGCAGAACAACATCCTGAGGGCCACAGGTTTGGGTTAGACCGATGGTTGGATCCGGCACAAAGCAGTACAAAGTAAATACATAGCTCTTTACTCTGCCTTTTGAAACATGAGATGTATATTTTTAGGATCCACCTTGTTTCTGTGATTGTGAGTTGTTTTAAACTGTTTCTAACATTGCGCTTTAATTGTTGAAACCCACCCTGGCACTTTAGGGTAAAAGGCAGGCAAATCCTCACCCTCATTTGCTCATGAGCTAATTGGACTATACCATGTCGTTATCTTCTAAAACATGCCATGGGATTTTCAAAATGGGTTTGTTAGAGCAAAACTAATAGACTCATGGCAAGTTGTAAATTTCAGAAATTGCCTCCTGAATTAGGCAGGAACCCCACAAATATCCAGGGACTATAGCTGGATATCCAGGGACGCGGATGGTGCTGTGGGTAAAACCTCAGCGTCTAGGACTTGCCGATCGTATGGTCGGCGGTTCGAATCCCCACGGCGGGGTGCGCTC
Organism: Podarcis tiliguerta; assembly: GCF_965153285.1. Taxonomy (NCBI): domain Eukaryota; kingdom Metazoa; phylum Chordata; class Lepidosauria; order Squamata; family Lacertidae; genus Podarcis; species Podarcis tiliguerta. Next base: position 40,112,927 of record NC_139546.1, on the reverse strand, counting down.
CCGTCGTTCAGTCCCAGCGCCTGCCAACCTAGCAGTTCGAAAGCACCTCCGGGTGCAAGTAGATAAATAGGGATCGCTTACCAGCGGGAAGGTAAATGGCGTTCCGTGTGCTGCGCTGGCTCACCAGATGCAGCTTGTCACGCTGGCCACGTGACCCGGAAGTGTCTGCGGACAGCGCTGGCTCCCGGCCTATAGAGTGAAATGAGCGCACAACCCTAGAGTCTGGCAAGACTGGCCCGTACGGGCAGGGGTACCTTTACCTTTACCTTTATAGCTGACAGATTCCTGGCCCATCTCTGGTACCATAACAAACACAGGTATATGCAAATAAAAAGAACAACAACTGTACATTGAGATGCTCTGAAAATGCTCGAAAAGGAGAGTGGATAAGAATGGACCTTGGATTCTCTTTTTCCATTGCAGAGTACAAGAGATGGATTGATGCTGTTTGCAAGAAACATAAAGCCTACATCTGCAAACATGAGATCTAGAAGAAGAGAGGCTGTCACTCTAGGGGAAGGTTGGGTTAGATGGATCAAAGCACATCCCCTTGGAATCAAGGGAGTCAGAAGACGCTCCAGCAATGTTATCACCTCTACGGTTCATACTTTGTTGTGCCAAGAAGCTCTTCCTTCAAAAGATGACATCTATCTACTCACTCTCACTCACTCTCAGTCCTTATCCAGGGCTGGTCTCTGAAATGCTGTTGTGATCACCTCTGTTGCTTATGCTCTTGGCTCCAGGCAGTGCAATGACATTAAAGTGAATAACCCATTTCTCATGGGTGTTTATAATGACAGAACACTTGACCTGGTTTTTCTTTGGTTCATTTTGATGGAACAAGGCATCGGTCTTGCTTGTGTTGTGTTAAGGTATCGGGTTATGTGACCCTCGCTCTTGTTTCTAACACAGAACACAATATGAAACTTCCCAACTCTAGAAGTTGCAAGAAGGCAGATGTTGACCCAAAACAGAAACACAATAGGGGAAAGCCCCAAACTAGCAATTAGCAGACCCTTTGGGGAACAGATTTCCTCCAAACAGAGCAGTTATAACTTATTACATCTCAGGTGGGATCTACACACATATTAAAAACACTGTGAAAATGCTTTTTGGGAAAAAAAGTTTTGAAAAAGGCATTGACTTTGGCATAGCTCACTTTCGCCATCTAGTGTCACATTTGTATATTGCGCTTCACAACACATTTAAAACGTTTTCTTTGCAGCTGTATAGCTGAGAGTTAGTGAGGCAAAGCTTGCTTACTCCAAATACAGGAACTCACACTCTGCATCTCACATACACAATATGACCAACTTTAAGTATACCTGCAGGAACGTGTGAAGTCACAAACACACACATGTAACATCTCATCCACTCTATGATGCAACCTTAGTTCCCACTGCCATTACTACCAGGTCCATCATTTGACCACAGTGGTCTCATCAAGCTCTTGCCAGGAGCACATAATAGCTGCTGCAGTACAGGGGAGACAAGAATGTTGTGACAATGTACTGACCCTTCAGCCAGATGTCACAAGATTTCTATTGCCCCTGGTGTTAAATTCTGTAGTCAGACCTGCTTGACCGTCCCAATATCACACAGCTAGTCATTCTGGAAACGGCCTTGCATGCCCAAGGTCCCAGGTCAAGTCAGCAGCATCTCAGGTACACAGGATGTGGTAATGCTGAGAGACTGGAGACTTGTTAGTTAGCGTAGATCAGCCTTTCCCAGATATTCATATGGGATAACTCAATGGATAGCTGCTTCCTTATCTGCTCTTGCAGAGAGTGTTACATAGAAAGCTGCCTCACAGCAAGTCAGACCATTGGTCGATCTGGCTCAGAATTGCCTACTATGGCTGGCACTGCAGTGGTACTGTCACATTGTAAGATCAAGCCTGGACTGCCTTGTAAAATCTCTGCTTGAACGGTTAAGTACAGAGTGGGAAATTTTGCTGGAGATCTGTCATGCACTTGTGTGTGTGTGTGTGTGTGTGTGTCCCCTTTCTCTTCAATATGTCATTTCATATTAGGGATCGTTAGGAAAGGATTGGGACCAACCAACAACAGACCTTCCCAAATCTCTCAAATCTTAGGGAGTGGCACTCAGTATGGAAACAATTAAGTTTCCACAGGTCTTTCTCTGGGCAATCTCGAATTTCTTCAGCAGGGGGGTTAGAGCAAGATCTCCACATGTTTGGCAACAGATTGGCAAGGGTTTTTGACTCCCCATTAACAATGAGAGTAACTCATATTAAGGGTTGGTTCTGAGGTCAACATGTAAATGCAGAAACGCCAGGAACCCAATGCACTTTTAAAATGTGTGTGTGTGGTTTTTTGGGGGGGATTATTGGGCTGTTATTTTTATTTTGATTATATATTTTGTGCTTTTATATTTTGATTTTGTTCTGTGAACCGCCCTGAGACTTCTGGGTGTAGGGCGGTATATAAATTCAGTACATAATAATAACAACTTAAAATAAAACCGTCATTCTATAACACCACACACCTTCCCATCCAGCCCAGATTGTCCAATCCAAGAGTAGGTGTTGGCGCAGCAGGAGGGTTGAGTACCTTGCTGTACAATAATAAGCATGTTGATGTTTTTGATGTAAAATGCTTAAAACATTAATAATAATGATGATGATGATGATGATGATGTGCAAAAGATAGCCCATGTGCAAAAGGGCCATAGCTCAGTGGCAGAGCACCTCTTCTGTGTGCAGAAGATTCCAGGTTCAATCCCTGGCATCTTCATGTAGAACCAGGAATGTGCCCTGTCTGAATAACGCTGGAGAGCTGCTATCTGTCTCACCAGAGTGGTGCATGCTCTAGTTATCTCCCGCTTGGACTATTGCAATGCGCTCTATGTGGGGCTACCTTTGAAGGTGACCCGTAAACCGCAATTAATCCAGAATGCAGCAGCTAGACTGGTGACTGGGAGCGGCCGCTGGGACCACATAACACCGGTCCTGAGATATCTGCATTGGCTCCCAGTACGTTTCCGAGCACAATTCAAAGTGTTGGTGCTGACCTTTAAAGCCCTAAATGGCTGTGCTCCTGTATACCTGAAGGAGTGTCTCCACCCCCGTCGTTCATCCCTGACACTGAGATCCAGCGCCAAGGGCCTTCTGACGGTTCCTCATTGCGAGAAGTGAAGTTACAGGGAACCAGACAGACGGTCTTCTCGGTAGTGGCGCCCACCCTCCCTTCAGATGTGAAGGAAATAAGCAGCTATCCTATCTTTAAAAGAGATCTGAAGGCAGCCCTGTTTAGGGAAGTTTTTAATATTTAATGCTGTACTGTTTTTAACATTTGATTGGGAGCCGCCCAGAGTGGCTGGGGAGACTCAGCCAGATGGGCGGGGTATAAATTAATCATCATCATCATCATCATCATCATCATCATCATTCAGTATGAGCAATGCTGAGCTAGATGGACCAATGGTCAGACTCAGTATAAACCAGCTTCCTATGCACTTCCTATCTGACCATTCTAGAGCAGGTTAGGTCAACTGAGAAGGACAAAAACACACTAGAAAATATATGCATAAAAGAGAGTTTATTAAGATCACCATGTGCTGCATGCACAGAAAAATGCCAAAGAGAGAGATTAAAGAGGTTGCTCTTCAGCGATGGGATGAATGGGAGAGATGGTCTTTCACTCTGAGGGATGGGAAAGGGGTTAATGCGATCAGAGAGAAATCCACCAAGCCAGCGTCCGAACAGGCACAGTTTGGGAACCACAGTCTTCTTTACAGTTCATGCTTGCAGATGTAGGCATTGAGTTTCTTGCACGGAGCGTCATTCCACTCCTTAAAACCTAAAATGCAAAAAGACATAACAAAAAATTACTACTTCTTGCTCCACTGAGTTTGGTCATCATTGATAGCCTCATCCTCCATAAATTTGCCCAATCTTCTTTTAAAGTCACCCAAGCTTCTGGCCATCACTGCCTTTTTGGGGGGTGAATTCCGTAGTTTAACCATGTTCTCTCCTTTTGTGTGTCCTCAATCTTCCAACATCCAGCTTCATTAGAGGAGGATTCAAAATGTTAAGGCCATTAATACCTGGGCTGTCCAATGAAGCTGGATGTTGGAAGATTGAGGACAAGACAAAAGGAGGTACTCTCCATCAGGAAAAGGTGCAAATGGTTTGCTCACCTGTGCTTAGTCTCAGCTCCACACAATGTTCAGCATTGCGGTAGTTGTCTGGCTGGTGTTTCATCCAGGCTTTATAGTTGTAGGTGGATTCATCAGCCCATCTCCATCTCCTGGTCTGTAGAAATGAGACAGAACAGATTGTGCAATGAAGGGAATGAAGGGCCCAGAAAGAGGAAGATACCATTGGAATGACACCAATGCAAAATGAACTGGAAAGGTTGTCCAATGGGGAGCTGTTACCAGCTGTGACGCAGACAGTAGAGGAGGATACCCATAGAAAATAATGGAGAAACAGCATGTGGGATTAAATTTGGGAGATTGTTGAGGTAAGAGTGGAATGGTATTGCTAAGGAGCCGCTGCTCAGTTATGATAACCAGAAATGGAGCCCTATTCTATTTCTTGGTCTGCAGGAAGGAGACAGAACAGATCATGAGATAAAGGAAGTGTGAGGAGCCCAATACAGAGATGGTTTGGAGAGGCTGGCCTGTGGGGAGCTAATGTCAGCCATGATGGAGAAGAAGAGAAGGACTCAAAGTGGTGTGTGTATTATTCTGGGAGATGATTAGGATAAGGATGGGATGGAATTGCTATAGAGTCACTACTCAGTATTGATGATAGCCAGGAATGAAGCACATGAGAGAAGCTTACCTGACGGACATCATGGAGCCCAATCCAAACGTTGCTTATTTCTTGCTGGTAAGTGGAGATGTGCTCGGCCACCAAGAGAGTCTCTGCTTTGGTGAGGACAGAGGCGAGGTGGGCCCCACGGCCATAGCTCTGGCACTCAATCTGAGGACGGAGAAGAAGCAGGGAAGTTTTGTCCCCAATGGTCATATCCGACCACCAAGATTGGTGTTGTCCCTTCTGACTGTTACCTAGCCTTCTAGGTGCCCAAGGAGACATATCACCAGAACATGAACAACTGTGAAGACTGAGATGCTGGCCAGATGCTGCCTCAAGGCAACTTACATTGACAGCCTTACTTATGGGAATCTGACGAGAAACGCATAATAAGGTAGGGAACCCCTTTCAGCCTGAGGACCCCATTCCCTTCCAGGCAACCTCTTGCTAATGGTGGGCAGGGCCACATGCAAAAGTGGGCGGAATAATGAATGTAAATGCTACCTTTGTACCAAAGGATAGTTTCCACTCCCACCCACCCACCCACTCCTCTATCCCCCTATCCAGGAAGCATTCTTGGAGTTCAAGGACATACAGTGGTACCTCGCAAGGCGAATGCCTCGCAAGACGAAAAACTCGCAAGACGAAAGAGTTTTTTGTTTTTTGAGTTGCTTCGCAAGACGAATTTCCCTATGGGCTTGCTTCGCAAGACGAAAACGTCTTGCGCCTTTTTCTTAAAACCGTCAATGCATTCCTATGGGAAACCGTCAATGCATTTCCTATGGGAAACCGTGCTTCGCAAGACGAAAAATTCACAAGACGAAAAAACTCGCGGAACGAATTAATTTCGTCTTGCGAGGCACCACTGTATTCCAGTCCAGCAAAACCCTCAGGGAAGAGGGTGTGTGACTGGGGAGGAGATGTGGACTGGAGAGAACCTTGAGGGCCCGATCAAATGGGCTAGATTTAGTCTCCTGGCCTGTGTTTCACCACTCCTGCACTGTAGCACCCCCACATTGACAACAAGGATCCCTTCTTACCTCAGCCTCTTGCCAGCTCAATTTATTATCAAAATATGCATAGCAGTTGCCCTGGTTTTGCAGCCACTCCCTGGCGCAGGTGTCGGCCTCAGCTGTATGGAGAAAGGATGGGGTGGGGGTGGGGAAGATGCCCCAAGAAGGCAAAGCAGTGAGGAGACATGTCTTTAATGTGCTCTCTGAAATCCCACTTCCGTGCTCTCTGAAATTCCACCGTACGTGTTATTTATTTATTTATATAAAAAAAATACTGCCCTGTCCTATTATGCAAAATAGGGCATTTATGTGTGGCTATGTCTGCTCAGGAGTAGGCAGCCCTGCCTTCCTTTCTAAACAGGAAGCTGGCATCGCTAGCCAGAAGCAGGTCTATTCATGAACAAAAAGACTTAACATTTAAAGAAACACACAGGTGACATTTTGGGACAAGGAGGGATACCTCCTGGGTTTGCTGGAGAGGACACAAATAATTGCACATAGAAATCTGCCTTATAATGAGTTAGGCCATTGGTATCTATTGCAGACCAGTATTGGCTACCCCAGGGATGGGGGACCTGTGGCCTTAGACTCCAGATCCCATCAGCCCTAGACACAGCCTGCTGCCCCTAAGTTACTTCGGTAGCAATTCTCTTGGGTTTCATGGAGGAGAGGCTATCAATGGCTACTAGCCAAAATGGCTATGCTCTGCTTAAACAACTGGAGGCAGTAATGTTTCTGAACATTAGCTGCTGGAAACCACAGGAGGGGAGAGTGCTATTGTGCTAGGGCACTTCTTGTAGGTTTCCCACTAGGTGGTCATCATGAGAACAGGAAGCTGGACTAGATAGGCTTTTAGCTTGATCCAGCAGCCTCTTCTTGGTGTGTGTAGTGTGGTGTAGTGGTTAAGAGCGGTAGACTTGTAATCTGGTGAACTGGGTTCATGTCTCTGCTCCTTCACATGCAGCTGCCGGGTGACCTTGGGCCAGTCACACTTCTCTGAAGTCTCTCAGCCCCACTCACCTCACAGGGTGTTTGTTGTGGGGGAGGAAGGGAAAGGAGAATGTTAGCCGCTTTGAGACTCCTTTGGGTAGTGATAAGGCGGGATATCAAATCCAAACTCTTCTTCTTCTTATGTCTTTCTCATATTTTTTTATCCAATCATTTCAATGGGATTTGCCAGGAATTTCACCTGGGGTTTTTCTGTATGAAAATAACGCGCACTAAAATATCCCATAGAAGTGAATGGATTCACCACTGGGTTCTGAAATATGACTCCATTGAGAAAGGATAGATAATTTTAAAATCAATGAATTACAGCCTAATTTAAAGCACCCTTCTGCTCTGTTCTAAGATCCTTTGGAAATATAACATGCACTTTAATTACAACTCAACCCAACAACAATTTCTGGGTAAGCCTCAGACATTTGTAAAATTGCTCACCTTCCTGGAAAGGACTGGAAATTAGGATTCCAAGAAGGCAAAGACTGAAGTAGGTGAAGAGTCCCATCTTCTGGTTGACCTTTGAGGGAGATGAATGTACAGCACGGTAAAATCAAAGTTACGTTCATTGGTTGCCATACATACAAGGGAGGAAGGGAAGGAGGAAGGAAGGAATGCAATTCTCCTTTATTTGAACTTCCAAGAACTGGGAAAGTTAGAGAAAGAAGGGAGAAACTGAAATTTCGAATAGTTGTCAGTGTTATGAAAGCGTATATTGACATTGATTTAAAGTGAGCTTCATCAGCTTCAGTTAGGAACATTTTGTGATCTTTCTTTTTTTTTAGATGCTCATGAAAATTCATTACATTTTAGCACAAATTTCTGTTAATCAACACAGCTTTGTATGCAGTTTTGAGTAATGTACACATTTTCCCAAGCAATTTCCCCATATATAATTCTTTTTTGGAACCACTATTTGGTTGGAGAACTGTATCAAAAAATTCAGACAAGTTTGAATTTTGAAAGGAGAGCTGTGTTTCAGTTTGCATATTTTTTTCCGGAAAGTGAGAATCTGATATATTTGCCTTTAAATCCATTTCCTCTCCCATCCCTATATACACCCCCTGGTGGTTATTCAGTCTACCTGTTAACTGGAAATCAAATTTCGATCTGCACACAAATGAGTCCATGAGGGTTTCTGTTCAGCTTTTGTACCAGTTTTCGTCTCTGTCTGGTCTTCTTTTTCTGTCTGATTTGTGAACTTAGGGCTCATCTGCACTTACTTCATGCTTTCTAGGCAAAGGTTCAGGCTTTCCAAGTCTGTGTCTGAGCAGGATTTTAAAAAATATATTCTGCGCCCCCTCACAGGACTTTCCATGGGAAAACCAAAGTTTTACCACTGAATTGGAGCAAATGGCAGTCTGTGGAAAAGCCAATTGCTGTTTGCTCTGATTAAATAGTAAAATGTGAGTTTTCCCAGGCAAAGCTCTGGGATTACAAGAATAAAACAAAACCCTGATCAGACACAGACTTGTGCCTAGAAACACAGCATAAAAGGAAGCATAGATGAGCCCTTATCTGCTTAGTGACAGAATTATACATTGTTGTTTTCCACAAGTCAGTGGAGACTGATCCATTAGGGCAGTGAGAGCCAAACTTGGCCCTCCAGCTGTTTTGGGACTACAATTCCCATCATCCCTGACCACTGGTCCTGTTAGCTAGGGATGATGGGAGCTGTAGTCCCAAAACAGCTGGAGGGCCAAGTTTGGCCATCACTGCATTAGGGCAAATAGGAACTGCCCCACCAACCTCAGACTGCCCTTAGCCAGTCCTCATCTTCCTGCTTTCCTATTTACAACCAATCAGTGAGTGGCTCTGCCTGACATTGGCTGTGGCTCCATCAACGGTTGGCCTCCCTGCCTTTGGCCCTATCAGTTCTAGTGGGCACCAGCCACCATCACCACAAGTCCTTGTTCATGAACCTTTCATCCAGCTCCCTCACGACCGTTGAAAATATCCCCTTACCAAGACTCATAGATCACTTCCATAAGCTCTTACCTTGCAATGCTGTTCTTCTGGGTGGAGCAGTGTGGTTGTCAGCTGAGCCAGGTGCCTCTCTGATGATCTCACCTAGTCTGGGCGGCTGTTATATAGACCCCAGGCAGAGGTGGTGCAATACCAAGATGAGCAGAATGCTGCAAGGAAATCCTGGTCTGATGCCTTCAGTTTTGCATAATTTAAGGCCAAATCAGTGGAATGTAGCTTGCATCAACCTCTCTTTCATTTTGGTGGGGAAAAGCATAGTGAAGGGGGGGGGGAAAAGAGTTTTGAATCCATTTCCTTATGAAGAGGAACAGGAACCACATTCTTAATCAACCATGGAAATACTGGTCCGATGTCTTCAGTCTTGCATAATCCAGGGCTGAATCGGTGGAATGCGGCTTGTATCACTAGCCTTGAGCATTGCAAAAAGGGCATCATGATATCCTTTAGTTATCTATAAGTTTGTTACATATGATCAAAAATAAATATTTGGGCGTAGAAAGGCATATGGTGTTGGGGAGGCTTTTTAAAAAGCGATATTATTAACTAGGAGAGTAGGAAAAGCATTTATGAAAATGATTATCAGATATGAAGAATCCTGCTCATTTTTCTTCTATGGGATTAAATTCCAGAGAGTGACTTTTTTCTAGCCCACAGCTTCAGCATCTGACCCTCCCCAACCCAGCTTTTCTATGAAATTATTGCTTAGTATTCCTGTCCCCTGAGTAGTCATCCTCAGCCAGACCACAGGGGCTTGGATAGTGACCATAAAGCTTGGGTAGGTGAGGATAACTACTTGAAAATGATTTACAGATGGTATTGAACTCCGAGTAGGCTTGCTAAGATGTATAAGACTGAATCAGATAAGTGCTGGATATGCACTGAGGTTGAGGGAACATTCTTTCACATGTGGTGGACCTGTAAAAGCATAAAAGATGATAGGGAAATAATCTATAATGAATTGAAAAAAAAATCTTTAAAAGTACTTCCCCCAAAAAACCAGGGTCCTTTTTGTTGGGGATAATTCAAATGGAAAGTCCCAGGTGTCCAAAAAGATATATGTATGACACTACTGCAGCCCGTGTTTTATTAGCCCCCAAATGGAAAACAAGCGAGGTCCCAACTAAAGAAGAATGGCAACTTAAGCTGATGGAATATGTGCAGCTTGCAGATTTAACATATAGAATAAGAGAACAAGAAGAACATTCATTTAAAGAAGATTGGAAAATGTTTATTGAATATATGGGGGGAAACTGTGTACACTTGAAAACGCTGGCAGCATTAAGATAAATTCAACAGTGTAAATAAGTTTTGATGGATGTAATAATGGAATACTGAATGGTTTAGTTTATGTAAAATATACAGGGATTTATGATGTGCAAAATGAACCATGGAAAGAGAAGAAGGGAAGTCTATCTATCATCTATCTATCTATATCGATCTATCTATCATCTATCTATCTATCATCTATCTATCTATCATCTATCTATCTATCTATCTATCTCTCTATCTGTATCTATCTATCTATCTATCTATCTATCTATCTATCATCTATCTATCATCTATCTATCTATATCTATCTATCTATCTATCTATCTATCTATCTATCTATCTATCTATCTATATCTATCTATCTATCTATCTATCTATATCTATCTATCTATCTATCTATCTATCTATCTATCTATCTATCATCTATCTATCATCTATATCTATCTATCTATCTATCTATCATCTATCTATCATCTATCTATCTATCTATCTATCTATCTATCTATCTATCTATATCTATCTAGAAAGTCCACACCCGGAACAACTCGGCTACCATAGACACAAACCTTGGCATGAATTAGCTGGAGGGTGCCTTCAAAGAACACTTGTGACATAGAGCCCGGTTCAAATCAAAAACCAATCAAACCTGTGAGACATCAGTTCACCAAAGTCCATTCAGTGAGGCAGCTTTCATTATGCATCCACTCTTTCCCCAGGCTGGCCAGCGGCTGCGGATGCATTGTGACAGCCGCACTATGGCGTGACCAGAGGCTACAGACACAAAACACTCGTATGCAGCTACCCCATGTTGAGAAACAATGGCAAAGACAAGATCAACCCAAGTGATGGTTTGTGAAACCTCTCCACTGTAGGAGGCGTCACTGGAGAACCCTGAGGCCTATAGACTTCCTTATGGCCTGAAAAGGACAGCTGAAAGGTCTATGTATGCAAGGATATTTCCGATTTTTGGCAGTTCAGCCATAAGCCTTTCTTCCTTAAGTCTTTCTTGCTAAATCTCACTTTTGCTTCGATCAGTGCACTATAGGGTGAGAATGGTAATTTGGCTGATAACAGGCAGGAGCAATAATATCACCTGCAAATAAAAACCTGTGTCTCAGCATACGTCCTTGCATTCATTTTTTTAAAAAAAGTAAAATCATGTCTGGCCACCATGTTGTTGATTCAGTCTTATGCACGCATCCTTGCCATCAGATATGCCCTAAGAACAAGAGGGTAGACTGCAATATGGCATAATGGCCTATGGGAAATGAGTGCCAGCTCCTTTTTAGGTTTTGAAGATCACAGGGGTAGTCTGTTGTCCCCTGAGGAAAAGGGATGACTACAAAGCAGATGTGGCTAACCCTTTTGGGGCCAGTGGGCACATTTGTATATTAAGAGGACTTTGCAAAGAAATGCTAAAGCCACTTCCGCACTACAGAGGAGGTGGGGTTGCGGGCGTAATGGCTCCACCACATGCGCGACGGCTGGAACCCAACCCTCGCATGATTGGGGGGATTCCCGGCCGCGTTGCCCCCTAGCCAGCCAATCGGCTGTCTCAGGGGGCATGGCCTGCCCTATGTAAGGCAGGACATGGCTGGGGATCTCCTTCTTTGCCGCTCATCAGCTGTTCCTGCTTTTCCCGCCCTACAAGGTTTTTGTTCCTGCACCTTGCTATGGACCTTGGTTGGTCACTGTTGAGGGGCCTGGTAGGAATTTTTCCACTTGGCAAGTTGGCACTGGCCACTTGGTTTTCGTCTACCTCATAGCAAATTGTCACAACTTTCGTGGTATTGGCGGTTAGGCATTGGTATAGTTCTGTAACTGGAAGAGGGGAGGTAGTGCCATCACCTGCCCCACATATTGAAGGGTAGTCCGCTAAAGGATTCTGGGGTGTGTGGCTCTGTCCAAAGCCTGGGGAGGTGAGGGCCTAAGGCACGCCCCCTAGCGGTGACCCCGGGGGAGTTCCTAGTTGATGTGCATCAGCAGGACTCCCCCTACTGGTGGTTAACCCTTCCCGGACTTCAAGTGGATGGGCTGAAGTCGGATATAGTCAGTTAGGAAAAATGCCTAAGCCAATACAGCTTTTCACGTGTAACCAATAAAAGTTGTGGCCTTATTTAGCCCTTTAACCTTAATAATTGTGTCATGTGACATTATTTCCACTGGGGGGGGGGGCAAGAACTCACCACACAATGACTTAATAAAAACCCAAAACAACCAACCTCACCCCTCCTACAAACTGATGTGGAGATGTAGAAAACTAAATTTAAGAGCAGAAAAAATGAAGAACTGAGAGATCTCGAAATGGAGTTTCGCCCATCCCTACCTGTACACCACTAGTTCCCAAATCTTATATTTTCCAGCTGCCCCACTGAACTTCCTGCCCCCCATGCTTCCGTGGTGCCACCTGAAACAGATCATTTTGATCTGGTGCATGGCAGGGCTGAGCCTGCTTCAGAGGGTTCCCAGGGTTCTTTGGGGGAGAATCCATGGTGCTCTAAAACTGACAACAGTTTGTGGTGCATGTAATATGACCTTTTCCACCCCAACCTTTTGTCAAAGGTTGCTGTGATTAAATTGAGCCCCAGGTATGACATTATGTGGTCCCTTGGGTAAGAGCAGGGTGGAAGTTTGACTCCAGAAGAATCTGAGCTGTTGACTAAGATTTCCTCTTTTCAGTGGAAAAAAACTTTGCTAAGTAAGTCCATTTTATTTATTATTATAATTATTCCAGCTGTTCTTATTTTATCTGCAAGCCACCTTGAGTCCCTGTCAGGGAAAAGGCAGGGTATAAATGAATGAATGAATGAATGAATGAATGAATGATATTTATTATTTGGACACTAGAACCCATAGACATCCAACAAAGCTGAATGTTGGAAGATTCATGGCAGACAAATTTCTTCACAAGGCACACAGTTAAACTACAGAATTTGTAGTGATGGCCACCAATTTGGATAGCTTACAAAGACCATCGGGCAAATTCATAGAGGATACGGCTATTGGTGGCAACCAGCCCTGATGACTATGTTCTGCCTCCATACCACTGGAGGCAATATGCCTCTGAATGCCAGCTGCTGGAAACTTCAGGAAGGGATAGTGTGCTTGAGCACAAAGTCCTGTTTGCAGACTTCCTATAGGCATCTGATTGGCTGCTGTGAGAACAGGATGCTACTAGACTGGATGAGCCACTGGCCCAATGTTCCATACAACCCCAGTGAGTCATTTGTGACAGAGGTCCACACGTTTTGGCCTCAGATAAAAATCTCCTGGCCTGGCCATCTCTTGTGTAACAGTAGCACATCAAGTCATTTCCTTAACCTGCTGCCTGTGGTCTTTCATCATGTCAAGACGAGTCCTATATAACATCTTTCTGTGGAGCAGGAAGACTTGAGGAAGACTCAGCAGGTAGCTATACACATCTACCTTCAGAAGAGAATCAGTTGAAAGGTCCAGGTGAGCAGTTGAGCTTCCCTGATTTTTCTGTGTCATCAATGCTGTTTTACGATGCTATGCTTCTTGTGTCGTCAACCTCCAGACCTCTTGCGGAGGAGGCACACAAAGAAGGGCCTCAGATGAGGATTGCAGGATCCGGGTCTTGTTGCAGATGCCACTTGTAGCAATAATAATACACTTTGGTTAAGAGCCAAGGTGAAACCAATTGGATACAGGAGGATCCAAATTATGGAAATCTGAATTCCAGACCAAGCCACTGTGGTTTCAACCATAGACACGTCACTGTCTGTTGGCCATCTGTAAAATGGGCATAAATTGGGCCTGCCTGCTGTGTTGGGTTGGACGAATGATTGGTTTGATTCCATATTATAGGAGCAACTAGGAACGCAGGAAGAAACCTTATACTGAGTCACATGACTGGACCATCTAGCTCAGTATTCTCTACACTGACTGGAAGCATCTCTCCAGGTTTCAGGCAGGGTTCTCTTCCAGCCTTTCCTGGAGATGCTGCAAATTTAACCTTGGTCTTTTTGCATGCAAAGAGATACTCTACAATGGAGCTAAGACACTTCCCCTAAGGGGGCTCTGGGGCTTCACCAGTAGAGCATCTCCTTTGCATGCAGAAGGTGCTGGGTTCAATTCTTGGCAGCCACGGGTAGGAATGGGAAAGAAAGCTGTCTGAAACCTTGGAGATTTGTTTCTAGTCAGCAGGTACAATACTGAGCTCGGTGGACCAATGGTCTGACTCAGTATAATGCAACTTCTGAGGTTCCTATGATAGCTTACTGAATTTGCCTGGGACTGTCTGGTCTCAGGCACAGAAAGCAGTAGAGATGTGCAACATTGCCATCTGCAATTTGCAGTGAACACGAGACTGTTGGTTTGGTCTAAATATTGAAGACCTGTTCTGGCTTTGCCTGGTGGGTCTAGCCCCAGCAAATAACCAATGGGATCCACAGTTGGAAAGTACACGCTGCAGATCTGAATTTGCCCAAGGATGCTCCAGCCTGGAGATTCTTATGCTCTTCTGGTCCTATTTCCTTATGCAATTTCAGGTGAACCAAGAAAAAATGGGGTCTCTCACTTATCTACGTGTCTTCCTGGCCAGTTTCCTGGTTTCAAGCTCCCTTGTGGGAGGTAAGTCTCTCCTGAATTCTTCAGCGCTATTGGAGCAGGGATAGTGGCAGTTCTTTAGCTGCAGAATTTTCCCAGAGTTAAAGCATTTTTACCCTGGTCCTTAGCCCCAAAGCCCCAATTCCCCTAACAGCTTACAGACCTGTTTTAAAAAACATCAAACTTTTCCTGGTTTACAATCTAGAAGGCACAGCATGAAATGATATCCACCACAGCTGAATGTTGGAAGATTCAGGAAAGGGCATAGTTAAACTATGGAACTCTCTCCCACAACAGGCAGAGAAGGCCACCAACCTAGACGGCTCCAAAAGGGGGCTGGACAAGTTCATGGGATTTCCAAGTGCTAGCAGTCAGCTGATTGATAGTGGCTGTAGAACCCTGTGCCTTAGTTTGACATCAGACTGTGTGGGCTTCATCTGATGTCATGGTGCTGTAAGGTGATGGACAGATTGATGGTCTCACCCACCTGCCAAGATAGCCCAACGGGGATTAGGAAAGGTCAGGACCAGCCCACTGGCCAGATTCAGCTTCCAAACCCTGGATTTGAGTGTTGGAACAGGAACCAGGAGATCAGTCTTCAAATCCCCGCTTAGCCAAGAAGCTCACTGGGTGCGTTATCAATTCAGTGGCATCTGTGTTTGCCTGACCTTGAGCCTGGACTAAGGATTCTGAGTCCCTCTGTTCTGATTCTATACATGATATCCAATCATAGGACATTTCAGGATTTGTGCCTCTGCCACTGGCCCTTAAACTCTGAGTTATGATTCGCAGCTTGGAAGTTTGGACAGCCAATCACGTTGGGAGTGGGAGTGGCCCAGGCCTTCAGAAATGTATATAAGCAGTTGCTTTGCCACTGTTGTCCACTTCTGAGAGTTCAATAAATGTTCTTGCTGTTATCACTGTGTCTTGTCTCATGGGAACCCACCTACACTTCATGGTGATCTTGGGCCTGGCACTATTTCTCAGCCTAACCTACCTCATGGGGTTCTTGTGAGGATGAAGTGGGGGAGGGAGGGAACCATGCATACTTATTGAAGAAAAAGGATGTAATAATAATAATAATAATAATAATAATAATAATCCCAGTCTCACTCCCCTTCCTTTTGGTTTATCTCTCCCTCTGCTGAGCAGTTAAGGCTGACACTTGTGCCAGGGAGTGGCTGCAATACCAGGGCAACTGCTATGGCTATTTTGAAGCTAAGATGACCTGGGAAGAAGCTGAGGTAAGAAACAGAGGGGGCATGAAGCCTTGGGTTAGGTGTTTGTCACTGAGGCCACTCTTGGGTAATATGTTCCAATATGTTTGATGCTTCCCCACTTTCTAACTCTCCTCCTTTCCATCCTGTCAGGTTTGCTGACCTGAAGGCAGTCGAGGCTGTTCCATTTGGAGAAATGGGGCATTGCTCCACCAAGCTCAGTCTGCCCACAACCAGCCCCACTTGCTTACCCAGCTCCCTACTTATGGCCAGTCTAGGAGGAGGCACTAAGCACCATCCTCCTTATGATGTCGGAGGAGAACAATGGCATTAAAAGCCTTTCCTACCTTTCCCCTTTGCCCAGATCGAATGCCAGAGTTACCACCGTGGGGCACACCTTGCCTCTATCCTCACTGTTGCAGAATCTCTCGTGGTGGCTGATCACATCTTCGCTTACCAGACGGAACCCAGCAATGTGTGGATTGGACTGCATGATATCCGACATGTACGTATCTAGACCTCTCTGTGCTTCTCCTCAGACAATGTTCCCAAGAGAACACAGATGCCCTTGTATATTTCGGGAATCAGCTTGCATTCTATTATGTGATGCAGATTTGGGCTCATGTGAGTCTCAAAATCCATTATTTTTTATTTTTTAAATTGCTTTCTTACAAAGCAAATTAGCAAATAAGAAAGAAAGAAAAGGAAACAAAGGGGGGAAAGTGAATGAGAGACACTCCTGCAAATTCCATCAGAATAATAATAATAATAATAATAATAATAATAATAATAATAATAATGTCATGTGTTGCTTTATTCATGGAAATGACTCAAAGAGACTTACAGATACAACATAAATACTAAAAGCAATTGCAATAAACACAATCAATAAAAACCTTAAAAAAACCATTTACATAGTTAACAGGTTGTGCAGATCCTGTCCCATTAAAAGAGGCCACAAATACTTAAAAAACCTTCCAATTAAAGACCAAAAGCCTGGGTAGAAAGGAAAGCTTCTACCTGGCACCTTAAATTAGGTAAAGATTGTGCCTGGCAAACCAGCATTAAATTAAACATATGTGTCAGTATAAGCAATCCAGGTGCCCAAACAGGCATCCACACAAGACTGACATTCATAGAAAACATGTTAAATGTATCAAAAGGGGTGAGGTTCTTGGACCACTGTGTGATAGATGGTGGGTGTGACCCTTCTAGGATGGAATTTATTCCAGAGACAATAGGGAACCAGTAGAGCTAGGTTCGGGGAAGACATTTTGCTACCCAAGGCAAGGTAGATATTAATCAGGGCTGGCCAAGTTATTTTTGGCACCTGAGTTTCAAAATCCAAATGTGTTTCCTTCCCTCTTGGGGTAGCAATAGAGTAATTATAAATTAAATAACAACTCGGAACTGAAAACTGCCTTATACTGAGTCAGAACATTGGGCTATCTAGCTCAATAAAATCTACACTGTCTGGCAGCAGCTCTCCAGGGTTTCAGGCAAGGTGCATTCCCAGCCCTACCTAGAGATGCTAGGGATTGAACCTGGAATGCAAATCAGGTGCTCTACCATTGGATTATGGCCCTTTCCCAGTTTTATGTCCTTCACAACATCCACAATCTGCTGCTTGAAGTGGCCACCTCACTTTGCCCATTGGGTGTACTGGCCTTGCACCAGATCCTGAACTGAGGCTTTGGCTTCGCCTCCACACTTATCTCCATGTTTCTTTCTCTCTTCACCTTCCAGAACGGCAAGTGGAGGTGGTCAGATGAGTCTACCTACAACTATAAAGCATGGAAGCTGGGGGCACCCACCAAACGGGGCGGAAATAAATATTGCGTGGAGCTGCTACGTTCCGTGAGTGGGGCAGCTGTTCCTGATGCTGACTCCCCTCAACAACGGGAAGAAAGAGTCATCATTAAACGTTCAGGTGAACAGTTTTGGGGAGCTGCTATTCAGGAGGGAGGCTGTCCTGTTCAAAAGCATCTCGGTATCTCCTATACTGTGATACAGAGGTCAACCTGAGAGGGTTAACTAGGTCCAGGAGAGATAAAAAGCCGCAGCTGAGTTCCTGATGCCATTGGAACAAGTTGTCTTCTTGGAGCTATCCAAGGTCCTGAAATGCCAGCTTGATTCTACATATTACCCAACCAATTTGGCCACTCTGGAGTGTCTTCCATAGGCTGTGAATCCCCACTTGAGGAGCTGTAGTATGCTTGGAGCTATCCAAGGTCCTGAAACTTCAGCCTGACCCTACTTGCCACTAACTGAATAGGCTATTCTCATATCTCTTCCTAACCAATGAGCCCTCACTTGTGGTCAAGACAGGATAGGACCTCCATCCTTGCTCCATTTAGTACCAGTTCACCTCTATGTAGAGAAAAAGTATGATTCCCAGGTGGAAAAACCCCACTGACTGGATTGGGGTAGCAGAACAATTTTATACTTCAGAGTAGGAGGTAATTGTGTAGCATGGAGCTCTTGTCTGTTTTTGAATATTCCTGCCTTGATCCTTAGTTGGGTCATAAAAAGAGCCCTGCTGGATCAGGCCTAAGGACCATAATAGTCCAACATCCTACTCTCAAAGTGGCTAAACAAATGCCTACGGGAAGCCCGTACGTAGGGCCCAAGTACAACAGCACTCTCCCCACTTGTGTTTCCCAACAACTGGCATACTGCCTCTGACATCCCAAAAGTATTGGGACCCAAAGCTGTTGACTGTTGTACCATGCCATAACAGGTGACTGGTTCTCCTTCTAGATTTCTCAAAATGGAATGATGTGGCATGCCACAAACAGAATGCCTACATCTGCAAGCATGAATTGTAGAGAGGGCATTGGCTCAACCGTCACTTCAAGATGGACCTTCTGCAATTCCCGTACATCTTGAAGACTTGCCTTTGCAAAGGAGAAGGTCTGCTGGGACAACCTACACAGAATCTTCTAAACCCAAATGATACTGTTCCTTTTCAAAACAGTCTCTGGGCATTTATCTGCATTATAAACTTTAATTGGTTTAAGTCATTCTCTCTCTCCTGGGAAACCCTGGGAACTATAGTTCTGTGAAAGGGATCCTTAATAGAAAGCATCCTATTAAGCATAAAACAGTATAAAACTAGAGTTCCCAATATTCTCTGGGGGAGAGCCATGACAATTAAGGTGGTATAATATCTGTTTAAGTCCATAATGCAGACATTCCCTCTGAAGTTAAACCTTAGTTATCCATATGTTTTGACTACACACCCTTCAGTGGCTGCAGCACAAACAAATGCTAATAAAATCTTTCTTAAGTGTATGAATTTTCTGGTTAGTGATTTCTTTTAATATGTTCTTCCCTCTCAGCTGGCAACAAATTCCAACACCTTGGGTCTAGATTTCTGCTTTGGGGAATCCCAGTTTCCCCTTTGTTGTTTGTTTTAAATCAAGTGTCTAGTGCATAAGAATCCTCCATATGGCCTCTTTATTCCACATTCATCCTGATTTGCTTGCAGAAAGTTTCTGCGGTGGTTAGATTATGTCTGGCCTTTCTGGAGCATTCAGTCTGATTTTTTACAGGGCAGTTATATGACAATGAACATTCATCATCATTTGCTTACACGCCTGCCCATTAGTAATTCATCCGTCCAACACTTTTCAGTACATTTCCCTGTCACTTTCAAAAAATATTTCTGCAAATAGTCCACTTTTTAAGAAAGTGGATTTGTTATGCAAAGGTGACAGAGTGGCACATTCCACTTTCAGCATGCAAACCTAAAGTTCTAGTAGGTGCTTGAATCTCTCCCACACAATACTGATAGTCTGAGCATGGGTAGGCAAACGAAGGCCTGGGGGCTGGATCTGGCCCAATCGCCTTCTAAATCCGGCCCGCGGACGGTCTGGGAATCAGCATGTTTTTACATGAGTAGAATGTGTCCTTTTATTTAAAATGCATCTCTGGTTTATTTGTGAAGCATAGGAATTTGTTCATTATTTTTTTAAAAAATATAGTCCCGCCCCCCACAAGGTCTGAGGGACCGGCCCCCTGCTGAAAAAGTTTCCTGAGCCTTGGTCTAGAGTCCTTATAAGGCTGCAGAGTGCTTCATAAAGTTGTGCAGACAGAACTGAAAGTTTGTGAGGGAAAAAATGGAGAAGGGGTCAATCCTAGGGCAAGATCTGCTAGGATGAGCAGCTTAGGTAGCAAAAGGTTTCCAGCTCAGCTGAGTGGTGGGCTCAGTGAGCATTAAGTACCCAACCCCTAACCAGCCAAAGATATGCCGGTGTAACTTGTTCACCCTTTCTGATTCTGGGCTCAGCCAGCTGAGCTGAAGCCATCTGAGTTGAAGCTGGTATAAGCCCCTCCTTGTGGTGTTTTGGGGTTTAGTAGTGGGTGGGACCAGAGAGTGGAGACTTAGGATGGATTCTAAGCCCGTTCACCTTGGTCATGTGACCTGACAGCATAAAACATTATGAAACTGTTGGGAAAGGTCAGTCGGAAGAGCATGAGACTCTTAATCTCAGGGTCATGGATTCGAGCCCCACATTGGGCAAAAGAATCCTCCATTGCAGGGGGTTGGACTAGATGTCCCTCATGGTCCCTTCCAACTCTACAATTCTATGATTATTTTTAAAGGCTTGTTTTCCCTCTGCCAGGATGCAGGTGGTGCTGTGGGTTAAACCACAGAGCCTAGGACTTCCCAATCAGAAGGTTGGCGGTTCGAATCCCCACGACGGGGTGAGCTCCCATTGCTTGGTCCCTGCTCTTGCCAACCTAGCAGTTCAAAAGCACGTCAAATGCAAGTAGATAAATAGGTACCACTCCAGCGGGAAGGTAAACGGCGTTTCCGTGCACTGCTCTGGTTTGCCAGAAGAGGCTTAGTCATGCTGGCCACATGACCCGGAAGCTGTACGCCGGCTCCCTCGGCCAATAAAGCGAGATGAGCGCCACAACCCCAGAGTTGGTCACGACAGGACTTAATGGTCAGGGGTCCTTTTACCTTTACCTTTCCCTCTGCCAAGCTTGGGCAGAGCAGCAGCAGCAGACGCACTGCCGAACAGCATCTCTATCTGGTGTAACTTTATGCCAGCTTCAGTCACAATGGCTTGCTTTACACCAGCTTCTTGTGCACAGCATTGTCCCAAAATCTCAGAGGCTGGAGGGGTGGCTGAATAAAGGCTTGGTCTGCACAGGCAACAGAATGAGGTGGTAGAATTGTGCAGTGGTTATAATGGAGTGCTCCATTTCAGAGTGCTCTGGGAGGAATCATATGGTAGCTGACAGAGTCAGACTACTGGTCTATCTAATCCAGTAGGAAAGACAATAGTTCTGCAGGGTCTCCTGTATTATTCTTGTAAGTAATAGGCCAGCACACAGTGAGTGTGTTGGGGTGGATCAATTCTCCTTGAATTCCTAGCGGAAGGGATGGCTAACTGATGGTCCTCCATGTCACTGAACTCCCAACTCCCACCAGCTCCAGCCATCAAAGCCAATGGCCAGGAGTGATGGGAACTGTAGTCCAGCCACACCTGGAGGGCAAAGTATAGCCCCACCTGGTCTAAGGGTTCTAGTGATCTGGGACAGAGTGGGTGTGTCAGTGTCCTTCATCTCTTTGCTCATGCCTGCGAGTAGCAGAACTGGAATTAATTACAGGAAACAAGCAATTATAAGCCAGATCTGCTGCACTACACCATGCTGGCTAAGCCAAACTAAGGCGAGATGGCTGATGGGAGCTATATTGGTCATATACATCTGTATCACTTTTTGAGCTATCACTGTCAGTTTCAATATTTCCTTCTTTTGCTTCTTCACATTTGCCGTCATAGTTTTCTAAAAATGCAAGGCTTTGCTGGATTTAAATTAGCATTTCTACCCTTTCACAAGTGAAGGAAGGCATCGAAAGGTTCTTGTTGACAACGGCAGTGCCCCCTAGAGGCATAAATGCACCTTGCTCTTCCATTTCAGAGTTGTAGTCTTAAATTACCATGCAGGACCTGCTTCTTCTCGTTGTATCTGATGCTGTGCACTGTCTTACATAAAAGTCTTCCTATCACATAGTTTTTTGAAAGCATTCGTGGGGAGTAAATATATGCACACCTTGTTTTAAACATTTTTATACATCATTCTAAAATAATATATTCTGCAACCCCATCCCCATTCATTTTTTTCATGGGGGGGAGGAGAATTTGGAAAAAAATAACAATAGGGAAAACGATTATGCCCCCACCTAGAACCTTCACATCTCTACATAGGGTAGGGTTGGGAAACCTTTTCCAGTTTATGGGTCATAAACAACTTGGGGGTGGAGTGTCAAATGCCTGTACAGTGGTACCTCGGGTTACAGACGCTTCAGGTTACAGACGCTTCAGGTTACAGACTCTGCTAACCCAGAAGTAGTACCTCAGGTTAAGAACTTTGCTTCAGGATCAGAACAGAAATCGTATGGTGGCAGCGGCACAGCAGCGGCAGCGGGAGGCCCTATTAGCTAAAGTGGTGTTTCAGGTTAAGAACAGTTTCAGGTTATTTATGAGAAATTAGTTTTGGAAAACCGTCACAATGATATACATTGAACCTCAGCCAGGGGGACTCGAGCAAGCCACTTAATAATGTTAGCAAAAGTGGAATTATTACAGTTAGGATTTATGTTTGTTTGTTTGTTTATAAATTTGGAAAATCAATTAAAAAAATTTGGGGGAAAAAAAGAAAAAAGAAAAAAAAGAACAGTTTCAGGTTAAGAACAGTTCTTAACCCGAGGTACCACTGCAGTGGTGGGGTCACAGATGGTCACAGATGGTGAGTCTTGAGAGAATTGCTGGTGCAATGTAGAATATGTATGTATGTGTAAAAGGCTCCTGTGAGTTTGACGTGCTCACCCATAGATCCATCTCTGACTGATCCATTGCTTTGACCCAAGCTGGCCACTGGGTAATCTTGGACATAAACTACTGCAAGAGGCCTTCTTATTGATGCTCCTCAATCTTGCCTCCTCATTTGCCTTCAGTTCTGGCTGACTTCTCAGTCCCTGATTCCTGGTTTGCCCCATTGTTTGTGGTCTCTGGATCTAATGGGCTAAAACCGCCACTGACTAAGAATAACAAGCCCTGAGGGACGATTTATGAAACTTTGCTCTTTTAGGAGGCTTCTGTGGAGTCCCCCAAGCCCTGAGGGTTTCCTTGAAAGCAAGATCTAACTGGGGTGGGGGTGGGGGGAGGATATTTCATGTCAAGAAAAATATTTGCATATTTTAGTCCTCCAACAGCTTAACCTGAGCGCCTTTGGCCTGGTTGGCAAAAACCCACTTACTTTTGCTTTTGTTTGTGTTTGTTTATGATGGTTCTGTTCTTACCTTCAAGTCTGTGCATTCAGACAGTAGCAAAAACACCAGCTGTGGCAATTATATATATATATAACAAAGCAGTGTTGATGATAACACAAACATCCTGACACTGGTAAGCCAATTAACACCTTCAGTGGGATGAAAACCTATGATCTTGATTCAGGATACAGGTGAAAGAATTGAACTAAAACAAATAAGATTTGTATTTTACCATGGGCTTTTGTGGAGTGTGTGTGTGTGCACGTGAGTGCAGCCATGACATTTGTCCATTTGGCCACTCTACCTTGTTGATTCACACACACCCTTTGCCCTGTTAGCAAATAGTCACCAAGTACAAGAGTGCGGGATGTGGGTGGTGCTGTGGTCTAAACCACAGAGCCTAGGCATTGCCGATCGGAAGGTCAGCAGTTCGAATACCCACGACGAATTGAGCTCCCATTGCTCGGTCCCAGCTCCTGCCCACCTAGGAGTTCGAAAGCACATCAAGTAGATAAATAGGTAGGAAGGTAAATGGCGTTTCCGTGCGCCGCTGTGGTTTCACCAGAAGCGGCTTAGTCATGCTGGCCACATGATCTAGAAAAACTGTCTGTGGACAAACGTCAGCTCCCTCGGCCAGTAAAGCAAGATGACCCCAGAGTCGTTCGCAACTGGACTTAACTGTTAGGGGTCCTTTACCTTTATCTGTTTACAAGAGCGCAACCCCAGACTGAGAAAGTGACCCAATGAAAACCCAGATCCAGTTGTCACTGGGTTAGTTTGGGGCATGCCACTCCCAGTGCTAACAGCAACCTCAGTTGTGTGAGTGCTGATCATTATGGCATCATCTATGCACAAGAGGGAAGTATCAGCTGGTTCAGGGAAACCCCAAGACTGACATTATTTTAAAAGGAAAATATCCCTACAGAAGGGAAATCCCCCAAAACATCCCATTGAAGACAGAGTATGCTCAGTGGTCAAGGAACGCTAACTGATTATTGAGGAAGTAGAGGGGTGGAGAATCATGTGGCACGTTATTTATTTAAAAGGTTACTTATGTATGCCACTACAACGGCCTATGTTTTGTTAGCCCAAAAATGGAAAACTCCAAGTAGACTTGCTAAGATGTATAAGACTGAATTGGATAAGTGCTGGAGATGCAATGAGGCTGAGGGTATGTTCTTTCATATGTGGTGGGCCTGTAAAAGGGCAAAAGAGTATTGGGAAATAATTCATAATGAGTTGAAAAAAATGTTTAAAAGTACTCCCACCCCCCCAAAAACAGAGTCCTTTTTGCTGGGGATAATTTAGATAGAAATTCCCAGGTGTCAAAAAAGATTATTTATGTATGCCACTACAAGGCCCGTGTTTTGTTAGCCCCAAAATGGAAAATGAGCAAGGTCCCAACCAAAGAAGAATGACAACTTAAGCTGATGGACTATGTGCAGCTTGCAGATTTAACTTATAGAATAAGAGAACAAGAAGAACATTCATTTAAAGAAGATTGGAAAATGTTTATTGAATATATGGGGGGAAATTGTGTACACTTGAAAACGCTGGAAGCATGAAGATAAATTCAACAGTATAAATAAGTTTTGATGGAAGTAATAATGGAATACTGAATGGTTTAGTTCATATATAATATGCAGGGATTTATGTTTATGTTTTGCAAAATGAACCATGGAAAGAGAAGAAGGGAAGTCATTGTTATTTTAAGGTTGTTTAAATGAATATTTTAAATTGTAAAACAGAAAATTTAATTAAAAAATTATATATATATAAAAGAGAATCATGTGGCAGAATTTGAAGGGAGAGATAAATTTGCATCCTTCTCTTTTTTCAGGAATTTGTTCAATTTGTACATGGAGTTCATTTATCTTCACAACAATATTGGGGGACAATTTGGGCTGAGAGGACGAGCATGTCTGCAGCATAAATGGATATCCATTTCATATCACCCTCGCAATCATAATATCTGCCAAATCATCGTGGGAATTGTAGTCTGTTGAGAGTACTAGGAATAATTGCTTGCAGAATTTGGTTAAAGTCAGAATCTGTTCTATGGCCCCACATGACACCCAGAAACAGCAAGTGATCGAGTCAGCACTAGCTCCCATTGTCATTTCCCAGTTCATTTATAGTGCTGCTGGGCAGCATGATTTGAAAGCAGAAGTCTACATATTTGCACTCCATGAAATACCAATTCTTCCCCTTTCTAGTGAAAAGATTACCCTGGGACTGTGGTTTTGCTGAACTCTCCTTTCATTTTCAACAGGGTTTGCACAGCACAGATTGTGTCCATGGTGGGCACCTAGGGAGGCTGCAGACTGCTGGTGAAAAGCTCAGCAGGAAGAAACACCCCTGCTCCCCCAATCCCCAGCCTTCTAACACAATAAGGCATGCCGAATCCATACTCACTGAAATTCTACAGCAGAAATGAGGCAGAAAAAGGGAAACCCCATTCCTAGGGGAAGAACAGTCAACTAGAGGGCATATTTTGGCCCATCACTCATAATTTGTGAATGAGATCGTGATAAAAATCACCTTTCTGCTGGCTGGGCCCCCTGTTATGCAATGTTGCCAATAGCGTATCAAGACATTTCCTTAAAGCTGTTGCCTTTTAACATTTCATCATGTTCACCTGAGCTCTATATTAAAGCCATGCATGGCCAGGAAACCATCCAAGCACCTATAGACTTAGCAGACAGCCCCAGCATATCTTCCAAGGAAGGAAGTTCGGCAGCAGAAGGACTCAGGTGAGCAGCTAAGAGACTAAGTCTCTCTCCCTTGGTTAACAGAACAGTATCTTTTTGCTTGGTTCACAACTCACAACCCTAGAAACTGAACCTAGTAAACCCAAGTTATTAGATACCCACTGCAGGTTTGAATTTGATTATGGATACTCATGGTGTCAGCCTCTCCCTTTGTGCTTTTTCTGCCAGTGTCAGCCCCAGGGCCCTTGGGCAAGACATCTTCCATGGTCCCCTTTCCTTCAGTGGGTCTACCTCCTGAATGCAACAACTCCAGGGTGCGTTGTCAGTTTGGTTCAATCCCCAGCGTCTCTGGGTAGATCTGGGAATATCACCTGCCTGAAACCCTGGAGACTTACTGTCAGCCAGTTCAGACTACAAATGAAAATGCTGTGGCCCTCCAGATATTGTTGGACTACAGCTTCCATAAGCCCCAGCAAGCATGGCTAATATCTTCCCCATCCTGTGCCAGATACTGACTTGGTATAAGGCCCTATACTCCAAATGCTAACCCTTGATGTATATTCACAGGTGAATAAAGGAAATGAAGTCTGTTGCTTATCTTAGTGTCGTTTTGGCTGGCTTCCTGGTTTCAAGTCCCTTAGTGGAAGGTGAGTTTCTCCTGTCAACAGAGTGGAAGTTCTCTTGTGATGTCAGACTCTCCTTGGGCCTCTTCAAAAAAGAAGATGAATTGTATCAGGGTCTGTGCTGTTTGCAGGACATAACCCCCCCCTTGAAATACCTTGTTTTTCCCTCGGGTCACCCCTCCTAGCAGTGCCCCTGGTGCCAATTAAAGAAGCAAGGGGCGCTGAGTGCCTGTGGTTTGGAAAGCAAACTTCTCTCTGTCCTCGTCTCGCTCCTCACCATCATTCCTGTTTTTCTTGTCTCTCTCCTGAGCAGTGAAAGCTGACACCTGTGCCAGAGAGTGGCTGCAATACCAGGGCAATTGCTATGGCTATTTTGAGACTCAGATGACCTGGCATGAGGCAGAGGTAAGTGGCCAGCTGGCCTCACCTAAGTTAGGTAAATATCTCTCAAAATATGGAGGTCCAAGAGGAGGTTCAGTATTGCTTTTCATGGTTCTCCTTCTTTCTGTTCTTATGGTAGCCAGAAGAATCCCAGGAGACAGCCAGGAAACAGCTAGCTAAAGACAGGAAAGCATTACAGTGGTACCTTGGGTTACAAACACCTCTGGTTACAAACACTTAGGGTTACAGACTCCGCTAACCTGGAAGTAGTACCTCATGTTAAGAACTTTACCTCAGGATGAGAACAGAAATCTTGCGGCAGCGGCGCAGAGGCAGCGGGAGGCCCCATTAGCTAAAGTGGTACCTCAGGTTAAGAATGGTTTCAGGTTAAGAACAGACCTCTGGAATGAATTAAGTTCGTAACCAGAGGTACCACTGTATTAGCTCTTTGTTTTGTTTTAATGGGGTGCTGCTGCCTCTGCCATCCTCCCGACATCACAGCCCCTATGTGGCATGGCTGCTTGTTGTCTCTGGAAGTCATTAAAATCACCTCCCTCCTCCCTGCAGATGTGTTTTCCTGATGGGGCAGCAATTATTCTGGGAGTTGAGCTGAAGCTTGGGTCCGTATTGTGGTGGGTCGATGCCATGTGTGGATCCCACAGTGCCTAATGTTGGAATCTTTATCACAGTTGGTTTGGGAGGTTTGGTGATGAGCCCTTCCATACCTCTGGGCCCTTGGCAGGTGTCTGACCTGACACTGTTCTTGAGGCAATCTTGTGAAGCCATGGAAGAGTCAAGGTTTTCCCTCAGGCAGGGGTGAGGAACCATTTTTAGACTGAGGGCTGGGAACCCCCGGAGGGCCAGAGACAAAAAGTGATGGGCAGGGCCAGAGACAAAAGTGAATTTTACCTTTGTAGTATTTCTACACACCCTTCTCTAGCCAGGAAAGGAAGAGCTATTATCAGAGTTCAATGATACATTCAAGCTAGGAAGAAAACACTTGGGGTGTGAAGTAGTGCCAATGAGGAGTGCTCACCTGGGAAGAGGGCATGAGGCCTAGGGATAGTTTTGTGGGCTGGATAAAGGTTTGAAGGGTCCCCATTCAAACTCTGGGCCTGAGGTTCTCAACCCTGAAAAGTTCCTTGTTCCGACAGCAGAGAAGAATGGCAAATTAAACTGTTGGACTATGCTGAAATGGCAAAATTGACCAGAATACTCAAAGCCAAGAAGACCATAACTTTAATCAGGAATGGAAAAAAATATAATTTATCTTGGAGACCACTGTAAACAGATGAAAACATTAGCAGGATTGCAATAACACTTGTAATGTAATGGGTACTATGGAGATAATGGAGCTATATAGAAAAAAGGATTACTGAAAAAGATGCAGTAGAAAAGATTTAACAACAGAACCCTTGGAGGGGAAGGTGGGAAGTCCAGAGATTCGGGGGAATCTTTTAATTGTAGATGTGTATTATGATATTTTCATAATTTTATGTTTGTAAAATCAAATTAATTTTTTTTAAAAAAAAGAAAAAGAAGAAAAAGAAAAAAGAAAAGTTCATTGTTCATCATAATTCTGCTTGCTTTAAGCCACAGGATGTCTCAGGAAAGAGTAGTGGAATGTGGAAAAAAACCAGCCTTTGTTCTTGTCCTTGTCTAGATTGAGTGCCAGAGTTATAGGCGTGGGGCCCACCTTGCTTCCCTCCTTACCCCCGCAGAGACCCTCGTGGTAGCCAATCACATCGCTGCTTACCAGACTGACATCAGCAATGTCTGGATTGGTTTGCATGACATCCGGCATGTGAGTATCTGGAAACTGCTACATTTCTGCTCTGCCAGTGTTCTCCATGGGAAAGGCACCTTCTAACAAACGTTGTTCACATGGAGTGCCATTGCATCCCTAACGTCTTCCTCTCACCTGTGAATTTTGGAGGCGACTCCCTGTCAGCCATAGAGGTTGCCTTGGGTGTTAGTGGTGGATTTGTAAGGCCTGCCCAATCAATTTAGGGCTGTAGACATCCTAGTTATGGAATAGGTCCTCCAGTTTTGCAGTGCTATGTAGAATACCATGGTGTACAACCGTTATTTACTGTAATGGTTGATGGGTTGTTTCTGGTTTGATAGGCTCCAGGGTGTAGGCCCCATGAACTGAGGTAATAGGAGAACCAGTATTTCTTCACCTCCAAACTTTTCATGTTTTTTTAAAATAAAAAATATTAATAATTTATTTACAACATAGTCCACAACAACTCAAACAAACAAACAAACAAACAAACAAACAAACAAACCCACCACCATTGACAATTTAATTATCAAAATTAAACTCCTATCCCTTTACATAAAGAAAACAAACATAAAAATAAAAGACTTCCTTTATCCTGTAAATGGCCTCCTTATTTACTTCTTGTATACTGTTTCTTTTATATGTGATTATTACAATTTTTCCTAGTTATGACTTAAAAAAGCACAAAGTCTCCTGTAGAAATTAATTGAAAGAAGTCCAGGTTTATATTTTGGGGCACTGTTCTCTGCATTTCCCCCATTCTTTTTGAAATTCTTGTCTGGGTTGTCCCCTTAGTTACTTTCTCTCGTCACTCTACAGAGTGGAAAATGGAGGTGGTCAGATGAGTCTACCTACAACTACAAAGCATGGATGCCAGGGGCACCCAGCAACTTGGGGAAGGACGAGTATTGTGTTGAGCTGAGGCATTCTGTGAGAGAGGAAGTCGTTCCTGGTGATGGCGCACCTGAGCAAATAGCAGTAGGAGCCCCCATGGGAAGTGCCCATGAAAGAAGATGCCATCCTGAAGAAAGAGTTCGCAGTGAACGTGCAGGTAAAAAAAAGATTTAGTACCATCCAGAATCAAAGACTTCCCTGTTCAGTTATATTGACTTCACACGTTGTTATCAAGGGCCTATTCAATAGTCTACAATGATAGGATACTTCTATCTGTGTATTTCACCAATTGCGCATTGCTTTCAGTTATTTAGCTTTTTATATGTTGTGTCTTTTACTATGATTTGTAAGTTGTTTTGAGATGTTTGTGCAAATGACTAAGAAACATAAAGAATGACAATAACATTTGCGCATTATTATTACTTCTTGTTTCAATTTATATCTCACCCTGCTTCCCAAAGGAGCCCAGGGTGGCAAACACATCAATAATATTTCTAAGTATTATAAAAAGAGTTTAAAACCTTCTAAAAGAGTTTTTTAAAAAGTCCCTTAACCAGTGATTCCACATTTGAAAGGAACAGTACCCTTCTGTCACCAAACGCCTGGGTAAACAGGGGTATTTTAAAATTCCTTCTGAAAGTCAGTAATGAGGGAGACAGATGCACCCCGCTTTGTCATAGGCCGATGCCAGCGGGGTGACTTTAATAGAGGACAAATTCATGAAGGATGAAGCTGTTAGTGGCTACTAGCCACAATGGCTGTACTCTTCATGGCTAGGGAAGCAGTATGCTTTTCAATAGGGACGCAGGTGGCACTGTGGTCTAAACCACTGAGACTCTTGGGCTTGCTGATCGGAAGGCTGGCGGTTCAAATCCCCATGACAGAGTGAGCTGCCACTGCTCTGCCACAGCTTCTGTCAACCTAGCAGTTCAAAAGCACACCAGTGCAAGTAGATAAATAGGTACCGCTACAGCGGGAAGGTAAACAGCATTTCCGTGCACTCTGGTTTCCGTCACAGTGTTCCATTGTGCCAGAAGCAGTTTAGTCATGCTGGCCACATGACCCAGAAAGCCATCTGTGGACAAACGCCAACTCCCTTTGCCTGAAAGTGAAATGAGTGCCACAACCCCATAGTCACCTTTGACTGGACTTAACCATCCAGGGGTCCTTTACCCTTACCTTTTACCTATGCTTTTCAATATCAGTTGCTGTAACATGCAGGAGGGGAGAGCTGCTGTTGTGTTCCTGCTTTTGGATAAGTAGTCATTGACACCATATTAGTATCTTAGTAGTGTATTTGTACAAGACCATCCACACAAGGGAGAGGAATCTGTCAACTGTTGGACTTTTCTTTTGCTCTTAGGATTCTCCAAGTGGAATGATGCAAAGTGCCACAAACTGAACTCCTACATCTGCAAACATGAACTGTAGCAAGGGCCTGGATTCAACTGTGCTTGGGAGATACTTGGGATGCAAAGGAAGGGGAGTCCCCAGTGGATCTTCTCTGATCTCCAGGACATCTTGGGGGCTTTCTTTTATTAAAGGACCAGGCCTCCCGAGACAACGGACACAGATCATGCTTAACCCAAGGCCATTGTCCCATAACAGAAAAGTCGTACTTTATGTTATATATGTTAGTTTCTGTTTCCCTCACTGAGCAGCTGCTTGCAGTCACAGGACTGTTTACATCCCACAGAGTCAGATACTGTTGGATTCTCACGGGAAAGGGAGACGGGATGTGACGTTTCTGGTTTCCTGTTTCTTTTGTTCTGTCGTTTCTTTGTTCAGTTGCTCTCTGCTCTCATAGAGACAAGATGTATATTTCTTTGCTCTCTGCATAGCTTAGTAATAAAGTAGCAATGTAGCATCATACCTGCCTCATCCTTCCGTTGTGGACTTTGTTGTTTTAATGCTCTGCTGGGTGGGCTCAAAGAAGATGAGCCTTATCAGCTCGGATGAACGGAGCTGAAATTCTAATAATATCAAGAGCTTTCCTTGCTGTCTCCAGAGAACCCTGGGAACTGTAGTTCTGTGAGAAGGACTGCCAAAAACTCCCACATTTTCCCCAAACTACAATTCCCAAGAATCTTTGAGGGGGGAACCATAGCCATGAAACACAGCTCTTATAAGGGCATAGTATGGATGCAGTGGCGTTGCGTGGGTTGTCAGCACCTGGGGCAAGGCAAGTAATTTGCGCCCCCACCCCGCTGCACTGTCCCTCCCCCAAATAGTCCCTCGCTCTCTCTCCGCACCGCGCCGCACGCCTGGCACCCCCCCTCCACAATGGGCGGTGACCCGGCGGCTCGGATTGGATTCGCACAGCCAGCACTGCAGTGAGAGAGAGTGAGGGAGCCAGGTAGGGGCAGAGAGCTGCGAGTGTGAGCGCGCCCCCCCCATGTTGTGCCCGGTGCGGCCGGCCCCCCCTGCACCCCCCACGCTACGCCACTGTATGGATGTACCCTTTGAAATCAAACTTTGTTATCCATACAGTATATTTGCTCTGCATGTGCTTCAATAGCTGCAAGTGTAGAAGATAAATGCTAATAAAACTTTCCTTAAGATGTAAGTGTGAATTTATCTGTGGTGGGGTCATATTTCATTGCAGTGGTGACAGGGTTCACTATTTGCCTTGTTAATGATTTGTGCATTTGAATAACGTCTACACCATCTCTTCTGTCCAAAAAGAGACATTTAAGATTGCTTACACCTTTGGTGAAGTGCAAAAGAATACAAGTCAATGAAACGGCAGGATCGTTTTTTGAAAAAGAATTGAAATGAGTGGGTCCTGCAACAGAATGTTTCATGAAGAGGGCTTTGGTTAAGGTTTTCCGGCAGCCGGTTAGCCAGGCATGGCCTCATCCAGGAGACTCCATTGCATTTGCTTCCCCCCTGGTTTTCCATTTCACCGCGTTAATTAGCATTTTGTGACCACTGAGCAGCATCAGTTCTCCACACCTTGAGTCAAAGCCGTTTAGGGCTTTAAAGATTAAAAACAGCACTTTAAATTGGGCTCAGAAATGCGGTGGCAACCAAGGGCACAGTAATGGCTGCAAAAGCCCCCACCTCCCCACAAAAAACTAATGTGGGAACCTCGACTTGGGCCTGGAAATGAACTGGCAACAAGTTCTGGAAGCTTGTCAGCTTGGCTAGTGAAACAATGACCTTGGCTTGCTCTGGTGCATATCTGGAGTGATATGCAGAAATGAGCAGGTGTAGGCAAACATTGCCCCCTGTTCATTTTACCACCACACCCCTTTCTTATCAGTGTTACATTCTTCTTCCTTTTTTTACAGAGCCATGTTGCATAATTGTTGGTTAACTTTCAAACATAATTCAATTTTTTTTTTTATTCTCTGGTAAACTCCTATTGGGCAAGTGGCTTGAAGTTCATTTCTTCTTTTCCCCGCCCCCTGCCCCTTTTAAGCTTTGGGCAGCAGCAGCTTGAAGCACAGACTCGCCTCTTCGAAAAGTCGCACGCATAACTCAAGACCGGCTTGAACTTGGGTAAGTTGTGTTTTTGTATATTCTGTTGGTGCAACCCAGTCCAGATGAGCAGCATACAATAATTCATTCATTCATTTGCATTTGGGGTTCTGGCTCCTCTAAGCAGCTGATTTGCACCCAGAGGAATCTGAAATGAGATCCTTCACAAATAAGGAAGCACAGCCCTTGAGGAAATGGGTTCCTGTTCCCCTTCTCTTTGGTAGGCAGAGGTGAAGGGAATGATGCCAGGCTTCTAACTAAGCATTCTGTTGCTTTTTCTCAGTGGCTATTCTCTCAATAAAGCTCATTCTATCAAAAGCAAAATGTCTGTGCCTACGTTCTGCCTGTGAAGAGCTCAGAAGCTCTTTATGAGTGAAAGCAGGAAATCAGAGAAACTTGTTCTTTTCAGAGAGAATTAGGCAAATCTTTAACAAACTCTGGCATAACAAAACACTTTTTTTTCACAAGAACAGGAATATACAAAATTATGAACATAACTGACATAGTCTGTGACCAGATATACTTTTTTGTTCTGTTTTTTGTTTTTGTAAAACACAGCTTGGGGTTGGGGGTGATTTTCATCAGGAAACTGGCTCATGTTTCTGTTGGGAGTAAAGCGACAAGGCTTGCAATATGCTACCTAAACCAATTGGGAGTGATGGATAGAGAGGCAACCCATTCTTCCCTCTCTTTTGGTAACTGCTGGTTGGTAAAGTACCTTACAGTGGTACCTTGGGTTACATATGCTTCAGGTTACATACGCTTCAGGTTACAGACTCTGCTAATCCAGAAATAGTACCTCGGGTTAAGAACCTTGCTTCAGGATGAGAACAGAAATTGTGCTCCGGCGGCACGGCAGCAGCAGGAGGCCCCATTAGCTAAAGTGGTGCTTCAGGTTAAGAACAGTTTCAGGTTAAGAATGGACCTCCGGAACGAATTAAGTACTTAACCCGAGGCACCACTGTACTTCCTCTCAGGCCTTCCTTCTTTTCTTCTTTCCTGCTTCATGTTAGTCCAAATATGACTTAGCATGTGCTGAGATAAGCCGTCGGTCCACCTAGCTCACCATGATCCTTGCTGATATGGGGAATTTGCCTCCCCATAAGGTCCTCAAAATCACATAGTTTTGGACCACTTAAATGTCCGTCCCCCCCGGTCTATCTCACTCAAAATCGCCACCTTCCTAGCCAGGCAAACATTTGTAGAACTGTAAGTTTCTGATGTTTGGAAATCTAATACAGTGGTACCTTGGGTTAAGTACTTAATTCATTAAGTACTGCTTGCCTTTGGCATGTGGCCCTCAGAAGGTAGCCCAGAAAGGAATGTGGCCTTTGGCTTGAAAAAAATTCATCATAACTTGCTGCTGCAGCATGCATTGCGTTTGTGTGTGTGTGTGTGCGCGTGTGTGTGTGTGTACTATAAAACATTTGGCAATCACAACAGTCAACCAGCCCCCAGATTTCCTGAAAAGAAGAAGGGGGGAAACATAATGGTGGGACATAGGTGATTACAAAGGTTTATTTAACAAGTGGAGGGTGGACACAAGATGATGATTCTGATAGTTATGCAGTTTAAGGTAGGTTCCTCAGCAACAAAATAGGAGAGGATGGACTCCAACATTTGAGTCATCCACATAGTTGAGTCTCTGAGTCTCTGCTGCTGTTGGGTCTGCACAGCCATGGGATGGGATGCAACTGTTTGTCTCAGGTCTCGCCAACACTTCCAATTGTGCCATGCTTAGAAAGCAGAGGTCCAAGTGGTTTTCCACTTGACCCGCTCCTTTCCAAGGGCATAGTTCGTTATTTTGTAATACCTCACAATTCATGGAAATCAAAGTGTGGCTAAGCCCTCAGTCTCCTTAATGCCCTGGCTGTGGAGCTGAATGAAGGCTGCTCTGTGAACACAGCTGGTGCCAGCACTTGTCATTCTTGGGCAGCTCTTAAGAACCCCAGATTCCCATCATTAGCAGGGTTATCTGAAGATTTGTAAGATGAAATTGCTACCTATTCAGGTTGAGTAATATAATATTTTAGGTAATGCTGTAACAAGGGTAGGAAACA
Organism: Podarcis tiliguerta; assembly: GCF_965153285.1. NCBI lineage: Eukaryota > Metazoa > Chordata > Lepidosauria > Squamata > Lacertidae > Podarcis > Podarcis tiliguerta. The sequence continues at coordinate 40,077,865 of NC_139546.1, read as the reverse complement.
AAGCGAAATGTAAAGATGTAAAGTTTAATTTTGGAAACCATCAGATTGGATGGAGGGAAGTCGTTAGGTTCAGTTGAGCCAAAGAGATAAAATAAGACGGTACAATGTTACGTAATATGAATATATGGCATATATATATATATATATATATATTTGCTTTCGTAGATTTTCACGGGTACAGGAATGCAGGTTTTGGTGTCCTCGGGTGTCTTCCCGTGTAAAAGTTGGGGTGTCTAGGCGACGTTTCGACGAGGTCTCACTCGTCATCTTCAGGCTGGTGCTTTCGGCTTCTTGTTACTGGAACAGAGCAGGATCTCAGTGTTTGAGTTCCTATAAATACTGTTGAGGAGGTGTGGTGTATAGCCTCCAATGTTCTGGGCAGAGAGGAGGTTCCCAGGCTAGTGTGCCTTTTCTTCTTTTGTTCCTTAATTACTTGAGGGATATCTTGAGTGATTTCTTGAGTGATTTCCTGAATCCCACTTAGGTGGGTCATTCGGTGTGGATTAGTTGCTAAAGCCTTCGTGTCTTGAACTCTTGAACTTTGTGAAGAGTTTTTCTGAGAAGATGGCTGTACTGCACTTGGTTGTGCTCTGGCTTGGCTTCGTGTATAGGGGCGAGCTGTGGTTTTGTGGCCTGTGCCAGCCAGATTTGTGTAGGGATTGCAGGGGGGTGCAGCATCCGGAGGTGCCACCCTGGTTTGGCTACTGGATGGTGTCTGTAATTTATCTGTGGAGAGGGTCTGGGTTTGGGTCTGGTGTGGTTGATTGGTGATGGCGTTCTGTGTGCCTCTGGATCTGGTGTCAGATTTTGTGGGGAGGGCTAATTTCCAGATGTCTGGCAAGCGGGATGTGTCGTCACGCTTGTTCATGTTGTGAGGGTGTTTCTCTATCTCGATGGCTTCCATGATTATTCTCTTGTGGTGATGTTGGACAAACAAACAGACGAATAAATGCACGGATCGCAGAACACAAGAATGCCGTCAAAAAAGAAGAAAAAACTTCCTCTCTTTTCCAACACATGAAAGAAACAGGACACGAAATTAATTTTGCAGATTCCAAATTGCTCTTTAACATGGAACATCACCACAAGAGAATAATCATGGAAGCCATCGAGATAGAGAAACACCCTCACAACATGAACAAGCGTGACGACACATCCCGCTTGCCAGACATCTGGAAATTAGCCCTCCCCACAAAATCTGACACCAGATCCAGAGGCACACAGAACGCCATCACCAATCAACCACACCAGACCCAAACCCAGACCCTCTCCACAGATAAATTACAGACACCATCCAGTAGCCAAACCAGGGTGGCACCTCCGGATGCTGCACCCCCCTGCAATCCCTACACAAATCTGGCTGGCACAGGCCACAAAACCACAGCTCGCCCCTATACACGAAGCCAAGCCAGAGCACAACCAAGTGCAGTACAGCCATCTTCTCAGAAAAACTCTTCACAAAGTTCAAGAGTTCAAGACACGAAGGCTTTAGCAACTAATCCACACCGAATGACCCACCTAAGTGGGATTCAGGAAATCACTCAAGAAATCACTCAAGATATCCCTCAAGTAATTAAGGAACAAAAGAAGAAAAGGCACACTAGCCTGGGAACCTCCTCTCTGCCCAGAACATTGGAGGCTATACACCACACCTCCTCAACAGTATTTATAGGAACTCAAACACTGAGATCCTGCTCTGTTCCAGTAACAAGAAGCCGAAAGCACCAGCCTGAAGATGACGAGTGAGACCTCGTCGAAACGTCGCCTAGACACCCCAACTTTTACACGGGAAGACACCCGAGGACACCAAAACCTGCATATATATATATATATATATATATGAATTTGGAATCCCAGACTCATGCCTAATTCCTGCCCTGAGGTCCCCCTTGCTTAAATATAGTTTGCCATTTATCTATGTAAATAAAGTCAATTGGGGCAGGACCTCCCATTCATGCCAATGATATTTGATGGGAAGTTTTGTTTCTGCCTAGAATGTTCAGTTCACATTGAGTTCATGAAACATCGTACCCTGACCTGTTCTTAATGCATGGTTGACCACATCTATGGAATGCGATGGTTATGCTCCTTTAAGCTTTGCTATATCAATCACTAGTAATAGTTTAATAAGGAGGTTTTCATGCCTGTCCAATTCTGTGTTCCCTTTCCCAACCTTTAATCTATTGATGATTGATGCCTATATGCAACCCTTGCATATGATTTGTGTTAACCAATCAGCAACAAGCACATACGTGGCAATGCTGTAATATTCAATAAAAGGGACTCCCCGAGAAATGCTCGGGAGATGCCTCCCATATGACACTTGTCACTCGTCTGTCGTTTATTTCAACCCAACAGATATTTAACTTTGATTTAATACAGGCTTCCCACAAATGCTCCATATTCTATCACCACATTTCCTATAAGGAAATGTCCTATACAGTGGTACCTCAAGTTAAGTACTTAATTCGCTCCTTCAGGTTCGTTCTTAACCTGAAGCACCACTTTAGCTAATGGGGGCTGCCACCACACCACCAAAGCATGATTTCTGTTCTCATCCTGAAGCAAAGTTCTTAACCCGAGGTAATATTTCTGGGTTAGCGGAGTCTGTAACCTGAAGAGTATGTAACCTGAAGCGTATGTAACCCGAGGTACCACTGTATAGGTTTATTTCCTGTAAGGTGTATAAGATGCCTTAAGAAATAGGCATCTCTTTAATGTTTTCCCCCTTTCTTCCTCTTCTTTTTCCTTCCAGAAGATTCTTAGACACCACCATGTTGGTTTCTAGCTGCCTGCTGGTTCGTCTGGCCATCCTTCTCAGCGTCTTCCTGGTGCAGTCCTGCGAAGGGCAGTCTTGGGAAGCTTTTCAAAAAAAGCACATTGATTATCCCCGGACCCGAGCCTCCAACCCCAGTGCCTACTGCAACCTCATGATGGTGAAGAGGAATCTGAATCCAATTAGATGCAAACCAAGGAATACTTTCATCAACTATGACAATGAGTCTGTCCTACAGGTCTGCGGCAATGGTGGGACGCGTTGGCAATGTAATTTATATGACAGTAACGAGAACTTCCCCATGATTGACTGCAGGTACACCGATGGTAAACCTCCTAAGGACTGCAAATACAAAGGCACAGAGACCTCCAAACACATTCGTGTGGCCTGTGAAGAAAAGAAGCCCGTTCACCTGGAGAAGCTGCTGTGATAGGCAGAAAACCACACAAGCCACGCTCTGCGCATTGAAGCCGGAATGCTTCTTTGGCCATTTCTCCCTGCAATGCAATCACATCATTGAATTTCCCCAGTTTAACAGTCATTTTCCCTTTTCAGGGGACCCTGGGAGCTGTGGCTCTAAGGGCAATGACGCCAGGCTTCTAACTACGCAGTCTGTTGCTTTCTCTCAATGGCTATTCTCTCAATAAAGTTCATTCTATCAAAAGCAAAATGTGTGTCTACGTTCTGCCTAGGAAGAGCTCAGAAGCTCTTTACGAGTGAAAGCAGGAAATCAGAGAAACTTGTTCTTTTCAGAGTGAATTAGGCAAATCTTTAACAAACTCCTGCATAACAAAACACTTTTTTCCCCACAAGAACCGGAATATTCAAAATTATGAACATAATAGACACTGTCTGTAACCAGATATTCTTGTTTTCCTTTTTCTTTTTTTTTGTAAAACACAGCTTGGGTTGCGGGGTGGCGGGTGGTTTTCATCAGGAAAGTTGCTCATGTTTCTCTTGGGAGTAAAGCGAGAAGGCTTGCAATATGCTACCTGAACCAACTGGGAGTGATGGATAGAAAGGCAACCCATTTCCCCCTCTCTTTTGGTAACTGCTGGTTGGTAAAGTACCTTACAGTGGTACCTTGAGTTACATATGCTTCAGATTACATACGCTTCAGGTTACAGACTCCGCTAACCCAGAAATAGTACCTCGGGTTAAGAACTTTTCTTCAGGATGAGAACAGAAATCGTGTTCCGGCGGCGCAGCGGCAGCAGGAGGCCCCATTAGCTAAAGTGGTGCTTCAGGTTAAGAACAGTTTCAGGTTAAGAACGGACCTCCGGAACGAATTAAGTACTTAACCCAAGGTACCACTGTACTTCCTCTCCGGCCTTCCTTCTTTTCTTCTTTCCTGCTTCATGTTAGTCCAAATATGACTTAGCATGTGCTGAGATAAGCCGTCAGTCCACCTAACTCACCATGATCTTCGCTGATGTGGGGAATTTGCCTCCCCATAAGGTCCTCAAAATCACATAGTTTTGGACCACTGAGAGCTGGCCAGGCCAATACCCAGGACATTTTGTGGAGAGGATTTCCTAAGGACACATGGCAAAGGAAGGAGATCCGTGCAGAAGTGGCAAATTGGGGGTGGGGAGACCTCAGCATCAGGGAGCTAATAATCCTTCTCTTATCTGGCACATGAGAATGTCCAAACCCATGTCTCCTCCCTAGAGTAGGAGAAGATGTGGCACTTATATATTGCCTGCTCATATTTCTTAGTATCTTGTACATTCTGGGAGTTAACTTCTTATTTATGAAGAAAATCAGCCTCAATACTGGAGGTGGGGAACCTCAGAACTGGCAGCCAAATGCAACCCCCCAGGTGTCACACACTCAAAATCACCATCATCCTAGCCAGGCAAACATTTGTAGAACTGTAAGTTTCAGATGTTTGGGAATCTAATCTTTGATACCAGAGACTGCTGGGTCTGCAATGAAGTTTGATATTTGGTCCCTGGGATTTTATGCAGCTGAAGAAATGATACCAGCTGAATAACTGATATGCAGGATATAAACAAATATACTAATCATAAACATACTCATTATTTTTGCCAGGGTTGAATGCATCCTTGAACTTTGATAACGCCTCTTGCATACTCTGTCCTGCTTTGAGCGGGACACCCCGGTATTACAGAAGCCACCCTGGCTTCTGATTGGCTCCTGGGATGTCCCATTTTGGCTTCTGCGAGAGTGTGGCCCTGAAAGACATGTACTTGCAGGAGTACGGCCCTGAAACACATGCACCTTGATTTCCATCTGCAGCATGTTGGAGGGTTCTCTTGCTTGTCTGGATGTGGCATAGAAGGGAGTGTGCATGGATCTGTGTAGAGGATATCCTAGTAAATTTTACATTTCCTGCTTGACATACTTTGACCTCTGGCCCTGCTTGCCTTTGGCATGTGGCCCTCAAAAGGTAGCCCAGAAATGAGTGTGGCTCTTGGCTTGAAAAAGATTCATCATAACTTGCTGCAATGGATGTGGGACTATAAAACATTTGGGAATCCCAACAGTCAACCAGCCCCCAGATTTCCTGAAAGGAAGAAGGGGGGAAACCAGGGGGTAATATAACATAATGGTGGGAGATGGGTGATTACAAAAGTTTATTTAACAGAGGGAGGGGTGGAAGCAAGATGATGATTCTGATAATCATGCAGTTTAAGGCAGGTTCCTAAGCAACAAAAGGGGAGGGGATGGAGTCCAACATTTGAGTCATCCATACAGTTGAGTCTCTGCTGCTGATGACCCCACTGCCATGGGATGGGATGCAGCTGTTTGTCTCAGGTCTCGCCAACACTTCCAATTGTGGAATGCTTGGAAAGCAGCTGTATGAGAAGTTTTCCACTTGACTCGCTCCTTTCTAAAGCTGGAGGCAGCCCCTGTCATTCTTGGGCAGCTGTTAAGAATCCCAGATTTCTTGCAGGGCCCATTGACATTAGTCAATGCCCTGCCCTGAGGTCCCCCTTGCTTAAATATATTTTGTGAGCACCACATTGGCAGCCCCTGAACTTTGACCAGAAGAGAGTCCTATTTTTTTCTGCAGTGAGATATATATACTGTCTCCAAAAATGGAGATATGAGTTCTCTGTGTGTCTTTGTGGAGTGGGCAAGAGCAGGGCTTTTTTTCCAGGTGGAACTCACCAGAACTCAGTCCTAGAACCTCTCAGATGGGTGCCGTTGCCATTATAAGAGAGCAAGGGGGTGTTCGTGGTGCATAGCTGTCAACTTTTCCTTTTGTTTAAGGGAAATTCCCTTATTCCGAATAGGATTCCTCACAAGAAAAGGGAAAAGTTGACAGCTAAGTCGTTGTGAGTTCCAGCACCTCTTTTTCAAGAAAAATAGCCCTGGGAAGGAGAATCGCACTTGTAAGATGGAATTTCCATTTAGTTGTCCTGATAAATAGAAATAAGAGGTAGTATTGCATATCATACCCAGAACAACAAAAATCGGTAGTATAGCCACTCCACCCCTACCTATGAGTTTTACCCAGGTAACTGTGCATACATGTCACACACCAAAATAAGTCAGATACTATTTTGCAAAACGGGTCTGAAGATTTTGTGGATATATGCTTGTTGTCTTGATAATGATACTAATTTTAACATACTCAGGTATAAACTGAGTATAAATGGCAAGCGAATGAGGTGATATTTGAAAGGTCAAGCTCTGCAAAGTTGCCAAAGAGGAGAAGCAAGTCCCAGTGACTGATGGCCATCTCAAAGAACCAGGGCTTTGTTTTAAGAAACAATATTCCTGGGAAGGAGAAATGCCACGTTGCAGGACCACATGGTGTCCTTTTGCTTAGAGACACTGTGACAAGGCCAGAGATTATTATCTTTAATTTGTGTAGCCGGAGGAGGGGTTCATAATTCAAAAGATATACAATGCACAGTACCAGTCTGCTTGTCACAGCCAAGATGGAATGCAGCTGTTTATATCAGGTCTCATCCAATCATATCTAACTTTGTTTCCATAGAGGCTTCCCACAAATGCTCCAAATTCTGCCGCTACATTTCCTATAAGGTGTATAAGGGTTCTTGTCCCCCCCCCCCCACTTAAGAAATAGGCATCTCTTTAACTTCTCCCCTTTTCCTCCCTTTTCCTTTCCCTCCCAGTAGATTCTTAGACCCCATCATGCTGGTCTCTAGCTGCCTGCTGGTTCGTCTGGCCATTCTTATTGGGGTCCTACTTGTGCAGTCCTGCGAAGGGCAGTCTTGGAATGCTTTTCCAAACAAGCACATCGATCCCACGTAATATTTTCTGCAGACATCAAGGGTCCCCCTGAGCAGGACGAAAATGGGCCCCCCAAACACAGCAAAGCTGACTTGTCATATAAAAAGACACACCCATAAGTTCATTAAGGTCGGGGCTAACACAGGAGAATGGGGATCTCAGGCTTAGGGGCTGAATGCAGCCCTCTGAACTTTCCTGAAACCACAATTTTCCGTGGCCTTGCTTGCCACCCCAGATGATTCTGAATGACTGGAATGTGCCCTTAAGCTCTGATCATGTCTGCTGCTTCTCTGGAAGGAAGATAAGGTGTTTGTATGACTGGATGAATCCCAAGCCAGAATTAAGATTGCCAGAAGAAATATCAACAGCCTTTGATGGCAGAAAGTGAGGAGGAATTAAAGAACCTCTTAATGAGGGTGAAAGAGGAGAGCGCAAAATATGGTCTGAAGCTCAGCATAAAAATAACCTAAGATCATGGCCACTGGTGCCATCACCTCCTGGCAAACAGAAGGGGAAGAAATGGAGGCAGTGAGAGATTTTATTTTCTTGGGCTCCATGACCACTGCAGATGGTGACAGCAGTCACAAAAGTAAAAGACTCCTGCTTCTTGGGAGAAAAGCAATGACAAACCTAGACAGCATCTTAAAAAGCAGAGGCATCACCTTGCCAAAGGCATGTATAGTTAAAGCTATGGTTTTCCCAGTAGTGATGTATGGAAATGAGAGCTGGACCATAAAGAAGGCTGATCGCCGAAGAATTGATGCTTTTGAATTATGGTGCTGGAGGAGACTCTTGAGAGTCCCATGGACTGCAAGAAGATCCAACCTCTCCATTCTGAAGGAAATCAGCCCTGAGTGCTCACTGGAAGGACAGATCCTGAAGCTGAGGCTCCAATACTTTGGCCACCTCATGAGAAGAGAAGACTCCCTAGAAAAGACCCTGATGTTGGGAAAGATGGAGGGCACAAGGAGAAGGGGACGACAGAGGACGAGAAGGTTGGATAGTGATCTCGAAGCTACAAACATGAGTCAGACCAAACTGCGGGACGCGGTGGAAGACAGGAGTGCCTGGCGTGCTCTGGTCCATGGGGTCACGAAGAGTCGGACTAAACGACTAAACAACAACAATGAGTGTGTAGAAAATAACCTACAACACAAAGATAAGATTTTTATTTGTTGCTATGCCCACTGCTGGCAAGGAGCCCCTGGAAGCTTGAACAGAAGGAACGGTGGCCCCCTAGGCTGATAAAACACCCCCCCCCCCACTCCTGGTCTAAAATGTAAATACCCCCCCACTTCCAGTCTTGACTTTATTGTCTCTGATGCAGCATGCAAAAATAAAAATAAAAATGTCAGTCCATTTGTTTTCATAAATAGAGAAAACCTGGTTTTCTGAATGAAATGAACCAAGCACAGCACTTATTTGTGGAAATGCAACTGTTCATATTTGTATACTGATCAACATTCTTGATGATTCCCCAACCAACACAGAATTTCAATCCTTGCTTTCTGCTGCCACCTAGTGACAAAGAAACGTTAGAGGCACCCTGTTCATTTTCTTGCTTTCTGCGGCTTCTTCATCTCTGTGCGAGAGCAAGCATTGTTGCCATACCAGGATGGCTTCAGGGAGACATTGCCAAACTCTCATCTTGCTTATCTTACTGAGATACCAGAACTTTAAAGTAAAGATTACTTTAAAACTGGAAACTGGGGCTTTCTCCTTCTCCATGTCTCTTACCCAGCTCAAAATTCATTTTCTTCCACTCACAATCCAAATTTGATCCCACCGCTTTTCTCTGTCTCTCCCCATCCCTGCAAAGGACAGTAGTTCAGTGGCAGAGCATGTGTCTTCCATGCAGAAGGTTCTGGGTTCAATTCTTGGCATCTCCAGTTAGGACTGGGAAAGACAACACATCAGTGGAAATGTTGCTGTCTGTTGCATTTGGGTTCTTTTGGCTAAAGGCAGAACAGAAAAACACAATGGTCCCCAGTAGGGGTTCCCAAATGGTGGTCCTTGATTGGTGAGCTTCATTCAGGTGGTCTGCAAATGTAGGCACCATCATTTGAGCAAAGGGTAATAATGGCCCTTTAAAACCTCCCAGCAACAACGACAATAAAAAACCTTCCAAGGCTCTGTTGCTTCAGGTTTATCATTTGGCAGGCTTTACTGACATTGCTGTTATCTACTCCCCAATAACTATATGCCCAATTTCCAAAGAAATTCACACCTGAAAAACAACTGCAAAGGGTTCTGAGTATAAGCACTTCTTAAAAAATACTTAAAACATGAACATAATGTTGCTGTGTAGTCATTGGCAGCCCATATAATGGTCTAAATGAGGGCAGAAACCAAGACTACTACAACGATGACTATACAACTACTAATTTTGTTTATACCCTGCCCATCTTCCTGGGTTTCCTGGCACACCTTCCAGGACATTCCTTGGGAACATTATCCAGCATTAAGGGCCCAGGAATGGTATAAAAGCAAGTGACTGGGGGTGCTGGAAATTTGAGGTGGCCAAGCGACCAGCCCAGCCCAGCCCAGCCCAGCCCAGTCCAAGCTAAAACCAGGGGTTGTTCACCTCTCAAGGCCTCTTAAAGGGGTTGCCCTTTAGCTGCCTACCCAGCAGTTTCCACCAAGTTCTGACAAAGAACAGGGTTATCTAGTAAAACTCCTGCTACTCACTGAAAGAATAGCAAAAAAAATTTCAGCCTAGAGGCAACTGTTGTTGGGAGTTAAATTCCTTTCTGGCTCTGATAACCGGTGGCGACTACAAGCCCCAGAGAGAGCCTCTAAACTGAGGAAGGGGGGGAGAAATGGGTAAGTCTCCTCTACATGAGGAAAAGGAGGAAGGAGGCCGGGCAAGGCAGCAGCTGGTCCTTTTAAAGGTAGCTGGGATGGGCAGCAAACACTCTTGTGGTAGAAATGGCATTGGGTAGCGTAGATGGATAAAGCGAACTCCCTTAATATGCTTTGTAAGGAGAAAAGCCCCCAGCCCTAGCTTGGGTGGACTTGACTGGCCGGTCACCATCTCAAGTTTCTAGCAGTCTCAGTTGCTTGGTTTTGTTGAAAAACGAAATAGCCACCAGATGAACAGCTTCTAAAGCCGTGTTCAACAGTGGCATAGCGTGGGTTGTCAGCACCCGGGGCAAGGCAAGTAATTTGTGCCCCCCCCGCTGCACTGTCCCTCCCCCAGATAGTCCCTCGCTCTCTCTCCGCACCGCACCGCACGCCTGGCACCCTCCCTCGCCCTGTGGCTGCGCGGAGAGGGCAGGAGCTGGCGAGGAGCAGCAGCACGTGCCAAGCCCCTCCTTCCCTCGCGCCGCTGCGCGCCATCCAGCCCGGACCGTGGGAGCTGCCGGCTGTTGGCAAGAATGCGCGAGGTAGGGGCAGAGAGCTGCGAGTGCGAGCGCCCCCCCGATGTTGCGCCCGGTGTGGCCGGCCCCCCCTGCACCCCCCACGCTACGCCACTGGTGTTCAAACCCCCAATCATGAGCAAACAGTCGACACCCTTAGTGAAGGGCATATTATCACACACAGCTATCCCAGGAATTCCATGACCCATGAACTTAGCTTTAAACTAAGGTTACCAGATGTCCCCGTTTCCCAGGGACAGTCCCCGGATTTACAAATCAGTCCCCTGACAAAATCCATCTATTTAGTAGGAAGTTGAAAAGTGTCCCTGGATTCATTGAAAAAAATAATCTGGTAATCTGATTTTAAACTTAACAGTCACAGTTACTGCCATCTTCCAAGGCAGGCTCGATGTTTCTCAATATTGAAAAACATCAACCACAAGAAGAAAAGGGGGAGAGCCATGTTCAAGTGCATCCACACCCAACCTATTCCATGGTAATTCAGGAACCACCTGTGGTTTATGTGGTTCCCTTTGATTACTCAAAGCAAGCCTAGCACAAGCGCAACAACTTCCACCCACCTTCTAATTATCACTGGATATGCCAGCTTCCATATCAATCCTCTTGCTCTAGCTTTATTTATCTGAATGTCCTGATGAGTCATAAGTTGCAAGAGGATACTCTGTCTTTGAGACACTCTGTCTCCCAAATAAAAGTTTACTTCTAGGTAAAGGTAAGGTAAAGGATCCCTGGGCGGTTAAGTCCAGTCAAAGCGGACTATGGGGTTGCGGCTCTCATCTTGCTTTCAGGCTGAGGGAGCCTGTGGTCTAAACCACTGAGCCTCTTGGGCTTGCTGATCGGAAGGTTGGCGGTTCAAATCCCCATGATAGAGTGAGCTCCCGTTGCTCCGCCCCAGCTTCTGTCAACCTAGCAGTTCAAAAGCACACCAGTACAAGTAGATAAATAGGTACCATTACAGCGGGAAGGTAAACAGTGTTTTCGTGCGCTCTGGTTTTGTCACAGTGTTCTGTTGTGCCAGAAGCTGTTTAGTCATGCTGGCCACATAACCTGGAAAGCTGTCTGCGGACAAATGCAGCTCCCTCGGCCTGAAAGCGAGATGAGCGCCGCAACCCCATAGTCGCCTTTGACTGGACATAACCGTCCAGGGGTCCTTTCCCTTTCCCTTTGCTTTTCAGACCGAGGGAGCGTTTGTCCACAGACAGCTTTCCGGGTCATGTGGCCAGCACAGAGGACAGTTACCTAACTTCTAGATAACATAAGGAGTCATTTACATGCTAAAAGGGTTTTTGCAGCAAGGACGCATCTCTCAGATACTGTGGCCATCCATGCTTTATGAGCGCTTCCCCTGCTTTAAGATGGAAATCTTGTTTTATTACTTCCTGCATAGTAGCTTACCCTTCTGGCTGTATGGCTGCAGTCACTGTCTGGCCCATGCACTTCACAGATTCAGGTTTGGACTGAATCTCACCCTTTTTAAATGTGATGTTCTTAGTATGGACTGCCTCCATAACTTGATGGAGAATCTGATCATTTCCCTCAGATGTCTCTGCAGAGCCAATTCCACAATTACTATCTTTGAGTTTGAGTTCAGAGACAAACTGTTCAATGGTATCTCAATGTACTGTAGCTCTGCATGGTTCCAAAAGGAATATACTGTTCAAACACCATGTTCTTACAAGGAGTGCCATTTGTCCTAAATCATTCAAGGACTTCTGCTGTGTCACTTAACCTTTTATTAGGAAAAATATTGTTGTGAGTTTCAGTGAGGGTGGGGCAGGTAGGGGAGTTGTATACCTGAATTAGACAGTTCTGGGATTTCATGCACACACACACACACACACACACACACACACACACACACATTTTGGAATATTCATTTAAGCAACCTTAAATCAATGACTTCCCTTCTTCTCTTTCCCTGGTTTAGTTTGCATACAATAAATCCCTTTTTACATAAGATAACCATTCAGTATTCCATTAGTACAGAAATCAAAACTTATCTACACTGTTGAATTTATCTTAATTCTACCAGCGCTTTTAAGTGTACACAATTTTCACCCATATATTCAATAAACATTTCCCAATCTTCTTTAAATGTATGTATGTTTGAAGTTTTATTCTGTTTTTAATGCTCTGTTGAAAGCTGCCCAGAGTGGCTGGGGAAACCCAGCCTGGACAGGGTATAAATAAATAAATTCTTCTTCTTCTTCTCTTATTCTATATGTTAAATCTGTAAGCTGTGCATATTCCATCAGTTTAAGTTGCTATTCTTCTTTGGTTGGGACTTCGCTCTTTTTCCATTTGGTCTAACAAAACACGAAGATTTCTAGCCTGCCTAGACTTAAGTCAGAGCAGCACCACACATTTAAAGCACTCTTATACAACTTCAGTAGTCATGGCTTCCTATAAAGAATCCCGGGAACTGCTGGTGCCTTTAATAGACTAAGTTGGGGCCACCAACATTTTTGGCTTACTGGACATATCTGTAATTATGAGATAGGGCCATGGGTGACAATCACAAAATGGCTGCTGAGCTGCATGTGATGTAACACAAAATGGCTTTTTTCAGCCAGAACTCACTGGAACAGAGTTACAGCACCTCTTAGGTGGGTGCCCTTCCCCATTACATGAGAACAATGGAGGCATTCATAGTGAGTTTTGGCACCTCTTTTTCTAGAGAAATAGCACTGGAAAGGTATAACACAAAATGGCTGCCATGAGGGGCATGACATAACAGAAAAGGCATTGGCAGGCAACTGGTGCCCCTGAGCACCACATTGGCAACCCCTGAACTCTGACCAGAAGAGAGTCCAAATTTTTCCTCTTCTTTTTTGGCAATGAGATATATACTGTCTCTAAAAATGGAGATTTGAATTCTGTGTGTGTCTTTGCGGACTGGGCAAGAGCAGGGCTTTCTTCCAGCCAGAACTTGCCAGAACTCAGTTCCGGCACCTCTCAGATGGGTGCCATTGCCATTATAAGAGAGCAAGGGAGGTGTTTGTGGTGAGTTCCAGCACCTCTTTTTCAAGAAAAATAGCACTGGGGAGGAGGATCTCACTTGTAATCAGAAGTCTACTGACCCTTAAGGCGGAAGTTCCATCTAGTTGTCCTGATAAATAGAAATGAAGAGGTAGCATTGCATATCATACCCAGAACAACAAAAATCAGTAGTATAGCCACTCCATTCCTACCTATGACTTGTACCGAGGTGCATACATGTCACACACCATAATAAGTCAGATGCTATTTTGCAAAACGAGTCTGAAGATTTTGTGGATATATGCTTGTTGTCTTGATAATGATACTCATTTTAACATACTCAGGTATAAACTGAGTATAAGTGGCAAGCGAATGAGGTGATATTTGAAAGGTCAAACTCTGCAAAGTTGCCAAAGAGGAAAAGCAAGTCCCCGTGACTGATGGTCATCTCAAAGAACCAGGACTTTGTTTTAAGGAACTATATTCCTTGGAAGGAGAAATGCCACGTTGCAGGACCACATGGTGTCCTTTTGCCTAGAGACACTGAGACAAGGCCAGAGATGATTATCTTTAATTTGTGTAGCCATTTGTGTATTCAAAAGATATACAATACACTGTATCAGTCTGCTTGTCACATGGTACGGGACTAAGTGTAAGAACCTCAGGAACAGATCCATTTGAGGTTGAAGACCTTTGCACAAGCAGCCCAAAGATCAGTCTAACAACTCTCTGTGGTATTAGATTGGGAATCTACTTGGGCAGCCTGAACACAGGGGGTTTATTTCATTAGTTTTACTGATCAAAAGGCCAGTGCTACATGTGCTCATGCATCTGTAGAAGAAGAAGAGGAGTTTGGATTTGATATCCGCTTTATCACTACCCGAAGGAGTCTCAAAGCGGCTAACAATCTCCTTTCCCTTCCTCCCCCACAACAAACACTCTGTGAGGTGAGTGAGGCTGAGAGACTTCAGAGAAGTGTGACTGGCCCAAGGTCACCCAGCAGCTGCATGTGGAGGAGCGGGGACACGAACCCGGTTCCCCAGATTACAAGACTACTGCTCTTAACCACTACACCACACTGTAAACTGATATGTCCAGCTAAATTTTATTCACACCAGTAGTGCTCTGCAAGCAGTTTTTCTAAAAGAAAGGGTATAGTGGAGCTTCATCTATGCCCATTGACCAAACTGGTGTGTGTGTTTGTGTGTGTGATGCTCTGCAAACATCTTTCTTTTGGGAAAGGCACTTGTGGAGCAACTTGCATGGCCTCAGGTGGCACATAGTCCTATACAGACTTCCAGACTTGCAAGTGGATTCCAGGCTTGCAAACATATATTTCCCCCCTCGAAGGAAATAGCACAAAAATAAATGCTAAACTTGTGGTTTATTCCACTAGGTTTCCAGAAGCTTGCAAATGCTTGAATGTAACGTACAAGTTAACAGTTAGCAAATGGTCAGGAAAATGGAATAAATTGCCTTGGGAATGTAGTCATACACATAACAACTCTCCTTGGGTACTATACCCCTGCAGAACATGTGTGAACATGTGGTATGATTGAGAGCTCCTGAGTAGATTCAATCAATACTTTATTTTTCAGAACTTATGCCTTGGCCTTGGTTTTCACCTGGAAGAACATTTCAGGATCAAAAAGGGGATTGTCGCACACAATACCAGGTATTATTTTCAAAATAACAAATCTCCACTACACTTATCACATGAATTATTTTTAATGTAATTCATTGCAACTTGTATGAATGAGAGAAGGATAGATGGATCTTTGGAATGAAAAGTCAATACCTGCAAGGTTGCCAAAGAGGAACAGCAAGTCCTGGTGACTGATGGCCATTGCAGATTACCAGGACTTTCTTTTAAGGAACAATATTCCTTGGAAGAAGAAATGTCACATTGCAGGACCGCTGTGTCCTTTTTGCTAGAGACACGGGGACAAGGATAGAGATGGATCACACTGCCAGAAAAGGGGCACATAATCCAAAAGCTCTGCAATCAACATATTCATCCACCTGACACATAATAAGAGATTGAGCAGAGAGTATAAAAACTTTGGAGACAGACCCATTTTGGGTCGAAGACCTTTGTAGCAACACCTGGAGGACCTGTCCATTGACAGCCATCTAATCAGACAGAGCAGCAGTCTTTGGTAAATATATATCCCTACAGAGCATGTGTGAATGTGATAAATGTTTGAGAGCTCCTAGATAGATTGAATTAATAAAAAAATTCTGAAGACTGGTGTACCATCTGGCCTTGGTGTATGTGCATTGCCCCTTTGATCCCAGGTTGCCCTCATGACAATGATTAAGTGATAGAAAATGTAAAGGGGGAGAGCACAGATTATCACCTCTGGACACAGTCTTGTTGGAGTCAGGGAGGTCCTAGGAGACTGGACTGAGGAGGAATGGTGGAGACCGCTCCCCCCTTCTTCTGCCCTTCCAAGAGGAGACAGCATAGATTTAGAACAGTGGTTTGCAGAAGGTAATAATTTGGAGGCTGCAGAGGGGAGAAGCTGGGAGATACTGGATGACAAGCAGGAGGAGGGAGAGCTGACAGACTCAGTGTCTTTAGGAAGCATTCCTGAACTCCCCTCTTTGGTCCCGGTGGGCATTGAGAGTAGAAGAACAGAAAGCTCAGAGGCAGAACACACAGATTAGCTGATGTAGGAATGATGTATAATAGGAGAGACGGAGGGGTGGGACTTATTTGGAGCAACACCTTTATCTGAGAGGCGACATCCTATGTCTCTGTGAATATTGAATAAATTATCTTGGTAAGAACACCTTGTTTTCCCATTTCTGGCAGCCAGCCATGAGGGAGGGGGGATCGGATTCCCTGAAACCTGACAGGTAGACATAGTAGACTTGGTCTCTCTGATTTCCCCTCTGATCTTGGGTTGCATTCAGGATATACATATTATAGAGAAAAATACCCCATTGAGGGACAACCTAGGGCTTTCCCTTTGCTGGGTTTGCTACTGTGTAATGGGTGAAATGGCCCTACAAGATTGCCAGCATGCACTGTTTTCCTCCTTGTGGCACTACATTTTAATAATAATAATAATAATAATAATAATAATAATAATAATAATAATAATAATGCAACATTTTCCTTCCAGTTTGGATTAAAAAAACACCTCTCATACATCCACACGCTGACATGATCTTAGTTTTTCTTCGAAAACAGAACATAACTATGTCAACTGAGGTGTTCCCGCCATAAATGAAGATTAAAGAGATTAAGCATAGCAGCGTTCAAATATCTGAAGGGCTGTCTCAAAAAAGATAGAGCAGACTTGTTCTCCCTTGCACCATAGGACAAAGCTAAATGGGTGGGAATTTCAGGCGAGTAGATTTTAGCTGAAGAATAGGAGACAATCCACAAAGGTATGAGTTCTTCGACAATGGAGGAAAATGCATAGGTATATAAACAGAGGCTGGATTATTATCTGCTGGGGACAATCAGAGATGGTGTAGATTCCTGCCCTGAGCAGTTGGTCTTCAAGTTGGTCTTTCCAGATCTTAACATTCTGTTAAGTTCAGGTTTTCTTTTCTTTCTTTAAGCTTCTCAGTTCATGGAAGTTCAAATAAAGGAGAAATGTGATTATAGGATATAAAATATTTATCTCTCCTTCCTTCCTTCCTTCCTTCCTTCCTTCCTTCCTTCCTTCCTTCCCACATTGGGGGATTGACAACACACCGCTTGAATTGACTGTACATTCCTCTTTTCCAAAAGGTCAGTCAGAAGATGGGATTTGTCACCTACTTCAGCCTTTGCCTTCTTGGAATCCTGGTCTCCAGTCCTGGTGAGCATTTTAGCAAACACCTGAGAATTTCCCAGAAATCTCTGCTGAAATTAAGCAGTCATGAGAATGAAAGTACTTAGTGGATTTTCAAGGGATGGCAACCCAGCTAAGCCTATTAGAACACGGAAGCAGGAGAGTTTAAATTAGACATAATTTATTGGAGTTGGTCAGCGGAATCCCTGATCTGGACCTTGTGCAGAAATAAATGAGCTTTCCATCCCAAGAATTAGTTTCAAAGCTTTGCTGCAGAGCAGTCTAAAAACTAGTGGCATATAAATGTTACAAAGAACAAAAATACAAAGTTACACATTGCACTCAACTAGCAGCAATGCAGTTCAGTCTTTTAAATCCTTTAATACAGTCCAATCTCAGAGACATACTCCATTATGCTGGAGGCTCCTTCTCCCAACACGCTGAGCTGGCAATCTCTCTGCTGGCTTCCCACAACACAAAGATACTGAGTTTCTCAGGTTTCAACTTCCTGCTGATGAGGGATCTACTTGGGTTTCCAGAGAAGAGTGATCAGGTAAGCCAAACCCTCTTAAATGGAAAAACACCAGCATTCCGCTTTCAGCTAGAGTGAAACCTCTTGCTTAATGCAAAATTCCCTGCTTTGCAAATGCAAACGTTTACAGACGTTTAAACTTCAATGCATACATTTTATGCAAATTAAACTTCTAATATTAACAAGATCTCTAGTCACTGGTTTCTAAATAACTTGTGCTTTCTAAATGGAATCACCAATGGTATACGTAATGTCGCACTCAGAACAACCTGCTTACTGTTTTAATCCCTTATTTCCCCTCATTTCCTTCTCTCTAAAACAGCCAAGGCTAGCTGTCCTAATGGATGGCTGGAAAATCAGGGCAACTGCTATGCATATATTGACAAGATGATGACATGGGCTGATGCTGAGGTAAGAGGAGTTTCTCACCAACCAAGGCATAATACAATGAGAAAGGCAATCAGCATGGGCAGTCCCATGGCAATATGTAGCCGATACTTTTGAATTAACAAAAGAGGGCTGACCACAAAAGGGAACTCAGCTGGTTAGATGGAGTCTGATCATCTGAGTTGCAGAGCTCAAGCAGAAACAAAGCAGACACAGAGGCGGAGCTAGGTGCTCTGGCACCTGGAGTGGCACACATGCTGTGCACCCCGGGGTGGGGCTAGCCATGTGCATCCCAGGAGGCTAGCCATGCTCAGGGGCTAGCCGCCAACCCGCGACTCTCCCCCGAGCTGTTGGGGGAAGGGGGAGAGCTGTGCCACTTTGCTGGAGGTCTTCCCCCTTCATATTGACAGCTCAGGAGTTGGGGGAGGCTTGGGAGCCGTCGCGGGCGGCACACCGAATGTCACCCCTCTCAGGATGACACCTGGGGCGGACCGCCCCCACGTTGCTCTTCTACTGAGCAGACATTCCAAAGCCAATCCCTCAAGGTCAAGTTTCATTGTATACATCCAACCATATGTTCTCTTTCCCTGAAATGTTTGTAAAATTGCAAATAAAGATGCTTCTGAATCTGGGGTTGTACAAAGACAAATTTAAGGCTCTTCCAGATGACCTATCCATTGGGTATTCATCCTGATTCTCTTGCAGTTTGCATGAGGGTTGGGTTGCATATTTCCCACCCATTCATTCTGATTTGTTTGCAGGGAGATTATAGAACGCTGAATATTCATCCTGAGTTGCTTGTGGGAGTGTTTATACATCTTCCAAAGAGCCCATATTTTTCAATCCACTTCCCCATCACTTTCCTAGCCACAATTATTTTTTGTTTCTTTTTAGAAGTAGATTTATTGTGCCATGATGATGCTTTAAAGCACTCTAATTGTGCAAACATAACATTTTCTGGTATGGTCTTAAATTCCTTCAGCAAAATACTGACAGGCTCAATAGCATTGTATCACACATGTTAGTATGGAACAGCATTGCCTTATAATATTCCGGGAAGACCTGTTCATCTTAAAAATACTCAAGAAAGTCTAATTCAGAAAATATTAAAAACTTTGATGCAAGGAAATTGATCTGACACTGGCAAGCTCCAACTCTGCAATAATCTTACTGGTGAGATATGATAATGGTAGCAAAGCTTCTCTAATTCCTTTTCCATTTTTAGGTTGACTGCCAGAGCTATGGCCGTGGGGTCCATCTTGCCTCCATCCTCAATCAGAAAGAAAATTCCATTGTAGCCAAGTACATCTTAGCACAACAGAAAACACGCACAGATGTCTGGATTGGACTCTATGATCCTTTGCAAGTGAGCTGCTTTCACATAGCTTGTTCCTGATCGTCATCACAGATGGGGCTCTTTAGCAATGCAATTATCTCAACAATTTCCTAGTCTGAACTCCATACACAAATTCTCCTTTATTTTCTATGGTGGGATGGGGTTCTCCTCAAATGTCTCCGCCATAACAAACAGTAATTTCCAGTTGGTCAAACTCTCCTGTTTTTGTGGTGAGCTACTCTCTTCTTTTGGGACGCGGGTGGCGCTGTGGGTAAAACCTCAGCGCCTAGGGGTTGCCGATCATATGGTCGGCGGTTCGAATCCCTGCGGTGGGGTGAGCTCCCGTCTTTCGGTTCCAGCTCCTGCCCACCTAGCAGTTCGAAAGCACCCCTAAGTGCAAGTAGATAAATAGGTACCGCTTTATAGCGGGAAGGTAAACGGCGTTTCCGTGTGCTGCGCTGTTGCTGGCTCGCCAGAGCAGCTTCGTCATGCTGGCCACGTGACCCGGAAGTGTCTCTGGACAGCGCTGGCCCCCGGCCTCTTAAGTGAGATGGGCGCACAACCCTAGAGTTGGACATGACTGGCCCGTACGGGCAGGGGTACCTTTACCTTTACTCTCTTCTTTAATCACACAATCTCTTCTGTCTCATTCCTGCAGAACAGGAAGTGGAAGTGGGCTGATAATTCTCCCTTCAATTTTGTAAGCTGGAATGTAAACCAGCCAGGCGTGTTTGTTCCAGCTGCAAATAAGTTTTGTGTAGAGCTGAGTGAACACAAAGGTAAGTAAGCCATTTGCAGGAACAGATAAAAGGTTTTGGATTCTCCACTACCTCCTGCTTTCTCCATCAGTTCCAAACTTTTCTTAGGGTTGTTTCTGACTAAATCAGGGTTTCCCAAACTTGGGTTTGCAGCTGTTTTTGGACTACAACTCCCACCGTCCCTGACGTCCTGCTAGCTAGGGATGATGGGAGTTGTAATCCAACAACAGCTGGAGATCCAAGTTTCGGAAACCCTAGACTAAATCATAATAGAAATATGCACATTAAAGTTAAAAGACAAGCTGGTAGTCACAAAGGCCCATTGATTTCGGTGGTTAATTCTGAATGCAACTAAGCAGGTGACAACCCTTAGCCAGGTGTTTATTTGCAGCAAGGATCACAGGTAGGTTGCACTGTTGACAGATGAGCAGTTGTCCAGTTGTTCAACATTTAGTCTCACCTCCAAATACACTAGGAGCTAAAGGCTTCGGCTACAGCCAATCTGCATAATATAGTGTAGGATTACTACACATTTTGAAAGCATTGGTTGCTAAAGTCTGGGTTACATCATATTTTTTTCTACTGTATTCCTTTAAGAAATTGTTAGGGCCAAATGTGGGGAAACTGGGGAAAGTCTTAAGTAAAGGGTGCCAAAATTGTATAATCGGGAGCTTCTGAAACTTAGCATGATTTCTATATTATTTTTCCTTTACAAAACTAATTTCAGCCATGAGGGCTAGAAGCTTTTGCTTTTCATAAATGAAAACTGGGATTCTAAGAAACTTACTTCCTCCAGACCAGGGGTGGGGAAGGTTTCTCCTGGAAGTCCTGGCTAGGCTCTTTGGTGTAAACCATGCCTGCTTTTCATGGGCCTGATATCGTATGATGTCAGGCATTGAAGGAAAACTTGGATTCAAGCTGAGGCTCTGAAGGAAGAATTATAAGCAAACCAGTGATTGGAAACTTCATTTTTTAAAAGGAACTAGTTCTTGTTCAGTTTCATTCTTTTGCAGAACAAACTAGTTCAGTTCAAGTTCATCCAAATCAACTTTGCAGTTCATAAATAGTTCACCCTCAGCTATTTTGTTTAGTGTTCAGAATGTTATAAAGTAAAAAGGTAAATCAGGAGCCACATACACGAAATAAGATGTCTCACAGGCAAAATGACAACAGGTTAAACATTTCCATACTAGAAAAACCACACAGTATAAGGCGTGAAGCATAATTTGCTTTGTTCATTGGTCTGTACTTCTTGCTGAAAGCCGCTCCTGCTGGAAGATAGAAAATATCCTCAGTAGGGAAGATACAGGAAATGTCTTTAAAAAAAAAAAAAAAAAATTATTGCTTTTTAAACAATTTAAACATTACAAAACCAAACAAAAACAGAAAAATAAAAACCAATACAATACAATATAAAGACACTACATAACACTAAACACATTAAACTAAACAAAACCAAACAAAACAATTTAAAACAATATCATATCTTTCATTCACTTATTTCACCAACCTTCTCACACCTCCCTTTTTGTATTCCACTTCTGTCAAATGTTTCAGCAATTCCTTTCCATCTTCCTCTGTTATCTGTCAAATAATTATCTTAACACATTCTAACCTTATTTTACTTTTAAAATTCCATTAATCTATTTATACTTAAATCCTTATAACATTTCTACTAAAGCCATATAACTTCATTCCAACATTTTAACATTCATTAATTTTGCATCATTTCTGAAAATAATCTTTAAACTTTTTCCAGTCTTTTTCCACCGACTCTTCTCCATGGTCTCGGATTCTGCCGGTCATTTCCGCCAGTTCCATGTAGTCCATCAACTTCATCTGCCATTGTTCCCGGGTGGGTAGATCTTGTGTCTTCCAATATTTCGCAATAAGTATTCTTGCTGCTGTTGTTGCCTACATAAAAAAAGTTCTGTCCTTCTTTAACACCAATTGGCCGACCATGCGCAGGAGAAAGGCCTCTGGTTTCTTCAGAAAGGTATATTTAAATAGCTTTTTCATTTCATTATAGATCATCCCCCAGAATGTCTTAATCCTTGGGCATGTCCACTAAAGGTGAAAGAATGTACCTTCAATCTCTTTGCATTTCCAACATTTATTGTCGGGCAAATGATAAATTTTTTCAAGCTTGACTGGTGTCATGTACCACCTATAAATCATTTTCATTATGTTTTCTCTTAAGGCATTACATGCGGTAAATTTCATACCTGTAGTCCATAACTGTTCCCAGTCAGCCATCATTATATTATGTCCAACATCTTGTGCCCATTTAATCATAGCTGATTTCACCATTTCATCCTGAGTGTTCCATTTCAACAGCAAATTATACATTCTTGACAAATTCTTAGTCTTTGGATCTAACAATTCTGTTTCCAAATTTGATTTTTCCACCTGGAAACCAACTTTTTTGTCCAGATTGTATGCATCCATTATTTGATAATAGTGGAGCCAATCTCGCACTTTGTTTTTCAATTTTTCAAAGCTCTGTAATTTTATTCTGTCTCCATCCTGTTCCAGAATTTCCCAATACTTCGGCCATTTGGCCTCCATATTGAGTTTTTTCAGAGCCTTCACTTCCATTGGAGACAACCATCTTAGGGTTTTCTTTTCTAACAAATCCTTATATCTTATCCAAACATTAAACAATGCTTTTCTGACAATATGATTTTTAAACGCTTTATGTACTTTTACCTTATCGTACCACAAATATGCTTGCCAACCAAATGCGTTATTAAAGCCTTCTAAGTCCAAGACTTCAGTGTTTTCAAGAAGCAGCCATTCTCTCAGCCAGCAAAAAGCATCTGATTCATAATAAAGTTTAAGGTCTGGCAGAGCAAATCCACCTCTTTCTTTAGCATCAGTTAATATCTTAAATTTTATTCGAGGCTTTTTGCCCTGCCAAATCTAGAATTATCTTTCTGCCACTTCTTGAAACAATCCATCTTATCCAAAATTTGCATTGGAACAAAAACAACATCCTTGGCAACACATTCATTTTTATCACAGCAATTCGGCCTAACAACGATAACTTCAACTTTGACCATATTTCTAGATCCTTTTTCACTTCAATCCAACATTTTTCATAATTGTCCTTAAATAAATTCACATTTTTGGCAGTCATATTAACCCCTAAATATTTCACTTTCTTAACCAATGTTAGTCCTGTCTCCTCCTGAAACTTTTCCCTCTCATTCGGGGTTAAATTTTTCTCTAAGACCTTGGTTTTCATCTTATTCAACTTAAAACCTGCTACTTGTCCAAATTCTTGAATCAGTTCCAATACCCTTTTAGTACTAGATTCTGGCTCCTGTAAGGTCAATACTAAATCATCAGCAAAAGCTTTCAATTTTTACTGTTTAGCTCCCACTTGTATACCTTTAACCTCTTGGTCCTTTCTAATCATATTTAACTGAAGAGCAGTGGAGAGATTGGACAGCCTTGTCGTGTCCCTTTCTGAATCTTAAACTCTTCTGTCACTATGTTGTTCACAATTAATTTTGCCTTTTGTTCTGAATCAATTGCAATTGATCTACCGGTAGTTCATTCTAAACACTGAAACAAACCAATTGGGCTCCCAGTTCTTCCATTGCAGCAAACATTTGCAGTTTTTGAATTTGGTGCCTTTTTCTGTTTCCCTGAACAGTGATATAAAAAAGGTGCAATATTCAAAAAACCACTGAATTTAGTTGGATATTTAGGATCAGGAGTACACTTCGAGTTTGATGTCTGGAGATCAACAGGTGGGCCACCCACTTCAAGTGACCTACAGAAGGTGGGCCTCCTGGATGGATCTGAATCTTCCTGTTTGCTCTAGACCACATGGAACAGGTCGTTAAATAATGAGCAACAAGGAATAATTTGTGCCATATCTTTTGAGTTTTAGATTTTGAGAAGTGGAATGCTGTTACCTGTAAAGAGAAAAATGCCTTTGTCTGTAAACAATCATCCTAAAGAAGATTGTAGTTCCCTTCGCTGGACTCTAGCCTGCTGGAAATCTTTCTGATCTCAGTACCTCCTCTTCCAGTCCTCAAAGTGAAAGAGGGGTTCTCATTCATCACTTTAAAAATGACCATAACTGAAGAGCTGCCACTTTGGTTCCCCTCTTCTCCACAAATTTTTCTTGTGCCTATACCCCACTATGAACTTAATAAATTCTCTTGGATGCACATATTTCCTGGTGTGTTTCTGTCCTTCGCAATCCACTCAGACTGCTCTAAGATTATCATCCAAGAAATATATAGGAAGTTGGTTTATACCAAGTCAGACCACAGGTCCATCTAACTCAATAATAGGCACATTGAATGGCAGTGGATTTCCAGGTTCATTCAGACAGGGGACATGCTCTGTCCCACCTGCTGGAGATTTATCTTGGGACACCTAAGGTGGACTGCAAGGGTCTCCTTTCATAAGTGTGAAAGTACAAGAGAACATTTCACTAGATGGTGCTTCGATTGAAGCAACCCTACATTGCCAGCTGCACCAATGCAATTTCCTGTCCTTTGTGGCATACACACTATACCACAGACATTGACATCTGACACAAAGTCACTTCAACACCATACATTTAAAGCACTCTTTACATCACAGTTATAGCTTCGTCCAAAGAATTCTGGGAAATGCAGTTTGTTAAGGGTGCTGAGTTATTAGGAGAGTCCTCACGGTGTGGGATAACCAGTCTTCTATAGCCACATTTTTGCACGGCCAGATCTAGGAAGAGATTTATATGGAACAGCCCCAATGTTTTATCAAACCAAAGTGCATCTAGTATGCAAACTTCAGAAGGGGCTTTATGGATTAAAATATGCTGCTGGAGCATGGAATGAGAAACTATAGAGCATGCTCAAAGAGCTGGGGTACACACAAGGTCATGCAGACATGTGCGTGTAAACCAAGTGCAAAAAATAAATAGTTTTCTTACGTTTTGGCATTTGTGGATAATCTAGTGATTGTAACTGAGAATAACCAAGACTATACAGAGGTTGTGGAATACCTGAGCAAAGAAGTACAGTCGTACCTTGGAAGTTGAATGGACTCTGTTCCGGAAGTCTGTTCGACTTCCAAAATGTTTGGAAACCAAAGCGCGGCTTCTGATTGGCTGCAGGAAGCCGCAGAAGCCCTGTGAGTCATTCGGCTTCCAAAAGAATGTTCGAAAACAGGAAGTCACTTCCGGGTTTCAATCATTCGGGAGCCAAAATGTTTGAGAACTAGGCTGTTTGAAAACCGGTACGACTGTAGAGGTAAAGGAAATGGGAACTGTTTTTTTCAAATAGTGAGAGAAGAGCTTGGATCTTATCTCCTAAGTCAAAAGCAAAAGGTTATTGAATTTCTTGACAGCCTAGGGCTGAAAGAAACCAAGCAAGTAGCCACTCCAATGGTGACTGATTTTCTAGAGGGTAAAGATGAATATGAACTCTTGCCGGACAACAGTCAGTACAGGTCAGCTGCAGCACAGCTCCTGTACTTGTGCGGTCAGGCACCCCACCCCCATCGCCCAACTTCCAGAGGGAATCAGACAGAACAAAATTACCTTTTGGATCAAATCAGGCCACAACTTTATTGATTACAGATGTAAGAGGGCCAGCCCTAGTCCAAAGTAAGACCCTCCGCATTCCACCAGCATTGAGTGATTTTCATTCTAGCTGCCACAAAAAAAAAAGCTCCATAGGTTTTTATGTGTAATCTTGGAAGTTTATCTTCCCATAACCCAAGTAATGCCAACATAAGAGTTTACCTTCCCATAACCCAAGTTTACCTTCCTATAACCCAAGTAATGCCAACATAAGAGACATAGAAGCATTTTCAATGGGGCTTATTTCTCTGAACGCATTGGGTGAATAGTTGAGCATTCAACTACGACTCCACCACAGAAGAAGAAGAAGAAGAGTTTGGATTTGATATCCCGCCTTTCACTCCCTTTAAGGAGTCTCAAAGCGGCTAACATTCTCCTTTCCCTTCCTCCCCCACAACAAACACTCTGTGAGGTGAGTGGGGCTGAGAGACTTCAAAGAAGTGTGACTGGCCCAAGGTCACCCAGCAGCTGCATGTGGAGGAGCGGAGACGCGAACCCGGTTCCCCAGATTACGAGACTACCGCTCTTAACCACTACACCACACTGGCTCACAGATGAAGATAAGATCCTTGAATCATATACCCCCTCCAGCAGCTGGGGTCTACATTATTAGTCAGGCAGGACAATCTTGGAGGTGTGGAGATACCATCTCTGAAGAAGCCTTGGCAAAGTTTCCCTCATTTTAGCTGACACTGATTTTAACAGGCTCTTTGATTGCTTTCAAATCTCCTTAGGATTTGACACCACCCACAAATAAGCTTATTTTGTGTGTCCTGTCCTTTATTTTAATTCCTTGAGTCAGATCATATTCTCTGATCAACGCAGCCAAAGCTTCCTATAGTAGAGAGAGAGCAAAAAGGAGAGAGGAAAGGGGACAACCTTGCTTCCATTTGGAAAGAGATCTGAATCAATGTTCATTCTCACTGTCGCATGGTGCTCATATACCCATAACACAGATATGATTACATATCCACACACATCCTGCTAAAAACATTCCTGTTTAGACAAGCCTGCTCATATGCTTAGATAATGGTGGTAATTTTGATCTGTTTTGGTATTGTAACTTTTGTATGTTTTAAAGCAGGGCTGTAAATATTTCTTGATTTCACTGTTTTATCTATGCTTTGAGGTTTTTCACAATCTAACGGTGTATAAATTTTTACGAAATAAATAAACTCTCTCAACCAGGCTTCCAACCTGTAATTTACACTAAGCTGCATTAAAAGGGATGTTAAAAGCTGTTATCTCTCTCCCAAGTGTGGATAATTGCAAATAACTGTTGGAAACCACAAGGTCAGCCATGCCCCATGATCCTTATCAAAAGTTGCGCAAATGCTTTTGGATGGCAAACCAGCTGCAACTATTTCTTAACATGGGTGACTTGGCTATAGTGGTAGAGCAGCCATGGCCAACCACATAGTTGGCTTGCACAATGAGCTACAGTTGCTCAAGTCCCTTCTTCTGCAGGACACTGTTAGATGTGCAGGAGCCCTGCCACCTTTTGCCTCTGGCCACCCTTGACACGGAATAGTAGGGCCGGCCCAAGATGGAAATTACCAAGGGTAACCTCAAGTCACAGGTGTTTTCTTTTTTCCTTTTTGAAATAATTTTTATTTGATTTTACAACTATAACAATACAAAATACATATCCATATTTGGAGATTTCTCTGAATCTCTAGACTTCCCACCTTCCCCTCCATGGGTCCTATTATAAACCTTTTCAACTGTATATTATCTCATCATCCAAATTTTTGTTGTTGTTGTTGTTTAGTCATTTAGTCGTGTCCGACTCTTCGTGACCCCATGGACCAGAGGATGTCAGGCACCTGTCTTCCACTGCCTCCAGCAGTTTGGTCAAACTCATGCTGGTAGTTTCGAGAACACTATCCAACCATCTCATCCTCTGTCGTCCCCTTCTCCTTGTGCCCTCCATCTTTCCCAACATCATGCTCTTTTCCAAGGAGTCTTCTCTTCTTATGAGGTGGCCAAAGTATTGAAGCCTCAGCTTCAGGATCTGTCCTTCCAGTGAGCACCCAGGGCTGATTTCCTTAAGAATGGATAGGTTTGATCTTCTTGCAGTCCATGGGACTCTCAAGAGTCTCCTCCAGCACCATAATTCAAAAGCATCAATTCTTCGGCAATCAGCCTTCTTTATGGTCCAGCTCCCACTTCCATACATCACTACTGGGAAAACCATGGCTTTAAGTATACAGACCTTTGTTGGCAAGGTGATGTCTCTGCTTTTTAGGTCTCTCCATTTTATCCATAATATCTTCTACATTACACGTGTTATTGCAATCCTGCTAATGTTTTTATCTGCTTACAGTGGTCTCTCAAGTAAATTAAAATTCCCCTCCATTCTTTATTGAAGGTTTGGTATTCTTAGTTCCTGAGCTTTCTGGTCAGTTTTGCCATTTCAACAGCTTTATTTGCCATTCTTCTCTGGTAGGGACTTTGTCTTCTTTCCATCTCTGGGGTAGTAGCATCCATGTGGCTGTTGCTGCATACATAAAAAGTCTTTCCTGCTCCTTTGGAATATCAGCACCTACAATTCCTAATAAAAAAGCTTCTGGTTGTTGTTGTTGTTTTAATAAAGGTTATTTTAAAAAGCCATAGGTGTTTTCAAACTGCACTGAACATTGATCCCTCAGGAAAAGTAGCCGCAAAAAGTTCAGGCTTAAAATTGTTGCACACCACTCTGCTCTCCAAGCAGTGTGAGATTCCAGGAGTTCTGGGCACTTCCCAGAGTTTGTGGTTCCTTTTGGACAATGAGGCACAGGGGCGACTGTAATGTCTTTATGATATAGGGCTCATTTATACATATATACAACCTGAGCCTAGGATGCAGGAGTTCACAGTGTCAACGAAAGGTTCTTGTTTCTGTCATTGCCACAAGCTTGGATTCAAGCAGAAATTAAACATGGCTCTCAAACTTTGCTCTGACTCTCTCTCCGGCTTTCTTCTAGGTCACACAACTCCCAAACTCTATTCCAAATTCTATCTTTGCCTACTGAGCTGGGAGAATGGCCCCACCTATTTGCTGGAGAGTAGGGCAAAGGGAAAACCACTTGGACATGTGCCTACAAAACACGGGTAAAGTGGAAAACTGCTCAGACCCATGCTTTCTAGCCACGGGACAAGCAGAAGTTTGGATAAGCCTGCACTGAACATGGTCTCTAGTTGCAAATTGGCAAGCATTGCAGATCTCTAAGCAGTGGAACTGCTTGGATTTCAGCAATGTGCTCTACGTGGGGCTACCTTTGAAGGTGACCCAGAAACTACAACTAATACAGAATGTGGCAGCCAGACTGGTGACTGGGAATGGCCACCGAGAAGATATAACACCGGTCCTGAAAGAGCTACATTGGCTCCCAGTACGTTTCCGAACACAATTCAAAGTGTTGGTGCTGACCTTTAAAGCCCTCAACAGCCTCAGTTTAGCATACCTGAAGGAATGTCTCCACGCCCATTGTTCAGCCCCAACTCTGAGGTCCAGCTCTGAAGGCCTTCTGATGGGTCCCTCACTGTGAGAAGTGAGGTTACAGGGAACCAGCCAGAGGGCCTTCTTGGTAGTGGCACCCACCCTGTGGAACACCCTCCCATCAGATGTCAAGGAAATAAACAACTACCTGACTTTTAGAAGACATCTGAAGGCAGCCCTGTTTAGGGATGTTGAAGTTCTATTCTGTATTTACTGTTCTGTTGGGAGCCGCCCAGAGTGGCTGGGGAAACCCAGCCAGATGGGTGGGGTAAATAATAATAATAATAATAATAATAATAATAATAATAAGAAGAAGAAGAAGAAGAAGAAGAAGAAGAAGAAGTCAGCAACTGTGTTGCAGCATTTTGCAGTAACCAGCTCCCAGCTCAAGTGTGAGGGAAGCCTTGTATATGGTGCATTGCACCAACCCACTGTTGAACCTGTTGTTTTCTGATCTACAGGGGATATCTGGGCTTCCACTGAGAAAGCGGGATCAAGGAGCATCCTCAGACTGCATACCTGCTCCTTCAGAGGAAGTGCAACTCCACCCATTCGGATACAGGAACCACTTACTCACAGTGCCTTCATCTTGCTCAGATTTATATTCCCAGACTATGCATATATCATACTGATATCCCACCTCTCAACCATCCAGAACTGTTCTTTCAGAGGGATCCAAGCTGCCAAGGTACTCAGAAAGTGTAAGGTAGGATGCATCTGGGATTTGGGCAGCAGAATGGCGCCCATACAACTCTAGGGGGCTTTAAGGATTAGCAGCAAGACTAAATTCATTTATTCATAAGGTGCATTTCTATGCAAATATGGAGATAAGAACACTGGAGTACATTGCAGGGATTTTGTAAACTATTATCTCGATCTGACCAGCACACCATCTGCCAATATTTCTCAACCAGTGTGACTTAGCTATATTGGTGGCACAAGCATTGGCAACCATGACGTTGGTTTGCAGAGCTTGTGCAATGAGCTGCAGCTGCTCAAGTTTCTTCTTCCGCAGAACTTAGATGCACAGGACCAATGGCAGACCATGGGGGTCTCCCATTTCAGCAGTGCCTTGTGGGATGCCAAAATCCAGCACCCCTTTGCCCTCCGTTCTACATCATCATTGCGGGCCAAATCTGACGTGCCCCCAGGGCTCCATGCTCAGGGTGACTGAACCAGTCATGCTCCCCCAAATCAGCCTCTGGCAGGAGCCCAGCCAACTTTTGCATCCGGCCACCATAGATACTTTTTAGTTTTCTGCCATTTATTTCCTTCCAGAAGTGCCAGCTCAGTGTGTGTGTGTGTATGGCTGAGCACTTTGGGGCCCCTGGATAATTCTGGGGCCATAGCTGAGCCCCTTCAATGTTCAGGTGGTGGAGGAGGTTATGCGCAGGGCAGCGATGTCTGTGGCTGCCTCTCCTTCTGCAGCTGCCAGAGAAAGAGGCCTCAGCTCCTCCTGACGTTGGCTACTCCAAGCAACCGAAGCACCAGCTTCTTCTTCTCCTCCTCCTCCTCAGCACTTGGGATGTTAGGATCACACTGCTTGGAATGCACAGTGCTAGGCATGTGTTTGATGTCACAGGCATGCACAAAATGCTGTTAGCCCTACAATGGAAGCAAATGAGAATTAGCACCAATAAGAGATTTTCTTCTGGGCTCATAGCTGTTTGGTAGGCAGTGCTGGTGTTAGGCTATTTGTGCCCTCGGCAATGCTAACTGCATGCAACTCCCTCCCCATATTTCTAACTTCAATTTTCAAAAACATTTCTTGTGGGAAAAGCACAATTTGCCAATTCTTTCAGGTAAAGTTCTGATGCTTGAGCACAGGGGTCAACAAGCCTTTTCAGCAGAGGGCCAGTCCACTGTCCCTCAGACCTTGTGGGGGACCGGACCATATTTTGAAAAACAAAAATAAAAAATGAAGAAATTCCTATGCCCCACAAATAACCCAGAGATGCATTTTAAATAAAAGGACACATTCTACTCATGTAAAAACACGCTGGTTCCCAGACTGTCCGCAGGCCGGATTTAGAAGGCGATTGGGTCAGATTCGGCCCCCATGCTTTAGTTTGCCTGCCCATGCTTTAGCAGGTTCAGTTGATATAGTTGCCAAGCTAATTAGTCTACTGTTGAGTGTATGGTCATTCTTGTCAGCCATAGCTCATTAGAACAATGAATGCATTTCCTAAACAACATTAAGATGTGACTGTAAGAATTATGATTAATTGCATTTTCCACTTTTTATTTACAGGTATATTAAGTAACCTCCAATCAACTCTAGGGATTATCAGTGAGGGGGAAACAGATCTTCATTAGGGCCACACCAAAGGACAAAAAGGTCAAACCTGATATCCTTGCAGATTTTGGTTCCAGTAAATACAGGGGCTTGTCATGCTTGTGTAGTAAGACACAACTAACATGGATGGCACTGGGGTGAGTTTGTGGAAATGTGAATGCAGCAGCAGAGGGAACTTGGCATTAGGATAAACATATTAGCAATCAGATGTGCTAAGTTGGACCAAATATTGGGGGAGGGGGTGCGTGTGAACATGAGATCCCTCCCCCCATTGGACCACACCTGCCCTGGGCACCTGCCAGGACGCTCCGGCGATCATGGCGGGGGGCACACAGAGGGCAAAAACTGCCCTCCAAGCCTCCTGCCCGGTGCTCTGGCGATCATGGTGGGTGGCACCTAGAGGGGAAATTGCTTTCCAAGCGAAATGCCCCTGCCTGGCATGGGAGCACTCACCTGGGGGCAGTGGGGGATGGCAGCCACCTCAATATTGGGGGGGTCCTCAAAATATCAAGGGGGCTGAAGCTCCTTGCACCCCCTATACCCGGTGCTCCTGTTAGCAATTACTCTGAATATCCATCCAATCAATTTGTCTTTGGTTTTTGGTGGAATTTGAAACCTGCCTTTTCTCTCTTAATCTGTAGTCCATATATGGGTAAGTGGTTCCTCTTTCTTCCTGCCTTTCCATGCCCTGCCCTAGCCAAGCTCTATATAAGAATGAGCCCAGCAGCCTGAGACACAGACCTGCCACTGTAGGAAGCAGCATCCATATCCTCAACAGGACAGAGCTTGGGTAAGTTGCAGGTCGGGATGAGCGAATCTGACAATTTTGGTCTCTTCCAGTCTTTCACATCAACTGGCGATTTTCTATTTTAAAAACCAGGACATCAGTGAACTTCTTCCAATGTGCACATTTCTGGAATCATTTCTCCTTTCTGTAATGCACTTCTAATGCTATTTTCATGTATATAGGCATTTTTACACATGCTGTATCCTAGTACAGTGGAACCTCGGAAGCTGAACACATTTGAACTCGAACTTTTAGGCTCCTGAATGATCGAAAAACGGAAATGATTGTTCTGGTTTTTGACTGATTTTCAGAAGCTGAATGTCCAGCGGCTTCCGATTGGCTGGAGCATGCTCCTGCAGCCAATTGGAAGCTGTGCCTTTGTTTTCGAACTGTTCTGGGAGTCGAACGGACTCCCAGAATGGATTGGATTTGGAAACCAAGGTAGGACTGTATTGCATCGTTCTACACATTCCGTGGCTGTCGAATTGCACTGCCCACCATGTCTGTTCTGACAATGTGGCTGCTGGTTCACACTTTGAGGAACTGAAACCAGATTTTAAGGAAGCACAGCTTTTGAAGAAATGGGATACTACCCGCCTTCCTTAGATGCTAAAACTGATGAGGATTTGTCCCATGAATTTTTTTCTCAGATTCATGCAGGAGCCCAGTCAGCTGTAGTCAGTCCTTTTGTGCGGCAAGCATCCTAAGGAAACACTGCAGTGGAAGGGAATCGGTGGGATAAGCAAAGGGGCAGGAAAATTCTCTATTCACAAGGGCAAAGTTCCTGTGGATCTACGTCAAGCAGATTTCCTGACAATGTGGCTGCTGATTTGCACTTTATTTGGGGGCTGCCATCTGTACTGCACTCTATGCACTCAATGAACTATCTGTATTCTTATGCCAGCAGAGCTCGATTGATTTCTATCAATTGCTTTCCAGCAGAATCATAAATGTGTTTGTGAGGTGGGACATGGCAGGTGACCTGCCACCATGAATCCTGGCACTGCCCAGGGCATAAGGTTTTGTGGGAGTTTTCTTTGTTGCCCTTCATTGGCTCCAATGGAAGGAGAGAATTAGTTACACCATTTCCATGCAGGTTCTGATGGTGTCCCGCCTCTGGGGCCTCTTGCATGAATCAATAAGATTGGATCAAGCAGATCCAAAGCAATCTCTGTCCTTCCTTTGCCTGTTTGTGGGGCTACCACCAGGGAATTACCCTTTGCTCCCTGAGCTCCCTGTGCCCTTCTGCCAACAAAGATCTTTTTCTTCCTGCCATCACCACATGGACAAAATGGCAATCAGTGGGGATAGGTTTTGATTTACTGTACTTTCCTTTCCATAAAAGGTCAACCAGAAGATGGAACATGGTCAGCACTAGGTGCCTCTGCACATGAATCTTATTTGACTCCATGGTACTTCAACAATCTCCAACTTTGAGTTTTGGGTTCTCTCTTCTTTCTCTAATCTTCCCATTTATGATTTTAAGAACAGAAAATACTGATTTACTTCTTCCTGCTATCACCACATTGACAATGCCAATAAGTAAGGATAAGTTTTTAATTTGCTGCACATTTCCTTCCACTGAAGGTCAGCCAGAAGATGGGGGTTGTCACCTACCTTTGCCTTTTTGGTTTCCTGGTCTCCTATTCATTCCCAGGAGGTGAGTGTTTTAACAATTATCTGGAAATTCCCCAGAAATTTTAATTGGGGTTAAGCATTTATAAAAACAAAACTACTTGTCAGATTTCGAGGTGATGGTAACCCAGCTAAGGCTGTTGGAATAAATAACCAGGCAATGGAAGCAGGTCCATTAGGGTGAATAGGAAACTGCCCTACCAACCTCAATCTGCTCTGAACCACTCCTCATATTCATATTTACAACCAGTCAGGGAGTGGCGCTGCCTGTCATTGACTCTGGATCCACTTACTGTTTGCCTCCTTGCTTTCTGTCCCAATTTCCTATCGGTGCCATGGGGTACCAGTCACCAATGGAAGCAGGAATGTTTAAATTAGGTCTGGATTCATTAATCTTAAAATTATCTGTGCAAATTTGTAGGTGAAGTAGGATTCCACATTGAAAATTGCATTCTAACAGCTTTTGAGAGCCAGTGTGGTGTAGTGGTTAAGAGCGGTAGTCTCGTTATCTGGGGAACCGGGTTTGCGTCTCCGCTCCTCCACATGCAGCTGCTGGGTGACCTTGGGCCAGTCACACTTCTATGAAGTCTCTCAGCCCCACTCACCTCACAGAGTGTTTGTTGTGGGGGAGGAAGGGAAAGGAGAATGTTAGCCGCTTTGAGACTCCTGAAGGGGAGTGAAAGGCGGGATATCAAATCCAAACTCTTCTTCTTCTTCTTCTTTTGCCCCCCCCATCTTTTTCTTCCTTTACTCCTCTCTCCATACAGTAAAGGCCAGATCCTGTCCCAGGAATTGGCTGAAATCCCAGGGCAGCTGCTACGCATATTTTGACTCTAAGAAAACTTGGTCTGAAGCTGAGGTAAGAAGCTGTTTCTCACCAACCAAGCTGTAACATCAGGTGCTGTCATGGGTTTCAGATGACATTTTTGTGAGGAGGGCTATCAGTGTGAGCTGTTGGGAGACAATACCTGGCCAGCATCTTGGTATTATCAAAAGAGAGTTGCTCACCCACTGTGTTCAAGTAACCTGTTTCCACAGGAGCCAAGAAAACTTAATTAACAGTCAGGAGAGATTGCCTGGCAAGAAGGTACCATCTCACAAGTGAAAAGATGTGAGATATCTCTGCCCATTTGTCCCTCCAGCTTGCATGTGAGCAGGCGGGACCTCAGGGCTCACTCAGCTGGGGGGGGGGAGTGGAGCCTTCCCACCCTCAAGCCAAAAACTGCAAACAAGCTGTGTCATCCTCAGCTGTGCAGGGTGTTGGGATGAAAGTGCCTCATCTCTTGCAATGAGAGCTGTGGCCGTTTCACCCCATGCCTTGAGGGCTGGGGCCAATACAGATTGTTGTTTCAACATCATGGTGTATTGCCAGATTGTGATGTTTGGCTGGTGATACATCATGGTGTTGAAAACCTGACATCACCCAGCTATATACAGTTAAGAACAACTATTTCAAACATTAAGATAATAGTTAAATTCAAGGATAAGCTACAAAACCAGATTAAAACACAGGTCAACATTCCACATGCCTGCATAAAGGTAAAGGGACCCCTGACCATTAGGTCCAGTCGTGACCGACTCTGGGGTTGCGCGCTCATCTCGCTCTATAGGCCGAGGGAGCCGGCGTTTGTCTGCAGACAGCCTCCGGGTCATGTGGCCAGCATGACTAAGCGCTTCTGGCAAACCAGAGCAGCGCACAGAAACACCGTTTACTTTCCCGCTGGAGCAGTCCCTATTTATCTACTTGCACTTTGACAGGCTTTCAAACTGCTAGGTTGGCAGGAGCAGGGACCAAGCAACTGGAACTCACCCCGTTGTGGGGATTCGAACCGCCCACCTTCTGATCGGCAAGTCCTAGGCTCTGTGGTTTAACCCACAGCGCCACCCGCTTCCGAAAAGAGTGCAGTCAAATCATGACTATGAGCATTTTTCCTGCATTCATCCTAGTTTTTGTGTATGAGCTTCAAGGTGGTTTTCTTGCACCAAGATGGAGTGCTTGAAGCACCTTTAATTGCACTCGTGTGCAGCAGGTCCAGCAGGTTTGTTTAGTTTTCCAGCAGGTCCAGAGGATGGAGAAAGGGGCCTGGCTTCACTCACAGCATTTTCTTCACCCCGTTTTCTCTCTTCCTTCCTCAGCTGCTTTAGTTCCCATTTGAAAAACTTCCAACTCTCCACCACTGGTGTTTTATGATTTTTAAATAATTGTTATTACTTATTTGACAAGTTGTGAACCACTCTGGGAAAGCTTTATGGGAAAGAGTCTGTGTGTGTGTGTGTGTGTGTGTGTGTTAGTAATAGTGGTGGAGCTTATTTACTTGCTTGGCTATTCTCAGAATGAGTGCCTGAGCTATGGCTGTGGGACCC
Source organism: Podarcis tiliguerta (assembly GCF_965153285.1). Classification (NCBI taxonomy): domain Eukaryota; kingdom Metazoa; phylum Chordata; class Lepidosauria; order Squamata; family Lacertidae; genus Podarcis; species Podarcis tiliguerta. The sequence goes on along the minus strand of NC_139546.1, from coordinate 40,041,546 downwards.
ATCTTGCCTCCATCCTCAATGAGAAAGAGTCAGATGTGGTGGCCAATTACATCTCTGCAAACCAGAAAGACGCAAGCCAGGTCTGGATTGGGCTGCATGATCCCACTGAGGTGAGTTGCCTTTACTTTCTCTATTTCAGGCCATTGTCACTGAGTAACGGCTTCTTAGCATCACCATTCCATCCTTACCTGAATCGTCTCCCCAGATTACTCCAATATGTGACTTTTCCACAATTTTCTAATAGAATCCTCCTGTAATATTGTTGTGGAAGTGGGGAGATGATTAACATATTCAATCCTCCTAGCAAACTGGGAATAATATCTCCTCACTCACCCAAGTTTAGGATGTTCCACCATTCTCCAGCAGAGTTTCTTGTTCTTTGAGGAAGATAAGTGGCTCACGTAAATGTAAACTAAGCTTTGAATAATAAAGAAAACTGTAACAAAATAACAAAATAAGAGAAACTAAATACAACAACATGAGGCTAGTCTGAGGCAAGAAGTGAGAAGATGCAGTTGGTCCCTCTTAACTGATATTCTTAACAGAACACAGACACTGAAGGGAGGGGCTCTGGACTTGTGTCCGGAGCAAAACACACAAGTCCCGGCCACCAGATACCAAGCACTCTACTATTCAAATTAGGTCCCAGTGTTTTTCCTACAAATACAATCGTACCTTGGTTCTCGAACACCTTGTGACTCAAACGTTTTGGCTTCTAAACACCGTAAACCCGGAAGTGAGTTTTCCAGTTTGTAAACGTTCTTTGAAACCCTAACGTCTGATGTGACTTCTGTAACTTCTGATTGAGTGCAGGAAGCTCCTGCAGCCTATTGGAAGCCACACTTTGGTTTTTGAACGTTTTCGGAAGTCGAACGGGCTTCCCGAAAGGATTCCATTAGAGAACCAAGGTACAACTGTATCTCCATCATAACTGGCAATAGCTTCATAACTGGCCAACTCTCCACGTGATCTTTGCATTGGCCTCCTCGTTTCAAATGAATGTATGATCTGTTCTATCACATCGCTGCAGAAAGGACATTGGAGGTGGTTGGATGATGAGATCTACAATTACAAACGCTGGGATTCTCATCGCCCAGACAACTACAACAATGAAGAATATTGTGTGCATCTGATAAAGGACGCAGGTAAGCAAGCAATTTGTAGGGATTGATTAAAAAAAAAAGGTTTCATGCCTATCACTCCATCAGTTTCAAGTATTTCAAAGGGTAGTATCTGACTTTAAAAATCAAAATGATCAAACTCAATATACTTTGGATAGTCATTGCTATTGATGGTCCATTCATTTGAAAGGTTTACTCTGGGTATTAGTTGAGTGAATACAGTGGCAGAGCTTCATGCTCTGGCACCACGGGGGGTGGGGGTGGAGAGCAGGTGGGGGAGGGGCTGGTGCACATCCTGGGGGCAGGGGGTGCCGCTTGCGGAGCTGGGGCACCCAGCACTGGTGGGGGGAAGCCACAATGGCACCCTGCCTGGATCACCCTGCCAGGGGTAGGACACTCCCCTCTCAGTCCTCTTCCTCTGCCAGTGAGTCGAAACACTCTCAGCCTGGTGCTTCTCTGTACTAAGGTTCACAAGTCAATATCTCTGGAGATCTGACCAGAAGTGGCCCAACTTATTGATCCTTTAAGGACACTTCCAATCATACCGTGAAGCAGAGTCTTTTTCTGCAGTCAACCTTCATTCTTCAGATGCATGTGATCACATATTTTTTTCAGAAAACAGCGGTTGCCAAACTAAGGTCTGGGTTATGCCATCTTATATTCTATCATGTTTCTTAACAAAATGACTAGGCTCAAACAGCATTATTATTCTTATTCTTATTATTCTTATTATTCTTATTCATTATTATTATTATTATTATTATTATTATTATTATTATTATTATTATTATTTATACCCCACTCATCTGACTGGGTTTCCTCAGCAACTCTGGGTGGCTCCCAACAGAATATTAAAAGCACAATATAACATATAAGACTCTGAAGCCAGGTGATCAGTGAGTGACCTTCATATGTTTCGTTAGTTCTGGGTCACAGCCATGCTGTGAGTCCTGAAAAGTCCAGACTCACTGGAACAAACTCTGGGGTTGGGGCAAATGTTGAAAATGCTTTTAAATTTTTAATCTGTGGTGTTTAAAATTTGGGGGTTTTTTGTTTTGTTTTTGCTCTGTCTGGGGGGGGGGGAATAAACGTTTAGTTGGGCCTGGGGATTAGTTTAACTTTAGTATAATTATAAATTGTTTGTTTGTTTGTTTGTTGTTGTTGTTGTTGCTTTCTACTGCTTTATTGGTTCATTGTATAGTTTGTATTCTGTCCTGAAGGGGAGAGGGTCAGGGCTGTCTGGGAGTGGGCCCCAGTCAACAGAATGGCTGGGGTGCACTTGGACACCTGATCTCAGTGATCATGGGTAGGAGGAGGAGTTACGCTAAGACCAGACCATGTCATTAATGAGGAGGCAGGTTTAGTTGTTGTTTGAAGACTATCCCTGCCTCTGGGTCTGGTCTTGACCACAAGGATACTGGATTCAACAAGGGAGACCCACATTACCTGAAGGTGCTGCTGTGCAGTGCCAGGTCAATGATTCACAAGACCACTGAGATCCACGACAGGATGGAGGACTTGACCTGGCATGTGTAACAGAGACTTGGCTGGATGAAGAAGATGGGCCTGTCCTTGCCACTGCTTGTCTACCAGGTTTCTCTTACACACAGCAACCCAGCTCATATGGGGAGGCGAGGTTGCAGTGAGTTTTAGGAAGTCAATAGCTTGCACCAGGCGTCCTATTGGGAAGACCCAGTTTTCTGAGCGTGTGTTCTGGAAGTTGGACAACAGGGGCAGTACAGGATTCCTTTTGGTGTACTGACCTCCCTGCTGTACCAAGGATTCCCTGCCTGAGCTGCTTCAGGTTGTGGCAGATGTTCTCCTGGAGACACCTAGTTTGGTTGTCCTAGAGGATTTAACATCCATGCTGACATGACCTTACAAGGCGCTGCTTGGGATTTTGTGGGAAAGCATGACCTCCATGGGGATGTCCCTGAATGAATTTCGCCCAACTCATTGTTGCGGACATGCCTTAGACCTGGAGTTCACCTCTATGGATGTGGGTGATCTGACACTAAGTAAAAGCGAAACAAAAGAAGTGCCATGGTCAGATCACTTCCTGGTGCCGCAACCCTTTCCCTCTGCAGGGAGGTGGGACTGATTTGGACCCCCCCCCACTTAATGGATTCAAATGGTTTCCAGAGTGTAGTAGGGGATGTTTTATCTCATGTTGATGGCCTTTCAGCTGATTCCCCGGTGGCCCGCTGGAATACGGAGTTAACCAGAGCTATCGACTGTCTGGCTCCAAAGCGCTCTCTCCAACTGCATGGAGCCTGGCAGCCTCATGGTTTTCCCCAGAGCTGAGGGTGATGAAACAATCACTGTGGTGGCAATAGCGCCAGTGGTGGAAATCGGACCAGAAATGGGTTAGAACTCAACGTCGAGCCTACCAAGTGGCAATAGCAACGGTGAAGAGGTCCTTCTTCGCCGCCTCTATTGCATCTGCAGAAAACAGCAGCAGGAGACTCTTTCAGGTGGTTCACAATCTAACAGAACCACCTTCACCATTGGGGCCTGGTAAGGACCCCAAGATCTCCTGCAATGATTTTGCAACTTTTTTGCAGGCAAAGCCGCTCAGATTCAGAAAGAGGTATACGCCATCATGGGAGCAGGGCTGGGGCAGGAGAGTGCTAGAGTCCTGTCTATTCCAGTCGCATGGGATCAGTTCCAATCTGTTACCTCCGAGGATGTGGACGGGGTGCTTGGATGAGTGAAACTGACCACCTGTCTCCTCGATCCTTGCCCATCCTGGCTCATAAAAGTGAGCCGGGAAGGGCAGGGTGATGGGCTCCGGGGGATAGTGAATGCTTCCCTCTGTGAGCAAGCTTTCCCGGAACCGCTGAAAGAGGCAGTTATTAAACCGCGTCTTTAAAAAACATCTTTGGACATGGCCAATATGGACAACTATCACCCAGTCTCAAATCTTCCATTATTGGGCAAAGTGACTGAGCAGGTGGTTGCTGAACAACTCCAAGCACGTCTTGAGGTTGCGGACCATTTGGATTCCTTCCAATTGGGATTCAGGCCTCATCATGGGACTGAAACTGCCTTGGTCACGCTGGTCAATGATCTCTGGTGGGCTAGGGACAAAGGTGAAAGCTGTTTCCTAGTTCTGCTGGATCTCTCAGCGGCCTTTGATACCATCAACCATGACATCCTTCTGGACTGTCTAGAGGGGCTAGGAGCTGGGGGCACTGTTATATAGTGGTTCTGCTCCTTCCTCTTGGGCCATGTTCAGAAAGTGGTGGTGGTGGGGTGAGTGTTCAGACCCCTAGGCTCTCACTTGTTGGGTGCCTCAGGGTTCTGTCCTCTCCCCCATGCTTTTCAACATCTACATGCAGCTGCTGGGAGAGATCATCAGCGGGTTTGGGCTGGGTGTTCATCAGCATGCAGATGACACCCAGCTCTACCTCTCCTTTAAATCAGAACCAGTGAAGGCAGTGAAGGTCCTTTTTGAGTGTCTGGAGGCAGTTGGAGGATGGATGGCAGCTAACAGATTGAGGCTGAATCCTGACAAGACAGAAGTACTGTTTTGGGGGGACAGGGGAATGGCAGGTGTGGAGGACTCTCTGGTTCTGAATGGGGTAACTGTGCACCTGAAGGACCAGATGTGCAGCCTGGGACTCATTTTAGACTCACAGCTGTCCGTGGAGGCACAGGCCAATTCTGTGTTCAGGGCAGCTGCCTACCAGCTGGTAGGCAGGCTGAGACCCTACCTGCTTGCGGTAGGGTAGGTCTTGCCAGAGTGGTGCATGCTCTAGATATCTCCCGCTTGGACTACTGCAATGCGCTCTGTGGGGGGGCTACCTTTGAAGGTGACCCGGAAACTACAACTAATCCAGAATGCGGCAGTTAGACTGGTGACTGGGAGTGGCTGCAGAGACCGTATAACACTGGTCCTGAAAGACCTGCATTGGCTCCCACTACGTTTCTGAGCACAATTCAAAGTGTTGGTGCTGATCTTGAAAGCCCTCAATGGACTCAGCCCAGTATACCTGAAGGAGTGTCTCCACCCCCATTGTTCAACCTGGGCACAGAGGTCCAGCTCTGAGGGCCTTCTGGTGGTTCCCTCACTATTATTCAAGTCTGAATCCATTTTATTCCCCCTACACATTGGGGAAAGGAATAATAAGAAGTAACTTTCCTTATTTCTTGAATTATAATTTTTGTTTTGAATTTCAGGTTTTAAGAAGTGGAATGATGTAAAATGCAACAACAAGTACGCCTTCATCTGCAAGCAATAACTCTAAAGGAGACTTCCCTTTTCCACTGTGTTGGCTGGGAAGCTGCCTTGACATTATATGTATTTCTGCTCTCTCTCATCACTTTCAAAATAGCCATTGCTATAGAGATGCCTCTTCAATTTCCCCCTTCCCTTTGAAATTTTCTTGGACCTGCAGCAGAGCATCATCTTAATAAATTCTCTTCCATGCATATTTTCCTTATTGCATTGCTGTTCTGCTTTGTCCATCCATACTTACAAGCACGGCCACCCCACCCATGAGGCAAGGTGAAGTTCTTGCCTCAGATGGCAAGCTGGGATGGCCTCCTGCTCTTGTTGACTGTCTCCTCCGTCTCCACCAGCCTGCCCTGCTTGCTTCCACATTCCCCCCTATAATGCAAGGACATCATAGATGATAGGAGAGACCTGCCCCTGTTACATGGGTGCATTATGTATGTGCCCTGAGGGAATGGCGAAGAGAATGATGATGAGGGCATTGGAGAGAAGGTTATCCTGGCTCTGCCTTTACCTTTTCCACAAACCCAAGTGCTCAATCCCTTCCTGAAGCCATTTACTAGGTACTGGAGTCAGGAACATTGGCATGTTGCTGTTAGTTAGGATAAGCCTGACTTTCAGCATAGCTGACAAGAAAGGCTGTAGAGGATTGGTTCCTCCTTTGCAAGGTGTGTAGTTCTTGGGCAGGCAGGTGAAGCAGGAAAGAACAGCATCCCCTACCATGTAAAGGAGGCCCATTGTCTTTTAGACTTCTTAACTATGATTCTTGAGGGTGCAATTTTCTCATTTGCTTCAGTTGCCAGTATGCCTTGGGCTGGCCCTGCCTTGGGGACACTTCTTCTACCATCACCGCTGCTCACAACACAGAGAGCATTCATACCTCAAAGTAGCTACAAATCCCATCCTAAAGCACACTCATTTTCTCAGAGCTCCTCAGCACGGTTTATACTATAACCAGAATTGTGGAAGCCATAAAGTGAGGATAGGGAAAATTACAAGAGGACCCCACAGCATGTGACTGTTGGGATATGTCCGGGGAGACGGGGGCAATTGGCAGGCCCCCAGCTGGCTCCAGCCCACCAGCCAGCAGCCGGGCGAACTCCGGTTCTTGGAACAGCATCAAAACTGCAACTCAAGCCTCAGAGACTGAGCACGCAAGCTAGCAGAGATAAGAACTCTTTGCAACAGAAGTAGCGGACAGAGGCATATGTAAGCATATTTACAAGCATTTATTCAGCATCAGGACAAAGGAAAAAATATGTCTGCTTCCCTTTGTGTCCAAGCAAATGGCAGAGGCAAAAGCTATATACAACGGAAGTTCCCAGCAGACTGTGCTGGAAGTAAATAGACATGTGACATACAACAACTCTACATGTCTGTTCTAAAGGTGGAACGAAACTATATCCTAGCAGTGACCTCTGACAAGGCCTGGGATGCTGCATTGTTCATTCGACCAGCCCCAGCAAAAGCTGCCTAGATCTTCCAGTGCAGCCTGGGATAGAAGGAGAAATACTCTTAAGCATTCACAAAACATTTTGCCAATCACGACAAACAGAAAATTACAACCCATGTGTTTAAGTAAGAATTTTAACTTGCTGCACCTGTGAGATGTTTGATGGCTTTATGGTTGTATTTCTGATTCATTATATATTTTTTGTTTTGTGCAATGGCTATGGTATATCAATAAGCAACAGTCCCGTGGTGACAAGCAGACATGGCAAATGGGGTGGGGCATAGGCATTTCACAAATGTTTTCTCAGTAGGAAGAAAGCCTTGATCTTTCAAGCAAGGTAATTCTGAGTAGCCACCCAATTGCCTTTTATACTGTAAAGGCAGTACTGTATAGTGTACTTGGGGAGTGATTGAAATAATGTTGAAGCGGAGGAAAGTGCTTTAACAAACATATCTCAGTACTGAAGCAGACTTTTGTCCTTTGCCTGATGTCAGGGCTAGCAGCATATATCACCAGCTTCCCCTGTTCCTTTTCTACTGCTCTCGGAGGCTCCTCTCCAGAGTCCCAGGTTCCTTCCTCTGATTGCTTAGCAGCAGCAATTATGTGATTAAGGAATCGTTAGCAATGATGCTGCCTGTCAAAGTCTCAGATGGTTGCCTCTATGTTCCTTTTATCCCCCCCCCCCCCGCCTGGTGACCCTGTTTGTACTATTTAATTGCCTTTAAATGTATTAAGAGCTGTAACTCAACCGGAATGGTACAGATTGCTGTCTTATAATGGCGACGTTGTACCAGGACTGCCTGCAAGCATTCCAGAGTCTGAGCTATTCTTTTCTTAAAGTAAATCTCTTCCTGCCTAGAAGGAAACCTAGCAGTTTCTCAGAAAGACAACTAGCATGCCAGCAATTTGTAGCTATTTTTAGGTTTGACTGCAGTGAGCAGCACTGCTGGGGGCAGGTCCCTTAGGTGCTGTGCTCCTCGTTCCCTGCGACCACCATCTAAACTTGAGTTGGTGCTCTTGGACCTTGAGTTGCAAAGATGGATGGACTGAGAAGGTCATAGTCATGGGTTGCAGTGAATGGCTGCAGAGAGCAAGCCTTGAAGGCTCAATTGTTGAAGGGGGACAAACAAGGGTGCTGCACACCCCTAAAGAAAACTCAAAAGGGAGTTTTGGGTGCAGGGTTTTGGCAACGCCAAATTGCGAGCTCCCCTGATAACCCCACCACTCTGAAAGGGGAGGTGGGGGGAAAGACAGGGTTGAGCCAAAGCGCAAGAATCCATTGCTAATCCCTCCCCCTGATGAGAAGCCTCAGGCTCCGACTGTAAAGCGGTTAATGTCTGTTGACCCATTTGCCGTCTTGCCCTGAGCCCCCTAGTCCCACTTCACCTCACCAGGAAGCGAGCTTTGCTTGATTACATTTCAACACTTGCTGGATGCAGGGATTAGAGGGGTCTGGCAGCCCGCTCCCAACTCATAACATTACTATGTCAAATTGACCTCTGCACCAACTATTTCTTAGCAACTATTTCTTAACAAATGCAACTATTTCTTAACAAGGGTGACTTGGCTATAGAGGTGGAATAGGCATTAGCAACCACGCTTTGGGTTTGCACAGCTTGCACAAAGAGCTACAGTTGGTCAAGTTCCTTCTTCTGCAGAACTGTTACATTTGCAGGATCCTTTTCACCTTTTGCACCAGGTCATACTTATTATCTACTTGCAAATTTCTTCCACCTCTTTCCTTCTGATTTTATGTGCCTCTCTGCTAGGGGTGCCAACTTGGGGGTGGGTCTGAGCTCTTTGGGCCCCCCAAATGATTTTTTTGGCTGGGGCTGAGTTCCCATAATATTCAGGGGACAGAGGAGGCTGGGCACCAAGCCACAGTTCCCATGGCTGGTTTCTCTTCCTCCCCCCTGGATGTTCCTCTTTTTTGTGTGTATTATTTTTATTAATTTTACAATTTAGTATATTCATTTAAACAACCTGAAAATGTCAATGACTTCCCTTCTTCTTTTTCCATGGTTCATTTTGCATATTATAAATCCCTGCATATTTTACATAAACTAAACCATTCAGTATTCCATGATTGCAGCCATCAAAACTTGTTTACGCTGTCAAATTTATCTTAATGCTGCCAATGCTTTTAAGTGCACAGAATTATCCACCATACATTCAATAAACATTTTCCAATCTCTTATTCGATAGGTTAGGTCTGCAAGCTGCACATATTCTACCACTTTAAGTTGCCATCTTTCTTTAGTTGGGACCTCACTCGTTTTCCAGCCCCTGGCTCCTCCTCTTGGCATGATTCCAAGCATCATGCAGCATGTGGGACACTCAAGACATGCTGCCCGTGACATCACTTGCATGGTATCAGGACCTTTCCCCCCCGACCGCCACAGGAAGAGGAGGAGAAGCCAGGGTTCATGACACTTGGCCAAGTGATGTCACAAATACACACACACCAACTATTGTGTGTGTGATGTCACACATGTACACAACACCCCCCCCCAATTCTGCTTCATAAGTTCTGCCCATGAGAGATGCCTTCTGAGGGGCGAACTAGATGTCACATTAAACATGGTCCAGACAATTAATATAGTAGCAGGCATATAGGTAAAGGTAAAGGGACCCCTGACCATTAGATCCAGTTGTGGCCAACTCTGGGGTTGCAGCGCTCATCTCGCTTTATTGGCTGAGGGAGCCAGCGTACAGCTTCCGGGTCATGCGGCCAGCATGACTAAGCCACTTCCGGCGAAACCAGAGCAGTGCACGGAAACGCCATTTACCTTCCCATCGGAGCGGTACCTATTTATCTACTTGCACTGTGACGTGCTTTTGAACTGCTAGGTTGGCAGGAGCAGGGACCAAGCAACAGGACCTCACCCCGACGTGGGGATTCAAACCACCGACCTTCTGATGGGCAAGTCCTAGGCTCTGTGGTTCAACCCACTGCGCCGCCCGTGTCCCTAGTAGCAGGCATAGAGGGTTCCAATTTTCCTCTGGACTTCAGTGCATGCACAGAGGAGAGAGACACCTTCCCTTGTCCACTGCAGTCTTAACAGAAGTTGTTCTGCCAGAGCTGCTATGACTCCTAGAATGGTAGCCAATGAGAGTGGGGAGCAATGACAGATTTCCCTCTGGGGTAATAGTTGTTTCGTGGGGTGATGTGGGGCAGGGGGAGCAGAGCTTAATCAGGGCTAGACCAAGGGACAAAACTTTGGTTCCAGTTACTACAGGGGCCTGCCAGGCTGGTGTTGTACAACACAGCTAATGTGGATGGGACTGGGGTGGGTCAGGGTGGTGTCAAGTTTGTGGCTATCTGAATGCAGCAGCAGCAGAGGGGACTTGGCATTAGGACAAGCATATTAGCAATTGCTCTGAATATTCACGCAATCAAAATGTCGGTGGTTTTCAGTGGAATTTGAAACCAGCCTTTTCTCTCTTGATCTGTACTCCATATATGGAAACGTGGTTCATATTTCTTCCTTCTTTTTCACGCCCTTCCCTGGCCAAGTTCTATATAAGAATGGGCCCCACAGCCTGAGAACCCAACTTGCCACGGCAGAAAGCAGCATCCATCACCTCAACGGGACGGAGCTTGGGTAAGTTGGAGGTCGGGATGGGTGAATCTGACAGCTTTGGTCTCTTGCTGTCTTCCACATCAGTTGGCAGTTTTAAAATTAAAAAAAATCAGCATTTTAGTAAATTTCTACTAATTGACACATTTCTGCGAACATTTCTCCTTTTTATAATGCATTTTGCATGCTATTTTCATATACAAATGCATTTCTACACACTGTTTCCTAGTCCTTGCATTTCTCTTCACATTACTTGGCTGGTGAACTGCACTGCCAATCTGAAGAAATACATGCAAATCAGGTGGATTTCCCTTTGTATGCAAAGTGGAACGTATTTCCCCCACGTTCCTAGTTGAAGGTGGCCACCACCTCTCTTCTGACATTGTGGCTGCCAGATTTTTCACATATAAGGAAGCTCAGCCTTTGAGAAAACAGGAGTCTAGCGGCACTCCTTAGATGCTAGAACTCACGGCACATTGTTCCATGAATATTTCCTCAAAATCATGCAGCAGTTGTCTTCATAGAGATGACTCAGCCAGCCATAGTCCATCATTTTGTCTCTAGAGTGTCCTAAGGAAACAGTACAGAGGAAGGGAACTCTGCAGGTAAGAGGATGGGAAGGGAATAAAACTAGGATTGGTTGGCTCTGCCTGTCCTTGACTCTGGCTCCACCTATCACTGGTCTTCCTGCCTTCTGCCCTACCAGCCCCAATGGACACCAGCCTCCACTGGTCCACTTGACTCCATGATACAATCACCAACTTTAAGTTTTGGGTTCTCTCTTCTTTCTCTAATCTTCCCATTTATGATTTTAAGAACAGAAAATGCTGGTTTACTTCTTCCTGCTATCACAACATTCGCAATAAGTAAGGATAGGTTTTTAATTTGTTGCACATTTCCTTCCACAAAAGGTCAGCCAGAAGATGGGGGTTGCCACCTACCTTTGCCTTCTTGGTCTCCTGGTCTCCTATTCTTTCCCTGGAGGTGAGTGTTTTAACAATTATCTGGGAATTTCCCAAAAATCTTAATAGGGGCTAAGCATTTATGAAAATAAAAAGTAATTGTTATATTTCCAGGTGATGGTAACCAAGCTAAGGCTGTTGGAATAAATAATCAGGCAGTTGAAGCTGGTTCATTAGAATGAATAGGGAATTGCCCTACCAACCTCAGTCTGCCCTGAACCACTCCTCATATTCATATTGACAACCAGTCAGGGAGTGGCACTGCCTGTCATTGCTGCTGGATCCACCTTCTGTTGGTCTCCCTGCCTTCTGTCTCACCAATTCAACTGGACACTAACCACCTCTGAAAGCGCAAAGGTTTAAATTACCTGTGCTTCCTCACTGGAATAAGCAAAAGTACAAGTAAAGTGAGATTTCACATTAAAAATAGTCTTCTTACAACTTTTGTCCCACCCTCTTTTTCTTCCTTTACTCTTCTTTCCATACAGCAAGGGCCAGATACTGTTCCAGGGGTTGGCTGAGAGCGCTGGGCAACTGCTATGCATATTTTGATAGTCCAAAGTCATGGTCTCAAGCTGAGGTAAGAAGTTGGTTCTCACCAACCAAGCTGTAGCATAAGATATTGTTGTGGGTTGCACATGAGATGGGGAGGGCTATGTATGTGAGTTGTCCTGACACAATACCTGGCCAACATTTCAGATTGAGTTGATCACCTAACATGTTCAAGCAATGTGTTTCCATGGGAGCCACAAAGGCTTAATTAACAGTCAAGACTCCTCAAGGGTGGCAACTTAAATAAAATAAGGGGCGGGGAAGTGGCCATGTAAGCCCTGCTCTGCGCAATCGATCACAAGACATGGCACCCCCCCCCATTGGAATGGCAATGCCCATCACCTTTGGGAACCCGCCCCCTTAAATATTTTATTGGGGGGCTAAAGGGACCTTGGCCCAAAAGAGTTGGATCCTGTGGTCAGGAGGCCTGGCCTGGCCAGAATGTATTCACTCACCATTAGGAAGAGGCAAGTCATCTCACTTACTGAAAAGAATACAGTGGTACCTCAGGTTAAGTACTTAATTCATTCTGGAGGTCCATTCTTAACCTGAAACTGTTCTTAACCTGAAGCACCACTTTAGCTAATGGGGCCTCCTGCTGCTGCCGTGCCGCCGGAGCACAATTTCTGTTGTCATCCTGAAGCAAAGTTCTTAACCTGAGGTACTATTTCTGGGTTAGAGGAGTCTGTAACCTGAAGCGTATGTAACCTGAAGTGTATGTAACCCGAGGTACCACTGTAATGGTCTGCAGTGCCAAAATGGAAGGCGGTAGGTTTGTTTGTTTGGTGATTATCTGTGTTGCAGCAGAGGTCAAGCTAATATGAACTCAACATTCCAAAGCAAATCCCTCCAGCTCAAAACTCCTTGCATACATTTAAATGCCTATTTTCCTTTTCTGAAACAATCTCAACATTCTGTACGCAAAGGCTTCTGAATTTGGAGTTGTGAGAAAACCAACTTTGGTCTCCTCCAGAGGTCTTATTTCGTGAACCCTCATCCTGATTTGTTTGCACAAAGCTTACACAGAAGTTATGTGATATCCATTATTCACTGAACACTCAGTCTGATTTGCCTGAGGAGAGATGAATATTCATTCTTTCATTCATAAATTTTACAAGACTTATACACTGTTCAGTTTTTATTAAAACCCAAAGTGATTTACAAAAAATAACAATACAATAGCACTGTCAGTAACAAACAGTTAAAAAGAAGTATTTGAAACATTCAGGGGGAAAATAGAATCAATGAGAAGTCTAAAAACCAGTTTAAAACATACACCAACATTCTACATGTCTGGATAGGGTTGTCTAAAGAAAATGTTTTTAGAAGGTGCCGAAAAGAGTACAGGGAAGTCACGGCAACAAGCATTCATCCTAATTTTCTTTTGGGGTTTTTATCTGTTTCTTTTAAAAAGTAGGTTTGTTGGGCCACAGATTGGTCAAAGATAGACAGATGGACAAACAGACAGACCACATTCCAAAAGACAGAATAGATTAAGAACTTTGACATTACACATGATTGTTCACAGCTGGATAACTCCAACTGGGTGGGATATCACTTTTGAATTCTTACCTTAGTATGTTTCCGAGCACAATTCAAAGTGTTGGTGTTGACTTTAAAGCCCTAAACGGCCTTGGCCCAGTATACCTGAAGGAGCATCTGCACCCCCATCATTTAGCCCAGACACTGAGATCCAGCTAAAAGGGCCTTCTGGCAGTTCCCTCACTGCAAGTAGTGAGGTTACAGGGAACCAGGCAGAGGGCCTTCTTGGTAGTGGCGCCTGTCCTGTGGAATGCCCTCCCATCAGATGTCAAGGAAATAAACAACTATCTGACATTTAGAAGACATCTGAAGACAGCCCTGTTTAGGGAAGTTTTTAATGTCTGATGTTTTATCATGTTTTTAATATTTTGTTGGCTTGGGAGGTCCGGTCAGATGGGTGGGATATAAGTAATAAGTTGTTGTTATTATTGTTTTGTCTTGTTGTCTTTTTGATACATTGTGAACCACTTTGGGTACCATTTTGTGGGAAAGTGACCTACAGTTAAGCGGATGATGATAGTGGTGGCAGAAATACTTTAGTGCCTTCTCTATTCTCAGATTGCATGCCAAAGCTATGGCCGTGGGACCCATCTGGCTTCTATACTCACAGGGCAAGAGTCAGCCTTGGTGGCCAATTACATCTCCTCAAAGCAGAAGAGAAAATATAATGTCTGGATTGGTCTCTATGATCCCTATGAGGTGAGTTCCCTTCAATTACCCTATTCCAGGTCATCATCACAGCACAGTGGCTCCTTAGCAATGCCATCCTATCATCTCACAGGCTGCACCCCATAATTATTTCTCCAATATTTTACATAGGGGCCAGGCGTGCTGGGTTCCACCCCACATTAGGGGTGCCCACACATGCAACACGTTGCCTCTCACTGCCAACCCCCCACAGTGAACATTTTGTGGGTGCCTCAGCACCCATGGCCCTGCATAGATGGTGCTTATGGTAGGGGCTTCTTCGATACTGTCTCCATCATAGCTTGCCAGAGCTTCCTGCTGAGCAACCTCCTCTGAAGATCCTTGCACTGAGCTACAAACCTCCTTGGTCAAATGAGCTGTTCCTTCTCTTTCCTGCAGAACCGAGATTGGAAGTGGCTTGATGATTCATTCTTTAATTACAACAACTGGAACAGATGGGAGCCAAACAACGATGGCGGCAAGGAGTATTGTGTGGAGCTTAAACGTAGGACAGGTAGGGGAACTATTTGCATGCCTGAGAAAAAAGGCGTTTTCACCTTGAATGCTACATTACCCTCCAATTCCCTATAAATTTCCAACCTTTCTCAGGGTTGCATCTGACTAAATTGCACTGAAAATACCTCTGTCAATAGACCCAAATTAACCATCACTAAGGGACGCGGGTGGCGCTGTGGGTTAAAGCCTCAGTGCCTAGGGCTTGCCGATCGAAAGGTCGGCGGTTCGAATCCCCGCGGCGGGGTGTGCTCCCGCTGTTCGGTCCCAGCGCCTGCCAACCTAGCAGTTCGAAAGCACCCCCGGGTGCAAGTAGATAAATAGGGACCGCTTACTAGCGGGAAGGTAAACGGTGTTTCCATGTGCGGCTCTGGCTCGCCAGAGCAGCGATGTCACGCTGGCCACGTGACCTGGAAGTGTCTTCGGACAGCGCTGGCCCTTGGCCTCTTTGAGTGAGATGGGCGCACAACCCTAGAGTCTGTCAAGACTGGCCTGTAAGGGCAGGGGTACCTTTACCTTTACCTTTAACCATCACTAATTAAAGTCTATTGATTAGAAGGGATCCAATTATGAGTCAGATTTAACCTTCAATCAGGTGTTCGCTTGTAGAAATGTTTACAAATCAATTACTCTGTAGACCTGGCTAGCAGTGGTCCATTCATTCAGCATTTAGTGTCACTGCCCAACACACCAGGAAGCTTCAGCTGTAGCTCATCTGCATAGTTTAGTTGCATGTGTTTTATTTGCATGCATACTCATTTACATATTATATTCTGGAAACAGTGGTTTTTCAAGTGGGCCATGTCATATTATTTTCTACAGCATTTCTCTAAGAAGTGGTTAAAGTCAGATAAAGAAACAAAAGAAGGTGCCACATTAAAAAAGACCCGATTTCAGCTGCAAATTTTGAATCAGGAGCACACTTATGAGGTTGAAGTCAGGCAACCGTTGGATGGGCAACCCACATGGGGTCGGTCAGTTCTGGACAAGTCCATCCTGCACAATGTAGGGTTGCCGTACGTCCGGATTTTTCCAGACATGCTTGGGAATCAGGGCCTGAAAATGGCGTCTGGGCAGCAAAGCAGCAAAAAGTCTGGGGAAACCTGGACATATAGCAACCAGGACTATTTTCAAAGGAAAATGCTTCAAACATGCTTTAAAAGCTGAAAATTTGGGGTGGGGTGGTGTAAGGGAGATGTTCACACACAAAAAAACAACCCTCAAAAAGAGAAAAAAGCTCAGGCTGGTCCTCACTTGTTCCTGGTGCACCTTGCAATGCGTGCATGTTTGCCCAGATAGATGGCATGTGCGCAGAGCGGTGGCGGCTGCCGAAAGGAGCCGAGCATCCCAGACTCAGTGCAAGTCAGGAGGAAGCCCAGTTGGTGAGTGTCCCAAAGCCGCTTACCTTGAATAGGGTCCTGAACAGGGTTCAGGGAGGGAGGCGGTGCAAGGCCCAAGCAAAACGAAAAGAAAAGAGCTCAACAAGTTTGTCTGGATTTTTAGTATCTGAAATATACCCAAGTCAAATCCAAATCCTAACCCGTACTCCAAACCACATCCATTTGGTTATGTAATAATGGGCAAGAAATAGTAACTTTTGTCATGTCTTGAATTTTAGGTTTTCGAAAGTGGAATGATGAACCTTGTCACCATTTGAATACCTATATCTGCAAACAAGAGATTTAAAGGAGACTGGAGTTCCCAACTCTGCCTGCTTAGTGGATCTCTGAATTCCTTCCTTCCTCTCCCATCCCTCAAAAACAGCTCTTCTTCATTTTCAAAATAACCTCCTCTATAGAGCTACCTCTTTGGCCTTCCCATTCACTTCGAAGTTTCCTTGTTACTTCTGCAAAATATAATCCTAATAAACTCGCTTATGTGTATTCTCTTTTCACTGAATCCATCCTTATTGCTCCAGTTCCAAAAAAATATATCTGAAGACTGGGGAAGGGGTAATTCTTGCACTGGAGTTCCCGGAGAAAAGAAGCACATTGTACCTCTGGGGCTCCAGTCCAGCAGTGTCGCCGATACCTGACAAGGCACTCAGGGCAACACGTAGGTGAAACCTTTTATCCCAAACCTAAATTCTTTTCTCAGAGGTGCTCAGCAGAGCTGATACTAAAGCTGGGATTTTGAGAGCTGGGGACAGGGGAAAATGTAAGGGGATCCCAGACTACCTGACCAGTGCCAAATCCTGGGATGCTAAACCAGACACCCCTGCCCCAATTGCTCACCTGTAGGCCCTTCACTGTGCCAGACATGAGTGATTTTGTCTGACTGGAATGTGAACTTGAGCACTGACCTTGATTGTCTGGATGGTGGATAGAGAGATAGGGGTAAAGCAGTCTCTGACCTTTGCCTGGCTTGAAGGCAGTCTACTGTGCAAAGGCAAGAGTCCCCATCATCAACATCATCATCAATTATTATTTAAACCCTGCCCATCTGGCTGGGTTTCTCCAGCCACTCTGGGAGGCTCCCAACAGTATATTAAAAACACGATAAAACATCAAACATTAAAAACTTCCCTAAACTGGGCTGCCTTCAGGTGTCTTCTAAAACTCAGAGAGTTGTTTATTTTCTTGACATCTGATGGGAGGGCGTTCCACAGAGAAGGCCCTCTGCCTGGTTCTCTGAAGCTTTGCTTCTCACAGTGAGGGAACCACCAGAAGGCCCTCAATGCTGGACCTCAATGTCCGGGTTGGACGATGGGGGTGGAGATGCTTCTTCAGGTATACTAGGCCGAGGCTGTTTGGGCTTTAAAGGTCAGCACCAACACTTTGAATTGTGCTCGGAAATGCACTGGAAGCCAATGTAGGTCTTTCAGGACTGGTGTTATATAGTCTCGGCAGCCACTCCCAGTCACTAGTCTAGCTGCCACATTCTGGATTAGTTGTAGTTTCCAGGTCACCTTCAAAACCCCATGTAGCCCCATGTAGACTGCACTGCAGTGGAACTATTCCATCCTCTTTCCCTTCTGGCCCGAGCAACCAATGGCATGTTCTACCCAGGAGGTCATGTTTAGGACAATTGGTTAATGGTACATTGAAGTGGGCAGTGCTTTTTTCCTTAAAAATGTTTAGGAGTACTCTCATTTCCCTACTCATATTGAAATACTGCCCCTCAATGAGGCCAAACTTAGATTTACAAAATGTTTAGGGGTATGCGTACCCCCAGGTAAAAGCACTGGCAACAGGAGATATATAACATTCTTTGTATTGTATACTGTGAAACATGGTTGGAAATTTTCATGAGGTTAGAGAAAAACCTACCTGGTTAATCATTAACGGAGCTGGGCCTGGACTTTATCTCTGTGGGCTTAGTCACAAGATGATCAGCTCACAGTCACATGAAAGGGATTGCATTTCAGGTCTATGCATATGTTAATTGCAGGCATCCATGTCAGGTGTGGTGCCTTCTTTTAAATTCTGTGAGCAAAGCTTTTGAACCACATTTTTGGACTGGATAATTTTTATTTCAATGCAAGAGTCTGTTTTGTTCTTCCAGTGGCTTCCATGTGTGTCAAATCAATAATCTCAGCAGGTCATCTGTGAGGAAAGGTTGCCCTCAGTTCTGGTTTCCCTTGATTTCTCATTTCTCCAAACTTGAGTTCCTCACATTTCCACAACTATTGGTGAAAGGTTTGGGGGGTTTTTTTTTGGCCGGGGCGAGGAAATTCACCAGCACTTTCACAAACATTTCTTCTAACGTGCACATGTCGGCATTCAGTGTTTCCCAACCTACAAAGTATTGATCTGAAATATAATATAGTTTTGCACATTATTTTCACCAACACATGTTTTTTAATGTGCTGTCTTCAGTTATATATGCATTACGCTGCTTGGCCACCAATCTGTATTTCAAAACCTGGAGAAGTGCCAAGGTCTAAAGGATGGCTGTTTTACAGCAGTTGTATTATTTTGGAAAGTGCAAATTAGGGAGATATGCTTCAAACATAGTGTGAATTGAATGTCTTCTCCATCCCTTCTGCAGTCAATCCTGCAGTGGTACATGTGGATATCAATGAAGGTGCAACCAGTGTGGGCTTACTCAGCTCTGCCCTGCTACTTCTCCTCATGCAGTTCAGCACAGGATCTTGTGTGCCTTGTTCAGGATGTGGGTAAGGTTAAACAGGTGTGCCAGTTTTAGTTTCTGTCTGTTTCTCATCCTACCCCCATCTTTAATTCAGCTCTCCACATCTGCACATCATTGTTTTTTTAAAAAAATATTTATGTAGATTCATCAGCATTTTAGTGTGAATTTATCCCAATATACAGTGGTCCGTACTTAACCTGAAACTGTTCTTAACTCAAGCACCACTTTAGCTAATGGGGCCTCCTGCTGCCGCCGCGCCGCCGGAGCATGATTTCTGTTCTCATCCTGAAGCAAAGTTCTTAACCTGAAGCACTATTTCTGGGTTAGCGGAGTCTGTAACCTGAAGCGTATGTAACCTGAGGTACCACTGTAAGCATGTTTTTAAAAAGCAATTTCCCCCAATACAATGCATTTTTACACTAATCTATGAATTTGTATGAACAATAGTTTTGGGATTTTTTTATATACGTTACCTGAGGACAGCATTGCAAAATTCAGAGAAGTGTGAGTTTCAAAGGTTGGCTGTGTTTCAGCTCATGAATTGTTTTTAGAAAGTGTGAGTAGGCCTGGTTTTCATTTTGAACTGAATTGAACTTCTCTCCCATCCTCAGTCTTGGTTAAGCAATAGGCAAACCGGGCGGGGGGGGGGGGATGCTGGGTGGTGGCTGGAGTGATGGAGTGACATCAGGCAGAGGCATAAGACTATAGGCTTATAGAGGTGTAAGAAAAATCTAACCCAGGGAAGCTGCTCAGGGAGATCTTTGACACTGATGTGTGTCTCTGTGCTGTGACATTTAGGTGTAATAAAACCTGTGACCTGACTATCCTAGTGATTGTGACCATTTATGCAAAAGAGAAGAGAGCTAGGAAAATGGACATGGGGCCATTAGATGCACCAAGCCCATGCACGCAAAGTAAAACAACATGGAGGATGTCCAGCTAGTGCTCAGTATTGTCCCTTATTCATGTCTGTTATGTTCAGTTAAAACAAGTCTGCGAAAGGACTGGGCAACTTGCTATTGTTGAATTGCCATCTTTTGATATTGCTTAATGCTTCCGATCCTTGAATTTGCATTTGTATGTTAGCAAATTGTCGGTTCCTCATTTGGAAACACTGACTTTGGGGTGGGGCGGGGAATGTGTGCCTGAGAATATTGAACAGCTTTTTCTTAACTAGAAGCTCTAGGCAGCATTTTCCTGGGGCAGGAATCTGGTTTAAAATTTAGTGTAGCATTCCAGAACATGGTGCTGGTCAGGTTAAATGGGATTCCCTTGCAATTTCCCAGTGTGGTGTAGTGGTTAGGAGTGGTAGTCTCGTAATCTGGTGAACTGGGTTCGCGTCTCCGCTCCTCCACATGCAGCTGCTGGGTGACCTTGGGCCAGTCACACTTCTCTGAAGTCTCTCAGCCCCACTCACCTCACAGAGTGTTTGTTGTGGGGGAGGAAGGGAAAGGAGAATGTTAGCCGCTTTGAGACTCCTTAGGGTACTGATAAAGTGGGATATCAAATCCAAACTCTTCTTCTTTCCCTGTCCTCATTTTGTGGCTTCTAAAATTCTGGATTTCATATCAACTGCGCTGAGCAGCTCTAAGGAAAGGTGTTTGTTTTGGGGAATGAAATTTGTGGTGACATCTGGATTTGAGTGCCTTGTGTGTTGTGAACAGCAGTGCTAGACACAGTGAGAGTTAGACACAGCACCCCCCTGTTCCTGGGACTCTCATGCAAAGAGTGCCTCCTCATCATGAGATTTGTGCTCTGAGAACTGGTGCTGTAAGGACTGATGGGATGAGAAGGACAGAATCATGACAAGAAATATATGCATAAGAGATGATTAGGATTACATTGTATTGAAACCTATCTTGGAAATAATGGATGAGAGTTGATCACTGAGGGGCTGGAGAGGAGGTAATGATTCCAGAGAGCTGTCCATCAATCACAGAAGGCACAGTTGGGAATGACAGTTGCTGGCTTAGAGTTTTTTCTTGCAGATGTAGCTGTTGAGTTGGTTGCAGTTTCTATCATTCCACTTCACAAAACTGTAAACGGTTTCTTTAAAAGAGAACAAATGACAGAATTAGGTCCAGAAGTTAGGAGGCACGTGAAGAATAAATAGTCCAGATTAATTTTGCTTTCTGATCTTAGATTTTCTACATCCCTTAGTCAACACTTTCCCTATGGTGAGGAGAACACACAACTCAGACTTTAGCCTGGCAACCAGTTTTCAGAATACAACATGAATGTGATGGTGGTGGTAATGGTGGTTGCTACAAATTGCATACCACCCTTCATCTAAATATCCCAGGGCAGTTGTCACATACAATTTACTATGCAGATAGGCTGTAACTGAACCCTTCTACATTGTGGTATGTTGGAAGTGACCCTAAATGCTGAACACATAAGTCACTGCTGTTCCACTCTACAGAGTAATTATCTTTGCTGTAAAGAAACAAATACCTGACTGACAGTTGTATCCAACTAACTCACACTCAGAGTAGACTCCTTAAAATCAATGGACTTTCATAAAATACTAACCTGGGTCTGTTGATTTTGATGGAACTATTTTGAGTATGACTTACAGAAGTAGGACATTGATGGAGAAGTGTGTGGCCATGTGGAACTCAACATCTAATTGTTATTTTGTCAGACCTTGCAAATGGTTTCCTTACCTGGGAAATATAGGAGCTCCACACAATGCTCATAAGGGGCCCAGTCGTCTGGTGTGGTTGGGTACCAGGATTTGTAACCTTCGTCGAACTTGTAGACTGATCCATCAGGCCACCTCCAACGCCCATTCTGCAAGATTGAGACATTATAGATCATGTAAGTAAGGAAATGAGGAGCCTGGTGTCAATATTATCTGGATATGTTGGTCAGTGGGAAGGTAGTGCCAGCTATGAATGAGTCAGAGGAGGATCTGCATTGAAAATAATATTGATGTAACATGTGGGGTTCATTCTTGGATATTTTTATATACGGAAGGAGTGGTGATGCTAAGAAGCCACTACTCTATGACAATGACTTGGAATAGAGCAAGTGAAGGCAACTCACGTAATGAAGCCCAATCCATACGTTGCTTTGTTCTTGCTGGGACGCGGAGATGTGCTTGGCAATCAGGGCTGTCTCATCCACATTAAGGATAGAGGCAAGGTGGGCCCTATGGCCATAGCTATGGCATGCAGTCTAAGAATGGAGAAAGAATGAAAGACGTTTTGTCACAACCGCCACCAGAACATGTTTCTTTATATACCACTTTTACAAAAAGTCATTCCCAAAGTGTCTCACAACACATCAGATAACAACAGTTCAAAAACCATATCTCACTAAGAGGAATGATGCAGAGTTTGTGGGATATCAACATTTTTATTTATTTCTCTGAAATTTGACTTTCAAGAGGCAAGTCTTACTGGTAGACTGTAAGAAATTAGTGTCACATACCACGTTGCCGGGCTTAAACTTTGGTGCACTAATGGCACCTCCAGATCGACAGCATTTCACATGAGGAATTCAAGCACATAACAGGAAGTGTAGGTTTGCACAATTAATCCCCTTAAATAAATAAATGAACAAATGTAGGAACATGTTCCTGCCCCCTCATCTAGGATGAATGCAGGATGAGTGGTCAATTAATAGGTCATCTGGAGAAACCCTAAGCCGGTCTTCCAACAAACCCATTTTTTTTTAATGTAGAAATTTTAGGTGGAAGCATTTTTATGCAGAATGTTGAAAAAGCTGCAAAAGGTTACAGAAAGGGAGTATTACATTTAAATAGAGGCAAGGAAATTTGAACTTGGGAGATTTGCTTTGCAATGCCTAATTTATTTTAACTTGAGCTCGGGAACCCAAATGATCAGCACTGAATCCTTTCACAACACTGCAGACCACACAGCATGCACTGTGATGTCACCCTTGCACCGAAAAGTTGCAGGGGTGCAGTACATACGTAATGTTTGGTAAATTCCCTTTGGAATTAGGTCACTGGGTGCTTTTTGACATTGTAAAAATACTATTCTGCAAATATATAGGCTGAGCATAGGCAGAGGATCAAACACTCCCATAGACTGCCCATATCTACAGTTCATACATGAGTTCTCTAGGGAGACAGCCAGAGCCATGAAATGTTTTGCGAACCCAGTCTCAGATCTGTTTCAGAACTGCAGTCTATCCTACTTTTCCACACAAAGATTTCTTCCCTCTTCTCCTGGTGGGAGGGGAGGATTTGGCATAACTGTCACCTTCACAGCTCCCACGGAGATGCTTCACTGGAACATAAAGTGACCAACTCTCTTTTGTGAAGTCTGAGATGCTGGATAGATATTGTTCCAGGGCAAGGATAGCCCTGCTCACAGAATCTGATAGGAACCCAAAAGATGTAAATTATAAACATTAGGGAGAACTTTCTGTCAGCAAGATCTGTTTGACAGTGGAAAGCTGTGGCCTCTCTTTCCGTGGAGGTTTTTAAGCCAAGGTAGGATGGCCATCTGTCATGGATGCTGTGGTGATCACACAGGGTCCCCGGATGTTTGACGGTCTATTGACCCTGTGCCACCACTGAGATTGCCTCTTCGCTGCCACCACCCCGTTTCTCTTCGGGGACACACGGAGTCCAGACAGTTGTTAACATTAACAAATAATCAAGTTTATTTGTATAAGCATGAACAAATAACAACTTCAAACTTGATTATTCCAATTATCTATCTGACTCCACCTAACAATTCCTCTCACTCTCTCACCACACAACTTGACCAACCCACAGGCTATTCCTCCCTCTTACTTCTCCAACTCCCAACACTCAACTAACTTCCACACACCTCCGACTCTAACTTTTACTCCTCCCCTTGCATTCTCTCTGGCCAATCACATCACACTCATTTAACCCTTTCCTTATGACCCACCTGGGAGGCAAATGCCACAGATGCTTTAGTTGAGATTTCTACATTGCAAGGGTTTGGACTAAATGACCCTTGAAATACCTTCCAATTCTATGATTCCATGATTCTATTACATTTTGCTTGAGGAGAAATATTTCTTACCTCAGCATCTCTCCATGACAACTTGGTATCAAAATATCCATAGCAATTGCCCTGGTTTTGCAGCCAGCCATCAGGACAGGACAGGGCCTTGGCTATGAGGAGAAAGGAACAAAGTAATAAGATGGTTTTTCTTTATGTGAAATCTTATTTTAGCTACACTGCTAAAAGGGGTGACTGCTTTGAGCAATCACAGATAATTTTGAAACCAATGAATATAGGCCTAACCTAAACCATTGCTCTAATAGCCTTAGCTGGGTAGCCATTGCTTGAAAATATAACAAGCACTATTGATATAATGCCACTTAACCCAGATAAAGATTTCTACAGCTCCTCTCATACTTTTTTGGTCTCATGGCCTGCCTCAAATATGAGCTATGTAGACTGAAAGGGGCAAGGCAATGTAAAACTGCAGAAAGAGAGACATGCAGGCAGAGGATAAAAGTGTGTCTGGCAGAGTGTGAAAGAAGGAATGTCCCCAAGGAGGGAATAGAGAACTGGCTGGAGACACCGAGGAGAAACAACAGCTGAGGATAAGAAGAGCAGCACAGGTTAAAAGCATGAAACAGAAAGATAAGGAGGCGGAGGAGGTTATATGCGAGGGAGGTTATATGCAGAGGGAAGGGGAAAAGTGAAGCAAGGAGAGAAATAGATTGAGAAAATAAGAGAAACTTTTTTACTAGGAATTCTAGGTGCAGAAATACCAAAGGAGCAGAAAAGACTATTCATGTATGTGACGACAGCTGCACAAATACTATTGCCCCAGAGATGGAAGGAAGATAAAGTTCCGACCAGAGAAGAATGGTTGATAAAGATGATGGACTACGCTGAAATGGCGAAAATGACTGGGAAGATCAGGAATCAAGAAGATAATACATTTAATAAAGAATGTGGGGGATTTATAAGTTACCTTGAAGAATACTGCAAACAATTAAAAACATTGGCAGAATTATAACAACACTTGTAACGTAACAAGTGCTATGGTATGAATTGAATTTTAAGAATAAATGGAGAACATTATATGATGCAGGTGGGTAAAGATTAACAATGGAAGCCATGGAGGAGTAGAGGGAAGTCTAAGGATTCAGGGAATCCTATATTTTTATGATTTTGATTTATATTTGAGTGAAAATGTTAAATTTAAAACTGAATTATTATTATTATTATTATTATTATTATTATTATTATTATTATTATTGAGAAAACAAGAGAAGCAGAAAGATGGTAAGGGCAAGAATAAGCAGTAGCAAAGGAGGATTCTTATTCCAGCAGAGCCCAGATGTGATGGATGGCCAAGATGGCTCTTCAGTCACTGAATGGAGAACCAAAATATTCAAAGAGTGCAATAGGATTGTCATTTGGTGAACAGTGCTCTTTCCTTGAGGATATGTTTGAAAGACAATATTATCTTGGAAGCTTTCTCAGAGTAACATTATCTCAAACTTGACATTGCTAAGCAAGCTTGAATTCCTGAATTGTGATAGTAACTAGGATTACAACCCAAGAAGGGTTGATATAAAGACTAAGATAGTAAGGGAATATTAATCATAGTTCTCTTGTGTCTGCATTCTTGATTGCCTGCCTTAATATTATGACTTAGACTTTAAAAGGGGGAATAAATGAATTAATTATATTTATATGGATACCTGAAGGACTAGGGGTAAATAGTTTGCATTGGGTAATTCTCAAAAATTGGTTAAAATGCTCACCTCCTGGAAAAGAACTGGAGACCAGGACTCCAAGAAGACAACAGGCGAAGGAGGTGACAAATCCCATCTTGTGGTAGACCTTTTGTGGAAGAGGAATGTACAGTGAATTCAACAAATACCTCCACTGATTGCCATTCATCCCAAGTGGTGATGGAAGGAAGGAGGACTTAAACATTGTCTACTCTTAAAACCACAATTCTACTTTATTTGAACTTCTAAGAACTATGAAGATTAGAGAAAGACGAAAGAAACAAAAGCTTGAGGTTTATCAGTGTTGACGATTCATTGAGCTATAGAATGTTGAGATTAGAAGGGACCTTGGAGATCAGATGCTCATTTGAGGAATCTCCAACAATAAGCATTTCTATTAACACCTTCCCCAAGTACATCATTTTTGTATGCGTTACACAGCTGAAGAAATTCTACGAGAAATTCAACTGTGTTGAAAAATTCAAAGAGATACAAATTTCAAAGGGTGGCTATGTTTCAGCTCTCATATTGTTTCAGATAGTGCAGATTCAATAAGTATGTCTTTAAATGGAATCTGAACTGAATTTCTCTCCCATCCCCAACCCCACCTCCAACTTACCCAGGTTCAGTCCTTTTGAGGTGATGGATAACTCTTTCCACAGGCAAGCCTGACTCCCAAGTTGACTGCCTTAATTATTATATGAAGCTTTGTCAGGTCAGAGGCAGGGGAAAGGAGGAAGGAATTCCAGCCTTTTAGACATGCATAAAGTACAGATGACGAAGGAAAGGCTGTACTTCAAATACTCATAAAAACACATGATTGGTTGCATGAATGTCCCTAGGTATTTATGTGAAAGGTGATGGAAAAGTAAATATTCTAAATACAATATAAAAGACTTAACTAGAATCGAAGAACAGGTCTACCATCTGGAGATAAACCCAAATTCGGGAGGGGCACTTCCTTCACCACTTTCTATTTTGAAACTGAAAGGTGTCAGTGAAGGGGAGTGCTGAGTCTGCTCAAAGAGCACACCCTCATTTCAGGTAGTGCAAAGTTGACCTGTAACAAGACTGGCCCGCATCCTTCATAAAGGGAGAGACTGCCTTGGAATATTTCCCAGAATCCTCTGCCACATGCAAGACGTTCCCTAGCAGATGAGTCAACGTGGCAAGAATTCCATAAAACCCAAACTGTGGAAACCACTCATGTTATTCATGTTTAAAATTGGGGCTTGGCGAGGTCTAGTTTTTACATGAAAATGGGAAATATCTGAGGGGAGCTAAACTCCTCCCTCCTCTTTGCTTCCTCATGCTATTTAACTCCACCCTCCTTGGCTCATTTCTGAGATTGGGATATAAGTACCTGTGGTGATGGAGGGTGGGGACTGTTCTACTTCTTCTACTACTACACACACACACCCTTGTTTTCTTCTTCTTTAGATGCTATTTTTCCTACCTGGCTTATTTGAGGGCAGCTCCAGCAGAGTGGAAGGCAAGGTTCCATCCAAATGGAAGCTGGAGACACAAACTGGGGTTCTGGAATGCTTTCTTTGGTTGTGCACCTGGTAGCTCTCAGTGGCAGCCATGTTGTCTCCATAATACACTAGGACAGGCATGTCCAACTCTCTACAGACTGTGATCTACTCCCAGTATATAAAGAAAACTGGCAGTGATCTACTGATTGCCGATTGTTGTTGAGCTTTTTTTTAGGGGGGAGTAAGCAGAGTTGTTGAGCTTTCTTTTTAGGGGGGTAACAGTTGTTCAGCTTTTATGGAGATGGATTGCATGACATTGATCGCACAACAGTCTGCTGACCTTCCTCCTTTCCCCACTCTGATGCCAACGCTGGAAATACAACCTTTCGAAGCTGTACTGGCAGCAAAAAATGGGACATAGTACTGGGGGTGGGGCACATTATGATCGCTCAGGAACAAATGGGTGATCACTTCTTTTACTCCCACGATCGACCAGGAGCACCCCAACAATCTACCTGTTGATCATGGTCGTCTGGTTGGACATTGCTGCACTAGGAGTTTCGTGAACAGACATGGTCTTCTGTAGAACACCACAAAAACATTGACGTTTCCATGATTTTTTTTTTTGGGGGGGGAGTAGTAATCCCTACCCCCACCCCAAGTGCCCCTTATCCTCTGGGGCATAGTAAAAAGAAAAGAAGGCTGGTGGCCACTGGGGCCAAAAGAATTTTAAAAACTGGGTATCCTTAAGGGTATTAAATGTGGGTACAGGGTTGACAATCCGTTTTACTGAGATGTCAACTGTATTCTAAAATCTGGGTTTACACAATAATGCACACCCCACAGATGACTTAAACAGTATTTGATGTCTTACATGTCTTAACCCATCAAGGATAAAAAGAATATTGCTGATGTTTCAAATTGCCTCAAAAGCAGTATTTTTTTTTAACGGATTCCATATTTATGCAGTACCAGAGGTCAGCAGGGTACCTCCCCCAAAGAGTGTTTACCCTTTGGGTCATAACTTAGGGGAGTTGCAGGGGGAAGACTGTGTCACCCACCATCAGTTAGGAATGGAATTGTTGGTCAGGTCATGGGAGAAAACAGGTCTGATTCAAGATGCACCTAGGTGAAGGAAGTTTGGTTTTACAGGGCCCCCCCGGGTGGGAGGTAGGGGGAAGGAGAGCATTTACAGAGCTAATATATTTTGATGGTTTCAAGGAAGCATGCTGGGAAGAAAGCAAATAGGCTGGACTAATACATTTAAGAAGGATTGAAACCGGTGCATTTGATCACAATGTGTTCTTTCCCCCTCTTTGTTTAAAGGACTTGGCACCACTTTTATGAGTTACTTTTATGGGCTTTATATCAACTTTGCAGATGTAGATAGTTAATGTTTTAACTGCTGTTTATGGCTAAGGGTGTTCATCAAATATGGGCTAGACTTATGAATACTGAGGCACACATGGAAGCTATGCCGTCAGAG
Organism: Podarcis tiliguerta; assembly: GCF_965153285.1. Taxonomy (NCBI): domain Eukaryota; kingdom Metazoa; phylum Chordata; class Lepidosauria; order Squamata; family Lacertidae; genus Podarcis; species Podarcis tiliguerta. The sequence goes on along the minus strand of NC_139546.1, from coordinate 40,013,139 downwards.
CACCTATAATGCTTCCTTGTTGAAATAGTCAGAGTCTAAAGGTCAAGACATTTTGGCAGGCTAAAAGCCTGACTGGTAAAGGAAGCAGTGCTAGAACCTTTTGAGATCTCCCTCTACCTGCAGGAGGCTTGGGGTCACATCAACCCTGAAAACAATGGAGAATTGTTTCTGAAAGGGTGTATCTTGTTTCATTTTACCAGTACGGAACCGAATTCTGAGTGAGGGGGAACTGGCAAGCTGTGAGAGAAAAGGACAAATCAAAATGCAGAAAATTTGGCATGTTGGGGGTGGGGTGGTCAAAAAGAGATTGGAACTCAGCAATAGTTCTCACTTCTTCTTTACTTAATTTTCAGGTGGCATAGGAAACCATTCCTAAACAGCACTGTTTTGTACAGCTCTGGAGATACTATTTACCAAATTTGGCATGATAGTTTCTGAGATCAAGGAATGGGGTTTGGTCCATGTTTGGATACCATTGGACACCAACTTGAATCCAAAAGGTGGACTGGGACCTTCAAAATTGCACATATTTTGAGACCTCTTGAGATAACCCAACTGTCATGCTGTCACTGGAGGAATCTTCTCCAGAGGGGGATGTGGCACTAGCTGAAGTAAAAGTTCTAGTGGAGCAGGCTCTGTCAATGAACAGTGAGATGTACCAGGGAAGCTAGGACCTTCAGGGATCATAAAAGGTAAAGGTAAAGGGACCCCTGACCATTAGGACCAGTCATGACTGACTCTGGGGTTGGGGCGCTCATCCTGCTTTATTGGCTGAGGGAGCCGGCGTACAGCTTCCGGGTCATGTGGCCAGCATGACTAAGCTGCTTCTGGCAAACCAGAGCAGCACATGGAAACACCGTTTACCTTCCCGCCGGAGCGGTACCTATTTATCTACTTGCACTTTGACGTGCTTTTGAACTGCTAGGTTGGCAGGGGCAGGGACCGAGCAACGGGAGCTCACCCCATCGCGGGGATTCGAACCGCCGACCTTCTGATCGGCAAGCCCTAGGCTCTGTGGTTTAACCCACAGTGCCACATAGCACCTCCCTATTTCTTTCGATTAGAAGTAGAGTGTGCCACCCTCAACCAAACCCGTCAAAACTGCACTGATTTTAACTAGTAATGAAGGGTTTGTATATTGTAGTTTACTGAGCAAGATTAAATAAATATATATATTATTTTTGCTAAGAATTAAGAAACCCCTATCCATTTATCAATCTTTTTATCTTTTGTTTTTTAAGACTTGCTGGGCAATCCTAGATACTGTCTGCTAGTGTCTGCTATATATTTTGGAATGTTGTTCCGCTAGCCACCTGTCCACCAGTCAGACAGCCCTTGAAATGTCATCACCAAAACTGGCACAATGGTTTCTGAGATGGAGGAACCATTTCTCATCTATGCTTAGAAACTGCCAGATGCCATTTTGAATCAAATGGCAGACCAAGCCATTATGAACTGCCCTAGTCTGGACCCCTGGAGATGTTGTTGTCATCCAAATTTGTGTGACAGTTCCTGAGATGGTACAGTGAGTGCTGGTCTACTTTGGAAACCATCATATGCCATTTTGAATCAAGATGTTGGACAGAGGTATTCCAAACTGCACTGATTTGAACTCTTTTGAATATATTATCTCCAGGATGAACAGGTTAAATCTGTTATGATACACTGGGGGAGGGACTTGGGGCATAATATCCAACTCTCATCCTGGGAGAGGTTATGGAAAACTGATCTGAATTTTTGGGCACGCTGTACGTTGAAATAAAATTATATGAAAATGATGTATTTAACTCATAATAAGTTAGCAAAAATGTATGAGACAGGTACAAATATCTGCTGGAAATGTAAAGAAAAAGAAGGCACCTTTTATTATATGTGGTGGATGTTTAAGGTAACAAAAGCATTCTGGGAAATGATATATAAAGAATTGGAAAAAAAAGTTTGAAATAACTTTTATATATAAAAAAAACAGAGGCTTTTTTATTAGGAACTGTAGATGCTGAAATTCCAAGGGAGCAGAAAAGGCTTTTTATGTATGTCACGACAGCTGCATGGATGCTGTTAGCCCAGAGATGGAAAGAAGATAAAGTCCCTACCAGAGAAGAATGGCAAATTAAACTGTTGAACTATGCCGAAATGGCAGAACGGACCAGGAAAGCTCAGAAACCAGGAAGACCAAACCTTTAATAAGAAATGGGAAAAATATATATTTTACCTAGAAGACCACTGTAAGCAGCCGAAAGCACTAGCAGGTCCACAATAACACTTGTAATGTGACGAGAACTATGGATATAATGGAGTTATAAAAAACTTGGTTTATGGGGAAAAGATGCAGTAGAAAAGGGTAACAATAGAACCCACAGAGGGGAAGGTGGTAAGTCCAAAGAGTCAGAGGAAGTGGTATGATTATAATGTTAGATTTGTAAAACCAAATAAAATTCATTTTGTTAAAAGAAAAGAATATATTATCTCCCATTTTGATTTGATGGTTCCTGGAAAATGCAGAGGTTTTGGCCTATATTTGGATATAACTGGATGTCTTTTTGAATCAAAGTGGTGGACTGAATCTTGAAAAAACTGCACTGATGTTGATGTCTTGCTTGATGCCTTGCATGATATAAGCAGCAGTGCAGCGATGATGCTCCTTAGTTACAATGTTCCTGCTTCCCTGGGACTTCCATGAAAGGAGTACAACTCACCCACCCCCGTCATGTTGAGATTTGCAATACTGGAAGTGGAGTTGTAAGTATGGCTGGATGGAGGAGGATAGCAGTGCACTAGGAAGTATATGCCGATGAGAGAATTTATTAAGATTACACAGAGCTGAAGCCAAAGGAAAATGTCAAAGATGGAGACTGAAGAAGACAATGCTATAGACATGAATGTTTATTTCAGAGTCATTGGAGACAGCTGGTCTTTCTCTTTGAGGGATGTCGGAGGAGAAAATGATACCAGAGGCATCTGACTTCAGTTGAAGCTCCCAGCTGGCACTGTTGGGAACTGTAGGACTGCTTTACAGCTCTTGCTTGCAAATGAAGGTATTCATTTGATCACAGATTCTGTCATTCCACTTCCGTAAATCTGAAATTTGAGATAATAGACTCATACATCAGTTTGGCAACCACTGTTTTCTGGATAAAGTATATAAATGAAGATAATTACATGCAACCAACCTATGAAGACTGGTTAGAAAGCCTTCTAACTCATGCTCAACAAATGGATCCCTGCTGATTTGGTGTACAGCGTAATTAATTTGTGAACCTTGGTACAGATAAGCACATGGCTGAGTGTTGTATCCAACCAACTCATCCTCAGAGTAAACTCTTTAAATTTAATGGATTGTAGGCAGTGACGAGGTATGAGTGATGATTGTAGATAGTGATAAGAGGGACACGGGTGGCACTGTAGGTTAAACCACAGAGCCTAGGACTTGCCGATCAGAAGGTCAGCGGTTCAAATCCCCACGACTGGGTGAGCTCTCATTTCTCGGTCCCTGCTCTTGCCAACCTAGCAGTTCGAAAGCACGGCAAAGTGCAAGTAGATAAATAGGTACCGCTCCGGTGGGAAGGTAAACGGCGTTTCCGTGTGCTGCTCTGGTTCTCCAGAAGCTGCTTAGTCATGCTGGCCACATGACCCGGAAGCCCATAAAGCGAGATGAGTGCCGCAACCCCAGAATCAGCCATGACTGGACCTAATGGTCAGGGGTCCCTTTACCTTTACCTAGGTAGTGATGACTAAGTACAACTTTGTTAGATACAATCTTGAGAAATTTTGGCAACGGATGGAGAAGCAGATGGCAATGTAAAATCCAAGATGCAAATGTCTTCTTCTCAACCCTGGAAATGTTTTCCTTACCAGTGACGTGCAGCAACTCCACACAATACTCCACGCCACGCCAGTTGTTTGGTTCCCCTGTGTTCCAGCTTCGGTAATTGAAGGTTGATTCGTCAGCCCACCTCCATCGCCCATTCTGCAGGAATGATATGGAAGAGATCATGCAGTCATTTGAAATGAGGAGCTCCGTTCAAAGTTCATGTGGAGCAGTGAAACAAAATAAAGAAATTCCTTCCAGTAGCACCTTAGAGACCAACTAAGTTTGTTATTGGGTTGTTATGTGGAGCATTGGTCAGAGCGAAGCGATTGCCATTTAGGATGAAGACATTAGAGGACCCCCATAAACATAATGGAGAAGTTAAATATTGGATTAATCCTGAGAGATGATTGAGATAAGGACAGAATGGTGGTGTTAAGAAGCCACTATTCAATGATTAGGGGTGCCAACTTGAATAAAATATTGGGAAGGGAGCAGGAAAGGCAAGGCCCCTATAATCTATCACGCATTTGAATGACAGTGCCCAATAATGGGGGGAAGGGGCTGGCCCCCTCAAATATTTTATGGGGGGGGAGGGACCTCAGCCCCTAGGAGTTGGCTCCTACATCACTGACAATGGCCTGAAATAGAATAAGAGAAGACAACTCACCTGACGGGGATCTTGGAGCCCAATCCAAACATTACTTGGATTTTTCTGGTATGTGGCAATGTGCTTGGCTACCAAGGCTGCCTCTTTCTCAGTGAGGATAGAGGCAAGGTGGGTCCCACGACCATAGCTCTGGCACTCAATCTAAAAACGGAAGAAATGAAGGATACTTTGTCACAATTCAATGCCCCACTAGCATGGGCGGGGGATGAATTCAATTCAGTTCCCATTTAAAAGCCAATCCCTCACGTTCAAACTGTCCAACAAGAAAAAAAAAAGATAAGGAAGGAATCGGCTGGCCAGGGAGGCGTGGCCCGGGCTAATTAGGGCCGGTGCGGCTGAGGATTTCCCTCTCTTCTTCGCTCCAGCTGCTCCGATTTCCCACCCCGCCCACCCTTAGGTTTGGCTCTATGACATTGCTATGGACTTCAGTTGGTTGCTGTCAAGGGGCCTGGTAGGATTTTTTTCCACTTGGCAAATTGGCACCAGCCATTTGGTTTTTCACCTACCTTGTAGCAAATCGTCACTACTTCCTCGGCATTGGTGGTTAGGCATTGGTAAGGGTATTGTTATGCAGATGATGGGGAGGAGCGAGCGCCATCACCTTCCCCCAAATTGAAGGGTAGTCCGTAAAGGATTCCGGGGGGCGTTGCCCTGTCCAAAGCCTATGAAGGTGTGGGCCTAAGGCACGCCCCCGAGTTGTGACCCCAGGGGAGCTCCTAGTTGATGTACATCAGCAGGACTCCCCCTACTGGCAGTTAACCCTTGCCGGTCTTCAAGCAATCAGGCTGAAGCCGGTTAGTCGATAGGACCAATGCCTAAGTCAATACCGCTCAATTCCTGCAATCAATAAAGTTGTGGCCTTTTTCGCCCATTAACCTTAAACGCTGTGTCTTGTGTCTTATTTTCCAAGAGGGGGGGGAGGCGGGTACTCGCCAGGCAAATCCCTTTGGAAGTCACAGGAAGCTAAGTGGCCTCTTGCAATATCTGAGTCTATTCACAAATATGCATGTTGAGCACAGGTGGAGGGTCAAAACAAACACTTCAATAAGCCCAAGTTTGCATATTCCAAATGATCTCTACAGAGGCAAACAATGTCTGACCCCCCCTTTTTTTTAGCCCACATGCCTTTTCCTAAAGCTGCACACTATTGTTCTTTTCATGCACAGATGACTTGTTTCTTCTCCTGGGTTGGTAAACTACTTCACCTTATCATAACAAATCAAATCTCTTTTGTTGAGTCTAAGATGCTTCTCATGTACTTTCACATAACGTTATGCTTTCGTAGGAGAGGGATGTGCCTTACCTCAGCATCTTCCCATGACATCTTAAAATCAAAATAAGCATAGCAGTTGCCCTGGTTTTGCATCCAGTCCCTGGGACATGAGCTGGTCTTGGCTGTAGGGAGAAAGAAGGAAGAAAATAAAGAGGACCAAAAGAACTAAGAGTTTGCTCTTTAGCTCTATCATTGGTGATCCCATGAGGAAAACACAGAATATTTTAAAACCCTGATCTTTTGTCCCAATAGGATTAGCTGGGCTGCTCTCCATTCAAAATCTATTTTTTTAAATAAATATTTTATTGAATTTTACATAAAGAATGAAACAACAGAAAATAAACAACAACACAAAAGAAATAAGGAAAACAATAAAGCACAAACACAAAGCAGCAAAAAGTATCAAAAAACAAAAACAAAAATAAAAACAATTTTATCCTCATTATATTCCTTGCATTAACTTATTTCTCCGACCTCCCCAGACCTCCCTTCTCTGTATTCCAAATCATATATTCAGACAACAAATCCCTTCCCTCTTTCTTAATTAATTTTGTCTTAGTTTTAGTGTCTTAATATAACTTAATTTTCTTGTATCTTAAAATATTGGGTCTTTTTTAATTTTTAAACTTTTTACTAATAACCTTTTACATTCAATCAGATGTCATCAAACATTCATTATCTTATAATATTTCTGTAGATAGTCTTTAAACTTCCTCCAATCTTCTTTCACCGTCTCTTCTCCCTGGTCTCTGATTCTGCCGGTCATTTCAGCTAATTCCCTATAGTCCATTACTTTCATCTGCCATTCTTCCAGAGTGGGTAGTTCTTGTGTCTTCCAATACTGTGTGATGAGTATTCTTGCTGCTGTTGTTGCATACATAAAGAAAGTCCTATCCTTCTTTTGCACCTGTTGGCCGACCATGCCCAGGAGAAAGGCCTCTGGTTTCTTCAGAAAGGTGTATTTAAACACTTTTTTCATTTCATTATAGATCATCTCCCAGAAGGTCTTAATCCTGGGGCATGTCCACCAAAGGTGAAAAAAAGTACCTTCACTCCATTCAAAATCTAAGGAGTACCTTTTAGTGACTGCTTAGCCCTATGTAAGACTTCTGGGTGATTTGGTATAATGCTCACCTCCTGGGAAAGAACTGGAGACCAGAATTCCAAGAAGGTAAAGGCTGAACTTGGTGACGAATCCCATCTTCCTTTGTTTACCTTTGGAAAAGAGTAATGTACCATGAATTCAAGAGGGGCATTCATGGAATGTCATGGATCCAGTGTGGTGATTGAAGGGAGGGGAAAGTATTCTTCTGTGTTTAAAATAACAATTATCTTTTATTTGAACTTTTATTTGAAGATTGGAGGAAGAAGAAAGAATTTAAAGTTTCAAATCGTCAGGGTTGATGAATCATACACACTAATGGGACTTCCACACTAGGAATTTAAATGTGGAATTGCCATTCTTTGCTTGGTAAAAGTGGAGTCAACTGTAAAAGTGGAGCTGTTGAAATGCAGAAAGCTTTACAGAGAAAGGTTGGAGACCATTGAGCAGGTGACTGTAAAACCCTCCAGCTGGAAGCACCTTAAGTATTGATGAAAAACAACAGCACTTGCTTTCTGTTATCTGTTTTCTGTATGGCAGGGGTGGCCAACCCCCAAGAGACTGCAATCTACTCACAGAGTTAAAAACTGGCCGTGATCTACCACCCTTTGGGGGGTTTAGATCAAAGTTGTTGAGCTTCTTTGGAAGGAGCCACTGATTTACCAGTGATCTACCACAGACATCCAGTGAGCTACCGGTAGATCACAATCTACCTGTTGGACGTGCCTGCTATATGGAAAACGATTTACTCCCAAGCAAATGTGATGATTCAAAATCAAGGTTGTTTCAATCTACTTTCTGCATTGTCCAGGCAGCTACACGTAAACAAACGGTTTTGCATATTCCTTATGTCAGAGGTATGTCATGTGGCCCTTTTAGAGGGTGTTGGACTGGAACTATCATCATTCTCAACCATTAGACATACTTTCTGGGGCTGATGGGAGTTGGAGTCCAGCAATATTTTGAGGTCTCTGGATTTCCCACCCCCTCCTAATGTAAACTCCAGGATGTCAGCAAGAGTTGTAATTTGAACACACACACACCTCTTTCTCAAACATTCTTCATCTATTTGGCAGTAATCTAAGCAATCTGGATGTAGTGGGGATCTCCCCTGGATTTGAGAGCATTGGTCTCTTCCTTTTTTAAAAAATGCTTCTCGCTCTCAAAGTCTCCTAGTCATTCCTATCTTCTGAGCATCTATCCTCCTCCTCCCTTTCCAAACCAGCCTCAGAAACAGTGTCTAGTTTAATGTAAAATGCAGGGGGCTTTAGTCCCATTGCTTCCTTAACTGCAGTAACTGTGTAAATTAAGATTTTATATAGGGCAAACAAATAGGAATCCCCACTAATACTTCATCCCTTCTTGCAGCCATAAGTTATGAGAGAGAAGAGCACACCTCCTCTGTAAGAGTATCCTGTATGAATAGTAATGTACAGTATTGCTCTCAATCACACCATCAACTCATCTTTTTTTGCATATCTAGCAAAGCAAATAATCATGTTTGAGAAAGTTTGATGTCGTGTGAGTTTATTTCCTGTGGCTTCAACCTGTGATTGGTTGCCTCCTAAATTTGATGGATAGGACATTGGAAAATTCTGCGCCTGTATTGGTTGAGGCACTATTTGGTGATGGTGCCTCTCCTCTGGCAGAGGAGGGTTTGGCTGGAAAATGGCATGGCTAGTTTGGCTGGTATGGGGTAGCCCATTAGCATTATCCATCCAAACAAGGAGATATGGAGGGGCAGAGGCAGGACAGAGGTGGCCTTGCATGTGCTGAATAAAAATCACCGGAATTATCAGGGTGTGTCCCTCCCCCGTCTTTACCGATCTTACACAGCTGGGAAATTCAATGGGAAATTCATCTGTGTTGAAAAATTCAAAGAGGAACAAATTTCAAAGGGTGGCTGTGTTTCAGCTCTCATATTGTTTCAAATACTGCAAATTCAATACGTTTGTCTTTAAATGGAAACTGAACTGAATTTCTCTCCATCCCCAACCTCAATTCCAATTTACCCAGGTTCAGTCCTGTTGAGGTGATGGATTCCTCTTTCTACAGGCAAGTCTGTCTCCCAAGCTGGCTGCCTTAATTCTTATATGGAGCTTAGTCAGGTCAGAGGCAGGTGGAAAGGAGGAAGGAATGTTTAAAATTGGGGCTTGGCAAGGTCTAGATTTTAGAAGAAAATGGGAATGACTGAGGGGAGCTAAACTCCTCCCTCCACTTTGCCTCCTCGTGCTACTTACCGTATTTTTCGCTCTATAAGACACACCAGACCACAAGACGCACCTAGTTTTTGGAGGAGGAAAACAAGAAAAAAATATCTTCTGAATCCCAGAAGTGATTCCTCTTGATGTTCTGGCTTCTGGGATAGCTGCGCAGCCTGCATTTGCTCCATAAGATGGACACACATCCCCCCTTACTTTTTAGGAGGGAAAACGTCAGTCTTATAGAGCAAAAAATACGGTAATTTCCCCCTCCTTGGCTCAACTGGAATATAAGTAACTGTGGTGATGGAGGGTGGGGAGCTTTAACAGGTGAGTGTTCTACTTCTTCTTCTACTACACCCATGCCCTTGCTTTCTTCTCCTCAACTTCTCAACCCACAAACCCACATAGTATATGTATACTTACTTACCAGTGAAAACTGAATGAGACTTTGATGGAAGAAGGATGTGGACAGATATGTGGGTATAGGGTATAATGCTAGTGAGAGCCCCCAATACAAAATATAAATCAGTAGCCATAGCATCAGAAGTGAGTCTGTGATTGTCTCCAACTTACCCAAGTTTCGTCCTGTGAGGTGATGGATATCGCGTTATGCAGGGCCAAGTTTGTCTCTGAAGCTGCTGCCTCAATTCTTATATAGATCTTGGTGAAGTTGGGGGTTGGGGCAGGGAAGGGGGAAGGATGAAAGTTCAATCACTTGCCATATGTTGAGTAGATATGGATAGGAGAAATATGTTTCAGTTTCCCTGAAATTCCCACAATTAGTCCATTCATTATACAGTTAGGTTTCTGGTAATGGGTTGGAAAGCAAATACCCTAAATAAAATAAGCACACATAATTGACATCAGATAATGCATCTACCATCTGGGGCTTAGTCCATATCTAGGCGGAGTACTTTTTCGATATGTTTGATTTTAAAATGAAAGGGGAACAGAGTGCACGTTTTGCTCAAGGGCACAGACTTCGCATTGTTGATACCCAATAAGAATGGCCAGCTTCCTTCAAAATGGAGTGTTTACATTGGAACATTTCCCAGTATCCTCTGCTACATGAAGGGATTCCATGATAGGCAAATCCACGTGGCAAAGATTTAATGAAGCCACAACTGTGAAAATAGCTTCTATAAATTCAAACTAGTTTCCTTTTTAAACCTACATTTAAAAATGGAACTTGGTGAAGTCCATTTTTTCCATGAAAATGAAAGATGATTTCTTTCATTCTTTCAGGGAGAACTGAGATCTCAATCTCTTTGCTGCCCATGCTCTTTTGCTTTAGGTTTTCCTCCTCCCTGGTTCAATTCCAGGATTTCCAGGATTGTTTTTAAATATGCTGTAAGCTGCCCAGAGTGGCTGGGTTGTTGATGTTGCTGTTGTTGTTGTGGCTGGGAGAAAATCTAGACAGGGATAAGGGTGGATTTCAGCTCTCATCACCCCCCACTAGCATCCAGTTTACTCAATTATTTATTATTTGTTGAAATTATATACCGCCTAATACCCAGAGGTCTCAGGGTGGTTCACATAAAAAGATCACAGTATATATATATATATATATATATATATATATATATGCCATAGCTCAATAATACCTCCCCCCAAAGAGCCACATACCCAAGGGTATGGTATGGGATGTTGATCAGGTCAACCAAAGGCCTGGTTAAAAGCGAATGTTTTTGCCTGGCACTTAAAGGTTTTTAATGAAAGCGCTAGATAAACTTCTCTGGGGAGAGCATTCCATAGACGGGGAGGGCAGAGAAGGCCTGCCCTCATGTTGCCACCCTCCAGTCCTCTTGAGGAGGTGACACATGAAGGAGGGCCTCAGAAGATGATCTCATGTTCATATGGAAAGAGGCTGTTCTATCACTAGAATATTATGGAAAGAGGTGGAACCTACTACTAGAGTATTGTGTAGATAGCCCCTGGTATCTGCTACTAAACCTCTGTGGCCACTATATTTTTCTGGTGACAGCAATTTCCTCACACACAACCCCTCACAGCATTTGGGTGCTTATGGAAAAAAGACATCCACCAGGGCAGAGATAGGAGTTTTGTTTGTTTGTTTTGAAGAACATCTAGCGTGGGTGTAAGTAGGGATGCTGGTCTGAATATCTCTTTTACAGGAACAGAGAAAATATTCTCACAGCATTCAGAAATCTGAGTTTAAATATGTATGTCCACTGTCAGATTATTTAAATTACACTTGATGCTTTGCATGTTTGTATGGGGATTTTTTTTCTTCACACACATCACATGTCTTTTGAGTATAAAGTTTAATTCAGACTTTTCACAATACAATAAAAAGAAACTATTCAAAACAGAAAAGGATAAAAAGAAAAGAATGAAACAAAATAAGAAAAAGAGCCAGATGAATATAAAGTTCTCTCTCACATATATCCTAACTTTGAGCAATGAAATTTGTTTAAAAGATACATTTATTATGTAGGAACTGTATGATTATGGTCTTCCTGGTATCAAGGTCATGTCCCACCAACTTCTAATTTATTTTGGTAAGCAGAATGGTTAACTAGCATGAATTAACAAGAGCTCAAATGATTTTGATGTCCTAATTTTCAATCACTCGGCTGCTACTCCATTTTCAATCCTGCTGCAAATTGCTTCCACATAACATTCCATTTGGACAACACCCTGGTGAAGCAGGCCCCTGTAAGTAACAGTATTTACAGCCTCAGCTTAATGTGTAGCGATTAGCGGGTTGTCCTAGGTGCTGGGAAACTACTGTTCCAATCGCCATTCAGCCATGGGTCAGATGCCATCTCTCAATCTAAGCTTCTTCACAGAGTGTTGAGAAAACAATAGCAAGAGAGGGAGAATTATGTGCTCCTTGGATGGCATAGAAGACGGAATATAAAAACAAAGGAAATAACATCTCCTTGCCACAAATTAAGGTCCCTGGCTAATGGCATCTCTTTCACCCTCTCAACTATGGTAATGATTCTTCCTTACTAATCTCTCTTTACTGTTCATCTCAGGCCTAAAGATAATGATGTAGATTTTGGGGAGGAAGATGCAACCCAATAAACCAGCAGTAGAGGCCAAGATGGAGAAGATCTCCACAGCCACCATGTATTTCCCTTTGGTGCTCAGATAAGTGGGGACAAAGGACAGCCAAACACTGCAGAAGACCAGCATGCTGAAGGTAATCAACTTGGCTTCATTGAAAGTATCAGGCAACTTCCTGGCAAAGAAAGCCACAGAGAAGCTCACAATGGCCAAAAGACCCATGTAGCCGAGAATAAGGTGGAACATGATGTCGGAGCCTTCATTGCACTGCACTATGATCTGCCCATCCTGGGAGTGCAGGTCAAACTCTGGGAATGGGGGAGAGGATGCCAGCCACCCAAGACAGATGCCAGCTTGAATGAGAGAACAGAAGGTGATAAGGGATCCTGCCAGCCTCTTCCCAAGCCATTTCCTCAGGCTGTTCCCAGGCTTGGTCACCATGAATGCCAAAACCACAGTGAGGGTTTTGGCTAACACACAAGCAACAGCAATGGAGAAGACGATGCCAAAGACGGTTTGCCTCAAGACACAGGTCACCTTTGTAGGCCTGCCAATGAATAAGAAGGAGCAGAGAAAGCAGAGAAGCAGAGAAGAGAGCAAGGTGCAGGTGATGCCCCAGTTGTTGGCTTTGACAATGGGAGTGTTCCAGTGCAGACCGAAGGTCCCCATCACAACAACTGTGATCAGAGAAAGCAGGAGAGCCAAGGAGGCCAGAATTGCTCCCAAGGGCTCCTCATAGGATAGGTAGCTTATTTTTTTTGGAATACATTGGTCCTGAAAGGCATTTGGGTAGTGATCATCTTGGCATTTCTCACACTGATCTGCATCTGAAAGTGAGAAGCATGCTTTTAGCATTTCTTGAAGCAATAATTATTAATATTATTGATACCGTCTATTATGCGGTACACGAAACATATTACTGAGCTGATGAACCAAAGCCTAATTTTTCAACTAAGTGATGGTTCCTCTCTGAACATCTCAGATGTACTAATCAATCCATTCTTATTTATTTGTCATGGTTGCAGTACACCGATTGATTTCAGTGTTTTCCCCTTAAACATGTCTATCTCTGCATCCAGGCGCATGTCTTTGCATTTCAAGGCTTGCAGCCCAAGTGTTTCTATTTTACACTTTCCGTAATTGAGTTTGGGAGTGGATGAAACAGCCAGGTCGCCTTTCATTTGCTCACTGGGAAAATCTATATAGTGGTACCTCGGGTTACATACGCTTCAGGTTACATACACGTCAGGTTAAAGACGCCGCTAACCCAGAAATAGTGCTTCAGGTGAAGAACTTTGCTTCAGGATGAGAACAGAAATTGTGCTCCGGTGGCGCAGCTGCAGCAGGAGGCCCCATTAAGCTAAAGTGGTGTTTCAGGTTAAGAACAGTTTCAGGTTAAGAACGGACCTCCGGAACGAATTAAGTACTTAACCCGAGGTACCACTGTATTTGACAAGAAATAACTTTTCCTAAGGACTGAAACTGTGTGGATACAATAGAGAAAATTGTTCCCTAGTTGTTAATCACAGAAGATAAAAATCTGTTGGCTGCAGGTTCAATGCTGACAAAAAGGGAATCTATGGAGTGCAATCCTAATTATTTCTTCCCAGATGTATGTCATCCTGATTTCAATGGTGGTTACTCCATTGTGGATGTTATTTCACACAATATACTCTTGAATGGCTATCCAAAGGGGAGGAGAGAGGAAAGGACAAGGTGTATCAGGAACATATAAACACATGTGCTTGGGATCTATGACAGAAATTAAGCAGACATAATAAGACTAAGAAATGAATGTCGAAGTTGGATAGGAAGAATTCCAGTTGACTTGGGTTCCTTCACTTACCCTTCTGGACTGAAATCCTCCCTTTAGGGCACTGAACACAGTCATAGCAACAGATTTGCTTTCCCTGCTGTGGAAACGTACTCTTTCCAGGGTGGCAGCTCTCAACACAGGTGGAAATGGGCAGCGTCTAATGGTAATGACAAGCAAGGGATTTTGAATGGAATAAGCTTGCTTCTCTACATAAATCTTATTGTCATCTACATCCGCTTTGAAGTAGAAAGGTCACAGGACTGAATTTAGAGGATGGCTGTCAAGCACATGCTCCCTGGGCAAGCATCAGGCCCCCTGATAAAGATATTTTGTGCTGTCACTTAACCATTTGGCCAGCCCAGCACATGTCTGAATGGCAAAGAGAAGCTTGTGCCAACCTTCTCCCTCTTGATCGATTGTTTCCTCATAACCCAATGCTGATTCCCTCCTGGAGGGAGAGCAGAGCTTAAATAAGGAGCTGGCAGCAGATGCTGCTTCTCCTTCTTACCAAATGTACTTGAACTTTCAGATTAAACTATACAATGCAGGTAGGTGTTACTTACATTGCTAATACATCTTACATAGATTTTAATCTATGATAAATACTGTTACAACTGACAGCAGCACAGCAGAACATTCCTGCTGCTTTGTTTAGATTGCTCATAACTGCCATAGCTGTAGAAATTCACATAACTATTCCGTCTTATAATATGTGTGTTTTTTGTGGGGAGCCATTGGGTTTTTTATTTTCATTATGTATTATGTATGTATTCTTTATGTATTTTGTGGTTTTATATGTTGATTTTATTCTGTGAACTGCCCTGAGACCTCCAGTTATATGGCAGTGTATAAACTCATTCATTCATTCATTCATTCATTCATTCATTCCATCAATCAATCAATCAATCAATCAATCAATCAATCAATTTCATCTGGCATATGACAGCACTGCATACTATAGCCTTCTGAGCATCAGCCCTTTTCTTAGCCTTTTGGATGCTTTCATCCCACACTTTATGGCCAAGCCTGCATGGAGTTTGGCCTCACCAACAGCCTGATGGAGACCAACATCCTGGGACAGGATATCACCGGCACTCCATCCATCAACATTAGTGACCACACACTTCAGGCGGTGGATAAGTTTCTTTCTACCTCGGCTCCGCATGGCAGAGATTGTTGGCAACAACGCATTTTAGAGCACAACAGTCCCTTTTCAAGAGCTTTAAACACTTGCCAATTCCTCACTCAGAAAGACCTTGTTCTTAACCCTAAGCTCCCAGTTAGCTTCAAACTAGCTTTGGATCAACAAATTTGAACAAAGTAACAAAGATAGTATTTGATCACTGAGTACTAGAGCTTTCCTCCTCACACTTCTCCTTTGGAGCCATCTGTGTTTTCCTGGATCGCCTGATTTTTTCATTAAAGATGATGATGGATGGTGATTAAAACAAAAAAATAGTCCCACCCACCTGCTTGAACTTGGGATTCCATGCGATGGCACTTCCATCCACTGTGAACTCTTTTCCTGGGGGGGCCTGAGGGTCCACCCTCCCCACTCGAACTCTCTGGAAGGACTTATTGGGAAATGTGACCAAGTTGAGGAGATCATAGCCACCTGCCTGCTGCCCCTTCTCATCCAAAAAGATTTCTTCCCCAGCACTGTTGTTGAAGTGGATGTTCTTCAGGAAGGAGTGAAGCTAGATTGCAGGAGAAAAAATACACAAACATTGTCTGCTAATATGCTCTCTCTTTTCCATTTGGCAAGTGGACCTTTGGCTTTTTACTACCATTCATCAGCATGTTCTAGGATGCTGAAAGCTGCCTTAATGCGAGTGAAATCATTGCTCTATATAGCCCAGTCATTTCTACACAGGTTGTTATTGGCTCTCTAGGGTTTCAGAGTCTTTCCCAGCATGATCTTGAGATGCTGGGGGGTTGAACATGGGACCTTCTGAATGAAAGCAGATGTTCTGCCAATGAGCTGTAAGCCTTTCCAGTTCCAATACTAAGAGGCATGACTTGGTATGCTTTTCGACTTGCCATGGATTCTGGGTAATTCAAAAACCTCCTCCATTAACATATGCAACTGCCTTGTGCTGAGTCAAACCATTGTTCTCTGTAGCCCAAAACTGTCTACTCTGAATTGCCACAGTTCTATTCGGCATACATCTGAGGTTTCAACCCATTTCTGATACCAGAGAACACTCCTGGCCCTTGCACAGTCCCAAGTAGGAGAATCCTGGATGGATTAATTTCAAGAGCTTTGAATGTGCAGCATGCAAAGCATGTGGCCTTTCACTGAGATCAACTCCCTCCCAATGATAGAGCTCACCACTGAACATCCCCAAGGCCTCTCCTCCATGCCAGGGCTTGGCTGTGAAACATATGAACAGTAATAATAACTCCTGTTCTTCTAACATTGAGGAGAGTAGTTGACAGTACCTGCCAGGGCTGAACTTTCTGCTGCATCCATCTCTCAGCCAGTACTTTCTGTTTGGTTCTTGAGGAATACATGCTAAGGAGAGCATGTGCTACTGCATGGATGGCATTGTAGATGGTGTAGCTCTGGCTGGACATTTCCATTTCAAACACGGGTCCAGTGAGTTTTTCCAGCTTCTCCCTCCCAGTGCAGTGTTTATGATTTGTGTGAATTAGATTGTGATCTGGGAATGAACAGAGAAATGCACTGGCCCAGAACTGCTGGATGAAATAAAGATTTGGCTGCCATGGATTTATGGTCTGTAGAAAGTCCTGAAACCCTGGAACTGGATTTGAATGCAGTATAAATGACAAAGTGCCATTGAAGGTTTTTAAAGGAAATTTGCCTCCAGCCAGCACTCCAGTGAAATCCCATTGAGCTGTTGTAATCCACACCCTCTCCAGAGGGTACATATGGAAAATCTCACAGGAGACTAAAACCAGTCTCAAAGCCTCTAGAGACTGACTGTCTCCATAGACAAGAATCACATTCATTTGCCTTTGTGTGAGAGCCAACATGATTGGTCTCAATTTTGGTTGAAGTAGCTCATTAGGTAAAAAATCTGTCACTAGTGGGATCACCTGTGTCCAAGAAATGCAGAGATTATTTTGGAAAAGCCTTGGTCTGAGAGTACGAAGGAAGGTTTCTCCACTGTCATCATCTGAAACAAGGAGGCCAATCCAGTTCCACCCAAACTTCCTGAGCAGCCAGACAATGCCATCATACTGAGCTTCTTCATTGGGGACCATTTGGAAGAAGGAAGGGAAGCGCCTTTGGTCATTCAGCCCTGGATCCAAGGAGCCATAGCTCAGCTAAAGGGAAAGGCATTCTATTTTTAGGAATCCGAAAACCATCCATTTGTTCCTAGAAAGAATACTTCTGTATTGAGGTAGTTATCCACCTGCTCTTACTTTTCTAAGTATACAGCCCTGGTGTTATTATGTCTCAGGCCAGGAGAAGTTTCTAAGCAGGAAGCTGGATGCTCCTATGATAACATGATTTGTGGCATGGCCAGGTTTGGAAGAACCAGAGCTTGGATTATTAGTAATATGGGTTTATCCCCCCCCCCCCCCCAAATCCCAATGCTACTTGAGACGGCAGTGTTGGCAACACATAGCTAGGAGGCTTTAACATAATCATGTACCCATAGCAAGTCTAATGTAGGAAACAAGTGTTGAAAACATAATGTAATTGGATTGAAAGCTAACCTGGATGCTTTTTGGGGTTTTCTGTGTACGTCTGCCCTTGTGGTTGTATCTATGTATCTACACACATACCTGTGGAATCTTGTAGGTGTTTAATATATTGGCCATCTGAAGGGAGTTTTGGGAGGTGAGCCCTCCAACGACGGCAATTAATTTATCTTCCCCATTACAGTGGTAATTGGGGGGATTTCGTTGTCCCATGAAAAGAAGAGCAAGAGTGTTCCAACAAGTTAGCGAAGGATTAAAAGCATTCTCATAAAATGTTGATCCCAGTGTGATGTTGGATAAGAATTTGGCATTCTTGTTGATCTCTTGCATAGCAAAGATGAAAGCAAGAACATGCTGGTAGTTTTTTGGGAGGACTCTGCAATGAGACAAAGAAGGACTACAAACATGGCAGAAAAGAAACAACTGTGTTGAAGTTTTCATTTTGATTCATGCATGTCTTTCACTTGGATGTTTCAGCCTACAGGACAAGAACATTCCATTCAAACTAATATACTACAGCAGTCTCCTAAGATATTATGCTTAGATGTTCAGTATGTAAATGGTAGATTCAAGGAGATCCATTGCTGTGCTGTGGATGAATTGGTGGGGTTGGATATTGGAAACTCAGAAACAAAAAGCAGTTAACCTGCCAAGTTCAGTCAGGCTCTAATTCTTTCCCCACTTAACTAGTGTCAAAATCACCTACACAGTGGGATTTAATACTGAGTAAATTAAATTGCATGTTCCTACCTTTGCTTTGCTTTGTCCACCACCTCCCTTCCATTTCTGAACCATGAAGTATTCTCAGTTCAACCTGGGAAACAACTCTTTAGTATGCCAGTGCGCTTTAACACACAATGTCTTTATAGCAGCCCTTGAATCTAAGCCTTATAGATATGCTTTCCTTTTTTAAAAAAAACCTAAAAACAACTTGGGAAGCAAAATCTTCCTCTTCTTTTTTTATTCAATGGGATTTGCTTCCCACATAATAGTGTGTGGGATTATAGGGTGTGATCACACAACCTTCCATTGGAAATTGGTTATTCCCAGGCAAACACGTGTTAAGGAAAGCTCTCCTTGATCCCAAATATTTGAGAGGAAGCATCCCATTGGGCTCTGTGGAACTGCCTTTCACACAAATCTGATTTAAGTTGCAATATGGCTGCAGCCATTTACCTGGGAGTAAGCACCACTAAGCTCAGTGGTGATTACTTCGAGTAGGTATGCATAGATTTGCCCTGTCAGGCTAAAAGCTGATGCATGTTTGGGGTGTGGAGTGAAGCCCATGGAACTGAACAAGGCTTACTTGCAAGAAAATTTTGGCATAGGAATGGGTTGCAACATCTATGGGTTGAAGTATCTTGAAAACTTCAGCTGGGTTGTGGATGGGGCTCATATGGGCAAAAAGCAGGGGCAATCTAGTAGCCACACTTAAGCACTTTGGAATCCCCATAGATTTCAACAGCATTCTGGCCCTGTACCCACTGAACACAACGAAGGGACTTGTTTTCAAGTTGATGTGTCCCTACTGCTGGGCGTTGCACTTTGAGGGAAAAGGAGGGAATTGCAGTTTATCAGGCTCAAAATGAAAAGGTGATTTTTTTGGTATCATCTTAAGGAATATCAAGTTGTAGGTAGTTCCACTTCCGTGTAGCAGTACAGAAACACCACAATTAACTGGGGTGGGGGCAGTAGAATAGCATTTCAAGCAAGTCCAAATTTGTATTGAAGTACTTCTTAATTCTTTCCACAAGAATGAATATCTTACTTGAAAGACAACTATGAAAAACATTTTTAACACTGTGGTATAGAGGGATTTGATTAGGTCACATATGGTGCCTTAGACTGATGGTGTCGAGTTTATTTCTGCTAACTCAAGTGGTGGGACAAAAATCTGAATGTGCCCTGTGAAGGCTGACAGAAGAACCGAAGACAGAAGCCGATGCAGTTGTTTATTTTATCAAGTCATGAGTAATCTGTGGACCCAACAGAAAATTCCCTGTAAATAAGTAACTACTTACTGAGCAGATAATGAAGAGATTTGTGAGGGCTCCATAAATTTCTGCATTCTGAAGTTTGCTACTCAAGCAACGAGACCAACCTTCTGATTGGCAAGCCCTAGGCTTAGTGGTTTAGACCACAGTGCCACCCATGTCCGCAACTACTTACTGAGAACTACTTACTAAGGAACTACTTACTGAGAAGATAATGAAGAGGATTGTGGGTTCTCCATAAATTTCTGCATTCCGAAGTTTGCTAGGGTAATGGATATGAATTCACCAATGATCATGTCTGCTGGAGGACCATATGAATTGGTTTGAATTGTTTTGCTTAATCTGCAAGAGCTCAAACTCTTGCTAGAAGAACAATGCAGCAGCAACAGCAGGAAAAGCAGGTGGCATGCTAACCATTCTTGGGCTGAACTGGAAGCCATCATGTTTACCTATAGTCACTAACAGCATTTCAGGCTTGGCTGAAGTTATAAGGAACCTGGCTGCATGGAGGCATGTACCGGCCTCAAATCTACCTCCCTAACTGGATTTATGTAATTTGATAGGACAGGCGCCTATATAGACTACAACACAGGACCATCACTTTTGGAAAGGGCTGTTTCTGTGGCTTATATTGTGCCTGGCATCTGATTTGCCATGGGACATTTAAAAGTAGTGATGCTGATCAATAATTATAAAAATTACAGGGTGAAGTATTTGTTTTGCTAAGGTCCTCAAGTCTCAGAACAAGCAAAGTTCTTACCCTTTAAAATATGGCTCTTTTGGGGGTGGGTGGGGGCGTTATTGCAGTATTGTTTTTATTTTGATTTTATATATTGTGATCTTTTTTGTGAACCACCCTGAAACCTCTGGGTATATGGTGGTATATAAATTCAATAAATGAAATGGCTTCTTAGAAGGGGGTCCAGGAGGGCACAATGACTGCTCCCCACATTAACTGGGGGGGTGGCTTTTGCGTGGTCGCGCACAGCCTCCCCCAGGACTATGAGTCTCCAGGCTAGGTAGCTTGGCTTCGCTGCTCCCCCACCCACTTAGCTGGATACCTTGAGGTTCCCGCCTAGCCTCAACAATTAGCCAATTACGGTCAGGGGGCCCTTGCCAAAAGGGGGTCTCAAAAAATGGTCAGGGGGATACCTCCTGCAGAGGCACATCTGACCTTTGCGTTGATGTTCTATTG
This sequence comes from Podarcis tiliguerta, assembly GCF_965153285.1. Taxonomy (NCBI): domain Eukaryota; kingdom Metazoa; phylum Chordata; class Lepidosauria; order Squamata; family Lacertidae; genus Podarcis; species Podarcis tiliguerta. Next base: position 39,992,369 of record NC_139546.1, on the reverse strand, counting down.
ATAACAATACCACTTGAAGATTTCTCTCTCTGTTTCCAACAAACTTCCAAGCCGACTTGGAAGCTTGATTCCCATGTGGGTCTGAATATCCCCATAAACATTCAAGGGGTATGTTTGTCCCCCAAAGAAGGGAGTTTACATTCTCCATTATATTTACTCCCAGCCTCAAAGCACCCACAGAGCCACAAATGGCAAGATGACTATTAGGCAGCCTGTGGAATGTGCTCAGAAGCAGCCCTGGGGCTGTGGTGCCTGATCACATGATAACAACAGGCTGTGTCTATAAACATGAACTCTGCACACTGGACAGAACTGAGTGGGGAACCAGAGTTGCGAAAGTGTTGGGGGAAGCATTCCAAGCTGCCAGACATTAATGCTGAACCATATGCGCTCTATATTGTGAATACCCTATGGGTGGGGGTCAAATGGAAGGAGAAAATCTAGACATTTGGGGCATGGGGAAATGGAAAAAGGAGAAAGGCAGTGGTGACAGCTCCCCACCCTAATATTTGACTGCTATACCTTTCTTGCTGAAACCTGGTTTTGCTGCAGTCATGAGCATCAAAAAACCTCCTATCCATCTCCCAGCAGACACCATGTCCCCCCCCCCCCGATGATTCACTTGGAATAACCATATGCCACTGTGTAGTATAATTCCTGGCAGGAAATGGTTGTAGCCTACCTGCTCTCATAAAACATGTTGCAGACACTGAGCGCCAGTTGGATCTAGCCAGGACCTCAACTTTTATTGCCAATGAATCTTCCAGGTACTCTGCCTCCCCTATGGTAAAGGTAAAGGTAAAGGTACCCCTGCTCGTACGGGCCAGTCTTGACAGACTCTAGGGTTGTGCGCCCATCTCACTTAAGAGGCCGGGGGCCAGCGCTGTCCGAAGACACTTCCGGGTCACGTGGCCAGCATGACAAGCTGCATCTGGCGAGCCAGCGCAGCACACGGAAACGCCGTTTACCTTCCCGCTAGTAAGCGGTCCCTATTTATCTACTTGCACCCGGGGGTGCTTTCGAACTGCTAGGTTGGCAGGCGCTGGGACCGAACAACGGGAGCGCACCCCGCTGCGGGGATTCGAACCACCGACCTTTCGATCAGCAAGCCCTAGGCGCTGAGGCTTTTACCCACAGCGCCACCCGCGTCTAGCTAAACTTGAAGCCCCTAAACGCTGGAAGGCCTTTACCTTGGCTCGATGTCATGCCCTCCCTTCAGCTGTCCTTGAAGGAAGGACAGCTTACAGGAAGATTGCTTACCTGGAGAGACAATGCGCCTGTGACTCTGGATAAATGGAAACAACAGAGCATGTGCTTCTCCATTATCTTTATTATAGAGACATTTGTACCAGCCTCATCTTACCACTACTGCATAAGTACCCAGGGCGCACAGGACAATTCTATACCTTCCTGCCACTTTCAGATACCAATCATGCTACAACATACGTTGCCGGATTCTGCACAGCATTGCTCAAAATTAGTTAGATGATGACCTGTGTCACAAACTAGATATAATGAACACTCGTATTAGAGTGCTCTGTAGACTGACGACTATAGTCTTATATATACTAACCTTTTACTCTCTTTCAGTCTTGGTTCCTAACCCTTCTTTTAGACTCTCTCATTTTCTTTTGGATTCTGATAGACTTTTATATATACTTTCTGTTTTAACTCCTTTTAAAAAACGTTTTTTTGATTTTAAATGATTGTACCCTTCCCTCCTTACGCTGGTCTATGACTGTAATAAAGATTTGATTTGGTTGTAGCCTACTACCCATGTGGAGGGAAACACGAAAGAAAATCTCAGACAGTGCAGTACTGCATTCCACATTCCCTCCCTTGGATGCAATAAGATAAAGAAAAGGAAATGAAATTAAACACACATCAAATGTTATGCAACTTTCTCATCAGTTTAATAGTGACAGACATTGCTGGTTTAACAGAATCAAAGCAGGTTTCTTTGCCACTATGGTTTAAGGGTGCTTTGTTTGTTTGTTTCTTTTAATTGCAGTAAAGCAGAGCTGGACAGAATGGCAGCAAAAGGGGGTTTTCAGTGGAGTTACAAGGGGTGGCATAATTGTTAAAAAGCTGAATATTTGGATCTGGGTGTTGGAAATCTTATGCTGTGACGATGATGCTTTCGTCAAAGTGCACAGGCTCATTATTCTGATTACAGGCAATGACAATGTATCTGGACGATCTGTTATCGGAGTACTTGCAAGGTGGGCGAGTTGAGTCGCCTTTGTGCTTGCAGGTGGTGACAGTGATGGGGCGGAGAGCGATCCTCAGCCCGTTCCCATAATCCTTCCCTCCAGATGCAGTGCACACAGATTTGATGTAATTCTTGGTGCCGTGGATGAAGGTGTTCACTTCCTTGCATGGTCTGTCCAGTCTGCGTCTTCTCATCATGTCGTCACAATACTTCTTTCCATGGCTGCTCTTGGGATTATCGTAGTGCTGCCTTAGGAACTTCTCATAGGGGGTTTCACAATAGGCTCCCAGTGCCAGAACAGACACCAGAAAGGTGAGGAGCACAAGGCCAGATCCCTTGAAAGGCATCATCGTGGGCGACTGTTTCCTGAAAGAGATACCTGGGGGGAAAATAAAGTGGGTGTGTAAATGCTTTCTTTCTGTTTGCCACCAGAGGGTGCTTTGTGAAACAGCTTGGAGTTCAAATGAATGCTGTACTGTATATCCTTGCAAATTCTTATCTGCAAATGTTGTGGTGGATGTTATCTAGTCATGATCACATAACCATGTGAATATTGATACAAACCAGTCACCATGCATCATTCTTGTTTGTAAAACCCAATAAAAAAACCAATATAAAAGAAGATACTAAATTGTAAAATTAATAAAAATAATACACACAAAAAAGAGGAACATCCAGGGGGGAGGAGGAGAAACCAGCCATGGGAACTGTGGCTTGGTGCCCAGCCTCCTCTGCCCCCTGAATATTATGGGAACTCAGCTCCAGCCAAAAAAATCATTTGGGGGGCCCAAAGAGCTCAGACCCACCCCCAAGTTGGCACCCCTAGCAGAGAGGCACATAAAATCAGAAGGAAAGAGGTGGAAGAAATTTGCAAGTAGATAATAAGTATGACCTGGTGCAAAAGGTGAAAAGGATCCTGCAAATGTAACAGTTCTGCAGAAGAAGGAACTTGACCAACTGTAGCTCTTTGTGCAAGCTGTGCAAACCCAAAGCGTGGTTGCTAATGCCTATTCCACCTCTATAGCCAAGTCAACCTTGTTAAGAAATAGTTGCATTTGTTAAGAAATAGTTGTTAAGAAATAGTTGGTGCAGAGCTCAATTTGACATAGAAATGTTACGAGTTGGGAGTGGGGTGCCAGACCCCTCTAATCCCTGCATCCAGCAAGTGTTGAAATCAAGCAAAGCTCACTTCCTGGTGAGGTGAAGTGGGACTAGGGGGCTCAGGGCAAGACGTCAAATGGGTTGGGCCCCCTCCCTCAACAGACATTAACTGCTTTACAGCCAGAGCCTGAGGCTTCTCATCAGGGGGAGGGATTAGCAATGGATTCTTGCGCTTTGGCTCAACCCTGTCTTTCGCCCCACCTCCCCTTTCAGAGTGGTGGGGTTATCAGGGGAGCTCGCAATTTGGCGTTGCCAAAACCCTGCACCCAAAACTCCCTTTTGAGTTTTCTTTAGGGGTGCACAGCACCCTTGTTTTCCCCCTTCAACAATTGAGCCTTCAAGGCTTGCTCTCTGCAGCCATTCACTGCAACCCATGACTATGACCTTCTCAGTCCATCCATCTTTGCAACTCAAGGTCCAAGAGCACCAACTCAAGTTTAGGTGGTGGTCGCAGGGAACGAGGAGCACAGCACCTAAGGGACTCTGCCCCCAGCAGTGCTGCTCACTGCAGTCAAACCTAAAAATAGCTACAAATTGCTGGCATGCTAGTTGTCTGTCTGAGAAACTGCTAGGTTTCCTTCTAGGCAGGAAGAGATTTACTTTAAGAAAAGAAAAGCTCAGACTCTGGAATGCTTGCAGGCAGTCCTGGTACAACGTCACCATTATAAGACAGCAATCAGTACCATTCCGGTTGAGTTACAGCTCTTAATACATTTAAAGGCAATTAAATAGTACAAACAGGGTCACCAGGCAGGGGGGGATAAAAGGAACATAGAGGCAACCATCTGAGACTTTGACAGGCAGCATCATTGCTAAGGATCCTTAATCACATAATTGCTGCTGCTAAGCAATCAGAGGAAGGAATCTGGGACTCTGGAGAGGAGCCTTCCAGAGCAGCAGAAAAGGAACAGGGGAAGCTGGTGATATATGCTGCTAGCCCTGACATCAGGCAAAGGACAAAAGTCTGCTTCAGTACTGAGATATGTTTGTTAAAGCACTTTCCTCCGCTTCAGCATTATTTCAATCACTCCCCAAGTACAGTATACAGTACTGCCTTTACAGTATAAAAGGCAACTGGGTGGCTACTCAGAATTACCTTGCTTGAAAGATCGAGGCTTTCTTCCTACTGAGAAAACATTTGTGAAACGCCTATTCCCCACCCCATTTGCCATGTCTGCTTGTCACCAAGGGGCTGTTGCTTATTGATATACCATAGCCATTGCACAAAACAAAAAATATAAAATGAATCAGAAATACAACCATAAAGCCATCAAACATCTCACAGGTGCAGCAAGTTAAAATTCTTACTTAAACACATGGGTTGTAATTTTCTGTTTATCGTGATTGGCAAAATGTTTTGTGAATGCTTAAGAGTATTTCTCTTTCTATATCAGGCTGCACTGGAAGATCTAGGCAGCTTTTGCTGGGGCTGGTCGAATGAACAATGCAGCATCCCAGGCCTTGTCAGAGGTCACTGCTAGGATATAGTTTCGTTCCACCTCTAGAACAGGCATGTAGAGTTGTTGTAGGTCACATGTCTATTTACTTCCAGCACAGTCTGCTGGGAACTTCCGTTGTATATAGCTTTTGCCTGTGCCATTTGCTTGGACACAAAGGGAAGCAGACATGTTTTTTCCTTTGTCCTGATGCTGAATAAATGCTTGTAAATATGCTTACATATGCCTCTGTCCGCTACTTCTGTTGCAAAGAGTTCTTAGCTCTGCTAGCTTGCGTGCTCAGTCTCTAAAGGTCTCTGAGGCTTGAGTCGCAGTTTTGATGCTGTTCCAAGAACCGGAGTTCGCCCGGCTGCTGGCCGGTGGGCTGGAGCCAGCTGGGGGCCTGCCAATTGCCCCCGTCTCCCCGGACGTATCCCAACAGTCACATGCTGTGGGGTCCTCTTATAATTTTCCCTATCCTCACTTTATGGCTTCCACAATTCTGGTTATAGTATAAACCGTGCTGAGGAGCTCTGAGAAAATGAGTGTGCTTTAGGATGGGATTTGTAGCTACTTTGAGGTATGAATGCTCTCTGTGTTGTGAGCAGCAGTGATGGTAGAAGAAGTGTCCCCAAGGCAGGGCCAGCCCAAGGCATACTGGCAACTGAAGCAAATGAGAAAATTGCACCCCCAAGAATCATAGTTAAGAAGTCTAAAAGACAATGGGCCTCCTTTACATGGTAGGGGATGCTGTTCTTTCCTGCTTCACCTGCCTGCCCAAGAACTACACACCTTGCAAAGGAGGAACCAATCCTCTACAGCCTTTCTTGTCAGCTATGCTGAAAGTCAGGCTTATCCTAACTAACAGCAACATGCCAATGTTCCTGACTCCAGTACCTAGTAAATGGCTTCAGGAAGGGATTGAGCACTTGGGTTTGTGGAAGAGGTAAAGGCAGAGCCAGGATAACCTTCTCTCCAATGCCCTCATCATCATTCTCTTCGCCATTCCCTCAGGGCACATACATAATGCACCCATGTAACAGGGGCAGGTCTCTCCTATCATCTTTGATGTCCTTGCATTATAGGAGGGAATGTGGATGCAAGCAGGGCAGGCTGGTGGAGACGGAGGAGACAGTCAACAAGAGCAAGAGGCCAATCTGCTAACCATCCCAGCTTGCCGTCGGAGGCAAGAACTTCATCTTGCCTCATGGGTGGGGGTGGCCGTGCTTGTAAGTATGGATGGACAAAGCAGAACAGCAATGCAATAAGGAAAATATGCATGGAAGAGAATTTATTAAGATGATGCTCTGCTGCAGGTCCAAGAAAATTTCAAAGGGAAGGGGGAAAATGAAGAGGCATCTCTATAGCAATGGCTATTTTGAAAGTGATGAGAGAGAGAGCAGAAATACATATAATGTCAAGGCAGCTTCCCAGCCAACACAGTGGAGAAGGGAAGTCTCCTTTAGAGTTATTGCTTGCAGATGAAGGCGTACTTGTTGTTGCATTTTTCATCATTCCACTTCTTAAAACCTGAAATTCAAAACAAAAATTATAATTCAAGAAATAAGGAAAGTTACAGTGGTGCCCCGCCAGACGAATGCCTCGCAAGACGGAAAACCCACTAGACGAAAGGGTTTTCCGTTTTTAGAGGTGCTTCGCAGGATGAATTTCTCTATGGGCTTCCTTCGCAAGACGAAAATGTCTTGCGATTCTTGAGGGGTTTTTTTGCTCCCCACCCCCTTTTTCTAAGGCGCTAAGCTGCTAATAGCCTTTTAGCAGCTAATCCGTTAATCCCTTAAGCCTTTAATAGCTGCTAATAGCCGCTAATAGCCGCTAATAGCCGCTAAACTGCTAATAGCGCTAATAGCACTAATCCGCTAATGGGGTTGCTTCGCAAGACGAAAAAACCGCTAGACGAAGAGACTCACAGAACGGATTAATTTCGTCTTGCGAGGCACCACTGTACTTCTTATTGCCTATTATTCCTTTCCCCAGTGTGTAGGGGGAATAAAATGGATTCAGACTTTAATAATAGTGAGGGAACCACCAGAAGGCCCTCAGAGCTGGACCTCTGTGCCCAGGTTGAACAATGGGGGTGGAGACACTCCTTCAGGTATACTGGGCTGAGTCCATTGAGGGCTTTCAAGATCAGCACCAACACTTTGAATTGTGCTCAGAAATGTAGTGGGAGCCAATGTAGGTCTTTCAGGACCAGTGTTATATGGTCTCTGCAGCCACTCCCAGTCACCAGTCTAGCTGCCGCATTCTGGATTAGTTGTAATTTCCGGCTCACCTTCAAAGGTAGCCCCACACAGAGCGCATTGCAGTAGTCCAAGCGGGAGATAACTAGAGCATGCACCACTCTGGCAAGACAGTCCGCAAGCAGGTAGGGTCTCAGCCTGCATACCAGCTGGTAGGCAGCTGCCCTGAACACAGAATTGGCCTGTGCCTCCATGGACAGCTGTGAGTCTAAAATGAGTCCCAGGCTGCACATCTGGTCCTTCAGGTGCACAGTTACCCCATTCAGAACCAGAGAGTCCTCCACACCTGCCATCCCCCTGTCCCCCCAAAACAGTACTTCTGTCTTGTCAGGATTCAGCCTCAATCTGTTAGCTGCCATCCATCCTCCAACTGCCTCCAGACACTCAAAAAGGACCTTCACCGCCTTCACTGGTTCTGATTTAAAGGAGAGGTAGAGCTGGGTGTCATCTGCATACTGATGAACTCCCAGCCCAAACCCGCTGATGATCTCTCCCAGCGGCTGCATGTAAATGTTGAAAAGCATGGGGGAGAGGACAGAACCCTGAGGCACCCAACAAGTGAGAGCCCAGGGGTCTGAACACTCACCCCCCACCCCCACTTTCTGTACATGGCCCAGGAGGAAGGAGCAGAACCACTATATAACAGTGCCCTCAGCTCCTAGCGCCTCTAGACAGTCCAGAAGGATGTCATGGTTGATGGTATCAAAGGCCGCTGAGAGATCCAGCAGAACTAGGAAACAGCTTTCACCTTTGTCCCTAGCCCACCAGAGATCATTGACCAGCGTGACCACGGCAGTTTCAGTCCCATGATGAGGCCTGAATCCCAATTGGAAGAGATCCAAATGGTCCGCATCCTCCAGGCATGCTTGGAGTTGTTCAGCAACCACCTGCTCAGTCACTTTGCCCAAGAATGGAAGATTTGAGACTGGGTGATAGTTGTCCATATTGGCCATGTCCAAATATGTTTTTTAAAGACGCGGTTTAATAACTGCCTCTTTCAGCGGTTCCGGGAAAGCTTGCTCACAGAGGGAAGCATTCACTATCCCCCGGAGCCCATCACCCTGCCCTTCCCAGCTCACTTTTATGAGCCAGGATGGGCAAGGATCGAGGAGACAGGTGGTCAGTTTCACTCATCCAATCAGCCTGTCCACATCCTCAGAGGTAACAGATGGGAACTGATCCCATGCAACTGGAATAGACAGGGCTCTAGCACTCTCCTGCCCCAGCCCTGCTCCCATGATGGCGTCTACCTCTTTCCGAATCTGAGCGGCTTTGCCTGCAAAAAAGTTGCAAAATCATTGTAGGAGATCTTGGGGTCCTTACCAGGCCCCAATGGTGAAGGTGGTTCTGTTAAGATTGTGAACCACCCGAAAGAGTCTCCTGCTGCTGTTTTCTGCAGATGCAATAGAGGCAGTGAAGAAAGACCTCTTCACCATCGCTATTGCCACTTGGTAGGCTCGACGTTGAGCTCTAACCCGTTTCTGGTCCGATTTCCACCACTGGCACTATTGCCACCTCAGTGATTGTTTCATCACCCTCAGCTCTGGGGAAAGCCATGAGGCTGCCAGGCTCCATGCAGTTGGAGAGAGCGCTTTGGAGCCAGACAGTCGATAGCTCTGGTTAACTCCGCATTCCAGCGGGCCACCGGGGAATCAGCTGAAAGGCCATCAACATGAGATAAAACATCCCCTACTACACTCTGGAAACCATTTGAATCCATTAAGTGGGGGGGGGGGTGTCCAAATCAGTCCCACCTCCCTGCAGGGGGAAAGGGTTGCGGCACCAGGAAGTGATTTGACCATGGCACTTCTTTTGTTTCGCTTTTACTTAGTGTCAGATCACCCACATCCACAGAGGTGAACTCCAGGTCTAAGGCATGTCCGCAACAATGAGTTGGGCGAGATTCATTCAGGGACATCCCCATGGAGGTCATGCTTTCCCACGAAGTCCCAAGCAGCGCCTTGTAAGGTCATGTCAGTATGCATATTAAATCCCCTAGGACAACCAAACTAGGTGTCTCCAGGAGAACATCCGCCACGACCTGAAGCAGCTCAGGCAGGGAATCCTTGGTACAGCGGGGAGGTCAGTACACCAAAAGGAATCCTGTACTGCCCCTGTTGTCCAACTTCCAGAACACACGCTCAGAAAACTGGGTCTTCCCAATAGGACGCCTGGTGCAAGCTATTGACTTCCTAAAACTCACTGCAACCTTGCCTCCCCGCCCATATGAGCTGGGTTGCTGTGTGTAAGAGAAACCTGGTAGACAAGCAGTGGCAAGGACAGGCCCATCTTCTTCATCCAACCAAGTCTCAGCTACGCATGCCAGATCAAGTCCTCCATCCTGTCGTGGATCTCAGTGGTCTTGTGAATCGTTGACCTGGCACTGCACAGCAGCACCTTCAGGTAATGTGGGTCTCCCTTGTTGAATCCAGTATCTTTGTGGTCAAGACCAGACCCAGAGGCAGGGATAGTCTTCAAACAACAACTAAGCCTGCCTCCTCATTAATGACATGGTCTGGTCTTAGCATAACTCCTCCTCCTACCCATGATCACTGAGATCAGGTGCACCCCAGCCATTCTGTTGACTGGGGCCCACTCCCAGACAGCCCTGACCCTCTCCCCTTCAGAACAGAATACAAGCTATACAATAAACCAATAAAGCAGTAGAAAGCAACAACAACAACAACAACAAACAATTTATAATTATACTAAAGTTAAATTAATCCCCAGGCCGAACTAAACATTTATTCCCCCCCCCCAGACAGAGCAAAAACAAAACAAAAAACCCAAATTTTAAACACCACAGATTAAAAATTTAAAATTTAAAAGCATTTAAAAGCATTTTCAACATTTGCCCCAACCCCAGAGTGTGTTCCAGTGAGTCTGGACTTTTTAGGACTCACAGCAGGGCTGTGACCCAGAACTAACGAAACATATGAAGGTCACTCACTGATCACCTGGCTTCAAAGTCTTATATGTTATATTGTGCTTTCAATATTCTGTTGGGAGCCACCCAGAGTTGCTGAGGAAACCCAGTCAGATGAGTGGGGTATAAATAATAATAATAATAATAATAATAATAATAATAATAATAATAATAAATGCTGTTTGAGCCTAATCATTTTGTTAAGAAACATGATAGAATATAAGATGGCATAACCGAGACCTTAGTTTGCCAACCCCTGTTTTCTGGGGGGGGAAAAATGTGATCACATGCAACCGAAGAATGAAGGTTGACTGCAGAAAAAGATTCTGCTTCATGGTATGATGGGAAGTGTCCTTAAAGGATCAATAAGTTGGGCCACTTCTGGTCAGATCTCCAGAGATATTGACTTGTGAACCTTAGTACAGAGAAGCACCAGGCTGAGAGTATATCCACTCACTGGCAGAGGAAGAGGAGTGAGAGGGGAGTGTTCTGCCCCTGGCAGGGCGATCCAGGCAGGGTGCCATCGTGGCTTCCCCCCACCAGTGCTGGGCGCCCCAGCCCCGCAAGCGGCGCGCCCTGCCCCCAGGATGTGCACCAGCCCCTCCCCCACCTGCTCTCACCCCCCCCCCTGGTGCCAGAGCATGAAGCTCTGCCACTGTATTCACTCAACTAATACCCAGAGTAAACCTTTCAAATGAATGGACCATCAATAGCAATGACTATCCAAAGTATATTGAGTTTGATCATTTTGATTTTTAAAGTCAGATACTACCCTTTGAAATACTTGAAACTGATGGAGTGATAGGCATGAAACCTTTTTTTTTTAATCAATCCCTACAAATTGCTTGCTTACCTGCGTCCTTTATCAGATGCACACAATATTCTTCATTGTTGTAGTTGTCTGGGCGATGAGAATCCCAGCGTTTGTAATTGTAGATCTCATCATCCAACCACCTCCAATGTCCTTTCTGCAGCGATGTGATAGAACAGATCGTACATTCATTTGAAACGAGGAGGCCAATGCAAAGATCACGTGGAGAGTTGGCCAGTTATGAAGCTATTGCCAGTTATGATGGAGATACAGTTGTACCTTGGTTCTCTAATGGAATCCTTTCGGGAAGCCCGTTCGACTTCCGAAAACGTTCAAAAACCAAAGTGTGGCTTCCAATAGGCTGCAGGAGCTTCCTGCACTCAATCAGAAGCTACAGAAGTCACATCAGACGTTAGGGTTTCAAAGAACGTTTACAAACTGGAAAACTCACTTCCGGGTTTACGGTGTTTAGAAGCCAAAACGTTTGAGTCACAAGGTGTTCGAGAACCAGGGTACGATTGTATTTGTAGGAAAAACACTGGGACCTAATTTGAATAGTAGAGTGCTTGGTATCTGGTGGGCGGGACTTGTGTGTTTTGCTCCGGACACAAGTCCAGAGCCCCTCCCTTCAGTGTCTGTGTTCTGTTAAGAATATCAGTTAAGAGGGACCAACTGCATCTTCTCACTTCTTGCCTCAGACTAGCCTCATGTTGTTGTATTTAGTTTCTCTTATTTTGTTATTTTGTTACAGTTTTCTTTATTATTCAAAGCTTAGTTTACATTTACGTGAGCCACTTATCTTCCTCAAAGAATAAGAAACTCTGCTGGAGAATGGTGGAACATCCTAAACTTGGGTGAGTGAGGAGATATTATTCCCAGTTTGCTAGGAGGATTGAATATGTTAATCATCTCCCCACTTCCACAACAATATTAGAGGAGGATTCTATTAGAAAATTGTGGAAAAGTCACATATTGGAGTAATCTGGGGAGACGATTCAGGTAAGGATGGAATGGTGATGCTAAGAAGCCGTTACTCAGTGACAATGGCCTGAAATAGAGAAAGTAAAGGCAACTCACCTCAGTGGGATCATGCAGCCCAATCCAGACCTGGCTTGCGTCTTTCTGGTTTGCAGAGATGTAATTGGCCACCACATCTGACTCTTTCTCATTGAGGATGGAGGCAAGATGGGTCCCACAGCCATAGCTCAGGCACTCATTCTGAGAATAGCCAAGCAAGTAAATAAGCTCCACCACTATTACTAACACACACACACACACACACACAGAGAGAGAGAGACTCTTTCCCATAAAGCTTTCCCAGAGTGGTTCACAACTTGTCAAATAAGTAATAACAATTATTTAAAAATCATAAAACACCAGTGGTGGAGAGTTGGAAGTTTTTCAAATGGGAACTAAAGCAGCTGAGGAAGGAAGAGAGAAAAGGGGGTGAAGAAAATGCTGTGAGTGAAGCCAGGCCCCTTTCTCCATCCTCTGGACCTGCTGGAAAACTAAACAAACCTGCTGGACCTGCTGCACACGAGTGCAATTAAAGGTGCTTGAAGCACTCAATCTTGGTCCAAGAAAACCACCTTGAAGCTCATACACAAAAACTAGGATGAATGCAGGAAGAATGCACATAGTCATGATTTGGCTGCACTCTTTTCAGAAGCAGGTGGCGCTGTGGGTTAAACCACAGAGCCTAGGACTTGCTGACCAGAAGGTCGGCGCTGCAACGGGGTGAGTTCCAGTTGCTTGGTCCCTGCTCCTGCCAACCTAGCAGTTCGAAAGCCCGTCAAAGTGCAAGTAGATAAATACGGACTGCTCCAGCGGTAAAGTAAACGGCGTTTCCGTGTGCTGCTCTGGTTCGCCAGAAGCGCTTAGTCATGCTGGCCACATGACCCGGAGGCTGTCTGCAGACAAACGCCAGCTGCCTCGGCCTATAGAGCGAGATGAGCGTGCAACCCCAGAGTCGGTCACGACTGGACTTAATGGTCAGGGGTCCCTTTACCTTTATGCAGGCATGTGGAATGTTGACCTGTGTTTTAATCTGGTTTTGTAGCTTATCCTTGAATTTAACTATTATCTTAATGTTTGAAATAGTTGTTCTTAACTGTATATAGCTGGGTGATGTCAGGTTTTCAACACCATGATGTATCACCAGCCAATCATCACAATCTGGCGATACACCATGATGTTGAAACAACAATCTGTATTGGCCCCAGCCCTCAAGGCATGGGGTGAAACGGCCACAGCTCTCATTGCAAGAGATGAGGCACTTTCATCCCAACACCCTAGAGAGCTGAGGATGACACAGCTTGTTTGCAGTTCTTGGCTTGAGGGTGGGAAGGCTCCACTCCCCACCCCCCAGCTGAGTGAGCCCTGAGGTCCCTCCTGCTCACATGCAAGCTGGAGGGACAAAGGGGCAGAGATATCTCACATCTTTTCATTTGTGAGATGGTACCTTCTTGCCAGGCTATCTCTCCTGACTGTTAATTAAGCTTTCTTGGCTCCTGCGGAAACAGGTTGCTTGAACACAGTGGGTGAGCAACTCTCTTTTGATTATACCAAGATGCTGGCCAGGTATTGTCTCCCAACAGCTCACACTGATAGCCCTCCTCACAAAAATGTCATCTGAAACCCATGACAGCACCTGATGTTACAGCTTGGTTGGTGATAAACAGCTTCTTACCTCAGCTTCAGACCAAGTTTTCTTAGAGTCAAAATATGCATAGCAGCTGCCCTGGGATTTCAGCCAATTCCTGGGACAGGATCTGGCCTTTACTGTATGGAGAGAGGAGTAAAAGAAGAAAAAGATGGGGACAAAAGCTGCTAGAATGCAATTTTCAATGTGGAATCCTATTTCACCTACAAATTTGCACAGATAATTTTAAGATTAATGAATGCAGACCTAATTTAAACATTCCCGCTTCCATTGGTGACTGGTACCCCATGGCACCGATAGGAAATTGGGACAGAAAGCAAGGAGGCAAACAGTAAGTGGATCCAGAGTCAATGACAGGCAGCGCCACTCCCTGACTGGTTGTAAATATGAATATGGGGAGTGGTTCAGAGCAGACTGAGATTGGTAGGGCAGTTTCCTATTCACCCTAATGGACCTGCTTCCATTGCCTGGTTATTTATTCCAACAGCCTTGGGTGGGTTACCATCACCTGGAAATCTGACAAGTAGTTTTGTTTTTATAAATATTTGTTGTTCAGTCATTTAGTCATGTCCGACTCTTTGTGACCCCATGGACCAGAGCACACCAGGCACTCCTGTCTTCCACTGCCTCCCACAGTTTGGTCAAACTCATGTTAGTAACTTCTAGAACACTGTCCAACCATCTCGTCCTCTGTCATCCCCTTCTCCTTGTGCCCTCAATCTTTCCCAACATCAGGGTCTTTTCCAGGGAGTCTTCTCTTCTCATGAGCTTAACCCCAATTAAAATTTCTGGGGAATTCCCAGATAATTGTTAAAGCACTCACCTCCTGGGAAAGAATAGGAGACCAGGAAACCAAAAAGGCAAAGGTAGGTGACAACCCCCATCTTCTGGTTGACCTTCAGTGAAAGGAAATGTGCAGCAAATTTAAAACTTATCCTTACTTATTGGCATTGTCAATGTGGTGATAGCAGGAAGAAGTAAATCAGTATTTTCTGTTCTTAAAATCATAAATGGGAAGATTAGAGAAAGAAGAGAGAACCCAAAACTTAAAGTTGGCGATTGTTGAAGTATCATGGAGTCAAGTAAGGTTTGTGTGCAGATGCACCTAGTGCTGACCATGTTCCATCTTCTGGTTGACCTTTTATGGAAGGTCAAAACCTATCCCCACTGGTTGCCATTTTGTCCATGTGGTGATGGCAGGAAGAAATAAAACAGTATTTTATACTCTTAACATCACAATTCTCCTTCATGTGAATTTCTAAAAAATGAGAAGAGAAGGAAAAGAATGGAGAAAAACGAGAAGGTTAGGGAAAGAAGGGAGAACCTAAAGAGTTTGCCATTGTTGAGGAATCACAGATCCTGGATTCTGGACCAGTGGAGGCTGGTGTCCATTGGGACTGGTAGGATTTGTAGGGCAGAAGGCAGTAAAACCAATGGTAAGCGGCAGCAGAGTCAATGACAGGCAGAGCCAAGCAATTCTGGTTTTGTTCTCTTCCCCCTCCAGGGACAACAGGTAGAAGGAAGGGACAGCCTGTGCCACCCAGATGTAAGAAAGAACACACAACACTGGGACTTTCTGAGGGCAGGTAGAGCTTTGTGGGGCTGTGCCCCATTCCTCCTAACATACCAGCCTCCACTGTTTCTAGATCAGGGATGCTAACTTGAATAAAATATTGAGGCAAGTAAGCCCCGCTCCCATAATTGATCACAAGATGCAGCACACAGACACCATTTGAATGGCAGTGCCCATCAACTGGGGGAGAGCTGGCCCCTTCAAATATTTTATGGGGAGTGAAGGGGCCTCAGCTCCTAGCAGTTGGCTCCGATGTTCTAGACTAAAGCAGTATTAACATTTATCGAAAGCCTTTTAGTTGTTAATCTGTTGCTCTTGTCCTTCTTTTGTTTTATGGGAAGTTGTCTGTTTTATGGAGATAATGTAAAACCAAATCCAGGAGGGGCACTTCCTTCACCACTTTCTATTCTGAAACTGAAAGGTTCCAGCGAAATGGGGTGCTGAGTCTGCTCCAAGGGCACACCCTCACTTCAGGTAGTGCAAAGTTAGCCTGCAACAAGACTGGCCTGCATCCTTCAGAAATGGAGAGACTGCCTTGGAATCTTTCCCAGAATCCTCTACCACATGCAAGACTGAGTCATAGCAGAAGAGTCAATGTGGCAAGAATTCCATGAAACCGAAACTGTGGAAATCACTCGCGTTATTCATTTTTTAAAATTGGGGGTTGACGAGGTCTAGATTTTAGAAGAAAATGGGAAATGACTGAGGGGAGCTAAACTCCTCCCCCCTCTTTGCCTCCTCATGCTATTTAACTTCCCCCTCCTTGGCTCAACTGGAATATAAGTAACTGTGGTGATGGTGGGTGGGGAGCTTAAACTGGGGAGTGTTCTACCTCTTCTACTACACCCATGCCCTTGCTTTCTAATTCTTAACTTCTCAACCCACAAACCCACATAATATATGCATACTCACTTACCTGCGAGAACTGAATGGGACTTTGCTGGAAGAAGGATGTGGACAGATATGTGGGTATAGAGTATATTGCTAGTGAGAGCCCCCAATACAAAATATAAATCAGTAGCCATAGAATCATAAGTAAGTTTGTGATTGTCTCCAACTTACCCAAGTTTTGTCCTGTGAGGTGATGGATATTGCTTTATGCAGGGGCAGGTTTGTCTCTGAAGCTGCTGCCTCAATTCTTATATAGATCTTGGTGAGGTTGGGGGTTGGGACCGGGAAGGGGGAAGGATGAAAGTTCAATCACTTGCCATATGTTGAGTAGATATGGATAGGATAAATATGTTTCAATTTCCCTGGAATTCCCTCCAGTGTGGACTTAATTTATGTTGAGTAGATATTGATAGGATAAATATGTTTCAATTTCCCTGGAATTCCCTTCAGTGTGGACTTAATTTATGTTGAGTAGATATTGATAGGATAAATATGTTTCAATTTCCCTGGAATTCCCTCCAGGACTTAATTTATGGTTATGACCACTATACAGTTATGTTTCTGACAATGGGTTGGAAAGCAAATACCCTAAATAAAAAATAAGCACACATAATTAACATCAGATAATGCAGCTGCCTTCTGGAGCTTAGTCCATATTCAGGCGGAGTACTTTGTTCGATATGTTTGATATTAAAATGAAAGGGGAACAGAGTGCACCTTTTGCTCAAGGGCACAGACTCACTTTGCATTGTTGCTACCCAACAAGAATGGCCAGCTTCCTTCAAAATGGAGTGTTTACACTGGAACATTTCCCAGAATCCTCTGCTACATGAAGGGATTCCGTGACAGGCAAATCCACATGGCAAAGAAGCCACAACTGTCAAAATAGCTCCTGTAAATTCAAGCTAGGTCTCCACACACACACACACACACACACACACACACACACACTTAAAAATGGAGCTTGGTGAGGTCTATTTTTTTCCATGAAAATAAAAAAGGCTGAAGGGGGAACTGAGATTTCAATCTGTTTGCTGTCCATGCTGTTTTGCTTTAGGTCCCCCACCCCTGGTTCAATTCCAGGAATTCCAGGCTTGTTTTTAGATATGCTATAAGCCACCCAGATTGGCTGGGATGTTGTTATGATTGTGATTGTGATTATTATGGCTGGGAGAAAAACTAGACAGGGGTGAGGGTGGGTTGCAGCTCCCATCACCCCCCATTAGCATCCAGTTGACTCAACTACTAGAGGATTGTGTAGCTAGTCCCTGATATCGGCTACTAAACCTTTGTGGCTGCTGTATTTTTCTGGTAACAGCAATTTCCTCACACACAACCCCCCACAACACTTGGGTTCTTATGGAAGGATGACACTCATTCATGCAGAGATGGTTTATTTATATGTATAAAGAGTATCTAGTGTTTGTGTAAGTAGGGCTGCTGGTCTGAATATCTTTTACAGGAACGCAGAAAATATTCTCACAGCATCCAGAAGTCTGAGTTTAAACATGCATGTCCACTGCCAGATGATTTATATTACGCTTGATGCTTTGCATGTTTGTATGGTCCATTGGGGATTTTTTTCTTAAAACACACACACACACACACGTGTCACACGTCTTTTTTTGTATAAGGTTTTATTCAGACATTTCACAATACAATAAAAAGAAACTATTCTAAACAGAAAATAATAAAAAGAAAAGAACAAAACAAAAGAAGAAAAAAAGGTAGATGAATACAAAGCTCTCTCTCACATATATCCTAATTTTGAGCAATGAAATTCGTTTAAAAGATACCTCTATTATTTAAGAACTCTGTGGTTATGGTCTTCCTGGGATCAAGGTCATGTCCCACCAACTTCTAATTTAATTTGGTAAGCAGAATGGTTAACTAGCACAAATTAAGAAGAGCTTAAATGATTTCGATGTCCTATTTTTCAAACACTCAGCAGCTACTCCATTTTCAATCCTGCTGCAAATTGCTTCCACATAACATTCCATTTGGACTACGCCCTGGTGAAGCAGGCCCCTGTAAGTAACAGTATTTCACATTGTGCTCTCCTTAGTTTGTGTTCTGGGGGTATAGAAAGGTCGGCCAAAAAACAAAGATTAAGTCAACAAAACAACATACATAAAAATCTCTCAGTCTAACCTACCTCACAGAGTTGTTGTGAAGGCAATACAGAGAGAGGAGAGCCATCTATGCCACCATGAACACTTGGATGGCATAGAATAGGGGTTTCCAAACTTGGGTCTCCGGCTGTTGTTGGACTACAATTCCAAACATCCATAGCTAGCAAGGCTAGTTGTCAAGGATGGTGGGAATTGTAGTCCAAAAACAGCTGACGACCAAAGTTTGGGAATTGCTGGCATGAGGAGAAAAAGACAGAAGCAAAGGAAATAGCATCTTCTTGCCACCACATAAGGTCTCTGGCTAATGGCATCTCTTTCACCTTCTCAGCTATGGTCATCCTTCTTCCTTACTAACCTCTCTCTACTGTTCATCTCAGGCCTAAATAAAATGATGAAGATTTTAGGGAGGAAGATGCAACCCAATAAGCCAGCAGTAGAGGCTAAGATGGAGAAGATCTCCACAGCCACCATGTATTTCCCTTTGGTGCTCAGATAAGTGGGGACAAAGGACAGCCAAACACTGCAGAAGACCAGCATGCTGAAGGTAATCAACTTGGCTTCATTGAAAGTATCAGGCAACTTCCTGGCAAAGAAAGCCACAGAGAAGCTCACAATGGCCAAAAGACCCATGTAGCCGAGAATAAGGTGGAACATGATGTCGGAGCCTTCATTGCACTGCACTATGATCTGCCCATCCTGGGAGTGCAGGTCAAACTCTGGGAATGGGGGAGAGGATGCCAGCCACCCAAGACAGATGCCAGCTTGAATGAGAGAGCAGAAGGTGATAAGGGATCCTGCCAGCCTCTTCCCAAGCCATTTCCTCAGGCTGTTCCCAGGCTTGGTCACCATGAATGCCAAAACCACAGTGAGGGTTTTGGCTAACACACAGGCAACAGCAATGGAGAAGACGATGCCAAAGACGGTTTGCCTCAAGACACAGGTCACCTTTGTAGGCCTGCCAATGAATAAGAAGGAGCAGAGAAAGCAGAGAAGCAGAGAAGAGAGCAAGGTGCAGGTGATGCCCCAGTTGTTGGCTTTGACAATGGGAGTGTTCCAGTGCAGACCGAAGGTCCCCATCACAACAAGTGTGACCAGAGAAAGCAGGAGAGCCAAGGAGGCCAGACTTGCCCCCAAGGGCTCCTCATAGGATAGGTAGCTTATTTTTTTCGGAATACATTGGTCCTGAAAGGCATTTGGGTAGTGATCATCTGGGCATTTCTCACACTGATCTGCATCTGAAAGTGAGAAGCTTGCTTTTAGCATTTCTTGAAGCAATAATTATTAATATTATTGGTACTGTCTATTATGCTGTACGCGGAACATATTACTCAGCTGATGAACCAAAGCCTAATTTTTCACCTAAGTGGTGGTTCATCTCTGAACATCTCATCTGTACTAATCAATCTATTCATATTTATTTGTCATGGTTGCAGTATACAGATTGATTTCAGTGGTTCCCCCTTAAACATGTCTATCTCTGCATCCAGGCCCACATTTTTGCATTTCTAAGCTTGTGGCTCACTGTTTCTTTTTTACACTTTCCGTAATGGAACTTGGGAGTGCATGAAACAGCCAGGTAGCCTGTCATCAGGAAAATCTATATTTGAAAAGAAATAACTGTTCCCAATGATTGAAACTGTGTGGATACAACAGAGGAGATAATTTACTATTTGTTAATAACAGAAGATGAAAATGTGTTGGCTGCAGTTTCAATGGTGAGAAAATGGAATCTATGGCATGGTGCTTACTCCCATGTGGATGTAATTGCACACAAGATATGCCTGAATAGGTGTGCAAAAGGTAGGGGAGAGGAAAGGAGAATATGTGTCAATAACATAAACACATGTGCTTGTGATCCATGCCAGAAAATAAGCAGACATAATAAGACTGAACATGAATGTCTGTGTTGGAGAGGAAGATGGGAATTCCAGTTGACTTGGGTTCCTTCACTTACCCTGCTGGACTGAAATCCTTCCTTTAGGGCACTGAATACAGTCGTAGCAACAGATTTGCTTTCCCTGCTGGGTAACCATACTCTGTCCAGGGTGGCAGCTTTCAACACAGGTGGAAATGGGCAGCATCTAATGGTAATGACAAGCAAGGGATTTTGAATGGAATAAGCTTGCTTCTCTACATAAATCTTATTGCTATCTATGTCTGCTTTGCAGCAGAAAAGTCACAGGACTGAAATTAGAGGATGGCTGTCAAGCACTTGCTCCCTGGGCAAGCATCAGGCCCCCTGATAAAGATGCTTTGTGCTGTGACTTAACCATTTGGCCAGTCCAGCACATGTCTGAATGGCAAAGAGAAGGTAGTGCCAACCTTCTCCTTGATAAATCAATTCCTCATAACCCAATGCTGATTTCCTCCTAGAGACGCTCTCTTTTAAAGTTTAAATAAGAATAATTTTTATTTATAGAATCATAGAATCATAGAGTTGGAAGAGACCACAAGGGCCATCGAGTCCAACCCCCTGCCAAGCAGGAAACACCATCAGAGCACTCCTGACATATGGTTGTCAAGCCTCTAGTGTACTTGAAGATGCAGATTAATATATACAATGCAGGTAGGTGTTACTTACACTGCTAACATATCTTAATTGGTTTTTATCTAAGATAAATACTGTTACAGACTGACAGAAGCACAACAGAATATTCCTGTTGCTCTAACTTTTTAGACTGCTCATATTTGCCATAACTGTATATGTTGGTTTGAATCTCTGAACATCCCTGAGACTTCTGGGTATTGGGCGGTATATAAATTCAATCCATCCATCAGTTAATTGCCTCAGACATATGACAGCACAGGGTTTTATAACCTTCTGTGCACCAGGACTTTCCTTAGCATTTTGGATGCTTTCATCCCACACATTATGGCTCAGCTTGATGTAGACCAACATCCTGGGACAGGTTATCTCCAGCACTCCATCCATCAATATTAGTGACCACACACTTCAGGCGGTGGATAATTTTCTTTCTACCTGGGCTCCGCATGGCGGAGATTGTTGGCAACAACGCATTTTACAGCACAACAGTCCCTTTTCAAGAGCTTTAAACACTTGCCAATTCCTCACTCAGAAAGACCTTGTTCTTTAATCCTGATCTCTGAATTAGCTTCAAACTAGCTCTGGATCAACAAAGCAACAAAAACAGAATTTCATCAGTGAGTACCAGAGCTTCTCTCCTCACAATTCTCCTTTGTTTGTTTTTATAAATATTTTTTATTATTTTTCCAAATGTGAAATTTATACAATTCATACATCTTTTTTTATATCCATTCTCTTTTTTGACTTCCCTCAACTTGACTGATACTCCTTCCCTTCTTAATTTCTTACACATTTCTAAAACCCTACTTCTATTATTTTTATAAATTACATCTTATTTTACTCATATTCTAACGTTTCTTGTTACAGAGCTTCATTAAAGCTTACAAGCGTTATTTGATTTTCACTTAGTTTGTGCATATACTCTGTAAACTTTTCCCAATCTTCTATAAATCTCTGGTCTCGTCGATTTCGGATCCTTCCTGTCAGTCTATCAAATTCTGCATAGTCCATCATCTTCATTCTCCATTCTTCTAGTGTAGGTAGCTCCTCTTGCTTCCATTTCTGAGCCATCAGTATTCTTGCTGCAGTTACTGCATATAAAAATAGCTTCCTTTCTTTTTTGTTTATCTCATTCCCTGTAATACCAAGTAAAAACGCTTCTGGTTTCTTAACGAAAGTGTACTTAAACATCTTCTTCAATTCATTATATATCATTTCCCAAAAGCTTTTTACTTTCTTACACTCCCACCACATATGATAGAATGTACCCTCTTCTTCTTTACATTTCCAGCATTTGTTACATCCTTTATACATCTTTGCTAACTTCACTGGTGTTACATACCATCGATACATCATTTTCATCACATTTTCTTTTATTGTTGTACATGCAGTAAATCTTAAACCTTCTTTCCATAATTTCTCCCATTCCTCCATCTGTATATTATGTCCAAAATCTTTGGCCCAGTCACCTCACACTTCTCCTTTGTAGCCATTTCTGTTTTCCTGGATCCCCTGATCTTCTGATAAAAGATAATGATGATGGATGATGATTAAAACAAGAAATAGTCCTGCCCACCTGATTGAACTTGGGATTCCATGCGATGGCACTTCCATCCACTGTGAACTCTTTTCCTGGGGGGGCCTGAGGGTCCACCCTCCCCACTCGGACTCTCTGGAAGGTCTCATTGGGAAATGTGACCAAGTTGAGGAGATCATAGCCACCTGCCTGCTGTCCCTTCTCATCCAAAGAGATTTCTTCCCCAGCACTGTTGTTGAAGTGGATGTTTTTCAGGAACGAGTGAAGCTAGATTGCAAGAGGGAAAAAGACACAGACCTTGTAGGCTAATACACTCTCTCTTTCCCTTTGCCAAGTGGACCTTTGGCTTTTTACTACCATTCATCAGTATGTTATAGGACACTGAAAGCTGCCTTACTGTGAGTGAAATCATTGCCCTAAATAGCTCAGTCACTGATTGTTATTGGCTCTATAGGGTTTCAGAGTCTTTCCCAGCATGATCTTGAGATGCTGGGGGTTGACCATGGGACTTTTTGAATGAAAGCAGATGCTCTGCCATTGAGCTGTAAGCCTTTCCAGTTTCAATATTAGGAGACATGACTTGGTATGTTTTTAACTTGCCATAGATTCTGGGTAATTCAAAAACCTCCTCCATTAACATATGCAACTGCCTTGTGCTGAGTCAAACCATTGTTCTCTGCAGCCCAGAACTGTCTGTTCTGAATTGCCACAGTTCTATATGGCATACATCTGAGGTTTCAACCCATTTCTGATACCAGAGAACACTCCTGGCCCTTGCACAGTCCCAAGTAGGAGAATCCTGGATGGATTAATTTCAAGAGCTTTGAATGTGCAGCATGCAATGCATGTGGCCTTTCACTGAGATCAAGTCCCTCCCAATGATAGAGCTCACCACTGAAAATCCCCAAGGCCTCTCCTCCATGCCAGGGCTCGGCTGTGAAACATATGAACAGTAATAATAACTCCTGTTCTTCTAACATTGAGGAGAGTAGTTGACAGTACCTGCCAGGGTTTAACTTTCTGCTGCATCCATCTCTCAGCCAGTACTTTCTGTTTGGTTCTTGATGAATACATGCTATGGAGAGCATGTGCTACTGCATGAACGGCATTGTAGATGGTGTAGCTCTGGCTGGAGATTTTCATTTCAAACACGGGTCCAGTGAGTTTCTCCAGCTTCTCCTCCCCAGTGCAGGGTTCATGAGTTGTCACAATTCGATTGTTATCTGGAAATGAACAGAGGAATGCATTGGCCCAGAACGACTGGATGAAATAAAGATTTGGCTGCCATGGATTTATGGTCTGCAGAAAGTCCTGAAACCCTGGAACTGGATTTGAATGGAGTGTAAATGACAAAGTGCCATTGAAGGATTTTGACGGGAATTTGTCTCCAAATAGCACTGCAGTGAAATCCCATTGAGCTGTTGTAATCCACACCCTCTCCAGAGGGTACATATAGAAAATCTCACAGGAGACTAAAACCAGTCTCAAAGCCTCTAGAGACTGACTGTCTCCATAGACAAGAATCACATTCATTTGCCTTTGTGTGAGAGCAAACGCGATTGGTCTCAATTTTGGTTTAAGTAGCTCATTAGGTAAAAATTTTGTCACTAGTGGGATCACCAATGTCCAAGAAATGCAAAGATTATTCTGGGAAAGCCTTGGTCTCAGAGCACGAAGGAAGGTTTCCCCACTGTCATCATCTGAAACAAGGAGGCCAATCCAGTTCCACCCAAACTTCCTGAGCAGCCAGACAATGCCATCATACTGAGCTTCTTCATTGGGGACCATTTGGAAGAAGGAAGGGAAGCGGCTTTCGTCACTCAGCCCTGGATCCAAGGAGCTATAGCTGAGCTAAAGGGAAAGGAATTCTCTTTTTAGGAATCTGAAAACCATCCATTTGTTCATAGAAAGAATACTTCATTATTGTGGTGGTTATCCACCTGGTCTTACTTTTGTAAGTATAACGCCCTGGCATTAGTAAGTCTCAAACTAGGAGAAGTTTCTAAGCAGGAAGCTGGATGCTCCTATGATAACATGATTTGTGAAATGGCCAGGTTTGGAAGAACCAGAGCTTGGATTATTAGTATTATGGGTTTATCCCCCCCCCCCAATCCCAATGCAAATTGAGACGGCAGTGTTGGCAACACATAGCTAGGAGGCTTTAACATAATCATGTACCCATACCAAGTCTAATGTAGGACACAGGTGTAGAAAACATAATGTAATGGGATTGAAATCTAACCTGGATGCTCTTTTGGGGTTTTCTGTCTATCATAGAATCATAGAATCATAGAGTTGGAAGAGACCACAAGGGTCATCGAGTCCAACCCCCTGCCAAGCAGGAAACACCATCAGAGCACTCCTGACATATGGTTGTCAAGCCTCTGCTTAAAGACCTCCAAAGAAGGAGACTCCACCACACTCCTTGGCAGCAAATTCCACTGTCGAACAGCTCTTACTGTCAGGAAGTTCTTCCTAATGTTTAGGTGGAATCTTCTTTCTTGTAGTTTGTATCCATTGCTCCGTGTCCGCTTCTCTGGAGCAGCAGAAAACAACCTTTCTCCCTCCTCTATGTGACATCCTTTTATATATTTGAACATGGCTATCATATCACCCCTTAACCTCCTCTTCTCCAGGCTAAACATGCCCAGCTCCCTTAGCCGTTCCTCATAAGGCATTGTTTCCAGGCCTTTGACCATTTTGGTTGCCCTCCTCTGTACACGTTCTAGTTTGTCAGTGTCCTTCTTGAACTGTGGTGCCCAGAACTGGACACAGTACTCCAGGTGAGGTCTGACCAGAGCAGAATACAGTGGCACTATAACTTCCCTTGATCTAGATGCTATACTCCTATTGATGCAGCCCAGAATTGCATTGGCTTTTTTAGCTGCCGCGTCACACTGTTGGCTCATGTTAAGTTTGTGGTCAACCAAGACTCCTAGATCCTTTTCACATGTACTGCTCTCAAGCCAGGTGTCACCCATCTTGTATTTGTGCCTCTCATTTTTTTTGCCCAAGTGCAATACTTTACATTTCTCCCTGTTAAAATTCATCTTGTTTGTTTTGGCCCAGTTCTCTAATCTGTCAAGGTCGTTTTGAAGTGTGATCCTGTCTTCTGTCTATGTCTGCCCTTGTGGTTGTATCTATGTATCTACACACATACCTGTGGAATCTTGTAGGTGTTTAATATATTGGCCATCTGAAGGGAGTTTTGGGAGGTGAGCCCTCCAACGACGGCAATTAATTTATCTTCCCCATTACAGTGGTAATTGGGGGGATTTCGTTGTCCCATGAAAAGAAGAGCAAGAGTGTTCCAACAAGTTTCCAAAGGATTAAAAGCATTGTCATAAAATGTTGATCCCAGTGTGATGTTGGATAAGAATTTGGCATTCTTGTTGATCTCTTGCATGGCAAAGACGAAGGCAAGAACATGCTGGTAGTTTTTTAGGAGGAGACTGCAATGAGACAAAGAATGACTGCAACACTGGAGGAAGAGAAACAACTGTGTTGAAGTTTTCATTTTGATTCATGCATGTCTTTCACTTGGATGTTTCAGCCTACAGGACAAGAACATTTCACTCAAACTAATGATACTACAGCAGTCTCCTAAGATATTATGATTAGATGTTCAGTATGGAAATGGTAGATTCAAGGAGATCCAATGCTGTGCTGTGGATGAATTGGTGGGGTTGGATATTGGAAACTCAGAAACAAAAAGCAGTTAACCTGCCAAGTTCAGTCAGGCTCTAATTCTTTCCCCACTTAACTAGTGTCAAAATCACCAACACAGTGGGATTTAATACTGAGTAAATTAGATTGCATGTTTCCAACACGCTCTTTGCTTTGCTTTGTCCACCACCTCCCTTCCATTTCTGAACTATGAAGTATTCATGGGAATGTGTTCTCAATTCAACCTGGGAAACAACTCTTTAGTATACCAGTGTGCTTTAACACACAATGTCTTTTTAGCAGCCCTTGAATCTAAGATATGCTTTCCTTTTTTAAAAAAACCTAAAAACAACTTGGGAAGCAAAACCTTCCTCTTCTTTTTTTATTCAATGGGATTCGCTTCCCACATAATCGTGTGTGGCATTATAGGGTGTGATCACACAACCTTCCATCGGAAATTGGTTATTCCCAGGCAAACACGTGTTAAGGAAAGCTCTCCTTGATCCCAAATATTTGAGAGGAAGCATCCCATTGGGCTCTGTGGAACTGCCTTTCACACAAATCCGATTTAAGCTGCAATATGGCTGCAGCCATTTACCTGGGAGTAAGCACCACTAAGCTCAGTGTTGATTACTTCGAGTAGGTATGCATAGATTTGCCCTGTCAGGCTAAAAGCTGATGCATGTTTGGGGTGTGGAGCGAAGCCCATGGAACTGAACAAGGCTTACTTGCAAGAAAATTTGGCACAGGGATGGGCTGCAACATCTATGGGTTGCAACATCTATGGGTTGAAGTAGTTTGAAAACTTCAGCTGGGTTATGGATGGGGCTCATATGGGCAAAAATCAGGGGCAATCTAGTAGCCACACTTAAGCACTTTGGAATCCCCATAGATTTCAACAGGATTCTGGCCCTGTACCCACTGAACACAACAAAGGGACTTGTTAATGTGTCCCTACTGCTGGGCTTTGCACTTTGAGGGAAAAGGAGGGAATTGCAGTTTATCAGACTCAAAATGAAAAGGTGATTTTTTGGTGTCATCTAAAAGAATATTAGGTTGCAGGTAGTTCCACTTCCGTGTAGCAGTACAGAAACACCACAATTAACTGCAGGGGGGGGGAGTAGAATAGATAATAGAATACCTATTATCTACTTGCACTTTGACATGCTTTCGAACTTCTAGGTTGGCAGGAGCTGGGACCGAGCAAAGGGACTGACCTCCCAATCGGCAAGCCCAAGGCTCAGTGGTGTAGACCACAGCACCACCTGCGTCCCTAACTACTTACTGAGAACTACTTACTAAGTAACTACTTACTGAAATAATACAGAGTATTGAGGGTTCTCCATAAATTTCTGCATTCTGAAGTTTGTTATCGTAATGGATATAAATTCACCAATGATCATGTCTGCTGGAGGACCATATGAATTGGTTTGAAATGTTTCTCTCAAACTGCAAGAGCTCAAACTCTTGCTAGAAGAACAATGCAGCAGCAACAGCAGGAAAAGCAGGTGGCGTCCTAACCATTCTTGGGCTGAACTGGAAGCCATCATGTTTACCTATAGTCACTAACAGCATTTCAGTCTTGGCTGAAGTTATAAGGAAACTTGGCTGCATGGAGGTATGTACCTGCCTCAAATCTACCTCCCTAACTGGATTCATGTAAGTTGATAGGACAGGCGCCTATATAGACTGCAACACAGGACTGTCACATTTGGAAAGGGCTGTTTCTGTGGCTTATATTGTGCCTGGCATCTGATTTGCCATGGGACATTTAAAAGTAGTGATGCTGATCAATAATTATAAAAATTACAGGGTGAGATATTTGTTTTGCTAAGGTCCTCAAGTCTCAGAACAAGCAAAGTTATTATGCCAATGAGATTTCTGCTATAGCCCAAGATCTTCTCCCTTGTGAAGCAGTGCCTTGGACAGTGGGCATAACTTTCTGAATGGAGAGAATTTGACACAAGTGCAGGGTAAAGAAAGAGGCTTGTTTTCTGTGAACCGCCCTGAGACCTCTGGGTTTAGGGTGGTATATAAACTCAATAAATAAAGATAATAAAATAATGTACATATCCCTTCTTCTGATTCAGACCATTCACCCTTCTATCCAATTACTGTCTACTCTGAATAGCATTTATGCTCCATGGCACATCAAAGGGGTCTTTCTCCCATGCAACTTGAGCTTCAGATGTTAGTACAGTCGTACTTCGAGTTACAAATTCCTCAGGTTACAAATGCTTCAGGTTACAAACTCTGCTACCCTGGAAGAGTTACCTGAAGTTGAGAACTTTTCCCCATTATGAGAACAGAAATAATGTGCCAGCAGCACAGAAGCAGCAAGAGGCCCCATTAGCGAAAGTATGCCTCTAGTTAAAAACAGTTTCAGGTTACAACTAGAGGTATCACTGTAATTAAACTTTGTCCTTATGTATCTGAAGGTGAGACTGGTTGGGGCAATCCAGTCAGATGGGCGTCATATAAATAATAAATTATTATTATTGTGGGCTCTGCTACTGAGCAATATCCCTTCACTGTAACCTGGATGGTTAAACACTCTGTCATAACAGCAGACCAGATATCTCTTCTCTTCTTCTGCCTCCCTCAGATGCCATCCCACATGCGATTTTTGTCTGTCCCCACAGAAGCCTAAGGATCTTTTGCATTAGGTCCCCTGATATTATTGGACTGCAAAGCCCATCATCTCTGGCTGCTGCCAATGCTTGCTGGGGATGAAGGGCATTGTATTCCAACAACTTCTGGGGATGAAGCGGTGAAGAACAATGATCTGTTCCATGGACACTACTGTCCTGGGACCTTCTACTTGTTTTCATTTCAGGATACCAAACCTGAGCCAAAGGTATGATGTACAATGCCATCAGAGCTATTGGGACAGAACATGGTCACTGCAGATGGTGGACTTGAATGTCACTTGGGATGGGTGACCAGAAGACACACAGATTTAATATACTAGATTTGATTTTTAAGCAAATTCTTAAATTTGTTGCAAGCAGATTTTTAGAATTACCAGGTTAGGTAATGGTCCATTAAGGAAACAAAGGGAGAGGCTCTGAACTCTTGGGTAGTTAGAAACACAAATATAGTGATGAGTGTTGAGAAATTGGACCAGGATTCTTTCTTCGAAAAGCTGAACTGTTTCCCCCCTCTCTTGGACTTGCACATTTACCACACTAAGCTCCCCTTGAAAAAGAGGAGAGATGGTCTCTCCCATTATGGAGGCGTGTGGGCAACCATGTGAGGGCATTTTGCCCTATAAGGGGAAGTGGAGACCAGGATATTTAAGCTTCTTCCACCCCACACTCTCCCCTCTTTTCTTTGAGACACCCATCCTCCCACCCTTTGTAGCGTGAGCCTTTTTAGGGGGACTGAGTAAGAACGTATTTTTGGAGGGGTGACACTAATTGGACCATGCATTCTCCTTTTTGTCTCTTTCAAACTCTTGGGTGTTATCTGTGTTCAGGTAGCATATTGCAAGCCTTGGGCATTACTCCCAACAGAAACATGAGCCAATTTCCTGATGAAAACCACCCCCCAACCCCCAATCCAAGCTGTGTTTTACAGAACAAAAAACTATTAAAAAAAAAGAATATCTGATCACAGACAGTGTCTATTATGTTCATAATTTTGAATATTCCAGTTCTTGTGGGGAAAAAAGTGTTTTGTTATGCAGGAGTTCGTTAAAGATTTGCCTAATTCACTCTGAAAAGAACAAGCTTCTCTGATGTCCTGCTTTCACTCGTAAAGAGCTTCTGAGCTCTTCCTAGGCAGAACGTAGGCACAGAGACACACATTTTGCTTTTGATAGATTGAACTTTATTGAGAGAATAGCCATTGAGAAAAAGCAACAGAATGCGTAGTTAGAAGCCTTTCATCATTGCCCTTAGAGTCACAGCTCCCAGGGTCCCCTGAAAAGGGCAAATGACTGTTAAACTGGGGAAATTCAATGATGTGGTAGCGTTGCAGGGAGAAAAGGCCAAACAAGCATTCCAGCTTCAATGGGCAGAGCGTGGCTTGCGTGGTTTTCTGCCTATCACAGCACCTTCTCCAGGTGAACGGGCTTCTTGTTTTCGCAGGTCACACGAATGCTTTCGGAGGTCTCTGTGCCTTTGTATTTGCAGTCCTTAGGAGGTTTACCATCGGTGTAGCTGCAGTCAATCATGGGGAAGTTCTCGTTGCTGTCATAGAAATTATCCTGCCAACGCGTCCCACCATTGCCACAGACCTGTAGGACAGGCTCCTTGTCATGGTTGATGAAAGTATTCCTCGGTTTGCATCTACTTGGGTTCATATTCCTCTTCACCATCATGAGGTTGCAGTAGCACTGGGGTTGGAGGCTCGGGTTTGGGGATAATCAATGTGCTTGTTTTGAAAAGCTTCCCAAGACTGCCCTTTGCAGGACTGCACCAGGAGGACGCTGAGAAGGATGGCCAGACGAAGCAGCAGGCAACTAGAGACCAGCATGGTGGCGTCCAAGAATTTTCTGGGAGGAAAAAGAAGGGAAAGAAAAGAGGGAAACATTAAGGAGATGCCTAATTTTTAAGGCATCTTATACACCTTACAGGAAATACACCTATATAGGACATTTCCTTATAGGAAATGTGGTGATGGAATATGGAGCATTTGTGGGAAGCCTCTATTGGAACAAAGTTACAGTATTTTTCGCTCTATAGGACGCACTTTTTCCCCTCCAAAAATGAAGGGAAAATGTGTGTGCGTCCTATGGAGCGAATGCAGGCTTTCGTTGAAGCCTGGAGAGTGCACCGACCCCTCTCGCTTTCCAGGCTTCAGGAAGCTATCCGCAAACCTTCGGAGCGTGGCGGGAGTGCCCGCCGGGCTCCCAAGGCTTGCGGACAGCAGCCTGCAGCCCGAAGCAACTGTGTTGAAAAATTCAAAGAGAGACAAATTTCAAAGGGTGGCTGTCATATTGTTTCAGATAGTACAAATTCAGTAAGTTTGCCTTTAAATGGAAACTGAACTGAATTTCTCCCCAACCCCAACCCCAGCTTACCCAGGTGCAGTTCTGTTGAAGTGATGGATTCCTCTTTCTACAACTCTGTCTCCCAAGTTGGCTGCCTTAATTCTTATATGGAGCTTTGTCAGGTCAGAGACAGGGGAAAGGAGGAAGGAATTCCAGCCTTTTAGACATATATAGAATACAGATGAAGAAAGAAAGAAAGGATGTACCGTATTTTTCACCCCATAGGATGCACCGCCCTATAGGACGCACCTAGTCTTTTTTTGGGGGGGGGAATAAAGAAAAAAAATTATTCCCCCCCCCCAGGCGCGGGGCTGTGGTGGGGGAAGCCCGAGCTGCCCCCTCCCCCAGCCCCCAGAACGAAGCCCGGGAGGGCAGGCAGCTCTGTGCGACCTTCCGGAGGCCAGCGCGGCTTGGGTATATTTGTGTGGAAGGGTCTATTTGTGTGGAAGGTGATGGGAAAATAAATATTCTAAATACAATAAAAAGACTTAACTCAAAGAACAAGTCTAGAATCAAAGAACAGGTCTACCATCTGGAGATACTGTAAAACCAAATCCAGGAGGGGCACTTCCTTCACCACTTTTTATTTTGAAACTGAAAGGTCCCAGTGAAATGGGGTGCTGAGTCCTGGAATTCCCTCCAGGACTTAATTTATGGTTATGACCACTATACAGTTATGTTTCTAACATGGGTTGGAAAGCAAATACCCTAAATAAAAAATAAGCACACATAATTAACATCAGATAATGCATCTGCCTTCTGGAGCTTAGTCCATATCTAGGCGGAGTACTTTGTTCGATATGTTTGATATTAAAATGAAAGGGGAACAGAGTGCACCTTTTGCTCAAGGGCACTTTGCATTGTTGCTACCCAACAAGAATGGCCAGCTTCTTTCAAAATGGAGTGTTTACATTGGAACATTTCCCAGAATCCTCTGCTACATGAAGGGATTCTGTGACAGGCAAATCCACATGGCAAAGAAGCCACAACTGTGAAAATAGCTTCTGTAAATTCAAGCTAGGTATATATACATATCTACATTTAAAAATGGAGCTTGGTGAGGTCCATTTCCCCCCATGAAAATAAAAGATGCTGAAGGGAGAGCTGAGATTTCAATTTCTTTGCTGTCCATGCTCTTTTGCTTTAGGTTTCCCCCCTCCCTGGTTCAATTCCAGGATTTCCAGGCTTGTTTTTTAGATATGCTATACGCCATCCAGAGTGGCTGGGATGTTGTTATGATTGTGATTGTGATTATTATGGCTGGGAGAAAAGCTAAACAGGGGTGAGGGTGGGTTTCAGCTCCCATCACCCCCCATTCAGTTGACTCAGCTACTAGAGGATTGTGTAGATAGTCCCTGATATCGACCGCTGCATTTTTAACACACACACCCCACACATCTTTTGCATATACAATACACACTTTTCACAATACAATAAAAAGAAACTATTCAAAACAGAAAAGGATAAAAAGAAAAGAATGAAACAAAAGAAGAAAAAGAGCCAGTTGAATATAACGTTCTCTCTCACATGTCCTAACTTTGAGCAATGAAATTTGTTTAAAAGATACATTTATTATTTAAGAACTGTATGATTATGGTCTTCCTGGGATCAAAGTCATGTCCCACCAACTTCTAATTTATTTTGGAAAGCAAAGTGGTTAACTAGCATGAATTAATAAGAGCTCAAATGATTTTGATGTCCTATTTTTCAATCACTCAGCAGCTACTCCATTTGCAATCCTGCTGCAAATTGCTTCCACATAATATTCCATTTGGGCTACACCCTGGTGAAGCAGGCCCCTGTAAGTAACAGTATTTCACATTGTGCTCTCCTTAGTTTGTGTTCTGGGGTTATAGAAAGGTTGGCCAAAAAACAAAGATTAAGTCAACAAAACAACATACATAAAGATCTCTCAGTCTAACCTACCTCACAGAGTTGTTGTGAAGGCAATACAGAGAGAGGAGAGCCATGTAGGCCACCATGAAGACTTGGATGGCATAGAATAGGGGTTTCCAAACTTGGGACTCCAGCTGTTGTTGGACTACAATTCCAAACATCCATGGCTGGCAAGACTAGTTGTCAAGGATGGTGGGAATTGTAGTCCAAAAACAGCTGGAGACCAAAGTTTGGGAATTGCTGGCATAAGGAGAAAAATATAGAAGCAAAGGAAATAGCATCTTCTTGCCACAACATAAGGTCCCTGGCTAATGGCATCTCTTTCACTTTCTCAGCTATGGTCACCCTTCTTCTTTACTAGCTTCTCTTTACTGTTCATCTCAGGCCTAAATAAAATGATGAAGATTTTAGGGAGGAAGATGCAACCCAGTAAGCCAGCAGTAGAGGCCAAGATGGAGAAGATCTCCACAGCCACCATGTATTTCCCTTTGGTGCTCAGATAAGTGGGGACAAAGGACAGCCAAACACTGCAGAAGACCAGCATGCTGAAGGTAATCAACTTGGCTTCATTGAAAGTATCAGGCAACTTCCTGGCAAAGAAAGCCACAGAGAAGCTCACAATGGCCAAAAGACCCATGTAGCCGAGAATAAGGTGGAACATGATGTCGGAGCCTTCATTGCACTGCACTATGATCTGCCCATCCTGGGAGTGCAGGTCAAACTCTGGGAATGGGGGAGAGGATGCCAGCCACCCAAGACAGATGCCAGCTTGAATGAGAGAGCAGAAGGTGATAAGGGATCCTGCCAGCCTCTTCCCAAGCCATTTCCTCAGGCTGCTCCCAGGCTTGGTCACCATGAATGCCAAAACCACAGTGAGGGTTTTGGCTAACACACAAGCAACAGCTATGGAGAAGACGATGCCAAAGACAGTTTGCCTCAAGACACAGGTCACCTTTGTAGGCCTGCCAATGAATAAGAAGGAGCAGAGAAAGCAGAGAAGCAGAGAAGAGAGCAAGGTGCAGGTGATGCCCCAGTTGTTGGCTTTGACAATGGGAGTGTTCCAGTGCAGACCGAAGGTCCCCATCACAACAAGTGTGATCAGAGAAAGCAGGAGAGCCAAGGAGGCCAGACTTGCCCCCAAGGGCTCCTCATAGGATAGGTAGCTTATTTTTTTCGGAATACATTGGTCCTGAAAGGCATTTGGGTAGTGATCATCTGGGCATTTCTCACACTGATCTGCATCTGAAAGTGAGAAGCTTGCTTTTAGCATTTCTTGAAGCAATAATTATTAATATTATTGGTACTGTCTATTATGCTGTACGCGGAACATATTACTCAGCTGATGAACCAAAGCCTAATTTTTCAACTAAGTGGTGGTTCATCTCTGAACATCTCAGCTGTACTAATCAATCTATTCATATTTATTTGTCATGGTTGCAGTATACAGATTGATTTCAGTGGTTACCCCTTAAACATGTCTATCTCTGCATCCAGGTCCAAGTTTTTGCATTTCTAAGCTTGTGGCTCACTGTTTCTTTTTTACACTTTCCGTAATGGAACTTGGGAGTGCATGAAACAGCCAGGTAGCCTGTCATCAGGAAAATCTATATTTGAAAAGAAATAACTGTTCCCAATGATTGAAACTGTGTGGATACAACAGAGGAGATAATTTACTATTTGTTAATAACAGAAGATGAAAATTTGTTGGCTGCAGTTTCAATGGTGAGAAAAGGGAATCTATGGCATGGTGCTTACTCCCATGTGGATGTAATTGCACACAAGATATGCCTGAATAGGTGTGCAAAAGGTAGGGGAGAGGAAAGGAGAATATGTGTCAATAACATAAACACATGTGCTTGGGATCCATGCCAGAAAATAAGCAGACATAATAAGACTGAAACATGAATGTCTGTGTTGGAGAGGAAGATGGGAATTCCAGTTGACTCGGGTTCCTTCACTTACCCTGCTGGACTGAAATCCTTCCTTTAGGGCACTGAACACAGTCGTAGCAACAGATTTGCTTTCCCTGCTGGGTAACCATACTCTGTCCAGGGTGGCAGCTTTCAACACAGGTGGAAATGGGCAGCATCTAATGGTAATG
Organism: Podarcis tiliguerta; assembly: GCF_965153285.1. Classification (NCBI taxonomy): domain Eukaryota; kingdom Metazoa; phylum Chordata; class Lepidosauria; order Squamata; family Lacertidae; genus Podarcis; species Podarcis tiliguerta. Next base: position 39,957,563 of record NC_139546.1, on the reverse strand, counting down.
ACAAGCAAGGGATTTTGAATGCAATAAGCTTGCTTCTCTACATAAATCTTATTGCCATCTATGTCTGCTTTGCAGCAGAAAAGTCACAGGACTGAAATTAGAGGATGGCTGTCAAGCATATGCTCCCTGGGCAAGCATCAGGCCCACCGATAAAGATGCTTTGTGCTGTCACTTAACCACTTGGCCAGTCCAGCACATGTCTGAATGGCAAAGAGAAGGTAGTGCCAACCTTCTCCTTGATAAATCAATTCCTCATAACCCAATGCTGATTTCCTCCTAGGGACGCTCTCTTTTAAAGTTTAAATAAGAATAATTTTTATTTATAGAATCATAGAATCATAGAGTTGGAAGAGACCACAAGGGCCATCGAGTCCAACCCCCTGCCAAGCAGTAAACACCATCAGAGCACTCCTGACATATGGTTGTCAAGCCTCTAGTGTACTTGAAGATGCAGATTAATATATACAATGCAGGTAGGTGTTACTTACACTGCTAACATATCTTAATTGGTTTTTATCTAAGATAAATACTGTTACAGACTGACAGAAGCACAACAGAATATTCCTGTTGCTCTAACTTTTTAGACTGCTCATATTTGCCATAACTGTATATGTTGGTTTGAATCTCTGAACATCCCTGAGACTTCTGGGTATTGGGTGGTATATAAATTCAATCCATCCATCAGTTAATTGCCTCAGACATATGACAGCACAGGGTTTTATAACCTTCTGTGCACCAGGACTTTCCTTAGCATTTTGGATGCTTTCATCCCACACATTATGGCTCAGCTTGATGTAGACCAACATCCTGGGACAGGTTATCTCCAGCACTCCATCCATCAACATTAGTGACCACACACTTCAGGCGGTGGATAATTTTCTTTCTACCTGGGCTCCGCATGGCGGAGATTGTTGGCAACAACGCATTTTAGAGCACAACAGTCCCTTTTCAAGAGCTTTAAACACTTGCCAATTCCTCACTCAGAAAGACCTTGTTCTTTAATCCTGATCTCTGAATTAGCTTCACACTAGCTCTGGATCAACAAAGCAACAAAAACAGAATTTCATCAGTGAGTACCAGAGCTTCTCTCCTCACTATTCTCCTTTGTTTGTTTTTATAAATATTTTTTATTCAATTTTTCCAAATGTGAAATTTATACAATTCATACATCTTTTTTTATATCCATTCTCTTTTTTGACTTCCCTCAACTTGACTGATACTCCTTCCCTTCTTAATTTCTTACACATTTCTAAAACCCTACTTCTATTATTTTTATAAATTACATCTTATTTTACTCATATTCTAACGTTTCTTGTTACAGAGCTTCATTAAAGCTTACAAGCGTTATTTGATTTTCACTTAGTTTGTGCATATACTCTGTAAACTTTTCCCAATCTTCTATAAATCTCTGGTCTCGTCGATTTCGGATCCTTCCTGTCAGTCTATCAAATTCTGCATAGTCCATCATCTTCATTCTCCATTCTTTTTTACTTTCTTACACTCCCACCACATATGATAGAATGTACCCTCTTCTTCTTTACATTTCCAGCATTTGTTACATCCTTTATACATCTTTGCTAACTTCACTGGTGTTACATACCATCGATACATCATTTTCATCACATTTTCTTTTATTGTTGTACATGCAGTAAATCTTAAACCTTCTTTCCATAATTTCTCCCATTCCTCCATCTGTATATTATGTCCAAAATCTTTGGCCCAGTCACCTCACACTTCTCCTTTGTAGCCATTTCTGTTTTCCTGGATCCCCTGATCTTCTCATAAAAGATAATGATGATGGATGATGATTAAAACAAGAAATAGTCCTGCCCACCTGATTGAACTTGGGATTCCATGCAATGGCACTTCCATCCACTGTGAACTCTTTTCCTGGGGGGGCCTGAGGGTCCACCCTCCCCACTCGGACTCTCTGGAAGGTCTCATTGGGAAATGTGACCAAGTTGAGGAGATCATAGCCACCTGCGTGCTGTCCCTTCTCATCCAAAGAGATTTCTTCCCCAGCACTGTTGTTGAAGTGGATGTTTTTCAGGAACGAGTGAAGCTAGATTGCAAGACACAGACAGTTAGGTTAAGACACAGACCTTGTAGGCTAATACACTCTCTCTTTTCCCTTTGACAAGTGGGCCTTTGGCTTTTTACTACCATTCATCAGTATGTTATAGGACACTGAAAGCTGCCTTACAGTGAGTGAAATCATTGCCCTAAATAGCTCAGTCACTGATTGTTATTGGCTCTATAGGGTTTCAGAGTCTTTCCCAGCATGATCTTGAGATGCTGGGGGTTGAACATGGGACTTTTTGAATGAAAGCAGATGCTCTGCCATTGAGCTGTAAGCCTTTCCAGTTTCAATATTAGGAGACATGACTTGGTATGTTTTTAACTTGCCATAGATTTTGGGTAATTCAAAAACCTCCTCCATTAACACCTGAAACTGCCTTGTGCTGAGTCAAACCATTGTTCTCTGTAGCCCAGAACTGTCTGCTCTGAATTGCCACAGTTCTATATGGCATACATCTGAGGTTTCAACCCATTTCTGATACCAGAGAACACTCCTGGCCCTTGCACAGTCCCTAGTTGGAGAATCCTGGGATGGATTAATTTCAAGAGCTTTGAATGTGCAGCATGCAATGCATGTGGCCTTTCACTGAGATCAAGTCCCTCCCAATGATAGAGCTCACCACTGAAAATCCCCAAGGCCTCTCCTCCATGCCAGGGCTTGGCTGTGAAACATATGAACAGTAATAATAACTCCTGTTCTTCTAACATTGAGGAGAGTAGTTGACAGTACCTGCCAGGGTTTAACTTTCTGCTGTCTCCATTTCTCACCCAGTACTTTCTGTTTGGTTCTTGATGAATACATGCTATGGATAGCATGTGCCACTGCATGGACGGCATTGTAGATGGTGTAGCTCTGGCTGGACATTTCCATTTCAAACACGGGTCCAGTGAGTTTCTCCAGCTTCTCCCTCCCAGTGCAGGGTTCGTAATTTGTTTCAAGTAGATCTTGGAATACACAGAGGAATGCATGGGCCCAGAACGACTGGATGAAATAAAGATTTGGCTGCCATGGATTTATGGTCTGTAGAAAGTCCTGAAACCCTGGAACTGGATTTGAATGGAGTGTAAATGACAAAGTGCCATTGAAGGATTTTGAAGGAAATTTGCCTCCAGCCAGCACTGCAGTGAAATCCCATTGAGCTGTTGTAATCCACACCTTCTCCACTGGGTACATAGAGAAAACCTCAAGGGAGACTAAAACCAGTCTCAAAGCCTCTAGAGACTGACTGTCTCCATAGACAAGAATCACATTCATTTGCCTTTGTGTGAGAGCAAACATGATTGGTCTCAATTTTGGTAGAAGTAGCTCATCAGGTAAAAATTTTGTCACTAGTGGGATCACCAATGTCCACGAAATGCAAAGATTATTCTGGGAAAGCCTTGGTCTCAGAGTACGAAGGAAGGTTTCTCCACTGTCATCATCTGAAACAAGGAGGCCAATCCAGTTCCACCCAAACTTCCTGAGGAGCCAGACAATGCCATCACACTGAGCTTCTTCATTGGGGACCATTTGGAAGAAGGAAGGGAAGCGCCTTTGGTCACTCAGCCCTGGATCCAAGGAGCCATAGCTCAGCTAAAGGGAAAGGCATTCTCTTTTTAGGAATCCGAAAACCATCCATTTGTTCATAGAAAGAATACTTCATTATTTTGGTGGTTATCCACCTGGTCTTACTTTTGTAAGTATAACGCCCTGGCATTAGTAAGTCTCAGGCCAGGAGAAGTTTCTAAGCAGGAAGCTGGATGCTCCTATGATTACATGATTTGTGGCATGGCCAGGTTTGGAAGAACCAGAGCTTGGATTATTAGTATTATGGGTTTACCCCATCCCCCCAAATCCCAAAGCTACTTGAGACGGCAGTGTTGGAAACACATAGCTAGGAGGCTTTAACATAATCATGTACCCATACCAAGTCTAATGTAGGACACAAGTGTAGAAAACATAATGTAATGGGATTGAAAGCTAACCTGGATGCTCTTTTGGGGTTTTCTGTGTATGTCTGCCCTTGTGGTTGTATCTATGTATCTACACACATACCTGTGGAATCTTGTAGGTGTTTAATATATTGGCCATCTGAAGGGAGTTTTGGGAGGTGAGCCCTCCAACGACGGCAATTAATTTATCTTCCCCATTACAGTGGTAATTGGGGGGATTTCGTTGTCCCAGGAAAAGAAGAGCAAGAGTGTTCAAACAAGTTTGCGAAGGATTAAAAGCATTGTCATAAAATGTTGATCCCAGTGAGATGTTGGATAAGAATTTGGCATTCTTGTTGATCTCTTGCATGGCAAAGACGAAGGCAAGAACATGCTGGTAGTTTTTTAGGAGGAGACTGCAATGAGACAAAGAATGACTGCAAACATGACAGAAGAGAAACAACTGTGTTGAAGTTTTCATTTTGATTCATGCATGTCTTTCACTTGGATGTTTCAGCCTACAGGACAAGAACATTCCATTCAAACTAATGATACTACAGCAGTCCCCTAAGATATTATGATTAGATGTTCAGTATGGAAATGGTAGATTCAAGGAGATCCATTGTTGTGCTGTGGATGAATTGGTGGGGTTGAATATTGGAAACCCAGAAACAAAAAGCTGTTAACCTGCCAAGTTCAGTCAGGCTCTCATTCTTTCCCCACTTAACTAGTGTCAAAATCACCAACACAGTGGGATTTAATACTGAGTAAATTAGATTGCATGTTTCCAACACTCTCTTTGCTTTGCTTTGTCCACCACCTCCCTTCCATTTCTGAACCATGAAGTATTCATGGGAATGTGTTCTCAATTCAACCTGGGAAACAACTCTTTAGTATACCAGTGTGCTTTAACACACAATGTCTTTTTAGCAGCCCTTGAATCTAAGCCTTATAGATATGCTTTCCTTTTTTAAAAAAACCTAAAAACAGCTTGGGAAGCAAAACCTTCCTCTTCTTTTTTTATTCAATGGGATTTGCTTCCCACATAATCGTGTGTGGCATTATAGGGTGTGATCACACAACCTTCCATCGGAAATTGGTTATTCCCAGGCAAACACGTGTTAAGGAAAGCTCTCCTTGATCCCAAATATTTGAGAGGAAGCATCCCATTGGGCTCTGTGGAACTGCCTTTCACACAAATCCGATTTAAGCTGCAATATGGCTGCAGCCATTTACCTGGGAGTAAGCACCACTAAGCTCAGTGGTGATTACTTCGAGTAGGTATGCATAGATTTGCCCTGTCAGGCTAAAAGCTGATGCATGTTTGGGGTGTGGAGCGAAGCTCATGGAACTGAACAAGGCTTACTTGCAAGAAAATTTGGCACAGGGATGGGCTGCAACATCTATGGGTTGCAACATCTATGGGTTGAAGTAGTTTGAAAACTTCAGCTGGGTTATGGATGGGGCTCATATGGGCAAAAATCAGGGGCAAACTAGTAGCCACACTTAAGCACTTTGGAATCCCCATAGATTTCAACAGGATTCTGGCCCTGTACCCACTGAACACAACAAAGGGACTTGTTAATGTGTCCCTACTGCTGGGCTTTGCACTTTGAGGGAAAAGGAGGGAATTGCAGTTTATCAGACTCAAAATGAAAAGGTGATTTTTTGGTGTCATCTAAAAGAATATTAGGTTGCAGGTAGTTCCACTTCCGTGTAGCAGTACAGAAACACCACAATTAACTGCAGGGGGGGGGGGAGTAGAATAGATAATAGAATACCTATTATCTACTTGCACTTTGACATGCTTTTGAACTGCTAGGTTGGCAGGAGCTGGGACCGAGCAACGGGACTGACCTTCCAATCGGCAAGCCCAAGGCTCAGTGGTGTAGACCACAGCACCACCTGCGTCCCTAACTACTTACTGAGATAATGTAGAGGATTGTGGGTACTCCATAAATTTCTGCACTCTGAAGTTTGCTATCGTAATGGATATAAATTCACCAATGATCATGTCTGCTGGAGGACCATATGAATTGGTTTGAATTGTTTCTCTCAAACTGCAAGAGCTCAAAATCTTGCTAGAAGAATAATGCATCAGCAACAGCAGGAAAAGCAGGTGGCGTGCTAACCATTCTTGGGCTGAACTGGAAGCCATCATGTTTACCTATAGTCACTAACAGCATTTCAGTCTTGGCTGAAGTTATAAGGAAACTTGGCTGCATGGAGGCATGTACCTGCCTCAAATCTACCTCCCTAACTGGATTCATGTAAGTTGATAGGACAGTCGCCTATATAGACTGCAACACAGGACTGTCACATTTGGAAAGGGCTGTTTCTGTGGCTTATATTGTGCCTGGCATCTGATTTGCCATGGGACATTTAAAAGTAGTGATGCTGATCAATAATTATAAAAATTACAGGGTGAGATATTTGTTTTGCTAAGGTCCTCAAGTCTCAGAACAAGCAAAGTTATTATGCCAATGAGATGTCTGCTATAGCCCAAGATCTTCTCCCTTGTGAAGCAGTGCCTTGGACAATGGGCATAACTTTCTGAATGGAGAGAATTTGACACAAGTGCAGGGTAAAGAAAGAGGCTTGTTTTCTGTGAACCGCCCTGAGACCTCTGGGTATAGGGTGGTATATAAACTCAATAAATAAAGATAATAAAATAATGTACATATCCCTTCTTCTGATTCAGACCATTCACCCTTCTATCCAATTACTGTCCACTCTGAATAGCATTTATGCTCCATGGCACATCAAAGGGGTCTTTCTCCCATGCAACTTGAGCTTCAGATGTTAGTACAGTCGTACTTCGAGTTACAAATTCCTCAGGTTACAAATGCTTCAGGTTACAAACTCTGCTACCCTGGAAGAGTTACCTCAAGTTGAGAACTTTTCCCTATTATGAGAAGAGAAATCATGTGCCAGCAGCACAGAAGCAGCAAGAGGCCCCATTAGTGAAAGTACGCCTCTAGTTAAGAACAGTTTCAGGTTATAACTAGAGGTATCACTGTAATTAAACTTTGTCCTTATGTATCTGAAGCTGAGACTGGTTGGGGCAAGCCAGTCAGATGGGCGTCATATAAATCATAAATTATTATTATTGTGCGCTCTGCTACTGAGCAATATCCCTTCACTGTAACCTGGATGGTTAAACACTCCGTCATAACAGCAGACGAGATATCTCTTCTCTTCTTCTGCCTCCCTCAGATGCCATCCCACATGCAATTTTTGTCTGTCCCCACAGAAGTCTAAGGATCTTTTGCATTAGGTCTCCTGATATTATTGGGCGGCAAAGCCCATCATCTCTGGCTGCTGCCAATGCTTGCTGGGGATGAAGGGCATTGTATTCCAACAACTTCTGGGGATGAAGCGGTGAAGAACAATGATCTGTTCCATGGACACTACTGTCCTGGGACCTTCTACTTGTTTTCATTTCAGGATACCAAACCTGAGCCAAAGGTATGATGTACAATGCCATCAGAGCTATTGGGACAGAACATGGTCACTGCAGATGGGGAATTGAATGTCACTTGGGATGGGTGAACAGAAGACACACAGATTTAATATACTAGATTTGATTTTTAAGCAAATTCTTAAATTTGTTGCAAGCAGATTTTTAGAATTACCAGGTTAGGTAATGGTCCATTAAGGAAACAAAGGGAGAGGCTCTGAACTCTTGGGTAGTTAGAAACACAAATATAGTGATGAGTGTTGAGAAATTGGACCAGGATTCTTTCTTCGAAAAGCTGAACTGTTCCCCCCTCTCTTGGAGTTGCACATTTACCACGCTAAGCTCCCCTTGAAAAAGAGGAGAGATGGTCTCTCCCATTATGGAGGCGTGTGGGCAACCATGTGAGGGCATTTTGCCCTCTAGGGGGAAGTGGAGACCAGGATATTTAAGCTTCTTCCACCCCACACTCTCCCCTCTTTTCTTTGAGACACCCATCCTCCCACCCTTTGTAGCGTGAGCCTTTTTAGGGGGACTGAGTAAGAACGTATTTTTGGAGGGGTGACACTAATTGGACCATGCATTCTCCTTTTTGTCTCTTTCAAACTCTTGGGTGTTATCTGTGTTCAGGTAGCATATTGCAAGCCTTGGGCATTACTCCCAACAGAAACATGAGCCAATTTCCTGATGAAAACCACCCCCCAACCCCCAAGCCAAGCTGTGTTTTACCGAACCAAAAAAAAAAAGAAAAAAAAGAATATCTGATCACAGACAGTGTCTATTATGTTCATAATTTTGAATATTCCGGTTCTTGTGAGGAAAAAAGTGTTTTGTTATGCAGGAGTTCGTTAAAGATTTGCCTAATTCACTCTGAAAAGAACAAGCTTCTCTGACGTCCTGCTTTCACGCGTAAAGAGCTTCTGAGCTCTTCCTAGGCAGAACGTAGGCACAGAGACACACATTTTGCTTTTGATAGAATGTACTTTATTGAGAGAATAGCCATTGAGAGAAAGCAACAGAATGCGTAGTTAGAAGCCTTTCATCATTGCCCTTAGAGTCACAGCTCCCAGGGTCCCCTGAAAAGGGCAAATGACTGTTAAACTGGGGAAATTCAAGGATGTGGTTGCGTTGCAGGGAGAAAAGGCCAAACAAGCGTTCCGGCTTCAATGGGCAGAGCGTGGCTTGCGTGGTTTTCTGCCTATCACAGCACCTTCTCCAGGTGAACGGGCTTCTTGTTTTCGCAGGTCACACGAATGCGTTTGGAGGTCTCTGTGCCTTTCTATTTGCAGTCCTTAGGAGGTTTACCATCGGTGTAGCTGCAGTCAATCATGGGGAAGTTCTGGTTGCTGTCATAGAATTTACCTTGCCATTGCTTCCCACCATTGCCACAGACCTGTAGGACAGACTCCTTGTCATGGTTGATGAAAGTATTCCTCGGTTTGCATCTACTTGGGTTCAGATTCCTCTTCACCATCATGAGTTTGCAGTAGGCACTGGGGTTGGAGGCTTGGGTTTGGGGATAATCAATGTGCTTGTTTTGAAAAGCTTCCCAAGACTGCCCTTCGCAGGACTGCACCAGGAGGACGCTGTAAAGGATGGCCAGACGAACCAGCAGGCAACTAGAGACCAGCATGGTGGCGTCCAAGAATTTTCTGGGAGGAAAAAGAAGGGAAAGAAAAGAGGGAAACATTAAGGAGATGCCTAATTTTTAAGGCATCTTATACACCTTACAGGAAATACACCTATATAGGACATTTCCTTATAGGAAATGTGGTGATGGAATATGGAGCATTTGTGGGAAGCCTCTATTGGAACAAAGTTACAGTATTTTTCGCTCTATAGGACGCACTTTTTCCCCTCCAAAAATGAAGGGAAAATGTGTGTGCGTCCTATGGAGCGAATGCAGGCTTTCGTTGAAGCCTGGAGAGTGCACCGACCCCTCTCGCTTTCCAGGCTTCAGGAAGCTATCCGCAAACCTTCGGAGCGTGGCGGGAGTGCCCGCCGGGCTCCCAAGGCTTGCGGACAGCAGCCTGCAGCCCGAAGCAACTGTGTTGAAAAATTCAAAGAGAGACAAATTTCAAAGGGTGGCTGTCATATTGTTTCAGATAGTACAAATTCAGTAAGTTTGCCTTTAAATGGAAACTGAACTGAATTTCTCCCCAACCGCAACCCCAACTCCAGCTTACCCAGGTGCAATTCTGTTGAAGTGATGGATTCCTCTTTCTACAACTCTGTCTCCCAAGTTGGCTGCCTTAATTCTTATATGGAGCTTAGTCAGGTCAGAGACAGGGGAAAGGAGGAAGGAATTCCAGCCTTTTAGATATATATATAGAGTACAGATGAAGAAAGAAAGGATGTACCGTATTTTTCACCCCATAGGATGCACCGCCCTATAGGACGCACCTAGGTGTTTTTTTGGGGGGGTGAAATAAAGAAAAAAATTATTTCCCCCCCTGGCGCGGGGCTGGGGAGGGGGAAGCCCGAGCTTCCGCCAACTCCAGCCCCCAGAACAGGCAGCTCTGGGGGCTTGCGGGGCTGGGGGAGGGGGAAACCTGAGCTTCCCCCTCCCCCAGAACAGGTCCCAGAGCGATACAGAAGCTGTCCGCAGCTTCAGCATCACTCTGGCAGCTTGTGGGGCTGGGGGAGGGGGAGGCCCAATCCTTCCCCTTCCCCCAGCCCCCAGAACAGGCAGCTCTGGGAGCTTGAGGGACTGGGGGAGGGGGAAGCCTGAGCTTCCCTCTCCCCCAGCCCCAGCACGGAGCTCGCGAGGGCAGGCAGCTCTGCGCGACCTTCCGGAGGCCGGCGCGGCTTGGCGCCGGGCTCTGGAGGGTCTATTTGTGTGGAAGGTGATGGGAAAATAAATATTCTAAATACAACAAAAAGACTTAACTCAAAGAGCAAGTCTAGAATCAAAGAACAGGTCTACAATCTGGAGATACTGTAAAACCAAATCCAGGAGGGGCACTTCCTTCACCACTTTCTATTTTGAAAATGAAAGGTCCCAGCGAAATGGGGTGCTGCGTCTGCTCCAAGGGCACACCCTCACTTCAGGTAGTGCAAAGTTAGCCTGCAACAAGACTGGCCTGCATCCTTCAGAAATGGAGAGACTGCCTTGGAATCTTTCCCAGAATCCTCTACCACATGCAAGACTGAGTCATAGCAGAAGAGTCAATGTGGCAAGAATTCCATAAAACTGAAACTGTGGAAATCACTTGTGTTATTCATTTTTTAAAATTGGGGGTTGACGAGGTCTAGATTTTAGAAGAAAATGGGAAATGACTGAGGGGAGCTAAACACTTCCCCCCTCTTTGCCGCCTCATGCTATTTAACTTCCCCCTCCTTGGCTCAACTGGAATATAAGTAACTGTGGTGATGGAGGGTGGGGAGCTTAAATGGGGAGTGTTCTACCTCTTCTACTACACCCATGCCCTTGCTTTCTTCTCCACAACTTCTCAACTCACAAACCCACATAGTATATGTATATTCACTTACCAGTGAAAACTGAATGAGACTTTGCTGGAAGAAGGATGTGGACAGATATGTGGGTATAGGGTATAATGCTAGTGAGAGCCCCCAATACAAAATATAAATCAGTAGCTGTAGCATCAGAAGTGAGTATGTGATTGCCTCCAACTTACCCAAGTTTTGTCCTGTGAGGTGATGGATATTGCTTTCTGAAGGGTCACGTTTCTCTGAAGCTGCTGCCTCAATTCTTATATAGATCTTGGTGAGGTTGGGGGTTGGGACCAGGAAGGGGGAAGGATGAAAGTTCAATCACATGCCATATGTTGAGTAGATAGTGATAGGATAAATATGTTTCAATTTCCCTGGAATTCTCTCCAGGACTTAATTTATGGTTATGACCACTATACAGTTATGTTTCTGACAATGGGTTGGAAAGCAAATACCGTAAATAAAAATAAGCACCCCCAGCCTCTTGAGTGAGATGGGCGCGCAACCCTAGAGTCTGTCAAGACTGGCCCGTACGGGCAGGGGTACCTTTACCTTTACCTTTAATTAATATCAGATAATGCATCTACCTTCTGGAGCTTAGTCCATACCTAGGCGGAGTACTTTGTTCGATATGTTTGATATTAAAATGAAATGGGAACAGAGTGCACCTTTTGCTCAAGGGCACAGACTTTGCATTCTTGATACCCAACAAGAATGGCCAGCTTCCTTCAAAATGGAGTGTTTACACTGGAACATTTCCCAGAATCCTCTGCTACATAAAGGGATTCCGTGACAGGCAAATCCACATGGCAAAGAAGCCACAACTGTGAAAATAGCTTCTGTAAATTCAAGCTAGGTATATATACATATCTACATTTAAAAATGGAGCTTGGTGAGGTCCATTTTCCCCCATGAAAATAAAAGATGCTGAAGGGAGAGCTGAGATTTCAATTTCTTTGCTGTCCATGCTCTTTTGCTTTACGTTTTCCCCCTCCCTGGTTCAATTCCAGGCTTGTTTTTAGATATGCTATAAGCCATCCAGATTGGCTGGGATGTTGTTATGATTGTGTTTGTGATTATTATGGCTGGGAGAAAAGCTAAACAGGGGTGAGGGTGGGTTTCAGCTCCCATCACCCCCCATTCAGTTGACTCAGCTACTAGAGGATTGTGTAGATAGTCCCTGATATCGACCGCTGTATTTTTAACACACACACCCCACACGTCTTTTGCATATAATGTTTATTTCAGACTTTTCACAATACAATAAAAAGAAACTATTCAAAACAGAAAAGGATAAAAAGAAAAGAATGAAACAAAAGAAGAAAAAGAGCCAGTTGAATATAACGTTTTCTCTCACATATATCCTAACTTTGAGCAATGAAATTTGTTTAAAAGATACATTTATTATTTAGGAACTGTATGATTATGGTCTTCCTGGGATCAAAGTCATGACCCACCAACTTCTAATTTATTTTGGAAAGCAAAATGATTAACTAGCACGAATTAATAAGAGCTCAAATGATTTTGATGTCCTATTTTTCAATCACTCAGCAGCTACTCCATTTTCAATTCTGCCGCAAATTGCTTCCACATCACATTCCATTTGGACTACGCCCTGGTGAAACAGACCCCTGTAAGTAACAGTATTTCACATTGTGCTCTCCTTAGTTTGTGTTCTGGGGGTATAGAAAGGTCGGCCAAAAAACAAACATTAAGTCAACAAAACAACATACATAAAAATCTCTCAGTCTAACCTACCTCACAGAGTTGTTGTGAAGGCAATAAGGAGAGAGGAGAGCCATGTATGCCACCATGAACACTTGGATGGCATAGAATAGGGGTTTCCAAACTTGGGTCTCCAGCTGGACTACAATTCCAAACACCCATAACTGGCAAGGCTAGTTGTCAAGGATGGTGGGAATTGTAGTCCAAAAACAGCTGGAGACCAAAGTTTGGGAACTGCTGGGATGAGGAGAAAAAGATAGAAGCAAAGGAAATAGCATCTTCTTGCCACCACATAAGGTCCCTGGCTAATGGCATCTCTTTCACCTTCTCAGCTATGGTCATCCTTCTTCCTTACTAACCTCTCTCTACTGTTCATCTCAGGCCTAAATATAATGATGTAGATTTTGGGGAGGAAGATGCAACCCAGTAAGCCAGCAGTAGAGGCCAAGATGGAGAAGATCTCCACAGCCACCATGTATTTCCCTTTGGTGCTCAGATAAGTGGGGACAAAGGACAGCCAAACACTGCAGAAGACCAGCATGCTGAAGGTAATCAACTTGGCTTCATTGAAAGTATCAGGCAACTTCCTGGCAAAGAAAGCCACAGAGAAGCTCACAATGGCCAAAAGACCCATGTAGCCGAGAATAAGGTGGAACATGATGTCGGAGCCTTCATTGCACTGCACTATGATCTGCCCATCCTGGGAGTGCAGGTCAAACTCTGGGAATGGGGGAGAGGATGCCAGCCACCCAAGACAGATGCCAGCTTGAATGAGAGAGCAGAAGGTGATAAGGGATCCTGCCAGCCTCTTCCCAAGCCATTTCCTCAGGCTGTTCCCAGGCTTGGTCACCATGAATGCCAAAACCACAGTGAGGGTTTTGGCTAACACACAAGCAACAGCAATGGAGAAGACGATGCCAAAGACGGTTTGCCTCAAGACACAGGTCACCTTTGTAGGCCTGCCAATGAATAAGAAGGAGCAGAGAAAGCAGAGAAGCAGAGAAGAGAGCAAGGTGCAGGTGATGCCCCAGTTGTGGGCTTTGACAATGGGAGTGTTCCAGTGCAGACCAAAGGTCCCCATCACAACAAGTGTGACCAGGGAAAGCAGGAGAGCCAAGGAGGCCAGAATTGCCCCCAAGGGCTCCTCATAGGATAGGTAGCTTATTTTTTTCGGAATACATTGGTCCTGAAAGGCATTTGGGTAGTGATCATTTGGGCATTTCTCACACTGATCTGCATCTGAAAGTGAGAAGCATGCTTTTAGCATTTCTTGAAGCAATAATTATTAATATTATTGGTACTGTCTATTGATGTCTATAGATTGATTTCAGTGGTTCCCCCTTAAACATGTCTATCTCTGCATCCAGGCCCACGTTTTTGCATTTCTAAGCTTGTGGCTCACTGTTTCTTTTTTACACTTTCCGTAATGGAACTTGGGAGTGCATGAAACAGCCAGGTAGCCTGTCATCAGGAAAATCTATATTTGAAAAGAAATAACTGTTCCCAATGATTGAAACTGTGTGGATACAATAGAGGAGATAATTTACTATTTGTTAATAACAGAAGATGAAAATGTGTTGGCTGCAGTTTCAATGGTGAGAAAAGGGAATCTATGGCATGCAATCTTAAACATTTCTACCCAGATGTATGTCATGCTGAATTCAATGGTGCTTACTCCCATGTGGATGTAATTGCACACAAGATATGCCTGAATAGGTGTGCAAAAGGTAGGGGAGAGGAAAGGAGAATATGTGTCAATAACATAAACACATGTGCTTGGGATCCATGCCAGAAAATAAGCAGACATAATAAGACTGAAACATGAATGTCTGTGTTGGAGAGGAAGATGGGAATTCCAGTTGACTCGGGTGCCTTCACTTACCCTTCTGGACTGAAATCCTCCCTTTAGGGCACTGAACACAGTCATAGCAACAGATTTGCTTTCCCTGCTGGGCAAACATACTCTGTCCAGGGTGGCAGCTTTCAACACAGGTGGAAATGGGCAGCATCTAATGGTAATGACAAGCAAGGGATTTTGAATGGAATAAGCTCGCTTCTCTACATAAATCTTATTGTCATCTATGCCTGCTTTACACAGGACTGAAATTAGAGGATGGCTGTCAAGCATATGCTCCCTGGTCAAGCATCAGGCCCCCTGATAAAGATGCTTTGTGCTGTCCCCGAACCATTTGTCCTGCCCAACACATGTCTGAATGGCAAAGAGAAGGTAGTGCCAACCTTCTCCTTGATAAATTGATTCCTCATAACCCAATGCTGATTTCCTCCTAGAGACGCTCTCTTTTAAAGTTTAAATAAGAATAATTTTTTATTTATAGAATCATAGAGTTGGAAGAGACCACAAGGGCCATCAAGTCCAACCCCCTGCCAAGCAGGACACACCATCAGAGCACTCCTGACATATGGTTGTCAAGCCTCTAGTGTACTTGATGTTGCAGATTAATATATACAATTCAGGTAGGGGTTACTTACATTGCTAATATATCTTACATAGATTTTTATCTAAGATAAATACTGTTACAGACTGACAGAAGCACAACAGAATATTCCTGTTGCTCTAACTGTTT
The DNA here is from genome assembly GCF_965153285.1 of Podarcis tiliguerta. NCBI lineage: Eukaryota > Metazoa > Chordata > Lepidosauria > Squamata > Lacertidae > Podarcis > Podarcis tiliguerta. The sequence goes on along the minus strand of NC_139546.1, from coordinate 39,942,353 downwards.
AGACAGCTCGTATTTTCCATAACTGTATATGTTGGTTTGAATCTCTGAAGATCCCTAAGACTTCTGGGTATTGGGCGGTATATAAATTCAATCAATCCATCAGTTAATTGCCTCAGACATATGACAGGGTTTTATAACCTTCTGTGCACCAGGACTTTCCTTAGCATTTTGGATGCTTTCATCCCACACATTCTGGCTCAGCCTGATGTAGACCAACATCCTGGGACAGGTTATCTCCAGCACTCCATCCATCAATATTAGTGACCACACACTTCAGGCGGTGGATAATTTTCTTTCTACCTGGGCTCCGCATGGCAGAGATTGTTGGCAACAACGCATTTTAGAGCACAACAGTCCCTTTTCAAGAGCTTTAAACACTTGCCAATTCCTTACTCAGAAAGACCTTGTTCTTTAATCCTGATCTCTGAATTAGCTTCAAACTAGCTCTGCATCAACAGAGTAACAGAAACAGCATTTCATCTGTGAGTACCAGAGCTTCTCTCCTCACAATTCTCCTTTGTAGCCATTTCTGCTTTCCTGGATCCCCTGATCTTCTCATAAAAGATAATGATGATGGATGATGATTAAAACAAGAAATAGTCCTGCCCACCTGATTGAACTTGGGATTCCATGCGATGGCACTTCCATCCACTGTGAACTCTTTTCCTGGGGGGGCCTGAGGGTCCACCCTCCCCACTCGGACTCTCTGGAAGGTCTCATTGGGAAATGTGACCAAGTTGAGGAGATCATAGCCACCTGTCTGCTGTCCCTTCTCATCCAAACAGATTTCTTCCCCAGCACTGTTGTTGAAGTGGATGTTCTTCAGGAAGGAGTGAAGCTAGATTGCAAGACACAGACAGTTAAGTTAAGACACAGACCTTGTAGGCTAATACACTCTCTCTTTCCCTTTGACAAGTGGACCTTTGGCTTTTTACTACCATTCATCAGTATGTTATAGGACACTGAAAGCAGCTTTACAGTGAGTGAAATCATTGCCCTAAATAGCTCAGTCACTGATTGTTATTGGCTCTCTAGGGTTTCAGAGTCTTTCCCAGCATGATCTTGAGATGCTGGGGGTTGAACATGGGACTTTTTGAATGAAAGCAGATGCTCTGCCATTGAGCTGTAAGCCTTTCCAGTTTCAATATTAGGAGACATGACTTGGTATGTTTTTAACTTGCCATAGATTCTGGGTAATTCAAAAACCTCCTCCATTAACATATGCAACTGCCTTGTGCTGAGTCAAACCATTGTTCTCTGCAGCCCAGAACTGTCTGCTCTGAATTGCAACAGTTCAATATGGCATACATCTGAGGTTTCGACCCATTTCTGATACCAGAGAACACTCCTGGCCCTTGCACAGTCCCAAGTAGGAGAATCCTGGGATGGATTAATTTGAAGTGCTTTGAATGTGCAGCATGCAATGCATGTGGCCTTTCACTGAGATCAAGTGCCTCCCAATGATAGAGCTCACCACTGAAAATCCGCAAGGCCTCTCCTCCATGCCAGGGCTCAGCTGTGAAACATATGAACAGTAATAATAACTACTGTTCTTCTAACATTGAGGAGAGTAGTTGACAGTACCTGCCAGGGTTTAACTTTCTGCTGCATCCATCTCTCAGCCAGTACTTTCTGTTTGGCTCTTGAGGAATACATGCTATGGAGAGCATGTGCTACTGCATGGACGGCATTGTAGATGGTGTAGCTCTGGCTGGCCATTTCCATTTCAAACACGGGTCCAGTGAGTTTCTCCAGCTTCTCCCTCCCAGTGCAGTATTCGTAAGCTGCTTCAAGTAGATCTGGGAATAAACAGAGGAATGCACTGGCCCAGAACTGCTGGATGAAATAAAGATTTGGCTGCCATGGATTTATGGTCTGTAGAAAGTCCTGAAACCCAGGAACTGGATCTGAATGGAGTGTAAATGACAAAGTGCCATTGAAGGATTTTGAAGGGAATTTGTCTCCAAATAGCACTGCAGTGAAATCCCATTGAGCTGTTGTAATCCACACCCTCTCCAGAGGGTACATATAGAAAATCTCACAGGAGACTAAAACCAGTCTCAAAGCCTCTAGAGACTGACTGTTTCCATAGACAAGAATCACATTCATTTGCCTTTGTGTGAGAGCAAACATGATTGGTCTCAACTTTTGTTGAAGTAGCTCATTAGGTAAAAATTTTGTCACTAGTGGGATCACCAATGTCCAAGAAATGCAAAGATTATTCTGGGAAAGCCTTGGTCTCAGAGTACGAAGGAAGGTTTCTCCACTGTCATCATCTGAAACAAGGAGGCCAATCCAGTTCCACCCAAACTTCCTGAGTAGCCAGACAATGCCATCACACTGAGCTTCTTCATTGGGGACCATTTGGAAGAAGGAAGGGAAGCGCCTTTGGTCACTCAGCCCTGGATCCAAGGAGCCATAGCTGAGCTAAAGGGAAAGGCATTCTCTTTTTAGGAATCTGAAAACCATCCATTTGTTCATAGAAAGAATACTTCATTATTGTGGTGGTTATCCACCTGGTCTTACTTTTGTAAGTATAACGCCCTGGCATTAGTAAGTCTCAAACTAGGAGAAATTTCTAAGCAGGAAGCTGGATGCTCCTATGATTACATGATTTGTGGCATGGCCAGGTTTGGAAGAACCAGAGGTTGGATTATTAATATTATGGGTTTATCCCCCCCCCCCAAATCCCAAAGCTACTTGAGACAGCAGTGTAGGCAACACATAGCTAGGAGGCTTTAACATAATCATGTACCCATACCAAGTCTAATGTAGGACACAAGTGTAGAAAACATAATGTAATGGGATTGAAATCTAACCTGGATGCTTTTTGGGGTTTTCTGTGTATGTCTGCCCTTGTAGTTGCATCTGTGTGTCTACACACATACCTGTGGAATCTTGTAGGTGTTTAATATATTGGCCATCTGAATGGAGTTTTGGGAGGTGAGCCCTCCAACGACGGCAATTAATTTATCTTCCCCATTACAGTGGTAATTGGGGGGATTTCGTTGTCCCATGAAAAGAAGAGCAAGAGTGTTCTGACAAGTTAGCGAAGGATTAAAAGCATTCTCATAAAATGTTGATCCCAGTGTGATGTTGGATAAGAATTTGGCATTCTTGTTGATCTCTTGCATAGCAAAGATGAAAGCAAGAACATGCTGGTAGTTTTTTGGGAGGACTCTGCAATGAGACAAAGACTGACCACAAACATGGCAGAAAAGAAACAACTGTGTTGAAGTTTTCATTTTGATTCATGCATGTCTTTCACTTGGATGTTTCAGCCTACAGGACAAGAACATTCCATTCAAACTAATGATACTACAGCAGTCTCCTAAGATATTATGATTAGATGTTCAGTATGTAAATGGTAGATTCAAGGAGATCCATTGCTGTGCTGTGGATGAATTGGTGGGGTTGAATATTGGAAACCCAGAAACAAAAAGCAGTTAACCTGCCAAGTTGTCAGGCTCTAATTCTTTCCCCACTTAACTAGGTTCAAAATCACCAACACAGTGGGATTTAATACTGAGTAAATCATTGCATGTTCCCAACATTCCCTATGCCTCTTTCTTATACGCAATATTCATGCCTACCTCTTGTTCTGCTGCTTTGTCCACCACCTCCCTTCCATTTCTGAACCATGAAGTATTCATGGGAATGTGTTCTCAATTCAACCTGGGAAACAACTCTTTAGTATACCAGTGTGCTTTAACACACAATGTCTTTTTAGCAGCCCTTGAATCTAAGCCTTATAGATATGCTTTCCTTTAAAAAAAACACCCCAAAAACTACTTGGGAAGCAAAACCTTCCTGCTCTTTTTTTATTCAATGGGATTCGCTTCCCATATAATCGTCCGTGGGATTATAGGGTGTGATCACACAACCTTCCATTGGAAATTGCTTATTCCCAAGCAAACACTTGTTAAGGAAAGCTCTCCTTGATCCCAAATATTTGAGAGGAAGCATCCCATTGGGCTCTGTGGAACTGCCTTTCACGCAAATCTGATTTAAGCTGCAATATGGCTGCAGCCACTTACCTGGGAGTAAGCACCACTAAGCTCAGTGGTGATTACTTCGAGTAGGTATACATAGATTTGCCCTGTCAGGCTAAAAGCTGATGCATGTTTGGGGTGTGGAGCAAAGCCCATGGAACTGAACAAGGCTTACTTGCAAGAAAATTTTGGCATAGGAATGGGTTGCAACATCTATGGGTTGAAGTATCTTGAACACTTCAGCTGGGTTGTGGATGGGGCTCATATGGGCAAAAACAGGGGCAATCTAGTAGCCACACTTAAGCACTTTGGAATCCCCATGGATTTCAACAGGATTCGGGCCCTGTACCCACTGAACACAATGAAGGGACTTGTTTTCAAATTAATGTTGTCCCTACTGCTGGGCTTTGCTCTTTGAGGGAAAAGGAGGGAACTGCAGTTTATCAGGCTCAAAATGAAAAGGTGATTTTTTTGGTATCATCTTAAAGAATATCAAGTTGTAGGTAGTTCCACTTCAGTGTAGCAATACAGAAACACCACAATTAACTGGGGTGGGGGCAGTAGAATAGCATTTCAAGCAAGTCCAAATTTGTATTGAAGTACTTCTTAATTCTTTCCATAAGAATGAATATCTTACTTGAAAGACAACTATGAAAAACATTTTTAACACTGTGGTATAGAGGGATTTGATTAGGTCACATATGGTGCCTTAGACTGATGATGTAGAATTTATTTCTGCTAACTCAAGTGGTGGGACAAAAATCTGAATGTGCCCTGTGAAGGCTGACAGAAGAACCGAAGACAGAAGCCGATGCAGTTGTTTATTTTATCAAGTCATGAGTAATCTGTGGACCCAACAGAAAATTCCCTGTAAATAAGTAACTACTTACTGAGCAGATAATGAAGAGATTTGTGAGTGCTCCATAAATTTCTGCATTCTGAAGTTTGCTACTCAAGCAACGAGACCAACCTTCTGATTGGCAAGCCCTAGGCTTAGTGGTTTAGACCACAGTGCCACCCATGTCCGTAACTACTTACTGAGAACTACTTACTAAGTAACTACTTACTGAGCAGATAATGCAGAGGATTGTGGGTTCTCCATAAATTTCAGCATTCCGAAGTTTGCTAGGGTAATGGATATGAATTCACCAATGATCATGTCTGCTGGAGGACCATATGAATTGGTTTGAATTGTTTTGCTTAATCTGCAAGAGCTCAAACTCTTGCTAGAAGAACAATGCATCAGCAACAGCAGGAAAAGCAGGAGGCGTGCTAACCATTCTTGGGCTGAACTGGAAGCAATCATGTTTACCTATAGTCACTAACAGTCTTGGCTGAAGTTATAAGGAAACTTGGCTGCATGGAGGTATGTACCTGCCTCAAATCTACCTCCCTAACTGGATTCATGTAAGTTGATAGGACAGGCGCCTATATAGACTGCAACACAGGACTGTCACATTTGGAAAGGGCTGTTTCTGTGGCTTATATTGTGCCTGGCATCTGATTTGCCATGGGACATTTAAAAGTAGTGATGCTGATCGATAATTATAAAAATTACAGGGTGAAGTATTTGTTTTGCTAAGGTCCTCAGGTCTCAGAACAAGCAAAGTTCTTACCCTTTAAAATATGGCTCTTTTGGGGGGGGGCGTTATTGCAGTATTGTTTTTATTTTGATTTTATATATTGTGATCTTTTTTGTGAACCATCCTGAAACTTCTGGGTATATGGTGGTATATAAATTCAATAAATGAAGTGAAATGGCTTCTTAGAAGGGGGTCCAGGAGGGCACAATGACTGCTCCCCACATTAACTGGGGGGTGGCTTTTGCGTGGTCACGCACAGCCTCCCCCAGGACTATGAGTCTCCAGGCTAGGTAGCTTGGCTTCGCTGCTCCCCCACCCACTTAGCTGGATACCTTGAGGTTCCCGCCTAGCCTCAACAATTAGCCAATTACGGTCAGGGGGCCCTTGCCAAAAGGGGGTCTCAAAAAATGGTCAGGGGGATACCTCCTGCAGAGGCACATCTGACCTTTGCGTTGATGTTCTATTGATAACAATACCACTTGAAGATTTCTCTCTCTCTGTTTCCAACAAACTTCCAAGCCGACTTGGAAGCTTGATTCCCATGTGGGTCTGAATATCCCCATAAACATTCAAGGGGTATGTTTGTCCCCCAAAGAAGGGAGTTTACATTCTCCATTATATTTACTCCCAGCCTCAAAGCACCCACAGAGCCACAAATGGCAAGATGACTATTATGCAGCCTGTGGAATGTGCTCAGAAGCAGCCCTGGGGCTGTGGTGCCTGATCACATGATGACAACTGGCTGTGTCTATAAACATGAACTCTGCACACTGGGACAGAACTGAGTGGGGAACCAGAGTTGCGAAAGTGTTGGGGGAAGCATTCCAAGCTGCCAGACATTAATGCTGAACCATATGCGCTCTATATTGTGAATGCCCTATGGGTGGGGGTTAAATGGAAGGAGAAAATCTAGACATTGGGGGGATGGGGAAATGGAAAAAAGGAGAAAGGCAGTGGTGATAGCTCCCCACCCTAATATTTGACTGCTATACCTTTCTTGCTGAAACCCGGTTTTGCTGGAGTCATGAGCATCAAAAAACCTCCTATCCATCTCCCAGCAGACACCATGTCCCCCCCCCCCCGGATGATTCACTTGGAATAACCATATGCCACTGTGTAGTATAATTCCTGGCAGGAAATGGTTGTAGCCTACCTGCTCTCATCAAACGTGTTGCAGACACTGAGCGCCAGTTGGATCTAGCCAGGGCCTCAACTTTTATTGCCAATGAATCTCCCAGGTACTCTGCCTCCCCTATGGTATGTCTAGCTAAACTTGAAGCCCCTAAGCGCCGGAAGGCCTTTACCTTGGCTCGATGTCATGCCCTCCCTTCAGCTGTCCTTGAAGGAAGGACAGCTTACAGGAAGATTGCTTACCTGGAGAGACAATGCGCCTGTGACTCTGGATAAATGGAAACAACAGAGCATGTGCTTCTCCATTAACTTTATTATATATATATATTTTTAAATAATATTTATTGAGTTTTCCAATAACACAACACAACATATCCACAAAAAACACATAAAAAAAAGAATAGAGGAAAAAAAGAGATAAAGACAAAAGAAAACCCAAACGAAGAGGAAAAAAAGAGAAAAAAAACCCTCTCCTCCATCCCCCCCACAAAAAATCTCAAAAAACAAAAACTCAAAAAAGAGAAAAGAAAAACCCCAAACAACTCAAAGTTTCAAATTCCTTCTTTTTTAACCTGTTTCTTTGACTTCCTCCCACCTCCCTCTTTGTATTCCAGTTTTTAATCTAATCGGCAAATTCCATCCAACTTTTAGTGCTTTTTCACTTATCTACCTTTACCACTTGTGAAGAAGAAAGACAATAATAGAAAAAGAAAATTTACTTTAAATCTTCTAATCTTAAACCCTATAATAACATGCCCTTATATCCTAATGTTTCATCTTCCTTATCTTACTCCCTGGAACCAAAATAAATTCCTTCCGTCATCCCCCAAAAATGCTTAAAATTATATTATATCAAATTTTACTTAAAAATTTCCAAATTTATCCCACCATCTCTTCCCCCCGGTTTCAGGTACTGCCAGTCTTTTTAACAGTTTTTTAAGGTCTTTGCAGTCCATAAGTTCAATCAGTCAGCCAGACTGTCTTATGTCCGAGGCCATTAATCCATATTCCTGGCCTGTCAGCAGAGTCTTTTTCGAGCCCAAAGTTATGTCCAAATGCACATTCCCCTCCACATTTCCTTTGTCCTTCTTGAGCAAGCTTGCCCAAACTCTATAATTCCTCTTGTGAACCAAAAAATTGTCCAAGACTTGCTCCGCATACTCCTTTAAATTGCTAATTTTCCCTTCTTCAATTTTTCTCAAAGTGCCAGTTTCCAAAATGTATCTTGTCAGACCTGTATCACTCAATCCATATATGGCACTACTTTTCCAAATCCGTCCTTTGGGCTCTTTACTCTCATAGTCCATTTTTTGTCCATCAATCTGATGCTCTATTACTATATTTTCCACTGACGATTTCTCTTGCAAAGACAGCGCCTGTTCTGTTTGATTCATATTCTTAGTTAATTTCAATCCTTGAGCCGAGTTTGCTAGTTTTTGTCCTTGTTGAGCCAGGCTGTGTACATTTTCCTTCAAATCCAAAATGCCAAATTCCAAAATAGACAGTTTTTTTTGAAATTGTTCAAACAGGGCTGTTATTTTTTCTTCCATGCTCCCAAGCCTAGTCTTTCAATGTTATCTTGTTGTCAAGGTCAAATGCTTGTATTCCTCTGCCAGATTTCAGCCTGTGTGGGAATTTTCCATCCAAAACATGTGACAGTCCGATATGTGTTTCTGTAACTTTCCACGGCAGCCGGATACAATTCCTTCGGTTATTTTTTATCCACCTTTCAGTAACAATTATAGCTCAACTCCATTTTTCCTTTCCAACAAATAAAAGACGAAAAGATTCAGTTCTCCCTTGATCTGTTCTTTTTGGTGATTATTTCTAGTTATAAAATAAAGGTTCTTTCCTTTGGCAGCCCGGTCCCGGGAGACGGTAATCCACTGCTCTGCAGGGCTATAAACAGTTAAAAGAATCTGCAGGGCTATAAACAGTTAAAGAATCTCCCCCTCTTCCTCTGCCTCCGAGGGGGGGTTTAGAAAGCTTAGATGGCAGATTTGTTTCTTTGCGAAGTACTTTTTAAGGGCTCCAGTCCTTTCACTTTTGCCTTGATCTTTCTACAGAGTGGAAGGTGGGCTTCCTGTTTTGACCTTCCATCCAATACCGAATTTCAATAATTTATAATCCAATTTCCATTTACTTACAAAAGTTTCTTTAATCCGAATGTGCACAGGAAAAGTTGGCGCTTCCCTGACAGTAGCTATGCGGCTTCACTCCCCGAAAACAGCGATCGATCCAAAGTGCCGCGCCGCTCACCCCACGTCGCTCCATTATCTTTATTATAGAGACATTTGTACCAGCCTCATCTTACCACTACTGCATAAGTACCCAGGGCGCACAGGAAAATTCTATACCTTCCTGCCACTTTCAGATACCAATCATGCTACAACATACGTTGAGCACAGCATTGCTCAAAATTAGTCAGATGATGACCTGTGTCACAAACTAGATATAATGAACACTCGTATTAGAGTGCTCTGTAGACTGACAGCTATAGTCTTATATATACTAACCTTTTACTCTCTTTCACTCTTGGTTCCTAACCCTTCTTTTAGACTCTCTCATTTTCTTTTGGATTCTGATAGACTTTTATATATACTTTCTGTTTTAACTCCTTTTAAAAAATGTTTTTTGATTTTAAATGATTGTACCCTTCCCTCCTTACGCTGGTCTATGACTGTAATAAAGATTTGATTTGGTTGTAGCCTACTACCCATGTGGACGGAAACATGAAAGAAAATCTCAGACAGTGCAGTACTGCATTCCACATTCCCTTCCTTGGATGCAATAAGATAAAGAAAAGGAAATGAAATTAAACACACATCAAATGTTATGCAACTTTCTCATCAGTTTAATAGTGACAGACATTGCTGGTTTAACAGAATCAAAGCAGGTTTCTTTGCCACTATGGTTTAAGGGTGCTTTGTTTGTTTGTTTGTTTTAATTGCAGTAAAGCAGAGCTGGACAGAATGGCAGCAGAAGGGGGTTTTCAGTGGAGTTACAAGGGGTGGCATAATTGTTAAAAAGCTGAATATTTGGATCTGGGTGTTGGAAATCTTATGCTGTGACGATGATGCTTTCGTCAAAGTGCACAGGCTCATTATTCTGATTACAGGCAATGACAATGTATCTGGACGATCTGTTATCAGAGTACTTGCAAGGTGGGTGAGTTGAGCCGCCTTTGTGCTTGCAGGTGGTGACAGTGATGGGGCGGAGAGCAATCCTCAGCCCGTTCCCATAATCCTCCCCTCCAGATTCAGTACACACAGATCTGATGTTATTCTTGGTGCCGTGGATGAAGGTGTTCACTTCCTTGCATGCTGGTTTGTCCAGCCCACGTCTTTTCATCATGACGTCACAATACTGCTTTCCAACGCTGCTCTTGGGATTATCGTAGTGCTGGGTTAGGAACTTCTCATAGCTGGGTGCACAATAGGCTCCCAGTGCCAGAACAGACACCAGAAAGGTGAGGAGCACAAGGCCAGATCCCTTGAAAGGCATCATCGTGGGCGACTGTTTCCTGAAAGAGATACCTGGGGGGAAAGTAAAGTGGGTGTGTAAATGCTTTCTTTCTGTTTGCCACCAGAGGGTGCTTTGTGAAACAGCTTGGAGCTCAAATGAATGCTGTACTGTATATCCTTGCAAATTCTTATCTGCAAATGTTGTGGTGGATGTTATCTAGTCATGATCACATAACCATGTGAATATTGATACAAACCAGTCACCATGCATCATTCTTGTTTGTAAAACCCAATAAAAAAACCAATATAAAAGAAGAAGCTTGGACCATTGTTGAGGGTCAGGGAGAGGAGGCAAAGAAGATAGGATATTTGTACAAGCTCAGTTAAGTTTCTGGCTGAAGTGAGATGTGAGCACGGGACTCACTGGTATGAATCTGAGCTCCAGACTAGCACTGAGAGACCAGGGTTCAAATCCCCACTCAGCCGTGAAGCTCATTGGGAAACCCTGGGTCAGTCTCAGTCTCTTACCCTAGCCTGCCTCACAGGATTGATGAGAGGACTGACTGAAGGAGGAGAACGATGGATGATGCCTTGAGCTCCTTGGTGAAAAGGTGGGGTATCAATCAATCAATCAATCAATATATCCATCCATCCATCCTCCACCGCACCCCCTTGCTCTGTCCCTGAGTAGCCCACTAGCATTAGCAATAAAAAAAAGGAGATATGGAGATGGCAGAGGCAGGACAGAGGTGGCCTTGCATGTGCTGAGTGAAAATCACTGGAATTATCAGGGTGTGTCCCGCCCCCCAGTGATCTTAACCCATCTTACACAGCTGGAGAAATTCCATGGGAAATTCAACTGTGTTGAAAAACTCAAAGAAAGACAAATTTCAAAGGGTGGCTGTGTTTAACCTCTCATATTGTTTCAGATACTGCAAATTCAATAAGTTTGCCTTTAAATGGAAACTGAACTGAATTTCTCCCCAACCCCAACTCCAGCTTACCCAGGTGCAGTTCTGTTGAAGTGATGGATTCCTCTTTCTACAACTCTGTCTCCCAAGTTGGCTGCCTTAATTCTTATATGGAGCTTAGTCAGGTCAGAGACAGGGGAAAGGAGGAAGGAATTTCAGCCTTTTAGATATATGCAGAGTACATATGAAGAAAGAAAGGATGTACTTCAAATACTCATAAAAACACATGATTTGGTTGCATGAATGTATTTGTGTGGAAGGTGATGGGAAAATAAATATTCTAAATACAATAAAAAGACTTAACTCAAAGAGCAAGTCTAGAATCAAAGAGCAGGTCTACAATCTGGAGATACTGTAAAACCAAATCCAGGAGGGGCACTTCCTTCACCACTTTCTATTTTGAAACTGAAAGGTTCCAGCGAAATGGGGTGCTGAGTCTGCTCCAAGGGCACACCCTCACTTCAGGTAGTGCAAAGTTAGCCTGCAACAAGACTGGCCTGCATCCTTCAGAAATGGAGAGACTGCCTTGGAATCTTTCCCAGAATCCTCTACCACATGCAAGACTGAGTCATAGCAGAAGAGTCAATGTGGCAAGAATTCCATAAAACCGAAACTGTGGAAATCACTTGCGTTATTCATTTTTTTAAATTGGGGGTTGACGAGGTCTAGATTTTAGAAGAAAATGGGAAATGACTGAGGGGAGCTAAACTCCTCCCCCCTCTTTGCCTCCTCATGCTATTTAACTTCTCCCTCCTTGGCTCAACTGGAATATAAGTAACTGTGGTGATGGTGGGTGGGGAGCTTAAACTGGGGAGTGTTCTACCTCTTCTACTACACCCATGCCCTTGCTTTCTAATTCTTAACTTCTCAACCCACAAACCCACATAATATATGTATACTCACTTACCTGCGAGAACTGAATGGGACTTTGCTGGAAGAAGGATGTGGACAGATATGTGGGTATAGAGTATATTGCTAGTGAGAGCCCCCAATACAAAATATAAATCAGTAGCCATAGAATCATAAGTAAGTTTGTGATTGTCTCCAACTTACCCAAGTTTTGTCCTGTGAGGTGATGGATATCGCGTTATGCAGGGGCAGGTTTGTCTCTGAAGCTGCTGCCTCAATTCTTATATAGATCTTGGTGAGGTTGGGGGTTGGGACCGGGAAGGGAGAAGGATGAAAGTTCAATCACTTGCCATATGTTGAGTAGATATGGATAGGATAAATATGTTTCAATTTCCCTGGAATTCCCTCCAGTGTGGACTTAATTTATGTTGAGTAGATATTGATAGGATAAATATGTTTCAATTTCCCTGGAATTCCCTCCAGGACTTAATTTATGGTTTTGACCACTATAGAGTTATGTTTCTGACAATGGGTTGGAAAGCAAATACCCTAAATAAAAAATAAGCACACATAATTAACATCAGATAATGCAGCTGCCTTCTGGAGCTTAGTCCATATTCAGGCGGAGTACTTTGTTCGATATGTTTGATATTAAAATGAAAGGGGAACAGAGTGCACCTTTTGCTCAAGGGCACAGACTCACTTTGCATTCTTGATACCCAACAAGAATGGCCAGCTTCCTTCAAAATGGAGTGTTTACACTAGAACATTTCCCAGAATCCTCTGCTACATGAAGGGATTCCGTGACAGGCAAATCCACATGGCAAAGAAGCCACAACTGTCAAAATAGCTTCTGTAAATTCAAGCTAGGTATCCACACACACACACACACACACACTTAAAAATGGAGCTTGGTGAGGTCTATTTTTTTCCATGAAAATAAAAAAGGCTGAAGGGGGAACTGAGATTTCAATTTCTTTGCTGTCCATGCTCTTTTGCTTTAGGTCCCCCACCCACGGTTCAATTCCAGGAATTCCAGGCTTGTTTTTAGATATGCTATAAGCCACCCAGATTGGCTGGGATGTTGTTATGATTGTGATTGTGATTATTATGGCTGGGAGAAAAACTAGACAGGGGTGAGGGTGGGTTGCAGCTCCCATCACCCCCATTACCATCCAGTTGACTCAACTACTAGAGGATTGTGTAGCTAGTCCATGATATCAGCTACTAAAACTTTGTGGCTGCTGTATTTTTCTGGTAACAGCAATTTCCTCACACACAACCCCCCACAACACTTGGGTTCTTATGGAAGGATGACACTCATTCATGCAGAGATGGTTTATTTATATGTATAAAGAGTATCTAGTGTGTGTGTAAGTAGGGCTGCTGGTCTGAATATCTTTTACAGGAACGCAGAAAATATTCTCACAGCATCCAGAAGTCTGAGTTTAAACATGCATGTCCACTGCCAGATGATTTATATTACGCTTGATGCTTTGCATGTTTGTATGGTCCATTGGGGATTTTTTTCTTAAAACACACACACACACACACACACACACACACACACGTGTCACACGTCTTTTTTTTGTATAAGGTTTTATTCAGACATTTCACAATACAATAAAAAGAAACTATTCTAAACAGAAAATAATAAAAAGAAAAGAACAAAACAAAAGAAGAAAAAGAGGTAGATGAATACAAAGCTCTCTCTCACATATATCCTAATTTTGAGCAATGGAATTCATTTAAAAGATACCTCTATTATTTAAGAACTCTGTGGTTATGGTCTTCCTGGGATCAAGGTCATGTCCCACTAACTTCTAATTTAATTTGGTAAGCAGAATGGTTAACTAGCACAAATTAACAAAAGCTTAAATGATTTTGATGTCCTATTTTTCAATCACTCAGCAGCTACTCCATTTTCAATCCTGCTGCAAATTGCTTCCATATAATATTCCATTTGGACTACGCCCTGGTGAAGCAGGCCCCTGTAAGTAACAGTATTTCACATTGTGCTCTCCTTAGTTTGTGTTCTGGGGGTATAGAAAGGTAGGCCAAAAAACAAAGATTGAGTCAACAAAACAACATACATAAAAATCTCTCAGTCTAACCTCCCTCACAGAGTTGTTGTGAAGGCAATACAGAGAGAGGAGAGCCATGTATGCCACCATGAAGACTTGGATGGCATAGAATAGGGGTTTCCAAACTTGGGTCTCCGGCTGTTGTTGGACTACAATTCCAAACATCCATAGCTGGCAAGGCTAGTTGTCAAGGATGGTGGGAACTGTAGTCCAAAACAGCTGAAGACCAAAGTTTGGGAACTGCTGGGATGAGGAGAAAAAGATAGAAGCAAAGGAAATAGCATCTTCTTGCCACAACATAAGGTCTCTGGCTAATGGCATCTCTTTCACCTTCTCAGCTATGGTCACCCTTCTTCTTTACTAGCTTCTCTTTACTGTTCATCTCAGGCCTAAATAAAATGATGAAGATTTTAGGGAGGAAGATGCAACCCAATAAGCCAGCAGTAGAGGCCAAGATGGAGAAGATCTCCACAGCCACCATGTATTTCCCTTTGGTGCTCAGATAAGTGGGGACAAAGGACAGCCAAACACTGCAGAATACCAGCATGCTGAAGGTAATCAACTTGGCTTCATTGAAAGTGTCAGGCAACTTCCTGGCAAAGAAAGCCACAGAGAAGCTCACAATGGCCAAAAGACCCATGTAGCCGAGAATAAGGTGGAACATGATGTCGGAGCCTTCATTGCACTGCACTATGATCTGCCCATCCTGGGAGTGCAGGTCAAACTCTGGGAATGGGGGAGAGGATGCCAGCCACCCAAGACAGATGCCAGCTTGAATGAGAGAGCAGAAGGTGATAAGGGATCCTGCCAGCCTCTTCCCAAGCCATTTCCTCAGGCTGCTCCCAGGCTTGGTCACCATGAATGCCAAAACCACAGTGAGGGTTTTGGCTAACACACAAGCAACAGCAATGGAGAAGACGATGCCAAAGACGGTTTGCCTCAAGACACAGGTCACCTTTGTAGGCCTGCCAATGAATAAGAAGGAGCAGAGAAAGCAGAGAAGCAGAGAAGAGAGCAAGGTGCAGGTGATGCCCCAGTTGTTGGCTTTGACAATGGGAGTGTTCCAGTGCAGACCGAAGGTCCCCATCACAACAAGTGTGACCAGGGAAAGCAGGAGAGCCAAGGAGGCCAGAATTGCCCCCAAGGGCTCCTCATAGGATAGGTAGCTTATTTTTTTCGGAATACATTTGTCCTGAAAGGCATTTGGGTAGTGATCATCTGGGCATTTCTCACACTGATCTGCATCTGAAAGTGAGAAGCTTGCTTTTAGCATTTCTTGAAGCAATAATTATTAATATTATTGGTACTGTCTATTATGCTGTACGCAGAACATATTACTCAGGTGATGAACCACCAAGCCTAATTTTTCAACTAAGTGGTGGTTCATCTCTGAACATCTCATCTGTACTAATCAATCTATTCATATTTATTTGTCATGGTTGCAGTATACAGATTGATTTCAGTGGTTCCCCCTTAAACATGTCTATCTCTGCATCCAGGTCCAAGTTTTTGCATTTCTAAGCTTGTGGCTCACTGTTTCTTTTTTACACTTTCCGTAATGGAACTTGGGAGTGCATGAAACAGCCAGGTAGCCTGTCATCAGGAAAATCTATATTTGAAAAGAAATAACTGTTCCCAATGATTGAAACTGTGTGGATACAATAGAGGAGATAATTTACTATTTGTTAATAACAGAAGATGAAAATGTGTTGGCTGCAGTTTCAATGGTGAGAAAAGGGAATCTATGGCATGGTGCTTACTCCCATGTGGATGTAATTGCACACAAGATATGCCTGAATAGGTGTGCAAAAGGTAGGGGAGAGGAAAGGAGAATATGTGTCAATAACATAAACACATGTGCTTGGGATCCATGCCAGAAAATAAGCAGACATAATAAGACTGAAACATGAATGTCTGTGTTGGAGAGGAAGATGGGAATTCCAGTTGACTCGGGTTCCTTCACTTACCCTTCTGGACTGAAATCCTCCCTTTAGGGCACTGAACACAGTCGTAGCAACAGATTTGCTTTCCCTGCTGGGTAACCATACTCTGTCCAGGGTGGCAGCTTTCAACACAGGTGGAAATGGGCAGCATCTAATGGTAATGACAAGCAAGGGATTTTGAATGGAATAAGCTCGTTTCTCTACATAAATCTTATTGCCATCTATGTCTGCTTTGCAGCAGAAAAGTCATAGGACTGAAATTAGAGGATGGCTCTCAAGCACTTGCTCCCTGGGCAAGCATCAGGCCCCCTGATAAAGATGCTTTGTGCTGTGACTTAACCATTTGGCCAGTCCAGCACAGTCCAGTCTGAATGGCAAAGAGAAGTTAGTGCCAACCTTCTCCTTGATAACCCACTGCTGATTTCCTCCTACAAACGCTATCTTTTAAAGTTTAAATAAGAATATTTTTTTATTTATAGAATCATAGAATCATAGAGTTGGAAGAGACCACAAGGGCCATCAAGTCCAACCCGCTGCCAAGCAGTAAACACCATCAGAGGACTCCTGACAAATGGTTGTCAAGCCTCTAGTGTACTTGAAGTTGCAGATTAATATATACAATGCAGGTAGGTGTTACTTACACTGCTAACATATCTTACATAGATTTTTATCTAAGATAAATACTGTTACAGACTGACAGAAGCACAACAGAATATTCCTGTTGCTCTAACTGTTTAGACTGCTCATATTTGCCATAACTGTATATGTTGGTTTGAATCTCTGAACATCCCTGAGACTTCTGGGTATTGGGCGGTATATAAATTCAATCAATCCATCAGTTAATTGCCTCAGACATATGACAGCACAGGGTTTTATAACCGTCTGTGCACCAGGACTTTCCTTAGCATTTTGGATGCTTTCATCCCACACATTATGGCTCAGCTTGATGTAGACCAACATCCTGGGACAGGTTATCTCCAGCACTCCATCCATCAATATTAGTGACCACACACTTCAGGCGGTGGATAATTTTCTTTCTACCTGGGCTCCGCATGGCAGAGATTGTTGGCAACAACGCATTTTAGAGCACAACAGTCCTTTTTCAAGAGCTTTAAACACTTGCCAATTCCTCACTCAGAAAGACCTTGTTCTTTAATCCTGATCTCTGAATTAGCTTCAAACTAGCTCTGGATGAACAGAGTAACAAAAACAGCATTTCATCAGTGAGTACCAGAGCTTCTCTCCTCACAATTCTCCTTTGTAGCCATTTCTGTTTTTCTGGATCCCCTGATCTTCTCATAAAAGATAATGATGATGGATGATGATTAAAACAAGAAATAGTCCCGCCCACCTGCTTGAACTTGGGATTCCATGCGATGGCACTTCCATCCACTGTGAACTCTTTTCCTGGGGGGCCCTGAGGGTCCACCCTCCCCACTCGGACTCTCTGGAAGGTCTCATTGGGAAATGTGACCAAGTTGAGGAGATCATAGCCACCTGCCTGCTGTCCCTTCTCATCCAAACAGATTTCTTCCCCAGCACTGTTGTTGAAGTGGATGTTCTTCAGGAAGGAGTGAAGCTAGATTGCAAGACACAGACAGTTAAGTTAAGACACAGACCTTGTAGGTTAATACACTCTCTCTTTCCCTCTGACAAGTGGACCTTTGGCTTTTTACTACCATTCATCAGTATGTTATAGGACACTGAAAGCTGCTTTACAGTGAGTGAAATCATTGCCCTAAATAGCTCAGTCACTGATTGTTATTGGCTCTCTAGGGTTTCAGAGTCTTTCCCAGCATGATCTTGAGATGCTGGGGGTTGAACATGGGACTTTTTGAATGAAAGCAGATGCTCTGCCATTGAGCTGTAAGCCTTTCCAGTTTCAATATTAGGAGACATGACTTGGTATGTTTTTAACTTGCCATAGATTCTGGGTAATTCAAAAACCTCCTCCATTAACATATGCAACTGCCTTGTGCTGAGTCAAACCATTGTTCTCTGCAGCCCAGAACTGTCTGCTCTGAATTGCCACAGTTCTATATGGCATACATCTGAGGTTTCAACCCATTTCTGATACCAGAGAACACTCCTGGCCCTTGCACAGTCCCAAGTAGGAGAATCCTGGATGGATTAATTTCAAGAGCTTTGAATGTGCAGCATGCAATGCATGTGGCCTTTCACTGAGATCAAGTCCCTCCCAATGATAGAGCTCACCACTGAAAATCCCCAAGGCCTCTCCTCCATGCCAGGGCTCAGCTGTGAAACATATGAACAGTAATAATAACTCCTGTTCTTCTAACATTGAGGAGAGTAGTTGACAGTACCTGCCAGGGTTTAACTTTCTGCTGCATCCATCTCTCAGCCAGTACTTTCTGTTTGGCTCTTGAGGAATACATACTATGGAGAGCATGTGCTACTGCATGGACGGCATTGTAGATGGTGTAGCTCTGGCTGGACATTTCCATTTCAAACACGGGTCCAGTGAGTTTCTCCAGCTTCTCCTCCCCAGTGCAGGGTTCATGAGTTGTCACAATTCGATTGTTTTCTGGAAATGAACAGAGGAATGCATGGGCCCAGAACGACTGGATGAAATAAAGATTTGGCTGCCATGGATTTATGGTCTGTAGAAAGTCCTGAAACCCTGGAACTGGATTTGAATGGAGTGTAAATGACAAAGTGCCATTGAAGGATTTTGACGGGAATTTGTCTCCAAATAGCACTGCAGTGAAATCCCATTGAGCTGTTGTAATCCACACCCTCTCCAGAGGGTACATATGGAAAATCTCACAGGAGACTAAAACCAGTCTCAAAGCCTCTAGAGACTGAATGTCTCCATAGACAAGAATCACATTCATTTGCCTTTGTGTGAGAGCAAACGCGATTGGTCTCAATTTTGGTTGAAGTAGCTCATTAGGTAAAAATTTTGTCACTAGTGGGATCACCAATGTCCAAGAAATGCAAAGATTATTCTGGGAAAGCCTTGGTCTCAGAGTACGAAGGAAGGTTTCCCCACTGTCATCATCTGAAACAAGGAGGCCAATCCAGTTCCACCCAAGCTTCCTGAGGAGCCAGACAATGCCATCATACTGAGCTTCTTCATTGGGGACCATTTGGAAGAAGGAAGGGAAGCGCCTTTGGTCACTCAGCCCTGGATCCAAGGAGCCATAGGTGAGCTAAAGGGAAAGGCATTCTCCTTTTAGGAATCCAAAAACCATCCATTTGTTCATAGAAAGAATACTTCATTATTTTGGTGGTTGACCACCTGGTCTTACTTTTGTAAGTATAACGCCCTGGCATTAGTAAGTCTCAAACTAGGAGAAGTTTCTAAGCAGGAAAATGGATGCTGCTATGATTACATGATTTGTGGCATGGCCAGGTTTGGAAGAACCAGAGCTTGGATTATTACTATTATGGGTTTATCCCCCCCCCCCCCAAATCCCAATGCAAATTGAGACGGCAGTGTTGGCAACACATAGCTAGGAGGCTTTAACATAATCATGTACCCATACCAAGTCTAAAGTAGGACACAAGTGTAGAAAACATAATGTAATGGGATTGAAATCTAACCTGGATGCTTTTTGGGGTTTTCTGTGTACGTCTGCCCTTGTGGTTGTATCTATGTATCTACACACATACCTGTGGAATCTTGTAGGTGTTTAATATATTGGCCATCTGAAGGGAGTTTTGGGAGGTGAGCCCTCCAACCACGGCAATTAATTTATCTTCCCCATTACAGTGGTAATTGGGGGGATTTCGTTGTCCCATGAAAAGAAGAGCAAGAGTGTTCCAACACGTTTGCGAAGGATTAAAAGCATTGTCATAAAATGTTGATCCCAGTGAGATGTTGGATAAGAATTTGGCATTCTTGTTGATCTCTTGCATGGCAAAGACGAAGGCAAGAACATGCTGGTAGTTTTTTAGGAGGAGACTGCAATGAGACAAAGAATGACTGCAAAGATGACAGAAGAGAAACAACTGTGTTGAAGTTTTCATTTTGATTCATGCATGTATTTCACTTGGATGTTTCAGCCTACAGGACAAGAACATTCCATTCAAACTAATGATACTACAGCAGTCTCCTAAGATATTATGATTAGATGTTCAGTATGGAAATGGTAGATTCAAGGAGATCCATTGTTGTGCTGTGGATGAATTGGTGGGGTTGAATATTGGAAACCCAGAAACAAAAAGCTGTTAACCTGCCAAGTTCAGTCAGGCTCTCATTCTTTCCCCACTTAACTAGTGTCAAAATCACCAACACAGTGGGATTTAATACTGAGTAAATTAGATTGCATGTTTCCAACACTCTCTTTGCTTTGCTTTGTCCACCACCTCCCTTCCATTTCTGAACCATGAAGTATTCATGGGAATGTGTTCTCAATTCAACCTGGGAAACAACTCTTTAGTATACCAGTGTGCTTTAACACACAATGTCTTTTTAGCAGCCCTTGAATCTAAGCCTTATAGATATGCTTTCCTTTTTTAAAAAAACCTAAAAACAGCTTGGGAAGCAAAACCTTCCTCTTCTTTTTTTATTCAATGGGATTCGCTTCCCACATAATCGTGTGTGGGATTATAGGGTGTTATCACACAACCTTCCATCGGAAATTGGTTATTCCCAGGCAAACACGTGTTAAGGAAAGCTCTCCTTGATCCCAAATATTTGAGAGGAAGCATCCCATTGGGCTCTGTGGAACTGCCTTTCACACAAATCCGATTTAAGCTGCAATATGGCTGCAGCCATTTACCTGGGAGTAAGCACCACTAAGCTCAGTGGTGATTACTTCGAGTAGGTATGCATAGATTTGCCCTGTCAGGCTAAAAGCTGATGCATGTTTGGGGTGTGGAGCGAAGCTCATGGAACTGAACAAGGCTTACTTGCAAGAAAATTTGGCACAGGGATGGGCTGCAACATCTATGGGTTGCAACATCTATGGGTTGAAGTAGTTTGAAAACTTCAGCTGGGTTATGGATGGGGCTCATATGGGCAAAAATCAGGGGCAAACTAGTAGCCACACTTAAGCACTTTGGAATCCCCATAGATTTCAACAGGATTCTGGCCCTGTACCCACTGAACACAACAAAGGGACTTGTTAATGTGTCCCTACTGCTGGGCTTTGCACTTTGAGGGAAAAGGAGGGAATTGCAGTTTATCAGACTCAAAATGAAAAGGTGATTTTTTGGTGTCATCTAAAAGAATATTAGGTTGCAGGTAGTTCCACTTCCGTGTAGCAGTACAGAAACACCACAATTAACTGCAGGGGGGGGGGGAGTAGAATAGATAATAGAATACCTATTATCTACTTGCACTTTGACATGCTTTTGAACTGCTAGGTTGGCAGGAGCTGGGACCGAGCAACGGGACTGACCTCCCAATCGGCAAGCCCAAGGCTCAGTGGTGTAGACCACAGCACCACCTGCGTCCCTAACTACTTACTGAGAACTACTTACTAAGTAACTACTTACTGAAATAATACAGAGTATTGAGGGTTCTCCATAAATTTCTGCATTCTGAAGTTTGTTATCGTAATGGATATAAATTCACCAATGATCATGTCTGCTGGAGGACCATATGAATTGGTTTGAAATGTTTCTCTCAAACTGCAAGAGCTCAAACTCTTGCTAGAAGAACAATGCAGCAGCAACAGCAGGAAAAGCAGGTGGCGTCCTAACCATTCTTGGGCTGAACTGGAAGCCATCATGTTTACCTATAGTCACTAACAGCATTTCAGTCTTGGCTGAAGTTATAAGGAAACTTGGCTCCATGGAGGCATGTACCTGCCTCAAATCTACCTCCCTAACTGGATTCATGTAAGTTGATAGGACAGTCGCCTATATAGACTGCAACACAGGACTGTCACATTTGGAAAGGGCTGTTTCTGTGGCTTATATTGTGCCTGGCATCTGATTTGCCATGGGACATTTAAAAGTAGTGATGCTGATCAATAATTATAAAAATTACAGGGTGAGATATTTGTTTTGCTAAGGTCCTCAAGTCTCAGAACAAGCAAAGTTATTATGCCAATGAGATTTCTGCTATAGTCCAAGATCTTCTCCCTTGTGAAGCAGTGCCTTGGACAGTGGGCATAACTTTCTGAATGGAGAGAATTTGACACAAGTGCAGGGTAAAGAAAGAGGCTTGTTTTCTGTGAACCGCCCTGAGACCTCTGGGAATAGGGTGGTATATAAACTCAATAAATAAAGATAATAAAATAATGTACATATCCCTTCTTCTGATTCAGACCATTCACCCTTCTATCCAATTACTGTCTACTCTGAATAGAATTTATGCTCCATGGCACATCAAAGGGGTATTTCTCCCATGCAACTTGAGCTTCAGATGTTAGTACAGTCGTACTTCCAGTTACAAATTCCTCAGGTTACAAATGCTTCAGGTTACAAACTCTGCTACCCTGGAAGAGTTACCTCAAGTTGAGAACTTTTCCCTATTATGAGAAGAGAAATCATGTGCCAGCAGCACAGAAGCAGCAAGAGGCCCCATTAGCGAAAGTACGCCTCTAGTTAAGAACAGTTTCAGGTTATAACTAGAGGTATCACTGTAATTAAACTTTGTCCTTATGTATCTGAAGCTGAGACTGGTTGGGGCAAGCCAGTCAGATGGGCGTCATATAAATAATAAATTATTATTATTGTGCGCTCTGCTACTGAGCAATATCCCTTCACTGTAACCTGGATGGTTAAACACTCTGTCATAACAGCAGACCAGATATCTCTTCTCTTCTTCTGCCTCCCTCAGATGCCATCCCACATGCAATTTTTGTCTGTCCCCACAGAAGTCTAAGGATCTTTTGCATTAGGTCTCCTGATATTATTGGACGGCAACGCCCATCATCTCTGGCTGCTGCCAAAGCTTGCTGGGGATAAAGGGCATTGTATTCCAACAACTTCTGGGGATGAAGCGGTGAAGAACAATGATCTGTTCCATGGGCACTACTGTCCTGGGACCTTCTACTTGTTTTCATTTCAGGATAGCAAACCTGAGCCAAAGGTATGATGTACAATGCCATCAGAGCTATTGGGACAGAACATGGTCACTGCAGATGGTGGATTTGAATGTCACTTGGGATGGGTGAACAGAAGACACACAGATTTAATATACTAGATTTGATTTTTAAGCAAATTCTTAAATTTGTTGCAAGCAGATTTTTAGAATTACCAGGTTAGGTAATGGTCCATTAAGGAAACAAAGGGAGAGGCTCTGAACTCTTGGGTAGTTAGAAAGACAAATATAGTGATGAGTGTTGAGAAATTGGAGCAGGATTCTTTCTTCAAAAAGCTGAACTGTTCCCCCCTCTCTTGGAGTTGCACATTTACCACACTAAGCTCCCCTTGAAAAAGAGGAGAGATGGTCTCTCCCATTATGGAGGCGTGTGGGCAACCATGTGAGGGAATTTTGCCCTATAAGGGGAAGTGGAGACCAGGATATTTAAGCTTCTTCCACCCCACACTCTCCCCTCTTTTCTTTGAGACACCCATCCTCCCACCCTTTGTAGCGTGAGCCTTTTTAGGGGGACTGAGTAAGAACGTATTTTTGGAGGGGTGACACTAATTGGACCATGCATTCTCCTTTTTGTCTCTTTCAAACTCTTGGGTATTATCTGTGTTCAGGTAGCATATTGCAAGCCTTGGGCATTACTCCCAACAGAAACATGAGCCAATTTCCTGATGAAAACCACCCCCCAACCCCCAAGCCAAGCTGTGTTTTACCGAACAAAAAAAAAAAAAAGAATATCTGATCACAGACAGTGTCTATTATGTTCATAATTTTGAATATTCCGGTTCTTGTGAGGAAAAAAGTGTTTTGTTATGCAGGAGTTCGTTAAAGATTTGCCTAATTCACTCTGAAAAGAACAAGCTTCTCTGATGTCCTGCTTTCACGCGTAAAGAGCTTCTGAGCTCTTCCTAGGCAGAACGTAGGCACAGAGACACACATTTTGCTTTTGATAGAATAAACTTTATTGAGAGAATAGCCATTGAGAGAAAGCAACAGAATGCGTAGTTAGAAGCCTTTCATCATTGCCCTTAGAGTCACAGCTCCCAGGCTCCCCTGAAAAGGGCAAATGACTGTTAAACTGGGGAAATTCAAGGATGTGGTTGCGTTGCAGGGAGAAATGGCCAAATGAGCATTCCAGCTTCAATGGGCAGAGCGTGGCTTGCGTGGTTTTCTGCCTATCACAGCACCTTCTCCAGGTGAACGGGCTTCTTGTTTTCGCAGGCCACACGAATGCGTTTGGAGGTCTCTGTGCCTTTGTATTTGCAGTCCTTAGGAGGTTTACCATCGGTGTAGCTGCAGTCAATCATGGGGAAGTTCTGGTTGCTGTCATAGAATTTACCTTGCCATTGCTTCCCACCATTGCCACAGACCTGTAGGACAGACTCCTTGTCATGGTTGATGAAAGTATTCCTCGGTTTGCATCTACTTGGGTTCATATTCCTCTTCACCATCATGAGGTTGCAGTAGGCACTGGGGTTGGAGGCTCGGGTTTGGGGATAATCAATGTGCTTGTTTTGAAAAGCTTCCCAAGACTGCCCTTTGCAGGACTGCACCAGGAGGACGCTGAAAAGGATGGCCAGACGAACCAGCAGGCAACTAGAGACCAGCATGGTGGCGTCCAAGAATTTTCTGGGAGGAAAAAGAAGGGAAAGAAAAGAGGGAAACATTAAGGAGATGCCTATTTCTTAAGGCATCTTATACACCTTACAGGAAATACACCTATATAGGACATTTCCTTATAGGAAATGTGGTGATGGAATATGGTGCATTTGTGGGAAGCCTCTAGTGGAACAAAGTTACCATATTTTTTGCTCTATAGGACGCACTTTTCCCCCTCCAAAAATGAAGGGAAAATGTGTGTGCGTCCTATGGAGCGAATGCAGGCTTTAGTTGAAGCCTGGAGAGTGCACCGACCCCTCTCGCTTTCCAGGCTTCAGGAAGCTATCCTCAAGCCTTCGGAGCGTGGCGGGAGTGGCCGCCGGGCTCCCAAGGCTTGCGGACAGCAGCCTGCAGCCCGAAGCAACTGTGTTGAAAAATTCAAAGAGAGACAAATTTCAAAGGGTGGCTGTCATATTATTTCAGATAGTGCAAATTCAGTAAGTTTGCCTTTAAATGGAAACTGAACTGAATTTCTCCCCAACCGCAACCCCAACACCAGCTTACACCGGTGCAATTCTGTTGAAGTGATGGATTCCTCTTTCTACAACTCTGTCTCCCAAGTTGGCTGCCTTAATTCTTATATGGAGCTTAGTCAGGTCAGAGACAGGGGAAAGGAGGAAGGAATTTCAGCCTTTTAGACATATATAGAGTACAGATGAAGAAAGAAAGGATGTACCGTATTTTTCACCCCATAGGATGCACCGCCCTATAGGACGCACCTAGGTGTTTTTTTTGGGGGGGGAAATAAAGAAAAAAAATTATTCCCCCCCGGCGCGGGGCTGGGGAGGGGGAAGCCCGAGCTTCCGCCAACTCCAGCCCCCAGAACAGGCAGCTCTGGGGGCTTGCGGGGCTGGGGGAGGGGGAAACCTGAGCTTCCCCCTCCCCCAGAACAGGTCCCAGAGCGATACAGAAGCTGCCCGCAGCTTCAGCATCACTCTGGCAGCTTGTGGGGCTGGGGGAGGGGGAGGCCCAATCCTTCCCCTTCCCCCAGCCCCCAGAACAGGCAGCTCTGGGAGCTTGCGGGGCTGGGGGAGGGGGAAGCCTGAGCTTCCCTCTCCCCCAGCCCCAGAACGGAGCTCGCGAGGGCAGGCAGCTCTGCGCGACCTTCCGGAGGCCGGCGCGGCTTGGCGCCGGGCTCTGGAGGGTCTATTTGTGTGGAAGGTGATGGGAAAATAAATATTCTAAATACAATAAAAAGACTTAACTCAAATAACAAGTCTAGAATCAAAGAACAGGTCTACAATCTGGAGATACTGTAAAACCAAATCCAGGAGGGGCACTTCCTTCACCACTTTCTATTTTG
The DNA here is from genome assembly GCF_965153285.1 of Podarcis tiliguerta. NCBI lineage: Eukaryota > Metazoa > Chordata > Lepidosauria > Squamata > Lacertidae > Podarcis > Podarcis tiliguerta. The sequence goes on along the minus strand of NC_139546.1, from coordinate 39,916,359 downwards.
AAACTCAAAGGTCCCAGTGAAGGGGGTGCTGAGTCTGCTCCAAGGGCACACCCTCACTTCAAGTAGTGCATAGTTAGCCTGCAACAAGACTGGCCTGCATCCTTCAGAAATGGAGAGACTGCCTTGGAATCTTTCCCAGAATCCTCTACCACATGCAAGACTGAGTCATAGCAGAAGAGTCAATGTGGCAAGAATTCCATAAAACCGAAACTGTGGAAATCACTTGCGTTATTCATTTTTTAAAATTGGGGGTTGACGAGGTCTAGATTTTAGAAGAAAATGGGAAATGACTGAGGGGAGCTAAACTCCTCCCCCCTCTTTGCCACCTCATGCTATTTAACTTCCCCCTCCTTGGCTCAACTGGAATATAAGTAACTGTGGTGATGGAGGGTGGGGAGCTTAAACTGGGGAGTGTTCTACCTCTTCTTCTTCTACTACACCCATGCCCTTGCCTTCTTCTCCACAAATTCTCAACTCACAAACCCACATAGTATATGTATATTCACTTACCAGTGAAAACTGAATGAGACTTTGCTGGAAGAAGGATGTGGACAGATATGTGGGTATAGGGTATAATGCTAGTGAGAGCCCCCAAAACAAAATATAAATCAGTAGCCGTAGCATCAGAAGTGAGTTTGTGATTGTCTCCAACTTACCCAAGTTTTGTCCTGTGAGGTGATGGATATCGCGTTATGCAGGGGCAGGTTTGTCTCTGAAGCTGCTGCCTCAATTCTTATATAGATCTTGGTGAGGTTGGGGGTTGGGACCGGGAAGGGAGAAGGATGAAAGTTCAATCACTTGCCATATGTTGAGTAGATATGGATAGGATAAATATGTTTCAATTTCCCTGGAATTCCCTCCAGTGTGGACTTAATTTATGTTGAGTAGATATTGATAGGATAAATATGTTTCAATTTCCCTGGAATTCCCTCCAGGACTTAATTTATGGTTTTGACCACTATAGAGTTATGTTTCTGACAATGGGTTGGAAAGCAAATACCCTAAATAAAAAATAAGCACACATAATTAACATCAGATAATGCAGCTGCCTTCTGGAGCTTAGTCCATATTCAGGCGGAGTACTTTGTTCGATATGTTTGATATTAAAATGAAAGGGGAACAGAGTGCACCTTTTGCTCAAGGGCACAGACTCACTTTGCATTCTTGATACCCAACAAGAATGGCCAGCTTCCTTCAAAATGGAGTGTTTACACTAGAACATTTCCCAGAATCCTCTGCTACATGAAGGGATTCCGTGACAGGCAAATCCACATGGCAAAGAAGCCACAGTTTTGTCCTGTGAGGTGATGGATATTGCTTCCTGAAGGGTCAAGTTTGTCTCTGAAGCTGCTGCCTCGATTCTTATATAGATCTTGGTGAAGTTGGGGGTCGGGGTCGGGAAGGGGGAAGGATGAAAGTTCAGTCACTCACCATATGTTGAGTAGATATTGATAGGATAAATATGTTTCAATTTCCCTGGAATTCCCTCCAGGACTTAATTTATGGTTATGACCACTATATAGTTATGTTTCTGACAATGGGTTGGAAAGCAAATACCGTAAATAAAAATAAGCACCCCCAGCCTCTTGAGTGAGATGGGCGCGCAACCCTAGAGTCTGTCAAGACTGGCCCGTACGGGCAGGGGTACCTTTACCTTTACCTTTAATTAATATCAGATAATGCATCTACCTTCTGGAGCTTAGTCCATATCTAGGCGGAGTACTTTGTTCAATATGTTTGATATTAAAATGAAAGGGGAACAGAGTGCACCTTTTGCTCAAGGGCACAGACTTTGTATTGTTGATACCCAACAAGAATGGCCAGCTTCCTTCAAAATGGAGTTTTTACACTGGAACATTTCCCAGAATCCTCTGCTACATGAAGGGATTCCGTGACAGGCAAATCCACATGGCAAAGAAGCCACAACTGTGAAAATAGCTTCTGTAAATTCAAGCTAGGTATATATACATATCTACATTTAAAAATGGAGCTTGGTGAGGTCCATTTCCCCCCATGAAAATAAAAGATGCTGAAGGGGGAATTGAGATTTCAATTTCTTTGCTGTCCATGCTCTTTTGCTTTAGGTTTTTCCCCTCCCTGGTTCAATTCCAGGATTTCCAGGCTTGTTTTTTAGATATGCTATACGCCATCCAGAGTGGCTGGGATGTTGTTATGATTGTGATTGTGATTATTATGGCTGGGAGAAAAGCTAAACAGGGGTGAGGGTGGGTTTCAGCTCCCATCACCCCCCATTCAGTTGACTCAGCTACTAGAGGATTGTGTAGATAGTCCCTGATATCGACCGCTGTATTTTTAACACACACACCCCACACGTCTTCTGCATATAAAGTTTATTTCAGACTTTTCACAATACAATAAAAAGAAACTATTCAAAACAGAAAAGGATAAAAAGAAAAGAATGAAACAAAAGAAGAAAAAGAGCCAGTTGAATATAACGTTTTCTCTCACATATATCCTAACTTTGAGCAATGAAATTTGTTTAAAAGATACATTTATTATTTAGGAACTGTATGATTATGGTCTTCCTGGGATCAAAGTCATGTCCCACCAACTTCTAATTTATTTTGGAAAGCAAAATGGTTAACTAGCACGAATTAATAAGAGCTCAAATGATTTTGATGTCCTATTTTTCAATCACTCAGCAGTTACTCCATTTTCAATTCTGCTGCAAATTGCTTCCACATAATATTCCATTTGGACTACGCCCTGGTGAAGCAGGCCCCTGTAAGTAACAGTATTTCACATTGTGCTCTCCTTAGTTTGTGTTCTGGGGGTATAGAAAGGTCGGCCAAAAAACAAAGATTAAGTCAACAAAACAACATACATAAAAATCTCTCAGTCTAACCTCCCTCACAGAGTTGTTGTGAAGGCAATACAGAGAGAGGAGAGCCATCTATGCCACCGTGAACACTTGGATGGCATAGAATAGGGGTTTCCAAACTTGGGACTCCAGCTGTTGTTGGACTACAATTCCAAACTTCCATAGCTGGCAAGGCTAGTTGTCAAGGATGGTGGGAATTGTAGTCCAAAAACAGCTGGAGACCAAAGTTTGGGAACTGCTGGCATAAGGAGAAAAAGATAGAAGCAAAGGAAATAGCATCTTCTTGCCACCACATAAGGTCCCTGGCTAATGGCATCTCTTTCACCCTCTCAACTATGGTCCTCCTTCTTCCTTACTAATCTCTCTTTACTGTTCATCTCAGGCCTAAATAAAATGATGTAGATTTTAGGGAGGAAGATGCAACCCAATAAGCCAGCAGTAGAGGCCAAGATGGAGAAGATCTCCACAGCCACCATGTATTTCCCTTTGGTGCTCAGATAAGTGGGGACAAAGGACAGCCAAACACTGCAGAAGACCAGCATGCTGAAGGTAATCAACTTGGCTTCATTGAAAGTATCAGGCAACTTCCTGGCAAAGAAAGCCACAGAGAAGCTCACAATGGCCAAGAGACCCATGTAGCCGAGAATAAGGTGGAACATGATGTCGGAGCCTTCATTGCACTGCACTATGATCTGCCCATCCTGGGAGTGCAGGTCAAACTCTGGGAATGGGGGAGAGGATGCCAGCCACCCAAGACAGATGCCAGCTTGAATGAGAGAGCAGAAGGTGATAAGGGATCCTGCCAGCCTCTTCCCAAGCCATTTCCTCAGGCTGTTCCCAGGCTTGGTCACCATGAATGCCAAAACCACAGTGAGGGTTTTGGCTAACACACAAGCAACAGCAATGGAGAAGACGATGCCAAAGACGGTTTGCCTCAAGACACAGGTCACCTTTGTAGGCCTGCCAATGAATAAGAAGGAGCAGAGGAAGCAGAGAAGCAGAGAAGAGAGCAAGGTGCAGGTGATGCCCCTGTTGTTGGCTTTGACAATGGGAGTGTTCCAGTGCAGACCGAAGGTCCCCATCACAACAAGTGTGACCAGAGAAAGCAGGAGAGCCAAGGAGGCCAGAATTGCCCCCAAGGGCTCCTCATAGGATAGGTAGCTTATTTTTTTTGGAATACATTGGTCCTGAAAGGCATTTGGGTAGTGATCATCTGGGCATTTCTCACACTGATCTGCATCTGAAAGTGAGAAGCATGCTTTAGCATTTCTTGAAGCAATAATTATTAATATTATTGGTAGTGTCTATTGATGTCTATAGATTGATTTCAGTGGTTCCCCCTTAAACATGTCTATCTCTGCATCCAGGCCCACTTTTTTGCATTTCTAAGCTTGTGGCTCACTGTTTCTTTTTTACACTTTCCGTAATGAAACTTGGGAGTGCATGAAACAGCCAGGTAGCCTGTCATCAGGAAAATCTATATTTGAAAACAAATAACTGTTGCTAATGATTGAAACTGTGTGGATACAATAGAGGAGATAATTTGCTATTTGTTAATAACAGAAGATGAAAATATTTTGGCTGCAGTTTCAATGGTGAGAAAAGGGAATCTATGGCATTTTTACCCAGATGTATGTCATGCTGATTTCAATGGTGCTTACTCCCATGTGGATGTAATTGCACACAAGATATGCCTGAATAGGTGTGCAGAAGGTAGGGGAGAGGAAAGGAGAATATGTATCAGTAACATATAAACACATGTGCTTGGGATCCATGACAGAAAATAAGCAGACATAATAATACTGAAACATGAATGTCTGTGTTGGAGAGGAAGATGGGAATTCCAGTTGACTCGGGTTCCTTCACTTACCCTTCTGGACTGAAATCCTTCCTTTAGGGCACTGAACACAGTCATAGCAACAGATTTGCTTTCCCTGCTGGGCAAACATACTCTGTCCAGGGTGGCAGCTCTCAACACAGGTGGAAATGGGCAGCATCTAATGGTAATGACAAGCAAGGGATTTTGAATGGAATAAGCTTGCTTCTCTACATAAATCTTATTGCCATCTATGTCTGCTTTGCAGCAGAAAAGTCACAGGACTGAAATTAGAGGATGGCTGTCAAGCATATGCTCCCTGGGCAAGCATCAGGCCCCCTGATAAAGATGCTTTGTGCTGTCCCCGAACCATTTGTCCTGCCCAACACATGTCTGAATGGCAAAGAGAAGGTAGTGCCAACCTTCTCCTTGATAAATTGATTCCTCATAACCCAATGCTGATTTCCTCCTAGAGACACTCTCTTTTAAAGTTTAAATAAGAATAATTTTTTATTTATAGAATCATAGAATCATAGAGTTGGAAGAGACCACAAGGGCCATCAAGTCCAACCCCCTGCCAAGCAGGACACACCATCAGAGCACTCCTGACATATGGTTGTCAAGCCTCTAGTGTACTTGATGTTGCAGATTAATATATACAATTCAGGTAGGGGTTACTTACATTGCTAATATATCTTACATAGATTTTTATCTAAGATAAATACTGTTACAGACTGACAGAAGCACAACAGAATATTCCTGTTGCTCTAACTGTTTAGACTGCTCATATTTGCCATAACTGTATATGTTGGTTTGAATCTCTGAAGATCCCTAAGACTTCTGGGTATTGGGCGGTATATAAATTCAATCAATCCATCAGTTAATTGCCTCAGACATATGACAGGGTTTTATAACCTTCTGTGCACCAGGACTTTCCTTAGCATTTTGGATGCTTTCATCCCACACATTCTGGCTCAGCCTGATGTAGACCAACATCCTGGGACAGGATATCTCCAGCACTCCATCCATCTATATTAGTGACCACACACTTCAGGCAGTGGATAATTTTCTTTCTACCTGGGCTCCGCATGGCAGAGATTGTTGGCAACAACGCATTTTAGAGCACAACAGTCCCTTTTCAAGAGCTTTAAACACTTGCCAATTCCTTACTCAGAAAGACCTTGTTCTTTAATCCTGATCTCTGAATTAGCTTCAAACTAGCTCTGCATCAACCGAGTAACAAAAACAGCATTTCATCAGTGAGTACCAGAGCTTCTCTCCTCACACTTCTCCTTTGTAGCCATTTCTGCTTTCCTGGATCCCCTGATCTTCTCATAAAAGATAATGATGATGGATGATGATTAAAACAAGAAATAGTCCTGCCCACCTGATTGAACTTGGGATTCCATGCGATGGCACTTCCATCCACTGTGAACTCTTTTCCTGGGGGGGCCTGAGGGTCCACCCTCCCCACTCGGACTCTCTGGAAGGTCTCATTGGGAAATGTGACCAAGTTGAGGAGATCATAGCCACCTGCCTGCTGTCCCTTCTCATCCAAAGAGATTTCTTCCCCAGCACTGTTGTTGAAGTGGATGTTTTTCAGGAACGAGTGAAGCTAGATTGCAAGAGGAAAAAAGACACAGACCTTGTAGGCTAATACACTCTCTCTTTCCCTTTGACAAGTGGACCTTTGGCTTTTTACTACCATTCATCAGTATGTTATAGGACACTGAAAGCTGCCTTACTGTGAGTGAAATCATTGCCCTAAATAGCTCAGTCACTGATTGTTATTGGCTCTATAGGGCTTCAGAGTCTTTCCCAGCATGATCTTGAGATGCTGGGGGTTGAACATGGGACTTTTTGAATGAAAGCAGATGCTCTGCCATTGAGCTGTAAGCCTTTCCAGTTTCAATATTAGGAAAGATGACTTGGTATATTTTTAACTTGGCATAGATTCTGGGTAATTCAAAAATCTCCTCCATTAACATATGCAACTGTCTTGTGCTGAGTCAAACCATTGTTCTCTGTAGCCCAGAACTGTCTGCTCTGAATTGCCACAGTTCTCTATGGCATACATCTGAGGTTTCAACCCATTTCTGATACCAGAGAACACTCCTGGCCCTTGCACAGTCCCTAGCTGGAGAATCCTAGGATGGATTAATTTCAAGAGCTTTGAATGTGCAGCATGCAATGCATGTGGCCTTTAACTGAGATCAAGTCCCTCCCAATGATAGAGCTCACCACTGAAAATCCGCAAGGCCTCTCCTCCATGCCAGGGCTCAGCTGTGAAACATATGAACAGTAATAATAACTCCTGTTCTTCTAACATTGAGGAGAGTAGTTGACAGTACCTGCCAGGGTTTAACTTTCTGCTGCATCCATCTCTCAGCCAGTACTTTCTGTTTGGCTCTTGATGAATACATGCTATGGATAGCATGTGCTACTGCATGGACGGCATTGTAGATGGTGTAGCTCTGGCTGGACATTTCCATTTCAAACACGGGTCCAGTGAGTTTCTCCAGCTTCTCCCTCCCAGTGCAGTGTTCGTAATTTGTTTCAAGTAGATCTTGGAATACACAGAGGAATGCATGGGCCCAGAACGACTGGATGAAATAAAGATTTGGCTGCCATGGATTTATGGTCTGTAGAAAGTCCTGAAACCCTGGAACTGGATTTGAATGGAGTGTAAATGACAAAGTGCCATTGAAGGATTTTGACGGGAATTTGTCTCCAAATAGCACTGCAGTGAAATCCCATTGAGCTGTTGTAATCCACACCCTCTCCAGAGGGTACATATGGAAAATCTCACAGGAGACTAAAACCAGTCTCAAAGCCTCTAGAGATTGAATGTCTCCATAGACAAGAATCACATTCATTTGCCTTTGTGTGAGAGCAAATTGGATTGGTCTCAATTTTGGTAGAAGTAGCTCATCAGGTAAAAATTTTGTCACTAGTGGGATCACCAATGTCCACGAAATGCAGAGATTATTTTGGGAAAGCCTTGGTCTGAGAGTACGAAGGAAGGTTTCTCCACTGTCATCATCTGAAACAAGGAGGCCAATCCAGTTCCACCCAAGCTTCCTGAGTAGCCAGACAATGCCATCATACTGAGCTTCTTCATTGGGGACCATTTGGAAGAAGGAAGGGAAGCTCCTTTGGTCACTGAGCCCTGGATCCAAGGAGCCATAGCTGAGCTAAAGGGAAAGGCATTCTATTTTTAGGAATCCAAAAACCATCCATTTGTTCATAGAAAGAATACTTCATTATTGTGGTGGTTATCCACCTGGTCTTACTTTTGTAAGTATAACGCCCTGGCATTAGTAAGTCTCAAACTAGGAGAAGTTTCTAAGCAGGAAGCTGGATGCTCCTATGATTACATGATTTGTGGCATGGCCAGGTTTGGAAGAACGAGAGCTTGGATTATTAGTATTATGGGTTTACCCCCCCCCAATCCCAATGCAAATTGAGACGGCAGTGTTGGCAACACATAGCTAGGAGGCTTTAACATAATCATGTACCCATACCAAGTCTAATGTAAGACACAAGTGTAGAAAACATAATGTAATGGGATTGAAATCTAACCTGGATGCTCTTTTGGGGTTTTCTGTCTATGTCTGCCCTTGTGGTTGTATCTATGTATCTACACACATACCTGTGGAATCTTGTAGGTGTTTAATATATTGGCCATCTGAATGGAGTTTTGGGAGGTGAGCCCTCCAACGACGGCAATTAATTTATATTCCCCATTACAGTGGTAATTGGCGTGATTTTGTTGTCCCATGGAAAGAAGAGCAAGAGTGTTCTGACAAGTTAGCGAAGGATTAAAAGCATTCTCATAAAATGTTGATCCCAGTGTGATCTTGGATAAGAATTTGGCATTCTTGTTGATCTCTTGCATAGCAAAGATGAAAGCAAGAACATGCTGGTAGTTTTTTGGGAGGACTCTGCAATGAGACAAAGAATGACTACAAACATGGCAGAAAAGAAACAACTGTGTTGAAGTTTTCATTTTGATTCATGCATGTCTTTCACTTGGATGTTTCAGCCTACAGGACAAGAACATTCCATTCAAACTAATGATACTACAGCAGTCCCCTAAGATATTATGATTAGATGTTCAGTATGGAAATGGTAGATTCAAGGAGATCCATTGTTGTGCTGTGGATGAATTGGTGGGGTTGAATATTGGAAACCCAGAAACAAAAAGCTGTTAACCTGCCAAGTTCAGTCAGGCTCTCATTCTTTCCCCACTTAACTAGTGTCAAAATCACCAACACAGTGGGATTTAATACTGAGTAAATTAGATTGCATGTTTCCAACACTCTCTTTGCTTTGCTTTGTCCACCACCTCCCTTCCATTTCTGAACCATGAAGTATTCATGGGAATGTGTTCTCAATTCAACCTGGGAAACAACTCTTTAGTATACCAGTGTGCTTTAACACACAATGTCTTTTTAGCAGCCCTTGAATCTAAGCCTTATAGATATGCTTTCCTTTTTTAAAAAAAACCTAAAAACAGCTTGGGAAGCAAAACCTTCCTCTTCTTTTTTTATTCAATGGGATTCGCTTCCCACATAATCGTGTGTGGGATTATAGGGTGTTATCACACAACCTTCCATCGGAAATTGGTTATTCCCAGGCAAACACGTGTTAAGGAAAGCTCTCCTTGATCCCAAATATTTGAGAGGAAGCGTCCCATTGGGCTCTGTGGAACTGCCTTTCACACAAATCCGATTTAAGCTGCAATATGGCTGCAGCCATTTACCTGGGAGTAAGCACCACTAAGCTCAGTGGTGATTACTTCGAGTAGGTATGCATAGATTTGCCCTGTCAGGCTAAAAGCTGATGCATGTTTGGGGTGTGGAGCGAAGCTTATGGAACTGAACAAGGCTTACTTGCAAGAAAATTTGGCACAGCGATGGGCTGCAACATCTATGGGTTGCAACATCTATGGGTTGAAGTAGTTTGAAAACTTCAGCTGGGTTATGGATGGGGCTGATATGGGCAAAAATCAGGGGCAATCTAGTAGCCACACTTAAGCACTTTGGAATCCCCATAGATTTCAACAGGATTCTGGCCCTGTACCCACTGAACACAACGAAGGGACTTGTTTTCAAGTTAATGTGTCCCTACTGCTGGGCTTTGCACTTTGAGGGAAAAGGAGGGAATTGCAGTTTATCAGACTCAAAATGAAAAGGTGATTTTTTGGTGTCATATAAAAGAATATTAGGTTGCAGGTAGTTCCACTTCCATGTAGCAGTACAGAATCACCACAATTAACTGCAGGGGGGGGGGAGTAGAATAGATAATAGAATACCTATTATCTACTTGCACTTTGACATGCTTTTGAACTGCTAGGTTGGCAGGAGCTGGGACCGAGCAACGGGACTGACCTTCCAATCGGCAAGCCCAAGGCTCAGTGGTGTAGACCACAGCACCACCTGCGTCCCTAACTACTTACTGAGAACTACTTACTAAGTAACTACTTACTGAGATAATGTAGAGGATTGTGGGTACTCCATAAATTTCTGCACTCTGAAGTTTGCTATCGTAATGGATATAAATTCACCAATGATCATGTCTGCTGGAGGACCATATGAATTGGTTTGAATTGTTTCTCTCAAACTGCAAGAGCTCAAAATCTTGCTAGAAGAATAATGCATCAGCAACAGCAGGAAAAGCAGGTGGCGCACTAACCATTCTTGGGCTGAACTGGAAGCCATCATGTTTACCTATAGTCACTAACAGCATTTCAGTCTTGGCTGAAGTTGTAAGGAAACTTGGCTCCATGGAGGCATGTACCTGCCTCAAATCTACCTCCCTAACTGGATTCATGTAAGTTGATAGGACAGTCGCCTATATAGACTGCAACACAGGACTGTCACATTTGGAAAGGGCTGTTTCTGTGGCTTATATTGTGCCTGGCATCTGATTTGACATGGGACATTTAAAAGTAGTGATGCTGATCAATAATTATAAAAATTACAGGGTGAGATATTTGTTTTGCTAAGGTCCTCAAGTCTCAGAACAAGCAAAGTTATTATGCCAATGAGATTTCTGCTATAGCCCAAGATCTTCTCCCTTGTGAAGCAGTGCCTTGGACAGTGGGCATAACTTTCTGAATGGAGAGAATTTGACACAAGTGCAGGGTAAGGAAAGAGGCTTGTTTTCTGTGAACCGCCCTGAGACCTCTGGGAATAGGGTGGTATATAAACTCAATAAATAAAGATAATAAAATAATGTACATATCCCTTCTTCTGAGTCAGACCATTCACCCTTCTATCCAATTACTGTCTACTCTGAATAGCATTTATGCTCCATGGCACATCAAAGGGGTCTTTCTCCCAGGCAACTTGAGCTTTATTAACTTCAGATGTTAGTACAGTCGTACTTCGAGTTACAAATTCCTCAGGTTACAAATGCTTCAGGTTACAAACTCTGCTACCCTGGAAGAGTTACCTCATGTTGAGAACTTTTCCCCATTATGAGAACAGAAATAATGTGCCAGCAGCACAGAAGCAGCAAGAGGCCCCATTAGCTAAAGTATGCCTCTAGTTAAGAACAGTTTCAGGTTATAACTAGAGGTATCACTGTAATTAAACTTTGTCCTTATGTATCTGAAGCTGAGACTGGTTGGGGCAATCCAGTCAGATGGGTGTCATATAAATAATAAATTATTATTATTGTGCGCTCTGCTACTGAGCAATATCCCTTCACTGTAACCTGGATGGTTAAACACTCCGTCATAACAGCAGACGAGATATCTCTTCTCTTCTTCTGCCTCCCTCAGATGCCATCCCACATGCGATTTTTGTCTGTCCCCACAGAAGCCTAGGGATGTTTTGCATTAGGTCTCCTGATATTATTGGACGGCAACGCCCATCATCTCTGGCTGCTGCCAAAGCTTGCTGGGGATGAAGGGCATTGTATTCCAACAACTTCTGGGGATGAAGCGGTGAAGAACAATGATCTGTTCCATGGACACTACTGTCCTGGGACCTTCTACTTGTTTTCATTTCAGGATAGCAAACCTGAGCCAAAGGTATGATGTACAATGCCATCAGAGCTATTGGGACAGAACATGGTCACTGCAGATGGTGGATTTGAATGTCACTTGGGATGGGTGAACAGAAGACACACAGATTTAATATACTAGATTTGATTTTTAAGCAAATTCTTAAATTTGTTGCAAGCAGATTTTTAGAATTACCAGGTTAGGTAATGGTCCATTAAGGAAACAAAGGGAGAGGATCTGAACTCTTGGGTAGTTAGAAAGACAAATATAGTGATGAGTGTTGAGAAATTGGACCAGGATTCTTTCTTCAAAAAGCTGAACTGTTCCCCCCTCTCTTGGAGTTGCACATTTACCACACTAAGCTCCCCTTGAAAAAGAGGAGAGATGGTCTCTCCCATTATGGAGGCGTGTGGGCAACCATGTGAGGGCATTTTGCCCTCTAGTGGGAAGTGGAGACCAGGATATTTAAGCTTCTTCCACCCCACACTCTCCCCTCTTTTCTTTGAGACACTCATCCTCCCACCCTTTGTAGTGTGAGCCTTTTTAGGGGGACTGAGTAAGAAGCTATTTTTGGAGGGGTGACACTAATTGGACCATGCATTCTCCTTTTTGTCTCTTTGGGTGTTATCTGTGTTCAGGTAGCATATTGCAAGCCTTCTGCATTACTCCCAACAGGAACATGAGCCAATTTCCTGATGAAAACCACCCCCAACCCAAGCTGTGTTTTACAGAAGAAGGATGTGGACAGATATGTCGGTATAGGGTATAATGCTAGTGAGAGCCCCCAAAACAAAATATAAATCAGTAGCCATAGAATCATAAGTAAGATTGTGATTGCCTCCAACTTACCCAAGTTTTGTCCTGTGAGGTGATGGATATTGCTTTATGCAGGGGCAGGTTTGTCTCTGAAGCTGCTGCCTCAATTCTTATATAGATCTTGGTGAGGTTGGGGGTTGGGGTCAGGAAGGGGGAAGGATGAAAGTTCAGTCACTTGCCATATGTTGAGTAGATATTGATAGGATAAATATGTTTCAATTTCCCTGGAATTCCCTCCAGGACTTAATTTATGGTTATGACCACTATACAGTTATGTTTCTGACAATGGGTTGGAAAGCAAATACCCTAAATAAAAATAAGCACACATAATTAACATCAGATAATGCAGCTGCCTTCTGGAGCTTAGTCCATATCTAGGCGGAGTACTTTGTTCGATATTTTTGATTTTAAAATGAAAGGGGAACAGAGTGCACCTTTTGCTCAAGGGCACAGACTTTGCATTCTTGATACCCAACAAGAATGGCCAGCTTCCTTCAAAATGGAGTGTTTACACTGGAACATTTCCCAGAATCCTCTGCTACATGAAGGGATTCTGTGACAGGCAAATCCACATGGCAAAGAAGCCACAACTGTGAAAATAGCTTCTGTAAATTCAAGCTAGGTATATATACATATCTACATTTAAAAATGGAGCTTGGTGAGGTCCATTTTCCCCCATGAAAATAAAAGATGCTGAAGGGGGAACTGAGATTTCAATTTCTTTGCTGTCCATGCTCTTTTGCTTTAGGTTTCCCCCCTCCCTGGTTCAATTCCAGGCTTGTTTTTAGATATGCTATAAGCCATCCAGAGTGGCTGGGATGTTGTTATGATTGTGATTGTGATTATTATGGCTGGGAGAAAAGCTAAACAGGGGTGAGGGTGGGTTTCAGCTCCCATCACCCCCCATTCAGTTGACTCAGCTACTAGAGGATTGTGTAGATAGTCCCTGATATCGGCTACTAAAACTTTGTGACCGCTGTATTTTTAACACACACACCCCACACATCTTTTGCATATAAAGTTTATTTCAGACTTTTCACAATACAATAAAAAGAAACTATTCAAAACAGAAAAGGATAAAAAGAAAAGAATGAAACAAAAGAAGAAAAAGAGCCAGTTGAATATAACGTTCTCTCTCACATATATCCTAACTTTGAGCAATGAAATTTGTTTAAAAGATACATTTATTATTTAAGAACTGTATGATTATGGTCTTCCTGGGATCAAAGTCATGTCCCACCAACTTCTAATTTATTTTGGAAAGCAAAGTGGTTAACTAGCATGAATTAATAAGAGCTCAAATGATTTTGATGTCCTATTTTTCAATCACTCAGCAGCTACTCCATTTTCAATCCTGCTGCAAATTGCTTCCACATAATATTCCATTTGGGCTACACCCTGGTGAAGCAGGCCCCTGTAAGTAACAGTATTTGACATTGTGCTCTCCTTAGTTTGTGTTCTGGGGGTATAGAAAGGTCGGCCAAAAAACAAAGATTAAGTCAACAAAACAACATACATAAAAATCTCTCAGTCTAACCTACCTCACAGAGTTGTTGTGAAGGCAATACAGAGAGAGGAGAGCCATGTAGGCCACCATGAAGACTTGGATGGCATAGAATAGGGGTTTCCAAACTTGGGACTCCAGCTGTTGTTGGACTACAATTCCAAACATCCATAGCTGGCAAGACTAGTTGTCAAGGATGGTGGGAATTGTAGTCCAAAAACAGCTGGAGACCAAAGTTTGGGAATTGCTGGCATGAGGAGAAAAAGACAGAAGCAAAGGAAATAGCATCTTCTTGCCACAACATAAGGCCTCTGGCTAATGGCATCTCTTTCACCTTCTCAACTATGGTCCTCCTTCTTCCTTACTAATCTCTCTTTACTGTTCATCTCAGGCCTAAATAAAATGATGAAGATTTTAGGGAGGAAGATGCAACCCAGTAAGCCAGCAGTAGAGGCCAAGATGGAGAAGATCTCCACAGCCACCATGTATTTCCCTTTGGTGCTCAGATAAGTGGGGACAAAGGACAGCCAAACACTGCAGAAGACCAGCATGCTGAAGGTAATCAACTTGGCTTCATTGAAAGTATCAGGCAACTTCCTGGCAAAGAAAGCCACAGAGAAGCTCACAATGGCCAAAAGACCCATGTAGCCGAGAATAAGGTGGAACATGATGTCGGAGCCTTCATTGCACTGCACTATGATTTGCCCATCCTGGGAGTGCAGGTCAAACTCTGGGAATGGGGGAGAGGATGCCAGCCACCCAAGACAGATGCCAGCTTGAATGAGAGAGCAGAAGGTGATAAAGGATCCTGCCAGCCTCTTCCCAAGCCATTTCCTCAGGCTGCTCCCAGGCTTGGTCACCATGAATGCCAAAACCACAGTGAGGGTTTTGGCTAACACACAAGCAACAGCAATGGAGAAGACGATGCCAAAGACGGTTTGCCTCAAGACACAGGTCACCTTTGTAGGCCTGCCAATGAATAAGAAGGAGCAGAGAAAGCAGAGAAGCAGAGAAGAGAGCAAGGTGCAGGTGATGCCCCAGTTGTTGGCTTTGACAATGGGAGTGTTCCAGTGCAGACCGAAGGTCCCCATCACAACAAGTGTGACCAGAGAAAGCAGGAGAGCCAAGGAGGCCAGACTTGCCCCCAAGGGCTCCTCATAGGATAGGTAGCTTATTTTTTTCGGAATACATTGGTCCTGAAAGGCATTTGGGTAGTGATCATCTGGGCATTTCTCACACTGATCTGCATCTGAAAGTGAGAAGCTTGCTTTTAGCATTTCTTGAAGCAATAATTATTAATATTATTGGTACTGTCTATTATGCTGTACGCGGAACATATTACTCAGCTGATGAACCAAAGCCTAATTTTTCACCTAAGTGGTGGTTCATCTCTGAACATCTCATCTGTACTAATCAATCTATTCATATTTATTTGTCATGGTTGCAGTATACAGATTGATTTCAGTGGTTCCCCCTTAAACATGTCTATCTCTGCATCCAGGTCCAAGTTTTTGCATTTCTAAGCTTGTGGCTCACTGTTTCTTTTTTACACTTTCCGTAATGGAACTTGGGAGTGCATGAAACAGCCAGGTAGCCTGTCATCAGGAAAATCTATATTTGAAAAGAAATAACTGTTCCCAATGATTGAAACTGTGTGGATACAACAGAGGAGATAATTTACTATTTGTTAATAACAGAAGATGAAAATGTGTTGGCTGCAGTTTCAATGGTGAGAAAATGGAATCTATGGCATGGTGCTTACTCCCATGTGGATGTAATTGCACACAAGATATGCCTGAATAGGTGTGCAAAAGGTAGGGGAGAGGAAAGGAGAATATGTGTCAATAACATAAACACATGTGCTTGGGATCCATGCCAGAAAATAAGCAGACATAATAAGACTGAAACATGAATGTCTGTGTTGGAGAGGAAGATGGGAATTCCAGTTGACTTGGGTTCCTTCACTTACCCTGCTGGACTGAAATCCTTCCTTTAGGGCACTGAACACAGTCGTAGCAACAGATTTGCTTTCCCTGCTGGGTAACCATACTCTGTCCAGGGTGGCAGCTTTCAACACAGGTGGAAATGGGCAGCATCTAATGGTAATGACAAGCAAGGGATTTTGAATGGAATAAGCTTGCTTCTCTACATAAATCTTATTGCTATCTATGTCTGCTTTGCAGCAGAAAAGTCACAGGACTGAAATTAGAGGATGGCTGTCAAGCACTTGCTCCCTGGGCAAGCATCAGGCCCCCTGATAAAGATGCTTTGTGCTGTGACTTAACCATTTGGCCAGTCCAGCACATGTCTGAATGGCAAAGAGAAGGTAGTGCCAACCTTCTCCTTGATAAATCAATTCCTCATAACCCAATGCTGATTTCCTCCTAGAGACGCTTTCTTTTAAAGTTTAAATAAGAATAATTTTTATTTATAGAATCATAGAATCTTAGAGTTGGAAGAGACCACAAGGGCCATCGAGTCCAACCCCCTGCCAAGCAGGAAACACCATCAGAGCACTCCTGACATATGGTTGTCAAGCCTCTAGTGTACTTGAAGATGCAGATTAATATATGCAATGCAGGTAGGTGTTACTTACACTGCTAACATATCTTAATTGGTTTTTATCTAAGATAAATACTGTTACAGACTGACAGAAGCACAACAGAATATTCCTGTTGCTCTAACTTTTTAGACTGCTCATATTTGCCATAACTGTATATGTTGGTTTGAATCTCTGAAGATCCCTGAGACTTCTGGGTATTGGGCGGTATATAAATTCAATCCATCCATCAGTTAATTGCCTCAGACATATGACAGCACAGGGTTTTATAACCTTCTGTGCACCAGGACTTTCCTTAGCATTTTGGATGCTTTCATCCCACACATTCTGGCTCAGCTTGATGTAGACCAACATCCTGGGACAGGTTATCTCCAGCACTCCATCCATCAATATTAGTGACCACACACTTCAGGCGGTGGATAATTTTCTTTCTACCTGGGCTCCGCATGGCGGAGATTGTTGGCAACAACGCATTTTAGAGCACAACAGTCCCTTTTCAAGAGCTTTAAACACTTGCCAATTCCTCACTCAGAAAGACCTTGTTCTTTAATCCTGATCTCTGAATTAGCTTCAAACTAGCTCTGGATCAACAAAGCAACAAAAACAGAATTTCATCAGTGAGTACCAGAGCTTCTCTCCTCACAATTCTCCTTTGTTTGTTTTTATAAATATTTTTTATTCAATTTTTCCAAATGTGAAATTTATACAATTCATACATCTTTTTTTATATCCATTCTCTTTTTTGACTTCCCTCAACTTGACTGATACTCCTTCCCTTCTTAATTTCTTACACATTTCTAAAACCCTACTTCTATTATTTTTATAAATTACATCTTATTTTACTCATATTCTAACGTTTCTTGTTACAGAGCTTCATTAAAGCTTACAAGCGTTATTTGATTTTCACTTAGTTTGTGCATATACTCTGTAAACTTTTCCCAATCTTCTATAAATCTCTGGTCTCGTCGATTTCGGATCCTTCCTGTC
Source organism: Podarcis tiliguerta (assembly GCF_965153285.1). Classification (NCBI taxonomy): domain Eukaryota; kingdom Metazoa; phylum Chordata; class Lepidosauria; order Squamata; family Lacertidae; genus Podarcis; species Podarcis tiliguerta. Next base: position 39,898,819 of record NC_139546.1, on the reverse strand, counting down.
AGTCTATCAAATTCTGCATAGTCCATCATCTTCATTCTCCATTCTTCTAGTGTAGGTAGCTCCTCTTGCTTCCATTTCTGAGCCATCAGTATTCTTGCTGCAGTTACTGCATATAAAAATAGCTTCCTTTCTTTTTTGTTTATCTCATTCCCTGTAATACCAAGTAAAAACGCTTCTGGTTTCTTAACGAAAGTGTACTTAAACATCTTCTTCAATTCATGATATATCATTTCCCAAAAGCTTTTTACTTTCTTACACTCCCACCACATATGATAGAATGTACCCTCTTTTTCTTTACATTTCCAGCATTTGTTACATCCTTTATACATCTTTGCTAACTTCACTGGTGTTACATACCATCGATACATCATTTTCATCACATTTTCTTTTATTGTTGTACATGCAGTAAATCTTAAACCTTCTTTCCATAATTTCTCCCATTCCTCCATCTGTATATTATGTCCAAAATCTTTGGCCCAGTCACCTCACACTTCTCCTTTGTAGCCATTTCTGTTTTCGTGGATCCCCTGATCTTCTGATAAAAGATAATGATGATGGATGATGATTAAAACAAGAAATAGTCCTGCCCACCTGATTGAACTTGGGATTCCATGCGATGGCACTTCCATCCACTGTGAACTCTTTTCCTGGGGGGGCCTGAGGGTCCACCCTCCCCACTCGGACTCTCTGGAAGGTCTCATTGGGAAATGTGACCAAGTTGAGGAGATCATAGCCACCTGCCTCCCGTCCCTTCTCATCCAAAGAGATTTCTTCCCCAGCACTGTTGTTGAAGTGGATGTTTTTCAGGAACGAGTGAAGCTAGATTGCAAGACACAGACAGTTAAGTTAAGACACAGACCTTGTAGGCTAATACACTCTCTCTTTTCCCTTTGACAAGTGGACCTTTGGCTTTTTACTACCATTCATCAGTATGTTATAGGACACTGAAAGCTGCCTTACAGTGAGTGAAATCATTGCCCTAAATAGCTCAGTCACTGATTGTTATTGGCTCTATAGGGTTTCAGAGTCTTTCCCAGCATGATCTTGAGATGCTAGGGGTTGAACATGGGACTTTTTGAATGAAAGCAGATGCTCTGCAATTGAGCTGTAAGCCTTTCCAGTTTCAATATTAGGAGACATGACTTGGTATGTTTTTAACTTGGCATAGATTCTGTGTAATTCAAAAACCTCCTCCATTAACATATGCAACTGCCTTGTGCTGAGTCAAACCATTGTTCTCTGCAGCCCAGAACTGTCTGCTCTGAATTGCCACAGTTCTATATGGCATACATCTGAGGTTTCAACCCATTTCTGATACCAGAGAACACTCCTGGCCCTTGCACAGTCCCAAGTAGGAGAATCCTGGATGGATTAATTTCAAGAGCTTTGAATGTGCAGCATGCAATGCATGTGGCCTTTCACTGAGATCAAGTCCCTCCCAATGATAGGGCTGAGCAGTGAAAATCCCCAAGGCCTCTCCTCCATGCCAGGGCTCGGCTGTGAAACATATGAACAGTAATAATAACTCCTGTTCTTCTAACATTGAGGAGAGTAGTTGACAGTACCTGCCAGGGTTTAACTTTCTGCTGCATCCATCTCTCAGCCAGTACTTTCTGTTTGGCTCTTGATGAATACATGCTATGGAGAGCATGTGCTACTGCATGGACGGCATTGTAGATGGTGTAGCTCTGGCTGGACATTTCCATTTCAAACACGGGTCCAGTGAGTTTCTCCAGCTTCTCCTCCCCAGTGCAGGGTTCATGAGTTGTCACAATTCGATTGTTTTCTGGAAATGAACAGAGGAATGCATGGGCCCAGAACGACTGGATGAAATAAAGATTTGGCTGCCATGGATTTATGGTCTGTAGAAAGTCCTGAAACCCTGGAACTGGATTTGAATGGAGTGTAAATGACAAAGTGCCATTGAAGGATTTTGACGGGAATTTGTCTCCAAATAGCACTGCAGTGAAATCCCATTGAGCTGTTGTAATCCACACCCTCTCCAGAGGGTACATATAGAAAATCTCACAGGAGACTAAAACCAGTCTCAAAGCCTCTAGAGACTGAATGTCTCCATAGACAAGAATCACATTCATTTGCCTTTGTGTGAGAGCAAACGCGATTGGTCTCAATTTTGGTTGAAGTAGCTCATTAGGTAAAAATTTTGTCACTAGTGGGATCACCAATGTCCAAGAAATGCAAAGATTATTCTGGGAAAGCCTTGGTCTCAGAGTACGAAGGAAGGTTTCTCCACTGTCATCATCTGAAACAAGGAGGCCAATCCAGTTCCACCCAAACTTCCTGAGTAGCCAGACAATGCCATCATACTGAGCTTCTTCATTGGGGACCATTTGGAAGAAGAAAGGGAAGCGCCTTTGGTCACTCAGCCCTGGATCCAAGGAGCCATAGCTGAGCTAAAGGGAAAGGCATTCTATTTTTAGGAATCCGAAAACCATCCATTTGTTCATAGAAAGGATACTTCATTATTTTGGTGGTTATCCACCTGGTGTTACTTTTGTAAGTATACAGCCCTGGCATTAGTAAGTCTCAAACTAGGAGAAGTTTCTAAGCAGGAAGCTGGATGCTCCTATGATTACATGATTTGTGGTATGGCCAGGTTTGGAAGAACCAGAGCTTGGATTATTAGTATTATGGGTTTACCCCATCCCCCCAAATCCCAAAGCTACTTGAGACGGCAGTGTTGGCAACACATAGCTAGGAGGCTTTAACATAATCATGTACCCATACCAAGTCTAATGTAGGACACAAGTGTAGAAAACATAATGTAATGGGATTGAAATCTAACCTGGATGCTTTTTGGGGTTTTCTGTGTATGTCTGGCCTTGTGGTTGTATCTATGTATCTACACACATACCTGTGGAATCTTGTAGGTGTTTAATATATTGGCCATCTGAATGGAGTTTTGGGAGGTGAGCCCTCCAACCACGGCAATTAATTTATCTTCCCCATTACAGTGGTAATTGGGGGGATTTCGTTGTCCCAGGAAAAGAAGAGCAAGAGTGTTATTACAAGTTTCTGAAGGATTAAAAGCATTGTCATAAAATGTTGATCCCAGTGTGATGTTGGATAAGAATTTGGCATTCTTGTTGATCTCTTGCATGGCAAAGACGAAGGCAAGAACATGCTGGTAGTTTTTTAGGAGGACACTGCAATGAGACAAAGAATGACTGCAAACATGACAGAAGAGAAACAACTGTGTTGAAGTTTTCATTTTGATACATGCATGTATTTCACTTGGATGTTTCAGCCTACAGGACAAGAACATTCCATTCAAACTAATGATACTACAGCAGTCTCCTAAGATATTATGATTAGATGTTCAGTATGGAAATGGTAGATTCAAGGAGATCCATTGCTGTGCTGTGGATGAATTGGTGGGGTTGGATATTGGAAACTCAGAAACAAAAAGCAGTTAACCTGCCAAGTTCAGTCAGGCTCTAATTCTTTCCCCACTTAACTAGTGTCAAAATCACCAACACAGTGGGATTTAATACTGAGTAAATTAGATTGCATGTTTCCAACACTCTCTTTGCTTTGCTTTGTCCACCACCTCCCTTCCATTTCTGAACCATGAAGTATTCATGGGAATGTGTTCTCAATTCAACCTGGGAAACAACTCTTTAGTATACCAGTGTGCTTTAACACACAATGTCTTTTTAGCAGCCCTTGAATCTAAGCCTTATAGATATGCTTTCCTTTTTTAAAAAAACCTAAAAACAACTTGGGAAGCGAAACCTTCCTCTTCTTTTTTTATTCAATGGGATTCGCTTCCCACATAATCGTGTGTGGCATTATAGGGTGTGATCACACAACCTTCCATTGGAAATTGGTTATTCCCAGGCAAACACGTGTTAAGGAAAGCTCTCCTTGATCCCAAATATTTGAGAGGAAGCATCCCATTGGGCTCTGTGGAACTGCCTTTCACACAAATCCGATTTAAGCTGCAATATGGCTGCAGCCATTTACCTGGGAGTAAGCACCACTAAGCTCAGTGGTGATTACTTCGAGTAGGTATGCATAGATTTGCCCTGTCAGGCTAAAACCTGATGCATGTTTGGGGTGTGGAGCGAAGCCCATGGAACTGAACAAGGCTTACTTGCAAGAAAATTTGGCACAGGGATGGGCTGCAACATCTATGGGTTGCAACATCTATGGGTTGAAGTAGTTTGAAAACTTCAGCTGGGTTGTGGATGGGGCTCATATGGGCAAAAATCAGGGGCAATCTAGTAGCCACACTTAAGCACTTTGGAATCCCCATAGATTTCTACAGGATTCTGGCCCTGTACCCACTGAACACAACGAAGGGACTTGTTTTCAAGTTAATGTGTCCCTACTGCTGGGCTTTGCACTTTGAGGGAAAAGGAGGGAATTGCAGTTTATCAGACTCAAAATGAAAAGGTGATTGTTTGGTTTCATATAAAAGAATATTAGGTTGCAGGTAGTTCCACTTCCATGTAGCAGTACAGAATCACCACAATTAACTGCAGGGGGGGGGGAGTAGAATAGATAATAGAATACCTATTATCTACTTGCACTTTGACATGCTTTTGAACTGCTAGGTTGGCAGGAGCTGGGACCGAGCAACGGGACTGACCTTCCAATCGGCAAGCCCAAGGCTCAGTGGTGTAGACCACAGCACCACCTGCGTCCCTAACTACTTACTGAGAACTACTTACTAAGTAACTACTTACTGATATAATACAGAGTATTGAGGGTTCTCCATAAATTTCTGCATTCTGAAGTTTGTTATCGTAATGGATATAAATTCACCAATGATCATGTCTGCTGGAGGACCATATGAATTGGTTTGAAATGTTTCTCTCAAACTGCAAGAGCTCAAACTCTTGCTAGAAGAACAATGCAGCAGCAACAGCAGGAAAAGCAGGTGGCGTGCTAACCATTCTTGGGCTGTACTGGAAGCCATCATGTTTACCTATAGTCACTAACAGCATTTCAGTCTTGGCTGAAGTTATAAGGAAACTTGGCTCCATGGAGGCATGTACCTGCCTCAAATCTACCTCCCTAACTGGATTCATGTAAGTTGATAGGACAGGTGCCTATATAGACTGCAACACAGGACTGTCACATTTGGAAAGGGCTGTTTCTGTGGCTTATGTTGTGCCTGGCATCTGATTTGCCATGGGACATTTAAAAGTAGTGATGCTGATCAATAATTATAAAAATTACAGGGTGAGATATTTGTTTTGCTAAGGTCCTCAAGTCTCAGAACAAGCAAAGTTATTATGCCAATGAGATTTCTGCTATAGCCCAAGATCTTCTCCCTTGTGAAGCAGTGCCTTGGACAGTGGGCATAACTTTCTGAATGGAGAGAATTTGACACAAGTGCAGGGTAAAGAAAGAAGCTTGTTTTCTGTGAACCGCCCTGAGACCTCTGGGTTTAGGGTGGTATATAAACTCAATAAATAAAAATAATATAATAATGTACATATCCCTTCTTCTGATTCAGACCATTCGCCCTTATATCCAATTACTGTCCACTCTGAATAGCATTTATGCTCCATGGCACATCAAAGGGGTCTTTTTCCCATGCAACTTGAGCTTCAGATGTTAGTACAGTCGTACTTCGAGTTACAAATTCCTCAGGTTACAAATGCTTCAGGTTACAAACTCTGCTACCCTGGAAGAGTTACCTGAAGTTGAGAACTTTTCCCTATTATGAGAAGAGAAATCATGTGCCAGAAGCACAGAAGCCGCAAGAGGCCCCATTAGCGAAAGTACGCCTCTAGTTAAGAATAGTTTCAGGTTATAACTAGAGGTATCACTGTAATTAAACTTTGTCCTTATGTATCTGGAGCTGAGACTGGTTGGGGCAATCTAGTCATATGGGCGTCATATAAATAAGAAGATATCTCTTCTGTCCACATCCTTCTTCCGCAAAGTCCCATTCAGTTCTCGAAGGTAAGTGAGTATACATATACTATGTGGGTTTGTGAGTTGAGAAGTTGTGGAGAAGAAAGCATACTCCCCAGTTTAAGCTCCCCACCCTCCATCACCACAGTTACTTATATTCCAGTTGAGCCAAGGAGGGGGAAGTTAAATAGCATGAGGCGGCAAAGAGGGGGGAGGAGTTTAGCTCCCCTCAGTCATTTCCCATTTTCTTCTAAAATCTAGACCTCGTCAACCCCCAATTTTAAAAAATGAATAACGCAAGTGATTCCCACAGTTTCAGTTTTATGGAATTCTTGCCACATTGACTCTTCTGCTATGACTCAGTCTTGCATGTGGTAGAGGATTCTGGGAAAGATTCCAAGGCAGTCTCTCCATTTCTGAAGGATGCAGGCCAGTCTTGTTGCAGGCTAACTATGCACTACCTGAAGTGAGGGTGTGCCCTTGGAGCAGACTCAGCACCCCACTTGACTGGGACCTTTCAGTTTCAAAGTAGAAAGTTATGAAGGATGTGCCCCTCCTGGATTTGGTTTTACAGTATCTCCAGATGGTAGACCTGTTCTTTGATTCTAGACTTGCAGGGCTTCCCCCTCCCCCAGCCCTGCAAGCCCCGAGAGCTGCCTGTTCTGGGGGCTGGAGTTGGCGGAAGCTCGGGCTTCCCCCACCCCAGCCCCGCGCCTGGGGGGGGGGAAATAATTTTTTTTCTTTATTTCTCCCCCCCCAAAAAAAAACTAGGTGCGTCCTATAGGGCAGTGCGTCCTATGGGGCAAAAAATACGGTACATCCTTTCTTTCTTCATCTGTACTCTATATATGTCTAAAAGGCTGAAATTTCTTACTCCTTTCCCCTGTCTCTGACCTGACTAAGCTCCATATAAGAATTAAGGCAGCCAACTTGGGAGACAGAGTTGTAGAAAGAGGAATTCATCGCTTCAACAGAACTGCACCTGGGTAAGCTGGAGTTGGGGTTGGGGTTGGGGAGAAATTCAGTTCAGTTTCCATTTAAAGGCAAACTTACTGAATTTGCACTATCTGAAACAATATGACAGCCACCCTTTGAAATTTGTCTCTCTTTGAATTTTTCAACACAGTTGCTTCGGGCTGCAGGCTGCTGTCCGCAAGCCTTGGGAGCCCGGCGGGCACTCCCACCACGCTCCGAAGGCTTGCGGATAGCTTCCTGAAGCCTGGAAAGCGAGAGGGGTCGGTGCACTCTCCAGGCTTCAGCGACAGCCTGCATTCGCTCCATAGGACGCACACACATTTTCCCTTGATTTTTAGAGGGGGAAAAGTGTGTCCTATAGAGTGAAAAATATAGTAACTTTGTTTCAATAGAGGCTTCCCACAAATGCTCCATATTCCATCACCACATTTCCTATAAGGAAATGTCTTATATAGGTGTATTTCCTATAAGGTGTATAAGATGCCTTAAGAAATATGCATCTCCTTAATGTTTCCCTCTTTTCTTTCACTTCTTTTTCCTCCCAGAAAATTCTTGGAGGCCACCATGCTGGTCTCTAGTAGCCTGCTGGTTCGTCTGGCCATCCTTTTCAACGTCCTCCTGGTGCAGTCCTGCAAAGGGCAGTCTTGGGAAGCTTTTCAAAACAAGCACATTGATTATCCCCAAACCCGAGCCTCCAACCCCAGTGCCTACTGCAACCTCATGATGGTGAAGAGGAATATGAACCCAAGTAGATGCAAACCGAGGAATACTTTCATCAACCATGACAAGGAGTCTGTCCTACAGGTCTGTGGCAATGGTGGGAAGCAATGGCAAGGTAAATTCTATGACAGCAACCAGAACTTCCCCATGATTGACTGCAGCTACACCGATGGTAAACCTCCTAAGGACTGCAAATACAAAGGCACAGACACCTCCAAACGCATTCGTGTGACCTGCGAAAACAAGAAGCCCGTTCACCTGGAGAAGGTGCTGTGATAGGCAGAAAACCACACAAGCCACGCTCTGCCCATTGAAGCTGGAATGCTCATTTGGCCATTTCTACCTGCAACGCAACCACATCCTTGAATTTCCCCAGTTTAACAGTCATTTTCCCTTTTCAGGGGACCCTGGGAGCAATGACGCCAGGCTTCTAACTACACATTCTGGTGCTTTCTCTCAATGGCTATTCTCTCAATAAAGTTCATTCTATCAAAAGCAAAATGTGTGTCTCTGTGCCTACATTCTGCATATGAAGAGCTCAGAAGCTCTTTACGAGTGAAAGCAGGATATCAGAGAAGCTTGTTCTTTTCAGAGTGAATTAGGCAAATCTTTAACGAACTCCTGCATAACAAAACACTTTTTTCCCCACAAGAACCGGAATATTCAAAATTATGAACATAATAGACACTGTCTGTGATCAGATATTCTTTTTGTTTGTTTGTTTGTTCTGTAATACACAGCTTGGATTGGGGGTTGGGGGGGGGTTTCATCAGGAAATTGGCTCATGTTCCTGTTGGGAGTAATGCACAAGGCTTGCAATATGCTACCTGAACACAGATAACTCCCAAGAGTTTGAAAGAGACAAAAAGGAGAATACATGGTCCAATTATTGTCACCCCTCCAAAAATAGGTTCTTTCTCAGTCCCCCTAATCTTACTTAGGACCCCTCAGGGCCCTCACATGGTTGCCCACACGCCTCCATAATGGGAAAGACCATCTCTCCTCTTTTTCAAGGGGAGCTTAGTGTGGTAAATGTGCAACTCCAAGAGAGAAGGGAGCGTAGGTTTTAGACCAGAACCCTTCCCCTAGAAAAAGCTGTCTATAACTTCCAGTGCAGCCTGTGTAGGTCTCAGAATAATATGTGGGAAGGGAAGATACAGTGCTTATTGCGGCTATTCCCTGCCTACAAAGTTAATATAAAACTATTGAAAACTATTGAAAACTATTTTTTTTTATATAATATTTTATTAGGTTTTAGATTAGTTTTTTTAGTCCCTTTTCCCATGTATTAGCAAACACAGTCTTTGCTTTCTTCTATTTACAGGCGGAAGGCTGACTTCCTGTTTAAGCCTTTCCGCTTCAATTCCGAATCTTTTCAAAGAAATTTAAAGTCCCAAATCGTTTCCGAATTCAAAAGCTTATCTTCTTTAAATTTTTATATCTCCCCTACTCACGGGTACTTCTTTTTTGTAATCCGAATTGTCACAAGAAGAAGCTGAACGCTCTCCGATCCCAGCAATGCGACGTCGCTCCAGAGAAAGTAGCGATTGATTCTCAGCACCGGGCTGACCCCCCCGCCGGTCTCCGAAGACTTTTTCTTAGCTCCAGAGACGTTCTGGAGTCACGTTGAAGGTGCCCGCTGAGTCCCATGGCCGTAGGCTTCCTCCGCCTACGGTTTTATGGGGTTACCGCATCGCCGTAGCGGCAAAAACCCCTTCTTTCTCGGAGCTCTCCCTCCGTAGATCAGAGGAAGGCAGCCATAATCAATGGCGCTCAGCCCGGAAGTCCGAAAACTATTGAAAACTATTAACTACAAAGTTAATATAAAACTATTGAACATTCTCAGGCACATATCTCTCCTCAAAATCAAATGTTTCCAAATTCCAAATTCACAACAACAATGAGCCTTTGGGAACACGGGAATGCAAATTCAAAGATCAACAGCTTTAGGCAATTTTAGAAGAAGACAATTCAACACTATTGGAGGGTTTCAAGACCTGCATACCAGAAGGAGTGTCCCCACCTGCATCATTCACTGTGGACACTGAGGTCCATCTCTGAAGGCCTTCTGGCAGTTCCCTCACTGCAAAGTGAAGTTACAGGGAACCAGGCAGAAAGCATTCTTTGTAGTGGTGCCTGCCCTGTGGAATGCCCTCCCAGCAGAAGCAGCATAATGGATCACTGTCTTTATGGGTGTCTTTTAAGGAGAATAACAGCATGTGACTTTATTCTTGATTTGGGTCTTCTATGTCATGCTCTCCAAGAGCTCTGTGAACTAAGTTTGGATTTTTAAAAGTGAAATACTGATTTGTATGCAGGAAGATAAAAGAATACAGTTCAGCTTTTTGAAGAAAGAATCCCGGTCCAATTTCTCAACACTCATCACTATATTTGTCTTTCTATTATTATTATTTTTTAATAATATTTATTAAATGTTTAATAGTTACAAAAAAAAAGAAAAAAAGAAACAATAAAAATTTAACAGGCAATACATCAAAAATAAAAAGAAAAAACAATACCACAGAACAACAAGAAAAAACTAAAACATTTAAAAACAAATCCAAATTTCATTTCTTTATCTTTCATATGCTTGTTTCCTCGACTTCCTCGCACCTCCCTTTTTTGTATTCTAGTTCAAATTAGCTGGTTAAACAAATCCTTTCCCTCTTTCTCAGTTTTTGTTCTATAATTTATCCTAACACAGTTTAACTTTAAATTTTCCACTTTAGCGCATTTACAATTAATATTTGTATAATTCTTAATAACACTTCTGCTAAAACCTTGTAACTTCATTCCAATATTCTTCTAACATTCATTAATTTTGCAAACTTTCTGTAAATATACTTTAATTTTTTTCCAATCTTCTTCCATCGAGTCTTCTCCCTGGTCTCGGATTCTGCCAGTCATTTCCGCCATTTCCATATAGTCCATCAGCTTCATCTGCCATTCTTCCCGGGTGGGTAGCTCTTGTGTCTTCCAATACTTTGCGATCAGTATTCTTGCTGCTGTTGTGGTGTACATGAAAAAAGTTCTATCTTTCTTTAACACCAATTGGCCGACCATGCCCAGGAAAAAGGCCTCTGGTTTCTTCAGGAAGGTATATTTTAATACCTTTTTCATTTCATTATATATCATTTCCCAGAAGGTCTTAATCCTTGGGCACGTCCACCAAAGGTGAAAGAAGGTCTTTACATTTCCAACATTTGTTATCAGGCAAATGATAGATTTTTGCCAGCTTAACTGGTGTTATGTACCACATGTAAATCATTTTCATTAAATTCTCCTTTAAGGCATTACATGCTGTAAACTTCATACCAGTGGTCCATAACTGTTCCCAGTCAGCCATCATAATGTTATGTCCAACATCCTGTGCCCATTTAATCATCATCAGATTTCACCGTTTCATCTTGATTATTCCATTTCAACAGCAAGTTATACATTCTTGACAAGTTCTTAACTTTGGGATCTAACAATTCTGTTTCTAGTTTTGATTTTTCCACCTGGAAGCCCAATTTTTTTATATTTGTCTTTCTAACTACCCAAGAGTTCAGAGCCTCTCCCTTTGTTTCCTTAATGGACCATTACCTAACCTGGTAATTCTAAAAATCTGCTTGCAACAAATTTAAGAATTTGCTTAAAAATCAAATCTAGTATATTAAACCTGTGTGTCTTCTGTTCACCCATCCCAAGTGACATTCAAATCCACCATCTGCAGTGACCATGTTCTGTCCCAATAGCTCTGATGGCATTCTACATCATACCTTTGGCTCAGGTTTGGTATCCTGAAATGAAAACAAGTAGAAGGTCCCAGGACAGTAGTGTCCATGGAACAGATCATTGTTCTTCACCGCTTCATCCCCAGAAGTTGTTGGAATACAATGTTCCTCATCCCCAGCAAGCATTGGCAGCAGCCAGAGATGATGGGCGTTGCCGTCCACTAATGTCAGGAGACCTAATGCAAAAGATCCTTAGGCTTCTGTGGGGACAGACAAAAATCGCATGTGGGATGGCATCTGAGGGAGGCAGAAGAAGAGAAGAGATATCTGGTCTGCTGTTATGACAGAGTGTTTAACCACCCAGGTTACAGTGAAGGGATATTGCTCAGTAGCAGAGCACACAATAATAATAATTTATTATTTATATGACGCCCATCTGACTGGCTTGCCCCAACCAGTCTCAGCTTCAGATACATAAGGACAAAGTTTAATTACAGTGATACCTCTAGTTATAACCTGAAACTGTTCTTAACTAGAGGCATACTTTCGCTAATGGGGCCCCTTGCTGCTTCTGTGCTGCTGGCACATGATTTCTCTTCTCATAATAGGGAAAAGTTCTCAACTTAAGGTAACTCTTCCAGGGTAGCAGAGTTTGAAGCATTTGTAACCTGAGGGGTTTGTAACTCAAAGTACCACTGTACTAACATCTGAAGTTAATAAAGCTCAAGTTGCATGGGAGAAAGACCCCTTTGATGTGCCATGGAGCATAAATGCTATTCAGAGTAGACAGTAATTGGATAGAAGGGCGAATGTCTGAATCAGAAGAAGGGATATGTACATTATTTTATTATTTTTATTTATTGAGTTTATATACCACCCTATACCCAGAGGTCTCAGGGCGGTTCACAGAAAACAAGCCTCTTTCTTTACCCTGCACTTGTGTCAAATTCTCTCCATTCAGAAAGTTATGCCCACTGTCCAAGGCACTGCTTCACAAGGGAGAAGATCTTGGGCTATAGCAGAAATCTCATTGGCATAATAACTTTGCTTGTTCTGAGACTTGAGGACCTTAGCAAAACAAATATCTCACCCTGTAATTTTTATAATTATTGATCAGCATCACTACTTTTAAATGTCCCATGGCAAATCAGATGCCAGGCACAATATAAGCCACAGAAACAGCCCTTTCCAAATGTGACAGTCCTGTGTTGCAGTCTATATAGGCGCCTGTCCTATCAACTTACATGAATCCAGTTAGGGAGGTAGATTTGAGGCAGGTACATGCCTCCATGCAGCCAAGTTTCCTTATAACTTCAGCCAAGACTGAAATGCTGTTAGTGACTATAGGTAAACATGATGGCTTCCAGTTCAGCTCAAGAATGGTTAGCACGCCACCTGCTTTTCCTGCTGTTGCTGCTGCATTGTTCTTCTAGCAAGATTTTGAGCTATTGCAGATTGGAAAAAACAATTCAAACCAATTTATATGGTCCCCCAGCAGACATGATCATTGGTGAATTCATATCCATTACCCTAGCAAACTTCGGAATACATCAATTTATGGAGAACGCACAAACCTCTGCATTATCTGCTCAGTAAGTAGTTACTTAGTAAGTAGTTCTCAGTAATTAGCTAGGGACGCAGGTGGTGCTGTGGTCTACACCACTGAGCCTAAGGCTTGCCGATTGGAAAGTCAGTCCTGTTGCTCAGTCCCAGCTCCTGCCAACCTAGCAGTTCGAAAGCATGTCAAAGTGCAAGTAGATAATAGGTAACACTCCGGCGGGAAGGTAAATGGTGTTTCCATGCGCTGCTCTGGTTTCGCCAGAAGCAGCTTAGTCAAGCTGGCCACATGACCCGGGAAAACTGTCTGTGGACAAACGCCAGTCCCCTCGGTCAGTAAAGCGAGATAAGCGCTGCAACCCCAGAGTCGTTCACGACTGGACTTAACTGTCAGGGGTCATTTATCTTTATTGTTTTAAGTAGTTACTTATTGGTTGGGAAATTTTCTGTTGGGTCCACTGATTATTCATGACTTGATGAAATAAATGACTGCATCGGCTTCTGTCTTCGGTTCTCCTGTCAGCCTTCACAGGGCACATTCAGATTTTTGTCCCACCACTTGAGTTAGCAGAAATAAACATCATCAGTCTAAGGCACCATATGCAACCTAATCAGATCCCTCTACACCACAGGGTAAACAATATTTTTCAGAGTTGTCTTTCAGGTAGGATATTCATTCTTGTGAAAAGAATTAAGAAGTACATATTCATAGTACTACAATACAAATTTGGACTTGCTTGAAATGCTATTCTACTCCCCCCCCCCCCCGCAGTTCATTGTTGTGCTTCTGTATTGCTACACTGAAGTGGAACTACCTACAACTTGATATTCTTTTAGATGATACCAAAAAATCACCTTTTCATTTTGAGTCTGATAAATTGCAATTCCCTCCTTTTCCCTCAAAGTGCAAAGCCCAGCAGTAGGGACACATTAACTTGAAAACAAGTCCCTTCGTTGTGTTCAGTGGGTACAGGGCCAGAATCCTGTAGAAATCTATGGGGATTCCAAAGTGCTTAAGTGTGGTTACTAGATTGCCCCTGATTTTTGCCCATATGAGCCCCATCCACAACCCAGCTGAAGTTTTCAAGATACTTCAACCCATAGATGTTGCAACCCATTCGTATGCCAAAATTTTCTTTTAAGTAAGCCTTGTTCATTTCCATGGGCTTTGCTCCACACCCCAAATATGCATCAGTTTTTAGCCTGACAGGGCAAATCTATGCATACCTACTCGAAGTAATCACCACTGAGCTTAGTGGTGTTTATTCCCAGGTAAGTGGCTGCAGCCATATTGCAGCTTAAATCGAATTTGTGTGAAAGGCAGTTCCACAGAGCCCAATGGGATGCTTCCTCTCAAATATTTGGGATCAAGGAGAGCTTTCCTTAATACATGTTTACATGGGAATAAGCAATTTCCAATGGAAGGTTGTGTGATCACACCCTATAATCCCTTGCACGATTATATGGGAAGTGAATCCCATTGAATAAAAAAAGAGGAGGAAGGTTTAGCTTCCCAAGTTGTTTTTAGGTTTTTTAAAAAAGGAAAGCATATCTATCAGGCTTAGATTCAGGGGCTGCTAAAAAGACATTGTGTGTTAAAGCACACTGGTATACTAAAGAGTTGTTTCCCAGGTTGAATTGAGAACACATTCCCATGAATACTTCATGGTTCATAAATGGAAGGGAGGTGGTGGACAAAGCAGCAGAACAAGAGGTAGGCATGAACATTGCGTATAAGAAAGAGGCATAGGGAATGTTGGGAACATGCAATGATTTAGGTAAAGGTAAAGGTACCCCTGCCCGTAAGGGCCAGTCTTGACAGACTCTAGGGTTGTGCGCCCATCTCACTCAAGAGGCCAGGGGCCAGCGCTGTCCGGAGAGACTTCCGGGTCACGTGGCCAGCGTGACATCGCTGCTCTGGCAAGCCAGAGCCACACACGGAACGCCGTTTACCTTCCCGCTGGTAAGCAGTCCCTATTTATCTACTTGCACCCGGGGGTGCTTTCGAACTGCTAGGTTGGCAGGCGCTGGGACCGAGCAACGGGAGCGCACCCCGCCGCGGGGATTCGAACCGCCAACCTTTTGATCGGCAAGCCCTAGGCGCTGAGGCTTTTACTCACAGCACCACCCACGTGCAATGATTTACTCAGTATTAAATCCCACTGTGTTGGTGATTTTGAACCTAGTTAAGTGGGGAAAGAATTAGAGCCTGACTGAACTTGGCAAGTTAACTGCTTTTTGTTTCTGGGTTTCCAATATTCAACCTCACCAATTCATTCAGTTTGTTTCCGAGCACAATTCAAAGTGTTGGTGCTGACCTTTAAAGCCCTATACGGCCTCGGTCCTGTATACCTGAAGGAGTGTCTCCACCTCCATCGTTCTGCCCGGACACTGAGATCCAGTCCCGAGAGCCTTCTGGCGGTTCCCTCATTGCGAGAAGTAAGGTTACAGGGAACCAGACAGAGGGCTTTCTCTGTGGTGGCGCCCACCCTGTGGAACACCCTTCCTTCAGATGTGAAGGAAATAAGTAGCTATCCTATCTTTAAAAGACATCTGAAGGCAGCCCTGTTCGGGGAAGTTTTTAATATTTAATGCTGTATTGTTTTTAATACTTGATTGGGAGCCGCCCAGAGTGGCTGGGGAGACTCAGTGAGATGGGCAGGGTATAAATAAATTATTATTATTATTATTATTATTATTATTACTATCCAGAGCACAACAATGGTTCCCCTTAAATCTACCATTTAAATACTGAACATCATAATATCTTAGGAGACTGCTGTAGTATCATTAGTTTGAATAAAATGTTATTGTCCTGTAGGCTGAAACATCCAAGTGAAAGACATGCATGAATCAAAATGAAAACTTCAACACAGTTTCTTTTCTGTCATGTTTGTAGTCATTCTTTGTCTCATTGCAGTGTGATCCCGAAAAACTACCAGCATGTTCTTGCCTTCGTCTTTGCCATGCAAGAGATCAACAAGAATGCCAAATTCTTATCCAACATCACACTGGGATCAACATTTTATGAGAATGCTTTTAATCATTCGCAAACTTGTTGGAACACTCTTGCTCTTCTTTCCATGGGACAACGAAATCCACCCAATTACCAATGTAATGGGGAAGATAAATTAATTGCTGTCGTTGGAGGGCTCACCTCCCAAAACTCCATTCAGATGGCCAATATATTAAACACCTACAAGATTCCACAGGTATGTGTGTAGACACATAGATACAACCACAAGGCCAGACATACACAGAAAACCCCAAAAAGCATCCAGGTTAGATTTCAATCCCATTACATTATGTTTTCTACACTTGTGTCCTACATTAGACTTGGTATGGGTACATGATTATGTTAAAGCCTCCTAGCTATGTGTTGCCAACACTGCCGTCTCAATTTGCATTGGGATTTGGGGGGGGGGGATAAACCCATAATACTAATCATCCAATCTTTGATTCTTCCAAACCTGTTCATGCTGCAAAGCTTATAATCATGGGAGCATCCAGCTTCCTGCTTAGAAACTTCTCCTGTCCTGAGACTTAATAACACCAGGGCTGCATACTTAGAAAAGTAAGAGCAGGTGGTTAACCACCACAATAGAGAAGTATAATTTCTAGGAACAAATGGATGGTTTTCGGATTCCTAAAAAGAGAATGCCTTTCTCTTTAGCTCAGCTATGGCTCCTTGGATCCAGGGCTGAGTGACCAAAGGAGCTTCCCTTCCTTCTTCCAAATGGTCCCCAATGAAGAAGCTCAGTATGATGGCATTGTCTGGCTGCTCAGGAAGTTTGGGTGGAACTGGATTGGCCTCATTGTTTCAGATGATGACAGTGGAGAAACCTTCCTTCGTACTCTCAGACCAAGGCTTTTCCAAAATAATCTCTGCATTTCGTGGACACTGGTGATCCCACTAGTGACAAAATTTCTACCTAATGAGCTACTTCAACAAAAATTGAGACCAATCATGTTTGCTCTCACACAAAGGCAAATGAATGTGATTCTTGTCTATGGAGACAGGCAGTCTCTAGAGGGTTTGAGACTGGTTTTAGTCTCCTGTGAGATTTTATTTATGTACCCTCTGGAGAGGGTGTGGATTACAACAGCTCAATGGGATTTCACTGCAGTGCTGGTTGGAGGCAAATTTCCTCCAAAATCCTTCAATGGCACTTTGTCATTTACACTCCATTCAAATCCAGTTCCTGGGTTTCAGGACTTTCTACAGACCATAAATCCATGGCAACCAAATCTTTATTTCATCCAGCAGTTCTGGGCCAGTGCATTTCTCTGTTCATTCCCAGATCACAATTTAATTCACACAAATCAGAAACACTGCACTGGGGAGGAGAAGCTGGAGAAACTCACTGGACCCGTGTTTGAAATGGAAATGTCCAGCCAGAGCTACACCATCTACAATGCTGTCCATGCAGTAGCACATGCTCTCCATAGCATGTATTCATCAAGAGCCAAACAGAAAGTACTGGCTGAGAGATGGATGCAGCCAAAAGTTAAGCCCTGGCAGGTACTGTCAACTACTCTCCTCAATGTTAGATGCACAAGAGTTATTATTACTGATTCATATGTTTCACAGCTGAGCCCTGGCATGGAGGAGAGGCCTTGGGGATTTTCACTGCTGAGCCCTATCATTGGGAAGGACTTGATCTCAGTGAAAGGCCACATGCATTGCATGCTGCACATTCAAAGCACTTGAAATTACTCCATCCAGGACTCTCCTACTTGGGACTGTGCAAGGGCCAGGAGTGCCCTCTGTTATCAGAACTGGGTTGAAACCTCAGATGTATGCCGTATAGAACTGTGGCAATTCAGAGTAGACAGTTCTGGGCTACAGAGAACAATGGTTTGACTCAGCACAAGACAGTTGCATATGTTAATGGAGGAGGTTTTTGAATTACCCAGAATCTATGGCAAGTTAAAAACATACCAAGTCATGTCTCTTAATATTGAAACTGGAAAGGCTTACAGCTCAATTGCAGAGCATCTGCTTTCATTCAAAAAGTCCCATGTTCAACCCCCAGCATCTCAAGATCATGCTGGGAAAGATAGGGCATATTAGCCTCCAAGGTTTGTTGTGTTTTTTCCCTTGCAATCTAGCTTCACTCGTTCCTGAAGAACATCCACTTCAACAACAGTGCTGGGGAAGAAATATCTTTTGATGAGAAGGGGCAGCAGGCAGGTGGCTATGATCTCCTCAACCTGGTCACATATCCCAATGAGACCTTCCAGAGAGTCCGAGTGGGGAGGGTGGACCCTCAGGCCCCCCCAGGAAAAGAGTTCATAGTGGATGGAAGTGCCATCGCATGGAATCCCAAGTTCAATCAGGTGGGCGGGACTATTTCTTGTTTTAATCATCATCCATCATCATTCTCTTTTATGTGAAGATCAGGGGATCCAGAAAAACAGAAATGGCTACAAAGGAGAATTGTGAGGAGAGAAGCTCTGGTACTCACTGATGAAATGCTGTTTTTGTTACTCTGTTGATCCAGAGCTAGTTTGAAGCTAATTCAGAGATCAGGATTAAAGAACAAGGTCTTTCTGAGTGAGGAATTGGTAAGTGTTTAAAGCTCTTGAAAAGGGACTGTTGTGCTCTAAAATGCGTTGTTGCCAACAATCTCTGCCATGTGGAGCCCAAGTAGAAAGAAAATTATCCACCACCTGAAGTGTGTGGTCACTAATGTTGATGGATGGAGTGCTGGAGATATCCTGTCCCAGGATGTTGGTCTACATCAAGCTGAGCCATAATGTGTGGGATGAAAGCATCCTTAATGCTAAGAAAAGTCCTGGTGCACAGAAGGTTATAAAACCCTGTGCTGTCATATGTCTGAGGCAATTAACTGATGGATTGATTGAATTTATATACCGCCCAATACCCAGAAGTCTCAGGGATGTTCAGAGATTAAAACCGACATATAAAAAACACATTTTAAAAGGGCATAGTTATGTCAATTTGTACAGTTATGGCAAATATGAGCAGTCTAAACAGTTAGAGCAGCAGGAATATTCTGTTGTGCTTCTGTCAGTCTGTAACAGTATTTATCTTAGATAAAAATCTATGTAAGATATATTAGCAATGTAAGTAACACCTACCTGCATTGTATATATTAATCTGCAACTTCAAGTACACTAAATAAAAAATTATTCTTATTTAAACTTTAAAAGAGAGCGTCTCTAGGAGGAAATCAGCATTGGGTTATGAGGAAACAATCAATCAAGAGGGAGAAGGTTGGCACTACCTTCTCTTTGCCATTCAGACATGTGTTGGGCAGGACAAATGGTTCAGGGACAGCACAAAGCATCTTTATCAGGGGGCCTGATGCTTGCCCAGGGAGCATATGCTTGACAGCCATCCTCCAATTTCAGTCCTGTGACTTTTCTGCTGCAAAGCAGACATAGATGACAATAAGATTTATGTAGAGAAGCGAGCTTATTCCATTCAAAATCCCTTGCTTGTCATTACCATTAGATGCTGCCCATTTCCACCTGTGTTGAGAGCTGCCACCCTGGACAGAGTATGTTTGCCCAGCAGGGAAAGCAAATCTGTTGCTATGACTGTGTTCAGTGCCCTAAAGGGAGGATTTCAGTCCAGAAGGGTAAGTGAAGGAACCCAAGTCAACTGGAATTCCCATCTTCCTCTCCAACATAGATATCCATGTCTTAGTCTTATTATGTCTGCTTATTTTCTGTCGTGGTTGCCAAGCACATGTGTTTATGTTACTGATACATATTCTTTTTTAATCTCCCCTCCCCTTTCGACAGCCATTCTAGAGTATATTGTGTGCAATTACATCCGCATGGGAGTAAGCACCATTGAGATCAGCATGACATACATCTGGGTAGAAATGTTTAAGATTCCTTTTCTCACCATTGAAACTGCAGCCAACACATTTTCATCTTCTGTTATTAACAAATAGTAAATTATCTCCTCTATTGTATCCACACAGTTTCAATCATTAGGAACAGTTATTTGTTTTCAAATATAGATTTTCCTGATGACAGGCTACCTGGCTGTTTCATGCACTCCCAAGTTCCATTACGGAAAGTGTAAAAAAGAAACAGTGAGCCACAAGCTTAGATGCAGAGATAGACATGTTTAAGGGGGAACCACTGAAATCAATCTGTATACTGCAACCATGACAAAGAAATATGAATAGATTGATTAGTACAGCTGAGATGTTCAGAGATGAACCACCACTTAGTTGAAAAATTAGGCTTTGGTTCATCAGCTGACTAATATGTTCCGCGTGCAGCATAATAGACAGTACCAATAATATTAATAATTATTGCTTCAAGAAATGCTAAAAGCATGCTTCTCACTTTCAGATGCAGATCAATGTGAGAAATGCCCAGATGATCACTACCCAAATGCCTTTCAGGACCAATGTATTCCGAAAAAAATAAGCTACCTATCCTATGAGGAGCCCTTGGGGGCAATTCTGGCCTCCTTGGCTCTCCTGCTTTCCCTGGTCACACTTGTTGTGATGGGGACCTTCGGTCTGCACTGGAACACTCCCATTGTCAAAGCCAACAACTGGGGCATCACCTGCACCTTGCTCTCTTCTCTGCTTCTCTGCTTTCTCTGCTCCTTCTTATTCATTGGCAGGCCTACAAAGGTGACCTGTGTCTTGAGGCAAACCGTCTTTGGCATCGTCTTCTCCATTGCTGTTGCTTGTGTGTTAGCCAAAACCCTCACTGTGGTTTTGGCATTCATGGTGACCAAGCCTGGGAACAGCCTGAGGAAATGGCTTGGGAAGAGGCTGGCAGGATCCCTTATCACCTTCTGCTCTCTCATTCAAGCTGGCATCTGTCTTGGGTGGCTGGCATCCTCTCCCCCATTCCCAGAGTTTGACCTGCACTCCCAGGATGGGCAGATCATAGTGCAGTGCAATGAAGGCTCCGACATCATGTTCCACCTTATTCTCGGCTACATGGGTCTTTTGGCCATTGTGAGCTTCTCTGTTGCTTTCTTTGCCAGGAAGTTGCCTGATACTTTCAATGAAGCCAAGTTGATTACCTTCAGCATGCTGGTCTTCTGCAGTGTTTGGCTGTCCTTTGTCCCCACTTATCTGAGCACCAAAGGGAAATACATGGTGGCTGTGGAGATCTTCTCGATCTTGGCCTCTACTGCTGGCTTACTGGGTTGCATCTTCCTCCCTAAAATCTACATCATTATACTTAGACCTGAGATGAACAGTAAAGGGAGATTAGTAAGGAAGAAGGATTACCATAGTTGAGAGGGTGAAAGAGATGCCGTTAGCCAAGATTTGAATGTCACTAGGTTTCGAGCCTGGGATCGGGCTGTCAATAAGACCGACGATTTGAGAAAATTATTTACTGGGAATGGAATACATCCTGATGGACAGTTGAATAAGAGATATATATCCTTTTCATTGTTTCCTCTGCACTTAAAAAGGAGAAAAGTAACTGAAAGTTGAATGGTAACTTTGTTATTGGACTTGGACTTATAAGGACAGATACAAATAGAAATTGTTTCCTATAGAGGGAGCCTTTGAAACTGTTGTAACAGCGAAGTGGAATCAAGGAATTTTCCACTAAGAACTAAGGACTGTGTGAAATAAGTGACCTTGGATAAGACCTTGGGTAAGAATGGCAAAACAAGAAGTTCTAGTGAATGCATTTTACAAAATAAGTGCTCTGTTGGAACAACTACATGAGAAGACGGACTTGACGGTAAAGAAAATTGACAATTTGGGACAAAATGTAACTGATTTGGAACAAAAAGTGAACATTTTTACAGGAATTACTCGGGATGCGACTCAGGAACCCACTTTGAAATGGCAAGCTCTGGAGAAGATGATGGAACAAACTGCTTCTGTATCTCAAGAAACTCAAGTGGAGGTTTTGGCAACACAGAAACAATTTGATGGACATAAGCTGAAGTCAGAGGTGATGGAGCTTGAGAGTCAGGTGCCCTGCTTGGACAGAAGAAGGGAAGATGGGTAGATTTCCCTATGGAGGGAGGCACTGGGGGAGAGATTGGAGATGCGGAGCCCTTTAGCCTCAAAGGGTCTTTGGAGTATGTCCTGAAACATCTTTTGGACTACAGTTTCAAATATGGAGCATGGGCAAACCTGCTGAGACGGAATCAAGGAGCTGCTAAGATGGAAACCCTTTGGGACCTAATCTTTGGCATCAAAAGAAATCTGCAGACAGGACAGGGAGAAGAGTTAAGAGCCTCGGATAGAAGAGCACCAGGCTGATGGACTATATGGAACTGATAGTAAAGTCTGACAAAATTCGAGACCAGGGAGAAGAGACGGTGGAAGAAGATTGGGAATTTTTAAAAAATTTTATTCAGAGAAATATAGCATAATTAAGGAATGTTGGGAAATGGTGGAATGAAATTATACGACTTTAGTAGAAATATGATAAGGATTTAAGTATAGATAAATTTTAAGATTTTGATGGTAAGATAAGGTTAAAATAAATTAAGACAACTTAATGATTTAAGGATTAGCTGACTTAATTATTTGCCGACTTAATTAGGATTTGCCGACTTAATTATTAACTGGAATACAAAAATGGGAGGTGGGAGGAGGTCGAGGAAATAAGTCAATGAAAGATAAGGTTAAAGATCGGAGGAGTTTTCCTTTTTTGTTTTTGTTTTTAATTGTGTTGGTGTTTTTTGTGTTTTGATGTATTTGATGTATTGTGATTTTATTTTTGCTCTTTATTATGTAATTTTGTACCTTTCTATCTTTCTTTTTTCCCCTACCCCCTCTCTTTTCTCTCTTTTCCTCTTTTTTCTCTTTTCTATGTATTTCTTAAAAGTTCAATAAATATTTATTATTATTTTTTTAAAAAAGAGATGGACCTCAGTGTCCACGGTGAATGATGCAGGTGGAGACACTCCTTCTGGTATGCAGGTCTTGAAACCCTCCAATAGTGTTGAAGTGTCTTCTTCTAAAATTTCCTAAAGCTGTTGATCTTTGAATTTGCATTCCCCTGTTCCCAGAGGCTCATTGTTTGTTGTGAATTTGGAAACATTTGATTTTGAGGAGAGATATTTGCCTGAGAATGTTATATTATATTAACTTTGTAGGCAGGGAATAGCCGCAATAAGCACTGTATCTCCCCTTCCCACATATTATTCTGAGACCTACACAGGCTGCACTGGAAGTTATAGACAGCTTTTTCTAGGGGAAGGGTTCTGGTCTAAAACTTATGTTCCCCCCTCTTTTGGAGTAGCACATTTACCACACTAAGCTCCCCTTGAAAAAGAGGAGAGATGGTCTCTCCCATTATGGAGGCATGTGGGCAACCATGTGAGGGAATTTTGCCCTATAGGGGACCAGGATATTTAAGCTTCTTCCACCCCACACTCTCCCCTCTTTTCTTTGAGACACCCATCCTCCCACCCTTTGTAGTGTGAGCCTTTTTAGGGAGACTGAGTAAGAACCTATTATTGGAGGGGTGACACTAATTGGCCCATGTATTCTCCTTTTTGCCTCTTTCAACTCTTGTGTGTTGTCTGTGTGACTGTATAGTGGTGTTTTTGTTTGAATTGGGTTCATTGGCACTTGGTCCAGGTGGGTGAGTAGATTTAGGAAACAATCAATTTAATATCAGAGCCAGTGTGGGGTTTGGCTTGCAAGGCACATTGGGATGAACGTCAGTCAGCTGAGCCACAGTGTGAATGCTGGGTCCATACACTGGGAGCACACAGTGGCACGTGGGGGACAGAAGAGTTTCCTTGAACCTTGCTGCATGACCAAAGCATGACTCTGGCAGTTGGCTCAAGAAATGGGAGTGTTTAGATCCATCGATCCAGCTCATCTGGCCAGAACTAATTGGTTCTGTTAATTTGTTTTAATTACATTGATTAGCTGTTACCCATCTTGTTGTCTTGAGCCTTCTTTTGGCGTGCTGGAAATTGGTCTAGCACCCCACAACATAGGTAGCGTGTGGTCTTGCCATTTTTAGTGCTAGGGTGCCCCTGTTTGGGTATAGTTCTCTCGCTTCCCTGGGGAGGGAGTTTCAAGGATTGCCCCTGCTTGAGATTAGTGGTCTTAGAAGGGGAGCTGTTAGCATGGATGGGCAGAGAAGGACAGCATTGCACCAGGAAATACATGCATGGAAGCAAGTTTATTGAGGTTAAGGGAAAAACTGAAGATAATCTCTACAGGGATGTTTATTTTGAAAGTGATGATTAACAACTGGACATTTATGTTGAGGGATGGGGGAGGAGGGAATTATATCAGAAAGGCTTCTGATGCCAAGGCAACTTCCTAGCAGACATAGTTCTGAAGTACCATCTCCTTCAGAGTTCTTGTTTGCAGACGAAGTTGTTCCGAACTCCGCAGGCTCTATCATTCCACTCCTGAAAACCTAAAATTCAAGACAAAAGATATAATCGAAGACATAACAAAAATTACTTGCCCAGTTGTTTATTGCCTCCATGCATGTAGCTTAGAGTAGGAATAAGGAATTGGAACCAGATTGCAGGCTTGACCCCTAGCTGACCAATAATTTACAAGCCATTCACCTACAACACTTCAAAGTGTTACATGCTCTTTAAGCCTAACCATTTCTTAAAGAAACATAGCAGAAAAACGATGGGATGATCCAAACCATAGTATGTGTGGCAACCACTGTTTTCTGGATAAAATATGCAAGTGATGATAATCACATGCAGTCAAAGTATGACGACTGACTGTAGAGAAACCATGCACCTTGTGGTGTGATTGAAAGTTACCCTAAATGACTGGCAATGGGACCACTGCTGGCCTGGGCTACAGATATATTAAATTGTGAACCTTGAAACAGAGAAGCACCAGGCTGAGGGTTGCATCCACTCAACTCATATTTGGAGTCAAAAGGTAAAAGGTAAAGGTAAAGGACTCCTGGATGGTTAAGCCCAGTCAAAGGTGACTATGGGGTGTGGCGCTTATCTCTCGTCAGGCCAAGGGAGCTGACGTTTGTCCACAGACAGCTTTCCGGGTCATGTAGGCAGCATGTCTAAACTGTTTCTGGCACAACGGGACACTATGATGGAAGCCAGAGTGCACAGAAATGCCATTTAGCTTCCCATCACAGTGGTACCTATTTATCTACTTGCACTGGTATGCTTTTGAGCTGCTAGAGTCTACCCAGATTGCATTGATTTTGATGGTTCTAGGTTTAAAGTGAGATCATAGAACTGTAGAGTTGGAAAGGTCCCTGTGGATCATCTAGTCCAACCCCCTGCAATACAAGAATATGCAGCTGTCCCATACGGGGATTGAATCTGCAACTTTGGGGTTATTAGCACCATGCTCTAACCCACTGAGCAATCCCCCCTGTAGAAATCCTGGAAATTGATGAAGAGAACAGAATATAGTCAATTCTTTATATTAGTCCCTGCAAATGGCTTCCTCACCTGTGCTAAATATCAGTTCCACACAATGCTCTTTGTTGTCTGAGTTGCCTGGCTGATTTGGATACCAGTTTTGGTAATTGTAGGTTGATTCATCAGCCCACCTCCAACGCCCATTCTGCGTGAAAGAGATGGAATAGATTGTGCAATCATTTGTAATGAGGAGTGCCAAGATCATGGGTATTGCCAGTTATGGTTGAGATATTAGAGGAGGAACCCCATAGAAAAGAATCAAAAAGTAGTGTATGAGATTCATCCTGGGTGATTTTCAAGATACGTATGGAATGATGATTCTAAGAGCTCACTTCTCTGTGACAATGACCTGAGTAAGCGAAGGCAACTCACCTCACGGGGATCATGGAGCCCAATCCAGACATGACTTGGTTTTTTCTGGTATGTGGCAATGTGCTTGGCCACCAAGGCTGCCTCTTTCTCAGTGAGAATGGAGGCAAGATGAGTCCCACGGCCATAACTTTGGCACTCAATCTAAGAATGGAGAAGAAATTAAAGATGATTTGCCAGCATTATCATATTCCACCAGTACAGATCAGGGAGAAATTCAATACAGAAATCCCATAACAGAAACTACAATAGAGACATCAAATTTTTCAAAAGTAGGGTGTCCATGACTTGACTTTTGAAAAACAGGGGGTCCACAGTACTTAGCTAATTGGAAGCCACAGCTCCAAGGGAACTAGAAATCTGATAGGAATCTCACAAACATACATACAATTATTGTTTGGTAGGTGAGGCATGCTTCTTACCTCAGCTTCATACCATGACATCTTATAATCGAAATATGCATAGCAGTTGCCCTGGTTTTGCATCCAGTCCCTGGGGCAGGAGTTGGCCTTGGCTGTAAAGTGAGAGGAGAAAGAAGTAGAAAGGGAGGACCAAAGCAGTAAGAAGCTTGCTCTTTGTGAATACAATTGAGGATTCCATTGAATATTTTAAACTCAAAGGTACTGTTTTGAAAATCCTGCTCCTTTGTCTTAGTAGCATGAGCTGGGCTACTCTCTGTTGAAAATATAAGAAGTACTTTTTAATGACTGCTTAACTCCAAGCAGACTTCTGGGTAATTTGGTATTCTGCTCACCTCCTGAGAAACAACTGGAGACCAGAATTCCAAGGTAAAAGCTTAACTTGATGGTGAATCCCATCATCCTGTTGACCTTTGGGAAAGAGGAACATACCATAAGTGCAGCTGGTCTATTTGTTGATGGTCATTCATTCAAAGTGATGATGGAAGGAAGGAGGATGAAATATTTTCTATATTTTAAATCACAATTCTCCTTTATTTGAGCTTCCAAAAAGTAGAAAGATTAGAGGGAGAAGAGATAAAGAGAAAGAAAAGCAAGTGGGGCTGTGGGTTAAACCACAGAGCCTAGGACTTGCCAATCAGAAGGTCGGCGGTTCGAATCCCCGCAATGGGGTGAGCTCCCGTTGCTCGGTCCCTGCTCCTGCCAACCTAGCAGTTCGAAAGCACGTCAAAGTGCAAGTAGGTAAACAGGTACCGGTCAGGCAGGAAGGTAAACAGTGTTTCTGGTTCGCCAGAGTTGCTTAGTCATGCTGGCCACATGACCCGGAAGCTGTGCGCTGGCTCCCTCGGCCAATAAAGCGAGATGAGTGCTGCAACCCCAGAGATGGCCATGACTGGACCTAATGGTCAGGGGTCTCTTTACCTTATGTGTGCATAATATTACCTCAATACCCACCTTTCTACAGTTGCTTGAAGTGAATGGTATCTGTGGGGACTTATATTGATCCACTTTTATATTATGAGCAGAGTAATACTAACAGTTTGATCTCTGCTGTGCATGCAGGAAGTTTAGAAGAAACAGAGTTACCTATCTTCTGGCAAATTAGAACTTTAATGGCAGAAGGGCTTGGATAGTTTGGTGAGCTGAGGTAGACCTCCACTGTTCATTCCCCAAAGTGAATGTCCTCAGGATGAAGGTGGCTTTCAATCCACTGGATCAAAGCTTTCACTGTTTGTCAAAGAGGTGCCAGGATTTGGTCCTCTTCAACACCTGCCTTGAGATGGTGTATTGAATACCCCCATCCCAATGGAGCCAATGACTAGTAAATCACCTCAACCACAAATAACTTCTTCCATGGCTAGAGCCATGTTTGGAAGTGGAAGACAACTTACTAATTTGCACCACCCTATCCCATTTAGGATTGAACTAGAAGAGGGAAATCCCCTGGGGGGACTCGGGGGCACTTTGCTGGCAGAAAGGTGTAGATGGGTGGGTGTATTGCTAGTGATAGCCCCCAAACAAAATATAAATCAGTGACCACAGTGTCAAAAGTGAATTTGTGGTCACATCCAACTTACCCAAGTTCCGTTCCCTTCAAGTGATGGATATTTTTGCACAAGCAAGGCTGTCTCCCCAGCTGCTGCCTACATTCTTATATAGCCCTTGAGGGGTGGGGCAGTTGTCCTTCTATGGAATACAGATAAATAGAGAAAAGGGTTATTACCAAGCCCCCTGAAAACCACAAAATTTGCGTATTAGCATCCAAAGGATTTCTTTCTGTCAGGTGCTGGCAAAGTAAATACTGTAGATATGATCAACATACATAAACAGCCTGAGAAAATAGGTCTTTATATAAGGTATATAAAGGAAATGCCAGTGGAATGGGTGTGCTTGTGGCAACCATGCTCAGGGAAAGTATATTGCAGTACCTCATTGCTGTGTTGTAGTTCCTCATTGCTAAGAAAGGCTGTTGCTATGTGCCTTATCACTATGTGCCTTAAGAAGATGCATAATAGCTGTAGCTACAGGTAGGTAGCTCTGTCGGTCTGCCGTAGTCAAAACAAAAAAATAAATAAATCCTTCCAGTAGCACCTTAAAGACCAACTAAGTTAGTCATTGGTATGAGCTTTCGTGTGCATGCACATTCTTCAGATACACTGAAATAGAAGTCACCAGACCCATATATATATATATATATATATATATATATGCTGTGTTCGCATTCTGTGGTTGGAAGCCGTTGGCTCAATGAACCAGACTCACCTTTGCTTTGTAATATTTGTTTAGAGCCCCTGGCTCATGCCATTAAACAACATCGCGAGATTCTAAATATTATTTGAATCCCACTGTTGGCCCTAATTTTCCAATGCGGGCAACCCTAGAATATATGTACGTAGCACCTTGGGCTGGTTGGGCAATATTAGGATCAAAATATCTGAAATCTCAGGGGACTCTGGAAACAAATCACTTACAATATGGTTACCAGATTTTTTTCAATGAATCCAGGGACACTTTTCATCATCAATGGATTTTGTATGGGGACTGATTTGTAAATCCAGGGACTGTCCCCAGGACTCGAGGACGTCTGGTAACCTTAACTTAAAAGAATATGGAATATATTGGCTAATAAAAACAATTTTTATCCATTTTCACATTCTAAACTTACCGTATTTTTCGCCCCATAGGACGCACTTTTTCCCCTCCAAAAATGAAGGGGAAATGTGTGTGCGTCCTATGGGGCGAATGCAGGCTTTTGCTGAAGCCTGGAGAGCGAGAGGCATCGGTGCGCACTGACCCCTCTTGCTCTCCAGGCTTCAGGAAGCTATCCGCAAGCCTTGCAAGCCCTGTGGGAGTTCCCACGGGCTCACAAGGCTTGCGGGCAGCAGCCTGCCGCCGGAAGCACGGGGAGCCCTCCGGAGGACTCCCCGTGCTTCGGGCGAGTGTCCGCAAGCCTTGCGCGCCCGGCGGGAGGTCCCACTGAGCGCACGAGGCTTGGGGAGGCAGCCAGCCGCCCAAAGCACGGGGAGCCCTCCGGAGGACTCCCCGTGCTTCGGGCTAGTGTCGGTAAGCCTTGCGCGCCTGGCGGATGGTCCCGCCGGGCGCGCGAGGCTTGGGGCGGCACCCTGCCGCCGGAAGCACGGGGAGCCCTCCGGAGGGCTCCCCTTGCTTCTGGCGGGTGTCCGCAAAGCTTGGGGCGGCAGCTGCAGCTGGGGGGGGGGGAATAATTTTTTTTTATTCATTTCCCCCCCAAAAAAACGAGGTGCGTCCTATGGGCCGGTGCGCCCTATAGGACGAAAAATACAGTACTCTGTGGGGAAACCCCACACTACGAATTGCGAAACATATGGTGATATGGTAAAAATTGGATGGAAGCAGGTGTATTGACATTGGACCAACTCATTGATGGGGAAGATGAATTTTATACTTTTGCTATTTTATGACAAAAATATCTTCTATCAGATGCAGCCCAATGGCAATATCTTAAATTACAACATCTCCTAACAAGTGTGTTAGGATCGTCAGCCCTTTCAGCTTCCAAGATACCTGAGATATTGGAGCAATTGGACAGCTCATTCAAAAATAAAAAGCCAGCAATTACTTTTTATGGATATCTGTTAAGCAATACACACGTTCAATATGCAGACTGTAAGAGATGATTGGAATAAAGAATTAGAACTTCCATTATTACCCAGACACTGGGAAAATGTACTAGCTTCAATACCTAAGGTGTCACTAGATTTAAAATTAAGACTAATACAACAGAAAATAATATTTAGAGTTTATTGGACCCCTTTACGGTTGTATAAAAAAAAAAGGTTAGCTAAGATAGCTCAGTGTGGAGATGTGGCAAGAACAATGCCTCTCTGAAACACATGTTTGTACAGTATTATTTACTTAACAAGTTTTGGAAGAAAGTGCTGGACTGTGTAACTATGACTGTGCAGAAAAAGTTAAACCGTTCAGCGGAGAATATTTTATTGAACTATATACCTGCAGTATGGCAATGATCAATGGGGCAATGGAAATAGATTTTCCGTGCCCTGATGGTGGCCAAGAGGAGGAATATTGAGGAATTGGAAAAATAAAGATATGATACCCTTCAGTCAATGGACTGATGATATGACATCACTGGCGATTTATGAACTGACTGCTTACAGGCACAGACTCTGTATGGATAAATACGATGACATTTGGAATGTGCTTATACAAAATGTAGTAGGCTATTAGCATTTACATAAGCACTAGGACAATAACACTATACCAAATAATACAAGAATATATGGGAATATCGTTTATTGCTTTTTGGGGGGGGGGTATATTTTCATTTGTATATGTATCTTTGTTGTGTCCCCCCCCCCCACCGTATCACTTTATTTATTTTAACTGAAATCACCTTAATGAAATATATTATGAAACAGCGCCTGTGAAGAAGCGGAAGCTGGCACTGCTACCGCCACCAATTTCCACCGGTGGCACAGCAACAGGACACCTGCAGTGGTGCCACCTCTGGGCAGCTGCCTCTTTGGTGATCTGGTCCTGGAATGGAGACACACACACACACACACACACACACACACACTGGTGGGAACTGCAGCTGTGCAACAGTACAACTAAAATACTTCCTCAGTGTGTCTCAAATGTTCATCAACCAAATGTAGCTTTGAAATATGCTGGCAAATGTTTGGTCATTGCTGTATTGTGGAATGCCACTGGCTGCCATTACGTGTGAATATATGTTCTTTTTATTTGTAGGTCTATACTTCTCACTTTTTGGGACGTGGATGGCGCTGTGGGTTAAACCACAGAGTCTAGGGTTTGCCGATCAGAAGGTCAACGGTTTGAATCCCTGCAACGGAGTGAGCTCCCGTTGCTCAGTCCCTGCTCCTGCCAACCTAGAAGTTCGAAAGCACACCAGTGCAAGTAGATGAATAGGTACCGCTCTGGCAGGAAGGTAAATGGCATTTCCGTGCGCTGCTCTGGTTCGCCAGAAGTGGCTAAGTCATGCTGGCCACATGACCTGGAAGCTGTACGCCAGCTCTCTCAGCCAATAAAGCAAGATGAGTGCCGCAACCCCAGAGTCATCCGCGACTGGACCTAATGGTCAGGGGTCCCTTTACCTTACTTCTCACTTTAGAAAATAAACTTAATATAGTTCATTTTAGGGTGGGTGTGTTCCTGCACTGTGGTCTAAACCACTGAGCCTCTTGGGTTGCCGATCAGAAGGTTGGCAGTTTGAATCCCCCTAATGGAGTGAGCTCCAGTTGCTCCATCCCAGTTCCTGACAACCTAGCAGTTTGAAAGCACACCAGTGCAAGTAGATAAATAGGTACCGCTGCGGCGGGAAGGTAAAGGGCATTTCCATGCACTCTGGTTTCCAACATAGTGTCCAGTTGCACCAGGAGCAGTTTAGTCATGCTGGCCACATGACCTGGAAAGCTGTCTGTGGACAAACGCTGGCTCCCTCGGTCTGAAAGCAAGATGAGCGCCACAACCCCATAGTCGCTTTTGCCTGGACTTAACTGTCCAGGGGTCCTTTACCTTTTTACCTTTTACTGTTGAATTTATGTTATGTAATTTTTACTAATGTTTGTTGCATGTCGACAGTCTCACTGGTTCCTTTCTTAGATTTGCTGCAAGCAAACAACTTCTATAACAGCACTATGAGCAGTTTTGGTATGCAGTTCTGTGTTGTTAATAATTTACATTTGCATGCAAATCTATTTAATTTTTAGTGCAAACTTCCTTATTTGTTTATTACCTATGTACACACAATTATTCTGCAGAAGAGAACTTCCTTTTAAATGGCACAACAAATATGTAACCAATTTGAAAAGCGGTAGGTGTCAGCCTTCAAAAATGAGAAAGTGGAAATGTGTATAGTACTCACCGGCACTTGATTTAGCAGTACTAAAAGTGGTTGGCAACTTCACAGCCCTCTAGCACTTGGAAGCCAAAATCTGGGGTGCCATCTTCCCAGACACCATGTTCCCATTTTTTAATTGCAGAAGCATGATGGCCATTTTGATTGCTGCAATCTCTCGCATTTCCATGCCACAGTTGCTGCCCTTTTTCACCCATGGCTCCCCAAAAATGTTCATTTTGAGGAGCCACACAAGATTGGGGGAAATTGTGCCACAAAATCTTGTGAGCTCATGGTAACCAAAATGGCCGCCATTTTCTCGTGATAAAACAAAACAAAACAGGATGCCCCAGTTTTTCCAGGACATTTGCAGGGTATGCAGTCTCCATGTTAAAAACCACTGTCTTGTCTGTGAAAGCATGCGTAGTACATGATTAAGCATGTAGCACATGATTTAACAATTCTGCAATCAGCAGCCTCTTTCTTAAAACCATTTTTTTCACTACACTTGCCCCCCCTTCACAGTAGTGTAGATACTTGATCTGTGTATGTCAGGGGTGCCCAAATGTATTTCAAAGAGGGCCAGATTTGATGACGCTTTTTTGAGGATTGAAGTTGTTGAGCTCCCCCCCCCCCAATTTTTAATTGGAAGCTTTTTTAAAGGATTTTACCCCAGGACATATACTGCCACAGGGGCCAGATTAATTCGACGAGATTAGGCCCTCGAAAGGGACTTGGGACATGCCTGGTGTCAGTGGCGGAGGAACCGTCTCCAGCACCCAGGGGCGCCGAGGGACAGGGCGAACTGCCCAGCGGTGCACATGCAGTGTCTGTACAGACTGCGCACACACAGCATCCCATACGGACTACGCACGCGCTGCAGCCCATACGGACGCTACGCGAGCGGCACTCATAATAACTGCGCGCCCGCCCTGGGCCACTCTACAGCTGGGGGAGGCAGAGGGCCATCTTGTCACCCCCCCCCAGAGTGGTGCCCGGGCAACCCGCCCCCTCCGCCCCCCTTCATATGCCTGGTGTATGCCATATGATGTTTACTAAGCTTATTGCTTGTTACCTATGAGAACAGAAGAGGAGTATGATGCCACATAGTGAACACTGGAGAGCAGCTGTGGGCCACCTGTGTGAGAGGTGTAGCTACCAAATATATCCTCCTTTCAAAGTTAAAGCAATTTTTAAGCAATTGACCTCAGAAATGTGTTAATTATAGAGAAACTATTGTATCAAATTAAAGCGTATGGCACATCAGATTATAATATGCCAAAGAGCACGTATTTATTTGCAAATATGCTCCACATCTGGGTTCATCTGGTAGGAATGAGGTCTCTCTAGTCCATTGACTCAGCTCCTGAAATGCTATGGAAAGTTTATGAACATTCCAGTACTGAGATTTTTTTTTTTGTTTTTTAATCTTGTCAGCTCAAAAGGACAAAAGACAGATTAGGCTATTGGTAGGAAGTGAGTATAGTGGTGCCTCAGGTTACATAAGCTTCAGGTTACAGACTCCACTAACCCAGAAATATTACTTCAGGTTAAGAACTTTGCTTCAGGATGAGAACAGAAATCGTGCTCTGGCGGCATGGCAGCAGCGGGAGGCCCCATTAGCTAAAGTGGTGCATCAGGTTAAGAACAGTTTCAGGTTAAGAACGGACCTCCGGAACGAATTAAGCACTTAACCCGAGGTACCACTGTAGCAACACTTTCTTTATCTAGCTATTAAAATTAGTGCCAAGGCACAAATAGGGATGGACAAATCTGTTCATATAAATTTCTCCCGGTTTCTCATTCTTCCAGTCTTAAATTCTGCTCCAGTTTATTATTATTTTTTCCAGTTAATCAGCATTTTAGTACATATTTCCTCAATATACACATTTTTGCAAGCAGTACCCCCCGAATACAATACATTTCTTTATATAATTTTCACAGATATGTGCATTTTTACGCTCACATTCCCTTAGTATACTCATTTTGGTCAGCATAACTCGGATGAAGAACTGTATTGCAAAATTCAGAGAAGTATGTATTTCGAATGTTTTGGTTCCCATGCAGTTTTGGAGGGTGTGAATTAGGCAGTGCCACATTAAAATGTGAATCAAAATGAATTTGTCACTCATCCCTTGGTGCAACAAACGTGGCTCGTTTATACTTCTGCTTAGAAATTTCATGTTGTTTGGTGAAAATGCTGAGGAGGGGACGCAACAGGTGATGCTTTCATTATCATGGTGGAAAGAGGGAAAAGATACCCAGAGAGGCCAAAAGGAAAAGGGATGAAGAAATGTCACCCAAAGGTATTTCCCATAGCTGCTTCTTGAAGAACTACAGTTACCTGGGTTCCCTGGGAAAGCAGATGACTCTTAGAGCAGCAAAAGTTTGTATTGTGGATATGTTACAGAGATACATCAAGGAGAAAGTATGCAGGATAATAGAACCGAGTTTGGGCCCACATGTCCAACAGCTTCTGGCTTTTGTAGATGGAGGATGAGTTGCATCACCATTTGCCTATGTCCTTTGAGTCACATAGTGAGTCGGATGGTTGCCGGTGCAGGTCACACGAATGCGTAAGTGTGCGGGTTTGCCACTGTACCTGCAGTTGTAAGGAGGTGGGCCACCTGTGTATCTGCAGATGACCATATCGAAGGAGTCTGTGCTGTCAAAGTAGTTACTTGAAGGAGTCGCTCTCCCTCTGCACACTTGCACGACACTTATGGGGAAGTCGTTGATGAAGGTACTTGTCTCTTTGCAAACATATCGAGTCATCCCTCTCTGCATCATCATCAGCGTGCAATAGGTGTCAGGGTGGGATGTTGGGTAGCTTTTGGGGTAATCTATGTGCTTCCAAACAAAAGCTTCTCGGGACTGTCCTTCACCGGACCGCACAAGCAGAAGCCCAAGAAGGATGGCCAGATGCACCAGCAATGAGCAGGAGACCTTGAAGGACCACATGGTGGTGGCTTGGAATCTACAGAGAGGAGGGGGAGGAGGAGGAGGAATAAATGGGGAATGTTAAAGTGGTGCCTATTTGTGTAGGATGAAAACAAGGCCATATACAAGATGAGGTAGTAGAACCTCATGGTCTAGAGTGAACCATTTCAGGTAGTAGTGCTGGTGGGCTGAAATTAGGGATAAGGGAGAAATAAGATTCAGTTCACATTTAAAGGCGAATCCATGAAATCAGGGCTGTCTGAAACAGTGTACAAACCAAAACGCTGCTGTCCTTTGACATTCACATTTTTTCCAAATTTTAGCAATGCAGTTGTTGTTGTTAGTAAAAATTCTATACCACCCTTCATCCAAAGATTACAGGGTGCTTTACAATATAAAGACATGAAAATACATACTACAATAACAAACATTAAACATATTTCCATAATCAGGGAAAGAAACACCAATGAGAGGGGTGTAGATAGAGCCAGTGGTGGAGAAAACTTAGAAGGTAATATTGTTTATCTTCACCTGGTGATTTCTGCAAATCTTGTTACTGCTGAAAGGTACAAAAGGACCCTATATTAGTTTATGGACTGTATGGATGAAAAGAACAGACTCAGAGCAAGACTGATTAGGGTGATTTCCTACTTACCGTATATATAAGAAAGAATGACAGCAACAAGAGTAGCTTTTCAGGTGGGAAAGGACTTTATCCTGGTCTCCTCTGATCACTTACGCTTAGTGAGATCCCACTTATATTCCATAAGGTTGCAGAATCTCTCTCCAGCACACAAGCTTTTGAGTGGCAATGTGACTTCTCTCTCCTTGTAAATAGGGATCTCTTCCAATGTAGTTAGGCACTCTCCCAGCTCTGAATTGGGAAATTCTTACTTTTCAACTTCATTCATTGGTCAAGGGACTCTTGAGTATATATATCCACCTGATGTTTATCTCACTCAGTGCAGTTCTCAGAAGCTAAATAGCAGCTGATGCCCCAACCAATTTTAATCTTAATATTTCTGCATGTTGAATGTAAGATGAGCCCTGGTGGGTCAGATATGCATCAAGCTTCTGGAGTGCCTAGAGAGGGAACCAAATGCTGCCAACAACTTCAACACCTCCAACTATCCAGAAGGCACTCCCAAAAGTATGACGGGGGGAGACCAAGGCACGGGGATATACCAGGGTGATGATGGGTCAGAAAATATGGAGCAAATGTTTTCTTCTGGGTAGATATGGATAAGCTTTCACTGTTGACTGCTAGAGAGCCTAGAGAGGGAAATGAAAGCTGGCAACACAACATGAAAGAAGCCTGTGGACAATAATTTATCAGTGAGATGATGTGTCAGAATGTATTAACAGCTGGAACAACTGTAGTCACCATTATTTGAGCAAATGATCCTGGCCCTTTAAAAGAAAAAGAAACTCCAATTCTCTGCTTGTTCAGGTTTCACACTTGGCAGGCTTCACTGGGACTGCTCTTATCTACTTATCTGCCCAATTTCCAGAGATGTTCAGCCCTGAAAAACAGTGACAACAACCAAGAGTTCAGAGTACAAGCACTTCTCAGCTAAGCCAACAGAATGCCTGGGGTATTTAAATATCATGTGATACTTAGTGATGTAGGATTGTAATTTGATACACTGGTTTTCTGTTGCCATTCCATTCTGCAACTCTTCCCCGCCCCCACCCCCCCGCCGCCGCCCTTTTCTTTTCTTTTCTTTTCTTTTCTTTTCTGGACAAGGATAGGTGGATTTGACTGACTGAATCCAAAGAATGCTCACTAATGGTTCCTCATCACCCTGGAAGAAAGTGACAAGTGGGGTGCTGCAAAGTTCTTTCCTGGGCCCGTTGTTTATGAAATACTTGGATGCAGGAATTGAGATTATGCTCATCACATCTGGGAGGTGCAGCTAATGCCACAGAATACAGAATTGGGATTCAATATGACTTTAAGAGATTGGATAAATGGGCCAAAATATCATCATCATCATCATCATGATATATCCTACCTAAGCTACTCTGGGAGGCTTCCAACTGAATATAAATAATAATAATAATAATAATAATAATAAGAAGAAGAAGAAGAAGAAGAAGAAGAAGAAGAAGAAGATCAAACATTAGAAACTCCCCAATATAGGGCTAACTTCAGATGTCTTTATAAAGTTGTATAATTATTTATCTCTTTAGCATCTGATGGGAGGGCAGCACTACCGAGAAGGCCCTGTCCCTGGCCCCCTGTAACTTCATTTCTTGTAGTGAGGGAACCACCAGAAGGCCTTCAGAACTGGACCTGGTATCTGGGCTGAATGATGGGGATGGAGATGCTCTTTCAGATATACAGGGCCAGAACCATTTAGGGTTTTAAAGGTCAGCACCAACCCTTTGAATTTTGCTTGGAAATATACTGCGAGCCACTGTAAATCTTTTAGAACTGGTTTATATGTTCCCGGTGTCTGCTCGCAGTCACCAGTCTGGAAGTTGCATTCTAGATTAGTTATAGTTTCTGAGTCACCCTCAAAGGGAACCCACATAGAGCATATTGCAGTAGTCCAAGTGGGTGATAACCAGAGCATGCACCACTCTGGCAAGACAGTGCGTGGGTAGGTAGGGTTTCAGTCAGCATACCAGATGGAGCTGGTAGAAAGTGGCTCTGGACACAGAATTGACCTGTGCCTCCATGGACAGCTGTGAGTCCAAAATGACCACAAGGCTACATACGTGGTCCTTTAGGGGCACAGTTATCACATTCAGGACCAGGGATTTTTAAGGAGAAGGAAAGCAGGGGCCCAGTACTTATGAATTACTTCATAGACACAAGTACTCATTTCTCTTCCACAGCTAACCACTTCCATAGAATGAAGAAGGAATTCTCTGGGCATGCACAGAGTGCATTACCCACACGACAGAGTTTGCCACAGCCTCCACACT
This sequence comes from Podarcis tiliguerta, assembly GCF_965153285.1. Classification (NCBI taxonomy): domain Eukaryota; kingdom Metazoa; phylum Chordata; class Lepidosauria; order Squamata; family Lacertidae; genus Podarcis; species Podarcis tiliguerta. The sequence goes on along the minus strand of NC_139546.1, from coordinate 39,861,073 downwards.
TAAGAACTTCTTGGACACAGAAACACCGTTTCAGTATTTGCATTTGCAAAAATTCATTTTATTGCATGCTAAAGCAAGGGTGCTTATGATAGAAAAGGCCTCTACGAGTTGATACATATTTTCTAAGATTGGAGGAGGTAGGAGAAAGTGTTATTTATTAACATTGATTATCGATTTCTTGCCTGCCATTCATCATATCGTCCCAAAATACTACCCACAATGTAACAATAAAGGATTAAAACCATTTGAAACAATTTACAATCCTAAATACAAATATCTCAGGTGTCGAAAACCAGGGCAAAGAGATAAGTCTTCAGCAAAGGTGAAAGCTTTGTAATATAGGTGTCAGAAACATCCCTGTGGGGAAAGGGGAATTTAACACCTTAGGGACTGTCACAATGTCTTCTCTCAGGCAGCATTCCCTAGTGTATCTGTATGGAAGGAGAAGGCCATGCTTTCAGCTCCTAGTCACTGCTAGGGAGTGACGATGCATACAGAAATCAAGCAATACACATGCCTGGGTGAAGCAGAGCATTAATGCCATTGGGGAACTTTGTGGCCCTCAAGGTATTGAAGGATCACAACTCCCACCATCCATAACCATTGATCATACTAGCTTAGGCTGATGGGAGCTAAGGTCAAATGGCCACTAGAGGGCCACAGATTCTCCACCCCCTGTTTCAGTTTCTCAGTGAACAGATTGACTCGTTTGAAATGCATTATGTTTCTCAGGTGAGGGTGCTGAGGAAGGGATGCTGGAGATATAAGAGGGGATATAATCATGAGATAAAAGCAGGGTCACCAGATGTAAAAGAGGGCAGGTTTCCTACACCTTGAACAGTTGTGTAGAAAAGGGAATTTCAGCAGATCTAGCTTTCATGATGAGCTACACATTCTGCGAATATTCTTTTTAGTACCCAACCACTAAAGTTGTGCCTCTTTGGCATCTTTCCACCTATGGAAAACCCTGAAAACCACATAGAAAAAGATCTGAGTAAGGAACAGTTTAATTCCCCTAGTTCCGCTTCTGAGACCTACAGTTCCCCAGGGGCCCCTGGGGAGAAGGAACTATTTCTAAACTGGGTTTAAACCTGCACTGTGGAGGTACATTATAGGAAAAGCAGAAAAAGAACTGAATGAGCAAAGAAGTGACTCCCATAAATATTTGTTGGTGATTCCTGCCCCCTCCTCTCAGGTCTACATTTCATAGGAAGGAACTATTGCTAATCCACTTTAAGCCTGCAGTGTGGATATGCCCTCAAAGTTATGCGGTAGAGAAAGCAGCAAGCAAAGGGAAATTCAACGGTTGCCAGAATGTCCTCAGACTTCTGCTTCCTGTGGATGAATGGTGGGTTGCATCACACTAGTCTGTCAAGGTGAACAGGCAATCTATTTCTGCAGCCCACACGGACTCGCTTGGACTGCGCCCTGCCACGATAATTACAGTTGGGGAATCTTCCTGTGCTGCGGCAGACGACCACACGGAAGCGACTCCTGCTGGTATATAAATTGCCCCGGAAGTGAGTTCCCCCTCTGCCACAGATTGCCTGGACGGAGCGGGGATTGCCGTTGATGAAGGTGTTGGTGGGTTTGCAGACCCGCCTGCTCAGTCCTCTCCGAGCCATCATCAAGTTGCAGTAGGCATTGGGGTTGTTTGCTGCGGTTTTCGGATAATCAATGTGTCTGGTCATAAATTCTCGGTAGCTTGCTCCTTCGCTGGACTGCACCAGCAGAACCACGAGGAGGACGGCCAAACGCAACAGCAGCCAGCAAGAACCTTTGGTGGTGATCATGGTGGGGCTGTTGAATCTATAGAGCAGAAGGAAGAAGAGGAGGATATTTTAAAGCAAGGAGCGAATTTCTTCAGGCACTGATAGGGATGTTTCTCACCCCTCCCCAACTTTAAGTTCCATTCTCCGCATTTCCACATTTGTTTGCAATTTATTTATTTATTTAGAAAGTCCTCAAGAACATTCAGCAGCATTTTAGCACCAATTTCTCCTAACATACACATTTTTGTCAGCAGTTTTACCTAAAATGCACATTTCTTTCAAAACACATTTCTCTAATATAATGCATTTTTACATGTTATTTTCATGAATATATGCCTTTATATCTGCACTTCACCCTAATATGAGCATTTCTGTAATATAAGCATTTCTGGTTGGAGAAATGTATTGCAAAATTCAGAGAAGTATAAATTTCAAAGGGGTAGCTGTGTTTCTATTCGCATATTCTTTTAAAAAGTGCAAATTAAGCAGATTGGCCTTTATACTGTATGTTAGCCAAATAAAGGGTGGTATTCAACAGTTGTCCTGTTCAGTGTAGACCCAATGAAACTAAAGAGTATGACTAACTCTGAGTGGTACTTTGTTGAATACTACCGGAAAAAAATTCCCCATGGGTAAATTCTAGTCAGAAGAGGTTAAGACTCACCCAGATTGCTCCTAATACATTTTATTAGGATTTATAAAGAGAAATATCAAATATCTCATTTTTTTGTCCAAAACAAAAACATTGATCTAAATACAATAAGAACATAGAAAAAAGAGAGAGAAAGAAAAGCAGGGGACATAGAGAGAGAGAAATAAAGAAAAAGAAATAGACAACAGAGTAAAAAAGAGAGGGAGAAAAGGGGGGGGGGAATAAAGTTCAGAAATGGAAGAACTTCTGATTCTTCATCTGACCACTGTATATAAACAGTATTCACTTCAGCCACTTCAATATAATACCCTACAAAGCCACTTTCTATAAACAAACATTATCTTCCACCCTCAAATCCAAATGGCATTATACTGTTTTCATTGTTTCAGCTCTGGCACTCTCTCTCTCTCTCTCTCTCTCTCTCTCTCTCTCTCTCTGTGTGTGTGTGTGTGTCTGTATCTTTAGGAACAGACTGTCATGTGATACCCTGGACATTTATCTTATAAGCTTTGTTATAACCCAGAGACAGGACTTATCAGCTCAATGTGCAGTAGCCACAGCACGTGTGATGGGGTGGAGCTGTCCTCCTGGCACCTGCATTCCTGCTACGTACCTGAAAGGGTTCGGAGCAGGGCAGGGTGGCAGCAAGAGTTTTTGGCCACATGGTGGCACTGGCAGGACCAATCTAGTATTCCCGCTGATGCGCTTGTGTGGATCAAACTGTGCCACTGCCCTGTCCCAGCCCTGTCCAGGAAAGCAGCATTGATACTAGCGCCGGGTGGGTGGCTTCACCCCAAGACATACGCCACAACTGTCGGTGTGATCTGCAACTAATGGGTGGACTTCACTGCTAGAAAATATTAAAGATGAAAAAAAACAGGAGAGAATGGGATGTCTTTACAATTTTTATGAAGAAAGTCGTTTCCCAAAATTATACCGTATTTTTCGCTCTATAAGACGCACCAGACTACAAGACGCACCTAGTTTTGGGAGGAGGAAAACAAGAAAAAAATATTCTGAATCCCAGAAGCCAGAACAGCAAGAGGGATCGCTGCGCAGTGAAAACAGTAATCCCTCTTGCTGTTCTGGCTTCTGGGATAGCTGCGCAGCCTGCATTCGCTCCATAAGCCGCACACACATTTCCCTTACTTTTTAGGAGGGAAAAAGTGAGTCTTATAGAGCAAAAAATACGGTAATTGGCTTAGTCTCTAGAGATTAAAAATTCCACAGGTAAACAAATAGTCTCTCTATTAATGCAAAATGATTACAAACAACTAAAGATATCGGATCATATAAACTGTATAGTGGTCGAAGGAAGTCAACTTTTTCTATTTTCCTTTTGATTTCTCTCTTCCTCTTCCTTTTTCTTTTCAATATGTATCATTTTCTTATTTTTTTTGTATTTTTTCTCCCTATTAGTAGCTTTTTAGTATTTGGTAACTTGTATTATTTGTGTAACTTTACTCTTTTTTTGGCATGTATGTAATATTTATATAGAAAAAGGGGGGGGGGAGGGGAGGAGAAAACATTAAAGATGCAATTCTCAGAGAAGCCAAGCACAGTGCTGGCAGCCATTGGAAGACAGTGCATCAGGGAGCAGCTTTATAACGAGGCAGGCTATTTGTCCATTTGGGTCAGTATTCTTTCCAGTGATTGGCAGTGGCTCTCCAGAGGTTCAGGCAGGAGTCTTTTCCCAGTCCAATATGAAAACGCCAGTGATTGAATCTGAGACCTTTTGCATGCACAGCATGTGGTCTGCCACTGGGCCACAGTCCTTCCAAATAACAGACCACACAATAAAGATGCCAGATGTCATAAACTTGGCGATACTGCCCCAACAGAATAAATCCTTTAGTAAATATGCTTCCTTGTTTTCTGGACTGTTTTTTAAAAAAATATTTTTAGTTGCTTTTATGGTAGGCTTGAGGTCCATACAAAAGGCAATTCAGAAATGAGAGAGAGAAAGAGAGAGAGAGAGAGAGAGAGAGAGAATAAGGTAGGGAGAAAAAAATCCTTTCAACTCTACCCACTAAAGAAAGAAGAGAAAGCTTCCTTAACATGGGATAGTCAAAGTTCAGTTTCCTTAAAGGGTAAAACAGCAGGCACAAGTTTGTGAATGTCCACTTCCAACTTACCCAAGTTCAGAGAAGTCTCAAGGTATGGGGTGCCACTTTCTATGGAAGCAAGTGTATCTCAAGCTGCTGTCTGAGTTATTATATAGGTTTCAGTTAGGCCAGGATGAGGGGGAAAGGGGGGGGGGGAAATCAAGCACTTGCAACATATAGATGGTGAAAGGAGGACAGAGGGCTTTCATCTGAAAATTGCACCATTGGCTGCATGTTTCCAAAGCTTCCCGTAAATGAGAAATACAGTGGAATGAGGAATAAACTGTTAGAGCTCTTTCTTTCTTTCTTTCTTTCCTTCCTTCTTTCTCTCTCCTTCAAAATGTTGAGGTGACTGTGTGGGCATTACTGATAGGCGACATCACTGAAATAAATGTTTTAAACACATATAAAGCTGAAAACAATGGCAAGTAAGGTTATCAATGCAATTATAATAATTTACAATCAGAAGCAGCAAAAATTCTTCAAGCATAGGACAATAACTGATTACCTGAAGACTGCAACAACAATAAGAAGCAGTCTGCAGTTTTTTCTTAAAAAACTAGTTTTGATAGGGCCGCATATATTTACCGGGGGAGTGAAGATAGCAACTTTTACTGGTAGGCCTCATATGGTGATCATATGTGTACAGTCTATTCCACAGATAGCCTGGTCTCCAACCATCAGTGTACATGGAGCTGTGTCACTTTATGTTTATGACAACCCAGTGAAGTGGGCTAACCTGAAATAGGGTACTTTTCTCAAGGCCACCCAACTGATGAAGAAGACTCTAGAGTCTGAATCAAGGACAGGGATGATCTAACTTCTGTTGTCTATGCTACGTTAACCTCTAGGTTAGATTTCTGCAATTCACTATACATAGGCCTGCCTTTGAAGATGGTTCAGAAATGGCAGAATTTGGCTACCAGGTTGCTAACCGGGACAAGATGGCAGTGGTGGACCTTGGCATCTCAAATGTAAGTGGTGTCCTGTGTGATGCCAAAATCTGGTGTTCCCCACCTCTTGGCTTTTGTTGGACTTCATAGTTTTGGCATCTGCCGTGACACCCCAGAAGCTCCTTGAATCGGTCACACTCACCTAGATCTGCTTTTGCAAGGAGGTCTGAGTATATCATACCAATCCTGGCCATCTGGCTACCAATTAGTTTCTGGGCCCAATTCAAAGTGCTAGTTCTGACCTATAAATTCTAATGTGCTTCAGGACCTTAATACCTCAAGGTCTGTCTCTCTGAACCGACCTGGACTCTGCAATCAGTATCTGTGGACCTTCTTCGTGTTCCCACTCCATGGGAAGTCCAGAAGGTGGCAACACGAGAATTGGCTTTTTGAGTGGCGGGTCCCCATTTACAGAGCGCACTCACCAGATGCGATCCTTACATATCTTTAGGCGACAGGCAAAAATGGACTTTTTCAGCAGGCCCTGGGCATTTAATTATTTGTGTCCTTTTTGCATGGGTGGAATGTCTCGATTCAGCTTTTTTAAAAAATAAAGAAATAAATAAAATACAGAGTTTGTTAAGTGCAAATGGCTTTATATAGGTCCATAAATTACCATATAGCATATATTCAACACACAAAAACAGCGACAATTTGTTGTTGACAAAGGACAGCTGAACATATAAAGGGCCCCTTTACCTTCAGTAGCTTAGGGCCTCATCGAACCTAAATCCGGCCCTGAGTGGTGGGCGAGGCCAGAGGCCAATGTCAGAAGAGCAACAGATGTGGATTTTATATTTGTACATTAGCCTAGTTTCTACACATATACACTGATCCTTCCTTCCTGCCTCTATTCAGGTGAGCAAACAGCATTGTCAGAGTTTGAGGGCACATTCCATCCAGTAAAGGTGGTTTTAGGGTCACACTGGGCACTGAGCTGCAGGGGGGCACCAAAACAATGTGGTGCCCCCACAAAGAGTCCCCTCAATTTTAGCATCACACAGGGCACTGCTGAAATTTGAGAGCCCCTAAATCCACCACTGCAGCCAGTTGGGTGTGAAGTAAACCTGGGGAGGGGGTAAGCATATGGAGAGAGTGTGTCAGGTGAGTGTGCGCAGGAGCCAGGCCCTGTGACCAATAGGACTTTGCAGGACTGGGGCCTTCCTAAATTTGTTCTGAAGAGGCAAGGTGTGGCCTCACAGGTGAGGCCACTTGGTAACTCACTGCACCTGGTGGCAAGAGCTGGGAAGGGATATAAGGTCAGCATTTCCCTTTAGCTCTTTGACACAGCAACACCCTTCCTGCCTTGGGCTTCTTGATTTCTGATCCTTGAACCTCGACTTCTTGACTCCCTGCTTCCTGACCCTCGGACCCTTGGCTTCCTGAATCCTGGCTTCTGGACCCCTGTTCCTACCCCGCTATCCTGCCCCTGGTCCTGACCTCCCCTGTCAGGACTTTGATCGCCTGTGAACCGGACCATGACAGAGTGCGTGTTGCTGGGGAGAGGATGGTGTGAAAATACCCCCAAGGGCCAAATACAGAGGTGTGGATGGCCACATTTGGCCCTGGGTCTGAGGTGCATAACATAATGATGCATAACATAAGTCCCTTCAACTGACAGGTAGTATGAGGTCTCAGGATGATCTAGGGTTAACAAAAGGTTGGGTGTTGGTCATCACACTTTCATGGCCACATGTTTCATGGGAACATTTGGGATATTTTTGATGTGGAGGGTGCATTTTGGTAAGATGGACAAACTTACCAGCACTCTGGTGGGCGCTCTGCTGATCATCTTGACTTGAGCACCACACAGCTCTTGGGAGGCATCAAAGAGGCTGCTGGTGTGCATGGGAGCCCTCCGCTTCCCAAAGGAGGAAGTAGTTCCACTAAAGCCCTCCCAAAATTCAGGCTGAAGTATTGGATTTCCTGTAGATGCCAGATCTAGATGCCTCCCCCTATCACAGTCTGCTTCACAACTGTGCAGGGATTTGAAGTCATATCCACACACTATATCATGCTGACTTTCTTCAGGAAAAGTGGCTTTTGTTGCATAGAACCAGAGTGTCTGTGTTGCTGTCCCCCCCCCCCACACACACTGGTACAAGGGTAAGTGTGCTATATGCCAAATGTGAAATAATGGAAAGGCTCAGCTTTCTAATCAAGACTTTTGAGATACTTCCTCAGCCTCCCTTCCATGGCCTCCTTAGAAATGATGATGTCTCAATCCCTTTAACTGCCAACTGCTTTCCCCACAACTGCCCCCTATAATTCTGGCTGAGAATTGAGTAATAACGTTGAACTCCAGTTTGGCAAGGTAAGTTCTATTGAGGTGAGGAAACCGAAGGCATGGCCCAAGCCTGTAATTTCACAGGTGGGTTTCCTGCAATTTCCTCAGATAAAAACAAGAGAGAGGGGAAGTAAAATTGCACCATCAAGTTAGATGGAGTGAGAGGCTGGCTTCATCCATATCCACCCCACATTAATTTAATTTATTTATTGCATTGATATCGCCTGTTTTCCTCCAGGGCGCCCAAGGGGACACTGGTTGTTCCCCCATCCTCCTTTATATTTTCAGAACAATCCAGTGTAAAGCTCACCTGGGGATGTCTGTGATTATTCAAAGTCTTCACAATCCTTATCTGAACCTCTAAATTAACCTCCACATAGCACCCCCTCTCCCTTCTCTAGAAACTGATGTATAAACCAGTCTCTGGTATGAAGCTCATCTTAGTCGATCAATCTCCTCATCCCATCTACAATATATTGTGTGTCCCCCCTCCCCAGATATCAATGTAGCACATATAATTCTATGCCCTGCTACACAACTTGAAGGCATGACGCAAGCCTGTAATTTCACAAGTGGGTTTCTGTGGGTTAGACTGAGAGATAGTGACTGCCTCAAGGTGAGCTTCATGGCTGAATGGAGATTTGGTGTCCCAGGGCCCAACCAGGCAGCACCAGATTTGCGCAATGTGTGGACCATAAACCCAACCATAAATATCTTTATGCTGCTTTAATTAGTTCAGCAACAGCTCGGCATTTTTCAAAGTCTCTTGAATTGTTGTGTCACTTTCAGGGTTGAGGCTGGGGTCACGGGCAATGCCTCTCCAGGTTAAAGGAGGTTCAGATTTTTATTTTATTTGTGTGTGTGTGTGTGTATTCATTATATCTGGTTAGGAAAGGGAGAACTGAGAAGGTGAGTGTAGAGAATCCCGTTTCAGGCATACACACAGGGATCCAGAAAACCCACTCTACAGGTGAGAAACTTGGAAGGTATAATACAGGGACCAGCAAACTTTCTCAGCAGGGGGCCAGTTCACTGTCCCTTAGACCTTGTGGGGGGCTGGACTATATATTGAAGGGGGGGGGATGAACAAATTCTTATGCCCCATAAATAACCCAGAGATGCATTTTAAATAAAAGCACACATTCTACTCATGTAAAACCCGCTGATTCCCAGACTGTCTGCGGGCGGGATTTAGAAGGTGATTGGGTCAGATTCGACTCCAGGCCTTAGTTTGCCTACCCATGGTATAACGGAACAGGGGTAAAGAAAGGTCATACAACGGCATTTCCCACAGCTGCTCCTTGAAGATCTACGTTGCCAGGATTCCCTGGGAAAGTGAGTAACTATTAAAGCAGTAAAAGCTTATATTGTGGGCATGTTGCAGAGATACATTGAGGAGAAAGCATGACAGGAAAATAAAATTGTAGCAAACTCATCCTCAGACTTCTGGCTTCTGTAAACGGAGAGTGAGTTGTATCACACATTGCCTAGCGCATTTGAGTCACATAGTGTGTTGGGTAAATGCCGGTGCAGGTCACACGAATGTGCAGGTGTGCAGGTGTGCCGCTGTACCTGCAGTCATAAGGAGCCGGACCACCTGTGTATCTGCAGATGACCATATCGAAGGAGTCCATGCTATCGGTGTCACTACCATGGGGATTCCCTCTGCCTCTGCACACTTGTACCACATTTACAGGGCGGTCATTGATGAAGGTATTTACGTCCTTGCAAACATATCGAGTCAACCTTTTCTGAAGCATCATCCGCTTGCAGTAGGTGTCAGGGTGGGAAGTTGAGTAGCTTTTTGGATAATCAGTGTGCTTCCACTCAAAATCTTCTCGGGACTGTCCTTCACATGACTGCACCATCAGAAACCCAAGAAGGATAGCCAGTAATGAGCAGGAGATCTTGGAGACCAGCATGCTGGGGTCTTGCAAACTACAGAGAGGAGGCATAAAAAGGGAAATGTTAAAGTGCCAGCTAGTTCTTAGGGACCTTTAAAGCCCTAAACAGCCTCAGCCCAGTATACCTGAAAGAGCATCTCCCCCCATCATTCAGCCTGGACGCTGAGGTCCAGCTCCGAGGGCCTTATGGCAGTTCCCTCACTGTGAGAAGTGAGGTTACAGGGAACCAGGCAGAGGGCCTTCTCGGTAGTGGCGCCCGCCCTGTGGAACGCCCTCCCATCAGGTGTCAAGGAAATAAACAACTATCTGACTTTTAGAAGACGTCTGAAGGCAGCCCTCTTTAGGGAAGTTTTTAATGTTTGATTTTTTATTCTGTTGGGAGTCACCCAGAGTGGCTGGGGAAACCCAGCCAGATGGGTGGGGTATAAATAATAAATGATGATGATGTGTATCAAGACAGGCTGTAGGTGGGGTGCGGGTGGTTCAATATGTTGAATGTTCCCAACACTGAAATAGGTCATTAAGTAGGGTTTGTTTCCTTATTTAATAATGTATGAACTGCTCTACATTTAAGGAGTACCTAAGTGGTGTACAAGGACACTGGTGGCACTGTGGGTTAAACCACATAGCCTAGGGCTTGCCGATCAGAACGTCAGCAGTTCGAATCCCCGCGACAGGGTGAGCTCGGTCCCTGCTCCTGCCAACCTAGCAGTTTGAAAGAACAAAGTGCAAGTAGATAAATAGGTACCGCTCTGACGGGAAGGTAAACGGCGTTTCCGTGCGCTGCTCTGGTTCGCCAGAAGCCGCTTAGTCATGCTGGCCACATGACCCGGAAGCTGTATGCCGGCTGCCTCGGCTAATAAAGCAAGATGAGCACCGCAACCCCAGAGTTGTCCGCGACTGGACCTAATGGTCAAGGGTCCCTTTAGCCTTTACCTTTAAGTGGTGTACAGTGGTACCTTGGTTTTAGAACAGCATAGTTTATGAACAACTTGGAAATAGAGTGCTGCAAACCTGGAAGTAGGTGTCCCGGTTTGTGAACTTTGCCTTGGAAACAAAACCATGCCACTGCCCTGTCCCAACCCTGTCCAGGAAAGCAGCATTGATACTAGCGCCAGGTGGGTGGCTTCACCCCAAGACATACGCCACAACTGTCGGTGTGATCTGCAACTAATGGGTGGACTTCACTGCTAGAAAATATTAAAGATGCAAAAAAACAGGAGAGAATGGGATGTCTTTACAAATTTTATGAAGAAAGTCGTTTCCCAAAATTATACCGTATTTTTCGCTCTATAAGACGCACCAGACTACAAGACGCACCTAGTTTTGGGAGGAGGAAAACAAGAAAAAAATATTCTGAATCCCAGAAGCCAGAACAGCAAGAGGGATCGCTGCACAGTGAAAGCAGTAATCCCTCTTGCTGTTCTGGCTTTTGGGATAGCTGCGCAGCCTGCATTCGCTCCATAAGACGCACACACATTTCCCTTACTCTTTAGGAGGGAAAAAGTGAGTCTTATAGAACAAAAAATATGGTAATTGGCTTAGTCTCTAGAGATTAAAAATTCCACAGGTAAACAAATAGTCTCTCTATTAATGCAAAATGATTAAAAGGTAAAGGTAAAGGTACCCCTGCCCATACGGGCCAGTCTTGCCAGACTCTAGGGTTGTGCGCTCATCTCACTCTATAGGCCGGGAGCCAGCGCTGTCCGAAGACACTTCCGGGTCACGTGGCCAGTGTGACATCACTGCTCTGGCGAGCCAGAGCCGCACACGGAACGCCGTTTACCTTCCCGCTGGTAAGCGGTCCCTATTTATCTACTTGCACCCGAGGGTGCTTTCGAACTGCTAGGTTGGCAGGCGCTGGGACCGAACGATGGGAGCGCACCCCGCCACGGGGATTCGAACTGCCGACCTTTCGATCGGCAAGCCCTAGGTGCTGAGGCTTTAACCCACAGCGCCACCCGCGTCCCAAAATGATTACAAACAACTAAAGATATCGGATCATATAAACTGTATAGTGGTCGAAGGAAGTCAACTTTTTCTTTTTTTTTCTTTTGATTTCTCTCTTTCTCTTCCTTTTTCTTTTCAATATGTATAATTTTCTTATTTTTTGTATTTTTTCTCCCTATTAGTAGCTTTTTGGTATTTGGTAACTTGTATTATTTGTGTAACTTTACTCTTTTTTTGGCATGTATGTAATATTTATATAGAAAAGGGGGGAAAAAGGAGGGGAGGAGAAAACATTAAAGATGCAATTCTCAGAGAAGCCAAGCACAGTGCTGGCAGCCACTGGAAGACAGTGCATCAGGGAGCAGCTTTATAACGAGGCAGGCTATCCACACACTATATCATGCTGACTTTCTTCAGGAAAAGTGGCTTTTGCTGCATAGAGCCAGAGTGTCTGTGTTGCTGCCCCCCCCCTCCCACACACACACTGGTACGAGGGTAAGTGTGCTATATGCCAAATGTGAAATAATGGAAAGGCTCAGCTTTCTAATCAAGACTTTTGAGATACTTCCTTAGCCTCCCTTCCATGGCCTCCTTAGAAATGATGATGTCTCAATCCCTTTAACTGCCAGCTGCTTTCCCCACAACTGCCCCCTATAATTCTGGCTGAGAATTGAGTAATAACGTTGAACTCCAGTTTGGCAAGGTAAGTTCTGTTGAGGTGAGGAAACCGAAGGCATGGCCCAAGCCTGTAATTTCACAGGTGGGTTTCCTGCAATTTCCTCAGATAAAAACAAGAGAGAGGGAAAGTAAAATTGCACCGTCAAGTTAGATGGAGTGAGAGGCTGGCTTCATCCATATCCACCCCACATTTATTTAATTTATTTATTGCATTTATATCGCCTTTATTTAATTTATTTATTGCATTTATATCGACAACCCCAGAGTTGTCCGCGACTGGACCTAATGGTCAGGGGTCCCTTTACCCTTTACCTTTAAGTGGTGTACAGTGGTACCTTGGTTTTAGAACAGCATAGTTTATGAACAACTTGGAAATAGAGTGCTGCAAACCTGGAAGTAGGTGTCCCGGTTTGTGAACTTTGCCTTGGAAACAAAACATGTTCCAATTCCTGTTTAGTGTGTTCGATTTGTAAATCGAATTCCCCGCTGCTAATCAGAGGCTTCCTGTTGAACAGGGACTTGAACCCTGGACGCTCAGATTAAAAGTCTGATGCTGTACCGACTGAGCTATCGGAGCGCTCTTTCTGATAATTATGTTGCTATAAAAGGGCACAAGAGGAGACAAGTTTTCCATCCTCTGCCAGGTTCTCACCATTAAAGATGAATACATGGAAGCAAATATCACAGCACAAGATAGAATATAATGATTTCCTACTTACCCTCAGAATAAAATATAATAATGGAGGTGTGATGATAAGAAGACCAGTCTGCTGGATGGGAATTGCTTTTCTCCTCTGGTCACTTTGGCTTAGATAGATCATTTTTATATTCTAGAGCTTGCCCAATCTCCCTCCGAGTGGCCACGTGGCTCCTTTCTTCTTACAAAAATGGATCCCTTCCAACACAGCTGTGCCCTAGCCCAGTTTGGAATGAGGAAATCCTTACTTTTGAACCTCCATTCCTAGGTCAAGAGACTCTTTGAGTAGCCACTTCATCTCAAACATTCCCCAACCACCCACTACAGATACCAGAAGCTTGTAAGATAGATAACAGCTGACTTGCCACAATTAACTTTAACTCTGAAATGTGGAACTGGAATCAACCATTGTTAGCATCCTAAGAAGCACAAAAGACCTATGCTGGGTTGGTTGAAAAGCCAGTGTAGTCATGCATCCTGTTAACCATAGCAATCAACCAGCCTTATTCTCCCTGAATTTGCCCCATCTCCTTTTAAAGGTGTCCAAGTTAGTGGCTGCAAATTCCAGAGTTTCAGTGTGTGCTCTGTGAGAGAGTGCTTGCTTTTGCCTGCGCTGAATTTCCTACCATCCAGCTTCATTGGGTGATATGGGCTTCCAGTAATATGGAAGCAGTGGTGGTGGTGAGGCTTGTTTATTTGTATTTTAGGGGATAGAATATTTGAGTTGGCCTTTCCCCATCTAAGTCTGATCCTGTATCCAACACATCACACTCAAACTCTAATGCCTCCAAGTTAAGAGCCTTAATGGCAAGAGGTGAGCAAATAACCAGGAGATTGACTTTCTGAGGTGAAAATGGGGTTATGCCTTGCTGAAGGATGCCTTCTACTTTTTATGCTACAAATTGTGTTTTTTTGGCCAAAGATATAGTAGAAAAATTGAAATTGTACTATGTTCTAGGTGGCTTTAAATGTATCCTGGAAGCTGCAGTGTGTAAAATATAGCAGTGCCTTTGTGTGCATGAAGAATACTTCACATGCATGTGCATTTGAGCAGTGATGAGGAACTGTGGCCCTCCAAGTGTTGCTGGACTAGAAATCCCATCATCCTTGTCTATGCTGGTTGGGGCTTATGGGAACTGGAGTCCAAAAACAAAACCTGGAGGGCCACAGACTGCCCAACCTTCCCTAGGAAAAAAAGGCATAGTCAAGAAGCATCCATTAGCCACTGAAAAAATTAGCCTGCTATCGTGGACAAGGGGTATGTACCATTGAACTTCATGGATTTTTCTTCTGAGTGGATGTACAGAAGGTGATAAAGAGGCTAAAGAAGGAGTTAAATGCTGGCACCTCCAGCTATCAGGAAAGTGCCCCCAATGACAAACAGTAACAATGGGAACAGTGTTTTACTAGGGAGATATGTCTGAAAATAGGGGCATCAACAACAAATGTAGGGGCCATTGGATTGTACTTTCTGAGCCAATGGTTCCAGGCCTTTAAAAACACACACAAAAGTGCTCTCCTGTTTTATTACCTATGATTGGCCGGCTTTATTGAAACGTCTTCTTCCACAGAAATCTCCATTCCATTTCCAAAGAAACCCAGCCTTCAACTCAAACACAGTACAAACACTTCTATGTTCTTCCTTGTATTTGCATAAATGTTTGATGTGGTTTTTGACAAAAGGCCTTTATCACGATCAACCTTTGGGCTTCTGCGGTTTCCTTCTCTCTGCTCTGGCCACAGCACTTGACTCCTTGCTCCTCCAAGCCAACTTCCTGAAGGAGCCATACTCTCACATTTCTTAGAGTACTCTTGGAGTAGAATCACTCGTAAATTTCATATCACGGCAGAACAAGACCGTTTCCTTGCCCAAGCCCAGCTGGTATTGCCATATGTACATCTTCTCATTGGGCTGCACGGTTACACTAATAGCTTCTTCGATCTCAGTGGCTTCATTCCAGTCTTCCTGCTCTGTGTTGATCCTCTTCCCACCATACTCAGCCGTGAGAGAGAACTGGTACTTGGCAATGGCCTCAGTGAGTGCGCCTGACTGATATGTGGCAGTCATGGATATGTTCCAGTTGTGCTCCACACTGCTCATCTTCTTCTTGTTGTATCCCACTTTCTTGGTGATCTTCTTATTCCATACAATGGGAGTGTTGGAGTCATTGGAGATGGTCTTGATAAGTTCCCACTTACCATAAGCTGAGCCATGGGTAACAGCCATTCCTCCAGGGAGCATGTTCACAACATCAGTATGGAAGGAAAATGTTTCAGCATTCACATTTTCGTGGAAGTTGGTGCATTTATAGTACTGGTGCCCCATTCATCAACGGGTTTTACAAAGTAATAGTAATCCTTGATGCCCCAGTAATAGAGACCATCCTTGCAAGCTGGGTGAAGTGTGTATTCAACTGCATCTTTATCTTCATTTATATTAGTGACCATACGGTAAACACCTCTTTTCTGGAAAATGATATAGAAGTATCTAGAGGCTGAGAGGTAATGGTCCCCTCCGTGGCAGTTGGGATGGAGGCTGTATACTACAGCATCTAGGTCTTTATTCATGTTGCTGACACGGCAATAGTTGTCTCCTTTGATGATGTAGAATAGGCCGTCCTGATGGGCTAAGTAGTGATCTCCTCCCTGGCAGGAATTGTGCAGGCTAAACACTTCGAGGTCATAGCCGTGATTGAAATTGGTGGACCTCATGTAGCAGCCCAGGTCTGAGCGGACAATGTAGTAATATCTATCTACCCCACAGAAATCAACCCCTGGGGCTTTGTTCTTAGGGACTATCTCTGGCATGGTGCTTGATTCTAGGAAAAGAAAGCAATGTATTCAGTTAGATCAGAATATTTCACAAAATGATTATTTATTTACTCTTTTTACTTATTTTATTATTTATGACAATGAAATAATTAACAGAATTTGCTGACGTCTTGGAAAACAGTCTCAATGCTTTAACACAATAAACCTGCCAGAGCCAAATATGATGCCAAAGGTAAATGATTACTAATTAATTGTGAGGTGCTTTGAAAGACAAACCAAAAATCTTCTGCTTGTCAAGACATATTTTCTATCTATTTCTCTCTTCATTTGATAGGAGACCCACCCCCTTTCAATGAATATAATATTGCTTTACAGGCTGATCCTTTTAAAAGCAGTTTGCCCAGTGACTTTAGGGTATGGCTGTTTGAGAAACGAAAGACCAAGATTTTGCTGAAAATCAATGCTCGTTTGAAGGCTCAGTGTGGCTTAAACACCTGTATCCATCACTGCTGTGTTTGCTCACAAAGAAAAGCTCTTTGCACCGCTCCCTTGTACAGAACATATGAGAGAGTGCGCATTCAATACTCAAGCCCCATTAAATGTGGTCAAGCTTAAGGAGAGGCTGAGAGTGGATTTTGAGGGGATATTTACTGAGATCTTTTGTGGGCACCATACGAGGTCACTCAGGCACCCATAAGTGCTATGTTGGTGCCTGCTGTTCTAATTAATTTCCTGTCTCAGCTGTGATGGGAAGAAACTGCCTAACACCTCAGAATATCTTGGAAAGAGGAACAAAATTCAGATCTGGACCTGTTTTTTCCCCCCATAGTGTGCATAAACCAACACCATCCATCCTTTCTCCCATTCAGCCTGGAAGGGGCAGATAAACTTACTTGCCTACTTTCAACCTCGGTAGTTAATGCAATAGTACTGTATTGCCAGACTGTTGAGGTTCAGAGCTAGGAGAAGAGGACAGTACACATCTATTGTGGTTGGTGGGGGAGGGGAGAGAAGAGATTTCCCAGTTCTTTATTCCCCCACGGATTTTCTTGTGGCATCTGATTTGTTCCCTCTAACGCCAACGTTGTTCATGGTTCTTCAGGAGGTTTAGACCAGATGATCATCCCCGCTTGGGATTGCCATACTGTAAGATCTGTACTCCCTCCATGTGGACTGAAGGTTTAAATATGTGTATAAATCATATTTCTTAAAGCTAAAACAGTCCCTACCATGTCTTCAATTCTCCAAGGGAGCACAGCCCCTGGGTGAATATCTGGAACCCCCTGGGATCTTGCTCCAGCTCAGCAGGGAGAGTGTGTGCATGAATGTCATTTTCTTGGGTCTCTTTCTCACTCTGCACAATCCCCTCCCCCAAACTAGGGCTGGTGGTCTGATCAGCCACTAAACTCCACCTTCTGGGTGTTTTTGATTCAGGTATATAAAAAGAGGGTCATAATAGAAGATTGTGCATGGCATTAAAGAAGTGGCTATTTCTCTCCTACTTCTTCTGCCATAACTGTAGAGCTCAAGAGGTCCTATTAAAATAGCTTGAAAGTAGAGTCAGTGGACAGGCAAAAGAACATACTTTTTCATACAATGCAAAACTCCTATTTTGTTTTATTTAAGTGTCATTTATTTCATCTCCCAATGCTGAAAATAGTTTCTTTTTTTTTAAAAAAAAGCACCGTCAGAATGCTTAGCACATTCTTAAACCCTGTTCCCCAAGAAACCAAAGCCGTAAAAGGAAACATAATCAAAAATCTTTTTGAACCATAAAATACACCCTCCACACACCCAGCAAAAGCCTCACTGTTCAGATATATATAAGCATGGGGTACAGTAATTCGATCACATGATCCCACTAGTTGATTGACAACTTTTAACTCAAACACTGAATATTATACATTCAGATCCTCAGAAGTTACCACATTTATAAACTAGAATCATAGAATCATAGAGTTGGAAGAGACCACAAGGGCCATCGAGTCCAACCCCCTGCCAAGCAGGAAACACCATCAGAGCACTCCTGACATATGGTTGTCAAGCCTCTGCTTAAAGACCTCCAAAGAAGGAGACTCCACCACACTCCTTGGCAGCAAATTCCACTGTCGAACAGCTCTTACTGTCAGGAAGTTCTTCCTAATGTTTAGGTGGAATCTTCTTTCTTGTAGTTTGGATCCATTGCTCCGTGTCCGCTTCTCTGGAGCAGCAGAAAGCAACCTTTCTACTAACATTTGCACTTGGAGTAGGGAGTGAGGGGAGGGGGGAATTAACTCAGCTGTCAGACAGTGTGAAAAACTCCTTTATGAAAGTCATGATCACAAAGCATTAAGATAGCAATGGTCTTCTGGTGACTTTATGCAGCCCTACTCATTGCTATTTGAGAACTTAGCAACACTCAGTTTGTATAGGATTGCATTCTGAAAGTGATCTGGAGGTCGGGATGGATGTTCATAACATAAGATAAACTTTATAGACTATTTACAGAATGAATGTGCAAGGAAGCTCAAGCTTCTCTGTTGCTGAATCCTTCCTCTACCCAGAGGCCCCTTCCAGTCATATCTGGTTCCTTTGAGCCAACCCACGGAAATGGAGAGTATTTTCCCAGATACCCAAGATGTTGCAAATGAGTTCAGAATCTAGTAGAAATGAGAATTCTGCCTCTGGATCACATCATGATCTCATCCTGCAAGGTGTTTCAAGACATTTCGTGGAGAATGAGTAAAGAAAGGAATTCTGATTCCTGGAGGGACCAGAGATACCAATCCCTAAAGCCTTTGGAAAGCCCACATAACTTCCATATCACACAGAGAATATCATTGGCACTCAGTAATTATAAAGTTAGGCTACATGTCGACAAAGAAGCAACCCTTCCCTTGTGCCCCAAATTCTAAAGTAATCTCTCTCTGCTCCTGCCCAGTAACCCTCCAAGACTTACCGGTTTCCACGGTATTCACACAGAAAGTTTGTAATAGGTGGCAGCTGCTTCTCTTTTTGGAGAATGTGGGAAATGTGTGAACAGTTGCTGTTTATATAGGATAGAAGAGGCCAAGGGTTAATGAGAAACTACACACTGCTCCACTTACATTGGAACCAAAGTACATGCTTTATTGATTTTTTTCAGATAATGAACAACGACAACAACCACAAGGCAACCCTCCCAGGACCACGTGCTGCGCTCCGAAGGCTTCAGGTTCCTTTTGGTGAAGCCGGGAGAGCAAGACTCTCCTGGCTTCAGCAGAAAGGGAGAGCTGTGCAGCGCCCCTTCAGACAAGTGGGAGGAGAAATGGAAGGGGCTCCATTTCTCCTGCCGCTTCGCTGAAGGGGTGCTGAGCAGAGAGGGGGAGATTTTTTTCCCCTTGTTCTCCGCCACTAAAACAATGTGCATCCTAAGGTCGGGTGCGTCCTATGCAGCGGAAAATACGGTAATTGAAAAACACCTTAAATATCAACCAAATGCAACTTAAAAATACATAAAAAGTAAAAGTGTTCATCTACCGACAATGCAATAAGGAAATCTATCCTTCCAAAACTGAAAGGGGAACACAAAGACAGAACAGAGCTGGTCCACCCATGAGGCAAGGTGAGGTGACTGCCTCAGGCGGCAGAATGTACTGAGGCAGCAGAGGTCAATCAGGAGGTTACTCAGCTGTGCAGAGAGAGATTCTGCTTGAGTATGCATTAATGCCATTTTTAGATTCAAGGTCTGTTGCTGGAATACATGGTCTGTTTTAGTAGACTGATTGCTGGATTTTTAAAAGGAACTTCATTTAACTTGTACTGTTATTGCTGAAATAAAAAGCGGCCCCCCATTTAGGAAGCTAGACTAAAGGATTCCGCCCAAGGCCTGCAACCACCAAAGTTGTGACGTTTTACTAAAGGAAAGGCAAAACCTGCCAATGCAGGAAAATGCCTTTCCTGTCCTTCAACAGCGCCTGCGTACCTGTAGAGAAGAGGTTAACCTGCAAAAGGAGGCTTAACTGAGGGAGGGCAGGGTGGGAGAAGTTCTGGAGCCAACTGACACTGCTTCGCAGGTAAGATTCACCTTCTGTTCTGTGGGCAGGGCGATCCCTCCCCCTACCTGGCCGATCCCCTGGCAACGCCTCCCCAGGTGGGATTGGGCGATTGGCTGACGTAGGCGGAGACCTCCAGGTGTGCAGCCTGGGGAGGACGAAGCCAGCCCCTACTACCGGGAGACGCACTGAGATGGGGGGAGGCTGTGTGTGACCATGCAAAAGGTGCCCCCCCCCCCCAGTTGATGTGGGGAGCGGTCACTGTATTATCTAAGTGACAGAAACTGAATTGAAGAAGGTATTTGTGTCTTCTGGAAAATATATGTTGAAAATCATTTTGTACACAAGTGTGAAAAGCACACAGAAGACATTTTTAAACCACTGATTATTCATTTTATTTGATTTGTATAACACTGGGACAGATTCCAGAGTTCAGCAGGTACAAATTAAGATGAGGGCACAAATTTGGCAAAGGGATTCATAGGCACCAGAGAAATAGTAGCTTATCTAAAAGGCATTCAGCTTGGGTCACCTGCATCGTGCGGAAACTAGGATATGCTTTTCTAACAGTAGCCTAGCAGGATATGTATGTCCATATAAAAGTATATAATATGTTTAGTAATCATTAACCTCACTTCGTGTTTAGCTTATGCATGTTTATATCCTACTCAGCTAACGCCCCCTTATGAGAGCTCTAGATTGTCTAAATATTAGCCCATAGTAATCAATTAAATGTTATAATAGAGAGGAAGCCTTTGAAGGTGCCTTTTGGCCTAACACTTTTCTTTTCACTTCTTGGAAGGTGGCAGAGGAATATCTGTAGGTGGAGTAGAATCACTCGTAAATTTCATATCACGGCAGAACAAGACCGTTTCCTTGCCCAAACCCAGCTGGTATTGCCATATGTACATCTTCTCATTGGGCTGCAGGGTCAAATTAATAGCTTCTTCAATCTCAGTGGCTTCATTCCAGTCTTCCTGCTCTGTGTTGACACTCTTCCCACCATACTCAGCAGTGAGAGAGAACTGGTACTTGGCAATGGCCTCAGTGAGTGCGCCTGACTGATATGAGGCAGTCATGGAAACCTTCCAGTTGTGCTCCACACTATTCATCTTCTGCTTGTTGTATCCCACTTTCTTAGTGATCTTCTTATTCCATACAATGGGAGTGTTGGAGTCATTGGAGATGGTCTTGATAGCTTCCCACTTACCATAAGCTGGGCCTTGGGTAATAGCCATTCCTCCAGGGAGCATGTTCACAACATCACTATGGAAGGAGGATGTAAAAGCATCCAAATTTTTGTGGAAGTCGGTGCATCTATAGTACTGGACCCCCCATTCATCATGGGGTTTTACGAAGTAATAGTAATCCTTGATGCCCCAGTAATAGAGACCATCCTTGCAAGTTGGGTGAAGTGTGTATTCAACTGCATCTGTATCTTCATGCATATTAGTGATCCGACGGTAATAACCTCTTTTCTGGAAAATGATATAGAAGTATCCAAAGGCTGAGAGGTAATGGTCCCCTCCGCGGCAGTTGGGATGGAGGCTGTATACTACAGCACCTAGGTCTTCATTCATGTTGCTGACACGGCGATAGTTGTCTCCTTTGATGATATAAAATAGGTCATCCTCATGGGCTAAGTAGTGATCTCCTCCCGTGCAGGAACTATGCAGGCTAAACACTTTAAGGTCTTTGCCCCCATGGAAATCGGTCGACCTCATGTAGCAGCCCAGGTCTGAGCGGACAATGTAGTAATATTCATCTACCCCACAGAAATCAACCCCTGGGGCTTTGTTCTTAGGGACTATCTCTGGCATGGTGCTTGATTCTAGGAAAAGAAAGCAATGTATTCAGTTAGATCAAAAGATTTCACACACTGATCATTTATTTACTCTTTTTACTTATTTTATTATTTATGACAATGAAATAATTAACAGAATTTGTTGACGTCATGGAAAACAGTCTCAGTGCTTTAACACAATATACCTGCCAGTGCCAAATATGATGCCAAAGGTAAATGATTACTAATTAATTGTGAGGTGCTTTGAAAGACAAACCAAACATCTTCTGCTTGTCAAGACATATTTCTCTATCTACCGTATTTTTCGTCCCATAGGACGCTCCGTCCCATAGGACACACCTTGTTTTTTTTGGGGGGAAATAAAGGAAAAAATGTTTTCCTTAATTCCCCCCCCCCCCAAACCAGGTCGGCAGGCTGCTATCCGCAGCATGGGGAGACCTGCGGGGAACTCCTGCAGGGCTCGCCACACTGCGGATGTCTGCCCGGCGCGAGGGGCACTCTGATTCAGGGCACCCCTCGTGCTGGGCGGCAGGCTGATATCCGCAGCCTAGACAGCCCTGCAGGACCTCCCGCAGGGCTGCCTAGGCTGTGGATGTGTTCCCAAAGCGCCGGGCGCTCTGCTTTCAGCGCGCCCGGCACTCCGGGAAGCAGGCAGCTATCCGCAGCCTAGACAGCCCTGCGGGACCTCCTGCAGGGTTGCGTAGGCTGCGGATGCATTCCCGAAGCGCTGGGCGCTCTGCTTTCAACGTGCCCGGCGCTCCAGGAAGCAGGCTGCTAGCAGGCCTAGACAGCCCTGCGGGAACTCCCGCAGGGCTGCCTAGGCTGCGGACGTCTTCCTGAAGCCTGGAGAGCGAGAGGGGTCGCTGCGCACCGACCCCTCTCGCTCTTCAAGCTTCAGCGAAAGCCTGCATTCGCCCCATAGGACGCACCCAGATTTCCCCTTCATTTTTGGAGGGGGAAAAGTGCATCCTATAGGGCGAAAAATACGGTATTTCTCTCTCCATTTGATAGGAGACCCACCCATCCCTTCCAAGGAATATAAATTGTATTTGACAGGCTGATAAGTTTTAAAAGCAGTTTGCCTTGTGATTTTAGGGAATAGCTGTTTGGGAAATGAAAGATCCAGATTTTGCAGAAAATCTTGTTTGAAGGCTCAATGTGGCTAAAACACCTATATCCATCACTGCTGTGCTTGCTCACAAAGAGAAGCTCTTTGCACCTCTCCCTTGTTCAGAACATATTAAAGAGTGGTTCTTCAATACTGAAGTCCCATTAAATGGAGAGGCTGAGCCAGTTGATTTTGAGGGGATATTTACCGAGACATTTTGTGGGCACCATACGAGGGCAACGAGGCATTCATGAGTGTCATGCTGGTAACTGCTGTTCTAATTAATTTCCTATCTCAGCTGTGATGGGAAGAGACTGCCTAACAGCTCAGAATATCTTGGAAAGAGGAGCAAAATTCAGGTCTGAAGCTGCTTCTCTCATTGTGTGCATAAACTGACACCATCCTTTCACCCATACAGCACTGGAAGGGGCAGATAAACGTACTTGCCAACCTTCAACCTCAGTACAGCAACTACAGCAATAATACTGTAGTGCCAGACTGTTGAGGTGCAGAGCTAGGAGAGGATGGAAGAACACATCTATGGGGGCTGTGGGGGAAGAGAAGTGATTCCCCAATTCTTTATTCCTCCTCGTATTTTCTTGTGGCGTCTGATTTGTTCCTTCTAACACCAACGTGTCCAGGAGGTGCAGATTGTTAAGACTAGATGAGCCTCCCTGCTTGGGATTGCCATGCTGTAAGATCTGCACCCCCTCCATGCAGACTGAAGGTTTAAATATGCCTCTAAATCATATTTCTTAAAGCTACGACAGTCTCTGCCATGTATTCTTCTCTCCCTCTTCTGTTGCCATAACTCTGGAGCTGAGTTATACATTAATGCATATTGAATATCCATTAATGTCATTTCTAGATTCAAGGTCTGTTGCTGGAATACATGGTCTGTCTTAGTAGACTGGTTGTTGGATTTTTAAAAGGAACTTCATTTAACTTCTAGTGTTTTTGCTGAAATAAAAACCTTAGAGTTTATGATTATATCCTTTATAATTATAAAGAGGTAGTTACACTGCAGGTCCACAAAAAAGTACTCTCTCCCTTATGCTCCAAATTCTAAAGTTATCTCTCTCCGCTCCTGCCCAGTAACCCTCCAAGACTTACCGGTATTCGTGGTATTCACACAGAACGTTTTGTAGTAGGTGGCAACTGCTTCTCTTGGTGGAGAATGAGGGAAATGTGTGAACACTTGCTGCTTAAATAGGATAGAAGAAGCTATGGGTTAATGAGAAACTACACACAGCTCCTCCTACATTGGAACTAAAAAAAATAAAATATTTTTTTCAGATGATAAGCAGAGACACAACCACAAGAAAAGCCTCCCACTCCCCTTCTCAGAGTGCAGAGTCTTCCAGGAACAAAAATATAGCATCAGCGGAACTTAGAATATCTATCATTTTCTAGTGTTGTGGTCAAACAAATGAATCGTTCCATAATACTCCATGTGAGGCTGGTGGACAGAAAGCATGTTCAGTGGATTATGCATATTCCATAAAATCAAACTATTTTATAAGAAATGAATATCCCTTCCCCCTCGGTACAATATTCTCCTTGTACTGCAGTTAGTTTTTCCATAAGGCTTAAATCCTATTCGGAATAAGGGAATTTCCCTTTAAAAAGGGGAAAAGTTGACAGCTATGCTCAGCGAATACCCCCTTAGCTCAGGAGAGCTCTATATTTTCTAAATATAGTAATCAATAGTTATCAGTCATAGTATAAATCAAATTTTATAATAGAGGTGAAGCGTTTGAGGGTGCCTTTCGATCTAACATTTTTCACTTATCAGAAGGTGGTAAAGGAATATCTGTAGGTGGAGTAGAATTATCCAGTGGTGTAGCATGGGTTGTCAGCACCCGGGGCAAGGCAAGTAATTTGCGCCCCCCCCCCACTGCACTGTCCCTCCCCCAGATAGTCCCTTGCTCTCTCTCCGCACCGCACCGCACGCCTGGCACCCTCCCCTCCACAGTGGGCGGCAACCCGGAGGCTCGGATCGGATTCGCACAGCCAGCACTGCAGTGAGAGAGAGTGAGTGAGCCAGGTAGGGGCAGAGAGCTGCGAGTGCGAGCGCCCCCCCCCAGATGTTGCGGCCGGTGCGGCCGGCCCCCCCTGCACCCCCCAACACTACGCCACTGGAATTATCCCTAAACTTCATATCACGGCAGAACAAGACCGCTTCCTGGCCCAAGCCCAGCTGGTATTGCCATATGTACATCTTCCCATTGGGCTGCACAGTTACACTAATAGCTTCTTCGATCTCAGTGGCTTCATTCCAGTCTTCCTGCTCTGTGTTGACACTCTTTCCACCATACTCAGCAGTGAGAGAGAACTGGTACTTGGCAACGGCTTCAGTGAGTGCACCCGACTGATATGAGGCAGCCATGGAAATCTTCCAGTTGTGCTCCACGCTGGTCGTCGTCTGCTTGCTGCATCCCACTTTCTTAGTGATCCTCTAATTCCATACAATTGGAGTGTTGGAGTCATTGGAGATGGTCTTGATAGCTTCCCACTTACCATAAGCTGGGCCTTGGGTAATAGCCATTCCTCCAGGGAGCATGTTCACTACATCACTATGGAAGAAGTATGTTTCAGCATCCACATTTTCATGGAAGTTGGTGCATCTATAGTAGTGCATCTATTCATCATGGGGTTTTACAAAGTAATAGTGAAACCTGAGTCCCCAGTAATAGAGACAATCCTTGCAAGTTGGGTGAAGTCTGTATTCAACTGCATCGTTATCTGTATTCATATTAGTGACCCGACGGTAAACACCTCTTTTCTGGAAAATGATATAGAAGTATCCAAAGGCTGAGAGGTAATGGTCCCCTCCGCGGCAGTTGGGATGGAGGCTGTATACTACAGCACCTAAGTCTCCATTCATGTTGCTGACACGGCGATAGTTGTCTCCTTTGATGATGTAGAATAGGTCATCCTCATGGGCTAAGTAGTGATCTCCTCCTGTGCAGGAACTATGCAGGCTAAACACTTCGAGGTCTTTGCCCTCATGGAAATTGGTGGACCTCATGTAGCAGCCCAGGTCTGAGCGGACAATGTAGTAATATTCATCTACCCCACAGAAATCAACCCCTGGGGCTTTGTTCTTAGGGACTATCTCTGGCATGGTGCT
This sequence comes from Podarcis tiliguerta, assembly GCF_965153285.1. Taxonomy (NCBI): domain Eukaryota; kingdom Metazoa; phylum Chordata; class Lepidosauria; order Squamata; family Lacertidae; genus Podarcis; species Podarcis tiliguerta. Next base: position 39,835,245 of record NC_139546.1, on the reverse strand, counting down.
TGATTCTAGGAAAAGAAAGCAATGTATTCAGTTAGATCAAAAGATTTCACACACTGATCATTTATTTACTCTTTTTACTTATTTTATTATTTATGACAATGAAATAATTAACAGAATTTGTTGACGTCTTGGAAAACAGTCTCAATGCTTTAACACAATATACCCGCCTGTGCCAAATATAATTCCAAAGGTAAATGATTACTAATTAATTGTGAGGTGCTTTGAAAGACGAACCAAATATCTTCTGCTTGTCAAGACATATTTCTCTATCTATTTCTCTCTCCATTTGATAGGAGACCAACCCACCCCTTCCAAGGAATATAAATTGCGTTTGACAGGCTAGCCAGTTTTAAAAGTAGTTTGCCTTGTGATTTTAGGGAATGGCTGTCTCGGAAATGAAAGATCCAGATTTTGCTGGAAATCAATGCTTTTTTGAAGGCTCAGTGTGGCAAAAACACTGACACCCATCACTGCTGTGCTTGCTCACAAAGAGAAGCTCTTTGCGCCTCTCCCTTATTCAGGACATATGAGAGAGTCGGCCTTCAGTACTCAAGCCCCATTAAATGGAGAGGCTGAGCCAGCGGATTTTGAGGGGATATTTACCGAGACCTTTTGTGGGCACCATACGAGGGCACCCAGGCACTCATGAGTGCCATGCTGGTAACTGCTGTTCGAATTAATTTCCTATCTCAGCTGTGATGGGAAGAGACTGCCTAACAGCTCAGAATATCTTGGAAAGAGGAGCAAAATTCAGGTCTGAAGCTGCTTCTCTCATTGTGTGCATAAACTGACACCATCCTTTCACCCATACAGCACTGGAAGGAGCAGATAAACTTGTGTGTATGAACTGACACCACCTGTTCTCCCAGACAGCACTGGAAGGGGCAGATAAACTTGTGTGCATGAACCGACACCGCCCGTTCTCCCAGACAGCACTGGAAGGGGCAGATAAAATTGTGTGTATGAACCGACACCGCCCGTTCTCCCAGACAGCACTGGAAGGGGCAGATAAACTTGTGTGCATGAACCGACACCGCCCGTTCTCCCAGACAGCACTGGAAGGGGCAGATAAACTTGTGTGCATGAACCGACACCACCCTTTCTCCCAGACAGCACTGGAAGGGGCAGATAAACTTACTTTGCCTACCCACAACCTTGGGCATGCTCTACAGCAATAGTGCTATAGTGCCAGACTCTTGAGGTTCAGAGCTAGTAGAGGATGGAAGGACACATCTATGGGGCTGTGGGGGAAGAGAAGAGATTTCCCAATTCTTTATTCCCCCTCGTATTTTCTTGTAGCGTCTGATTTGTTCCTTCTAACACCAATGTGACCAGGAGGTGCAGATTGTTAAGACTAGATGAGCCTCCCTGCTTGGGATTGCCATGCTGTAAGATCTGCACCCCCTCCATGCAGATTGAAGGTTTAAATATGTCTATAAATCCTATTTTTTAAAGCTACGACAGTGTTCAAGTGTTCTTGAATATGCATGAATGTCATTTTTAAATTCAAACTCAGCTGCTGGAATACATGCTTTGTTTTAGTAGAATGGTTGTTGTATTACTAAAAGGAACTTCATTTATCTTGTACTGTTATTGCTTAAATAAAAACCTTAGAGTGAGGTATACATCCTGTGTTCTTGGGTCTCTTCCTCCCTCTGCACAAGAAGGGCTGGTAGTCTGATCAGCCACTAAACTCCACCATCTGGTGTTTTTGATTCAGGAATATAAAAAGAGGGGCATAATAGAAGTTTATAAGATTATGCATGACACTAAAGAAGTGGCTATTCCTCTCTCCCTCTTCTGCTGCCATAACTCTAGAGCTCAAGAGGGCCTATTAAAATAGCCTGACAGCAGAGTCAGTAATAGGCAAAAGAACATACATTTCCACACAATGCAAAACTCCCTTATGAAATAAATTATTACAAAGCATTGAGATAGGCATTGTCTCCTGGTGACTATATGCAGCCGTACACCTTGCTATTCAAGAAACACTCAGTTTGTATAGGACTGCATTCTGAAAGAGATCTGGAGGTCGGGGTAGATGTTCCTAATATAAGATAAACTTGATAAGCTATTTACAAAAGAAATGTTCCAGGGAGCTCTAGCTTCTCTGTTGCTGAATCCTTCCCCTACCCAGAGGTCCCTTCCAGTCCCATCTGCGTTCTCAAAGACACCCATGGGCCCCATGTCTTTGCTTTCGTCTCTCTCTCTGCTGGAGACACTGAAGCAGGCAGTCATGTTTTTCTTTGTTCTGACCAACGCTGAATGAACTTGTAAATAATGCTCTCCTGACTGCATCTTTCACTGTGCATTATCTGCTGATAGAGCGTGCATGGCTCTGGAATGTGGCAAGCTATTTCTGGAGCTCGTGTCGCTAATTGCTGATACTGCGTGTCCGGAGATGACGTGGAGTCATGATGGACTTTGTCTCCCTGGCAGTATCCCAACAGAACATATCAGACGACACAGCGATTCTTCAAACAGGTCTTCTTTATTCAGAGGCCAGAACAGAACTGAACTGAAGGGCTCAGTCAGCCTGCTTATATAGAGCTCCAGTACAACGTTACTGTAGCAACTTTTTAAAACTATCCAATCACTGAACGTCACTTTCGATCCTTCATTTGCATAAAAACTATCCAATCACTGAACGTCACTTTCGATCCTTCATTTGCATAACTATCTACAGTATCCCTCTGCTGGCCCAGGGTGAGAACTTCAGTACATAACAGTCGCAGTCTCCAAACTCATACCCACAAGTTCCAAAAGAGTTTCTGTGGCCACTTCAAAACAGAAGCTCAGGATTCCTGCTGCTTCCCCTTGGTGGCCCAGCCTACTCCATCTCTTGCCGCATATTCCAAATCCAAATCTTGCCACTGGGCTTTAGCTGGGGGCGCTTTATGAACAATTCCTTGACCCACCCCCACCCCACCTTGGTGGCCAGAACCCTCTCCCCTATGCCTTCTGATGGGGCTAAATAAAGGCAAGCAACTTCCCTGTCGCCTAAACCCATGGACTCTGAGTGACTTAATAATAATAATAATAATAATAATAATAATTATTATTATTATTATTATTATTATTATTATTATTATTTATACCCCGCCCTCCCCAGCCAAGGCCGGGCTCAGAGCGGCTTACAAGCAATAATAAAAACAAGTTAAATGATTACAACTTAAAAACAAAATTAAAAATACAACTTTAAAATATTGAAACATTAAAATATTAAAATGTAGCCTCATCGCAGGAGGAGAAGGAAAAGAAAAAAGAAAGAGAGGGAGGAAATCAAATTGGCTCCAAGCCAAAGGCCACGCGGAACAACTCTGTCTTACAGGCCCTGCAGAAAGAAATCAGATCCTGCAGGGCCCTGGTCTCGTGAGGCAGAGCATTCCACCAGACCGGAGCCAGAGTTGAAAAGGCCCTGGCTCTGGTTGAAGCCAATCTAACTTCCTTAGGGCCCGGGACCACTAGGGTGTTGCTATTTATGGACCTTGAGGCTCTCCGTGGGGCATACCGGAAGAGGCGGTCCCGTAGGTACGAGGGTCCTAGGCTGTGAAGGGCTTTAAAGGTCAAAAGCAGCACCTTAAATCTAATCCTGTACTCCACCGGGAGCCAGTGCAGCTTGAAAAGCACTAGGTGAATATGCTCCCATGGCAGAGACCCCGTGAGGAGCCTCGCTGCAGCATTCTGCACCCGCTGGAGTTTCTGGGACAGCTTCAAGGGCAGCCCCGCGTAGAGCGAATTACAGTAGTCAAGCCTGGAGATGGCCGTCACATGGATCACTGTGGCCAGGTCGGGGCGGGAAAGGTAAGGGACCAACTGCTTGATGCGGCGAAGGTGGAAAAATGTCGCCTTGGCTGTTGCTGTAACTTGCGCCTCCATGGAAAGGAAGGCATCAAGGATTACACCCAAATTCTTAACGGAAGGCAATGGAACTAATTGGGCCCCCGCAAGAGAAGGGAGTTGGTCCCTCATCCCCATGCCATCCCGACCCAGCCATAGGACCTATGTCTTTGAAGGATTTAGTTTCAATCAGCTCCCACGAAACCATCCAGCCACAGCTTCCAAGCATCTCGTCAGTGTGTTCGGGGCCGAGTCGGTGTGGCCATCCATCAACAGATGGAGCTGAGTGTCATCAGCATATTGGTGACAACCCAGCCCAAAGCTCCAGATAATCTGGGCAAGGGGGCGCATAAAGATGTTAAAAAGCATTGGGGAGAGGATTGCGCCCTGCGGCACTCCACACACCAAGGAGTGGCGTGACGACATTTCCCTCCCTAGTGCCACCCTCTGTCCCCGACCAGAGATAAAAGAGCAGAGCCAGTTACGGGCTATGCCCTGTATCCCCACGTCTGCGAGGCGGTGGACCTTGGCTGATGGGATCTGCTTGGCCCTCTACCTCATTTTAAGATTTGAAGACAGGGCGGATGCTGCCAAAGCTTTATGAAACATGATTTATTCACGTATTTACAGAGGAATTTAGTTGGAGGGAATCCATCTAACAAGCCCCTAACAAGCTCCAATAGGGGCTTGTTTTCTACATTAGTTCAGCACTGGAATCGAAGGCAACTCTCACAAAATAACTTCAGCCAGCCAGCACAATTTGTTCTGCCTCCTCCCCTGCTGCTACTTGAGGTCTTGTGCCAAAGGGCCCCCCCCCCCAACTCTTCCTGCAGCATCACACCTACCGGTAGTGACCCTAGCAATCTTCCAACTGCCCTGTCTCTGTCACAGCTCAGGGCAGCGGGGGAAGTACGGTTCTCTTGCTTCCCAAGGGCCCTTAATAGCCCTGTATTGTTTCTTAATGGTTCAAGCTTGGCCAGGTCATTTTCCATAGGCTACCGTAATTCCTCTGCTGCTTGTATTTGTCCTGTCCTATCCCAATAAGTCAAAATCCTACCATTTTTAATATCTAGAGGTTAGGGGGGTCCATGGCCAGCCCAGTGTGTGTGCTTAAGTGTGCATGAGTAATTAAGAATGTAATTATATAAATAATTCCCTATTTAGTAGGGAAATAGTAGCTTAATAAAAGGAACCATAAAATCCTAGAATTGTAGAGTTGGAACTTCATTTATCTTGCATTGTTTTTGTTGAAATAAAAACCTTAGAGTGAGGAATAGTTCCTGTGTTCTTGGGTCTCTTCCCACCCCAATCTAGCTGCTTTATTTCAGAGGGCCTCTGCTTCCTGAATGCTTCTCGGAGGTTTAAAATGGTCACTGCTGGTGATTGTTTTTCTTTTCTGAGAGAGAGATTTAAAATTCTTGAGGTTTTACATTTTGGAAGTTTAAGTGATGTTTCAAATTCTGTATATGGTACATTTTATTGTTAAAGACAACCTGAGACCTATGATGTGGAAAGTAGGATATAATTTCTTAAAATAAATAAAATAAAAGGAATAGATAAAAATCGCATTGATTCAAAGAATCAGAAGCCAGGAGAAAAATGTATGTGCCTGGCATTCAAAAGCAAATGACATCACTGGCGGGCAAGCCTAATGAGGGAGAGCTCTACATAACCAGGGGCTACCACTAGCAAGGCCACTTCTCTTGCTGCCCCCCCTCGGCACCTCCGTTGGAGGGGGGGGCACAGAGAAGGGCTTCCAGTGATCACTGCAGAGTTCAGGTAGGTTGATATGGGAAGGGGAGGTCCTTGAGGTACTGAGATTCTGAACCACGTAAGTCGAAAGCAGCATTTGAATAGGGGCTAGTAATCAATTGGCAACCAGAGTAAAGAGAATGTTCCTTCCTAGCACCTCTAGGACAGGGAGGGGGTGGGGTTAAAAGAGCTATTGCTTTTTAGCTATAAGGGCACATTCACCCTTAGGCAGCCTCCCAGGACCAGCATGCCATTGGTGAGTGACCCAAAGTGGCTGTGGTCACCTCACACTCTCACGCCAGTGAACACAGGACACATGCATAAATCTCTCTGACCACCTGAACACTGTGTCTGATCTTTAGATTGGTTTTGCTGCCGCCGAATTAGTGGGATTGTGGGTTTGGTTGGGAAGTGGAAATAAAAATGTGCTTGTGGTGCTGGATCAGGCCCCTGGACCCTTCTCTGAACTAAGCCAACCCTCAAAATTGGAGACAGTTAAAAACTATAATGTAAAAAAGTGAGGGTTTCTGAGGGCACACCAGCATGAAATTGTACTCAGAGCTCCCCACTTCCGCAATAAACTCTGGAAAAAGGAAGAAGGTATTTGTGTCCTCTGGGAAATATATGTTAAAAATCATTTTGTACACAAGTGTGAAAAGCGCACGGAACACATTTTTAAACCACTGATTATTCATTTTATTTGATTTGTATAAGACTGGGACAGATTCCAGAGTTCAGCAGGTACAAATTAAGATGAGGGCACAAATTTGGCAAAGGGATTCATAGGCACGAGGGAAATAGTAGCTTATCTAAAAGGCATTCAGCTTGGGTTCACTGCATCGTGCACAAACTAGGATATGCTTTTCTAACTGTAGCCTAGCAGGGTGTGTATGTCCATATGAGAGTATATAATATGTCTAGTAATCATTAACCTCACTTCGTGTTTAGCTTATGCATGTCTATATACTACTCAGCTAACGCCCCCTTATGAGAGCTCTAGATTGTCTAAATATTAGCCCATAGTAATCAATTAAATGTTATAATAGAGAGAAAGCCTTTGAAGGTGCCTTTTGGCCTAACACTTATCTTTTCACTTATTGGAAGGTGGCAAAGGAATATCTGTAGGTGGAGTAGAATAACTCGTAAATTTCATATCACGGCAGAACAAGACCGTTTCCTTGCCCAAACCCAGCTGGTATTGCCATATGTACATCTTCTCATTGGGCTGCAGGGTCAAATTTATAGCTTCTTCGATCTCAGTGGCTTCATTCCAGTCTTCCTGCTCTGTGTTGACACTGCTCCCACCATACTCAGCAGTGAGAGAGAACTGGTACTTGGCAATGGCCTCAGTGAGTCCACCAGACTGATATGAGGCAGTCATGGAAACATTCCAGTTGTGCTCCATGCTGCTCATCTCCTTCTTGTTGTATCCCACTTTCTTGGTGATCTTCTTATTCCATACAATGGGAGTGTTGGAGTCATTGGAGATGGTCTTGATAGCTTCCCACTTACCATAAGCTGGGCCTCGGCTAATAGCCATTCCTCCAGGGAGCATGTTCACAACATCCCTATGGAAGGAATATGTAACAGCATCCAAATTTTCGTGGAAGTTGGTGCATCTATAGTACTGGACCCCCCATTCATCATGGGGTTTTACAAAGTAATAGTAATCCTTGATGCCCCAGTAATAGAGACCATCCTTGCAAGTTGGGTGAAGTGTGTATTCAACTGCATCTGTATCTTCATGCATATTAGTGACCTTACGGTAAACACCTCTTTTCTGGAAAATGATATAGAAGGATCCAAAGGCTGAGAGGTAATGGTCCCCTCCGCGGCAGTTGGGATGGAGGCTGTATACTACAGCACCTAAGTCTCCATTCATGTTGCTGACACGGCGATAGTTGTCTCCTTTGATGATGTAGAATAGGTCATCCTTATGGGCTAAGTAGTGATCTCCTCCCATGCAGGAACTGTGCAGGCTAAACACTTCAAGGTCTCTGCCCTCATGGAAATTGGTGGACCTCATGTAGCAGCCCAGGTCTGAGCGGACAATGTAGTAATATTTATCTACCCCACAGAAATCAACCCCTGGGGCTTTGTTCTTAGGGACTATTCCTGGCATGGTGCTTGATTCTAGGAAAAGAAAGCAATGTATTCTGTTAGATCAGAAGATTTCACAAATTGATCATTTATTTACTCTTTGTAATTACATTATTATTAATATATATTATTTTTAATAATGAAAGAATTAACAGAATTTGCTGACCTCTTGGAAAACAGTCTCAGTGCTTTAACACAATATACCTGCCAGTGCCAAATATGATGCCAAAGGTAAATGATTACTAATTAATTGTGAGGTCCTTTGAAAGACAAACCAAACATCTTCTGCTTGTCAAGACATATTTCTCTACCGTATTTTTCGTCCCATAGGACGCTCCGTCCCATAGGACGCTCCTAGTTTTTTTGGGGGGAAATAAAGGAAACATTTTTTTCCTTTATTTTGCCCCCAAAACCAGGTCGGCAGGCTGCTATATGCAGCGTGGGGAGCCCTGGGGGAACTCCTGCAGGGCTCCCCACGCTGCGGATGTCTGTCCGGCGCGAGGGGCACTCTGCTTCAGGGCGCGGGTGTATACTGAAGCCCCATTAAATGGAGAGGCTGAGCCAGTGGATTTTGAGGGGATATTTACCCACACCTTGGAAAGAGGAGCAAAATTCAGGTCTGAAGCTGCTTCTCTCATTGTGTGCATGAACCGACACCGCCCGTTCTCCCAGACAGCACTGGAAGGGGCAGATAAACTTACTTTGCCTACCCTCAACCTCAGTAGTTAATGCTCTACAGGAATAGTACTATAGTGCCAGACTGTTGAGGTTCAGAGCTAGGAGAGGATGGAAGGACACATCTATGGGGGCTGTGGGGGAAGAGAAGACATTCCCCAATACTTTATTCCCCCCCGTATTTTCTTGTGGCGTCTGATTTGTTCCTTCTAACAGCAACGTGTCCAGGAGGTGCAGATTGTTAAGACTAGATGAGCCTCCCTGCTTGGGATTGCCATGCTGTAAGATCTGCACCCCCTCCATGCAGACTGAAGGTTTAAATATGTCTATAAATCATATTTCTTAAAGCTACGACAGTCTCTGCCATGTATTCTTCTCTCCCTCTTCTGTTGCCATAACTCTAGAGCTGAAGAGGTCCTATTAAAATAGCCTGACAGCAGAGTCAGCGGATAGGCAAAAGAAGATACTTTTCCACACAATGCAAAACTCCCTTATGAAATAAATAATCACAAAGCATTGAGATAGCCATTGTCTTCTGGTGACTCATGCAGCCCTACTCATTGCTATTCAGAAACCCTCAGTTTGTATAGGATTGTATTCTGAAAGAGATCTGGAGGTCGGGATAGATGTTCCTAATATAAAATAAACTTGATAAGCTATTTACAAAAGAAATGTTCCAGGGAGCTCCAGCTTCTCTGTTCTGAATCCTTCCCCTACCCAGAGGTCCCTTCCAGTCCCATCTGCGTTCTCAAAGATACCCATGGGCCCCTTCCAAACCCAAGATGTTGCATATGAGTTCAGAGTCTGGTAGGAATGGGGATACTGCCTCTGGATCACATCATGATCTCATCCTGCAAAGTGTTTCATGACGTTTAGAAGAGACTGAGTAAATGAAGGGAGTTCTGGTTGCTGGAGGGACCAGAGATACCAATCCCTAAAGCCTTTGGGAAGCCAGTGGTGAAGGAAGAAGAACAGGCACCCAGGGCTGGGGGCGGGGAAAACAACCTGCCGGCGCATGCGTACGTGCCGCTACGTACCACGTGTGCGCCGCTACGAACCATGCATGCGTTCGCATCGTATGTATGGTGGTGGGATCCTCTGCTCACGGCTGCAGCGGTGGTGGAGGGTTAGGGTATGCCGTATGGCGCTTGAGCGGTGCTGCACATTCGCCACTGGTCGATGGCACCGCTCGAGTGCTGTACGGATGGCGGAGGAGAGTGCAGCCGTTAGCAGAGGATCCTCCACACGCGTCTGCAGCAGCACCATGGCGCCACTCACCTGGGGGTGGCAGGGCGAGCCCCCCGTAGGGTGCCTTCTTGTCATACCTCCTCAGAGATGGCACCTGGGGGCCCGCCCCCCTTCCTCCACCACTGGGGAAGGCCCCATGTCACTTCAATATCACACAGGGAATATCATTGGCACTCATTAATTATAAAGAAGTAGTTAGACTACAGGTCCACAAAGAAGCACCTCCTGGAACCCCCTGGGATTTTGCTTCAGCTGTGCAGAGAGAGATTCTGCTTGAATATGCATTAATGTCATTTCTAGATTCAAGGTCTGTTGCTGGAATACATGGTCTGTCCATGCAGACTGAAGGTTTAAATATGTCTATAAATCATATTTCTTAAAGCTACGACAGTCTCTGCCATGTATTCTTCTCTCCCTCTTCTGTTGCCATAACTCTGGAGCTGAGTTATACATTAATGCATATTGAATATGCATTAATGTCATTTCTAGATTCAAGGTCTGTTGCTGGAATACATGGTCTGTCTTAGTAGACTGGTTGTTGGATTTTTAAAAGGAACTTCATTTAACTTCTAGTGTTTTTGCTGAAATAAAAACCTTAGAGTTTATAATTATATCCTTTATAATTATAAAGAGGTAGTTAGACTGCAGGTCCACAAAAAAGTACTCTCTCCCTTATGCTCCAAATTCTAAAGTTATCTCTCTCCGCTCCTGCCCAGTAACCCTCCAAGACTTACCGGTATTCGTGGTATTCACACAGAACGTTTTGTAGTAGGTAGCAACTGCTTCTCTTGGTGGAGAATGAGGGAAATGTGTGAACACTTGCTGCTTAAATAGGATAGAAGAGGCTATGGGTTGATGAGAAACTACACACTGCTCCTCCTACATTGGAACTAAAAAAAAATTGTTTTTTTTCAGATGATAAGCAGAGACACAACCACAAGAAAACCCTCCCACTCCCCTTCTCAGAGTGCAGAGTCTTCCAGGAACAAAAATATAGCATCAGCGGAACTTAGAATATCTATCATTTTCTAGTGTTGTGGTCCAACAAACGAATCGTTCCATAATACTCCATGTGATGCTGGTGGACAGAAAGCATGTTCAGTGGATTATGCATATTCCATAAAATCAAACTATTTCATAAGAAATGAATATCCCTCCCCCCTCGGTACGATATTCTCCTTCTACTGCAGTTAGTTTTTCCATAAGTCTTAAATCCCATGTCTGTAATATCCATGCTTCAAAGAGATCCGAATTAAATCCTCTTCCTTTTCTCCCAAATCTTTGGCTAGTTAAACAATCTATAGCCTTTTAAATTGGGGTGGGTATTGTTTTGCTTGTTAGTATGTCATGTATTCTTATGTTTTTATAAGGTGAACTGTCCTGTGATCTGAGGATGAAGGGTGATATAGAGTTTTAATAAATAATAATAATACCTGAATGCATTTTTACACATGTATGCTGTGGCCATATTGGGAATACTTAGTTCTCAACCCCTCATCTCACAAAGAGGATATTGGGGGACATAATGAAGTAATCTTGCAATTAATTGTATTACATTTGAATGGGTGTATGTACCACTTTCAATGAATTTTATTAACTGAATCCTGGGTAAGCACAGGAACTGCAGGCGTCTCTCCCCACTTTGGGATTGGGATGTGCAGAACATAGTTTTGATCTCAGCTTTCGTTCTCCAGAAAGATCCCCAACTCTGTTTTCTCCCCACAACACCTCTGTAAGTTAGGTTTGTCTGAGGCGCAAAGGAAAACCTGCTTCCTAAGGCTAATAAACGGGAGTGTCTGTATGTTGATTTTCAATTACTTCATTATTATATAAGTACAAATCCTGATGCGCTTTCTAATTTTGCATCTTATGTTCTTTGGCCCCAGGAGGTAGTAATTGAAAAACGCCATAAATCTCAACCGGATGCAATAAAGCCAAACATAAAAAATCAAAGTGTTTGTCTACCCACAATGAAATAGGGAAATCTATCCTTCCCCAACTGAAAGTGTTCACAAAGACAGAACAGGCAAGGTGAGGCGACTGCCTTAGGCGGCAGTATGCACTGAGGCAGCAGCTGTCAACATTTCTTCCCTGCTAGTACCCTTGTCCCTGATGCAAGTCTTCCTTCACCCATTGGAAATGGGGGAGCTATTTGGGGGGACATCTTACATGCCAAAATGTCTCAGGCCCTGAAACCACCAAGAACACCCCAAACACAGGGCATCACTGTTAAAGACCTCCACCGACTTTGCCTCAGCCACGGGCTTGGTTCATAGTTGTTGTACTCAAGGTTCTTGTACTCATGTACAAACCCCTGAATACTTTACATCCAGGATACCTCAGAGATAGCCTGAGGTATCCCTGAGATCACTGGAGGAAGCGCAATACGTGCTACTCTGTGGACCACAAGTGTGTCTCATGTCAACAAGGAGTTGTGCCTTCAGTGTTGTGGGCCCAACTCTATGGAACATCCTGCCACAAGATGTTAGGCAGACACTCACCCTACTGACTTTCAGAGGTGTCGTCAAAGCTGTTTAATTTCAGAGGGCCTTTGCTTCCTGAATGCTTCTCAGAAGGTTAAAATGGTCACTGCTGGTGGTTGTTTTTCTTTTCTGAGAGAGAGATTTAAAATTGTTGAGGTTTTAAATTTTGGAAGTTTAAGTGACATTTTAAATGGTGTATATGGTACATTTTATTGTTAAAGACAAACTGAGACCTAGGATGAGGAAAGTGGGATATTATTTCAGTCAATCAATCAATCAATCAATCAATCAGTTAATGGAATAGATAAAAATTGCATCCATTCAAAAAAGCAAAAGTTGGAGAAAAATGTATGTGTCTGGCATTCAAAAGCTAATAAAATCAGTGGTGGGCAAGCCAGAGGCTACCACTGGCAAGGCCTCTTCTCTTGCTGCTCCCCTCGGCACCTCTGTTGGAGGGGGCGCAAAGAGAAGGGCTTCCAGTGATCACTGCAGAGCTCAGGTGGGTCTTTATGGGAAGCGGTGGTCCTTGAGGTACTGAGATATTTACCAAGACCATTTGTGGGCACCATACAAGGGCACCCAGGCACTCATGAGTGCCATGCTGGTAACTGCTGTTCTAATTAATTTCCTATCTCAGCTGTGATGGGAAGAGACTGCCTAACAGGTCAGAATATCTTGGAAAGAGGAGCAAAATCTCATTGTGTACATAAACTGACACCATCCTTTCACCCATACAGCACTGGAAGGGGCAGATAAACTTGTGTGCATGAACCGACACCACCTGTTCTCCCATACAGCACTGGAAGGAGCAGATAAACTTGTGTGCATGAACCAACACCACCCGTTCTCCCAGACAGCACTGGAAGGGGCAGATAAACTTGTGCGTATTAACCGACACCGCCTGTTCTCCCAGACAGCACTGGAAGGGGCAGATAAACTTGTGTGCATGAACCGACACCGCCTGTTCTCCCAGACAGCACTGGAAGGGGCAGATAAACTTGTGTGCATGAACCGACACCGCCTGTTCTCCCAGACAGCACTGGAAGGGGCAGATAAACTTACTTTGCCTACCCACAACCTTGGGCATGCTCTACAGCAATAGTACTATAGTGCCAGACTGCTGAGGTGCAGAGCTAGTAGAGGAAGGAAGGACACATCTATGGGGGCTGTGGGGGAAGAGAAGAGATTCCCCAATTCTTTATTCCTCCTCGTATTTTCTTGTGGCATCTGATTTGTTCCTTCTAACACCAACGTGTCCAGGAGGTGCAGATTGTTAAGACTAGATGAGCCTCCCTGCTTGGGATTGCCATGCTGTAAGATCTGCACCCCCTCCATGCAGACTGAAGGTTTAAATATGTGTATAAATCATATTTCTTAAAGCTACGACAGTCTCTACCATGTCTTCAATTTCCCAGGAGCACTGGGTCACCTTGGGATCTTGCTACAGCTCGGCAGAGGAAAGTGTGGTGGGCAAGCCTGATGAGGGAGAGCTCTACACAACCAGGGGCTACCACTGGCAAGGCCTCTTCTCTTGCTGACCCCCTCGGCACCTCTGTTGGAGGGGGCACACAGACAAGGGCTTCAAGTGATCATTGCAGAGCTCAGGTAGGTTGATATAAGAGGTCCTTGAGGTACTGAGATTCTGAACCACATGAGTCAAAACCAGCATTTGAATTAGGGCTAGTAATCAAATGGCAACCAGAGTTGAAGAGAAATGTTCCTTCTTCTGCCTCTAGGACAGGGAGGGGGCAGGGCTAAAAGAGCTATTGCTTTTAGCTATAAGGGCACATTCACCTTAGGCAGCCTTTGAGGACCAGCATATCATTGGTGAGTGACCCAAAGTGGCTGTGCTCACCTCACACTCTCACGCCTGTGAACACAGGACACATGCATAAATCTCTCTGACCACCTGAACACTGTGTCTGATCTTTAGATTTGTTCTATGTTGCCAAACGGGACGCGGGTGGCGCTGTGGGTAAAAGCCTCAGCGCCTAGGGCTTGCCGATCGAAAGGTCAGCGGTTCAAATCCCCGCGGCAGGGTGCGCTCCCGTTGCTCGGTCCCAGCGCCTGCCAACCTAGCAGTTCGAAAGCACCCCCGGGGGCAAGTAGATAAATAGGGACTGCTTACTAGTGGGAAGGTAAACGGCGTTTCCGTGTGCGGCTCTGGCTCGCCAGAGCAGCGATGTCACGCTGGCCACTTGGCCCGGAAGTGTCTCCGGACAGCGCTGGCCCCCGGCCTCTTTGAGTGAGATGGGCGCACAACCCTAGAGTCTGTCAAGACTGGCCCGTACGGGCAGGGGTACCTTTACCTCTACCTTATGTTGCCAAATTAGTGGGATCTTGGTTTGGGAAGGGGACATATAAAGTTGCTGAGGGAGGCTGGATCACGCCCTGGACCCATACTGTCCTGGGCCAACCCTCAAATATGGAGCTAGCTAAAATTATGGTGTAGAAAAGTGATTGTTTCTGACTGTACACCAGCATGAAATTGTACACAGAGCTCTCCACTTCCTCCATACCCCCCAGACAAATCTTCTGGAAAGGGAATTATGGGGACCAGGAAATGGTAGCATACCTAGAAGGCATCCAGCCACAAACTTGGATATGCTTTTCTAGCTGTAGCCTAAGGAGTTTTGCATAAACTTGGACAGGTATATCTATGTAGCCTAGCAAGATGAGTATGTATATATAAAAGTATATAATATGTGTAGTAATCATTAATCTCACTTGGTGCTTATTTTAGGCTTCTCTAAATACCGCTCAGCTATTTCCCCCTTAGCTCATGAGAGCTCTATATTTTCTAAACTTGAGCCCGCAGTAATCACCCAAATTTAATAAAAGATCCCTAAATGGGGAGGAAGCCTTTGAGCGTTCCTGTTGACCTACCATACAGTGGTACCTCAGGTTACATACGCTTCAGGTTACATACGCTTCAGGTTACAGACTCCACTAAACCAGAAATATTACCTCGGGTTAAGAACTTTGCTTCAGGATTAGAACAGAAATCGGGCTCTGCCAGTGCAGCAGCAGCAGGAGGCCCCATTAGCTAAAGTGGTGCTTCAGGTTAAGAACAGTTTCAGGTTAAGAACGGACCTCCGTTCTTAACCCGAGGGACCACTGTATTTCATTTATTAGAAGGTGGCAAAGGAATATCTGTAGGTGGAGTAGAATCACCCGTAAATTTCATATTATGGCAGAACAAGACCGCTTCCTTGCCCAAGCCCAGCTGCTATTGCCATATGTACATCTTCTCATTGGGCTGCAGGGTCAAATTTATAGACTCTTCAATCTCAGTGGCTTCATTCCAGTCTTCCTGCTCTGTGTTGGCCCTCTTCCCATCATATTCAGCAGTGAGAGAGAACTGGCACTTGGCAATGGCCTCAGTGAGTGCGTCTGACTGATATGAGGCAGTCATGGAAATCTTCCAGTTGTGCTCCACGCTGCTCATCTTCTGCTTGTTGTATCCCACTTTCTTAGTGATCTTCTTATTCCATACAATGGGAGTGCTGGAGTCATTGGAGATGGTCTTGATAGCTTCCCACTTACCATAAGATGGGCCTTGGGTAATAGCCATTCCTCCAGGGAGCATGTTCACAACATCACTATGGAAGGAGGATGTAACAGCATCCATATTTTCGTGGAAGTTGGTGCATCTATAGTACTGGATGCTCCACTCATTAATGGGTTTTACAAAGTACAGTGGTACCTCGGGTTACAGAAGCTTCAGTTTACAGACGCTTCAGGTTACAGACTCCGCTAACCCAGAAATAGTACCTCGGGTTAAGAACTTTGCTTCAGGATGAGAACAGAAATCACGTGGTGGCAGCACAGCAGCAGTGGGAGGCCCCATTAGCTAAAGTGGTACCTCAGGTTAAGAACAGTTTCAGGTTAAGAACAGACCTCCAGAACGAATTAAGTTCTTAACCCAAGGTACCACTGTAATAGTAATCCTTGATGCCCCAGTAATAGAGACCATCCTTGCAAGCTGGGTGAAGTTTAATTCAGTTGCATCTTTGAGCTGATTGCTATTAATAGCACTAGCAGCAATACATGCTTTCTAAAGGGTCAGCTAAAAAATAAAATAAAATACCAGTTACACTCCCTCAATGACAGCACTCACAAATAAAAACATTTTTTGGGCCACCCTGAATAATACTGGTCAAAGTTTAACTAAGACTTGTCTTTTTTTCCTCTTCTTTATTTTTTTAAAATAATATTTATTACTTTTCCAACAATTACAAAGAAGAGATAAAATTAAAAAGGAGAAGAAGAAAGAAGAAGAAAAAAAACAATACAATACAAAAACACTACATACCACTAACGCATTAAACTAGCAAAACAAAACAAAAACAATTTAAAATACATCAGTGATGTAGTTTAACTAAGACTTGTCAAGGCTGGTTCACACACATGGATGATTTGAACACTATGGATGCTTTAGTTGAGATTCCTGCATTGCAGGGGGTTGGACTAGATGACCACTGGAGTCCTTCCCAACTCTACAATTCTTTGATTTTATGTGATGTCTTGTGTGTCTGAATGGTATCACTGTGAATAAATCCACCAGCGAACTCTCGTCCCACTTAAAAGATAGTGCTTTAGAATTAGTGACTCCTTTAGAATACTTACACCCCACTTCGAAGTCCCAAGCCACTCTCAAAATAAGTTACAAAAAACGTACACTCAAATCTGGTACAAGAAACAGAACTGACATTGTTTCCTCACATTGCCATGATTATTTTGGTGTTGATCTTTGGTCTCCGTCATTCCTTTAGCGCATAGCACCTGCACTGGGGGCCTCCCTGTAAAGATGGGTGCTAGTCTGGACTTTTTAGATGGTTTATATTTGTGGACCATGGCATTAGTACAGATGACACAACTTTAGTATAGAACATACCCCTCAAATTGGTTCATGGGAGAGATTGCAAGCCTTGTTGCTTTAATCCCAACAGGAACACGATATAGTCTCCTGAGGAAACACCCCCCACACACACACACATACACTGCCCAGGCTGCATTTTACAAAATGAAGAAAGGAAATCTAGTCACAGGCCACATCTATTACATCCATCATTTTGTATATGCCGGTTCTTGTGAAAAATGTTTTGCTATGAAGAAATCCGTTAAAGATTGGCCGAATTCTCTCTGAACAGAACAAGCTCTTCTGATTTCCTGCTTTTACTCTTAAATAGCTTGTAAACCATGGGTAGGCAAACTAAGGCCCGGGGGCCGGATCTGGCCCAATCGCTGTCTAAATCCGGTCTGCAGACAGTCTGGGAATCAGCATGTTTTTACATGAGTAGAATGTGTCCTTTTATTTAAAATCTCTGGGTTATTTGTGGGGCCTGCCTGGTGTTTTTACATGAGTAGAATGTGTGCTTTTTTAAAAAATGCATCTCTGGGTTATTTGGGGGCACAGGAATTCGTTCATTTCCCCCCCTTCAAAATATAGTCCAGCCCCCCCCCCCCCAAGGTCTGAGAGACAGTGGACCGGCTCCTTGCTGAAAAAGTTTGCTGGCCCCTGTTGTAAACTGTTCATAGACAGAATGTAGGTACAGATCCACACTTTTTTTGCTTCTGACAGAATGAGCTTTATTGAGAGAATAACCATTAAGAGAAACCAACCGAATACTTAGTTAGAAGCTTGGCGTCATTGCTCTTAGGGCCACAGCTCCCGAGGTCCCCTGGAAAGGGCAAATGACTGTTAAACCGGGAAAAGCCAATGATGTGGATGGGTTGCAGGTAGAAATGGCCAAAGGAACATTCTGGCTTCAATGGGCAGAGCGTGGTTTGCGTGGTTTTCTGCCTATCACAGCAGCTTTGCCAGGTGAACGGGCTTCTTGTTTTCGCAGGTGACACGAATGCGTCTGGAGGTAACTGTGCCTTTGTATTTGCAGTCATTAGGAGGTTTACCATTGATGAACCTGCAGATGGTCATGGAGAACGGATTGTTGCTGTCATATAATTTATCCTTGAACTGCTTCCCGCCAGTGCCACAGACATCTTGGACAGAATCTGTGGGGTTGTTGATGAAGGTATTGGTGACTTTGCACACCACTGGATTCAGCTTCCTCTGCACCATCATGAGGTTGCAGTAGGCATTGAGGTTGGGGGCTGAGGTTTTGGGGTAATTGATGTGCTTGCTTTGAAAAGCGACCCAAGACTGCCCTTCGCAGGACTGCACCAGGAGGACGCTGAGAAGGATGGCCAGACGAACCAGCAGGCAGCGAGAGACCAGCATGGCGGTGTCTAAGAATCTACTGGCAGGAAAAGGAAGGGGGGGGGAGGAAACATTAAAGAGATGCCTATTTCTTAAGGGGGGACGACAAGAACCTTTATATACCTTACAGATAATGTAGTGGTAGAATTTGGAGTGTTTGTGGGAAGCTTCTATGGAAACAAAATCAAATATGATTGGCACGAATGGGAGGTCCTGCTCCCTTTGACTCAAATATCAGGTGTGTTATGTCACGGCTAAAAATTGGCTGCTGTTTCTTTAATGCGAAAAGAACTAAGTAAGCGACCTACAATGACTCATGCAACCTTTGACATAATTGTACCTGTATATATAGAGTGGTCAATGTTATTGTTGGGTGTGGGTTGGTTGGTTACAGAAAGCTGGTAGGGTTGATGTGTGTACAGTTGGTTGGTCGTTTTTCAGATAAAGCGTGTTCTCCTTCATGGAGAGCACGTGTTGTGGTGGGGGCCGCCAGGACACTCCAAAGTTGTGGGGCAGGCTAATTGACTGTTGGCCACTGATATGATTGGGCTTCCCTTGTTGTTGGGAAGAAGTTAATGTTGCCATTTGTTGATTGACAGCCAGAAATACTAAAACTACTTGCACAAGGCTAGGTCTTCCTCTTTTCGCCCATGCATCGGATTGCCTGCCCCCCCCCCCTAGAATTAGGGTTGTTCGCGTTGACCTTGCTATGCCTGTCATGGGGTTGTCTGCTCTTGGGGCAGGGGCTCGGTAGGAATTTTGTCCATCTGGCTGATTGGCTGGTGCCATTTGGTTTTTGCCTACTGCGTAGCAAATCGTCACAACTTGTAAGGTTGCGGTTAGGCATTGGTTTATGGTTTGGTTGGTTGAGGGGCATGGATTAGCTGTGCCTGCCCCTCTAATGCTGCTGCTGCAAGGGATTCTGTTAAAGGAATCGGGGGCTAACTATTACTTGTCCACCCTGTCAAGGGGGCTCGGGCCACTGCAAGAGCTTCTGGCTGCATTTGGGGTGGGCTGAGGGCAGGTTCCCTGCTCCATTGCTAGCCCCAAGTATATTCCCCTTTTCTGACTTTCGTGGAATTTCAGACTGTCCCCCATGGTGGGGGCAGCTAGTCACAACCAATGCCTAAGCAACCACTCACTTGTTTGTATTTTAATAAAGTTGTGGCCAAAATTATGCCAAAAACCTTAAACAAAAATTCCGTGTGATGTGTGAGTTATTGGGGTGGCCCTGGGGACCTCAACACACAAAAGACTTTTCAGAATAAAAGCAGAATTCTGCAAAGTACTCTTTTTCAAGGACTCTTTGTGCTGACTAGGGTCCGAGGACCAGAGAAAGGAGGTCAGAACATTTGCTTTTTTCTAACACTGACCTGTTATGCGTGTGAGCGAGATTTGGACCAGGACCAGACTGGAGGAGGGAGAGATAAAGAGCCCCCTGCCTCTGCTACCATGATCAGATACCCCCCAATGCCTAATTTTTATAAACCAATTTACTTGATTCTGAGCTCAATTCAAAATGTTGGTGCTGACCTTTAAAGCCCTAAATGGCTTTGGCCCAGCATACCTGAAGGAGCATCTCCATCCCCATCATTCACTGAGGTCCAGCTCCGAGGGCCTTCTGGCGGTTCCCTCACTGTGAGAAGTCAAGTTACAGGGAACCAGGCAGAGGGCCTTCTCGGTGGTGGTGCCTGCCCTGTGGAACACCCTTCCATCAGCTGTCAAGGAAATAATCTGACTTTTAGAAGACATCTGAAGGCAGCCCTGCTTAGGGAAATTTTTAATGTTTGATGTTTTATCACTTTATTATTAATAATAATAATATTCTGTTGGGAGGCACTCAAAGTGGCTGAGGAAACCCAGCCAGATGGGTGGGGTATAAATAATAAATTATTATTCTTATTTGCTAATTACAGAGCCAATGTGGTACAGTGATTGCTGTTACCTTTAAGTGAGCAACTGTGATGTTAACATATGAGAGTGCTGGAGGTGAAATAGTTAAACAGGTGACCCAATCAGGACCCAGTGGTGGAGTCAGAGGGACTATAAAACCAGCTTTGGGAGGGGTAAAGGGAGGAGTTAGTTGGGTGGTTGGTTGGAGTGGGAGTGAATTGGGATAGAGTTTGTGGGTAGGTTGAGTAAGTGTAGCAAAATAAGCTGAGTCAGGAATATTTAGGGGCTAGGAAGACAAGTAAATATCTGAGAGGTGGGTTAGTGAGTGAGAGCAGGTAGTGGAAGTTATAGGTCTGGATAGGCACCCCGTGTTTGTAATTGACTGATACCGTTTATGAAACCACACGCTTGTTAAACTGCAATAAATAAACAAAAGTTTATGTTCCAATTTAACCCTGACTGGACTGCACACTGGGTGGTGGCAGCGAGAAATAAAGTAGTGGCACAGGGATCAATAGATGGTGAAACATCTGGGGACCCTGTGTGATCGCCACAACAACATGCATGGGAGGTCCTGATCACAGATCTCCCACATCTCATTTGGCCCCATGTAGTTCACCTCTCACCCTATATCACCTTACAATCTGGCCTTTACCCTGAGCCATTCCTCCCCTCCTTCAGATTTCATGCTGTGCCCATCAGCTGCATGCACATATTGATGGATGTCCCTCCCTCGTTCTCTTACAATGGCAATGGTGCCCAGCAGCAGTCGAGGAGGATGCAGCAGGGCAGACAAACATCCTTCCAATCAGCCCAGTTGGACTGATTGGAAGGGTGCATGCCTGTTGCGTCTTCCTGCCACCCTGCCAGTCTCACCCTGTCCATGCTACGCCTCTGGTGTCCACCTGAAAGGTGCCGGAACTGAGTTATGGCTGGAAAAAGACCCTGGATGTAGCACTGGGCAAGGTTTCACTTACCTGCCACTGGGTTCAGCTCCACGTCAAAGAAATGGATCACACTCCGGTTGGAAGGAGCTAGTTGCCTTCGACTCTGGTCAACAAGGAGCTTTCTATACAGTAAGCAGCTAGGCAGGGCAAAGAGGGTGGAGGGAAAAGACCAGGAAGTGTTTTGTGTCGAAATCAATTCCTATCCCAATGCTTCCCAGTAATTACTGACTAGCGACAGGCTCATATTCAAAGTGGTAGGGCATGTTGAAACGTGAAATCCCATTGTCTTAGAACTGTGTTTTCCAAAACAACACAATGAGATGGTGGCCTCATCTTAATTGTTGCCTCAGCTGTGTTCCCTTTTGTAGTACGACTCATGCAACGCATTGGTGACTAATATACCCACAATACAGTGGTACCTCTGATTACGTACTTAATTTGTTCTGGAGGTCCGTTCTTAACCTGAAACTGTTCTCAACCTGAAGCACCACTTTAGCTAATGGGGCCTCCCACTGCTGCCGTGCCGCCGCCGCACGATTTCTGTTCTCATCCTGAAGCAAAGTTCTTAACCCAAGGTACTATTTCTGGGTTAGCAGAGTCTGTAACCTGAAGCGTATGTAAGCTGAGGTACCACTGTAATTACCAAAATGATTATGCATTCTTCATCAATCTTCTGAGAAAAATACAAAAACTTATACAAAGCCACAGAGACTTACGAACTACCCAACCAAAGATGAACTTATAATGTCTGATTTCAATGGATTTTTAAAGTACTTAGCTCAGTCTTTTGTTTTCTTTATATTTTTGGGTAAGTTCATGAAGATACCAACAAGAGGTAAGTTCAATATTGTTCACAATACCGAGAGATGCTAGTGAAGTTGTAGATGGATGTTAATAAAGTTGTAGACAAGGTGCCGGCATTTTGCACCTGTTTCACTCTGGCAGTTCAAGTAATCAAGAGGCCGCTGTTCGCCCCCAATGGGGCCTTTTACTGGGGCTTGCAGGTAACACACTCCCAAGGTATTTTTCTGGGTTTCTTCAGTGGTCTAAACTCAAAGCCTTGATACGTATATTGATATTGAATTTCATAGAGAATACTATTTCTTGGCTTAAGCTTAAGAGACTGAATTGCTTAGATTCACTGGCATCTCCAGGTATGGATGGGAGAAACCTTTGTCAGAAACCCTCGAGAATGACTTCCACTTGGTGCAGACAATACTAAACTAGATAGACCAGAGTTCTGACTCAGCCTAATGCAACTTCCTGTGTTGTTGCTTTTTATGGGATGGGCCCTGTCTCTTATTAAGCCCTGGGTTTTTTTCAAAATCCCTCTTGGTTTCTCGCTTTCTCCCTGTCATTCAGGAATTCTGAACCCTTTATGTGAATTTGAGGAATTTGCAGCACATTCGTTCAAATATTCGTCATTGAGTGATGTGCTGCTAGCTTGTCCCATGTTCTCATATAGTAGGGGGCCAGGAATCAATATTCTTTCAATAGCAACAGTGCCCAAGGGCTCTGACTAATTGTTTTGAACCTCCTTGGAATGCTTGGATGCAACTCCCAAATAGGAATAGGGAATTCCAACAGTTTGGCTTTGTTGGCTTGTCAGCCTCAGGGAGAACTGCTTCCTGGGAGCAAGGAGACTGCAATCAAGCCATCTGCCAAGTTTGTATCACTTTCCCACTAAGTCAGCCTTCTCCTAATTTGCTGCTCTTTTGATGTTGTTGGACTCCAACTCCCATCAGCCCCAGCCAGAATGACCAATGGCCAAAGATTGTGGGAGCTGTAGTCCTGCAATATCTGGAAGGCCAGTTGTGTCCCATCTGTACTAAGATGAATGGATGGAAAAGAAAAGCTAAAAGGATTTGTGCATTATTATTATTATTATTACTACTACTACTACTACTACTACTATTATTATTATTATTATTATTATTACTATTATTTGTATGCCCCCCTTCATCTGAAGATCGCAGGGCAGTTTACAACATAAAGATACAAAATGAGAACACAAAATACATAATAAAACAAACAAAACAAAACAATAACCCCCCTTACCACAAACACATTTAAAAGGACATAGAATGTTAATCCGCCTAAAGCCTGGTTATAGAAAAATGTTTAAATTAAGATTTCCTAAACTAGTATGCCTAAATCCGAGAGGGAGCAGGAGTGTTTAAGAACACTGAAAGATGGGAAGAAGGTTGAGAGTTCTCCAGCACAGAAAAAGTGGATTTGATGATAGCAGATTTCTGCGACTGGAAACCTGACTGATGCCTGTCCTGAATGTCATCAACTAAGAAAAACTAGATCTGGGTGAAAATATATGCCACAAAATGAACGATTAAGAAACAAACTTGAGAGCCTTTAATTTGTTCATATGCAATGTTTTATTCACTTCTAATTTAAAGATAATGAATAAAAAAGGTTTGTAAGGTTTTTAATGTGTATTTATATAGTCCTTACTTTTCTTTTTACATGTGCAGCCAATATATGTGTAGCATATATATATTGTGAGCAGTGGCTCACAATAATCACAACAGCATTGAAAATAAAACATCACAATCATTATAACACCAAACACAAAAGCACAGAAATAAAGCAAACTGCAGCAAGAAATTCTTCAAAGCGATACGATTCAATAATGTCATGGTAACTCGTAGCGCTGCCAGGATACTTCCCAATCACATGTGCTGAATACAGTATATTCCAGCACATTGTCAGTTATGTCTGTAAAATGATATTACAGTGGTACCTTGGTTTTCGTACGTCATCTGTTCCGGAAGACGGTTTGAGTTCTGAAACATCTGAAAACCAAAAACTCAATAGCTGACAGCTAGTCCACAGGATCTTGCATTCAGTGGAAGATGTGTTGCATGTTCGACTTCCAAGGCATATCCGAAAACTGAAGCATTTCGAAAATCGAAATGTTCATCAACGGAGACGTTCAAAAACCGAGGTACCACTGTGTAAACCTGTTGGATCAGATTCAGTCTCATTCATATTTAGGGTAGTGTCCTTACTGTTTGGAATACCAGTGGTGACTCAGTGAAGCCCTATTGATTTCAGCGGGCCTAATCTGCATATGATTCAATCTTGATCCCATGGTGGTGGCCATGATGAACAATGACAATATTAGCGTTGAAACAGTGTCATCCGTATACACAGCGCTTTGCAGAGCAACAAACATTAAAGGCGACTCCTTGCCCCAGTGAGCTTACAATCTATTTGAGAATGGGGGAGGTGAGAAATAAAGAGGGAAGGAAAAGTCGAGGCAAGGGGAGGTTTCAATGGATTAATGTGAACACAGCTATTTCATGTACTTGGGCTTTGTTTTGACTGGGATACTGGGATACAGAATTTGATGAATACACAGGGAAGAGAGATTCCTTCAGGTCTACCAATGGTGCTTCAAAGAGAGGTCACAATCTGGCTTTCGTCATAGTGCACCGGCCAGCCGCCTTCGCAGCCAATGATGATGTACCTGGGCGAAATGTTCTCCTTGTATTCGCACGGTGGGCGAGTGGAGCCCCCCCGGAGCGTGCAAGTGGTGACTCTGAAGTGCTGCCGGCTCTTCCGCAGCTCCCCCGAGGGAAGCCCTCCTTCGGCACACACGGCCCGGATCTGCCGC
Source organism: Podarcis tiliguerta (assembly GCF_965153285.1). Lineage (NCBI taxonomy): Eukaryota > Metazoa > Chordata > Lepidosauria > Squamata > Lacertidae > Podarcis > Podarcis tiliguerta. The sequence continues at coordinate 39,810,456 of NC_139546.1, read as the reverse complement.
TTGGAGCCGTGGATGAAAGTGTTCACCTCCTTGCACTCGGGTTTGGTCAGGCCACGGCTGCCCATGAGGGTGTTGCAGTATCGGCCGTGGAAGCGGCTCCTGGGCTCGTCTCGGTGCTGGTTCAGGAACTTCTCATAGCGGGGGTTGTTGCCGCAGGATGACTCAGGGAGTAGAGCAACCAGCAGGACTGCAAGGAATAGGCAACAGACGTCTTCGGACAGCCTCATTCTTCCTAGCACCTAGGATTGTAATATAAATTATAATGCATAATATAATACATAATACATATTATAATGCATAAAATAAGTTCTGGCAGCAGATAAAGAAAGAACAACAACACAAACTGGCTTATAAGCATAAAACCAAATTTACTAGAATAATAGCTAGAATAGAGATAGACTTATAACCATTCAAAAAACAAACATACTAAGGTGCCATGTGCAAGACAGAGCCTGGAGATAATGTAAACATGGAGTGGATAAGTGTACAACTCTATCTTAACAAATTGCATGTACACTAAACGTTATACGGACTGGATAAATGAACCATTCCACAAGTAGCGTAAGTCCAATCACAGAACGGCAACCCCATACTGCCACAACGGCAAGGGTAGCACTCTGGAGAATATGAAAAGTTTTTCAAAGCTGTTTTTCAAAGATTGAGCTGGATGAGATGTTCTTCAATGGGTCTTGAGTTGGAAACACAAAGCTGGGTACATGGATCAATCACTGGAAGGCAAATCAAAGCCACCTGGTGAGAATAACGCAAGTGGGCAAAAAGAGACCTGTTCTCTGGATTTATTACAGGTTTCGCTACACGCTTCATCAGTCCGAAAAGCTGCATGATACAAAATAGCATTCCAATTACAATGTGTGGTAAACCATAAAAATTAGAAAATACTATACCTTACCCAATCATACAAAACGGTTTGCTCAGGATAAAGAAAGTATTCACAGGCACAACTAGTGTTCAGACTCATAACAAGCAGTTAAATACAATACAGGAGTATAGAATCAATCATCACATGATTACATGGTTAAATCTGCAGCATCACTTTTCTGTTACAACCAAACAACAGTACACTCATACATAGCATTCTAGATCGAATTCAGTATTCAAACCCTTTGCATATAAGGTTCCTAATTGAAATATTAATTTATACTCTTTCTGTAACAAGGCTCTTCGTATATCTACAGTTCTCAAAGGTTGTTTTTTAAAGGTCCACAAGATTTAAAAAAAACTCAGATTATTCTCTGTATGGGCTGCTTGCTGGAAATGCTGGACTAATGGGGCGTCTAAACATATGTTATGTATTTTGGACCTCTGCTCTGAGATTTTGGTCCTAATTGCACGAGTGGCACTGCCTACATATAACAGCCCACAAGCGCAGTGGATACGGTATACACAGTTTTTAGTAGAACAATTTGTGTGTCCTTATTTTTGCCACGAGAGGGCAGTGCGGTGACAGAATTGCTAACCTGGCATTTGCACAGTGAACACAACCTCTCCCTCTGTGCCCAGAACAGATGTGATGTGCAAATTCTAATAAGCGTTCATATAAATCGGACATAGACATGGAGAAGAGAGGGGTACTGCTTTGATAGCTGAACACGTCATTCCCCTTCCCCCTGCAGTAAGGCTATAGGTGATTCAGAGGAGGATGGGCATGTGATGCAGGAGGAAGGAGTCTGGTGCTCCAATGACAGCCCTGAGTTTCAGATATGAATGGGGTCTCACGCCATGGGCTCTTCCAGATGAGCTGTTTATTGAGAATCCATCCTGATTTGCTGGCACAATGCTTAGAGCAAGACTGTGGCCACGTTCCCAATCACTGCATTCACTATATTACCAGTGTCATGTTTTTATTGTGTTTTCACAGGACGTTACCCAAAATGCATTGTGTGTCCTGCACTTTGTTGTAAACTGAGGTGTTGTTTCTCAACCCACCTTCATGCCAAAAGGAGTCCTGAAGTCACTCCTAATTTTTCTCTAGCAAAAATGTGAACATGTTTGCCAAGGGAATCACATCCCTCACCCCCATCAATAATAAAAAAGGTAAAGGTAAAGGAGCCCTGGACGGTTAAGGTGACTATGGGGTTGCTCATCTCGCTTTAGGCCGACGGAGCTGGCGTTTGCCCACAGACAGCCTTCCGGGTCATGTGGCCAGCAGGACTAAACCCCTTCTGGCACAACAGGACACCATGACAGTAACCAGAGCGCATGGAAATGCCGTTTACCTTCCCGCCACAGTGGTACCTATTTATCTACTTGCACTGGCATGCTTTCGAACTGCTAGGTTGGCAGGAGCTGGGACAGAGCAAAGGGAGCTCACATCACATGGATTTGAAATGCCGACCTTCCAATCAGCAAGCCCAAGAGGCCCCGTAGTTTAGAGCATAGCGCCACCCGCTCCCTACCCCCATCAATACCCCCTGGTTAGTACAGAAACAGAAATGAACAGCCTATGTGAACATCAAGGAGGAGGTGGCAAAACTGTGAAATGTAGTAGTGAAAAGAATAACTTCACTGTTCTCTAAGGTGGTAATGGGAACACTATGCCTGAACTTTATTGAGCATTTGATTTATTTGGAGGGGGGTTATATGGCAAAGAGCATTCCTCCTGAATCCACCCTAATTCACAACTTCCCATAAAGTCCATTATTGTGTTTGAAGTAGATTTGCAGCACCATGGTTGCAGTGTGCCTTGTATGAATTTAATTGTGCTGACATTCTGGAGGCAACCAAAATTATGTTTTGCATATCACCGCATAAGGATCGCTAATTGGACCGGGCAGGATGACAGGCTGGTGAGTGGAAATGGATTGATCTGCTCTTTCAACATTTGAACAAAAGCCAAAATCTGCATATGAAGTGTTTTTAGGCATGGGGTTAAACAGTTCATGTGCAAATATTTCTTACAGGCACAGCTGCAGCAGCTGGTTGAAAAATTGGCAGCCCTACCGCCATCCTGGTTGCTCCATGCCTGACCCACACCCGTTTCTGTAGGTTAGGAATGTGAATTTGAAGTCCATTGCAGGAAAACTAGAAAACAGTGGGATCAGCTTTGGTCTACTTGCTACACGGTGTGTTTAAATCGAATCACATGGTATTCCTGGTGCTCTGATGAAAATAGGCAGAGGGGTTAAAAGTTAGTGCTGTTCCTGGAATTCTTATGGCAGTCTCACCCTCCATTTTCTCTTTCACCAGTTAGGAAAGAAAACAGCAGCAACTGGGCATGGCAGGAGACAGGAATCCAAGAACTGGTCCACACGACAATGGAAGAAAGATGCAAATCAGGTTCCTTCAGATAATGAGGAAAAGACAAAACAGCAGAGGGAAGGAGAGAAAGGAATGCAAAAAGGACTCACTTTTTCCAGGGGGACCGTATTGGATTCAGCTCCACACGGATCAAGCTGCTGATTTACCACTCTGTTGTGCTTTTGAGCCAATGAAAAGTTTGCCAAAAGTTTCATAACTTTTTCCTAGGAAGAAATCCATGGATTGTGCCAGACTGGGTTTTATATAAACCATGCCTCTCCCTTCTGGCTATCATATTGCTTTTTTGGCGCTCTCTCTCTCTCTCTCTCTCACACACACACACACACACACATACACTTACATAACAAACCCGTTTTTACTCTGTTTCAACTAAGGAAGGAAGGATCTGTCAATTTTTGTTCTTTCAGTTCTCATTCTCTCCTTCTTTAATGTCGTTCCCCACATTTCTTAGCTCTTTTCATCTCATGAAAATTCGTCAGCATTTCAATGTAGATTTATTTTAATCAATAAATTTTTGACGAGAGCCAGAGTGCACGGAAACACCATTTACCTTCCCACCAGAGTGGTACCTATTTATCTACTTGCACTTTGATGTGCTTTTGAACTTCTAGGCTGGCAGGAGCTGGGGCAAAACAACGGGAACTCACCCCGTTGCAGGGATTCGAACTGCAGACCTTCTGACTGGCAAGCCCAAGAGGCTCAGTGGTTTAGAGCACAGCACCACCCACTGTTTATAGTGCTATAAACAAAGTGTATAGTGTTGCCCACACGACACACACCCACAGGCTTCCATTCGTGTGAGGGAAGAGAAGCTTGTGGAGTCCATACCATAAGTCACTGGACTCCCATCAGCATAGCCAATAATAATAATAATAATAATAATAATAATAATAATTTATTATTTATACCCCGCCTATCTGGCTGAGCTTCCCTAACCACTCTGGGTGGCTTCCAAAAAAATATTAAAATACTGTAATACATCAAACATGAAAAGCTTCCCTAAACAGGACTGCCTTCAGATGTCTTCTAAAAGTCTGGTAGTTGTTGTTTTCTTTGACATCTGGTGGGAGGGTGTTCCGCAGGGCGGGTGCCACTACTGAGAAGGCCCTCTGCCGGGTTCCCTGTAACTTGGCTTCTCGCAGTGAGGGAACTGCCAGAAGGCCCTTGGTGCTGGACCGCAGAGTCTGGGTAGAACGATGGGGGTAGAGACGCTCCTTCAGATATATGGTCAGGGATGAGCCAGCAAATTGTTACTGCCAATTACATTGTGCATGTTAAATGCATATATTGCTTAGATCAGACATTCCCAAATGGAATATTGCTGACTTGATCCAAAGGGCATTCAGTATGATATACTGTGACTTCAGAAAAATGTGGTATCTCTAGACACAGACAAAACTTTTAATGGTGTGTTGTGGGCATTTTTAAAAATGTTGTTTAAATACATGGGATTTGGAAAATGATTTTTGCACTATACATGAGGTTGTTGGCAATAATAGTGATGAATGGGTTGTCTTCTCTGAGGCTGCACCTTAAGAGAGGAATGAATGAGGGCTCTCCCTTGTTGCATTTGCAATGGACACTGAAACTTTGTAGAATAAAATTAGACCCAATTTTAATATCAAGGGGGTCTGCATTTGGGGGTGGAACATTCCATCAATTTATTTGCCAAGAACATCCTTTTAATATTTTCGAATCCTGAGCAAGCAGTGTCTCTGTTTTGTGAAACAGTTGCCTGCCTTGAAAGAACTTGCTCTGAAACTATTATGTGCTTCAGTCTTGCCACAGGAGAACAAAAACATATCTTTGCTTATACAGGGTTTTGTTCTGAAGAATCCTGGGAATTATAGTTTATTAAGAGTGCTGGGAATTATAGCTTTGGGTAGGGTAAACTACAGCTCCCAGAATTATTCGCTTTAAATCATGTGCTTTAAAGCTATGGTATGTACACAGCTCTTTGTCTTCTGAAATATGCTCCCTCCATTTGTAAAGGCCTCCCTGAATTTCCTGCAACTCAGAAAAGGGGAAGCACACAATACTTTACACGTCACCTAAAGCATGCTTATCTATTTCTCTCTGCCAAATGCTGGTGACTTTATAATATACTGTGCTGCAAAGAACAAGGATGTCTCTATTAAGGGTACTCGTCTCATTACTTTCTCTGAGTGGCCACTTGTGGCTGTAGAGGGCTAATATTGCTCACCTGTAGTATTCGCAGAAGACCTCTTGCCTCACAAAACTATAAGTGTCCTCCTGAGATTTCTCATGTGCAAAAATAGTCATCTGGGAGTGAGGTCCTGCAAGGGCTACCCAGGCCTTGGGCAGCTTCATCCCTGTTTTGTTCACCACCCTATCCAATTCCAAACCTACTTTCCAGTTGTTCTTCACCTCCTTGGCCATTGAATTCGCGACATCCATATCCAAATTCTCAATGGAACTGCTGACATCCTGATGATATGTATGAAGTACTTGCCAGTCCATGCCAGCTAAAAGGAGTTTCTGCAGCTGACCCTTCCTCAAGGGATTCTGGCAGAGTTTGCACGTCCCGTCTGGGTGCTGCCATTGGCTGGTGTCCACCACAAATGCTCCTTTTCTCTTCAGGGTACTAAGAGCCAGTGTGGTGTAGTGGTTAAGAGCGGTAGACTCATAATCTGGTGAACCGGGTTCGCGTCTCCGCTTCTCCACATGCAGCTGCTGGGTGACCTTGGGCCAGTCACACTTCTTGGAGTCTCTCAACCCCACTCACCTCACAGAGTGTTTGTTGTGGGGGAGGAAGGGAAAGGAGAATGTTAGCCACTTTGAGACTCCTTCAGGTAGTGATAAAGCGGGATATCAAATCCAAACTCTTCTTCTTCTTCTTCTAATGTCAACTCCCTAGCCAATGAAGTACCATAATGGCCAGGCACAAAAGTGTCCTGCTTCTTGCAGACAGAGCTGTGGAACCAATGGCATTGGCTTAGATGTTGTTGGAGGAAGTTGGAAGAGAAATGGGAGGAAGGCTGCTAGGAAGAGGTGCTGTTTGGACGTGATTGATCTGATGGGATCCTTCATTCCAGAGGGGCTGTCAGCTTATAAATTACCCTGGGAAACAAAACAGAGAGGGCTTGTTTGTACCATCTAGGCATGTAGGTGTCATTAGGACTGTAAAGTGAGGTATAAATTCACTCAGAATGAATCAGCAGCAGCAACCTTACCTGCTTCCTCCTTTCCAAGCCTTTTCTATTTCTTCTCAGTGTATTTCTACTTTGGCTCTCATCCATGAAATATTGCTAATTGGACATGGTAGGATCAGAGGATGCTGAGTGGAAATGGACTTACCTGCTCTTTCAGCTTTTAAACAAAACCCAAAATCTGCACATAAGGAGTGTTTTATGGTCTGGAGAGAAACAGTTCACATGCAAATATCTATAGAACAAGCATCTTTTGCAGGCATCGCTATAACACCTGGCTGAAAAGTCGACAGCCCTACATCCAACCTGGTTGCTCCCACACCCATTTCGGCAAAGGACCTTGATAGATTTGTCTTTAAATGAGTACAGAATTGAACTTCTGTCGCATTTCTAGTCAACTGAAGTTTGCATGGGCAACTTGAAAGCATGCATGCCACCAGAAAAAAATGCCTTGCCTCCCTGGAGCCATTTTGTTTCCTTAATTCCTAGCCAGTAGAAGAGCACTGTGTCACCCAAAAGCTTGTATACCATGCTGTGGTTTTTTTCTAGCTCGTCATTTACGTTTGGCAACCCATTAAGAGCTGGAGAAGCCTCCTGGTCTGCTGCCTGCTACATTTAGAACTGATACATTTAGAAGTGCCACATAAAGTTCATTTCACATTTGCAAGGTTTGGGTGCTTTTAATGTGGAAGCACCTATGTATTTTCTGGAACTCTACATCCATTGATGTTAGGCAGGTCTACTTTATATTAGTATGTGTAAGAAAATGCCAAAATTGATTGACCACTTAATAACGCACCGCTCCACAGCAGCTTTAAGTATAAAATAGTATATTATTTTATGTAAACTGTTCAGAGCTCTCTCTCTCTCTCTCTCTCTCTCTCTCTCTCTGTGTGTGTGTGTGTATGTGTGTAGGCAGTCTGCAAATTTTATTTATTTATTTCATAAAATTTACACGCCACTTGATTGTAGAAGAAACCTCAAAGCAGTTTTCAAAAAAGTTTCTTTTTTGTTAAATAAAATAGCTAAATGAATATAATCCTTGAAAGGTGGGCCATAAAAGCTCAAATATACATATACAACAAATAAGGCCACCCCATCTCTGTCCTTGTTGGTGAAATTCCCCTGGTGAAACATTACAGGATGAAGCCACCTCTCCTGTACTGTGGTAACAGGTCTTTGAGGTTATTATCCCCTCTACATGTGTGTCTCAATCTATTTGGTCAGTTGGTGGTTTGGAAGCACATACAGAAGACAGTTACAAAACACGATTGCAGGACCAAGGAGATCATGGCCATTTGCTCAACAGGAAAGATCGGGAAACTAGAGGCAGTTCGGACAAGTTGGTGCATCTCCTTTTTTGGAAGCTTGTTCCAACAAGAGCCTTGATCTGTTGAAGAAACCCAGACTTTCTTCACCCACCCCATTCAACAACATATATTATATTATACCATAACTGAGTTGCTGTGGGTTGTAAAGATAGGGTCTACCTCTGAAGTAATGCATCTGATGTCTCCTATGTGTGGCCTGTGCAGGGAAATGTGTGGACATGTCCCAGCTGTGTGTCTTTTTACCCCACCAATCCCTCCCCTGGACTGGAACCCTGGATAACCTAAAAGCCCTGCAATCTGCCTAATGAGGCTGTATGCCAAAAGCACCAACAATTTCGGCAAGGTTCACTGCGGCTCAGCCGTACACCTTGCGAAGGTCTTAGCGTGTGGGCAGTAGAGGTAACTACTAGCAACTCTGCTCCTTCTTGGCACAAAGTGTTGATGTTATCCCTCTTGTTAGTGAATTGTCTGCTGTTACACCCAGTATAACCGCATCTGAATAAAAGTCGCAGCTTTAAAATTGGAGGAGGGAGAGAGAAAAAATAATAATATGCAAATATAAGCCGCTGCTCCTGGCTGCATACTGGGGTGGGGGTGGGGGGGTGGGATCCGCGTTGCCTTGCTGACGGCATTTCCCCTTCCTCGTTCTCCCTATTCCCGGCCTTGGGGGAGAGGATGAGGGACTACGCATGGGGCAGGCATCACTTTGCCGCTCTCCTAGCACTGTTTGCCCCACACTTCTGGCTGCATACCGTAAGGTCATGAATATAAGCCACGCTTTAACTTTCCATGGTCAGAATTTTGGGGGATAGTGAGGCTTATATTCGGGCCAATAGGGTATTAGCTTCCCGTGCTCCATGTGATATTGGGCCCAAAGAAAGTCAATTTGTCCTTCTGCCAAATGTCAAGTGCTACAAGCGCCACGTCTGGCAGTAGCTGCTCCAGTTTTAAACTTTGTGACTGGAAGAAATTCAGCTGTGGAACATCTTGTGGGGATGAAATGAGGAGGAAAGCATGGCCAGTCTATTTTCTGAATCCTTGCCTCCCACATCCTAGTCTGACACTCTAACCAATTCACCACACCAGTCCTCTCTTTGTCTTTCTTCTAAAAGAGGCAGGAACTGTGTGCAGGTAGAATTAGATCAGGGGTAATGGGAGATTATCATTGGGGCTGGTAGTCTGAGACAGTTGCCTCAGGTGGCAGGATCCCAGCAGGGTCTAGGGGCAGCAAATCCTGCCACTACACCTGCAGTTGCCGAGGCTGCTACACTGCCGCAGCAGCTGCCATGGCAACCTACAAAGATGGCACTGAGGTTGCTTTCTGCCTCCCTCAGCTGATGTTGCCATGCACAACAGCAAGGCAGCCTCCAATCCTCCTCTCCCATCTTCTCCCCCACCCACAGAATGCTACCTTGCACAGTTGGATGTGGGTGGCGCTGTGGTCTAAACCACTGAGCCTCTTGGGCTTGCTGATCGGAAGGTTGGCAGTTCGAATCCATGCAACACGGTGAGCTCCCGTTGCTCTGTCCCAGCTTCTGCCAACCTAGCATTTTGAAAGCACACCAGTGCAAGTAGATAAATAGATACCACTACAGCGGGAAGGTAAACGGTGTTTCTGTGCACTCTGGCACTCGTCACTGTCCTCCATGCACCAGAAGCGGTTTAGTCATGCTGGCCACATGACCCGGAAAACTGTCTGTGGACAAGTACCAGTTCCCTTGGTCTGAAAGCAAGATGAATGCCACAACCCCATAGTCGCCTTTGAGTGGACGTAGCCATCCAGGGGTCCTTTACCTTTTACCTTTTATACCTTGCACAGTAAGGCAGCACCCAACCTTTATCTCCTTTCTTCTTCATGTTTACACATAGGCTTGCAGACCCTCCAAATGTCCCTATTTTCCAGGGACAGGCCCAGATTTACAGAAGCTGTCCCAGTTTCAGATTTGAACCCAGAATGTCCCAGTTTTCTTTGGGATGTCACTATTTTCATCAGAGAATATGGAGTTATATGACCCCTGAGCCAAGGAGATAAGTAACTATACAACCTTTAAAAAAGGGGAGGGGGAGGTAAAGGACCCCTGGACGGTTAAGCCCAGTCAAAGGCAGCTATGGGGTTGCAGTGCTCATCTCGCTTTCAGGCCAAGGGAGCCGGTGTTTGACCACTGACAGCTTTACGGGTCATGTGGCCAGCTAGGTTTCGAACTGCTAGGTTGGCAGGAGCTGGGACAGAGCAACAGGAGTTCACCCCACCACAGGGATTCGAACCGCCAACCCTCTGATCGGCAAGCCCAAGAGGCTCAGTGGTTTAGACCACAGTGCCACCCGTGTGCCAGCCTAGCAGTTTGAAAGCACACCAGTGCAAATAGATAAATATGTACCACTGCAGTGGGAAGGTAAATGGCGTTTTTGTGTGCCCTGGTTTCTGTCATGGTGTTCCGTTGTGCCAGAAGCGTTTTAGTCATGCTTATGGGCTTCCCAGGAAAACGGATCCTGGGTCTAAATCCCGGTGGTGATTTCCTCAAGTCAGGCACTGATCATAATGAAGAAGGGCTGAACACATTCGTTTCCAAAGACAGCGGTACAGGTTGTCCACCTAATTTCATGCTATGTAGCTCAGCAACCTTCTGCCAGAAAGTTGCTATGTGCAGGATTACTTAAACAGGGAACTCATAGGACAGCTTAAACTTCTTCATATGACAACAGGCTTGCAAGCTCTATATAACAGGAACTCTGAGAAGAGGAAGGCTGTTCCTGCTGGAGTCCTCAGCCCTGTTGACAGCTGCATTCATTCATCTAGGAGGAAGCCAAAAAGGGAGACGCTTGACAGGTTGGGTAAGTTTGGAGTAATGGATCGTGCCTCGTTTCCCCAGAAGGCTACAACTATCAGTGATGCATGGAGTTTAGGAATGGAATGGATGAGTCTGTGTGACTGAGAAAGCCCTTTAGATTTAGATGCACATGCATCCCTGTAGCCAGAATTCCTGGTTTCTGCCCATGAGTAGTGCTCAGAGGTGAAATGCAACTGGAGATGTCAAAGGACTCGAGTCATCTGGTTTGAAATATAAAATAGGGACATTAAAAGGTCTGAGCTGATTTGGCTTGCCTTGGATTAAGCCAAGCTATTTCCTAATGTTTTCACAGAAATAGTCCTGCTTAATCACCTCAGTTGGGACACGGGTGGCACTGTGGGTAAAAGCCTCAGTGCCTAGGGCTTGCCGATCGAAAGGTCGGCTGTTCGAATCCCCGCGGCGGGGTGCGCTCCCGTTGTTCGGTCCCAGCGCCTGCCAACCTAGCAGTTCGAAAGCACTCCCAGGTGCAAGTAGATAAATAGGGACCGCTTACTAGCGGGAAGGTAAACGGCATTTCCGTGTGCGGCTCTGGCTCGCCAGAGCAGCGATGTCACGCTGGCCACGTGACCCGGAAGTGTCTGCGGACAGCGCTGGCCCCCGGCCTCTTGAGTGAGATGGGCGCACAACCCTAGAGTCTGTCAAGACTGGCCCGTATGGGCAGGGGTACCTTTACCCTTTTATCACCTCAGTCACTCTGAACTGAGCCTGTGGAAGCTCACTTGTCACTAAATGCAAATATTGTTTTGTATGAATTACTCAGTCCCTAAGAAGGTAGCACTTCTGGTTTAGTGCACTCACCTTTTTACTGCTGGAAAATTCATTTCTTCACAGCATGACTTGCCAAAATCTAGAAAGTCAGGTTCTTTCCAGCACATTATCTACATGCCAGGAAGCATGTCACCTGCTAAATTTCCACACATTAAAGGTTTGGTGGTCCTGCCAGGAATAAAACTAGCAACGCTTATGCAGGCATTCATATTCCAAATCACCAGGATCCTCAAGGGACCCACAAGAATACTGCAAGTTTAGGGGGAAGAATACTGCAAGTTTAGGCACTATAAATGTGACTATGAAAGGGCAGTGAACGAATGTTAAGAGGTAAAGATAGATGAATCTGTCAGTATTGGTTCTCTTAGTTTCTTATTTTTTTAACCTTAAATTTAGTTCTACACATTTCCACAACAATTTGTAGGTAAATAAAATAAAATAAAATAAAATAAAATAAAATTCACCAGCAATTTTGTAAGGGGTAAATAGTTCGGTTTCTGTTGTGCTTTGAGAGGATTGGAAATGGAGAGGGATGATAGAGACAGCAATGGGCTGAGAGGGACATGGCAGCAGTGGTCTCTCAGCAGCGACAATATGACATTTGCCAGGATGGGGTTAGGATGCCCACTCTGCAGCCTCGGCCCATCCCCTTCCTGTCTTTCCAGCATGAGCCATAGCTCAATGCAAGAGCATGTGCTTCAAGGAACTGTGCTTAGTCCCCAGAATCAGATACTCCAGTTACAGCTGCAGGAGTCTCCTGCCTGAAGCACTGGAGTACAGTTACTAGTCAGTGTGGACAGAACTGAAATAGATGGACTGATGGACTGGTTTGGTCTAAGGCAACTTCCTTTAATGCACTGATGGGGAACCTCCATCCCACAGCCTTTCGACAAAGCAACATTTTATACAAACAAGTCAGCTAGAATACTGTAGGTTTAGGAGACACACAAGATGACAACAGCATGGTGACAGTTCAATGTGGTGATCGTAATGGTCACACAGACTTCTTGGGACACTCCTGTCATCCTCTATGGAAAAATACCTTGACAGAAAAATATAACGTCCGTGATCTCTTTTCTGGAATTCACAAGTTTAAAAGCAACAAACTCCCACTCTCCAAACGGTCACAGATGCACAAAGACAGACCAAAAATGGGTATATTATTGTCAGGCAAGGACCACAATGGAATATAAAACCCTATTTTAAAAACAAATATTGCAGGGGAAATCTTTCCAATGACTAATTCCACAGCCTAATAAGGCCCTGCCATTTCCCCCACAAGTAGTGCCCCATCCAGTGTGGGGCAGATTGCAAAGGAGCTCCCTGGCAAAGGGGTTGTCAGGTGATTGACAGCTGGGCTGCCCTCCCCACCTGTTAAAGTGACCAGCTTCTGCTGGGGTTGCTTAGGATCAGGTCCACGCTAGGCGGAAAATGTTCCTCGCTCCTGCTTTAGCACATACAGTGGTACCTCGGGTTGCATACACTTCAGGTTACATATGCTTCAGGTTACAGACTCCAGTGACCCAGAAATATTACCCTGGGTTAAGAACTTTGCCTCAGGATGAGAACAGAAATCGTGCAGTGGCGGCACAGCAGCAGTGGGAGGCCCCATTAGCTAAAGTGGTGCTTCAGGTTAAGAACAGTTTCAGGTTAAGAACGGACCTCCCGAACGAATTAAGTTCTTAACGCGAGGTACCACTGTAGTGCTTAGCATGTGTCTTGCTTTATTATCACTTGCCCTTGCAGATACCCAGCACAAAAGGACGCTGCCATGTCTCCCAGAAGCCCTCACCGTAGGGCCCTTCTTCTCCTGCTCGTCGTCATGGCCACCACCCTTTTCCCATGGAGCCAGGCTACATCTTACACTGACTTCCTGAAGAGGCACAAGGACGACCCAAAATCTGACTTGCAGAGTGACAGCACCTACTGCAACCTGATGATGCAGCGGAGACACCTGAACTGCCAGCGAGGCAACACCTTCATCCATGCCAGCGAACAGCAGCTGACCTCCATCTGCAATTCCAGAGGGAAGATCCTAGATGGGAACCAGACCAGCAAGACCCTCTTCCCGATCACCATCTGCACCCGGGGGAAAGGCCTCCGCAGAGTCTTCTGCAGGTACAAGGGGAAAAGCAAAATCAAGAGGATCCGGGTCACCTGCAAGAAGGGTCTCCCTGTCCACTACATTTCTCATGCTTAAGCCTAGCAGCTGGAACAGGCCAGGCTGCTGAAAGAATCCTGCTTTGCCTTGGCCATTGCTCTTCAAGCTCATCTACCCGGAGCAATTTACAAAGCTGGGCCCCATCTTGGCTGCTCCCTCCTGCGTGCTATGCAAATTACACCCTTCGTGATGTGTCCTGTTTCTCTTTATTCTGCACAGCACGTCACACAACTTTAATTCTGTGTTTAAAACAACGGCAGTGGTGTTTCTTTAAAACTCCAGAACGTGTCGATCCAAAAGAGTCTGCAACTTGCTTGCTACTTTCCATTATACTAGTTTCCAAATCAAGGGAAGCAGCCTCCACTGCCACCTGCCCATGCAGGATGGTTCAAGAAGGAAGGAATGGAGGAAAGAAGAGAGGGTGGAGGAGAGAGAAAACACACTCACACAAAGAGAGAGAGAGAGAGAGAGAGAGAGAGAGAGAGAGAGGAAACAGACACTATATTCATAAATCCGTATCAGAATGTAGCAAAGCTTGGGAGAGCTCAATATTTGAAGGGTTCACCAGCATTTGCCAAACCCTTAATGCTTTGAATAATAGAATAATAGAACTGTAGAACCCTGAGGGTCCAGTCCATCTTCGACAATGAAGGAATCTCAACTAAAGCATCCATGACAGATGACCATCCGACCTCTTTTTAAAAGCCTCCAGTGAAGGACTGCCCATCACCTTACAAGGTAGTCTGTTCCACTGTCAAATAGCTCTTACTATCAGAAAGTTCTACCTAACCAGAACCTCTTTTCTTGTACTTTGAATCCATTGGTTTGGGTCCTACCAGCAGAAAACAAGCTTGCTGCATCTTCCATGTGACGGCTCTTCAGTTGTTTAAATGTGGCTCTCTTCCCTTCTCCAGGCTTCCGTTGAAACTTTTTAGCCAGCTAGCTTTTAATTAGGTTTTGATAAGGTTGACAGGCACATATTCTTCATTATCTTCTTCCATGCCTGAATTTACAGCTTTGCTAAAATAAAACTGGGCTTCATTCAAGCATGAAACTGAGTCCTTGGTTATTTAGAAAGCTCAATCTACGTATACACAAGATCTCCTGGGTTGCTGGGTGGGCAAGGGAGGAATTAAGGGATGGATGAGAGCCTACATTCACTGTCAGAGACAGTGACCGTATTACAATGATTTTTCCACCTCTCTGCTATGTTGTTTTTTTTACTGCCATAATAATAATAATAATAATAATAATAATAATAATAATTTATTTATACCCTGCCCATCTGGCTGGGTTTCCCCAGCCACTCTGGGCGGCTTCCAACAAAATATTAAAATAAAATATTCTATTAAACATTAAAAGCTTCCCTAAACATGGCTGTCTTCAGAGGTCTTCTAAAAGTCTGGTAGTTGTTTTCCTCTTTGACATCTGGTGGGAGGGCGTTCCACAGGGAAGGCGCCACTACCGAGAAGGCCCTCTGCCTGGTTCCCTGTAACTTGGCTTCTCGCAACGAGGGAACCACCAGAAGGCCCTCGGGACTGGACCTCAGTGTCCGGGTAGAACGATGGGGGTGGAGATGCTCCTTCAGGTATACTGATGTATACAAAGAAAGGTATACAAAGAAAGCTGATGTGTCCGGGAAGATTGATTGCAAGGAGCTCCCAAAGGATTACTCCAAATTGGTTGAATGGGCAATAAAATGGCAATTGCAACCCACTGTTGGCAAGCGTGAAATGATGCACATTGGATTCAAATACCCTAATTTCACATGTGTGCTATTGGGCTCTGAACTGGTGGTGGTTGATCTGGAACAAGAGCTTGGGTTTGTGGTGGAGAGCTCAATAAAGATGTTGACACAGCACATGGCAGCCATAAAAGCTGAATTTCATGTTAGGAACTTCACGACATGTCTCGGAAATCATTGGACTTACCAATCAAGGCACTGAGTACCAAATCACTGATTCATACCAATCATAACCATATTTACTGGAAGGAAATCACCATGTGTTTTGTATTGGGCACTAATTCCCATCAATGGCTTCCCAGAACACTCACGTAACTCACAAAACTGGCTCCAGGTCCTGGGCTAGCACTGTTTATTTGTTTAGCAGCAGGCCAGACATAATTTCAAGTGTACCCCTTTAAAGTAGAACTGATGTAAGACAGCAGAAAGACAAATTATCTGTCTGAGAGCCAGAAACATACTCATTCATAAATTGCTGACATGCTCTTAAGCCCCATTCTGTGCCCAATAAGCACAGGATGCCTTTTCCCAGAGGCCCTGTGGCCCATAGACTGCAGCACAATGCTGGGCAAGGTTTTGCCCAGTACCCTCTTTGTGTTATGGGCTCATGGGAAAAATCTGTCCCATGAGCCCTTGCTGCAGGGGGGGAGGGGAAAGCCCCATCTATGTCCAGCGTGGGTGGGCTAGGGCAGAGTGACAGATGCCGCTGTAAATATCTGATTCACCGACTATGAATGGCTAAGCTGGGCAGTGCATGTTGGCAAGAGCTGCTACTGCCACCTAGTTAAACATGACAATTTCCTGAAGGTAGATCTTGAAAGAGAACCCAGGATAGCATTTCTGAGCCTCCAACCTTTGCTCAAAGAGTGGTTCGGCCCACACCTAACCAGACCATCTGCCCTAGACCAAACCAGACCATCTGCCGTGATTGGAATCCCCACAGGTGGCATTTCAAGAATGAGTCCATGATGCGGCTACGACTAGCTATACTATCTCAGAAAACAATGATCTCATGGGCTAATAGGGAGCAACAGGTATGATTGCTGTTTCTCTTGTCGCTCCTTTTTCGGCACTCAAACCAGAAAAGGAGTTGGAAGGAAAGTGTAGAGGAGACCTGCTGGCCACAATCTCTTCAGCACATCCATGCCTTCCTCCAACTGTGAGGTATAAAGCCTTCAGCATCCCCTTGTAGCCTCCTGAATCAATTATGTGGGTGCATTTTTCAGGAAACATTACTCCATGATGCCTCTTCAGCAACACACATTTCTCCTCTTCAAGCTGGATCACTAAGCAATGGCATAGACCAGGCATAGGCAAACTCCGGCCCTCCAGTTGTTTGGGACTACAACTCCTATCATCCCTAGCTAACAGGACCAGTGGTCAGGGAGTATGGGAATTTTAGTCCCAAACATCTGGAGGGCTGGAGCTTGCCTATACCTGGCGTAGACTGCTGGGCCAGCCTCAGTTGGCCTCTTGGGAAATTATATGACTCTGGGGAGAAATGCACCTGAGCAGAGATAAAGGAAGACACAGGAACTCACTGAGCAGAAAGAACAGGAGTTTGGACTAGTTGGCCCTTTAGGGGCTTATTTTATGTTCTTAATGTTTCTGGGAAAGTCTAAAGATTGGATCTCCCAAATAAGGAAATGACATTCTCTTGTCGTTGCAATGATCAGACTGCCCCAGCTCCCATTGTTACCTGAAAAACTGGCTCTTTACTTTTATGGAGGGACGTTATTGGAATGCCATAGCTTTTTCAGCATTCATCTTGATCCCAATCTTTGATATGCACAAACACACATAGACGGACACACAACTGAACAAATGTCACCTCCTACCCTCAAGGTCTAGATGACGCACAGGGAAGAAGCTGTAGCTCTCCAGACATCTCCAAAGGCTGAAACTCGAAATAAGTATAGTTTATATTTCAGTGTATTAGACAAGGATTTTTTACTCAAAAATAATGTCAAAAAACTGTGATCATCCTATTCATGGATAAGTGGGGGGGGGGAGTCGCATGCCGCCAGCCAGCTGGTTGGCAGGCGCACAACTCCCCACCATGTTGCTGTGGTAGGCACACGTTCTAGAGAGCATTTTCTGCAGTGGCATGGGGGGAGCGGCTGCCCACGTTGCCAACTCCCAGCAATGGCCCTGCTGGGGTGATGGCGCATGTGCAATTCCCCCTAAAAAAAAGCTCAGCAAATTTGGGTATCCCTCCTCATTTTCATTAAATTTAGCCATAAAGGACAAGTCCCCTTGGCAGCCATGGCTCTCTGTGGCTCTTGGTGGTTGTTCTGCGCAGAGAAAACAGGAAACGAAGTAAAGTTCAACAGAACATTTTCATGCTTCCCCTTTTTCTATCAGATTATATAACCCACTTCCTAGGAAATACCAAGGGAAAATCTGACAAGGGCTATGACAGCCTTGCTCAAATTGTAATCCTAATTCCCTCATTAGGAAGTTATGAGGCTGTCTATTAATGCAGTCCGACACTGCCCCATCTACTTCTGTACAGTGGTACCTCAGAAGTCAAAGCGAATCCATTCCAGACAATTGTGGAAAATTGTTACAGGATGTCCTAGAAGAAACGTTGGAAGCCTATTTTTTCCCCTGTAGGTGATGGAAACGAAGCATCATTAGTAGAAAAAAATGAAGGTCTACTTGCTAATTGGTCTTGAATGTTACAGTAGTTCCCATATACTGTTTTACTGGAAGGATGTCTTCTGTACCCAACAGGTTGATTGTACAGCTGATGTCTATATTCTCACATGAACATTTTACTCCAGACAGGAATATTACATCATGCAATGCATGGGAAAGTGTCCATCCACCCATATTTATCAGGGATGATCCTGATTCTCGACAGTGGATACAGTGCTTATAGCATGAATGTTCCCCCTTGTTAGTGAAGACTCACTGGAAGACCCAAGAGGCAGATATCTTTTACTTAGGGGTACGTCTGGATGCTTTGCTGTCTCTTGAGGCTCAGGTGGCTTCAGTGGCCAAGAGTAACTTTCATCAGCTTCGGCTGATGGCCCAGCTTTACCCCTATCTGGACACAGACAACCTAACTACTGTTGTCTATGCTCTGGGAACCTCTAGGCTAGATTACTGTAAGATGTTCTACTCTGAAGACAATTCAGAAACATCAGTTAGTTGAAACCCATCAGCTCATCAGGCTCTGAAGGCATTTCGGAAACTTCAGTTAGTGCAAAACTCATCCTTTCATGTCACCCTCACACTGGATATTATAGGCATATAGGCCAGAGCTGCATAGAGAAGGCAGTTTCTCCAGTTTCCCCAATGTTAACAGTTCATTCCTGCATTTTGTTTGAGCTTTCACACAAGGGAGAAGCCAGTTCTGGGAATGTAGCAGATGATACTGTCATGACTAAAATCTTTGAGGGCAGAAACTGGAAAGTGCTAGAGGATGCTGGAAGCTTCTAGAAGGTTCACTCCTGATGCAAATATTGTTTTGACTAGCTCAAGGTCATGTTGAGCCAGGAGAGATAAATGCCTGAGATCAGTGAACTACTCTCTCTCTCTCTCTTACTTTCATTTGTACCTCATGTGTCTCATGTGTGTACCTCATGTACCTCAAGTTTTTTTCTGAAGCTTTTGTAACATCTCTGATGGTGCTGTCTGTGACATCATTCGAAGAAGAAATCCTACCCAGTTTCAATTTCTGAAATTGAACTATCATCAACAATGATGGAGTATGGGCCGAGACTAACACAGCTGCCCTCTTTTCATCTGTGATGTGAAAAGAACATTAGAAAATAAAACAGAAGCTCTAGTAGTACAATGTAGCACAATTTCCCCATGTGTGATGTCATTGGAACAAGAACTCATAGCCAGTCTATGGGTTTCAGCTTCAATTTTGATGGGCTAAGGAGTGTGGCCAACACAGTTGCATTCTTTTCATCTGAAACTTTGTTTACTCTTATGGATATTCTGAATCATTACAGTGGTACCTCGGGTTACAGATGCTTCAGGTTACAGATGCCGCTAACCCAGAAAGAGTACCTCGGGTTAAGAACTTCGCTTCAGGATAAGAACAGAAATCACGCGGCTGCGGCACCGCGGCAGGGGGAGGCCCCATTAGCTAAAGTAGTACCTCAGGTTAAGAACTGTTTCAAGTTAAGAACAGACCTCCAGAACGAATTAAGTTCTTAGCCCGAGCTACCACTGTATTAGGAAGGACAGCCACACAACAGGCAAGACTGAGTGTCAAAACTTACCACTGAAAATTGCCTTATAACATTGAGATAAGTATAAAAGTTTCCTACACTGTAAGATCACCCCCATCTGTAACTCTTACGATAATTTCCTTTTTTTCTTCTTAATGAAATTACATGTGAATATGTTAATTTATTCTGGTCAAATTTGCTACTGTCTAATCAAGTATTCTAGGTTGTGATAAGCAAGGCTAAAAAGCTGTGATGACAGAAGCAACAGCAATATAATGACAGGAATTATTTCACAATGTCAAGTTAGTCTAGTTGCTGGATAAATTAAATCACAATGTTTCTGGAAGCACTCAGATAAGGAACTGTGTTCCAGTCACTGTTGAATATTTATCACAAAACAAGATCCTGTTTTAGAAAAAAAACATTTCCTTACATGATAACTGCAAGGCAGTTTATTACTCCCCAAGAGTAATAAACAAACTTCCATTCTTTCAATGTCATTTATTAATAAAAGCGGTATCTATACATCGACCTAACACTCACCACCATGAAAGTGGTTCAAGGCCCTAATTGCAATTTTCACATTTGGGAGGAATATTGCTGAACCTCAAAAAAGCAAAAGAACAATTATCTTGTTCTACAATAGAGCAAATGGAGTTTAATCAAAGAAGAACCATGACAGACCTCAATTTGGCTCCACATTTTGGACCGCAGAAGTGGTATCAAGCTCTTGAGCATTGATCTCAATCTGCCACAATTCTCTACCCAGGGCAATTCACCTGCTCTGGGCTTCTGATCCACCCACTGTGAGTCGGAAGCTACTTTCAAGTATTGCACATCCATAGTCGTATTTTCTTCTCAATCAGTCGATGGAATAAATCCAGTTCTCACCTACAGGTCAATGAGGTCTTCTCCTTTGCTTATGTCTGAACCTGCATATTTCTGTCTGCCCTATGGGCCTGGAATTACTAGAAGTTCTGGTTCTGACATATTCTTGAAGTGTTTGACCATTTACACCATATGAGTAAATGGGGTCAGCTATAGAAATGGAAACCTTATTTTGCTAATGCAAGCATGTGACATTTTCATGAAGGATAAAGCATTAGGAGAGATTTCGGAGGGTTCCAGTTCCATTTTGGCCCACAGAGTTGAAGATGAGTTAATCATGTGCGTCAACTGTTTTAATTGGAAAGCCTTGGAGTACAACTTATGATTTGGGTGGTGGATACAGCTTTTACCTCTAGAAATAATATCTTAATACAATAATAATGCATAGGAATACAGTATAAAAAACACAAAACAGATACTGAAAATAAGAACCAAAAATAAATGAACAATCAATAATCCCCCATCCCATGAGTTGGGCCTGGAAATGAGTGCAGTTGGGCTTGGTGTAATATGACCGAAGAATCTTGCCCTGGCCACCGAGTTCTGCACTAACTGACGTTCCTCAATTGTCTTCAGAGCTCTGAGTAGAACACCTTACAGTAATCTAACCTAGAGGTACCCAGAGCTTAGACAACAGTAGTTAGGCTGTCTGTGTCCAGATAGGCGTAGAGCTAGGCCATCATCTGAAGTCAATGGAAGGTACTCTGTGCCACTGATGCCACCTTAGCCTCAAGCGACAGCAAAGCATCCAGACGTACCCCTAAGTAAAAGATATCTGCCTCTTGGGTCTTCCAGTGAGTCTTTAATAACAAGGGGAAACATTCATGCTATAAGCACTGTATCCACTGCAGAGAATCAGGATTAGCCCTGATAAATATGGGTGGATGAACACTTTCCCATGCATTGCATGATGTAATATGCCTGTCTGGAGTGAGTAAAAATATTCATGTGAGAATATAGACATCAGCTATAACATCAACCTGTTGGGTACAGAATGCATCCTTCCAGTAAAACAATATATGGGAACTACTATAATATTCAAGACCAATTAGCAATTAGACCTTCATATTTTTCTACTAATGATGCTTCATTTTCATCACCTACTGGGGGAAAAATAGGTTCCCAGCCTTTGTTCCAGGACATCCAGTAACAATTTTCCACGTATCATCATCCAGCATAGCTGAATTCTCTCTATATAAGGTTTCTCTTCCTGAAGGATGCTCAGAGGTGCATACGAGCGAAAGAAGATATTTCGATCGACTCTTTGGGAGACCAATTTCTATTACACTAGGTAAGAAAAAGGCCTTGACATGCTCATCTACGAAGCTATGTTCATTGTTTTGTTCAGGAGTGGGAAAGGTGGCCTAGAAGGCACACTGCAGGCGGGTTTTAAAACAGCCAGTTTTTGAATAGCTAAACTTTGTCATTTCTTTTCTTTCATATTTGATTTCAATTTTTTTCCGTCTTTGATAAAATAAACCTTTTCCATGTTTAGCAACACTTTTCTCCTTGTGTGCCCACCCTGGAATTTTATTTCTCTATGCAGATATTCATTTTTGTGAATAAATATTTAACCTTTGTGTGACTCCTTCTCCTAAATTCTAGTCATGGCAGCCATATTCTTTTCCTGCATTTCACTGGCAGCCAATCATCTTTGAGCACAAGCTCTCTGACTATAGATGTGGTGGCTGAGCTGTGGATTGGCTGCATCAATTCAGAGTACAGAAGGCTGAAGAGATGACTGTATGTAACAGCCATGCTGAAATTCAGGTTACAATGCTTTCTCCAGAATTTATTGGGACACCTGAAAGAGAAAGGAGGGTGTGACTTGAATTTTATGTATTTCTTAATCCATCTGTTTGACTTTAAGGATGGGCACAGAGGCCTGTCTTTTTCCTCTTTGCTCATCCCTTTTTCCTTTTGTATCATTACAATCTTCAGCCTGCGAGTAGGGAATACCTTTTTTTCAGTTGGTTGTACTTATGCTGCCCTGGGAGTCAAACACTGTTCCTTCTTTCTGGCAATAAAAATACAATGGCAATAATCAAGAAATTCCTGGTATTTCATGACAACCTGAATTAGCTGCCTGAGGAGGCCACCACACTCTGACTAAGGTTAACAGTTTGGCACTTTGGGAAGTAATGTCTTGACTTTCAGTATTCTGATTTGGGGAACACACTTCTGTTTATTTCTGCTGTGGTGACATGAAGAATAATGGTGTCATTCATTGTCTTTGCAGAGGCTAATTTTTGTGTGATTTTTGAGGTGCTTATTAGTCTCTGAAACTTAGTTTTATCCTTTTCATCAATATATATGATTGTATGGGGTGGAGGAAGAGAGATGGGAATGGGGAAGGGCCAAAACACTATGCTAGACAATAAAGGCGTACCTTGGATCCGAACGCCTTGCGAGTCAAACATTTTTGCCCCTGAATGCTGTAAACCTGGAAGTGAGTGTTTCGGTTTGTGAACGTGCTTTGGAAATTGAACATCTGGTGCAACTTTTCCGGCTTCCTGCAGCCAATCAGGAGCTGTGCCTTGGTTTCCAAACATTTTGGAAGTTGAATGGAGTTCTGAAACGGATTCCGTTTGACTTCTGAGGTACCACAGTACTGAAGTAGATGGGACAGTGTCTTACGGCAGTGTTAGGCAGCCTCATAACTTCCTAATGAGGGAATTGCGATTACTATTTGAGCAAGGCTGTCAAAGCCCTTTTCAGATTTTTCCTTGATATTTCCTAGGAACTGGGTTATATAATAAATCTGATGGAAAAAGGGAAAGCATGAAAATGCTCTATTGAACTTTACACTGTTTCCTGTTTTTTCTGCACAGAACAACCACCAAGAGCCACAGCGAGCCATGGCTGCCAAGGGGCCCTGTCCTTTATGGCTGCTCTTGGTTTTGCTCTCCTGGATGGTGCTGGAGACTGAAGCCTCCTGGGATTTCCAATCCTTCAAACACGAGTATGTCGATTACCCGAAGACTCAAGTCAAAGATTACTGCGAGTATATAATCAAGAAAAAAGGCCTGGTTCCCAACCCCGAACGCACTTTCGTTCATGTCTCAGACCAAGATCTTAAAGAAATCTGCACTTTTTCTGGCCGCCCATACACTGGTGCCATGTTGAGCTCATCAGAATTTCCAGTCACTGACTGTGTAAGATTTAAATTCGCCTACCACGATATAGACTACAGTAGGAGAATTTCGCTTAGATGTGAGAAAGGATACCCAATTGAATTAAGATATTGAATGCCATTGTTGCACCAGCAGACTTCTGCTCAGGCAACAAATATCCGCTACCATCCTCTCCGACACTCAGCAGCCCCCTACACTTTCCCCCTCCTGCACTCCATCCCTCTCAAGAAACCTCTCAAGGTAGCCCCCCAATCTTCCAGGGCAGGTCTGGGCAAAGACAAGAGGATTGCAAGAAGGCGGAGTTGAAGAAGTCCTTTTACATAAGCAAATATCTGTTTTACCTGCTCACAAGTCACCATTGGATTGCCACCAGGATTTCTTCCTTCTTGAGGGTGAAAAGGCCACTCTGATCACTTTGGGCCTCCACTTTGTCCCACTGCTCATCTTCTAACTCGCTTTTCATAATATAAACGTATGATCTCATTCCTTTTCTCATGATTCTTGCTGCTGTGGGATCACACAGTTATTTGTAGCTGGTAGCTTATTTAAACCCGGCCTCTTTTCTAACTCTTCCACCTTGTGACTCAGATAAGCAGAAATGGAATATATATTTCTTATATACAGCTTTATTCTTTCCCGGCTTTTTTCTCTGTACCACTCTGTTTCTTGTAAAACTGAAATTATGTCAATAAAATAGCAACATTAGAAATCCATGAAACTGTCTGTGGCTTTATGGTCTACTTCCATTTGTTTTTCTCGCAGCACTGCCAGTTCTGTGCTTTTCTCACTCACCAAAATAATGTCAGGGATGTGGCTGAATAGAACACCGGGAATAGTCTGACTCTGGAGATGAAGGGATGTCAGTACAGAGGGAGCCAGAGTCTAACTCTGGAGATGAAGGATTGCAGCCACAGACAGAGCAGGAGTGGGTTAGTTCATCCCCCCTTCATCAAGAGTTCCCAGACTCAGATAGAGCAGCAGGCTCGGAAAGCTCACAGGTAGAGGGAGGGGAGGAGATGGATGACATTGAGGGGGGAGGCAGCATTTAGAAGGCTCTTTGATAGTGGGGGGGGAGTTCACCCACCTTCTCCCCGAACCAGAAGAGATGAAAGTGTTAAAATGCAATGGATATATATATAAGAGGAAGTTCTGGAATTTGGCACCCTTCTTGGTGCAAAAGGGGCAGGGACTCAGAGTGACCAACTCGTAGCAAAGAGCGACAGACTCGGAGCCGCTCTCTGTATGTTAATTGTAAATAAACGTGTCATTAAACTGACAGGGACTCATTAATTCTTATTGGGGCTTGCTTGATTGCCTGTCTGAGATCATTACACTACTTGATGAATGGTGTCTCCCTAAACAAAACACTAACCTTTTTAAAGAGATTTTTTTTTGTTTACCTACAGCTCATACTTAAAAATATGGCAATTTGCAAAACTTAGGCAAAACAGTTTGTGGAAATGGAGCCAAAGACAGTAGAACCAGCTACTTCTAGTTTTGTCCCATTTCCCAAGCACTCACTCTCCGCCCTGAATTCTGCAAGGCCAACCCTGAATCTGAGAAGGAAGTTGACAACCAGGGAAACCCCCTGGGCTGGCATAAGAAAGGAGGCAGGTGATGGCTGACAGGGGTCAGGTTGCATTTCTTGGGGCAGTGCTCCTTTGATCCGGAAGGACCAGCCTCCACTGGTTTCTCCTAGCACCGTCAGGGACTAATCTGATTGGTGACCTGAGAATTCCATTTGGACCTTGGGGAAAAGTCAAATAGAATGGGGTCCTGCAAGTTGGCCGTGTGCCAGAGGCCAGAAGCTGTGTCCCCCATAGAATAAAAGGCCAGGCAAAGCATTGACAGGGTGTCATCTGGAGCTGCAGGCAGACAGAGAGGAGCAAGAGAGAAGACTGGAGGCTAAATAAAGGAAACAGTAAGTTACCGGGATTGATTGTTGTTGCACAAGAGCGTAACAGTTATTGAAAGTTGACAGCAACAATGGATCTATTACAGTTTGTGGAAGGTGGGAGTAAAAATCTATACAGAATTAACACTGCAAACTAAGCACATTATATATAAAGAAATCTTGGGTAGGACTGCCATATCCAGAAACAAAAGTTTTTGGCATTTTTTACAAATTAAGTGTTTGAGCTGTTTTGAAGGAAATTCACCTAAATCAACATTTCTGACATGGGTTGTCATGTGTCCAGATTTTCCTGGACATTTCAGGAAATTCCACTCAGACACTGGCCAAATCCCAGCTGTGTCCGGGAAATTCGAGACTTATGGCGACCCTAATCTTGGGTAAAGGAACATTTCAGTGAACATTACTTGCTTGTAGGGCTTTTTTCAGCCAGAACTCCCTGGAACTCGGTCCTGGCATCTCTCATGAGGGCACCATTGCCATTTAAAGTGAAGAAGAGAGGTGTTTGTGATGAGTTCTGGCACCTCTTTTTCTAGAAAAATAGCCTTTATGCTTGGGAAGCATAAGTAGAATGTAAAACATGTTGTTGCTTGCCAAGGCCCCCATATTGTTTTTGTTTAGTCGTTTAGTCCTGTCCGACTCTTTGTGACCCCATGGATCAGAGGAAAGGCCCCCATTATTGTCCACCTAATGGACAATAAACACACGGACATGAGTGTTTTGGTTTATGGGTTCCAATAAGCCACAACTTTATTGGTTACAGATATGAGCTGTTTGGCTTTGGGCGAAACCAGGCTATATCTTGACTCCTGCCTGTCTGCTGGGAGTCCATCTAAGGGTAATCCACCATTAGGGGGTGCCCTATGACTTACATCAATTAGGGACACCCCGAGGGGTCCCCGTAAGGGTTGTGACATGGCCCTAGCCCAAGTCCCGTCATTGGACAGAATTCACAACCCCGGATCCCTTTAACAGGATACCCTTACTGAGGAGGGACAGGCGGAGGCTACAACCTCCCCTCCATACAAACAAAGGCTAACCGCCACTCAAGCCCAAAGGGCTTGCCGCCAACACCCTCACACCTGCAACCAGTCCCTGATGCACTCTAAAGGGTATCATAGATGGGACAGTGTCTTACGGCAGTGTTAGGCAGCCTCATAACTTCCTAATGAGGGAATTGCGATTACTATTTGAGCAAGGCTGTCAAAGCCCTTTTCAGATTTTTCCTTGATATTTCCTAGGAACTGGGTTATATAATAAATCTGATGGAAAAAGGGAAAGCATGAAAATGCTCTATTGAACTTTACACTGTTTCCTGTTTTTTCTGCACAGAACAACCACCAAGAGCCACAGCGAGCCATGGCTGCCAAGGGGCCCTGTCCTTTATGGCTGCTCTTGGTTTTGCTCTCCTGGATGGTGCTGGGGACTGAAGCCTCCTGGGATTTCCAATCCTTCAAACACGAGTATGTTGATTACCCGAAGACTCAAGTCAAAGATTACTGCGAGTATATAATCAAGAAAAAAGGCCTGGTTCCCAACCCCGAACGCACTTTCGTTCATGTCTCAGACCAAGATCTTAAAGAAATCTGCACTTTTTCTGGCCGCCCATACACTGGTGCCATGTTGAGCTCATCAGATTTTCTAGTCACCGACTGTGTAAGATTTAAATTCGCCTACCACGATATAGACTACAGTAGGAGAATTTCGCTTAGATGTGAGAAAGGATACCCAATTGAATTAAGATATTGAATGCCATTGTTGCACAAGCAGACTTCTGCTCAGGCAACAAACCTCCGCTACCATCCTCTCCGACACTCAGCAGCCCCTTACACCTTCCCCCTCCTGGACTCCATCCCTCTCAAGAAACCTCTCAAGGTAGTCCCCCAATCTTCCAGGGCAGGTCTGGGCAAAGGCAAGAGGATTGCAAGAAGGAGGAGTTGAAGAAGTCCTTTTACTTAAGCAAATATGTATTTTACCTACTCACAAGTCACCATTGGATTTCCACCAGGATTCCTTCCTTCTTGAGGGTGAAAAGGCCACTCTGATCACTTTGGGCCTCCGCTTTGTCCCACCGCTGATCTCCAACCTTGCTTTTCATCATATAAAAGTATGATCTCATACTTTATTCTTTCCCGGCTTTTTTCTCTGTATCACTCTGTTTCTTTTAAAACCGAAATTATGTCAATAAAATAGCAACATTAGAAATCCATGAAACTGTCTGTGGCTTTATGGTCTACTTCCATTTGTTTTTCTCGCAGCACTGCCAGTTCTGTGCTTTTCTCACTCACCAAAATAATGTCAGGGATGTGGCTGGATAGAACACCTGGGAAGAGTCTGACTCTGGAGATGAAGGAATGCCAGTACAGAGGAAGCCAGAGTCTGACTCTGGAGAGGAGGGACTGCAGCCACAGACAGAGCAGGAGTGGGTTAGTTCATCCCCCCTTCATCAAGAGTTCCCAGACTCAGATAGAGCAGCAGACTCGGAAAGCTCACAGGAGAAGGGAGGGGAGGAGATGGATGACACTGAGGGGGGAGGCAGCATTTAGAAGGCTCTTTGATAATGGGGGGGGAGTTCACCCACTTTCTCCCCGAACCAGAAGAGATGAAAGTGTTAAAATGCAATGGATATATATAAGAGAGGAAGTTCTGGAATTTGGCACCCTTCTTGGTGCAAAAGGGGCAGGGACTCAGACTGACCAGCTCGTAGCTAAGAGCAGCAGGTTCGGAGCCTCTCGCTGGATGTTAATTTTAAATAAACATGTCATAAAACTGTCAGGGACTCATTAATTCTTATTGGGGCTTGCTTGATTGCCTGTCTGAGATCATTACACTACTTGATGAAAGGTGTCTCCCTAAACAAAACACTAACCTTTTTAAAGAGATTTTTTTTTTGTTTACCTACAGATCATACTTAAAAATATGGCAATTTGCAAAACTTAGGCAAAACAGTTTGTGGAAATGGAGCCAAAGACAGTAGAACCAGCTACTTCTAGTTTCGTCCCATTTCCCAAGCACTCACTCTCCGCCCTGAATTCTGCAAGGCCAACCCTGAATCTGAGAAGGAAGTTGACAACCAGGGAAACCCCCTGGGCTGGCATAAGAAAGGAGGCAGGTGATGGCTGACTGGGGTCAGGTTGCATTTCTTGGGGCAGTGCTCCTTTGATCCGGAAGAACCAGCCTCCACTGGTTTCTCCTAGCACCGTCAGGGACTAATCTGATTGGTGTCCTGAGAATTCCATTTGGACCTTGGGGAAAAGTCAAATAGAATGGGGTCCTGCAAGTTGGCCGTGTGCCAGAGGCCAGAAGCTGTGTCCCCCATAGTATAAAAGGCCAGGCAAAGCATTGACAGGGTGTCATCTGGAGCTGCAGGCAGACAGAGAGGAGCAAGAGAGAAGACTGGAGGCTAAATAAAGGAAACAGTAAGTTATCGGGATTGATTGTTGTTGCACAAGAGCGTAACAGTTATTGAAAGTTGACAGCAACAATGGATCTATTTCAGTTTATGGAAGGTGGGAGTAAAAATCTATACAGAATTAACACTGCAAACTAAGCACATTATATATAAAGAAATCTTGGGTAGGACTGCCATAT
The DNA here is from genome assembly GCF_965153285.1 of Podarcis tiliguerta. Taxonomy (NCBI): domain Eukaryota; kingdom Metazoa; phylum Chordata; class Lepidosauria; order Squamata; family Lacertidae; genus Podarcis; species Podarcis tiliguerta. Next base: position 39,781,439 of record NC_139546.1, on the reverse strand, counting down.
CCAGAAACAAAGGTTTTTGGCATTTTTTACAAATTAAGATTTTGAACTGTTTTTAAGGAAATTCACCTAGATCAACATTTCTGACATGGGTTGTCATGTGTCCAGATTTTCCTGGACATTTCAGGAAATTCCACTCAGACACTGGCCAAATCCCAGCTGTGCCCGCGAAATTCCAGACGTATGGCGACCCTAATGTTGGGTAAAGGAACATTTCAGTGAACATTACTTGCTTGTAGGGCTTTTTTCAGCCAGAACTCCCTGGAACTCGGTCCTGGCATCTCTCATGAGGGCACCATTGCCATTTAAAGTGAAGAAGAGAGGTGTTTGTGATGAGTTCTGGCACCTCTTTTTCTAGAAAAATAGCCTTTATGCTTGGGAAGCATAAGTAGAATGTAAAACATGTTGTTGCTTGCCAAGGCCCCCATATTGTTTTTGTTTAGTCGTTCAGTCCTGTCCGACTCTTTGTGACCCCATGGACCAGAGGAAGGGCCCCCAATATTGTCCACCTAATGGACAATAAACACACGGACATGAGTGTTTTGGTTTATGGGTTCCAATAAGCCACAACTTTATTGGTTACAGATATGAGCTGTTTGGCTTAGGCATTGGGCGAAACCAGGCTATATCTTGACTCTTGCCTGTCTGCTGGGAGTCCATCTAAGGGTAATCCACCATTAGGGGGTGCCCTATGACTTACATCAATTAGGGACACCCCGAGGGGTCCCCGTAAGGGTTGTGACATGGCCCTAGCCCACGTTCCGGCATTGGACAGAATTCACAACCCCGGATCCCTTTAACAGGATACCCTTAATGAGGAGAGGCAGGCGGAGGCTGCAACCTCCCCTCCATACAAACAAAGTCTAACCGCCACTCAAGCCCAAATGGCTTGCCGCCAACACCCTCACACCTGCAACCAGTCCCTGACGCACTCTGAAGTGTCATTCAACAGGGATCATTGCTGACATCATGAAGGTGTACCCCGTCACCGCGAGACAAGGCTTCCTTGTTGAAGGTGAAGACAGGTGATTGCTTTCTTTCTGGCTCTATTAATGGCCAGAAAGGAAAGCTAAGACCAGGCATCCCCAAACTCGGCGTTCCATTTGTGTAGGGACTACAATTCCCATCATCCCAGACCACTGGTCCTGTTAGCTAGGGATGAAGGGAGTTGTAGTCCCAAAACATCTGGAGGGCCGAGTAAGGTAAGCAGACTTATTATAAGGGGAATACTTTTTTTTTAAGAGGGGTGAACATACAGCATTGAACCACTAGATGGGGGAGCTGTTGTGTGTCCGAATTGCAACATGCAAAAGTGACTCCGATTTAGGTCTCATTAAATGCTACTAGGCAAGGGGAAATGAGTTAAACTGTATGTTTCAAATTTCCGTTTATTGAAAAGGCTATGTGAAAAAATTGATCATTGCAGGCAAATTTAGTAAAAGTTTGCATGCCTAAATGTTAGAGTGAATATGCCCCCCCCCCACAATCACCAGCCCCCAAAGATTTAACTTCCATGGACACTGAGGTGGGAGCACCCAATCCTGAATATGGCAACTTCAGAAAACAACCCCCCCCCCTCCCAAGGCATTAATTCACTCCCACAAAATCTCTGACATTCCCCCCCTAAAATGCAAATGAAATACTAAGCACAGGAATTTGCATATCATGAGGACTATCCCTTGTAAATGGTGATAGATGTATATTTTCTCTGTCTCTGGCCAGAGGAGGATAGAATCAAGAGACCCTCTTTTCCGTCACCCTATTTCAAATCTGCTATTCCTGTATCCCCTCTCTATCGTTTAGGGTCAGAGGTGGAGCTCAGATCCATTCATTCAGTCCCTTGCTCAGATATCGCTTCAGCGAGAAACTTACACAGTTTATACAAATATCCTATCGCTTGGCCTCATCTCCCTGACCCTCAACAATGGTCTAAGCTTCTTGTCTTATGTAGCATAATGCCAGAGGCATGGTGGGTAATTAATACAGTAGCCAACATCCGTAAGGTGGATGATGTTAATTATTTCACCGCCTACACTTGAAATTTGTCCCGTTGTCAAAAATATAATAATAGCGAAAATTCTACCCACTTGTGAAGGGTGTGCACAAATGGAGTGGTCATGCTCTATAAAATACATTGTGTGAATACTGTCCTCTGTAGACTGTTGTTGCATGACATTCACCACATTGTCGTTTATAAAGTACTGACTGGCAAGTGTCAATATTCACACAGACATGTGATCATGACTAGACAACATCCACCAAAACATTTGCAGATGAGAATTTGAAAGGATATACAGTGGTACCTCGGGTTAAGAACATAATTCATTCCAGAGGTCCATTCTTAACCTGAAACTGTTCTTAACCTGAGGTACCACTTTAGCTAATGGGATCTCCCACTGCCGCTGCCGCCGCGCCCCCACTCTGCAACTTCTGTTCTCATCCTGAAGCAAAGTTCTTTACCCAAGGTACAATTTCTGGGTGAGTGGACTCTGTAACCTGAAGCATCTGTAACCCGAGGTACCACTGTACAGTCATACATTGAGAGTCGAACGGAATCCATTCCGGAAGTCCGTTTGACTTCCAAAATGTTCAGAAACCAAAGCACGGCTTCTGACTGGGTGCCAAGCGGAAGCCACAGAAGCCCCGTTGGATGTTTGGGTTCCAAAGAATGTTTGCAAACCGGAACAGTCACTTCTGGGTTTGTGGCATTCAGGAGTCAAAACTTCCAAGTTCCAGGGCGTTTGGGATCCAAGGTACGACTGTACAGTATTTGTTTGAACTCCAAGCCGTTTCACAAAGAAAGCATTTATACATCCACTTTGCTTTTTTCCAGATATCTCTTTCAGGCAGCGGTCGCCCACGATGATGCCTTTCAAGGGATCTGGCCTTGTGCTCCTCACCTTTCTGGTTTCTGTGCTGGTCCTGGGAGCCTATTGTGCACCCAGCTATGAGACGTTTCTAACCCAGCACTATGATAATCCCAAGAGCAGCGTCGGCAAGCAGTATTGTGACATCATGATGAAAAGACGTGGGCTGGACAAACCAGCATGCAAGGAAGTGAACACCTTCATCCACAACACCAAGAATAACATCATAGCTGTGTGCACTGCATCTGGAGGGAAGGATTATGGGAAGGGGTTGAGGATCAGTCTCCGCCCCTTCACTGTCACCACCTGCAAGCACAAAGGCGGCTCAACTCGCCCACCTTGCAAGTACTCTGATAACAAATCCTCCAGATACATCGTCATTGCCTGTAATCAGGATGGGAAGCCTGTGCACTTTGATGAAAGCCTCATTGTACCATAGGATTTTCAAGGCCCAGATAAAAAAATTTATGTCATCTCCTACACCTTCACTGAAAATGTTTGATTTCTTTAGAAGCTTCCAGTTCTAAAACTGAATCAAGAAGAAATGTTTTAAAGAGTCTTTGCTAATTGTTAATTACCATGTTGATTCCCTGCATATGTATTTGTCCCATGTCTGAGCCCTGAAAGCTCAAGGGTACAGGAGTGTGTGTGTGTGTGTGTGTGTGTGTGTTTCTAATGCATGTGGAAATAAAAATCATTTGCTTTAATCACCCATATCCATACCTGTATCAGACAGCAACATGGCAGAACATTACACAAACCTGGGGAGATTGGAAGCTTTGGAGGAGTGGACCCTCTATTTCATAAAACAGTGTGAAATAATGAGTAGGAAACAGGTTATGAAATGGCTTTCAGATCAGGAAGCTTACCCTGTGCACAAGCCATAAGTCAATGTATTCCCCTTATGCTTATCTGAGTGTCGGGGACCGTGCTGAGGAGGGATGCACTGAGGAGGAACAGTGGGAGCCTCCGCCTGATCCGGATCCTGAATCTTCCCAGAGCAGTATAGATTTGGAACGGTGGTTTGCAGAAGGACATAGTTCAGAAGGCAGAAACTGGGAAATACTGGATGGGGAACAGCTAGGAGAAGAAGCACTGGGAGAGAGAGGGTTAACGGACTCACTGTCTCTGGAAAGCATTCATCCGCTCAGCCCAAGGTCAAGAAGATCTGATAAGGTGGCAACACAGAAAGCACAGTAGTTACAAGATACGGTAGTGACATGGGTGACTAGGGAGGAAGTGGGTGGAACCCTGAATTGGGAGCGCCACCATTCCTAGGAAATGGATTCTTTGTTCTCTCACTGTGATCATTAAACTTTCTAAGTGGTAAGAAGACTCCTTTTCCTTTGATCTGCTTATGTACGGCCAAAGGGGGAAAGATGCCGATTCACTGAAGTCTGACACTGAATCACAGTGGGAGGGGGCAGGGTCAGAAAAAGAAATGGGTTTCAATAAGCAACAACTGACACAAGACACTGACACAAAATGACTCCCCCTTCAATTCCTCTTTGTTTTATTTTAAAATCTCTGCCATCTGAAAAAAATCATTGTGGTAGACTCCCTTCGTTTGATTTCCCCCCTCTTTCTGTTCTGTGTAATTCTACTGCGGTGACACCATTGAAATCCCCCATGTAATCCATTCTTTTAACCAACACAAACAGGCTGCCTCATACTACATTTGCAGGTCTGGCAGGGAAATGCCTCCTCTTTCCTTTATATCTATCATAATTTTATGTTTCATTCTTGGCTCCCCCCCCCCCCCGCCAGATGAATTTAGAAATATCCATCTTCTGGTGTGCAGCCTGAATTATTTACAATTGGAATTGATTGTATAATAATCAATAATAATTTGGTGGTCCCGGGCCTCAAGGAGGTTAGACTGACCTCGACCAGGGCCAGAACCTTTTCGGCCCTGGCCCCGTCCTGGTGGAACGCTCTGTTGCAAGAAACTAGGGCCCTGCGGGACTTGACATCTTTCCATAGGGCCTGCAAGACGGAGCTGTTCTGCCAGGCGTTTTTTCTATGGGACTCTGTATGTAAGTGGCCTCCTTGGCTCTTTCTATCGGTCCATAGGATACCAGCACGCATGGCTGGGCCTGGTGAACATTTAATATTCCTTACCCCTGTGGCTGTGATTCGTGGGTTGCCACTTAATTTTATTCTGAATTTAAATGTGATTTTGAACTGTATTTTAACCAATTGTTTGATTTTGTGTTTTTAACGTATTATATATTAGACTTATTATAAGGGGAATACTTTTTTTTAAGAGGGGTGAACATACAGCATTAAACCACTAGAATGGGAAGCAGGGTTTTTTTTTAGTTTTTTTTAAAAAGGGATGAAAATACATCATTAAACCACTAGATGAGGGAGCTGTTGTGTGTCCGAATTGCAACATTCAAAAGTGACTCCGATTTAGGTCTCATTAAATGCTACTAGGCAAGGGGAAATTAGTAAACTGTATGTTTCAAAGTTCCGTTTATTGAAAAGGCTATGTGAAAAAATTGATGATTGAAGGAAAATTTAATAAAAGTTTGCATGCCTACACGTTAGAGTGAATATGCCTTCCCCCCCACAATCACCAGCCCCAAAGATTTAACTTCCGTGGACACTGAGGTGGGAGCACCCAGTCCTGAATATGGCAACTTCAGAAAACAACCCCCCCCCCCAGGCATTAATTCACCCCCACAAAATCTCCAACCAATACATTTTTTTCTAAAATGCAAATGAAATACTAAGCACAGGAATTTGCATATCTGTCCCTTGTAAATGTATATTTTCTCTGTCTCTGGCCAGAGGAGGATAGAACCAAGAGACCCTCTTTTTCATCATCCTACATCAAATCTGCTATATCTGTCTCCCCTCTCTATGGTTTAGGCTCATAGGTGGAGCTCAGATTCATTCATTCAGTCCCTTGCTCAGATATCACTTCAGCAAGAAACTTACACGGTTTATACAAATATCCTATCGCTTGGCCTCATCTCCCTGACCTCAACAATGGTCTAAGCTTCTTGTCTTATGTAGCATAATGCCAGAGGCATGGTGGGTAATTAATACAGTAGCCAACATCCATAAGGTGGATGATGTTAATTATTTCACCGCCGGCACTTGAAATTTGTCCCGTTGTCAAAAGGATAATAATAGCCAAAATTCTACCCACTTGTGAAGGGTGTGCACAAATGGAGTGGTCATGCTCTATAAAATACATTGTGTGGATACTGTCCTCCGTAGACTGTTGTTGCACAACATTCACCACATTGTCGTTTATAAAGTACTGACTGGCAAGTGTCAATATTCACACAGATATGTGATCATGACTAGACAACATCCACCACAACATTTGCACATGAGAATTTGAAAGGATATACAGTGGTACCTCAGGTTAAGAACTTAATTCGTTCCAGAAACTGTTCTTAACCTGAAACTGTTCTTCACCTGAGGGACCACTTTAGCTAATGGGGCTTTCCACTGCCGCCACACCGCCACCACACGATTTCTGTTCTCATCCTGAAGCAAAGTTCTTAACCCGAGGTACTATTTCTGGGTTAGTGGAGTCTGTAACCTGAAGCATCTGTAACCCGAGGTACATTGCAACCTTATTTTCCTAATGCAAGTATGTGATGTTTTCAGGAAGGATAAAGCATTAGGAGAGATTTGTGAGGGTTCCAGTTCCATTTTGGCCCACAGAGTTGAAGATGAGTTAACTGTTTTAATTGGAAAGCCTTGGAGTACGTCTTATGATTTGGGTAGTGGATACAGCTTTTACCTCTAGAAATAATATTTTATTACAATAATAATGCATAAGAATACAGTATAAACAACACAATATAAGAACCAAAAATAAATGAACAATCAATAATCCCCCATCCCATGAACTGGGCCTGGAAACGAGTGCAGTTGGGCTTGGTGTAATATGACCGAAGAATCTTGCCCTGGCCACCGAGTTCTGCACTACCTGAAGTTTCTGATTTGTCTTCAGAGCTCTGAGTAGAGCACCTTACAGTAATGTAACCTAGAGGTTCCCAGAGCATAGACAATAGTAGTTAGGCTGTCTGTGTCCAGATAGGCGTAGAGCTAGGCCATCAGCTGAAGTCGATGGAAGGTACTCTTTGCCACTGATGCCACCTTAGCCTCAAGCGACAGCAAAGCATCCAGACGTACCCCTAAGTAAAAGATATCTCCCTTTTGGTCTTCCAGTGAGTCTTTACTAACAAGGGGGAACATTCATGCTATAAGCACTGTATCCACTGTAGAGAATCAGGATTAGCCCTGATCAATATGGGTGGATGAACACTTTCCCATGCATTGCATGATGTAATATGCCTGTCTAGAGTGAGTAAAAATATCCACGTGCGAATATAGACATCAGCTGTACCGTCAACCTGTTGGGTAAAGAATGCGTCCTACCAGAACATTCAAGATCAATTAAATTAGACCTACATGTTTTTCTACTAATGATGCTTCATTTCCATCTCCTACTGGGGGGGAAATTGGCTTCCAGCCTTTGTCCCAGGACATCCAGTAACAATTTTCCACGTATCATCATCCAGCATAGCTGAATTCTCTCTATGTAAGGTTTCTCTTCCTGAAGGATGCTCAGAGGCGCATACGAGCGAAAGAAGATATTTCGATTGACTCTTTGGGAGACCAATTTCTATTACACTAGGTAAGAAAAAGGCCTCGACATGGTCATGTATGAAGCTATGTTCATTGTTTTGTTCAGGAGTGGGAAAGGTGGCCTAGAAGGCACACTGCAGGCGGGTTTTAAATCAGCCAGCTTTTGAATAGCTAAACTTTGTCTGTCATTTCTTTTCTTCCATGCTTGATTTCAATTTTCCCCCATCTTTGATAGAATAAACCTTTTCCATGTTTAACAACAATTTTCTCCTTGTATTCCCCCCCCCCCCGGAATTTTATTTCTGTATGCATATATTCATTTTTGTGAATAAATATTTAACCTTTGTGTGACTCCCTCTCCTAAGTATTAATCATGGCAGCCATATTCTTTTCCTGCATTTCACTGGCAGCCAATCATCTTTGAGCACAAGCTCTCCGACAATAGATGTGGTGGCTGAGCTGTGGATTGGCTGCATCAATTCAGAGTAAAGAAGACTGTATGTAATAGCCATGTTGAAATTTAGGTTACAATGCTTTTTCCAGAATTTAAATATTGCTATATGCAGGAATTGTTTAATTTTTGGAGGAAGATTAAGTCATGTAAGTACCACCACCCCTGTACAAGGAAGCCCAGTATCCTTATATACAAATGTACATTTTGAAAAGGTATGAAAGTAGGAAGTAAAGCTCTATGTACAGGAAAATGAAGCTTCATTGAAAAAAGCTACATTCCTAGATTTAGGATAATTTTACAGTCATGAAAGGTGCCCATTTCAAAGGTGTTTACATTTATCTAGAAATCTAGAAAGTATATGCCAAGTCATCATTGGGATGTCTCAAAGAGAATGCATTTTATGTATTTCTTAGGGACTACCTTTTTTTTCAGTTGGTTGTACTTATGCTGCCCTGGGAGTCAAACACTGTTCCTTCTTTCTGGCAATAAAAATACATTGGCAATAAAAGCAATGAATTGCTATTATTTCATGACAACCTGAATTAGCTGCCTGAGGAGGCCACCACACTCTGACTAAGGTTCACAGTTTGGCACTTTGGGAATCTCAGTATGCTAATTTGGGGAACTCACTCCTGTTTATTTCTGCTGTTGTGACATGAAGAATAATGGTGTCATTCATTGTTTTTGCAGAGGCTGATTTTTGTGTGATTTTTGAGGTGCTGATTAGTATCTGAAACTTAGTTTTATTCATTTCTTCAATCTGCCTGTCAACTCAACTATAGTTTCATAGTTGTAATGGGGTGGAGGAAGAGAGATGGGAATGGGGAAGGGCCACAACTCAATGCTAGACAATAAAGGCGTACCTTGGATCCGAAAGCCTTGCGAGTCAAACACTTTGGCTCCTGAATGCTGTAAACCTGGAAGTGAGTGTTTCAGTTTTCAACCATTCTTTGGAACCCAAACATTTGACGCAACTTTCCAACTTCCGATTGGCTGCAGGAGCTGCCTGCAGCCAATCAGAAGCTGTGCCTTGGATTCTGAACATTTTGGAAGTCAAACAGAGTTCCGGAACAGATTCTCTTTGACTTCTGAGGTACCACAGTACTGAAGTAGATGGGGCAGTGTCTGACAGCAGCATTAGGCAGCCTCATAACTACCTAATGAGGGAATTAGGATTACAACTTGAGCAAGGCTGTCATAGCCCTTTTCAGATTTTCCCTTGATATTTCCTGGTAAGTGGGTTATAATAAATGTGATGGAAAAATGGAAAGCATGAAAATGCTCTATTGAACATTACACCGTTTCCTGTTCTTTCTGCACAGAACAACCACCAAGAGCCACAGCGAGCCATGGCTGCCAAGGGGCCCTGTCCTTTATGGCTGCTCTTGGTTTTGCTCTCCTGGATGGTGCTGGAGACTGAAGCCTCCTGGGATTTCCGGTCCTTCAAACACGAGTATGTCGATTACCCAAGGGCTCAAGTCGCAGATTACTGCAACTATTTAAAAAGCAAAGGAGGCCGGAAATTCGGAGTGCAACATACTTTCATTCATGCCTCTGACCAAGATCTTAAAGACATCTGCACTTTTTACGGCTCACCAGTAACTGGTCCCATGTCAAGCTCATTTCCAGTTCCAGTCACCGACTGTGTAAAATATAAATTCAGCTACTACACTTTTGACATAAGTAGGAAAATTTCCCTTAGATGTAAGAATGGATACCCAATTGACTTAAGATTTTGAATGCCATTGTTGCACAAGCAGACTTCTGCTCAGGCAACAAACCTCCGCTACCATCCTCTCCGACACTCAGCAGCCCCCTACACTTTCCCCCTCCTGCACTCCATCCCTCTCAAGAAACCTCTCAAGGTAGTCCCCCAATCTTCCAGGGCAGGCCTGGGCAAAGGCAAGAGGATTGCAAGAAGGGGGAGTTAGAGATGTCCTTTTAGATAAGCAAATATGTATTTTACCTGCTCACAAGTCACCACTGGATTGCCACCAGGATTCCTTCCTTCTTGAGGGTGAAAAGGCCACTCTGATCACTTTGGGCCACCGCTTTGTCCCACCGCTCATCTCCAATCTTGCTTTTCATCATATAAAAGTATGATCTCATTCCTTTTCTCATGATTCTTGCTGTTGTGGGATCAAGCAGTTATTTGTAGTATCCTTTGTTGCTTATTTAAACCCGGCCTCTTTTCTAACTCTTCCACCTTGTGACTCAGATAAGCAGACATGGAATATATATTTCTTATATACAGCTTTGTTCTTTCCCCCTATTTTCCTCTGTATCACTCTATTTCTTTATAACTGAAATTATTTCAATAAAATAGGAACATTAAAAATCCATGAAAGAAAGTGTCTGTGACTTTCTGGTCCACTTCCATTTGTTTTTCTCACAGCACTGCCAATTCTGTGCTTTTCTCACTCACCAAAATAATGTCAGGGATAGAACTGGATAGGCTGGATAGAACACCTGGGAACACCTGGGAATAGTCTGACTCTGGAGATGAAGGAATGCCAGTACAGAGGGAGCCAGAGTCTGACTCTGGAGAGGAGGGACTGAAGCCACAGACAGAGCAGGAGTGGGTTAGTTCATCCCCCCTTCATCAAGAGTTCCCAGACTCAGATAAAGCAGCAGACTCGGAAAGCTCGCAGGAGAAGGGAGGGGAGGAGATGGATGACATTGAGGGGGTTGCTGTGCAACCAGAAGGGAGGAAGCGTTTAGAGGGCTCTTCGTTTGATAGCGGGGGGGGGGGGAGAGCTCACCCACCTTCTCCCCAAACCAGAAGAGCTGAAAGTGTTAAAATACAATGGATAGAGAGAGAGGAAAGACAGGACTTTGGCAACCTTCGTGCTGTGAAAGGGGCGGGGACTCAGAGTGACCAACTTGTAGCTAAGAGCGACAGACTCAGAACCGCTCTCTGGATGTTAATTGTAAATAAACATGTCATATAACTGCTATGGACTCATTAATTCTTATTGGGGCTAGCTTGCTTGCCAGCCTGAGAGCATTACACTACTTGATGAAAGGTGTTTCCCTAGATGACAAAACACTAACTTTTTAGATAGATTTTGTTTGTTTGTTTACCTACAGCCCATACTTAAAAATAAGGCAAAACAGTTTGTGGAACTGGAGCCAGAGACGGTAGAACCAACTAGTTTTGTCCCATTTCCCATGCACTCACTCCCCGCCCTGAATTCTACAAGGCCAAACCTGAATCTGAGAAGGAAGTTGACAACCAGGGAAACCCCCTGGGCTGGCATAAGAAAGGAGGCAGGTGATGGCTGACTGGGGTCAGGTTGCATTTGTTGGGGCAGTGCTCCTTTGATCCGGAAGGACCAGCCTCCACTGGTTTCTCCTAGCACCGTCAGGGACTAATCTGATTGGTGTCCTGAGAATTCCATTTGGACCTTGGGGAAAAGTCAAATAGAATGGGGTCCTGCAAGTTGGCCATGTGCCAGAGGCCAGAAGCTGTGTCCCCCATAGAATAAAAGGCCAGGCAAAGCATTGACAGGGTGTCATCTGGAGCTGCAGACAGACAGAGAGGAGCAAGAGAGAAGACTGGAGGCTAAATAAAGGAAACAGTAAGTTATTGGGTTCGATTGTTGTTGCATAAGAGCGTAACAGTTATTGAAAGTTGACAGCAACAGTGGATCTATTTCAGTTTATGGAAGGTGGGAGTAAAAATCTATACAGAATTAACACTGCAAACTTTAAGCACATTATACATAAAGAAATCTTGGGTAGGACTGCCATATCCAGAAACAAAAGTTTTTGGCATTTTTTACAAATTAAGATTTTGAACTGTTTTTAAGGAAATTCACCTAAATTTCTGACATGGGTTGTCATGTGTCCAGATTTTGCAGACACTGCCATATCTCAGCTGTGTCGGGGAAATTCCAGACGTATGGCGACCCTAATCTTGGGTAAAGGGACATGTCAGAGAACATTACATGCTTGTAGGGCTTTTTTCAGCCAGAACTCCCTGGAACTCAGTCCTGGCACCTCTCATAAGGGCACCATTGCCATTTAATGAGAAGAAAAAGAAGAGGGCTTCATGATGAGTTCTGGCACCTCTTTTTCTAGAAAAATAGCCTATCATGCTTGTGAAGCATAAGTAGAATGTAAAATATGTTGTTGCGTGCCAAGGCTCCCATTATTGTCCACCTAATGGACAATAAACACATGGACATGAGTGTTTTGGTTTATGGGTTCCAATAGGCCACAATTTTATTGGTTACAGATATGAGAGGTTTGGCTAAGGCACTGGGCGAAACCAGGCTATATCTTGACTCCTGCCTATCTGCTGAGAGTCCATCTAAGGGTAAAACACCATTAGGTGGCACCCTATGACTTACATCAATTAGCGACACCCAGAGGGGTCCCCGTAGGGGTTGTGGCATGGCCCTAGCCCACATCCCGGCTTTGGGCAGAATTCACAACCCCAGATCCCTTTAACAGGATACCCTTAATGAGGAGAGGCAGGGGAGGCTACAACCTCCACTCCATACAAACAAAGGCTAACCGCCACTCGAGCCCAAAGGGCTTGCTACCAACACCCTCACACCTGCAACCAATCCCTGACGCACTCTGAAGTGTCATTCAACAGGCTATCATTGCTGACATCGGAAAGGTGTACCCCGTCACTATGAGACAAGGCTTCCTTGTTGAAGGTGAAGACAGAGATGTCTGTTCAGATTTTGAAAAGCTGTGCTATGTGGATTATAGACATGGCCTCCTCTCTTGATGTTTTGACCCTGTGGTTCAGCTCCAAAGCCCAATGTGGATCTGTATGAACATTTCATTGTTGGGTTGAAATAAACAACAGACGAGTGACAAGTGTCATACTGGAGGCATCTCCCGAGCATGTCTCAGGGAGTCCCTTTTATTGAATATTACAGCATTGCCACGTATGTGCTTGTTGCTGATTGGTTAACACAAATACATATGCAGGGGTTGCATATAGGCATTAATCATCAATAGAACAAAGGTTGGGAAAGGGAACACAGAGTTGGACAGGCATGAAAACTTCCTTATTAAACTATTTACTAATGATTGATATACTCCATTATTAAACTAAGTGATTGATATAGTAAAGCTTAAAAGGCATAACCATCGCATTCCTAGATGTGGTCAACCACGCATTAAGAACAGGAACAGGTCAGGATACAATGTTTCATGAACTTAATATGAACTGAACATTCCAAGGTGGGTGAGCACGGAATGCTTCAGCTTAGAACGGTTTGTCAAACTTATGTGCAGAAGCAAAACTTCCCATCATTTCATCCCCACTAATGTAGGGAGATACACCTGACATCCTCTCTACCTTGCCCCAGACCTTTTCCCCTGGGGTCCCAATCCTACCATTAGGGACTATGCAAAGATGTTTTCTTGTGTGTGTTTCAAACACTCCTAGTAGGAAATGTCCAGGGCAACCCTGAGTTAGGGAAGATGTCGTAGGGATGCCACAAGACCGGCCAATGGAAATCTAGACTTTGCTCCTGTGTGAACAAGCCTTACAAAACTACAGAAGGAAGGCGGGGATTGAGCCTAGTGTGGCCTCATTTGATGGGGCGTTTTTGGAACCATGGGCGCTGCAAGATGGGCTTTGCAGAAATGGCTTGTACCAGGGTGGACCTTGATGCCTGGTAACTCCCTTCCAGCCTGTGGCCAATGGGAAGAAGATGAGATATTGACCAGAAGGCAGCCTACCTGTTACCGGAATGCTTTCCCTATGCCAGAATCAACCTCTATAATGATTGGCATCAATAATAATGAAAAATAAATGTGGCTATGTTTTACCCACTATGGGTCACAGATAGTAAATACATTAATGTTGCAGACCGTAACAACATTTGCTTGTCGGCAACAATCTATGAATGAAAATATTACTGACTGACAGCCGATAAACTAGGTTTTTCTGTGGTCTTGCCTAAGTTTTACAAGTTGCCTCATTTTTAATTATGTATGGGCTGTAGATAAATGAAAACATTAATTCTGAATTATGATTGCTGAATCATAAATGTAGAGAAGAAAACTTGATATACAGAAACTGTAGGCTCCCCTACTCCCACACCGTCTTTTGCACCGAATGAAGTGTTAACTCAAGTTCAAACCTTAATGACCTTGCAGCTGGTTCTGTTCTGGAGTTTGTGATCTCATTACTTCCAGTACATTAATCCAAATTAAGCTCTAATTAACAGGAGAACATGTGCTTCTTAATGGCGGCGTTGGAGGGGTTTTGGCAGGCGAAGTGCTTTTGCACAATCTGTGAATGAAAATATTGCTGGGTTTCCCGAGCAGAACACGAGGCTTTTTGCAGTCTTACCTAAGTTCTATAAGTGGCCTTATTTGTTATTAAGTATGGGCTAAATAAAAGCATTAATTCTGAAAATTAAAGCCTGTAACCTCAGACATTTTGGCATCCAGTGTGGATGTAGCAAGATAAACGTTGGTGTCTGTTCAGGTCTTCAAGCTTGTTTTGTGAGGCATGTGAGTGTTCTGGGAAACCACTGACAGGAATTAGGTGCCAGTACAAAATGCAAATACAGAGGTACCCCGGGTTAAGTACTTAATTCGTTTCAGAGATCCATTCTTAACCTGAAACTGTTCTTAACCTGAAGCACCACTTTAGCTAATGGGGCCTCCTGCTGCCGCCGCACCGCCGGAACACAATTTCTGTCCTCATCCTTAAGCAAAGTTCTTAACCTGAAGCACTATTTCTGGGTTAGCAGAGTCTGTAACCTGAAGCGTATGTAACCTGAAGCATATGTAACCCGAGGTACCACTGTAGATTTCCTTCAGGTAAATATGGCTGCTGCTTTTTTATTGGTACACATCCATGTTTTGGAACTCAGTGCATTGATTAGTAAAACCAAGCATGAATATTTCCGGATATAGAAGGAGCCTTTTCCTATAACATGGAATCCAGCTCTTTTGACAGCTGCACCCTGGGTTGACATGCGATTGCATGATTTGCATCAAATAGTGTAATGAATTCAGGCAGGCAAGCAAACCCCAATAAGAATTAATGAGTGTGGCAGTTATATGACATGTTTATTGACAATTAACATCCAGAGAGCAGCTCCGAGCCTGCCACTCTTAGCTATGAGCTGGTCACTTTGAGTCCCCGCCCCTTTAACAGCATGAAGGGTGCCAAAGTCCAGTCCGTCCTCTCTCGTATTTCTGTTGCATTTTAACCCTTTCAGCTCTTTTGGTTTGGGGAGAAGGTGGGTGACTTCCCCACACACACACCATGAAACAAAAAGAGCCCTTTAAATGCTGCCTCCTTCCTGGTTGCATAGCAACCTCCTTAGTGCCATCTATCTCCTCCTCTACTGCTGCCTTCGAGCTTTCCAAGTGTGCTGCTCTATCTCAATCTGGGAACTCTTGATGAAGGGGGGCTGAACTAACCCACTCCTGCTCTGTCTGTGGCTGCAGACTCTGGCTCCCTCTGTACTGGCATTCCTTCATCTCCAGAGTCAGACTCTTCTAGGCATTCAATTCAGTCACATCCCTGACAAGTAAGGAGCAGCAGTACTGAGACTTCTGTATGTGATGAAATTTGGGTTTTTTAGTAGGGTAGCCAATAAAACCTGAAATCTAAAATTCTGGTTCCCAAACTGTTTGGGAACAGCAATTCCCTGTAAATTGCCCACTGTCGATCCATATTAACTCTCTTAATTGTAATGGCCTTGATAGGAGATAGCCACAAAGGTGTTTTCCTTTCCAGCAGATTTTTACATTTCTCCCACCTCTATACAGTTTCTTCCTAAGAATATGATTCATAAAACTTTTATAAATTTACACCTTCCCATACTAAAGACATGCCTTCCTGCCCAATTTTAAGTCTAGGATGTCTGCATTATCCATATACATCATTTTGCCATAATATAATCAATTACACCTTTTGTCATTCTTTACAATACACACTGTATATATATATATGTCTATATGTTCTTTACAATACATACTGTAGCTATATGTCTATATCTATCTATCTACTTTCCTTACTTATACTGTTGTACTGTATTTGTGCCATTGTGACTTCCCTCTGAACAAAGAAGAATAAAACACAGTGCCATGTTTATGCAGGGAAAATATTTATTTTAGCAAAGTCAGAAAGGCTTGTAAACTCACATATTGAGGAAAATAAGCCACAACATACAAAAGCTATGTAGAAACTAGTTTACATGAATGTTGCAAAGTGGATTTAAGGACTTGGCCAAGATGGTGGGTCCAACGCAAGTGAAATCTTGATATTTCCCGGGGTTTCTGGACCCTGCCAGTTGCTGGTCCTAGATTAGGAACACAGTCTTTGCAGGAGCCATCCTGCGTCTTCTGGAACTCATCCTGCAATAAACTGTTGCATTGTGGAGTGCTCTCGTTCATTGATCTAGGCAACCAGTTGTTACATTCTCCTACTCCATTTTGCCCCCGTGCCAGTCTGTGGGAACGTCTTGAATTTTGCTTTCAGATCTTAGGCTGTCGTTTTCCCCGCCTAAAATTTCTTTTTGTACATTTGTAAATGTTGGAGTTTCATAAAGGATGTTGAAAAGTGCCCCTCGTTTCCCAATGAAGTGGCTCCTTTTCTGAGTACAATCCTGTCAACATAAACCAAGTAAGTTTATTGCATGCAGCAATAAATCAGAGCAATGCCCATAATCAAAGGACAGTGGAAACTTGGTTTTCAACTGTCTCGGAAGTCAAATGTTTCGGCTTTGGAACGCCAAAAACCTGGAAGTAAATGCTTCTGTTTTCGAATGCACCTTGGAAGTCAAAAGGCTTCCACTTAGTGTTTCCCAATTTTTCAATTAAATCTGCAGGCCACCCTTTGCGCCTTGGTTTTCAAATGTTTCGGAAGTCGAACGGTTTTCCGGAATGGATTACGGTCGAGAACTGAGGTTCCACTGTATTCCATGTCTGCTTATCTGAGTCACAATGTGGAAGAGTTAGAAATGAGGCTGGAATTAATAAGCAACCAGGGACATACATTGTACTGGGTTCTATTTAGGAAAAAAGGGTATTATTGGAGTAAAATATAACACACACAAAAAAAGACTTCAACTATAATATCAGTTGCTTCAGGCATCTCTTTAGAAAGTTGTTCAATTAAAAGGCATCTGAAAAACTAGTCAGGCTTTTCTTTTAAAAATGTGATCCAAAACAGATTGATAGTCAATCAAAAAATGTTGCTTTTGGGAAAAAATGGGGTCTTCCTAAAGAAAGCTCAACCATTTGAGGGTGTCCTGCTGGTTTTTCCTTTCTGAAATATGGCAATCCCATGTCAACCCAGAGTGCAGCAGTCAAAAGAGCTGAACTCCATGTTAGGAAAAGGCTCATTCTGTATCTGGAACACTCACATGACTCACGAAACTAGCTTGAAGACCTGATCAGACACCAACATTTATCTTGCTACATCCACAGTGGATGCCAAGATGTCTGAGGTGACAGGCTTTAATTTCCAGAATTAATGTTTTTGTTTAGCTACAGCCCAGACTTAATTAAAAATAAGGCCACTTGTAGAACCTCTGCCAGTTGCCCAATCCTGCCTGGGGAGGCGTTGCCAAGGTGATCAGGCCAGGTAGGGGGGGACACCACCCTGTCCACACATTAGGGGGAGGAACTTACCTGGGAACCGCCAGTTGGCTCCAGAGCTTCTCCCACCCTACCCACCCTCAGTTAAGCCTTCTTTTTCTGGTTAACCTTTTCTTCACAGATACGTGGACGTAGCTACATCAAGGTCGCTGTTGAATGGCAAGAGAAGAATTCCCCAGCGTTGGCAGGTTTTGCCTTTCCCATAGGAAAACATCACAACGTTGGCAGTTTCAGGCCTTGGGCGGAATCCTTTAGTCTATCTTCCCTAGATTGGAATGGGCATGTAGCAGTGACCCATGCTCCCTTCCTCTTTGAGGGGCAATCACAGGGATCCCCGATAAAGGGGTTGTTTGAGGGGAGGCATCGGCTGTATGCCTACAGGTTGTCCTTGCTCTCCCCTGCAACGGTGGCATAACGGGGGTGCTGGGCTCTCTGCTTGAACATATGTTCTCTAGAGCCAGCGCATCCCCACACACTCTGGATAACCCTGATGTTCCCCAGATCCCCAGACTGGGAGGGATAATGCCCAATGCCTAAGCCAAAGTCTACCTACATCTGAAAGTTGTAGGCCATTATTAATCCCATAGCACTTTGTCTTGAGTCGTTATTTCACTTGGGTTGCCACTTGGGGTTTGGGGGACTCTGCCTGTCCACGCAAAAAAACCAGCAATATTTTCATTCATAGATTGTGCAAAAGCACTTTGCCTGCCAAAAACCCTCCAACGCTGCCATTAAGAAGCACATGTTCTCCTGTTAATTAGAGCTTAATTTGAAATAATGTACAGGCGTGTGCTGGAAATGTTGAGATCACAAACGTGGGAACAGAACCTGCTGCAAGGTCATTAAGATTTGATCTTGAGGTAACACTTCATTCAATGCAAAAAGACGGGGTGGGCAGAGGGAATCCTACAGTTTCTTAATATAAAGTTTTCTTCTCTACGTTTAGGATTCAGCAATCCTCCTTTGAATGCTAGTTCAAATCTTATTTATACAAGAGAGGAGGGAAGAAATTGGTTTCCCAATGAGCTTCACGGCTGAGTGGGGAGTTGAACCCTAGTCTCTCAGTGCTAGTCGGGGGCTCAGATTCATAGCAATGAGTCCCATCCTCAGATCTCACTTTGGGTTAATCAGAGAAAACTTGGGATGAGGAAAGATCACGTTAGATTATTCCACCAGCAAGAAAATATATTGATTGCTTGATTGAAATATCGACCCCCAGGGGGTTTGAACACGGAATTAGATTTCAGCTGTTTGAAGGTTTCTGACACATGGCTTCTGTTTGCATTTACTGTGCTGTTTTTTGGATACTGTATCTTTAAATTGCCATTTGTGTCTCTGTGGGAGCCTGGAGGCCTGGAAATAAATAGAAAGGAGAATGTAAACTCCCTTCTTTTGGAGACAAATGTATGTGGGGATATTCAGACCCACGTGGGACTCACACTTCCAAGTCAGCTTGGAAACCAAGAGAGAGAGAAATCTTCAAATGGCATCAAGGTAACATCAACCCCAAGGTCAGAGGTGTCTCTGCGGGAGATATTTCCCTGACTGGTTGGCAGGGAAGCACAGGGCAGCCAATTAGAAGCCATGCCTTGGTTTCCGAACATTTTGGAAGTCAAACAGAGTTCCAGAAGGGATTCCCTTTGACTTCTGATGTACCACTGTACTGAAGTAGATGGGCCAATGTCTGACTGCAGCCTCATAACTACCTAATGAGGGAATTAATATTACAATTTGAGCAAGGTTGTCATAGCCCTTTTCAGATTTTCCCTTGATTTTCCCTAGGAAGTCGGTTATATAATAAATCTGGTGGAAAAAGGGAAAGCATGAAAATGCCCTGTTGAACTTTACACCGTTTCCTGTTTTTTCTGTGCAGAACAACCACCAAGAGCCACAGCGAGCCATGGCTGCCAAGGGGCCCTGTCCTTTATGGCTGTTCATGGTTTTGCTCTCCTGGATGGTGCTGGGGACTGAAGAAGAGAAGAAGAAGAAGAAGAGTTTGGATTTGATATCCCGCCTTTCACTCCCTTTTTAAGGAGTCTCAAAGCGGCTAACATTCTCCTTTCCCTTCCTCCCCCACAACAAACACTCTGTGAGGTGAGTGGGGCTGAGAGACTGTGACTGGCCCAAGGTCACCCAGCCAGCTGCATGTGGAGGAGCGGAGACGCAAACCCGGTTCACCAGATTATGTGACTACCGCTCTTAACCACTACACCACACTGGCTCTGAAGCCTTCTGGGATTTCCAGTCCTTCAAGCCAAAGGACTGATGTCAAAGATTACTGCGACTATTTACTCAGGAAAAGAGCCTTGTATTACACAATGGCACACATTTTCATTCATGTCTCTGACCAAAATCTAAAAAACATCTGCACTTCATAGGGTGCCCCAGTAACTGGTCCCAAGCCGAGCTCATCTCCCATTCGAGTCACCCACTGCATAAAATATAAATTCAGCTACCACACGTTTGAGGGAATTGGAAAATTTCCCTTACATGTGAGAACGGATACCCAATTGAATTTAGATTTTAAATGCCATTGTTGCACAAGCAGACTTCTGCTCAGGCAACAAACCTCAGTTACCATCCTCTGTGACACTCAGCAGCCCCCTACACTTTCCCCCTCCTGCACTCCATCCCTCTCAAGAAACCTCTCAAGGTAGTCCCCCAATCTTCCAGGGCAGGTCTGGGCAAATATCTGTTTTCCAAGCAGTTATTGGTAGTATCCCTGATTGCTTATTAAAACCCGGCCTCTTTACTAACTCTTCCACCTTGTGACTCAGATAAGCAGACATGGAATATATATTTCTTATATACAGCTTTGTTCTTTCCCCCTTTTTTCCTCTGTATCACTTTATAACTGAAATTATGGCAATAAAATATGAACATTAAAAATCCACGAAACTGTCTGTGGCTTTCTGGTCCACTTCCATTTGTTTTTCTCACAGCACTACCAGTTCTCTGTTTTTCTCACTCACCAAAATAATGTTTCCAAATTCCTTCCAAGTACCAGAATTTTGGATTTCAAGTTGAATTCGCTACCGTTACTGAAAAAACAACAACCCAGATTTGAGCACCAGCAGAAGTATCAGGTCCTCCTGCTCCCTACTTGATGAAAGGTGTCTCTCTGGAAGACAAAACACTAACTTTTTAAAGAGATATCTGTTCAGATTTTGAAAGCTGTACTATGTGGATTATAGACATGGCCTCCTCCCTTGATGTTTTGCCCCTGTGGTTCGGCTCCAAAGCCCAATGTGGATCTGTATGAACATTTCATCCCCATTAATGTAGGGAGATACACCTGACATCCTCTCTACCTTGCCCCTGACCTTTTCCCCTGGGGTCCCAATCCTACCATTGGGGACTATGCAAAGGTGTTCTTGTCTGTGTGTGTTTTAAACACTCCTAGTAGGAAATGTCCAGGGCAACCCTGAGATAGGGAAGATGTCACAGGGATACCACAAGACCGGCCATGAGGAGGATGTGCCATCCAGTGTAAGCTGGAGATAATGGTGGGACATTCAAGTGCGGTTCAGAAGTATTCACAGCTAGCTTATCTGAATCACAAGAGAGATGGCCAGGAAAACAGAAAGATATTAATTCACAACTGAGAAACATGGCCGCTGCAAGATGGACTTTGCAGAAATGGCTTGTACCAGGGTGGACCTTGATGCCTGGTAACTCCCTTCCAGCCTGTGGCCAATGAGAAGAAAATGAGATATTGACCAGAAGGCAGCCTTTCTGTTACCGGAATGCTTTCCCTATGCCAGAATCAACCTCTATAATGATTGGCATCAATAATAATGAAAAATAAATGTGGCTATGTTTTACCCACTATGGGTCACACATAGTAAATACATTAATGTAGCAGACCGTAACAACATTTGCTTTAATAGCATGTCGGCAACAATCTATGAATGAAAATATTACTGACTGCCAGCCCATAAGCTAGGTTTTTCTGTGGCCTTGCCTAAGTTTTACAAGTTGCCTCATTTTTAATTATGTATGGGCTGTAGCTAAATGAAAACATTAATTCTGAATTATGATTGCTGAATCATAAATGAAGAGAAATAAAACTTTATATGAAGAAAATGTAGGCTCCCCTACTCCCACACTGTCTTTTGCACCGAATGAAGTGTTAACTCAAGTTTAAACCTTAATGACCTTGCAGCTGGTTCTGTTCTGCAGTTTGTGATCTCATCGCTTCCAGCACATTAATCCCAATTAAGCTCTAATTAACAGGAGAACATATGCTTCTTAATGGCGGCGTTGGAGGGTTTTTGGCAAGTGAAGTGCTTTTGCACAATCTGTGAATGAAAATATTTCTTGGTTCCCCTGCAGAACATGAGGTTTTCTGCTGTCTTACCTAAGTTATACAAGTGGCCTTATTTTTAATTAAGTATGGGCTAAATAAAAGCATTAATTCTGAAAATTAAAGCCTGTAACCTCAGACATTTTGGCATCCAGTGTGGATGTAGCAAGATAAACGTTGGTGTCTGTTCAGGTCTTCAAGCTTGTTTCGTGAGTCATGTGAGTGTTCTGGGAAACCACTGACAGGAATTAGGTGCCAGTACAAAATGCAAATACAGAGGTATCCCGGGTTAAGTACTTAATTCGTTTCAGAGGTCCATTCTTAACCTGAAACTGTTCTTAACCTGAAGCACCACTTTAGCTAATGGGGCCTCCTGCTGCCGCCGCACCGCCGGAACACAATTTCTGTTCTCATCCTTAAGCAAAGTTCTTAACCTGAAGCACTATTTCTGGGTTAGCAGAGTCTGTAACCTGAAGCGTATGTAACCTGAAGCATATGTAACCCAAGGTACCACTGTAGATTTCCTTCAGGTAAATATGGCTGCTGCTTTTTTATTGGTACACATCCATGTTTTGGAACTCAGTGCATTGATTGGTAAATCCAAGCATGAGTATTTCCAGATATAGAAGGAGCCTTTTCCTATAACATGGAATCCAGCTCTTTTGACTGCTGCACCCTGGGCTGACATGAGATTGCATGATTTGCATCAAATAGTGTAATGATCTCAGGCAGGCAAGCAAACCCCGATAAGAATTAAGGAGTCTGGCAGTTGTATGACATGTTTATTGACAATTAACATCCAGAGAGCAGCTCCAAGCCTCTAACTCTTAGCTATGAGTTGGTCACTTTGAGTCCCCGCCCCTTTCACAGCATAAGAGTGCCAAAGTCCAGTCCGTCCTCTCTTGTATTTCTGTTGCATTTTAACCCTTTCAGCTCTTTTGGTTTGGGGAGAAGGTGGGTGACCTCCCCCCCCCCCACACACACACCATGAAACAAAAAGAGCCCTCTAAATGCTGCCTCCTTCCTGGTTGCATAGGAACCTCCTCATTGGGCATTATCCCTCCCAGTTTGGGGATCTGGGGAACATCAGGGTTATCCAGAGTGTGTGTGGGATGGGGTGGTTCTAGAGAACATATGTTCAAGAAGAGAGCCTTCCCCACACCCCGGTTACGCCACCGTCACAGGGGAGAGCAAAGACAACTTCTAGACGTACTGCTAATGCCTCCCCTCAAACAACCCCTTTAACGGGGAACCCTGTGATCGCCATCTCAAAGAGGAAGGGAGCGTGGGTCACTGCTACACGCCCACTCCTATCTAGGGAAGATAGACTAAAGGATTCCGTCCAAGGCCTGAAACCGCCAACGTTGTGATGTTTTGCTACGGGAAAGGCAAAACCTGCCAAGGCAGGGAAATTCTTTTCTTGCCATTCAACAGCGACCTTGATGTAGCAGGGCCCACGTACCTGTCTAGAAAAGGTTAACCTGAAAAGGAAGGCATAACTGAGGGTGGGTAGGGTGGGAGAAGCTCTGGAGCCAACTGACGGTTCCCAGGTAAGTTCCTCCCTCTCTTGTGTGGACAGGGTGGTCCCTCCCCCTACCTGGCCTGATCACCTTGGCAACGCCTCCCCAGGCGGGATTGGGCAAATGGCAGAGGTTCTACAAGTGGCCTTACTGTTAATTAAGTCTGGGCTGTAGCTAAACAAAAACATTAATTCTGGAAATTAAAGCCTGTCACCTCAGACATCTTGGCATCCACTTTGGATGTAGCAAGATAAACGTTGGTGTCTGTTCAGGTCTTCAAGCTAGTTTCGTGAGTCATGTGAGTGTTCCAGATACAGAATGAGCCTTTTCCTAACATGGAGTTCAGCTCTTTTGACTGTGGCACTCTGGGTTGACATGGGATTGCCATATTTCAGAAAGGAAAAACCAGCAGGACACCCTCAAATGGTTGAGCTTTCTTTAGGAAGACCCCATTTTTTTCCAAAACCACCATTTTTTGATTGACTATCAATCTGTTTTTGAACACATTTTTAAAAGAAAAGCCTGACTAGTCTTTCAGATGCCTTTTAATTGAATAACTTTCTAAAGAGATGCCTGAAGCAACTGATATTATATTTGAGAAGTCTTGTTTATTTGTTATATTTCACTCCAATAAGACCCTTTTATCCTAACTAGAACCCAGTAAAATGTATGTCCCTGGTTGCTTATTAAAATCCAGCCATGCCTTGGTTTCTGAAGGTTTTGGAGTTCGAACGGAGTTCCGGAACAGATTCCCTTTGACTTCTGATGTACCACTGTACTGAAGTAAATGGGCCAATGCCTGACTGCAGCCTCATAACTAAATAATGAAGGAATTAGGATTACAATTTGAGCAAGGCTGTCATAGCCCTTTTCAGATTTTCCCTTGATATTTCCTAGGACATGGGTTATATAATAAATGTGATGGAAAAGGGGAAAGCATGAAATGCTCTGTTGAACTTTGCTTCATTTCCTGTCTTTTCTGCACAGACCAAACACCAAGAGCCACAGCGAGCCATGGCTGCCAAGGGGCCCTGTCCTTTATGGCTGCTCTTGGTTTTGCTCTCCTGGATGGTGCTGGGGACTGAAGCCTCCTGGGATTTCCGGTCCTTCAAACACGAGTATGTCGATTACCCGAAGACTCAAGTCAAAGATTACTGCGAGTATATAATCAAGAAAAGAGGCCTGGTTCCCTCTGCCGAACGCTTTTTCGTTCATGTCTCAGACCAAGATCTTAAAGAAATCTGCACTGTTGTGGGCGTACCAGTAACTGGTCCCATGCTGAGCTCATCTCCTGTTCTAATCACCATGTGTTATAAATATGATTTCATCTACCACGATTATGAATTTATTAGGAAAATTTCGCTTTCGTGTAAGAATGGATACCCAATTGAATTAAGATATTGAATGCCATTGTTGCACAAGCAGACTTCTGCTCAGGCAACAAACCTCCGCTACCATCCTCTCCGACACTCAGCAGCCCCCTACACTTTCCCCCTCCTGCACTCCATCCCTCTCAAGAAACCTCTCAAGGTAGCCCCCCAATCTTCCAGGACAGGTCTGGGCAAAGGAAAGAGGATTGCAAGAAGGAGGAGTTGAAGAAGTCCTTTTACATAAGCAAATATCTGTTTTACCTGCTCACAAGTTACCATTGTACCATTTCAACCCCACAAAATCTCCAACAGATACATGTTTTTCTCTAAAATGCACATGAAATACTAACCACAGGAATTTGCATATCATGAGGATTGTCCCTTGTAAATGTAGATAAATGTACATTTTCTCCGTCTCTGGCCAGAGGAGGATAGAATCAAGAGACCCTCTTTTCCGTCACCCTACTTCAAATCTGCTATTCCTGTATCCCCTCTCTCTGGTTTTGGGTCAGAGGTGGAGCTCAGATTCATTCATTCAGTCCCTTGCTCAGATATCGCTTCAGCGAGAAACTTACACGGTTTATACAAATATCCTATCGCTTGGCCTCATCTCCCTGACCCTCAACAATGGTCTAAGCTTCTTGTCTTATGTAGCATAATGCCAAAGGCATGGTGGGTAATTAATACAGTAGCCAACATCCGTAAGGTGGATGATGTTAATTATTTCACCGCCTGCACTTGAAATTTGTCCCGTTGTCAAAAGCATAATAATAGCCAAAATTCTACCCATTTGTGAAGGGTGTGCACAAATGGAGTGGTCATGCTCTATAAAATACATTGTGTGGATACTGTCCTCCGTAGACTGTTGTTGCACGACATTCACCACATTGTCGTTTATAAAGTACTGATTGGCAAGTGTCAATATTCACACAGATATGTGATCATGACTAGACAACATCCCCCACAACATTTGCACATGAGAATTTGAAAGGATATACAGTGGTACCTCAGGTTAAGAACTTAATTCGTTCCAGAGGTCCATTCTTAACCTGAAACTGTTCTTAACCTGAGGGACCACTTTGGCTAATGGGGCCTCCCGCTGCCGCCACCCCGCCACCACACAATTTCTGTTCTCATCCTGAAGCAAAGTTCTTAACCTGAAGCATAATTTCTGGGTTAGTGGAGTCTGTAACCTGAAGCGTCTGTAACCCAAGGTACATTGCAACCTTATTTTGCTAATGCAAGTACGTAAAGTTTTCAGGAAGGATAAAGCATTAGGAGAGATTTGTGAGGGTTCCAGTTCCATTTTGGCCCACAGAGTTGAAGATGAGTTAATCATGTGCGTCAACTGTTTTAATTGGAAAACCTTGGAGTACGTCTTATGATTTGGGTGGTGGATACAGCTTTTACCTTTAGAAATAATATTTTAATACAATAGTAATGCATAGGAATACTGTATAAAAAACACAAAACACATGCTGAATATGAGAACCAAAAATAAATGCATAATCAATAATCCCCCATCCCCTGAGTTGGGCCTGGAAACGAGTGCAGTTGGGCTTGGTGTAATATGACCAAAGCATCTTGCCCTGGCCACCGAGTTCTGCACTAACTGAAGTTTCTGATTTGTCTTCAGAGCTCTGAGTAGAGCACCTTACAGTAATCTAACCTAGAGGTTCCCAGAGCATAGACAATAGTAGTTAGGCTGTCTGTGTCCAGATAGGCGTAGAGCTAGGCCATCAGCTGAAGTCGATGGAAGGTCCTCTGTGCCACTGATACCACCTTAGCCTCAAGCGACAGCAAAGCATCCAGACGTACCCCTAAGTAGAAGATATCCGCCTCTTGGGTCTTCAAGTGAGTCTTTAATAAAGTGTGTTCTCCAATAAATGAGAGCACGTGTTGCGGTGTGGGCCACCGGGCCAGGCCTCTTGTTGCCAGGCTGGTTAATAGTTATTGCCTGGCATCTGTGATTGGATAACCGGGTTGCTGGGGCAAATTGTATGTTGCAAATTGAGTGGGTGGGACCATAGTCTTTAAATATTGGTGCACTCTGGTTTCTCTTTCTCTTTGCAGAGTGCATCGGATCACCCGCCCACCCGCCCTCTTTTCCGGTTGACCTTGCTTTGCCTGTCATGGGGTCGTCTGCCTTGGCGCAGGGGCCTAGTAGGAATTTTGCCATTTGGTGATTGGCTGTGCCATTTGGTTTTTGCCTACTACTCTGCAATTCGTCACAACTTGTAAGGTTGCGGTTAGGCATTGGTTATAATATGCTGGTGGTGGAGGGGGCTGAACAGGCGGTGCCTGCCCCTCCTATTGCGATGAAGGGAATTCCGTTAAAGGAATCCTGGGGCTTGCAATGATTTCGTCCAATCCCTGTTATGGGACCAGGGCCACCCAATCCCTGTTATGGGAATCCTTGTTATAGGACCGGGCAGGCAAGCTTTCGGGGAGCTGCTGGGGAGAGCGGCGTGGGTCCGACGCTTAGCTCAGGTGACCCCCCAGTTTGACTTTCTCTTCTACTGGCTACCGATCGGACCTCGGGATGCCAGTTCTGTCCCAGGCGGGGGGGGACAGATAGTCATAACCAATGTCTAAACAACCACTCACTGATTTTGTATTTTAATAAAGTTGTGGCCAAAATAGTGCCCAAAAACCAAAACTAAATTACGTGTTATGTGTGAAGTTATTTGAGGGGTGGCCTGGGGACCTACACGCGCAACAAGGGGAAACATTCATGCTATAAGCACTGTATCCACTGTAGAGAATCAGGATTAGCCCTGATCAATATGGGTGGATGAACACTTTTCCATGCATTGCATGATGTAATATGCCTGTCTAGAGTGAGGAAAAATATTCACGTGAGAATATAGACATCAGCTGTACCGTCAACCTGTTGGGTACAGAATGCGTCCTACCAGAACATTCAAGATCAATTAAATTAGACCTACATGTTTTTCTACTAATGATGCTTCATTTCCATCTCCTACTGGGGGGGAAATTGGCTTCCGGCCTTTGTCCCAGGACATCCAGTAACAATTTTCCACGTATCATCATCCAGCATAGCTGAATTCTCTCTATATAAGGTTTCTCTTCCTGAAGGATGCTCAGAGGCGCATACGAGCGAAAGAAGATATTTCGATCGACTCTTTGGGAAACCAATTTCTATTATACTAGGTAAGAAAAAGGCCTCGAATATGCTCATCTAGGAAGCTATGTTCATTGTTTTGTTCAGGAGTGGGAAAGGTGGCCTAGAAGGCACACTGCAGGCGGGTTTTAAATCAGCCAGTTTTTGAATAGCTAAACTTTGTCTGGCATTTCTTTTCTTCTATTCTTGATTTCAATTTCCCCCCGTCTTTGATAGAATAAACCTTTGCCATGTTTAACAACACTTTTCTCCTTGTATTCCCCCCCCCTCCCGGAATTTTATTTCTCTATGCATATATTCATTTTTGTGAATAAATATTTAACCTTTGTGTGACTCCTTCTCCTAGGTTCTAGTCATGGCAGCCATATTCTTTTCCTGCATTTCACTGGCAGCCAATCATCTTTGAGCACAAGCTCTCTGACAATAGATGTGGTGGCTGAGCTGCGGATTGGCTGCATGAATTCAGAGTACAGAAGGCTGATGAGATGACTGTATGCAACAGCCATGCTGAAATTTAGGTTACAATGCTTTCTCCCGAATTTAAATATTGCTATGTGCAGGAATTGTTTAATTTTTGGAGGAAGATTAAGTCATAAAAGTACCACCACCCCTGTACAAGGAAACCCAGTATGCTTATATACAAATGTACATTTTGAGAAGGTATGAACAGCAGAAAGTAGGAAGTAAAGCTCTACGTACAGGGAAATGAAGCTTCATTGGAAAAAGCTGCATTCCTAGATTTAGGATAATTTTACAGTCATGAAAGGTGCCAATTTCAAAGGTGTTTACATTTATCTAGAAATGAAAGTAGATGCCAAGTCATCGTTGGGATGTCTCAAAGAGAAAGCAGGGTCTGACATGAATAAATTTTATGAATTTCTTAGTTCGTCTGTTTGACTTTAAGGATGGGCACAGAGGCCTGTCTTTTTCTTCTTCACTCATCCCTTTGTCCTTTTGTATCATTACAATCTTCAGCCTGCAAGTAGGGACTACCTTTTTTCAGTTGGTTGTACTTATGCTGCCCTGGGAGTCAAACACTGTTCCTTCTTTCTGGCAATAAAAATACATTGGCAATAAAAGCAATAAATTGCTATTATTTCATGACAACCTGAATTAGCTGCCTGAGGAGGCCACCACACTCTGACTAAGGTTAACAGTTTGGCACTTTGGGAATCTCAGTATGCTAATTTGGGGGACTCACTCCTGCTTATTTCTGCTGTTGTGACATGAAGAATAATGGTGTCATTCACTGTCTTTGCAGAGGCTGATTTTTGTGTGATTTTTGAGGTGCTGATTAGTCTCTGAAACTTAGTTTTATTCATTTCTTCAATCTGCCTGTCAACTCAACTATAGTTTCATAGTTGTAATGGGGTGGAGGAAGAGAGATGGGAATGGGGAAGGGCCACAACTCAATGCTAGACAATAAAGGCGTACCTTGGATCCGAAAGCCTTGCGAGTCAAACACTTTGGCTCCTGAATGCTGTAAACCTGGAAGTGAGTGTTTCAGTTTTCAACCATTCTTTGGAACCCAAACATTTGACGAAACTTCCCACCTTCTGATTGGCTGCAGGAGCTGCCTGCAGCCAATCAGAAGCTGTGCCTTGGATTCTGAACATTTTGGAAGTCAAACAGAGTTCCGGAACAGATTCTGTTTGACTTCTGAGGTACCACAGTACTGAAGTAGATGGGGCAGTGTCTGACAGCAGCATTAGGCAGCCTCATAACTACCTAATGAGGGAATTAGGATTACAATTTGAGAAAGGCTGTCATAGCCCTCTTCAGATTTTCCTTTGATATTTCCTAGGACATGGGTTATATAATAAATGTGATGGAAAAGGGGAAAGCATGAAATGCTCTGTTGAACTTTGCTTCATTTCCTGTGTTTTCTGCACAGACCAAACACCAAGAGCCACAGCGAGCCATGGCTGCCAAGGGGCCCTGTCCTTTATGGCTGCTCTTGGTTTTGCTCTCCTGGATGGTGCTGGGGACTGAAGCCTCCTGGGATTTCCGGTCCTTCAAACACGAGTATGTCGATTACCCGAAGACTCAAGTCGCACATTACTGCGACTATATAACCGAGAAAAGACGCCTGGTTCGCTCTGCCGAACGCTTTTTCGTTCATCTCTCAGACCAAGATCTTAAAGAAATCTGCACTGTTGAGGGCGAACCAGTAACTGGTCCCATGTCAAGCTCATCTCCTGTTCTAATCACCATGTGTCATAAATATGATTTCATCTACCACGAGTATGAATTTATTAGGAAAATTTCGCTTAGATGTGAGAAAGGATACCCAATTGAATTAAGATTTTGAATGCCATGGTTGCACAAGCAGACTTCTGCTCAGGCAACAAACCTCCTCTGCCATCCTCTCCGACACTCAGCAGCCCCCTACACTTTCCCCCTCCTGCACTCCATCCCTCTCAAGAAACCTCTCAAGGTAGTCCCCCAATCTTCCAGGGCAGGTCTGGGCAAAGGCAAGAGGATAGCAAGGAGGAGGAGTTGAAGAAGTCCTTTTACATAAGCAAATATCTGTTTTACCTGCTCACAGTCACCATTGGATTTCCACCAGGACTTCTTCCTTCTTGAGGGTGAAAAGGCCACTCTGATCACTTTGGGCCTCCACTTTATCCCACTGCTCATCTCCTACCTCACTTTGCATTATATAAGTATGATCTCATTCTTTTTCTCATGATTCTTACTGCTGTGGGATCTAGCAGTTATTTGTGGTATCCCTGGTTGCTTATTAAAACCCGGCCTCTTTTCTAACTCTTCCACCTTGTGACTCAGATAAGCAGACATGGAATATATATTTCTTATACACAGCTTTGTCCTTTCCCCCTTTTTCCTCTGTATCACTCTGTTTCTTTTAAAACTAAAAATATGTCAATAAAATAGGAACATTAAAACTCCATGAAACTGTCTGTGACTTTCTGGTCCACTTTCATTTGTTCGTCTGGCAGCACTGCCAGTTCTGGGATTTTCTCACCTCACCAAAATAATGTTTCCAAATTTCCAAATTTATTGTACCAGAATTTTAGATTTGAAATTGTATTGGCTACCGTTACTAAAAAAAGTATCAGGTCCTCCTGCTCCCTGCTTGATGAAAGGTGTCTCTCTGGAAGACAAAACACTAACTTTTTAAAGAGATGTCTGTTCAGATTTTGAAATCTGTACTATGTGGATTATAGAAATGGACTCCTCTCTTGATGTTTTGACCCTGTGGTTCAGCTCCAAAGCCCAATGTGGATCTGTATGAACATTTCATCCCGACTAATGTAGGGAGGTACACCTGACATCCTCTCTACCTTGCCCCAGACCTATTCCCTGGGGTCCCAATCCTACCATTGGGGACTATGCAAAGGTGTTTGTGTGTGTGCCTGGTAACTCCCTTCCAGCCTGTGGCCAATGGGAAGAAGATGAGATATTGACCAGAAGGCAGCCTACATGTTACCGGAATGCTTTCCCTATGCCAGCATCAACCTCTATAATGATTGGCATCAATAAAAAATAAAATAAATGTGGCTATGTTTTACCCACTATGGGTCACACATAGTAAATACATTAATGTAGCAGACCGTAACAACATTTGCTTTAATAGCATGTTGGCAACAATCTATGAATGAAAATATTACTGGCTGCCATCCCATCCCAAGGTTTTTCTTGCCTAAGTTCTACAAGTTGCCTGATTTTTAATTATGTATGGGCTGTAGCTAAATGAAAACATTATTTCTGAATTATGATTGTTGATTCATAAATGTAGAGAAAAAAACTTGATATGAAGAAACTGTAGGCTCCCCTACTCCCACACCGTCTTTTGCACCGAATGAAGTGTTACCTCAAGTTCAAACCTTAATGACCTTGCAACTGGTTCTGTTCCACATTTTGTGATCTCATCGCTTCCAGCACATTAATCCCAATTAAACTCTAATTAACAGGAGAACATGTGCTTCTTAATGGCGGCGTTGGAGGGGTTTTGGCAGGCGAAGTGCTTTTGCACGATCTGTGAATGAAAATATTGCTGGGTTTCCCCAGCAGAACACGAGGTTTTCTGTGGTCTTATCTAAATTCTACAAGTGGCCTTATTTTTAATTAAGTATGGGCTAAACAAAAGCATTAATTCTGAAAATTAAAGCCTGTAACCTCAGACCTTTTGGCATCCAATGTGGACATAGCAAGATAAATGTTGGTGTTTGTTCTGGTCTTCAAGCTAGTTTCATGAGTCATGTGACTGTTCTGGGAAACCACTGACAGGAATTACCGTATTTTTCGCTCTATAACACGCACCCGACCATAACACGCGCGTCGTTTTTAGAGGAGGAAAACAAGAAAAAAATATTCTAAACAAAACAGTGGATGTATGATTTTTGTGGTTCATGCTGTGGCCACAGACATGTGATCTGACGGTGAGTTTGGGGTAGCCCAATGCAAAAATCCTGAGGATCCATGTGGATCCGTGCTTTGTAACCACGTTTTTGCACCACTGTGGCCCCAGGCAACAGTGGGTGTCTGATTTTTTTTGGTGCAAACTGTAGCCATGGACATGCTATGTGATCTGATGGTGAATTTGGGGTGACCCAGTGCAAAAATCCTGAGGATCCATGTAGATCTGCGGATTTGTAACCACGTTTTAAGTGGGGAGGGAAGGAAAAGCACTCAAGGGACAAGGAGCACATGTGGGGGGGGTGGAGAAGGATGCTGCTAATAATGCAGAAGAGGGGGTTAAGGGGAGAAGGAACACGTGTGGGGTGGGTGGAGAAGGATGCTGCTAATAATGCAGGAGAGGGGGTTAAGGGGAGAAGGAACACGTGTGGGGTGGGTGGAGAAGGATGCTGCTAATAATGCAGAAGAGGGGTTTAAGTGGAGAAGGAACACGCGTGGGATGTGCGGAGAAGGATGCTGCTAAAAATGCAGGAGAGGGGTTTAAGGGGAGAAGGAACACGCGTGGGGTGGGTGGAGAAAGATGCTGCTAATAATGCAGAAGAGGGGTATAAGGGGAGAAGGCTTCTCTCCTCTCCCACTTTGCTCCTTTAAAGAAGCAGGCTCTGCTTCTCTCCCTCCTCCCTGGCTCACCCCCCCCCCCCCGGCTTAGCGAGCTGAAAAACTTTGCTGTAATTTAGCGAGCTGAGTGGGGAGGAGGGACAGAGAGCCTGCTTGCTTTAAAGGAGCCAACCGGACAGGAGCCGCTTACACTCGTGTAAACGGCTCCTCTTGTCTCCAGCTTTGCTCCTTTAAAGAAGCAGGCTTTCTAGGCTTCTGGGTTAGCGCCTCCAGCAATGGCGGATTTCCTCTAATCTAGAGGAATCCGCTCCGTGAAAACTAGGGTCTGGACCGCCACGGTGAGGCGGAGACCCGTTAAAAACCACAGGCAGGAGAAGCCTGTGGACCTGGGATTCGGCTGACACCTTTTGCGCCTCCCCTACTCGCGGGGAAACCCAATTTTGGGGATCCGGAGCGACGTGGGGTGAGCGGCGCGGCGCTTCGAATCAATCGCTTTTTTTCGTGGAGCGAAGCCGCATTGGTGTTGCTGGAGAGCCCTGACTTTTTCCTGTGGACAATTGGACTTTAAACAACTACTTGTAAGTAGAACGGAAAATTGGATTTTCAAACATCGTAATTTGGCACTGAAACGGGAAGGTTCTAAACAGGAAGTCCGCCTTCCGTTTTGTAAATAGATCATGTAAATAGATTTTGTAAATAGATCAAAAAGACATCACAAGCTAAAGTCTGGGAAAAGCCTCTTGTAAAGGAATAATTTTCACCATTTAAAATATTAAACCCCCCTTGGAAGCAGGAGAAGAGGGGGAATTCTTTTTGGACTGTTTAAGCCTGCAGGAGAGAGAGTGAGGAGAGAGAAATTACCACCGTTTTGAACCTGGGACCGGGCTATCAGTAAGATTGATGGTTTGGGAAAACTTATTGATTGTGAATAGAACATATGCTGATAGATAGCTAAATAAGAGATATACATTGTTTCCACTGCTTTCCTCTGCATTTAAAAAGGAGAAAAAAGTAACTGAAAAATTGAAAATTAACTTTGTTACTGGATTTGGGTTTAAAAGGACAGATACATAGAAATTGTTTCCTCTAGAGGGAGCCTTTGAAACTGTTGCAGGAGTGAAGGAATTTTCCAGTTAGAATCAAGGACCGTGAGAAATAAAAGTCACCTTGGACAAGAATGTCAAATCAAGAAGCCCTAGTGAATGCATTTTGCAAGGTAAGTGCCCTACTGGAACAACTTCATGAGAAGACGGATGTGATGGTTAATAAAAGTGACAATTTGGGACAAAAAACAACTGATTTTGGACAAAAAGTGAACATTTATACAGAAAATGTTTGGGTATTGACTCAGGAACCCATCTCGAAATGGCAAACTGTAGAGAAGACGATGGAAAAAACTGCTTCTGAATCTCAAGCAATACAAGTGGAGGTCTCGTCTTCACAGAGACAATTTGATGGATATAAGCTGATGCCATGTCTGATTGATTTTGAAAGTCAGATTTGGAGAGACGATGTCCTGCTTGGATCAGAGAAGGAAAGCTGGACAGACTCCCTTATGAAGGGATGCTCTGGACTTTGCGATTCGGATCTGGGCCAGGGGGAGATTGGAGTTGTGGAGGCCTTCAGCCTCGAAGGGACTTTGGAGCATGTCCTGAAACATCTTTTGGACTGCTGCATCCTGGGTTGACATGTGATTGCATGATTTGCATCAATTAGCATAATGATTTCAGGCAGGCAAGCAAACCCCGGTAAGAATTAATGAGTCTCTGGAAATTATATGACACGTTTATTCACAATTAACATCCAGAGAGCAACTCCAAGCCTGCCACTCTTAGCTATGAGTTGATCACTTTGAGTCCCCGCCCCTTTCACAGAATGAAGGGCGCCAAAGTCCAGTCCATCCTCTCTTGTATTTCTGTTGCATTTTAACCTTTTCAGCTCTTTTGGTTCAGGGAGAAGGTGGGTGAACTCCCCACCACACACCATGAAACAAAGAGCCCTCTATATGCTGCCTGGTTGCATAGCAACCTCCAAAATGTCATCTATCTCCTCCTCTTCTGCTGCCTTCGAGCTTTCCAAGTGTGCTGCTCTATCTCAATCTGGGAACTCTTGATGAAGGGGTGCTGAACTAACCCACTCCTGCTCTGTCTGTGGCTGCAGTCCCTCATCTCCAGAGTCAGAGTCTTCCCAGGCATTTGATTCAGTCACATCCCTGACAAGCAGGGAAAGAAGGACCTGAGGCTTCTGTAGGTGATAAAATTTGGGGGTTTTAGTAGGGTAGCCAATACAACTTGAAATCTAAAATTCTGATTCCCAAACTGTTTGGGAACAGCAATTCCCTGTAAATTGCCCTCTGTCGATACATATTAACTCTCTTAATTGTAATAGCCTTGATAAGAGATAGCCATAAAGGTGTTTTCCTTTCCAGCAGATTTTTACATTTCTCCCAAGCTCTATACAGTTTCTTCCTAAGAATATGATTCATAAAACATTTATAAATTTATGCCTTCCCATACTAAAGACATTCCTTCCTGCCCAATCATTTTGCCATTTTGTCAGGAGTGCTCTGATGGTGTTTCCTGCTTGGCAGGGGGTTGGACTCGATGGCCCTTGTGGTCTCTTCCAACTCTATGATTCTATGATTCTATGATTCTATGATAATCAATTACACCTTTTGTCATTCTTTACAATACATACTGTATATATATATATATATATATACACACACACATGTCTATATGTTCTTTACAATACATACTGTAGCTATATGTCTATATCTATCTATCTACTTTCCTTACTTATACTGTTGTACTGTATTTGTGCCTTCCCTCTGAACAAAGAAGAATAAAACACACTGTCATGTTTATGCAGGGAAAATATTTATTTTAGCAAAGTCAGAAAGGCCTGTAAACTCACATATTGAGGAAAATAAGCCACAACATACAAAAGCTATGTAGAAACTAGTTTACATGAATGTTGCAAAGTGGATTTAAGGACTTGGCCAAGATGGTGGGCCCAGCTCAAGTGAAATCTTGATATTTCCCGGGGTTTCTGGACCCTGCCAGTTGCTAGTCCTAGATTAGGAACACAGTCTTTGCTGGAGCCATCCTGCAACTTCTGGAACTCATCAAACTTCTGGAGTTTCATAAAGGATGTTGAGAAGTGCCCCTCGTTTCCCAGTGAAGTGGCTCCTTTTCTGAGTACAATCCTATCAACATAAACCAAGTAAGTTTATTGCATGCAGCAATAAATCAGAGCAATGCCCATAATCAAAGGACAGTGGAAACTTGGTTTTCGACCGTCTCAGAAGTCAAATGTTTCAGCTTTGGAACGCCAAAAACCTGGAAGTAAATGCTTCTGTTTTCGAATGCACCTTGGAAGTCAAAAGGCTTCCACTGAGTGTTTCCCAATTTTTCAATTAAATCTGCAGGCCTCTTTGCGCCTTGGTTTTCAAATGTTTCGGAAGTCGAACGGTTTTCCGGAATGGATTACGGTCGAGAACTGAGGTTCCACTGTATTCCATGTCTGCTTATCTGAGTCACAAGACGAAAGAGTTAGAAATGAGGCTGGAATTAATAAGCAACCAGGGACATACATTGTACTGGTTTCTATTTAGGAAAAAAGGGTATTATCGGAGTAAAATATAACAAAATAAAAAAGACTTCAACTATATAATATCAGTAGCTTCAGGCATTTCTTTAGAAAGTTATTCAATTAAAAGGCATCTGAAAAACTAGTAAGGCTTTTCTATTAAAAATGTGTTTGAAAGCAGATAAAAAAATGGTGCTTTTGGAAAAAATGGGGTCTTCCTAAAGAAAGCTCAACCATTTGAGGGTGTCCTGCTGGTTTTTCCTTTCTGAAATATGGCAATCCCATGTCAACCCAGAGTGCAGCAGTCAAAAGAGCTGAACTCCATGTTAGGAAAAGGCTCGTTCTATATCTGGAATACTCACATAATTCACGAAACTAGCTTGAAGACCTGAACAGACACCAACGTTTATCTTGCTACATCCACAGTGGATGCCAAGATGTCTGAGGTTACAGGTTTTAATTTCCAGAATTAATGTTTTTGTTTAGCTACAGCCCAGACTTAATTAAAAATAAGGCCACTTGTAGAACCTCTGCCAGTTGCCCAATCCCGCCTGGGGAGGCATTGCCAAGATGATCAGGCCAGGTAGGGGGAGGGACCACCCTGTCCACACATTAGGGGGAGGAACTTACCTGGGAACCGTCAGTTGGCTCCAGAGCTTCTCCCACCCTACCCACCCTCAGTTAAGCCTTCTTTTTCTGGTTAACCTTTTCTCCACAGATACGTGGGCGCTGCTACATCAAGGTCGCTGTTGAAGGGCAAGAAAAGAATTCCCCTGCGTTGGCAGGTTTTGCCTTTCCCATAGGAAAACATCACAACGTTGGCAGTTTCAGGACTTGGGCGGAATCCTTTAGTCTATCTTCCCTAGATTGGAATGGGCGTGTAGCAGTGACCCATGCTCCCTTCCTCTTTGAGATGGCGATCACAGGGATCCCCAATAAAGGGGTTGTTTGAGGGGAGGCATTGGCCGTACGCTTACAGGTTGTCTTTGATCTCCCCTGTGACGGCGGCGTAATGCGGGGGGGGGGCTCCCTGCTTGAACATATGTTCTCTAGAGCCAGCCCATCCCCCACACACTCTGGATAACCCTGATGTTCCCCAGATCCCCAGACTGGGAGGGATAATGCCCAATGCCTAAGCCAAAGTCTACCTTCATCTGATACATAATAAAGTTGTGGCCAATTTTAATCCCATGGCACGTTGTCTTGAGTCATTATACCACTCGGTGGGCCGTCCGGGGTTGGGGGCACTCTGCATGTCCACACAAAAAAACCCAGCCATATTTTCATTCATAGATTGTGCAAAAGCACTTTGCCTGCCAACACTGCCATTAAGAAGCACATGTTCTCCTGTTAATTAGAGCTTAATTTGAAATAAAATACAGGCGTGTGCTGGAAATGATGAGATCACAAACGTCGGAACAGCACCTGATGCATGCCATGGTTGCACAAGCAGACTTCTGCTCAGGCAACAAACCTCCGCTACCATCCTCTCCGACACTCAGCAGCCCCCTACACTTTCCCCCTCCTGCGCTCCATCCCTCTCAAGAAACCTCTCAAGGTAGTCCCCCAATCTTCCAGGGCAGGTCTGGGCAAAGGCAAGAGGATTGCAGGGAGGAGGAGTTGAAGAAGTCCTTTTACATAAGCAAATATCTGTTTTACCTGCTCACAAGTTACCATTGAATTGCCACCAGGATTCCTTCCTTCTTGAGGGTGAAAAGGCCACTCTGATCACTTTGGGCCTCCACTTTGTCCCACTGCTCATCTCCTACCTCGCTTTTCATCATATAAAAGTATGACTTTGCATGATATAAGTGTGATCTCGTTCCTTTTCTAATGATTCTTGCTGCTGTGGGATCAAGCAGTTATTTGTGGTATCCGTGCTTGCTGATTAAAACCTGGCCGCTTTTCAAACTCTTCCACCTTGTGACTCAGATAAGCAGACATGGAATA
The DNA here is from genome assembly GCF_965153285.1 of Podarcis tiliguerta. NCBI lineage: Eukaryota > Metazoa > Chordata > Lepidosauria > Squamata > Lacertidae > Podarcis > Podarcis tiliguerta. Next base: position 39,743,030 of record NC_139546.1, on the reverse strand, counting down.
TATGTTTCTTATATACAGCTTTGTTCTTTCCCCCTTTTCCCTCTGTATCACTCTATTTCTTTATAACTGAAATTATGTCAATAAAATAAGAACACTGAAAATCCATGAAAATGTCTGTGGCTTTTTGGTCCACTTCCATTTGTTTTTCTCACAGCACTACCAGTTCTGTGCTTTTCTCACTCATCAAAATATTTTTTCCAAATTCCTTCCAAGTACCAGAATTTTAGATATCAAGTTGGATTGGCTACCGTTACTAAAAAAATAACAACCCAGATTTCAGCACCAGCAGAAGTATCAGGTCCTCCTGCTCCCTACTTGATGAAAGGTGTCTCCCTGGAAGACAAAACACTAACTTTTTAAAGAGATGTCTGTTCAGATTTTGAAAGCTGTACTATGTGGATTATAGCCATGGCCTCCTCCCTTGATGTTTTGACCCTGTGGTTCAGCTCCAAAGCCCAATGTGGATCTGTATGAACATTTCATCCCCATTAATGTAGGGAGGTACACCTGACATCCTCTCTACCTTGCCCCAGACCTTTTCCCCTGGGGTTCCAATCCTACCATTGGGGACTATGCAAAGGTGTTTGTGTGTGTGTGTGTTTTAAACACTCCTAGTAGGAAATGTCCAGGGCAACCCAGAGATAGGGAAGATGTCACAGGGATGCCACAAGACCAGCCAATGGAAATCTAGACTTTGTTCCTGTATAAACAAGCCTTACAGAACTACAGAAGGAAGGCGGGGATTGAGCCTAGTGTGGCTTCATTTGATGGGGCATTGGTGGCTATGCCCCATGCGAATGATGAATGAGGAGGATGTGCCATCCAGTGTAAGCTGGAGATAATGGTGGGACATTCAAGTGGGGTTCAGAAGTATTCACAGCTAGCTTATCTGAATCACAAGAGAGATGGCCAGGAAAACAGAAAGGTATTAATTCACAACCGGGAACCGTGGCCGCTGCAAGATGGGCTTTGCAGAAATGGCTTGTACCAGGATGGACCTTGATGCCTGGTAACTCCCTTCCAGCCTGTGGCCAATGGGAAGAAGATGAGATATTGACCAGAAGGCAGCCTACATGTTACCGGAATGCTTTCCCTATGCCAGCATCAACCTGTATAATGATTGGCATCAATAAAAAACAAAATAAATGTGCCTATGTTTTCCCACTATGGGTCACACATAGTAAATACATTAATGTAGCAGACCGTAACAACATTTGCTTTAATAGCATGTCGGCAACAATCTATGAATGAAAATATTACTGACTGCCAGCCGATAAAGTAGGTTTTTCTGTGGTCTTGCCTAAGTTTTACAAGTTGCCTCATTTTTAATTATGTATGGGCTGTAGATAAATGAAAACATTAATTCTGAATTATGATTGCTGAATCACAAATGTAGAGAAGAAAACTTGATATACAGAAACTGTAGGCTCCCCTACTCCCACACCGTCTTTTGCACCGAATTAAGTGTTAACTCAAGTTCAAACCTTAATGACCTTGCAGCTGGTTCTGTTCTGGAGTTTGTGATCTCATTACTTCCAGTACATTAATCCAAATTAAGCTCTAATTAACAGGAGAACATGTGCTTCTTAATGGCGGCGTTGGAGGGGTTGTGGCAAGTGAAGTGCTTTTGCACAATCTGTGAATGAAAATATTTCTTAGTTCCCCTGCAGAACACGAGGTTTTCTGCAGTCTTACCTAAGTTATACAAGTGGCCTTATTTTTAATTAAGTATGGGCTAAATAAAAGCATTAATTCTGAAAATTAAAGCCTGTAACCTCAGACATTTTGGCATCCAGTGTGGATGTAGCAAGATAAACGTTGGTGTCTGTTCAGGTCTTCAAGCTTGTTTCGTGAGGCATGTGAGTGTTCTGGGAAACCACTGACAGTAATTAGCTGCCAGTACAAAATGCAAATACAGAGGTACTCCGGGTTAAGTACTTAATTCGTTTCAGAGGTCCATTCTTAACCTGAAACTGTTCTTAACCTGAAGCACCACTTTAGCTAATGGGGCCTCCTGCTGCCGCCGCACCGCCGGAACACGATTTCTGTCCTCATCCTTAAGCAAAGTTCTTAACCTGAAGCACTATTTCTGGGTTAGCAGAGTCTGTAACCTGAAGCGCATGTAACCTGAAGCATATGTACCTGAGGTACCACTGTAGATTTCCTTCAGGTAAATATGGCTGCTGCTTTTTTATTGGTACACATCCATGTTTTGGAACGCAGTGCATTGATTGGTAAATCCAAGCATGAGTATTTCCGGATATAGATGGAGCCTTATACTATAACATGGAATCCAGCTCTTTTGACTGCTGCACCCTGGGTTGACATGCGATTGCATGATTTGCATCAAATAGTGTAATGAATTCAGGCAGGCAAGCAAATCCCGATAAGAATTAATGAGTCTGGCAGTTATATGACATGTTTATTGACAATTAACATCCAGAGAGCAGCTCCAAGCCTCTAACTCTTAGCTATGAGATGGTCACTCTGAGTCCCCGCTCCTTTCACAGCATAAGGGTGCCAAAGTCCAGTCTGTCCCCTCTTGTATTTCTGTTGCATTTTAACCCTTTCAGCTCTTTTGGTTTGGGGAGAAAGTGGGTGACCTCCCCCCCCCACACACACACACACCATGAAACAAAAAGAGCCCTCTAAATGCTGCCTCCTTCCTGGTTGCATAGCAACCTCCTCATTGGGCATTATCCCTTCCAGTTTGGGGATCTGGGGAACATCAGGGTTATCCAGAGTGTGTGTGGGATGGGGTGGCTCTAGAGAACATATGTTCAAGAAGAGAGCCTTCCCCACACCCCGGTTACGCCACCGTCGCAGGGAGAGCAAAGACAACTTCTAGACGTACGGCTAATGCCTCCCCTCAAACAACCCCTTTAACGGGGAACCCTGTGATCGCCATCTCAAAGAGGAAGGGAGCGTGGGTCACTGCTACATGCCCACTCCTATCTAGGGAAGATAGACTAAAGGATTCCGCCCAAGGCCTGAAACCGCCAACGTTGTGATGTTTTGCTACGGGAAAGGCAAAACCTGCCAAGGCAGGGAAATTCTTTTCTTGCCATTCAACAGCGACCTTGATGTAGCAGCGCCCACATACCTGTCTAGAAAAGGTTAACCTGAAAAGGAAGGCATAACTGAGGGTGGGTAGGGTGGGAGAAGCTCTGGAGCCAACTGACAGTTCCCAGGTAAGTTCCTCCCCCTAATGTGTGGACAGGGTGGTCCCTCCCCCTACCTGGCCTGATCACCTTGGCAACGCCTCCCCAGGCGGGATTGGGCAACTGGCAGAGGTTCTACAAGTGGCCTTACTGTTAATTAAGTCTGGGCTGTAGCTAAACAAAAACATTAATTCTGGAAATTAAAGCCTGTCACCTCAGACATCTTGGCATCCACTGTGGATGTAGCAAGATAAATGTTGGTGTCTGTTCAGGTCTTCAAGCTAGTTTCGTGAGTCATGTGAGTGTTCCAGATATAGAACGAGCCTTTTCCTAACATGGAGTTCAGCTCTTTTGACTGCTGCACTCTGGGTTGACATGGGATTGCCATATTTCTGAAAGGAAAAACCAGCTCAAATTATTGAGCTTTCTTTAGGAAGACCCCATTTTTTTCCAAAAGCACCATTTTTTGATTGACTATCAATCTGTTTTGGATCACATTTTAAAAAGAAAAGCCTGACTAGTCTTTCAGATGCCTTTTAATTGAATAACTTTCTAAAGAGATGCCTGAAGCAACTGATATTATATTTAAGAAGTCTTGTTTATTTGTTATATTTCACTACAATAAGACCCTTTTATCCTAACTAGAACCCAGTAAAATGTATGTCCCTGGTTGCTTATTAAAATCCAGCCATGCCTTGGTTTCTGAAGGTTTTGGAGTTCGAATGGAGTTCCAGAACAGATTCCCTTTGACTTCTGATGTACCACTGTACTGAAGTAAATGGGCCAATGCCTGACTGCAGCCTCATAACTAATTAATGAAGGAATTAAGATTACAATTTGAGCAAGGCTGTCATAGCCCTTTTCAGATTTTCCCTTGATATTTCCTAGGACATGGGTTATATAATAAATGTGATGGAAAGGGGAAAGCATGAAATGCTCTGTTGAACTTTGCTTCATTTCCTGTTTTTTCTGCGCACAACAACCACCAAGAGCCACAGCGAGCCATGGCTGCCAAGGGGCCCTGTCCTTTATGGCTGCTCTTGGTTTTGCTCTCCTGGATGGTGCTGGGGACTGAAGCCTCCTGGGATTTCCAATCCTTCAAACACGAGTATGTCGATTACCCGAAGACTCAAGTCAAAGATTACTGCGACTATATAATCAAGAAAAGAGGCCTGGTTCCCTCTGCCGAACGCTTTTTCGTTCATGTCTCAGACCAAGATCTTAAAGAAATCTGCACTGTTGTGGGCGTACCAGTAACTGGTCCCATGCTGAGCTCATCTCCTGTACTAATCACCAAGTGTCATAAATATGATTTCATCTACCACGATTATGAATTTATTAGGAAAATTTCGCTCTCATGTAAGAATGAATACCGAATTGAATTAAGATTTTGAATGCCATTGTTGCACAAGCAGACTTCTGCTCAGGCAAAAAACCTCCGCTACCATCCTCTCCGACACTCTGCACCCCCCTACACTTTCCCCCTCCTGCACTCCATCCCTCTCAAGAAACCTCTCAAGGTAGTCCCCCAATCTTCCAGGGCAGGTCTGGGCAAAGGAAAGAGGATAGCAAGGAGGAGGAGTTGAAGAAGTCCTTTTACATAAGCAAATATCTGTTTTACCTGCTCACAAGTTACCATTGTACCATTTCAACCCCACAAAATCTCCAACAGATACATTTTTTTCTCTAAAATGCACATGAAATACTAAACACAGGAATTTGCATATCATGAGGACTGTCCCTTGTAAATGTAGATAAATGTACATTTTCTCCGTCTCTGGCCAGAGGAGGATAGAATCAAGAGACCCTCTTTTCCGTCACCCTACTTCAAATCTGCTATTCCTGTATCCCCTCTCTCTGGTTTTGGGTCAGAGGTGGAGCTTAGATTCATTCATTCAGTCCCTTGCTCAGATATCGCTTCAGCGAGAAACTTACACGGTTTATACAAATATCCTATCTCTTGGCCTCATCTCCCTGACCCCCAACAAAGGTCTAAGCTTCTTGTCTTATGTAGCATAATGCCAGAGGCATGGTGGGTAATTAATACAGTAGCCAAAATCTGTAAGGTGGATGATGTTAATTATTTCACCGCCTGCACTTGAAATTTGTCCCGTTGTCAAAAGCATAATAATAGCCAAAATTCTACCCACTTGTGAAGGGTGTGCACAAATGGCGTGGTCATGCTCTATAAAATACATTGTGTGGATACTGTCCTCCGTAGTCTGTTGTTGCACGACAGTCACCACATCCTCGTTTATCAAGTACTGACTGGCAAGTGTCAATATTCACACAGATATGTGATCATTAGACAACATCCACCACAACATTTGCACATGAGAATTCGAAAGGATATACAGTGGTACCTCAGGTTAAGAACTTAATTCGTTCCAGAGGTCCGTTCTTAACCTGAAACTGTTCTTCACCTGAGGGACCACTTTGGCTAATGGGGCCTCCCGCTGCCACCACACCGCCACCACACGATTTCTGTTCTCATCCTGAAGCAAAGTTCTTAACCTGAAGCATAATTTCTGGGTTAGTGGAGTCTGTAACCTGAAGCGTCTGTAACCCAAGGTACATTGCAACCTTATTTTGCTAATGCAAGTACGTAAAGTTTTCAGGAAGGATAAAGCATTAGGAGAGATTTGTGAGGGTTCCAGTTCCATTTTGGCCCACACAGTTGAAGATGAGTTAATCATGTGTGTCAACTGTTTTAATTGGAAAGCCTTGGAGTATGTCTTATGATTTAGGTAGTGGATACAGCTTTTACCTCTAGAAATAATATTTTAATACAATAATAATGCATAGGAATACAGTATAAACCACACAAAACACATGCTGAATATAAGAACCAAAAATAAATGCATAATCAATAATCCCCCATCCCCTTAGTTGGGCCTGGAAACGAGTGCAGTTGGGCTTGGTGTAATAGGACCAAAGCATGTTGCCCTGGCCACCGAGTTCTGCACTAACTGAAGTTTCTGAATTGTCTTCAGAGCTCTGAGTAGAACACCTTACAGTAATCTAACCTAGAGGTTCCTAGAGCATAGACAATAGTAGTTAGGCTGTCTGTGTCCAGATAGGCGTAGAGCTAGGCCATCAGCTGAAGTCGATGGAAGGTACTCTGTGCCACTGATTCCACCTTAGCCTCAAGCGACAGCAAAGCATCCAGACGTACCCCTAAGTAAAAGATATCTGCCTCTTGGTCTTCCAGTGAGTCTTTACTAACAAGGGGGAACATTCATGCTATAAGCACTGTATCCACTGTAGAGAATCAGGATTAGCCCTGATAAATATGGGTGGATGAACACTTTTCCATGCATTGCATGATGTAATATGCCTGTCTAGAGTGAGTAAAAATATCCACGTGCGAATATAGACATGAGTTCTACCATCAACCTGTTGGGTACAGAATGCGTCCTACCAGAACATTCAAGATCAATTAAATTAGACCTACATGTTTTTCTACTAATGATGCTTCATTTCCATCTCCTACTGGGGGGGAAATTGGCTTCCAGCCTTTGTCCCAGGACATCCAGTAACAATTTTCCACGTATCATCATCCAGCATAGCTGAATTCTCTCTATATAAGGTGTCTCTTCCTGAAGGATGCTCAGAGGCACATACGAGCGAAAGAAGATATTTCGATCGACTCTTTGGGAGACCAATTTCTATTATACTAGGTAAGAAAAAGGCTCATCTAGGAAGCTATGTTCATTGTTTTGTTCAGGAGTGGGTAAGGTGGCCTAGAAGGCACACTGCAGGCGGGTTTTAAATCAGCCAGTTTTTGAATAGCTAAACTTTGTCTGGCATTTCTTTTCTTCCATTCTTGATTTCAATTTCCCCCTGTCTTTGATAGAATAAACCTTTTCCATGTTTAACAACACTTTTCTCCTTGTATTCCCCCCCCCCCCCCGGAATTTTATTTCTCTATGCATATATTCATTTTTGTGAATAAATATTTAACCTTTGTGTGACTCCTTCTCCAAAGTTCTAGTCATGGCAGCCATATTCTTTTCCTGCATTTCACTGGCAACCAATCATCTTTGAGCACAAGCTCTCTGACAATAGATGTGGTGGCTGAGCTGCGGATCGGCTGCATGAATTCAGAGTACAGAATGCTGATGAGATGACTGTATGTAACAGCCATGCTGAAATTTAGGTTACAATGCTTTCTCCCGAATTTAAATATTTCTATATGCAGGATTTGTTTAATTTTTGGAGGAAGATTAAGTCATAAAAGTACCACCACCCCTGTACAGGGAAACCCAGTATCCTTATATACAAATGTACATTTTGAGAAGGTATGAACAGCAGAAAGTAGGAAGTAAAGCTCTACGTACAGGGAAATGAAGCTTCATTGGAAAAAGCTGCATTCCTAGATTTAGGATAATTTTACAGTCATGAAAGGTGCCAATTTCAAAGGTGTTTACATTTATCTAGAAATGAAAGTAGATGCCAAGTCATCGTTGGGATGTCTCAAAGAGAAAGCAGGGTCTGACATGAATAAATTTTATGAATTTCTTAGTTCGTCTGTTTGACTTTAAGGATGGGCACAGAGGCCTGTCTTTTTCTTCTTCACTCATCCCTTTGTCCTTTTGTATCATTACAATCTTCAGCCTGCAAGTAGGGACTACCTTTTTTCAGTTGGTTGTACTTATGCTGCCCTGGGAGTCAAACACTGTTCCTTCTTTCTGGCAATAAAAATACATTGGCAATAAAAGCAATAAATTGCTATTATTTCATGACAACCTGAATTAGCTGCCTGAGGAGGCCACCACACTCTGACTAAGGTTAACAGTTTGGCACTTTGGGAATCTCAGTATGCTAATTTGGGGGACTCACTCCTGCTTATTTCTGCTGTTGTGACATGAAGAATAATGGTGTCATTCACTGTCTTTGCAGAGGCTGATTTTTGTGTGATTTTTGAGGTGCTTATTAGTCTCTGAAACTTAGTTTTATTCATTTCTTCAATCTGCCTGTCAACTCAACTATAGTTTCATAGTGGTAATGGGGTGGAGGAAGAGATGGGAACGGGGAAGGGCCACAACTCAATGCTAGACAATAAAGGCGTACCTTGGATCCGAATGCCTTGCGAGTCAAACACTTTGGCTCCTGAATGCTCTGAACCTGGAAGTGAGTGTTTCAGTTTTCAACCATTCTTTGGAACCCAAACATTTGACTCAACTTTCCACCTTCCGATTGGCTGCAGGAGGTACCAGAGTACTGAAGTAGATGGGGCAGTGTCTGACAACAGCATTAGACAGCCTCATAACTTCCTAATGAGGGAATTAGGATTACAATTTGAGCAAGGCTGTCATAGCCCTCTTCAGATTTTCCCTTGATATTTCCTAGGACATGGGTTATATAATAAATGTGATGGAAAAGGGGAAAGCATGAAATGCTCTGTTGAACTTTGCTTCATTTCCTGTGTTTTCTGCACAGACCAAACACCAAGAGCCACAGCGAGCCATGGCTGCCAAGGGGCCCTGTCCTTTATGGCTGCTCTTGGTTTTGCTCTCCTGGATGGTGCTGGGGACTGAAGCCTCCTCGGATTTCCGGTCCTTCAAACACGAGTATGTCGATTACCCGAAGACTCAAGTCAGACATTACTGCGACTATATAATCAAGAAAAGAGGCCTGGTTCCCTCTGCCGTACGCTTTTTCGTTCATCTCTCAGACCAAGATCTTAAAGAAATCTGCACTGTTGTGGGCATACCAGTAACTGGTCCCATGTCAAGCTCATCTCCTGTTCTAATCACCATGTGTCATAAATATAATTTCATCTACCACGATTATGAATTTATTAGGAATATTTCGCTTTCATGTAAGAATGGATACCCAATTGACTTAAGACATTGAATGCCATTGTTGCACAAGCAGACTTCTGCTCAGGCAACAAACCTCCTCTGCCATCCTCTCCGACACTCAGCAGCCCCCTACACTTTCCCCCTCCTGCACTCCATCCCTCTCAAGAAACCTCTCAAGGTAGCCCCCCAATCTTCCAGGGCAGGTCTGGGCAAAGGCAAGAGGATAGCAAGGAGGAGGAGTTGAAGAAGTCCTTTTACATAAGCAAATATCTGTTTTACCTGCTCACAGTCACCATTGGATTTCCACCAGGATTTCTTCCTTCTTGAGGGTGAAAAGGCCACTCTGATCACTTTGGGCCTCCACTTTATCCCACTGCTCATCTCCTACCTCACTTTGCATTATATAAGTATGATCTCATTCTTTTTCTCATGATTCTTACTGCTGTGGGATCTAGCAGTTATTTGTGGTATCCCTGGTTGCTTATTAAAACCCGGCCTCTTTTCTAACTCTTCCACCTTGTGACTCAGATAAGCAGACATGGAATATATATTTCTTATACACAGCTTTGTCCTTTCCCCCTTTTTCCTCTGTATCACTCTGTTTCTTTTAAAACTAAAAATATGTCAATAAAATAGGAACATTAAAACTCCATGAAACTGTCTGTGACTTTCTGGTCCACTTTCATTTGTTCGTCTGGCAGCACTGCCAGTTCTGGGATTTTCTCACCTCACCAAAATAATGTTTTTCCAAATTTATTGTACCAGAATTTTAGATTTGAAATTGTATTGGCTACCGTTACTAAAAAAAGTATCAGGTCCTCCTGCTCCCTGCTTGATGAAAGGTGTCTCTCTGGAAGACAAAACACTAACTTTTTAAAGAGATGTCTGTTCAGATTTTGAAATCTGTACTATGTGGATTATAGACATGGCCTCCTCCCTTGATGTTTTGACCCTGTGGTTCAGCTCCAAAGCCCAATGTGGATCTGTATGAACATTTCATCCCGACTAATGTAGGGAGGTACACCTGACATCCTCTCTACCTTGCCCCAGACCTATTCCCTGGGGTCCCAATCCTACCATTGGGGACTATGCAAAGGTGTTCTTGTGTGTGTGCCTGGTAACTCCCTTCCAGCCTGTGGCCAATGGGAAGAAGATGAGATATTGACCAGAAGGCAGCCTACATGTTACCGGAATGCTTTCCCTATGCCAGCATCAACCTCTACAATGATCGCATCAATAAAAAATAAAATAAATGTGGCTATGTTTTACCCACTATGGGTCACACATAGTAAATACATTAATGTAGCAGACCGTAATAACATTTGCTTGTCGGCAACAATCTATGAATGAAAATATTACTGGCTGCCATCCCATCCCAAGGTTTTTCTTGCCTAAGTTCTACAAGTTGCCTGATTTTTAATTATGTATGGGCTGTAGCTAAATGAAAACATTATTTCTGAATTATGATTGCTGATTCATAAATGTAGAGAAAAAAACTTGATATGAAGAAACTGTAGGCTCCCCTACTCCCACACCGTCTTTTGCACCGAATGAAGTGTTAACTCAAGTTCAAACCTTAATGACCTTGCAACTGGTTCTGCTCCACATTTTGTGATCTCATCGCTTCCAGCACATTAATCCCAATTAAACTCTAATTAACAGGAGAACATGTGCTTCTTAATGGCGGCGTTGGAGGGTTTTTGGCAGGTGAAGTGGTTTTGCACAATCTGTGAATGAAAATATTGCTGGGTTTCCACAGCAGAGCACGAGGTTTTCTGTGGTCTTACCTAAATTCTACAAGTGGCCTTATTTTTAATTAAGTATGGGTAAATAAAAGCATTAATTCTGAAAATTAAAGCCTGTAACCTCATACATTTTGGCATCCAGTGTGGATGTAGCAAGATAAACGCTGGTGTCTGTTCAGGTCTTCAAGCTTGTTTCGTGAGTCATGTGAGTGTTCTGGGAAACCACTGACAGGAATTAGGTGCCAGTACAAAATGCAAATAGAGAGGTACCCCGGGTTAAGTACTTAATTCGTTTCAGAGGTCCATTCTTAACCTGAAACTGTTCTTAACCTGAAGCACCACTTTAGCTAATGGGGCCTCCTGCTGCCGCTGCACCGCCGGAACACGATTTCTGTCCTCATCCTTAAGCAAAGTTCTTAACCTGAAGCACTATTTCTGGGTTAGCAGAGTCTGTAACCTGAAGCGTATGTAACCTGAAGCATATGTACCTGAGGTGCCACTGTAGATTTCCTTCAGGTAAATATGGCTGCTGTTTTTTTATTGGTACACATCCATGTTTTGGAACGCAGTGCATTGATTGGTAAATCCAAGCATGAGTATTTCCGGATATAGATGGAGCCTTTTCCTATAACATGGAATCCAGCTCTTTTGACTGCTGCACCCTGGGTTGACATGCGATTGCATGATTTGCATCAAATAGTGTAATGAATTCAGGCAGGCAAGCAAATCCCAATAAGAATAAAGGAGTCTGGCAGTTATATGACATGTTTATTGACAATTAACATCCAGAGAGCAGGTCCAAGCCTCTAACTCTTAGCTATGAGATGGTCACTTTGAGTCCCCGCTTCTTTCACAGCATAAGGGTGCCAAAGTTCAGTCCGTCCTCTCTTGTATTTCTGTTGCATTTTAACCCTTTCAGCTCTTTTGGTTTGGGGAGAAGGTGGGTGACCTCCCCCCCCCCCCACACACACACCATGAAACAAAAAGAGCCCTCTAAATGCTGCCTCCTTCCTGGTTCCATAGGAACCTCCTCATTGGGCATTATCCCTCCCAGTTTGGGGATCTGGGGAACATCAGGGTTATCCAGAGTGTGTGTGGGATGGGGTGGCTCTAGAGAACATATGTTCAAGAAGAGAGCCTTCCCCACACCCCGGTTACGCCACCGTCGCAGGGAGAGCAAAGACAACTTCTAGACGTACGGCTAATGCCTCCCCTCAAACAACCCCTTTAACGGGGAACCCTGTGATCGCCATCTCAAAGAGGAAGGGAGCGTGGGTCACTGCTACACGCCCACTCCTATCTAGGGAAGATAGACTAAAGGATTCCGCCCAAGGCCTGAAACCGCCAACGTTGTGATGTTTTGCTACGGGAAAGGCAAAACCTGCCAAGGCAGGGAAATTCGTTTCTTGCCATTCAACAGCGACCTTGATGTAGCAGCGCCCACATACCTGTCTAGAAAAGGTTAACCTGAAAAGGAAGGCATAACTGAGGGTGGGTAGGGTGGGAGAAGCTCTGGAGCCAACTGACAGTTCCCAGGTAAGTTCCTCCCCCTAATGTGTGGACAGGGTGGTCCCTCCCCCTACCTGGCCTGATCACCTTGGCAACGCCTCCCCAGGCGGGATTGGGCAACTGGCAGAGGTTCTACAAGTGGCCTTACTGTTAATTAAGTCTGGGCTGTAGCTAAACAAAAACATTAATTCTGGAAATTAAAGCCTGTCACCTCAGACATCTTGGCATCCACTGTGGATGTAGCAAGATAAATGTTGGTGTCTGTTCAGGTCTTCAAGCTAGTTTCGTGAGTCATGTGAGTGTTCCAGATATAGAAAGAGCCTTTTCCTAACATGGAGTTCAGCTCTTTTGACTGCTGCACTCTGGGTTGACATGGGATTGCCATATTTCAGAAAGGAAAAACCAGCTCAAATTATTGAGCTTTCTTTAGGAAGACCCAATTTTTTTCCAAAACCACCATTTTTTGATTGACTATCAATCTGTTTTGGATCACATTTTAAAAAGAAAAGCCTGACTAGTCTTTCAGATGCCTTTTAATTGAATAACTTTCTAAAGAGATGCCTGAAGCAACTGATATTATATTTAAGAAGTCTTGTTTATTTGTTATATTTCACTCCAATAAGACCCTTTTATCCTAACTAGAACCCAGTAAAATGTATGTCCCTGGTTGCTTATTAAAATCCAGCCATGCCTTGGTTTCTGAAGGTTTTGGAGTTCGAACGGAGTTCCGGAACAGATTCCCTTTGACTTCTGATGTACCACTGTACTGAAGTAAATGGGCCAATGCCTGACTGCAGCCTCATAACTAAATAATGAAGGAATTAAGATTACAATTTGAGCAAGGCTGTCATAGCCCTTTTCAGATTTTCCCTTGATATTTCCTAGGACATGGGTTATATAATAAATGTGATGGAAAGGGGAAAGCATGAAATGCTCTGTTGAACTTTGCTTCATTTCCTGTTTTTTCTGCGCACAACAACCACCAAGAGCCACAGCGAGCCATGGCTGCCAAGGGGCCCTGTCCTTTATGGCTGCTCTTGGTTTTGCTCTCCTGGATGGTGCTGGGGACTGAAGCCTCCTCGGATTTCCAATCCTTCAAACACGAGTATGTTGATTACCCGAAGACTCAAGTCAAAGATTACTGCAACTATATAATCAAGAAAAGAGGCCTGGTTCCCTCTGCCGAACGCTTTTTCGTTCATGTCTCAGACCAAGATCTTAAAGAAATCTGCACTGTTGTGGGCATACCAGTAACTGGCCCCATGATGAGCTCATCTCCTGTACTAATCACCATGTGTTATAAATATGATTTCATCTACCACGATTATGAATTTATTAGGAAAATTTCGCTTTCATGCGAGAACGGATACCCAATTGAATTTAGATTTTGAATGCCATTGTTGCACAAGCAGACTTCTGCTCAGGCAAAAAACCTCCGCTACCATCCTCTCCGACACTCAGCAGCCCCCTACACTTTCCCCCTCCTGCACTCCATCCCTCTCAAGAAACCTCTCAAGGTAGTCCCCCAATCTTCCAGGGCAGGTCTGGGCAAAGGCAAGAGGATTGCAAGAACGAGGAGTTGAAGAAGTCCTTTTACATAAGGAAATATCTATTTTACCTGCTCACAAGTTACCATTGTACCATTTCACCCCCACAAAATCTCCAACAGATACATTTTTTTCTCTAAAATGCACATGAAATACTAACCACAGGAAATTGCATATCATGAGGATTGTCCCTTGTAAATGTAGATAAATGTACATTTTCTCTCTCTCTGGCCAGAGGAGGATAGAATCAAGAGACCCTCTTTTCCGTCACCCTACTTCAAATCTGCTATTCCTGTATCCCCTCTCTCTGGTTTTGGGTCAGAGGTGGAGCTCAGATTCATTCATTCAGTCAGTCCCTTGCTCAGATATCGCTTCAGCGAGAAACTTACACGGTTTATACAAATATCCTATCTCTTGGCCTCATCTCCCTGACCCCCAACAAAGGTCTAAGCTTCTTGTCTTATGTAGCATAATGCCAGAGGCATGGTGGGTAATTAATACAGTAGCCAAAATCTGTAAGGTGGATGATGTTAATTATTTCACCGCCTGCACTTGAAATTTGTCCCGTTGTCAAAAGCATAATAATAGCCAAAATTCTACCCACTTGTGAAGGGTGTGCACAAATGGCGTGGTCATGCTCTATAAAATACATTGTGTGGATACTGTCCTCCGTAGTCTGTTGTTGCACGACAGTCACCACATCCTCGTTTATCAAGTACTGACTGGCAAGTGTCAATATTCACACAGATATGTGATCATGACTAGACAACATCCACCACAACATTTGCACATGAGAATTCGAAAGGATATAGAGTGGTACCTCAGGTTAAGAACTTAATTCGTTCCAGAGGTCCGTTCTTAACCTGAAACTGTTCTTCACCTGAGGGACCACTTTGGCTAATGGGGCCTCCCGCTGCCACCACACCGCCACCACACGATTTCTGTTCTCATCCTGAAGCAAAGTTCTTAACCTGAAGCATAATTTCTGGGTTAGTGGAGTCTGTAACCTGAAGCGTCTGTAACCCAAGGTACATTGCAACCTTATTTTGCTAATGCAAGTACGTAAAGTTTTCAGGAAGGATAAAGCATTAGGAGAGATTTGTGAGGGTTCCAGTTCCATTTTGGCCCACACAGTTGAAGATGAGTTAATCATGTGTGTCAACTGTTTTAATTGGAAAGCCTTGGAGTATGTCTTATGATTTAGGTAGTGGATACAGCTTTTACCTCTAGAAATAATATTTTAATACAATAATAATGCATAGGAATACAGTATAAACCACACAAAACACATGCTGAATATAAGAACCAAAAATAAATGCATAATCAATAATCCCCCATCCCCTGAGTTGGGCCTGGAAACGAGTGCAGTTGGGCTTGGTGTAATATGACCAAAGCATGTTGCCCTGGCCACCGAGTTCTGCACTAACTGAAGTTTCTGAATTGTCTTCAGAGCTCTGAGTAGAACACCTTACAGTAATCTAACCTAGAGGTTCCTAGAGCATAGACAATAGTAGTTAGGCTGTCTGTGTCCAGATAGGCGTAGAGCTAGGCCATCAGCTGAAGTCGATGGAAGGTACTCTGTGCCACTGATTCCACCTTAGCCTCAAGCGACAGCAAAGCATCCAGACGTACCCCTAAGTAAAAGATATCTGCCTCTTGGTCTTCCAGTGAGTCTTTACTAACAAGGGGGAACATTCATGCTATAAGCACTGTATCCACTGTAGAGAATCAGGATTAGCCCTGATAAATATGGGTGGATGAACACTTTTCCATGCATTGCATGATGTAATATGCCTGTCTAGAGTGAGTAAAAATATCCACGTGCGAATATAGACATGAGTTCTACCATCAACCTGTTGGGTACAGAATGCGTCCTACCAGAACATTCAAGATCAATTAAATTAGACCTACATGTTTTTCTACTAATGATGCTTCATTTCCATCTCCTACTGGGGGGGAAATTGGCTTCCAGCCTTTGTCCCAGGACATCCAGTAACAATTTTCCACGTATCATCATCCAGCATAGCTGAATTCTCTCTATATAAGGTGTCTCTTCCTGAAGGATGCTCAGAGGCACATACGAGCGAAAGAAGATATTTCGATCGACTCTTTGGGAGACCAATTTCTATTATACTAGGTAAGAAAAAGGCTCATCTAGGAAGCTATGTTCATTGTTTTGTTCAGGAGTGGGTAAGGTGGCCTAGAAGGCACACTGCAGGCGGGTTTTAAATCAGCCAGTTTTTGAATAGCTAAACTTTGTCTGGCATTTCTTTTC
The DNA here is from genome assembly GCF_965153285.1 of Podarcis tiliguerta. Classification (NCBI taxonomy): domain Eukaryota; kingdom Metazoa; phylum Chordata; class Lepidosauria; order Squamata; family Lacertidae; genus Podarcis; species Podarcis tiliguerta. Next base: position 39,726,986 of record NC_139546.1, on the reverse strand, counting down.
TTCCATTCTTGATTTCAATTTCCCCCTGTCTTTGATAGAATAAACCTTTTCCATGTTTAACAACACTTTTCTCCTTGTATTCCCCCCCCCCCCGGAATTTTATTTCTCTATGCATATATTCATTTTTGTGAATAAATATTTAACCTTTGTGTGACTCCTTCTCCAAAGTTCTAGTCATGGCAGCCATATTCTTTTCCTGCATTTCACTGGCAACCAATCATCTTTGAGCACAAGCTCTCTGACAATAGATGTGGTGGCTGAGCTGCGGATTGGCTGCATGAATTCAGAGTACAGAATGCTGATGAGATGACTGTATGTAACAGCCATGCTGAAATTTAGGTTACAATGCTTTCTCCCGAATTTAAATATTTCTATATGCAGGATTTGTTTAATTTTTGGAGGAAGATTAAGTCATAAAAGTACCACCACCCCTGTACAGGGAAACCCAGTATCCTTATATACAAATGTACATTTTGAGAAGGTATGAACAGCAGAAAGTAGGAAGTAAAGCTCTACGTACAGGGAAATGAAGCTTCATTGGAAAAAGCTGCATTCCTAGATTTAGGATAATTTTACAGTCATGAAAGGTGCACATTTCAAAGGTGTTTACACATTTTTTTTATCTAGAAATCTAGAAAGTAGATGCCAAGTCATCATTGGGATGTCTCAAAGAGGAAGCAGGGTCTGACATGAATAAATTTTATGAATTTCTTAGTTCGTCTGTTTGACTTTAAGGACGGGCACAGAGGTCTGTCTTTTTCTTCTTCACTCATCCCTTTGTCCTTTTGTGTCATTACAATCTTCAGCCTGCGAGTAGGGACTACCTTTTTTCAGTTGGTTGTACTTATGCTGCCCTGGGAGTCAAACACTGTTCCTTCTTTCTGGCAATAAAAATACATTGGCAATAAAATCAATAAATTGCTATTATTTCATGACAACCTGAATTAGCTGCCTGAGGAGGCCACCACACTCTGACTAAGGTTAACAGTTTGGCACTTTGGGAATCTCAGTATGCTAATTTGGGGAACTCACTCCTGTTTATTTCTGCTGTTGTGACATGAAGAATAATGGTGTCATTCACTGTCTTTGCAGAGGCTGATTTTTGTGTGATTTTTGAGGTGCTTATTAGTCTCTGAAACTTAGTTTTATTCATTTCTTCAATCTGCCTGTCAACTCAACTATAGTTTCATAGTGGTAATGGGGTGGAGGAAGAGATGGGAATGGGGAAGGGCCACAACTCAATGCTAGACAATAAAGGCGTACCTTGGATCCGAATGCCTTGCGAGTCAAACACTTTGGCTCCTGAATGCTGTGAACCTGGAAGTGAGTGTTTCAGTTTTCAACCATTCTTTGGAACCCAAACATTTGACGCAACTTTCCACCTTCTGATTGGCTGCAGGAGGTACCAGAGTACTGAAGTAGATGGGGCAGTGTCTGACAGCAGCATTAGACAGCCTCATAACTTCCTAATGAGGGAATTAGGATTACAATTTGAGCAAGGCTGTCATAGCCCTCTTCAGATTTTCCCTTGATATTTCCTAGGACATGGGTTATATAATAAATGTGATGGAAAAGGGGAAAGCATGAAATGCTCTGTTGAACTTTGCTTCATTTCCTGTGTTTTCTGCACAGACCAAACACCAAGAGCCACAGCGAGCCATGGCTGCCAAGGGGCCCTGTCCTTTATGGCTGCTCTTGGTTTTGCTCTCCTGGATGGTGCTGGGGACTGAAGCCTCCTGGGATTTCCGGTCCTTCAAACACGAGTATGTCGATTACCCGAAGACTCAAGTCGCACATTACTGCGACTATATAATCAAGAAAAGAGGCCTGGTTCCCTCTGCCGTACGCTTTTTCGTTCATCTCTCAGACCAAGATCTTAAAGAAATCTGCACTGTTGTGGGCATACCAGTAACTGGTCCCATGTCAAGCTCATCTCCTGTTCTAAACACCATGTGTTATAAATCTTATTTCATCTACCACGATTATGAACTTATTAGGAATATTTCCCTTAGATGTAAGAATGGATACCCAATTGACTTAAGATTTTGAATGCCATTGTTGCACAAGCAGACTTCTGCTCAGGCAACAAACTTCCGCTACCATCCTCAGCACCCCCCTACACTTTCCCCCTCCTGCACTCCATCCCTCTCAAGAAACCTCAAGGTAGTCCCCCAATCTTCCAGGGCAGGTCTAGGCAAAGGCAAGAGGATTGCAAGAAGGAGAAGTTGGAGAAGTCCTTTTACATAAGCAAATATCTGTTTTACCTGCTCAGAAGTCACCACTGGATTGCCACCAGGATACCTTCCTTATTGAGGGTGAAAAGGCCACTCTGATCACTTTGGGCCTCCACTTTGTCCCACTGCTCATCTCCTACCTCGCTTTGCATTATATAAGTATGATCTCATTCTTTTTCTCATGATTCTTGCTGCTGTGGGATCTAGCAGTTATTTGTGGTATCCCTGGTTGCTGATTAAAACCCAGCCTCTTTTCTAACTCTTCCACCTTGTGACTCAGATAAGCAGACATGGAATATATATTTCTTATACACAGCTTTGTCCTTTCCCCCTTTTTTCTCTGTATCACTCTGTTTCTTTTAAAACTAAAAATATGTCAATAAAATAGGAACATTAAAACTCCATGAAACTGTCTGTGACTTTCTAGTCCACTTTCATTTGTTCGTCTGGCAGCACTGCCAGTTCTGGGATTTTCTCACCTCACCAAAATAATGTTTCCAAATTTCCAAATTTATTGTACCAGAATTTTAGATTTGAAATTGTATTGGCTACCGTTACTAAAAAAAGTATCAGGTCCTCCTGCTCCCTGCTTGATGAAAGGTGTCTCTCTGGAAGACAAAACACTAACTTTTTAAAGAGATGTCTGTTCAGATTTTGAAATCTGTACTATGTGGATTATAGAAATGGACTCCTCCCTTGACGTTTTGACCCTGTGGTTCAGCTCCAAAGCCCAATGTGGATCTGTATGAACATTTCATCCCGACTAATGTAGGGAGGTACACCTGACATCCTCTCTACCTTGCCCCAGACCTATTCCCTGGGGTCCCAATCCTACCATTGGGGACTATGCAAAGGTGTTCTTGTGTGTGTGCCTGGTAACTCCCTTCCAGCCTGAGGCCAATGGGAAGAAGATGAGATATTGACCAGAAGGCAGCCTACATGTTACCGGAATGCTTTCCCTATGCCAGCATCAACCTCTATAATGATTGGCATCAATAATAATGAAAAATAAATGTGGCTATGTTTTACCCACTATGGGTCACACATAGTAAATACATTAATGTAGCAGACCGTAACAACATTTGCTTTAATAGCATGTTGGCAACAATCTATGAATGAAAATATTACTGGCTGCCAGCCCATAAACTAGGTTTTTCTTGCCTAAGTTCTACAAGTTGCCTGATTTTTAATTATGTATGGGCTGTAGCTAAATGAAAACATTATTTCTGAATTATGATTGCTGATTCATAAATGTAGAGAAAAAAACTTGATATGAAGAAACTGTAGGCTCCCCTACTCCCACACCGTCTTTTGCACCGAATGAAGTGTTAACTCAAGTTCAAACCTTAATGACCTTGCAACTGGTTCTGCTCCACATTTTGTGATCTCATCGCTTCCAGCACATTAATCCCAATTAAACTCTAATTAACTGGAGAACATGTGCTTCTTAATGGCGGCGTTGGAGGGTTTTTGGCAGGCGAAGTGCTTTTGCACGATCTGTGAATGAAAATATTGCTGGGTTTCCCCAGCAGAACACGAGGTTTTCTGTGGTCTTATCTAAATTCTACAAGTGGCCTTATTTTTAATTAAGTATGGGCTAAACAAAAGCATTAATTCTGAAAATTAAAGCCTGTAACCTCAGACCTTTTGGCATCCAATGTGGACATAGCAAGATAAATGTTGGTGTTTGTTCTGGTCTTCAAGCTAGTTTCATGAGTCATGTGACTGTTCTGGGAAACCACTGACAGGAATTACCATATTTTTCGCTCTATAACACGCACCCGACCATAACACGCGCGTCGTGAGTCATGTGACTGTTCTGGGAAACCACTGACAGGAATTACCGTTTTTTTCGCTCTATAACACGCACCCGACCATAACACGCGCGTCGTTTTTAGAGGAGGAAAACAAGAAAAAAAATATTCTAAACAAAACAGTGGATGTATGATTTTTGTGGTTCATGCTGTGGCCACAGACATGTGATCTGACAGTGAGTTTGGGGTAGCCCAATGCAAAAATCCTGAGGATCCATGTGGATCCGTGCTTTGTAACCACGTTTTTGCACCACTGCGGCCCCAGGCAACAGTGGGTGTGTGATTTTTTTTTTGGTGCAAACTGTAGCCATGGACATGCTATGTGATCTGATGGTGAATTTGGGGTGACCCAGTGCAAAAATCCTGAGGATCCATGTAGATCTGTGGATTTGTAGCCACGTTTTAAGTGGGGAGGGAAGGAAAAGCTCTCAAGGGACAAGGAGCACACGTGGGGGGGTGGAGAAGGATGCTGCTAATAATGCAGAAGAGGGGGTTAAGGGGAGAAGGAACACGTGTGGGGTGGGTGGAGAAGGATGCTGCTAATAATGCAGGAGAGGGGTTTAAGGGGAGAAGGAACACGTGTGGGGTGGGTGGAGAAGGATGCTGCTAATAATGCAGGAGAGGGGTTTAAGGGGAGAAGGAACATGCATGGGGTGGGTGGAGAAGGATGCTCCTAATAATGCAGAAGAGGGGTATAAGGGGAGAAGGCTTCTCTCCTCTCCCACTTTGCTCCTTTAAAGAAGCAGGCTCTGCTTCTCTCCCTCCTCCCTGGCTCACCCCCCCCCCCCGGCTTAGCGAGCTGAAAAACTTTGCTGTAATTTAGCGAGCTGAGTGGGAAGGAGGGACAGAGAGCCTGCTTGCTTTAAAGGAGCCAACCGGACAGGAGCCGCTTACACTCGTGTAAACGGCTCCTCTTGTCTCCAGCTTTGCTCCTTTAAAGAAGCAGGCTTTCTAGGCTTCTGGGTTAGCGCCTCCGGCAATGGCGGATTTCCTCTAATCTAGAGGAATCCGCTCCGTGAAAACTAGGGTCTGGACTGCCACGGTGATGCGGAGACCCGTTAAAAACCACAGGCGGGAGAAGCCTGTGGACCTGGGATTCGGCTGACACCTTTTACGCCTCCCCTACTCGCGGGGAAACCCAGTTTTGGGGATTCGGAGCGACGCGGGGTGAGCGGCGCGGTGCTTCGAATCGATCACTTTTTTCGTGGAGCGAAGCCACATTGCTGTTGCTGGAGAGCGCTGACTTTTTCCTGTGGACAATTGGACTTTAAACAACTACTTGTAAGTAGAATGGAAAATTGGATTTTCAAACATCGTAATTTGGCACTGAAACGGGAAGGTTCTAAACAGGAAGTCCGCCTTCCATTTTGTAAATAGATCAAAGCAAAGACGTCACAAGCTAAAGTCTGGGAAAAGCCTCTTGTAAAGGAATAATTTTCACCATTTAAAATATTAAACCCCCCTTGGAAGCAGGAGAAGAGGGGGAATTCTTTTTGGACTGTTTAAGCCTGCAGGAGAGAGAGTGAGGAGAGAGAAATTACCACCGTTTTGAACCTGGGACCGGGCTATCAGTAAGATTTGAGAAGACGGATGTGATGGTTAATAAAAGTGACAATTTGGGACAAAAAACAACTGATTTTGGACAAAAAGTGAACATTTATACAGAAAATATTCGGGTATTGACTCAGGAACCCATCTCGAAATGGCAAGCTGTGGAGAAGACGATGGAAAAAACTGCTTCTGAATCTCAAGCAATACAAGTGGAGGTCTCGTCTTCACAGAGACAATTTGATGGATTTAAGCTGATGCCATGTGTGACTGATATTGAAAGTCAGATTTGGAGAGACGATGTCCTGCTTGGATCGGAGAAGGAAAGCTGGACAGACTCCCTTATGGAGGGATGCTCTGGACTTTGCGATTCGGATCTGGGCCAGGGGGAGATTGGAGTTGTGGAGGCCTTCAGCCTCGAAGGGACTTTGGAGCATGTCCTGAAACATCTTTTGGACTGCTGCACCCTGGGTTGACATGCGATTGCATGATTTGCATCAATTAGTGTAATGATTTCAGGCAGGCAAGCAAACCCCGGTAAGAATTAATGAGTCTCTGGAAATTATATGACACGTTTATTCACAATTAACATCCAGAGAGCAACTCCAAGCCTGCCACTCTTAGCTACGAGTTGGTCACTTTGAGTCCCCGCCCCTTTCACAGAATGAAGGGCGCCAAAGTCCAGTCCATCCTCTCTTGTATTTCTGTTGCATTTTAACCTTTTCAGCTCATTTGTTTCGGGGAGAAGGTGGGTGAACTCCCCACCACACACCATGAAACAAAGAGCCCTCTATATGCTGCCTGGTTGCATAGCAACCTCCAAAATGTCATCTATCTCCTCCTCTTCTGCTGCCTTCGAGCTTTCCAAGTGTGCTGCTCTATCTCAATCTGGGAACTCTTTATGAAGGGGTGCTGAACTAACCCACTCCTGCTCTGTCTGTGGCTGCAGTCCCTCATCTCCAGAGTCAGAGTCTTCCCAGGCATTTGATTCAGTCACATCCCTGACAAGCAGGGAAAGAAGGACCTGAGACTTCTGTAGGTGATGAAATTTGGGGTTTTTAGTAGGGTAGCCAATACAACTTGAAATCTAAAATTCTGATTCCCAAACTGTTTGGGAACAGCAATTCCCTGTAAATTGCCCACTGTCGATACATATTAACTCTCTTAATTGTAATAGCCTTGATAAGAGATAGCCATAAAGGTGTTTTCCTTTCCAGCAGATTTTTACATTTCTCCCAAGCTCTATACAGTTTCTTCCTAAGAATATGGTTCATAAAACGTTTATAAATTTTCACCTTCCCATACTAAAGACATGCCTTCCTGCCCAATTTTAAGTCAAGGATGTCTGCATTATCCATATATATATAATTTTGCATAATATAATCAATACACCTTTTGTCATTCTTTACAATACATACTGTATATATATGTCTATATCTATCTATAGACTTTCCTTACTTATACTGTTGTACTGTATTCGTGCCATTGTGACTTCCCTCTGAACAAAGAAGAATAAAACACACTGCCATGTTTATGCAGGGAAAATATTTATTTTAGCAAAGTCAGAAAGGCCTATAAACTCACATATTGAGGAAAATAAGCCACAACATACAAAAGCTATGTAGAAACTAGTTTACATGAATGTTGCAAAGGGGATTTAAGGACTTGGCCAAGATGGTGGGCCCAGCTCAAGTGAAATCTTGATATTTCCCGGGGTTTCTGGACCCTGCCAGTTGCTGGGCCTAGATTAGGAACACAGTCTTTGCTGAAGCCATCCTGCAACTTCTGGAACTCATCCTGCAATAAATTGTTGCATTGTGGAGTGCTCTCGTTCATTGATCTAGGCAACCAGTTGTTACATTCTCCTACTCCATTTTGCCCCCGTGCCAGTCTGTGGGAACGTCTTGAATTTTGCTTTTAGATCTTAGGCTGTCGTTTTCGCCGCCTAAAATTTCTTTTTGTACATTTGTACATGTAGGAGTTTCATAAAGGATGTTGAGAAGTGCCCCTCGTTTCCCAGTGAAGTGGCTCCTTTTCTGAGTACAATCCTGTCAACATAAACCAAGTAAGTTTATTGCATGCAGCAATAAATCAGAGCAATGCCCATAATCAAAGGACAGTGGAAACTTGGTTTTCGACCGTCTCAGAAGTCAAATGTTTCAGCTTTAGAACTCCAAAAACCTGGAAGTAAATGCTTCTGTTTTCGAATGCACCTTGGAAGTCAAAAGGCTTCCACTGAGTGTTTCCCAATTTTTCAATTAAATCTGCAGGCCTCTTTGCGCCTTGGTTTTCAAATGTTTTGGAAGTCGAACGGTTTTCCGGAATGGATTACGGTCGAGAACTGAGGTTCCACTGTATTCCATGTCTGCTTATCTGAGTCACAATGTGGAAGAGTTGGAAATGAGGCTGGAATTAATAAGCAACCAGGGACATACATTGTACTGGTTTCCATTTAGGAAAAAAGGGTATTATTGGAGTAAAATATAACAAAATAAAAAAGACTTCAACTATAATATCAGTAGCTTCAGGCATCTCTTAAGAAAGTTATTCAATTAAAAGGCATCTGAAAAACTAGTCAGGCTTTTCTTTGAAAAATGTGATCCAAAACAGATTGACAGTCAATCAAAAAATAGTGCATTTAGAAAAAAATGGGGTCTTCCTTAAAAAAGCTCAACCATTTGAGGGTGTCCTGCTGGTTTTTCCTTTCTGAAATATGGCAATCCCATGTCAACCCAGAGTGCAGCAGTCAAAAGAGCTGAACTCCATGTTAGGAAAAGGCTCATTCTATATCTGGAATACTCACATGACTCACGAAACTAGCTTGAAGACCTGAACAGACACCAACGTTTATCTTGCTACATCCACAGTGGATGCCAAGATGTCTGAGGTGACAGGCTTTAATTTCCAGAATTAATGTTTTTGTTTAGCTACAGCCCAGACTTAATTAAAAATAAGGCCACTTGTAGAACCTCTGCCATTTGCCCAATCCCGCCTGGGGAGGCGTTGCCAAGGTGATCAGGCCAGGTAGGGGGGGACACCACCCTGTCCACACATTAGGGGGAGGAACTTACCTGAGAACCGCCAGTTGGCTCCAGAGCTTCTCCCACCCTACCCACCCTCAGTTAAGCCTTCTTTTTCTGGTTAACCTTTTCTCCACAGGTACGTGGACGTTGCTACATCAAGGTCGCTGTTGAATGGCAAGAAAAGAATTTCCCTGCCTTGGCAGGTTTTGCCTTTCCCGTAGCAAAACATCACAACGTTGGCGTTTTCAGGCCTTGGGCGGAATCCTTTAGTCTGTCTTCCCTAGATTGGAATGGGCGTGTAGCAGTGACCCACGCTCCCTTCCTCTTTGAGACGGAGATCACAGGGTTCCCCGTTAAAGGGGTTGTTTGAGGGGAGGCATTGGCGGTACGCTTACAGGTTGTCATTGATCTCCCCTGTGACGGCGGCGTAATGCGGGGGGGCTCTCTGCTAGAACATATGTTCTCTAGAGCCAGCCCATCTCCCACACACTCTGGATAACCCTGATGTTCCCCAGATCCCCAGACTGGGAGGGATAAAGCCCAATGCCTAAGCCAAAGTCTACCTTCATCTGATACATAATAAAGTTGTGGCCAATTTTAATCCCATGGCACGTTGTCTTGAGTCATTATACCACTCGGGGGGCCGTCCGGGGTTGGGGGCACTCTGCATGTCCACACAAAAAAACCCAGCAATATTTTCATTCATAGATTGTGCAAAAGCACTTTGCCTGCCAACACTGCCATTAAGAAGCACATGTTCTCCTGTTAATTAGATCTTAATTTGAAATAAAGTACAGGCGTGTGCTGGAAATGATGAGATCACAAACTTCGGAACAGCACCTGATGCAAGGTCATTAAGGTTTGAGCTTGAGGTAATGTTCCCCTTGACAAATGTTCCCCTTGAAAGCGTGTGGGGATATTCAGACCCACATGGGACTCATACTTCCAAGTCAACTTGGAAGTCTGAAATCTTCAAATGGCATCAATATAACATCAACCCCAAGGTCAGAGGTGTCTCTGCAGGAGATATTTCCTTGACTGGTGGGCAGGGAGGCACAGGGCAGCCAATCAGAAGCCATGCCTTGGTTTCCGAACATTTTGGAAGTCGAACGGAGTTCCGAAACAGATTCCCTTTGACTTCTGATGTACCACTGTTCTGAAGTAGATGGACCAATGTCTGACTGCAGCCTCATAACTACCTAATGAGGGAATTAAGATTACAATTTGAGCAAGGTTGACATAGCCCTTTTCAGATTTTCCCTTGATATTTCCTAGGAAGTGGGTTATATAAAAAATCTGATGGAAAAAGGGAAAGCATGATAATGACCTGTTGAACTTTACACCGCTTCCTGTTTTTTCTGCGTAGTGCACCTTCCTGGGGCAGTGCTCCTTTGATTCTAAAGGACCAGCCTCCACTGGTTCTGGTTTCTACTAGCACCGTCAGGGACTAATCTGATTGATGTCCTGAAAATTCCATTTGGACCTTGGAGAATAGTCAGATAGAATGGGGTCCTGTAAGCTGGCCGTGTGCCATAGGCCAGAAGCGGTGTCCCCCATAGAATAAAAGGCCAGGCAAACCTCTGGAGGGCTGAGTTTGGGGATGCCTGGCTTAGACCATTGTTTAAGCTTTGTTAAAGCTGCCAACCAGGAACGGTGAGCAGACTTATTATAAGGGGAATACTTTTTTTTAAAGAGGGGTGAAAATACAGCATTAAACCACTAGATGAGGGAGCTGTTGTGTGTCCGAATTGTAACATTCAAAAGTGACTCCGATTTAAGTCTCATTAAATGCTACTAGGAACTACTATAACATTCAAGATCAATTAAATTAGACCTTCATGTTTTTCTACTAATGATGCGTCATTTCCATCTCCTACTAGGGGGAAGAATAGGCTTCCAGCCTTTGTCCCAGGACATCCAGTAACAATTTTCCACATATCATCATCCAGCATAGCTGAATTCTCTGTATATAATGTGTGTGTTCCTGGAGGATGCTCAGAGGCGCATACAAGCGAAAGAAGATATTTCGATCGACTCTTTAGGAGACAAATTACTATTATACTAGGTAAGAAAAAAGGCCTCGACATGGTCATGTATGAAGCTATGTTCATTGTTTTGTTCAGGAGTGGGAAAGGTGGCCTAGAAGGCACACTGCAGGCGGGTTTTAAATCAGCCAGTTTTTGAATAGCTAAGCTTTGTCTGGCATTTCTTTTCTTCCATGCTTGATTTCAATTTCCCCCCGTCTTTGATAGAATAAACCTTTTCCATGTTTAACAACACTTTTCTCCTTGTATTCCCCCCCCCCCCGGAATTTTATTTCTCTATGCATATATTCATTTTTGTGAATAAATATTTAACCTTTGTGTGACTCCTTCTCCTAAGTTCTAGTCATGGCAGCCATATTCTTTTCCTGCATTTCACTGGCAACCAATCATCTTTGAGCACAAGCTCTCTGACAATAGATGTGGTGGCTGAGCTGCGGATTGGCTGCATGAATTCAGAGTACAGAAGGCTGATGAGATGACCGTATGTAACAGCCATGCTGAAATTTAGGTTACAATGCTTTCTCCGGAATTTAAATATTGATATGCAGGAATTGTTTAATTTTTGGAGGAAGGCTAAGTCATATGTACCACCACCCCTGTACAAGGAAGCCCAGTATCCTTATATACAAATGTACATTTTGAGAAGGTATGAACAGCAGAAAGTAGGAAGTAAAGCTCTACGTACAGGGAAATGAAGCTTCATTGGAAAAAGCTACTTTCCTAGATTTAGGATAATTTTACAGTCATGAAAGGTGCCCATTTCAAAGGTGTTTACATTTATCTAGAAATCTAGAAAGTAGATGCCAAGTCATCATTGGGATGTCTCAAAGAGAATGCATTTTATGTATTTCTTAGTTTGTCTGTTTGACTTTAAGGATGGGCACAGAGGTCTGTCTTTTTCTCCTTCACTCATCCCTTTGTCCTTTTGTATCATTACAATCTTCAGCCTGCGAGTAGGGACTACCTTTTTTTTCAGTTGGTTGTACTTATGCTGCCCTGGGAGTCAAACACTGTTCCTTCTTTCTGGCAATAAAAATACATTGGCAATAAAAGCAATAAATTGCTATTATTTCATGACAACCTGAATTAGCTGCCTGAGGAGGCCACCACACTCTGACTAAGGTTAACAGTTTGGCACTTTGGGAATCTCAGTATGCTAATTTGGGGAACTCACTCCTGCTTATTTCTGCTGTTGTGACATGAAGAATAATGGTGTCATTCATTGTCTTTGCAGAGGCTAATTTTTGTGTGATTTTTGAGGTGCTTATTAGTCTCTGAAACATAGTTTTATTCATTTCTTCAATCTGCCAGTCAACTCAACTATAGTTTCATAGTTGTAATGGGGTGGAGGAAGAGAGATGGGAATGGGGAAGGGCCACAACTCAATGCTAGACAATAAAGGCGTACCTTGGATCCGAAAGCCTTGCAAGTGAAACACTTTGGCTCCTGAATGCTGTAAACCTGGAAGGGAGTGTTTCGGTTTTCGACATTCTTTGGAACCAAAACGTTTGATGCAACTTCCCACCTTCCGATTGGCTGCAGGAGCTTCCTGCAACCAATCAGAAGCTGTGCCTTGGATTCTGAACATTTTGGAAGTCAAACGGAGTTCCGAAAGGGATTCTGTTTGACTTCTGAGGTACCACAGTACTGAAGTAGATGGGGCAGTGTCTGACAGCAGCATTAGGCAGCCTCATAACTATCCAATGAGGGAATTAGGATTACAATTTGAGCAAGGCTGTCATAGCCCTTTTCAGATTTTTCCTTGATATTTCCTGGGAAGTGGGTTATATAATAAATCTGATGGGAAAAGGGAAAGCATGAAAATGCTCTATTGAACTTTACACCGTTTCCTGTGTTTTCTGCACAGAACAACCACCAAGAGCCACAGCGAGCCATGGCTGCCAAGGGGCCCTGTCCTTTATGGCTGTTCATGGTTTTGCTCTCCTGGATGGTGCTGGAGACTGAAGCCTCCTGGGATTTCCGGTCCTTCAAACACGAGTATGTTGATTACCCAAGATCTGAAGTCGGAGATTACTGCGAGTATTTAAAAAGCAAAAGAGGCCTGAAGTACGGAGAATCACACACTTTCATTCATGTCTCAGACCAGGATCTTAAAAATATCTGCACTGTTAAGGGCATACCAGAAACTGGTCCTATGCCGAGCGCATCTCCTGTTCCAACCACCCTCTGTTTTAAAGAAGACTTCGACTACTACGCTTATACATTTACTAGGAAAATTTCCCTTAGATGTAAGAATGGATACCCAATTGACTTAAGATTTTGAATGCCATTGTTGCACAAGCAGACTTCTGCTCAGGCAACAAACCTCCGCTACCATCCTCTCCGACACTCAGCAGCCCCCTACACTTTCCCCCTCCTGCACTCCATCCCTCTCAAGAAACCTCTCAAGGTAGTCCCCCAATCTTCCAGGTCAGGTCTGGGCAAAGGCAAGAGGATTGCAGGGAGGAGGAGTTGGAGAACTCCTTTTAAATAAGCAAATATCTGTTTTACCTGCTCACAGTCACCATTGGATTTCCACCAGGATTCCTTCCTTCTTGAGGGTGAAAAGGCCACTCTGATAACTTTGGGCCTCCACTGTGTCCCACCTCTCATCTCCTATCTCACTTTTCATAATACAAAACTATGATCTCATTCCTTTTCTCATGATTCTTGCTGCTGTGCGATCAAGCAGTTATTTGTGGTATCCCCGGTTGCTTATTTAAACCTGGCCTCATTTCTAACTCTTCTACCTTGTGACTCAGATAAGCAGACATGGAATATATATTTCTTATATACAGCTTTGTCCTTTCCCCCTTTTTTCCTCTGTATCACTCTATTTCTTTATAACCGAAATTATTTCAATAAAATATGAACATTAAAAATCCATGAAACTGTCTGTGGCTTTCTGGTCCACCTCCATTTGTTTTTCTCACAGCACTACCAGTTCTGTGCTTTTCTCACTGACCAAAATAATGTTTCCAAATTCCTTCTGTAGTAAAGGTCCCAGCCACTTGCCCCTCCCTCACCTGCTCCTGCCCTCCAGCTGAGTCAGGTTTCTGGAGCGCTGGCCAGGGACCAGTTTACTTTTTTTACAGATACAAAACGCAACAGGACTAGGTAGGCTGCCACCACTCCCTCATCTTCTGGGGTGCCTAGAGCCACAGTCCGAGGAAGAAGACTATGCCCTTATGTTACCGGCTGCCCCACTCTACAGGTTGCAGCCACAACTTACAGACAGAAATTATTTAGGTATAGCGTAACCAAGAAGTCAGGCGTTGGATTTAGCTTTTCCCGCAGAGAGGCAAATTAGGACAGAAAAGAGTTACCTTTCTGAAATTTATTTAAAAAACATAAAGTTAACATGCTTACAGAAGCAGGAACATCTCTTGTGGATTACATGCAGATAAAAATAAGAACATTGCTTAGTATAGCTGACTAAATACCGTATTTTTCGCCCTATAGGACGCACTTTTTCCCCTCCAAAAATGAAGGGGAAATCTGGGTGCGTCCTATGGGGCGAATGCAGGCTTCGCGGACCTCTCCGCAAACAGCAGGAGCGCTCCCGCTGCTGGCGGAGAGGTGCCTGCATGCTGAAGCCTGCGTGCGCTGAGCTCAGCGCGCCCAGGCTTCGCGGACCTCTCCGCTAGCAGCGGGAACGCTCCCACTGCTGGCGGAGACGTGCCTGCATGCCGAAGCCTGCGCGCGCTGAGCTCAGCGCGCCCAGGCTTCGCGGACCTCTCCGCTAGCAGCGGGAACGCTCCCGCTGCTGGCGGAGAGGTGCCTGCATGCCGAAGCCTGCGCGCGCTGAGCTCAGCGCGCCCAGGCTTCGCGGACCTCTCCGCTAGCAGCGGGAACGCTCCCGCTGCTGGCGGAGAGGTGCCTGCATGCCGAAGCCTGCGCGCGCTGAGCTCAGCGCGCCCAGGCTTCGCGGACCTCTCCGCTAGCAGCGGGAACGCTCCCGCTGCTGGCGGAGAGGTGCCTGCATGCCGAAGCCTGCGCGCGCTGAGCTCAGCGCGCCCAGGCTTCGCGGACCTCTCCGCTAGCAGCGGGAACGCTCCCGCTGCTGGCGGAGAGGTGCCTGCATGCCGAAGCCTGCGCGCGCTGAGCTCAGCGCGCCCAGGCTTCGCGGACCTCTCCGCTAGCAGCGGGAACGCTCCCGCTGCTGGCGGAGAGGTGCCTGCATGCGGAAGCCTGCGCGCGCTGAGCTCAGCGCGCCCAGGCTTCGCGGACCTCTCCGCTAGCAGCGGGAACGCTCCCGCTGCTGGCGGAGACGTGCCTGCATGCCGAAGCCTGCGCGCGCTGAGCTCAGCGCGCCCAGGCTTCGCGGACCTCTCCGCTAGCAGCGGGAGCACTCCCGCTGCTGGCGGAGACGTGCCTGCATGCCGAAGCCTGCGCGCGCTGAGCTCAGCGCGCCCAGGCTTCGCGGACCTCTCCGCTAGCAGCGGGAGCCAGCACTGGGCTCCCACGGCTTGCAGAGAGCTGCCTGTTTGGGGGCTGGGGTCGGGGGAAGCTCGGGCTTCCCCAACCCCGCGCCTGGGGGGGAAATAATTTTTTTCCTTTATTTCCCCCCCAAAAAACTAGGTGCGCCTTATGGGACGGTGCGTCCTATAGGGCGAAAAATACGGTACTCACTTCTACACACCAAGGCAAAGATAGGATAGTTCAAAGTCCTTCAGTTGATCCACATTCAGAAGTCCTAGAAAATCTTCATCACAAAGAGACAAAAGACTGCTGCCAGGTCAAACGTTAGCAGCCGGTTGGATTTCAGAGCGCTTTCCCCAGCCATTCCTAAGATCTTTATTCACAAATTGCATGTGGAACCAGAACCCCAGGTCCAATCACAATCCTAGGTTACATTCAAATTCTCCAATGACCAGCTTGTGGGCTAATAATTTTCACCTGTGACAGCTGGGCCAATTAAGGCTCCAGAACCTAGATCAAAGGTTTTTCCTCCCTTCCGTGGAGCTTATGCAGATGCACATTCTCAGGCAATTAAAAGATAGATAACAACACGGAATGAATGTGCATAACTTCAACCCCAGGTGTCATAGGGAAGATGTCACAGGGATGCCACAAGACCAACCAACGAAAATCTAGACTTTGCTCCTGTGTGAACAAGCCTTACAGAACTACAGAAGGAAGGCAGGGATTGAGCCTAGTGTGGCTTCATTTGATGGGGCATTGGTGGCTATGCCCCATGCAAATGATGAATGAGGAGGATGTGCCATCCAGTGTAAGCTGGAGATAATGGTGGGACATTCAAGTGGGGTTCAGAAGTATTCACAGCTAGCTTATCTGAATCACAAGAGAGATGGCCAGGAAAACAGAAAGGTATTAATTCACAAGTGGGAAACATGGCCGCTGCAAGATGGGCCTTGCAGAAATGGCTTGTACCAGGGTGGACCTTGATGCCTGGTAACTCCCTTCCAGCCTGTGGCCAATGGGAAGAAGATGAGATATTGACCAGAAGGCAGCCTTTCTGTTACAGGAATGCTTTCCCTATGCCAGCATCATAAATACATTAATGTAGCAGACCGTAACATTTGCTTTAACAGCATGTCGGCAACAATCTATGAATGAAAATATTACTGTCTGCCAGCCCATAAACTTGGTTTTTCTGCGGTCTTACCTAAGTTCTACAAGTTGCCTCATTTTTAATTATGTATGTGTTGTAGCTAAATGAAAACATTAATTCTGAATTATGATTGCTGAATCATAAACGTAGAGAAGAAAACTTGATATAAAGAAACTGTAGTCTCCCCTACTCCCACACTGTCTTTTGCACCGAATGAAGTGTTAACTCAAGTTCAAACCTTAATGACCTTGCAGCTGGTTCTGTTCCGCAGTTTGTAATCTCATCACTTCAAGCACATGCCTGTTCTTTAGTCCAAATTAAGCTCTAATTAACAGGAGAACATGTGCTTCTTAATGGCAGCGTTGGAGGGGTTTTGGCAGGCGAAGTGCTTTTGCACAATCTGTGAATGAAAATATTGCTTGGTTTCCCCAGCAGAACACGAGGTTTTCTGCTGTCGTACCTAAGTTCTACAAGTGGCCTTATTTGTAATTAAGTATGGGCTAAACAAAAGCATTAATTCTGAAAATTAAAGCCGGTAACCTCAGACATTTTGGCATCCAGTGTGGATGTAGCAAGATAAACGTTGGTGTCTGTTCAGGTCTTCAAGCTAGTTTCGTGAGTCATGTGACTGTTCTGGGAAACCACTGACAGGAATTAGCTGCCAGTACAAAATATGCAAATACAGTGGTACCTCACACTTGGGACTCACACTTCCAAGTCAGCTTGGAAGTCTGTTGGAAAACAAGAGAGAGGGAAATCTTCAAATGGCATCAATATAACATCGACCCCAAGGTCAGAGGTGTCTCTGTGGGAGATATTTCCCTGACTGGTTGGCAGGGAGGCACGGGGCATTCTTGTCATGACAGCATAAGTCTTTCAGGTCTCTGGCAGCCTCCCCCTACCCCCCCCCCCCGCCCCGGCTGGCTAGGCCTGGGTTAATGTACCAGCTGACTCTGTGGCTGGATCTAGACCCATCGAAGAAGCCTTTCAGTTTAAAGCATTGTAAATTTAAACTGCAAAAACAGGTAGAGAAAAACAATGTTATATCGCACATGCAACACATATCAATCACTTTTTCTTTCATATTCATTTTATTTTATTTTCCGACTTCACTTATGTCGTTTACACCTTTCAGTGGCTGCCATAGGCAATGTTGTGAGCACGATCCATCTACTTATATGATTCCTTTCAGAACACACAAAACTCATACAAAACGGGTACTTTTTAAATTTCAGCAGCTGTTTTAAATGACACATCCCAAATTTTATTTTCAACTTGATTTTATTTTGTATGTTGTATTGCTGCTGCACACAGCTAGGAAACCATGCTTTTAACAAATTAAGGTAAATGTAAAGGTACCCCTGCCCGTATGGGCCAGTCGTGTCCGACTCTAGGGTTGTGCGCCCATCTCACTTAAGAGGCCGGGGGCCAGCGCTGTCTGGAGACACTTCCGGGTCACGTGGCCAGCGTGACGAAGCTGCTCTGGTGAGCCAGCACCAGCGCAGCACACGGAAACGCCATTTACCTTCCCGCTAGAAAGCGGTACCTATTTATCTACTTGCACTTAGGGGTGCTTTCGAACTGCTAGGTGGGCAGGAGCTGGGACCGGAAGATGGGAGCTCACCCCGTCGCGGGGATTCGAACTGCTGGCCTTCTGATCGGCAAGTCCTAGGCTCTGTGGTTTTACCCACAGCGCCACCCGCGTCCCTAAGCAAATTATACCTTATTAAAACAGCACAAACCAATACATTTGTTCATTTTTTTCTATCAGGCATTCATCTGACTCAGTCAAGAGGCTAAGAAACATACATTGGACAGGCAGATCAATCTCTGTTCCTCATTTGAAGATGTAGCTTTTTTCTCAAGCTGTCCCTGAGACCCTGTGGTAGCATCCTCAATACCTGTCCCAGGTGGGACATAACTGGCCAAGACTAAGATATGAAGCAAGGGCACCATTGGGTGATCTTTATTAATTCCAGCAGCAACTTCCAGACTCTCCCTATCCAAACCTCTGCACCAGGCTTCCTCAAACTCGGCCCTCCAGATGTTTTGAGACTACAATTCCCATCATCCCTGACCACTGGTCCTGCTAGCTAGGGACCATGGGAGTTGTAGGCCAAAAACTTCTGGAGGGGGCGAGTTTAGGAAGCCTGCGCTGCACAATTCTTTTATGCTTTTTGTGGGGTGTATTCCATCCATGCACACAAGTTTGTTTATCACGTCTTAATATTTATAAATTTAGCATTGCTATTTGTCAAGCAAGCTGATGGTTAGTTGCTGTGGTTAGGCTCCTGTGGATTTGTCAAGCAAGCCAACGATTTACTTTTTGTGGCTCAGATTCTGTAACATCTGATTTGCTCACCAGAAACCGCCTAATACTTACTTCTGCTTCTTGCTGGGTAGCTGTCCACGTGTCTTGTCAGTACTTTTGCTATAGTTTTAACCAGTGCTTTTTTTCTTAAAAAAAAATGTTTAGGGGTACTCTCATTTTCCTACTCATATTGAAATACTGCCCCTCAATGAGGCCAAACTTCAATTCACAAAAGGTTTAGGGGTATGCATACCCCCGCGTATCCCCAGAAAAGAAGCAATGTTTTAACTCAGTTAAATTTCCAGTATGCACAAGCAGCTATAACCAATATGGCTCCTGTCACAATCCTAAACTGTGGTATTTTGTAATGCTGTATTATAATCGTTCCCATTCTTTGATGTTGTTTTTAGTGGTTTATAGTCACAATTGTACGGTACATTTCACAATCATATGGTTGGTACAAGTTCTCTAGTATCTGGATGTAATAATACTCACCTATTTCTTTCTATCGATCTAGAGGGAGCAAGAAATAAAAATTAAGAATTAATTAGACTGGTTTGAATGGATTTTTGAAAGATCCATCACTTCCCATGTCAAACTTTTTTGCTGCCATTTAGTGAGAGATGTTTCAATTCTCTTTCCTCACTTTTCTACTTGAATTCTCTTTCCTCACTTTTCTATATTAAATTTGTGAACATATCAGGTGCAGCATGACCCCTTTAGCTTTTGCTGCTATAGAATATCCTGCAGGAAAGAGAAGGCAGAACATAGTTACACATAAAAAGAGGCGATATGAAAGTGAGAAGAGGCAAAGGGGGGATTAAATGAGCAAAGCCAATGGATGGCTACGTGGGAGCCGGTTGAAGTTAAATCCCTCGAAGACAGAGGTCCTGTGGCTGGGACGGGACGATATGGGATTGAGGGGGCAACTCCCATCTCTTGCGGGGGTGCAATTAGTGCCAGCACCGTCTGTTAAGAGTTTGGGTGTAATCTTCGATACCTCCTGTCAGAGCTGGCTCCTGGTCCCAGCTCACCAAGGACCAACGCTAGCCGGTAGTAAAGTATCAAAGTCTTTATTGAAGAATAGTCTCCATTTACAAGCCTCAGCGTCCCAGCTCTACGTCTGGACTCTAGACCGGCGAAGCTCCGTCTGAGTCTCCGCCCCCTGTGCACCAGTTTAAGACTCTAATCTTACTCCACCTCTTCCTTCTCTCTCTCTTCCTCTGGGTCCTACTACCCCCCGGGGTCTCCTCCCTCCTGGACTCTTCTGACGCAGACGTTGACCCCTCTGACTCCTCCCCCTCTCTTCGGTGGGCTTTAGGACCTGGCTCCCTACCCGGGCTGCCCACCTTGCCGCCCTCCTGTACATTTGAACTTGGCGCGCGCGCGCGTTTAACTTTCCTGATGACCGTTTCCTCGCTCCCTGACGAGGGTGTGGTCACTCCTGCCTCACGTTCTCCCTCTGTCCGCGCGCCACCTGATCCCGATGCCTGGGACTCCTCCCCCCTACTGCACTCTGGGGGGGACGCTGGTCCGGATTTCCAGCTGCTACTCTCTGAGTCCCCTCTGGCCCCTTCTTCCCGAGGTGTCCCCCTGGGCACTCCCCTTGCCCTGACTATGGGGGCCCCTTTCTGTGAATCCTCCGAGTCACTGGAGAGACTCAGAGACCTCGGACTGCTGTCATCGCTGACATTTCCTTCGGACTCCTCCCCCTCGCTCTCCATTTCCTCCCTCTCCTGTGACTCTGCTCCTGAACCCCTGACACCTCCCTTTCAATGGAGGCGCAGATTGCAGCTACAACAAAGGCGGCATTTTTCCATCTCCGCCAAGCTAAGCAGTTGGCTCCTTACCTCTCTCGCCCTGACCTAGCCACTGTGATCCACGCGACGGTCACCTCCAGACTGGATTATTGTAACTCGCTCTACGTGGGGCTGCCCTTGAGACTGACCCAGAAACTTCAGCGGGTGCAGAATGCTGCAGCGAGACTCCTTACGGGGTCTTCGCTGCGAGATCACATTCACCCGGTGCTATACCAGCTGCACTGGCTCCCGGTGGAGTACAGGATCAGGTTTAAGGTGCTGGTTTTAACCTTTAAAGCCCTATACGGCCTAGGACCCTCGTACCTACGGGACCGCCTCTCCTGGTATGCCCCACAGAGAAACTTACGGTCTTCAAATAAAAACATCTTGAAGGTCCCAGGCCACAGAGAAGTTAGGCTGGCCTCAACTAGAGCCAGGGCTTTTTCGGCCGTGGCTCCGATCTGGTGGAACACTCTGTCACAAGAGACCAGGGCCCTGCGGGACTTAACATCTTTCCGCAGGGCCTGCAAGACAGAACTGTTCCACCAGGCCTTTGGCCAGGGCACAGCCTGACTCCCTCCATTGGCAATCTTCGCAGAGCTCTGGCCCAATGGTTGCCAGTGGCTTGAATTAATTAATTTTATAATGAATGATTTTAAAGTGTTGTTTGTGCTGTTTTACTGTTGTTAGCCGCCCTGAGCCCGGCTTCGGCTGGGGAGGGCAGGATATAAATAAAATTTATTATTATTATTATTATTATTATTATTATTATTATTATTATTATTAAAATTCAAAATAATAAGCTCCTTTAGTTATATTTCAAGGCAAGGGGATAGAGCTATGTTTGGTTTTTTAAAATAATAATTCCAGTTGCGTAGCTTCCAGACTAAGCTGGACTTTAGGTTCCCTTGGATCAGAAAGTGAAGGCAGCACTGGTCAGCTAAGTTCCCATGTTTCCATGGCAGAAATTTCCAGCCTTGCTTAGCTGGCTTTGCATTTTCCTTTCTAGCACAGCTTACAACACTAGCAAGGAAGAATTGATATTTTGACATCATGGTGATGTCAGGTGATGGACACTTGTTAAAATGGCAAGGGTGGGGGAAACCAAGGACCTGCCCCCACCAGCTGAACCCAGCTCCCCATCCTTGGCCTACGCCAGAGGTCGACAACCTAAGGCCCATGGGCCAGAGGAGGCCCATGAGGGTCGCTTAACCGGCCCGTGAGCTGCCCCCGAACCCAGCCACCTGCTTGGCAAGTCCCCACGTGCTGCGCTAAACCAGCGCAATGCAGGGACTCTCTTCCGCGGCTCCAGAAATCGCTCCTACGCATGCCCAGATGCCAAAATCCTTCTGCGCAGGTGTGATTTTTGGCATCTGGGCATGCGCAGAAGAGATTTCCGGCATCGTGCTGCGCCTGCCTGTCCCACGGGGATCTCTGCGGGAGTGATCCTGCCCATGCCTAGTAAGCCTTGACGACCCCTGGCCTATGCTATCAGTGAAGTCTTCTACAGATTAATAGAAAAGGTCTGGGCCTCATTTCTGCCTCAAATTCAGAGGACTGGCATCCCCATTTCCTGGAGGTTGCTATTGAGCTATCCTTGTTTGGCAGCAAGTTCATCTTTCAGTTGGTTGCCTTGTGGGCAATCAGTTGCATTTTCAGGTTTTTGTGTTGTTGTTATTGAAGTATTAATTGAGCTGTATCTTATGACTTTGCCCTTTTTGAGTGTGGATTTCTCGGTAGTGACTAAGAAGGTGTTCCTAGTGATTACAGTTGCAACCCTGGTCCTTTTCCAGAATCATTGTGAAGGCTTTTCGTCAGTTTTGGCTTTCGAAAACACATTTCGGCATATCTGAGCTGCTTTGCAAAATTGCACTTAATTCTCCATTCATGACTGGCATGATCTGATACTGAGGAAGAGGAAGTTGACAGCTAGGGGCATGCTCTGGGCTGGCTGGAGGAAGTGGCTAGGATCATGCTGTTGCTGCTGGGGGCATTTTTCATTCATCCTAAAGGACCAGCCTTCAATGGTTTGTGCTGGCACTAGCAGGGACCAATCCAATTGGTGTTCTGAGGGTCACTAAAGTATTCCTATTGGACCTTGGCTGAAGTCCAATAGAAGACTGTCTTGCAACCTGGCCATGTGCTATTGGCCAGAAGCTGTGGCCGCTAGAATATAAAAGGTTGGACAAAGCATTGACAGGGTATCATCTGGAGCTGAGCAAAACAGAAGAGAGGCCAAGAGAGAAGATAGGAGGCTAAATTGAAGAAATTGTAAGTTATTGGGTCTGGTGATTGATGCCTAAGAGTGTAACAGTTATTGAAAGGTCAGAGCAATGGTGGATTTATGACCATGTAATTACCGAGGAGGCAGGTTTAGTCGTAGTTTGAAGACTATCCCTGCCTCCAGGTCTGGTCTTGACTTTAAGGTGCTGCTGTGCAATGCCAGGTCAATGATTCACAAGACGGCTGTCATCCACGACTTGATTGTGGATGGAGGACTTGACCTGGCATGTGTAACAGAGACTTGGCTGGATGAAGCAGATGGGCCTGATATTGCCGCTGCTTGTCCACCAGGTTTCTCTTACACACAGCAACCCAGCTCATATGGGTGGGGAGGCGAGGTTGCAGTGAGTTTTAGGAAGTCATTAGTTTGTACCAGGTGTCCTATTGGGAAGACCCAGTTCTCTGAGTGCATGTTCTGGAGGTTGGGCAGTAAGGGCAGTACATGATTCCTTTTGGTGTACCGACCTCCCTGCTGCACCAAGGATTCCCTGCCCGAGCTGCTTCAGGTCGTGGCAGATGTTCTCCTGGAGACACCTAGTTTGGTTGTCCATGGGCATTTTAACATCCATGGTGACACGACCTTAGAAGGGGCACTTGGGACTTTGTGGAAAGCATGGCCTCCATGGGGCTTTCCCTATGGCCCAACTCATAGTTGCAGTACTTGGCTGCCCCCCACCCTCTCATGGGCCTGGATGGGAGTAATAATCTACACTAAGGAAATTCAAAGCACATTACATTCCACACAAAGGAATCTTAGAAAAAGGGAAATGTCAGAGAACATTACGTGCCTGGGAAACATAAGCAGAATATAAAGCAAGCAGTTATTATTAGGGGAATATATATTTTTAAGAGGGGTGAACATACAACGTCAAACCACAAGATGAGGGAGCTGTTGTGTGCACAAATTGCAACATGCAAAAGTGACTCCAGTTTAGCTCTTACTAAATCCTACTAGAAAAGGGGGGGGGGGGGAGCTTAAGATGCATTTATGTAAAAGGCTATGCAAAAAGATTATAGCAACAATTGTTTAAATCTACTGATGCTGCAACACCAACCCAGCTACTTAAAACTCATGGTGTTCCCAGGTTTACAGCACTTTAACCTAAAGGCTAAGAAATAAATCTTATACCCCGCTGTCTTGTTGAGCTACTGGTCACGCTTGATGAAAACTTTCAGAAGGATTTTAAGGGAGTTTATACAAAAGGGAGATTGGTTGGTTGGTTGGTTGGTTGGTTGGTTGATTGGTTGATTGGTTGGTTGGTTAGTTGGTTGGTTGGTTGGTTGATTGGTTGGTTGGTTGGTTGGTTGATTGATTGATTGATTGATTGATATCCAACCTTTTCACCAAGGAGCTCAAGGCAGCATCCATCGTTCTCCTCCTTCAGTCAGTCCTCTCATCAATCCTGTGAGGCAGGCTAGAGTAAGAGACTAAGACTGACCCAGGGTTTCCCAATGAGCTTCACGGCTGAGTGGGGATTTGAACCCTGGTCTCTCAGTGCTAGTCTGGAGCTCAGATTCATACCAGTGAGTCCCGTGCTCACATCTCACTTCAGCCAGAAACTTAACTGAGCTTGTACAAATATCCTATCTTCTTTGCCTCCTTCTCCCTGACCCTCAACAATGGTCCAAGCTTCTTCTTTTATATTGGTTCTTTTTATTGGGTTTTACAAACAAGAATGATGTTATACAAATAAGTATACCAAGTTTTCTCATGTCATTTGTACATCACAAAAGTAGCATAATAATTGTTGAAAAATGTCTACAACATGTGTTTCATTATTAGTGGTGAATGCATAAATTCTTGGTTTATGAATTGGTTTAAATAATTAGGAAGAAGAAGAGGGGGAGGGGCAAGTGGGTGGGTGGGTGGTTATGCTTCATTATTCTACTTAGAGTGGTTTTAAAAAATATTTAAATTGTGTCTTAAACTTCTGCTATAAGATGCATAAGCTGCAATGTGACTGGTTTGTATCAATATTCACATGGTTATGTGATCTTGACTAGATAACATCCACCACAACATTTGCAGATAAGAATTTGCAAGGATATACAGTACAGCATTCATTTGAACTCCAAGCTGTTTCACAAAGCACCCTCTGGTGGCAGAAAGAAAGCATTTACACACCCACTTTACTTTCCCCCCAGGTGTATCTCTTTCAGGCAACGGTCGCCCACGATGATGCCTTTCAAGGGATCTGGCCTTGTGCTCCTCACCTTTATGGTGTCTGTTCTGGCACTGGGAGCCTATTGTGCGCCCAGCTATGAGAAGTTCCTAACCCAGCACTACGATAATCCCAAGAGCAGCGTTGGAAAGCAGTATTGTGACGTCATGATGAAAAGACGTGGGCTGGACAAACCAGCATGCAAGGAAGTGAACACCTTCATCCACGGCACCAAGAATAACATCAAATCTGTGTGCACTGATACTGGAGGGAAGGATTATGGAAACGGGCTGAGGATCGCTCTCCGTCCCTTCACTGTCACCACCTGCAAGCACAAAGGCGGCTCAACTCGCCCACCTTGCAAGTACTCCGATAACAAGTCATCCAGATACATCGTCATTGCCTGTAATGAGAATAATGAGCCTGTGCACTTCGACGAAAGCATCATTGTCACAGTGTAAGATTTCCAAAGCCCAGATCCCAAATATTCAGCTTTTTAACAATTATGCCATCCCTTGCAACTCCACTGAAAACCCCCCGCTTTGCTGCCATTCTGTCCAGCTCTGCTTTACTGCAATTAAAAAACAAACAAAGAAAACACCCTTAAACCATAGTGGCAAAGAAACCTGCTTTGATTCTGTTAAACCAGCAATGGCTGTCACTATTAAACTGCATATTAAAGTTGCATAGCATTTGAAGTGTGTTTAATTTCATTTCTTTTTCTTATTGCATCCAAGGGAGGGAATGTGGAATGCAGTACTGCACTGTCTGAGATTTTCTTTCGTGTTTCTGCCCACATGGGTGGTAGGCTGCAACCAAATCAAATCAAATCTTTATTACGGTCATAGACCAGCATAAGGAGGGAAGGGTACAATCATTTAAAGTCTAAAAACGTTTTGGTTTGGGTTTGGTTTTTTTAAAAAAGCAGTTAAAACAGAAAGTATATATATATATATATATATGTCTATCAGAATCCAAAAGAAACTAAGAGTCTAAAAGAGGAGTTAGGAACATTAGACAGGAATGAAAGAGCATAAAAGGTTAGTATATATGACTATAGCTGTCAGTCTACAGAGCATTCTAATATGAGTGCTCATTATATCTAGTTTGTGTCACAGGTCATCATCCGGTGAATTTTGAGCGCTGCTGTGCAGAATCTGGAACATATGTTGTAGCAGGATTGGTATCTAAAAGCAGCAGGGAGGTATAGAATTGTCCTGTGCGCCCTGGGTCCTTATGCAGTAGTGGTAAGATGAGGGTAGTACAAATGTCTCTATAATAAAGACGCTGGAGAAGCACATGCTCTGTTGTTTCTATTTGTCCAGAGTCACAGGCGCATTGTCTCTCCAGGTAAGCAATCTTCCTGTAAGCTGTCCTTCCTTCAAGGACAGCTGAAGGGCGGGCATGACATCGAGCCAAGGTAAAGGCCCTCCAGCACTTAGGGACTTCGAGTTTAGCTAGACATACCATAGGGGAGGCAGAGTACCTAGACGATTCATTGGCAGTAAAAGTTGAGGCCCTGGCTAGATCCAATTGGTGTCTGCAACACATTTTATGAGAGCACGCAGGCCACAACCATTTCCTGTCAGGAATTATGGTGTGGTGGCATACAGTTATTCCAAGTGAATCATTGTTGGGGGGGACATAGTGTCTGCTGGGAGATGGATAGGAGGTTTTTTGATGCTCATGACTGAAGCAAAACCAGGTTTCAGCAAGAAAGGTATAGCAGTCAAATATTAGGGTGGGGAGCTGTCACCACTGCCTTTCTCCTTTTTTCCATTTCCCCCTTCCCCCAATGTCTAGATTTTCTCCTTCCATTTGACCCCCACCCATAGGGTATTCACAATATAGAGCGCATATGGTTCAGCATTAATGTCTGGCAGCTTGGAATGCTTCCCCCAACACTTTCGCAACTCTGGTTCCCCACTCAGTTCTGTCCCAGTGTGCAGAGTTCATGTTTATAGACACAGCCAGTTGTCATCATGTGATCAGGCACCACAGCCCCAGGGCTGCTTCTGAGCACATTCCACAGGATGCCTAATAGTCATCTTGCCATTTGTGGCTCTGTGGGTGCTTTGAGGTTGGGAGTAAATATAATGGAGAATGTAAACTCCCTTCTTTGGGGGACAAATGTTCCCCTTGAAAGTGTCTGGGGATATTCAGACCCACATGGGAATCTAGCTTCCAAGTCAGCTTGGAAATCTGTTGGAAACCGAGAGAAAGATAAATCTTCAGGTGGTATTGTTAGCAATAGAGCATCAACCCAAAGGTCAGATGTGTCTCTGCAGGAGGTATCCCCCTGACCATTTTTTGAGACAGTGTTTTTGAAGTGGAAGAAGCGGGGAAGAGGAGATACTGAACCTTTACCCGCCAGCTATTTTGCCCTCCTGGACCCCCTTCTAACAAGCCATTTCATTTCATTTATTGAATTTATATGCCGCCCTATGCCCAGAGGTCTCAGGGTGGTTCACAAAAAGGATTGCAATATATAAAATCAAAACAATAACGCCCCCACCCCAAAAGAGCCACATTTTAAAGGGTATAGGGTGTTGATCAGGTCAGCCAAGGTAAAGGTAAAGGTAAAGGACCCCTGACAGTTAAGTCCAGTCACGAACGACTCTGGATTTGCGGTGCTCATCTTCCTGGACAAGGGAGCCGACGGTTGTCCGCAGACAGGTGTTTTTGGGTCATGTGGCCAGTACTTATTTATCTACCTATTTATCTACTTATTTATCTACTTGTACTTTTTGGCGTACTTTTGAACTGCTAGGTTGGCAGGAGCTGGGACCGAGAAACGGGAGCTCACCCCACCGCGGGAATTCGAACCGCCGACCTTCCGATCGGCAAGCCCAAGAGGCTCAGTGGTTTAGACCACAGTGCCACCCGCGTCCCTCAGGTCAGCCAAAGGCCTGGTTAAAAAGGAATGTTTTTGTCTGGTGCCTAAAGGTGTATAATGAAGGCGCGAGGAGAACCTGCCTGGGGAGAGTGTTCCACAGATGGAGAGCCACTGCAGAGACGGCCCGTTCTCATGTTGCCAGTCTCCTGACCTCTTGAGGAGGAGGCACACGAAGGAGGGCCTCAGGAGGTGATCTCAGGGTCCAGGTGGCTTGATATGGAAAGAGGAGGTCCTTCGGGTATTGCCTCATGGAGCACACACACACCATTATAGAGGAATGAAAAATGTGTATGTGAATACAGCAAGTTAATAAATTACTATAAATTATAACAAATTACTATAAGCTATAAGTAAGTTAATAATTCACAGCAGCATGTGAAAGTTAGAGGTTTGTTTTGAACAAAGAAAGGGCTCTCTCTCTCTCTCTCTCTCTCTCTCTCTTTCTCTTTCCTTCCCCAGAGAGTTGAAGATAATTTGCAAGGAGGACCAGTGACAGTGCACCATTGAGCAGAGTTCATTAGTGCACACAGTGCCGGATTTACGTATAAGCTAAACAAGCTATAGCTTAGGGCCCCACTCTTTTGGGGCCCCCAAAAAAATTAAAGGAAAAAAAACTGGATGTACATTTCCAAAATATAAGATAAAACCAAATAAAATAAAACCTACATACAGCAAGAGTGTTTTGTGTTGTGTAGGCTCCTATTTGTTTGTGCAAATGGCTTAAGATACCTACTAGGTCCATAAATTAAAAAAGGTAAAGGTACCCCTGCCCGTATGGGCCAGTCGTGTCCGACTCTAGGGTTGTGCGCCCATCTCACTTAAGAGGCCGGGGGCCAGTGCTGTCCGGAGACACTTCCGGGTCACGTGGCCAGCGTGACGAAGCTGCTCTGGCGAGCCAGCACCAGCGCAGCACACGGAAACGCCGTTTACCTTCCCGCTAGAAAGCGGTACCTATTTATCTACTTGCACTTAGGGGTGCTTTCGAACTGCTAGGTGGGCAGGAGCTGGGACCGGAAGACGGGAGCTCACCCCGTCGCGGGGATTCGAACTGCTGACCTTCTGATCGGCAAGTCCTAGGCTCTGTGGTTTTACCCACAGCGCCACCCGCGCCCCTAAGCAAATTATACCTTATTAAAACAGCACAAACCAATACATTTGTTAATTTTTTTCTATCAGGCGTTCATCTGACTCAGTCAAGAGGCTAAGAAACATACATTGGACAGGCAGATCAATCTCTGTTCCTCATTTGAAGATGTAGCTTTTTTCTCAAGCTGTCCCTGAGACCCTGTGGTAGCATCCTCAATACCTGTCCTAGGTGGGACATAACTGGCCAAGACTAAGTGTGCTGGTCCCGGGGGTAAGGTACCTTGGGTGTAGCAAAGTCCACACGAAGAGGGGCAAGGTCCGAGGCAGAGTGCCGGGCGGTGAACAGGAACGCTGGAACAGGAGGCTGTGCAGGGAACAGGAACACCGGATGGTCGGGAACAGGAGGCCGAGCAGGGGACAGGAGTACCGGATAGTCAGGAACAGGAGGCCGAGCAGGGATCAAGAACGCAGGAAGGTCCGAAGCCAACAACGACGTTGCTCCCGCAACCTGGGGCCGGGCTGACTGGGCTTTTATCCTCTTCTAAGGCCAGGGGCGGTCCCGGCCCCCAGGAGCCCCGCCTCCTCTGGCCTTAAGGCGAGCACTCCTCCTGGGGGCAACCAGTTCCCTTCGCCTCTCTGCTCTAAACCTCTGCAGATCAGGAGAGGCCGAAGGGTTACTGGGCCCTGGAGGAGGCTCACCTGTGGCCACTGAGTCGTCAAGCCTCTCTGGGGCCAGAAGGGCTTCACCTGGGGCCAGCTCCTGATGCACTGCCACAGGTGCAGGCTCTTCAGCATCTAGGCCTGGCCCCAGTTCAGCCGGCCCTGGAGGCGGGGACTCCTGTGCAGGCCGGGATTCCTCTGTTTCATCCTCCGAATCGGAATCCCAGGCCATCACACTAAGATATGAAGCAAGGGCACCATTGGGTGATCTTTATTAATTCCTGCAGCAACTTCCAGACTCTCCCTATCCAAACCTCTGCACCAGGCTTCCTCAAACTCGGCCCTCCAGATGTTTTGAGACTACCATTCCCATCATCCCTGACCACTGGTCCTGCTAGCTAGGGACCATGGGAGTTGTAGGCCAAAAACATCTGGAGGAGGTGAGTTTAGAAAGCCTGCACTGCACAATTCTTTTATGCTTTTTGGGGGGTGTATTCCATCCATGCACACAAGTTTGTTCATCACGTCTTAATATTTATAAATTTAGCATTGCTATTTGTCAAGCAAGCTGATGGTTAGTTGCTGCGGTTAGGCTCCTGTGGATTTGTCAAGCAAGCCAACGATTTACTTTTTGTGGCTCAGATTCTGTAACATCTGATTTGCTCACCAGAAACCGCCTAATACTTACTTCTGCTTCTTGCTGGGTAGCTGTCCACGTGTCTTGCCAGTACTTTTGCTATAGTTTTAACCAGTGCTTTTTTTTCTTTTAAAAAAATTGTTTAGGGGTACTCTCATTTTCCTACTCATATTGAAATACTGCCCCTCAATGAGGCCATTTCCACTCTGCACAAGCAGCTATAACCAATATGGCTCCTGTCACAATCCTAAACTGTGGTATTTTGTAATGCTGTATTATAATCGTTCCCATTCTTTGATGTTGTTTTTAGTGGTTTATAGTCACAACTGTACGGTACATTTCACAATCATATGGTTGGTACAAGTTCTCTAGTATCTGGATGTAATAATACTCACCTATTTCTTTCTATCGATGTAGAGGGAGCAAGAAATAAAAATTAAGAATTAATTAGACTGGTTTGAATGGATTTTGAAAGATCCATCACTTCCCATGTCAAACTTTTTTGCTGCCATTTAGTGAGAGCTGTTTCAATTCTCTTTCCTCACTTTTCTACTTGAATTCTATTAAACAGAAGAAAGAAATTCAAAGTCTTGGAGGCCTGGGCAATTATTCTACAGGATGGAGTGATTTTTTCTTTCTATAGGGAAGGGACAGAATAAAATACTGAAAATGGAAAAATAGGTTTATTTATCACGGGGGGGAAAGAAAATAGGCATTTCACAGGCCTTGTTATATAAATGCTAGGAATCTGTTTTTTGTTGTTTAAGGAGAAAAAGAATGAAAACTGGTAATCTGGGGATTACTGCTAACTTGAGGCACAGAATTTTCCTTCCTCCCTGTAGAGTGGGTTCTCTGGATCCCTGCGTAAAGGTAAAGGTACCCCTGCCCGTATGGGCCAGTCGTGTCCGACTCTAGGGTTGTGCGCCCATCTCACTTAAGAGGCCGGGGGCCAGTGCTGTCCGGAGACACTTCCGGGTCACGTGGCCAGCATGACAAAGCTGCTCTGGCGAGCCAGCGCAGCACACGGAAACACCGTTTACCTTCCCGCCAGTAAGCGGTCCCTATTTATCTACTTGCTTTCTAACTGCTACGTTGGCAGGCGCTGGGACTGAGCAACGGGAGCACACCCCGCTGCGGGGATTTGAACTGCCGATGGCAAGTCCTAGGCACTGAGGTTTTTACCCACAGCGCCACCCGCGTCCCTGGTCCATAAATTACCATATAGCATATATTCAACACAAAAAACAGAAACAATTTGTTGTTGACAAAGGACAGCTGGACCTATAAGGGGCCCCATTACCTTCAGTAGCTTAGGGCCTCATCAAACCTAAATCCGGCCCTGAGTGCACATGCTCATATTGATGTCACTGGTCGCCCTTGCACATTCTTCACTTAAGATAACTTAAGTGCCCAACTAGATCAGGCCAAAGGAACAACGGAAGGTCTTTTATACTGAGTCAGGTCACTGGCCCACCTAGCTCAGTCTACACTGACTGGCAGTGGCTCTGCTTTGCAAACAGAAAATCCTATGTTCACTCCCTAAAATCTCAAGGTAGGACGGGGAATGTCCTGTGCCTGAAATCCTGGAGAACCGATGGCCTCACTCAGTGTAAGGCAGAGAATGCAAGACTCTCAATAGCACAGGCCCATGCCACAAGATTCAGGTTTCAGCGAGGGAAGATGGACAAGATCTGTGACATTTCCCTTTCAGAGGGAGAGGAGGCTGATCTGAACTGCTCTTCTTTAGCTCCAAAGTGCAGTCGTCTTCTTCAGTCTAATTTTCTCAGCAGCAGTTATTTACTCCTCCCTGGGCCTTCCTTCACTTGGTTGACGTATAACAGAAGAAAGTGGCTAGTGATGTTTTGCTTTCCAAATATTATCACTTCCAGACGCTCTGCATCTTTTCTTTCCTTAGAAACATGAAACAAAAGTCTCTCCCCCCTCCTGCCGCCCTTGATCAGCAGGGTGCGGTTTTCAGCCTTGTCCTGGCTTTGTCGACACTGAGGCCCTGACACATTTTGGCAGCACAGCACCTTTTCAAGGGCGAGATGATGATGTTGATTTAAAAAAAATAAAATTGAACCAGATCCATTTGTTAATAAGCAACGAGTGGTCTAGAACCAGCCAATTTGTCTCAAACAGCTTTGCAACGGAGCCTCCCACTTTTCCACACAGTCCAGAGGATTGCAAAATATGCCATAAAAAAAAAAAAAGGTTTTCTGGGAACTTGATCTGTTTCGCCATCTCGGTAAAACAAGATCTCGAGAAGGGAAAAACACAGCTCAGAAGGGGACCATTTTGCTCTGCAAGGCAGGTAGGATCTGCTGAAAAAAGTGAGGGGATTAGGGCCCAGCCATTCAAATGAGTTGCTATAATTAAATGTTCTGGAGTGTATGGGGTGTTAGGGGAGGGGGTAGTATCTGTGGTGAGGGACGTGTCATGCTCCTTCTTCTCCCCCTGCCTTTGGTCCCCACCCTGCACTCAGCTCTCACCTGTGGCTCCCAGAAGCTGTCAGCATGTGACAGCAGCCACACCCCAGAACAGTTTTGACTGGCAAGCTAAACCAGGTGAGGTCAGCCGATGGGCCTCAAACCCTCAGTGAGTTAGGGACTTCTGCTGCATGTGAACAGTGCCAGATTTACATATACGCTAAACAAGCTATAGCTTACAGCCCCACTCTCTTGGGGGCCCCCAAAAAAATTAAAGGAAAAAAACAACATTTCCAAAATATAAGATAAAAAACAAATAAAATAAAACCTACATACAGCAACAGTGTTTTGTGTTGTGTAGGCTCCTATGATGTAAGTCATGGGCCCCGCCTGCTAGCCTGCTCCCTAAAATATCACTGGTTTGCTCATTTCTATATATAGGGTGCCTAGATTCTGCATGAGGGACGCGGGTGGTGCTATGGTCTAAACCACTGAGCCTCTTGGGCCAATTAGAAGTATAAAAAATAATCATTATTTTCCATCTTACTGTAGGTTTTGTTTCATATTGAAAAATAAAAGTTTATTTTACGGTTTATTATTGTTTATATTTTGAATGACATGTATATGGGGACAGCTAGGGAGGTGAGGGCTGTCTGAGCACATGGAGCATGAGTTCCCATTTGCTCTGCTGCACCAGCCTCCACTGGTGTTTATCACTGATCGATCGATCTCTCAATCTATGTTATGGCCCCTGCTTCTCTACCTGGAGCTATAACAGGAGATGAGGAAAAACCCCAACTATCTAAACTATGTGTTCAACACAGATGAAAAAGCTTGTGACCTCATAAACAGCTTTCTAGATTGTACTCATTTGTTATACTGGCAGAAGACTAAAGTAGAAGACTAAAGAATCAACTCCCCCTCCCTGCTTTTTAAGATGCTCTACACTGCCCTTTTTGCAATCGGCTTCAGTGAGCTGAGCCATCCTTTTTGTGACACTTCCTCCTTCCTGCAAAGAGCTTGCAGCTCCTTCTATTCCCAGATATCGGTGGCCCTTACATGCTGCTGAAGTGATCTTTCGCTTTCTTTGTAGAAGCCACATTTTGTTAACATTCCATGACCACCTCTTTCCTACTCAGAGGTTAGAACACTCAGGAATGACATCACAGAAGGCCAGCCAATGCCTGCGGAGGATCTGTGTTGATATTCAACCTAGCCAATCAAAGCAGTGGCCGCTCTTCAGCTTTTACTGTACATTGGTACCTCGGGTTAAGAACTTAATTCGTTCCGGAGGTCCGTTTTTAACCTGAAACTGTTCTTAACCTAAGGTACCACTTTAGCTAATGGGGCGTGCCACTGCTGCACAATTTCTGTTCTCATCCTGAAGCAAAGTTCTTAACCTGAGGTATTATTTCTGGGTTAGCGGAGTCTGTAACCTGAAGTGTCTGTAACCTGAAGTACCACTGTATATAGTTACACAAAATCATTTAGTTTTGTGTGCAAATTGCCTTACAATTTTTTAAAAGAAATAAATAATAATTCCCTTCTCCATTCCTAAGTGCAGCGGACACCATGGCTCAGATCACTGCCTGCTGGCTGCTGCTATTCCTGATGGTCCTGCCGGCACTTACCCAGAGGGAATCCCGTTACGAGAAATTCCGCCGGCAGCACATCGACTTCCCACAGACCAGAAGCGACTTGGATGCCCGGCGCTATTGCAACCTCATGATGCAGAGAAGGGGGATGACTGACGGTCTTTGCAAACCTTCCAACACCTTCATCCATGGGGACCCCATGGCAGTAGACGCCATCTGTGGTGACGGGGGGACCTACTTCAGCGAGAATTACTATGACAGCAACACACCCTTTGACATCACTGCTTGCCGCATTCTTGGGGGAGGCTCCCAGAGACCCCCCTGTAACTACAGAGGCAGGTCCACCTCCCAGCGCATTCGGGTGGGCTGCACCAACGGGGTGCCGGTTCACTTCAAAACGCCTCTTTAGATGTCTCTGTTTACTTGTATTGAATCACAATGCTTTAAATCCCTTTTTAGAATCGGGCAGAATTTTGAAAAAAATCTATTTCTGTTTGTGTATCTCAACTGCAATTTGCGTTTTCAAATGCTGCCGTTTGCTTTCTCTGAGGTGCAGTCCCTCCAGTCTTTCCCTCCTGCTTTTGTATTTTAATAAAATGCATGCCATCTAGTGGTCATAAAGCAATATGAATGCATTTTCCTATCCTTGCTTTTTAACACCCGCGAAAGATTAAGGCTAAGAACTGGAACCTGTGACTGAATGGTCTTCTCTTGCAGTTTCATGCAATAAAATATTCCTTTACATATGTAGAACTGTGTTGTTATTTGCAATAAAAGGCAGCAGTGAAGTTTCAGCCAGCTAAATATGCCCTACTCCAGGAAACTCCATTCCATCCCTCTTTGAACTTCTTAAAGGTCCTCAAAACTTAGGATCTCCCCACTTGGATGCCTTAGTAAACTTTGGGATTTCCCAGGACCTCTCCTTTTGTGTGTAGATAGTGTTTGTTTGACTATGGAGTTTAAATGTGTTTGCTATATATACCAGCAGCCTCATACAGGGCATTGCTCAGGAATACAAACAAACAAATAAACCCAGTTTTGAAAAGCTTCAGTCTACCATTTTGTTGCATGTCGATGTATGATTGTATCCAAACAAAGAGCCGAATTTCTCCCGCATCTCTTCCAGGGACGTCAGGTGTTGATTCTGGTTCCTGGGGAGTAGTCAGTTTGGAGAACAAGTTATAGCTCATTGTTAAGAGCACAACAATGTCCCTACTTCAGTCCCTGGCATCTACAGATTTTGCTTTGTTTATAAAGTTATTGGGTGGTTTGAATGGTCTCTGCCTAAGACCTTAAGGAAATCAGGGAAGGCAATATTGAACCAAGTAGGTGACCTGCTAGAAGGCAACATGTTCCATTCCAACAGGCTCAAAAGCAGCAACTTGGAATTCAGTATTGAAAGTTGTTAAAACAAATTATAGTAACATGAATAGGATGAGCCATGAATGCACAGGAACCTATGAAAACATGGGTTCTGGTGGCTGATTTTTTGTGATGTTATCTAGTCTGCACCACACAAATTTTCTTTTAGCAGTTTATTACCAGTATCAAAATGGGACGTGGGTGGCGCTGTGGGTTAAACCACAGAGCCTAGGACTTGCCGATCAGAAGGTCGGCGGTTCGAATCCCCGCGACGGGGTGAGCTCCCGTTGCTCGGTCCCAGCTCCTGCTTGTCAACACTGAGGCCCTGACACATTTTGGCAGCACAGCCCCTTTTCAAGGGCAGGATGATGATGTTGATTTTTAAAATAAAAATAAAAAATTGAACCAGATCCATTTGTTAATAAGCAACGAGTGGTCTAGAACCAGCCAATTTGTCTCACACAGCTTTGCAACGGAGCCTCCCACTTTTCCACACAGCTCCCGTTGCTCGGTCCCAGCTCCTGCCAACCTAGCAGTTCAAAAGCACGTCAAAGTGCACGTAGATAAACAGGTACCGCTCCGGTGGGAAGGTAAACGGCGTTTACGTGCACTGCTCTGGTTCGCCAGAAGCGGCTTAATCATGCTGGCCACAAGACCCAGAAGCTGTACGCCAGCTCCCTCGGCCATTAAAGCGAGATGAGCGCCGCAACCCCAGAGTCGGTCATGACTGGACCTAATGGTCAGGGGTCCCTTTACCTTTACCTTTACCTACCCATATCAAGAGGTGTGGTTTCATCCACTTTTAAGTGCCTCTCAGGGATGGCAATTGCAAACCTGTTCAATGACGCCATTACTCTGAACAAGCTAAATTGGCTTGTGAAAGTCACCTTTTGTAATCTCAAGTGTTTGCACACTTTCCCCCAGAAGAGAGGCCTCCATTTGACCACAGAAGTTGGTAGGGATGTTTGGAAACAGGCCAACGACCAAATGATTGATATGTTTCTAAACATTTTTCAAAGGGGAGTTAGGAAGTTGCAACGCAGCAGTTGGCATGCCTCGTGGGGCAACGTATCTGCCAAGATTGAACAGTCTTGTTTGTTCTGCTAAAGAAAACAGAAATGACAAAATCGACCAAGCAAAATCAAGAAAACACAACTGAATCAGAGCCCCAAATGAGTACAGGGAAGAAAAACACCAAAGTGGTTAAAATGAACGTAAGGAATGTAATGTAATAAGAGCCCAGCTGAACCAGACTGACTACTGGAGGGAGATTAAAAAGCACTAATTGTCCATTTGTTTCTTTGAAGTGACTCCTGGAAATGGGGCAGCCCCTCCTAGTGAGGCAGGCCAGCTACAACCTGTTTCGCCTGGAAAAAATCTTATGCAGTGAAAAGGCTTTTGGCTTTATCTAGATGCGTTTGCCCCAGCCATCACCTTTGGGATAAGAAATGGGAGATTGGGTAAGAGATAAGCAAGAGAGTGGCTCCAAAAGGCTGGTGAACAATAGCTTATGATAAATTCAGAAAATCCTCCTGCCTACAATGGATTGTTCCTGTTTGCTACTCCTTTATTAGTGGCCAAATATTGACCGACTCAGGAGACAATGGTGTTCCCATCTCAAGACAAGGCCTAGGATCAGAGCTAAGAATGTCCAGAATGTTGCTGAAGAAATCCAGCGTTTACACTTCAGAGTTCAACAGAAGTGCAATCCCCTGTGAAACTGGACTGTCCTTTGTGTTTCATGGAGTTCTGTTGCTCTAATAATTATACAGTTGGAGTGTAGAGAATAGGGAGTCATAGAGTTGGACGCAGCTGTTGTGCCTCGTAAGAAGGGAACGTCTATCAAAAATCAGTGAGGACAATATTGAGGTACACTCGTACCTTGGTTCTCGAATGGAATCTGTTCCGGAAGTCCGTTCGACTTCTGAAAACGTTCAAAAACCAAGGCACGGCTTCCGATTGACTGCAGGAGCTTCCTGCAGTCAATCAGAAGCCATGGAAGCCGTGTTGGATGTTCGGCTTCCCAAAAACGTTTGCAAACCGGAACACTCACTTCCGGGCAGAGCCGTAGCTAGGTGATCTTGTGCCCCTAGCAGAACTGTCCA
The DNA here is from genome assembly GCF_965153285.1 of Podarcis tiliguerta. Classification (NCBI taxonomy): domain Eukaryota; kingdom Metazoa; phylum Chordata; class Lepidosauria; order Squamata; family Lacertidae; genus Podarcis; species Podarcis tiliguerta. The sequence continues at coordinate 39,689,422 of NC_139546.1, read as the reverse complement.
GATTGCGCCCCTAGCCACTGACAAATTAGCTCTTCTTTCCGCCTCTCCTCCAACCCTACCCCCATTCAATTCACCCTCTGCAGGGAACTCCTGGAGGGCTCCCCACGCTGCGGATGTCTGCCCGGCGCAAGGGGCGCTCTGCTTCAGGGCGCCCCGCCCGCCGGGCGGCAGGCTGCTATCCGCAGCGTGGGGAGCGCTGCAGGGAACTCCTGCATGGCTCCCCACGCTGCGGATGTCTGCCTGGCGCGAGGGGCGCTCTGCTTCAGGGCGCCCCGCCCGCCGGGCGGCAGGCTGCTATCCGCAGCGTGGGGAGCGCTGCAGGGAACTCCTGCATGGCTCCCCACGCTGCAGATGTCTGCCCGGTGCGAGGGGCGCTCTGCTTCAGAGCGCCCCGCCCGCCAGGCGGCAGGCTGCTATCCGCAGCGTGGGGAGCGCTGCAGGGAACTCCTGGAGGGCTCCCCACGCTGCGGATGTCTGCCCGGCACGAGGGTCGCTCTGCTTCAGGGCTCCCGCCGGGATGCCTAGGATGCGGATGTGTTCCCGAAGTGCCGGGCGCTCTGCTTTCAGGGCGCCCGACGCTCCGGGAAGCAGGCTGCTATCCGCAGCCTAGACATCCCTGCGGGACCTCCCGCAGGGCTGCCTAGGCTGCGGATGTCTTCCTGAAGCCTGGAGAGCGAGAGGGGTCGGTGCGCACCGACCCCTCTCGCTCTCCACGCTTCAGCGAAAGCCTGCATTCGCCCCATAGGACGCACCCAGATTTCCCCTTCATTTTTGGAGGGGAAAAAGTGCATCCTATAGGGCGAAAAATACGGTACATTTATTATATCTTTGTATGTTTCGTTTGAATTTGTACAGCTGATATATTAGAAATTAGAATATGAATGGACTACAGGACTGACAAAATAGGAATTGCATTTTGTACATCCTGGACTCGACGGTCAACTGAATAAGCTACATTTTAATATGTTATGTCACGATGTTCATTTTGACATTATGAGAAGCTGTATCTAATTTTGAGAAGTAGTTTCTAGCAAATAACTTTATTTAAAATTTAAAGATTTAAAATTTACGGCTTGTAGTGCTTTAAAAGAAAATTATATGAAAAGGATGTATTGATGGTATTTATCTCCAGTAAAGTTAGCTAAAATGTATAAGAGTGTTTATTGTGGGGGAGGAAGGGAAAGGAGGTTGTGAGCCGCTTTGAGACTCCTCAGGGTAGTGATAAAGCAAGATATCAAATCCAAAATCCAAAAATCCAAATCCATAAGAATTTATCTAATGTGTGCTGGAAGTGTAAAGATAAAATAGGTACATTTTATCATATGTGGTGGTCATGTAAAAACAGTGGCGTAGCGTGGGGGGTGCAGGGGGGGCCGGCCGCACCGGGCGCAACATCTGGGGGTTAGGGTTAGGGGGCACAAATCCACGGGTTAGGGGGTGCAAATCCACGGGTTAGGGGGCGCAAATCCATGGGTTAGGGGGCGCAAATTACTTGCCTTGCCCCGGGTGCTGACAACCCACGCTACGCCACTGTGTAAAAAGGCAGTAGGCTTCTGGGAAATGATTTATAACAAACTGGGGGGGGGGAAATTAAGATAACTTTTGTTAAAAAAAAACCAGAGGCATTTTTATTAGGAATAACAAGTGAAGACTTACCAAGAAACGTTAAAAGATTATTTATGTATGCAACCACAGCAGCAAGGATGCTATTTGCCCAAAGATGGAAGGAAGATAAAGTTCCAGTGATGGAAGAATGGATAACAAAGAGGACAGACTATGCTGAAATGGAAAAGATGACCGGGAAGATCCGTGAGCAAGATGAAGAAAAGTTTGTACAAGACTGGGAAAAAATTATAGAATACCTTAAAGTTCACTGTGAAGAGTTAAAAACTTTAGGAGGATTGAAACAGCATCTATGAAGTACCGTGTACAGTAGAACCTCAGCTTATGTTACCATCAGGTAGCGTAAACTTCTGGTTGCGAAAGCAGCAAACCCCGCTTCTGGGTTTTCCTGCTTGCACAGGAGCAGAAGCTATCTCTGTGCCGCAGCCATGTGTGTGCGCAGAAGTGGCACCTCCAGTTGCAAAACCTCAGGATCCGGCCAGAGCTCCATAACGGATCCTGTTTGGACCAGAGGTACCACTGTATTAAGGTGATTAATGGATTTGAGATTGAATGGAAAACAAAACAAAGGGGAGACATTGGAAACCGGGGGGGGGGGAGTCAAGAAGTGGTAAATAATTAATTAGCTTTAATTTGTGTTATGTTGAAAATTTCGAATAGTGTTTTTTTTTTTTAAAAAAAAAAAAGACAGTTCTAGCATCCACCCAAACAGGGAATAATTAGGGGGTAAGCAAATCTGTCAGTTTCATTTTCTCTCCAATTCTCATTTTTAAATCCAATCTTAAATTCACCTCCACAGCAGTTTCATTTTTTAAAAAGTCTCCATGAAAATTCACCAGCATTTTGTGTGAATTTCTCCTAATACATACATGTTTTATGCCATTTTGCCCAACGCATACTTTTTTTTTGCAAAGCAATTTGCCCTTCTTTAATGCCAATTTAATGTGATTCTCAATCATATGTGCATTTATTTATTTATTTATTTATTTATTTATTTATTTTATTTTACATATGCATTTATAAGCACACTTTACCCCAGCACATGCATTCTTGCACACATTGCCTGGCAGCAGAACTGCGCTGAAAATTTCACCGAAGTGCGAATTTTAAGGTTGGCCATTTTTCAATAGGCAGAATGTTCCAGAAAGTGTGAATTAAGTATGTTGACCATTAAGTGCAAATTGAATCAGATTTCTTCCCCATTCCCAGTAACAGTATTGTTTAAATCAATCAAGAAGTGATGATGATGATTTGCAGGATTCACACACCCAGGAGAAATATTCAGAAGGATTCAGGAAGTAGTGTTATCTTTACTGGTTAACAGAGAGACTTCAAACCACGATGAGGTCAACCGTGTCTTGATCCTCAGTGCATTTGTTCTTCTTAATCCCTACCCTCCATCTCAGTGATCCACACATTGTCTGCCTGTTCAATCCAGCTGCATGTGATCAGTACTAACCTTTTACCAGCAGCTGGCTAGGCTGGGTATAAAGAGCCCAAGGGGAAACCGAATTCACCGCTCTGACAGCCCCCTGGGTGATTTGGAGGAATTCTGAGTAGTGCTGGCTGAGAAGATCGCGTAAGTTGGTGCAGAAATTGTTCTGGGTGATAAAATTGTGGTCCTTAGCTTGTGTCAGAGAGTGAGGCTGAGTTTGTCGCCAAAGGAAACATTGGTTGCAACCCAGCTAGACTTACACCGTGTAGGCTAGGGGTGGGGAAGCTGCCAACCTATGGATACTATTGGACTTCAAACCCCATCAGTGCCAGCCAGCATGCCGAGTGGTCAGGAATGATGGGATTTGTAGTCCACAACATTTGAAGGGCCACAGGTTCGCTCTTCTTGCTGCGAAGGGAGAATGGAGGGGCCCTTGCTGCGACAATTTACAGGTCAAACTACGTGAGGCAGCGGCAGCCCTGTTTGTTTCCTCGTGCGCATTTGTGACGCAGAAGGTGGAGAGGAGAGATTTTGTGTTTGGCATAAAAATAAAGACCCATCTCAGCTCCAGTATCAACTAGGCTGTAAAGAAGGGGAGAGTGGGAAGGCTTAGTTCCCTTCAGCTGCATGTGTGTTATTTGGCCTTAAAAGCACCTTTCTCCCTTTTTTAATACATTTTTTTTAATTTTTTAACATATCATTTCCAACAATCATTTAACATAAATTCTTATGCAATATTTTAGACTTGGGTCAACTACCTACCCCTGAAGATTTTCCATTCTTTATCACTTAATCTGCATTTCTTAATTTCTCTATTACTTTTGATTGTCCTTAACTGATAAATCTCTTCATAGTCTTCCTTGCAATATTTCACATAGTCCTCCTTACAAACCTTCTTGCAGTACTACTAGCGTAATCTGTTTATTACCATTGCTTTTCAAATAGTTTAAATATTTACTCCAGTCCTCTAAGAATCTCTGGTGCCGCAGGTTTCGTATCCTTCCTGTCGGTTTGTCTAATTCTGCATAGTCCATTAATTTCATCTGCCACTCTTCTTTCGTCGGTAATCCTTCTTGATTCCATTTCTGTGCCAATAATATTCTTGCTGCGGTTGCGGCATACGAAAGCAATTTACAATCCTGTCTATTAATATAAAAGCCCCTTTCTCAGCTTTGTAAATGTGAAGAATATTCACTGACTAGAATCATAGAATCATAGAATCATAGAGTTGGAAGAGACCACAAGGGTCATCGAGTCCAACCCCCTGCCAAGCAGGAAACACCCTCAGAGCACTCCTGACATATGGTTGTCAAGCCTCTGCTTAAAGACCTCCAAAGAAGGAGACTCCACCACACTCCTTGGCAGCAAATTCCACTGTCGAACAGCTCTTACTGTCAGGAAGTTCTTCCTAATGTTTAGGTGGAATCTTCTTTCTTGTAGTTTGTATCCATTGCTCCGTGTCCGCTTCTCTGGAGCAGCAGAAAACAACCTTTCTCCCTCCTCTATGTGACATCCTTTAATATATTTGAACATGGCTATCATATCACCCCTTAACCTCCTCTTCTCCAGGCTAAACATGCCCAGACTAGAAGCAGAGATCGTCCTTTCCTATCACTGAACACCCGTTATGCTGGCTAGGGCTTATGGTAGTTGGTGCTGAAAAGCATCTAGAGCGGGGCACAGGATACCCAGTCTCTGTGCTCCCCCCAGACTAAAAAAAAAAAAAAGTTCCTAACAGTATGTGCTTTGCAGTCACGACACACAAGAAGGTCTGAATTGTGTGACTGTGGGTTGTGTGTATGTGTATGAGAGAGAGAGAATAAGGCACCCTGTTGCGTGTATCCACAACTGTGGATACTCAGAGGAAAGGGGGGTTTCATGTGGCACTGATTCCCTTCCACACAGCAGAATCACCCAGAAAGTACATCTCTATTGCTGAGCCTCTGACTGAGCAAAAGAGTAAGGGATGTGTGAGACCCCTGAGGGACTAGTTCCTTGTTACAATGGTAACAATACAGTGGTACTTCGGGTTAAGTACTTAATTCCTTCTGGAGGTCTGTTCTTAACCTGAAACTGTTCTTAACCTGAAGCACCACTTTAGCTAATGGGGCCTCCTGCTGCCACTACGCCGCTGCTGCATGATATCTGTTATCAACCTGAAGCAAAGTTCTTAACCCGAGGTAATATTTCTGGGTTAGCGGAGTGTGTAACCTGAAGCGTATGTAACCTGAAGCGTATGTAACCCGAGGTACCACTGTACCTGGCTTTTGTTTCTGTTTTTTACTTGTTTGAGAGAAGCTATTTCCCGTTCAATGTTTAGTGGTTCTTCTGTTACAAAATGGTAAATAAATAAATAATGGTAAACCCTTTTGTTCTCAGGGACTGTTCCCTTTCTTTCTTTCTTTCTTTCTTAAAATTACCTGTTACGTCCCAGAGCTAAGTCTTGCCAGTGAAACCCACCCATGGGTTTGTTCTAGTCCATGCAGAGCAAGAATTTGTGTGTGTGTGTGTGAGAGAGAGAGAGAGAGAGAGAGGGAGGGAGAGAGAGAGAGAGAGAATGAGAAATTGCTAAAAGAGCACCTTTAAGATGATCGCTTGGTGTAATATTGAAAACACAGTCCTTGTGCCTTTCAAAAAGTGGGAATTCTGCCTTGTTTGACTTTGCTTTTCCCTGCCGCCAAGCTGTGCCTGATAGACTTTGCCCTCTTTTGCATACGGGCGCCACAAAAACATTCCTGAACAGAAATTGAAGGCTATCGCAATCTCTCTCACACACAGTTTCTGCTTCATGACAGGCTAGCTATTGTTCTCTGTTGCCATCTAGTGACAACTGCACCGACCTAGCCTACTTCTGCGGTGGGTGTCTTGAGACTGGGGCAAAGCAGCTCTCTCACATTGGTACTGTACAGCTAGATGTGACCATTTGACTTAAACCCCACACAGCAGCTGCCAGTCAGTGTGGACAGCATTTAGCCAGATGGACCAATGGTCTGTGTTTGATGGTAAGCAACACTTCTTATGGTATTCTTCAGTGCTTTTTTTCTTAAAAAAATGTTTAGGGGTACTCTCATTTTGACTCAAGAAAATCACCATTTTACAGTTCAGATCAGGAAATATGAATACAGTAAATGGACAAAAGTACAAAGATTCACAAAATGTTTAGGGGTATGCATATCCCTGCGTCCCCATCCCCCCCCCATAAAACCACTTGTATTGTTCACTGCAAAAAGTAAAAAAAACTCCATGTGGAGTTTCGGTTTTTCAGTTTTTTTCTGTTTTGTTTTCCTGTCAATCACGCTTCTTTAAATACTATTTTTTTTTATCTTGACCTTCATTTGCAATGCTTATTTGTTTTACAATACACTGCAACCCATTTTTAAGAAATATACAGTGGCACCTCGGGTTACATACGCTTCAGGTTACATACGCTTCAGGTTACAGACTCCGCTAACCCAGAAATAGTGCTTCAGGTTAAGAACTTTGCTTCAGGATAAGAACAGAAATCGTGCTCCACCAGCGCGGCGGCAGCGGGAGGCCCCATTAGCTAAAGTGCTGCTTCAGGTTAAGAACAGTTTCAGGTTAAGAACGGACCTCCGGAACGAATTAAGTACTTAACCCGAGGTACCACTGTAAAGTGATGCGAAATAAACACTTCACTTGCTTCCTTTCGATGGCTGCAGGTTCGTCGGAAATCAGCAGCAACAATGATCTCCCTGAGAGGAAACGAAGTGCTATTGCTGCTCCTGTTGGTTTCCTGCCTGATCGTAAGCCGCGTCTCCTCGCAGAATCCTCGGCACGAGAAGTTCCTGAGGCAGCACAGCGACTTCCCCCGGACCAATGTGGCCGGGCAGGATTACTGCGGGGCCATGATGCTGCGCCGGGGGATGACAAGGCCTTGCAAAGACACCAACAGCTTTGTCCATGCGCCCAGGAGCAACGTGAAGGACATCTGCGGCAGAGGCGGAACCCATTACCGCCGGGCCCTGAGACTCAGCAGGGCACAGTTATCCGTCACCACCTGCAAGCTGCAGGGAACTTCGCGGGGCCAATGCCGCTACTGGGCCCACACGGGACAAAGGCATATTCTCATAGGTTGCGATGCATCAGGATGGCCCGTCCATTTTGAAGAAAGCAATTTCATGTAGGGCAGGCTTGGCTTTTTCCACTTGCAGCAAGAGCACTAAACAGCTGTAAAAATCTTTGAAAGCAGGTGTTCCACGGAGCTGGCTCACAACAGAATTGTCACTTGAATCCCACTTACCCGAAGTACTCAGTTAACGTACGTATAGTGTGGTAAAGATTCACCTATTATTTCTTGGAAAATAATTGTGTACAGCTGGAAACGTTGGCAGCATTAAGATAAATTTAACAGTGTAAATAAGTTTTGATGGATGCAATGCTTTTTTCTGGGGTATGCATACCCCTAAACATTTTTTGAAGTTTGGCCTCATTGAGGGGCAGTATTTCAATATGAATAGGAAAATGAGAGTACCCCTAAACATTATTATTTTTTAGAAAAAAAGCACCGGATGGATGTAATAATGGAATGCTGAATGGTTTAGTTTTTGTAAAATATGCAGGGATTTATGATATGTAAAATGAACCATGAAGGGAAGGGAAGAAGAAGGGAAATCATTGATATTTTAAGGATGTAAAAATGAGTATATTCAACTGTAAAACAGAAAAATTAATAAAAATTATATACCAAAAAAAAAAAGAATTTACCTATTATTTCTTTACAGGGGCTCATCAATGTAATGAAACATAACTTTGTCCTTGCCTTGGATTAATGCAGAGTTCCTCACTATATAACCCATTAAGCCAGAGGTTCTATTTGGCCACTTGCCTGGGACATTAAAATTCAGATTAAGGTGTTGTCAGATACCTGTCAGGCCACATAATACAGGGGTGGGGAACCTGTGACCCTCCACATATTGCTGGACTCCATTATCAGATCCAAAACTGTGGGACTGGAGCATCCAGAGATTTCATGCCACATCGAACAATGCGCTTTTCCCAAATTCAACTGATATGCATGGATGGGCAAAAGAGAGCAGCTGTTTTCCTGCCCTGATTCTACTGGCAGGTGTCCATGCTGAGGTTCATTTGCATATGCTGTAAACCCACAAGATCCAAGACACATAGGGTCAATCCGCATGGTTGGTTACCTGATTCTATCCAGAGTCGTCTCTCCTCCGCACATGTGGGACATATTGGAGACAGGTATCGATCTAATCTGTCCCATTGATTTTACTCCTCTTTCTCTAGCCATTAGTTCAGTGGAACCTTGGTTCTCGAACTTAATCCGTTCCAGAAATCCGTTCAACTCCCAAAACTTTGGAAAACCAAGTCGCAGCTTCCGATTGGTGCAGGCGTTCCAGAAACAATAGCCGACAGCCACATCAGACGTTCGGCTTCTGAAAAACGTTTGAAAACCGGAACACTTCTGGGTTTTCAGCGTTCGGGAGCCGATTTGTTCGTCAACGAAGCCATTCGAGAAGCAAGGTTCCACTCTATAAGAAAAAACTTGTCCTGTTCTACATACATCTTTCCCTCCCTGACCCCCATCATTACAAAAATTAAAGCTGGATTTCCCACTGCTTTACAAACACACACAGTTTCTATGTTAGACAATCATAGCGTTAGTGGCATCAGGTCAGGGTCACCACAGATGTCTTTCCAGATGCCTTCAAGTTCCCCCACTCTACTGAAATGAGGCTAGAAAGAAACATTCTTTTGTAGTCAGTACAATAGGCTGCAGCTTTTGCTTGGTTGCAGTGCATTTGTGGTGCCCACAACACACACATTTGCAAACGTGACCTTGAGGCCCAAAAGGTGGACAGCCTCTGCATTAGGCTACCTGCCCAATAGCTGAAGAAACTATTAAACTTTTGTCATTTTGGATTCAAGGGTTTCTGATTAGAGTGAAAATGAAATGTAACCCTGCATTTGAAAGTTGGCAACATTTTTGAACATTTGCATTTCAATATGTTTTTCTGTGATTTTTTTTCCCTTGGATGATAAGAGAACATATTGTGTATGATGATAATCTCAGCCTCGTTCAACATTTGAGAGAGGGATGCTCAAGGAATACAGGTTCAATACAGAATTGTGGATACGGATGCACTCAAGCTTTGTCCTGTGTTAGAACACCATGTACACCCAAGTGCTCACTTGTTTCTGTTACTCTAATATAGTTGGTTTTTTTTAAAAAAAAAGTCCAGGAATTATGTTTAAAAATAAAATAAAATACATAATGTGATATATGCACCAATATACAACTTATGCACAAGCTGCTCTTTATTCACATAAATGACGATGGGCGTAATGTGTGGGATTTCATGGTTTATGTGACCACCTACGTTTGGTCCTTTCCCAATGTAATTAGCCCATTGCTGTTCCACCCTGTTTTTTTCCACAGGCAGCATAATCTATTGGCCAATGTGCATTCAGTACATATAATTTCAAAGGTGCAAAAGAAACTGAGCTCTGGAGGGAGGATCTCAGCTTTCCGGGAGAGATTTCTGCTATAGAGATTTGTTATATACATCTATGCTTAATGTAGTATTTATTCCCAGAGGTGTCTAAAATAAAAGATTATATTGACTGGGGTCTTTTCTTTGTTTTACTTTATCGTTCTATGATACATGGTGCATGTATCTAATATTCCTTAATTTTCATCCTCCCCGTAAAATTACTTGAAAACTGTACGGCACAGGAATTTTTTATTCACATCAGTGACTCTGAAATGTGAAATAATCCAGTACAGCCATTTTAATCAAAGTCTGAGATGTTGTTGTTTAGTCGTTTAGTCGTGTCCGACTCTTCGTGACCCCATGGACCAGAGCACACCAGGCACTCCTGTCTTCCACTGCCACCCGCAGTTTGGTCAGACTCATGTTTGTAGCTTCGAGAACACTGTCCAACCATCTCGTCCTCTGTCATCTCCTTCTCCTTGTGCCCTCCATCTTTCCCAGCATCAGGGTCTTTTTCAGGGAGTCTTCTCTTCTCATGAGGTGGCCAAAGTATTGGAGCCTCAGCTTCACAATCTGTCCTTCCAGTGAGCACTCAGGGCTGATTTCGTTAAGAATGGATAGGTTTGATCTTCTTGCAGTCCATGGGACTCTCAAGAGTCTCCTCCAGCACCATAATTCAAAAGCATCAATTCTTCGGCGATCAGCCTTCTTTATGGTCCAGCTTTCACTTCCATACATCACATACATCTGAGATGTAGTAGCTAATTAAAAATAATTATGTGGTGAACTGTTGTGGAACAACTTCACTGAAGAAGATAACAGTGGTTATCCAGAGCGGCTTGCTACTTGCGAATGGGTCTCCATAACAGTTCAAGCTTCAGAGACCCAAAAATGCATTATTATTTTTTACTCTCTTGCGAAACTTGCGAAAAGAAAAAAATAATAAGCTGCGCGCTCACGCAGCCAGCTTCACACGAGGAGCCAGGCTCAGAACTCCTCAAAGAGGAGTATTCCTGGAAAGCTAAACGAAGCGGGCGGGCACATCCCTGCCTTAGAACGCCAAACGAGCGAATCAGCGAGCAGTATGCAAATACACCGGTCTTCTTTTTCTTTAAAAAAAAAAAAAGTGACCAAAAATACAATAACTGAGGGGAAGCAGCGGCTAATAATTGGTGACTCTGGGGCCAATCAGCAGCTTAGGGGGCGTGGACACGGGGGCCTGCCTCTCTGGCTTGCGCTCTCTCTGCGCTCCCGCGAGCAGCTTGTAGGAACGGAGTAAAGAGTTACGCGCATGCGCTTGTACGATGCAGCTTCGGTCAGTGCCCTTCCCAAGATGGCGGCTGCGATTAGACTCGGCGGGGGAGAGGAGCGTTGATGCGACGGCGCGACAAGCACCCATTCCCTTCCGAAGATGGCGGCTGCGAGGTGCTTGAGGAAAACGTGGAATTATCCTATGGCATTTAGGGTGAGTCCCCCCCCCCCTTCGCCCCCGTTTATCCGCGAGAGGGCTGGGGGCGCTGTAAGCTTTGCATTTCCAGGCTTTCTTTAGGCTTGAGCTTATTAGGTAGCCCGTGCCATTAATTTGCGGGTGGTCAGCCTTTCCTGAACTGTGGCTCATAGGAGAATGTGATGCTCTCAGGTTGTAAACCCGCCTCAGTGTCGACCCAGACAAACCTAAAATGCTGGTGTATTTTTTAGTTTATTTCTGGTTTTCGGGAATTTTTTTTTGGGGGGGGGGCGTGCTTTTAATTGGTTCCACTAATAATTTTATTTCTTCATTCTCTTTGTGAAAATCCGCTTTGAGGGTGATTATTTTTGGGGGGGTTTAAAGCAACCCAGCAGCATGCAAATGTTATGAAATTGCATGCAGCCTTAATAATTGCAATAATAATAGTGGTGACAATGAAGACCAGCCTTAACTAAAATGTGAATCCATCAATAACTGTGGTTATTTTTATTCTTTTGGGGCACCGCTTGACTTGTTCTGGATTCTGCTTGGTTTTATTTTGTTCGTTTGTTTCGTGAAATGTATGTAAAATTCATACAATCTCAAAGCGGCTTGCAAATGAATAAGACACAAATGTTCAACCCCCAATCTTTGACTCTGTGACTTGTTTGTTAGCCCACCACTCTCCCCACACTTGGAAATGATGAAGTTCATACTTCCACCTGGTGGTTATTTATGCCATGCTAGTCCTATTTGTTTACATTTATCTTCTCTTTCTCTCTGTGTATGTATTGTATGTATCTTTTCCACTCAAAGATATGGGCAGGGTATAGATAAATTATTATTACTATTATTATCAAAGCAGCTCACGACAGCAGCAAAATTGTTTTATGCCAACATAGCTTTGCAACTCTAATTAGACAGACATTCTGGTGATTTTTAGTATTTCTGCCCCCCCCCCCCAGTGTTTTTTATTGTTGCCCTGATACTTTATGATATGGTGACATAGATACATTTCTATGAATAAAAGAAAACACTGTGAAATGCATAAAAGCAAACAATTAAAAATTGTTTTGAAGACTAGCAAGTTTGTTTCTCTGAGCTTCTTAGGGATGTGGATGGTCACTGTTTGGCAAAGACATGCTGGATTGGGCCTCTCTAGCTTAGCAATGTTGTCCTACTACTTTCCTTGGCCGCATAAACCTGCATTACTCCCTATAGTTCAGTGTTCAAAACTACCATTGTTCTATGCGCATTTTGCGACAGGGAATTTCACTAGCACGAGCCATTTCTGAGTTTAGTACTGAGCCTGAGATTTCAGATTTAAATTGCAGAGTGGAAGGAAAGGAGGACCTTTTTCTGTCTCCCACTTCCAGCTACTCTGAGGAATATTAGTGGGGGTGGGCAGGGTAAGAACTAGACCATGTGAAAATTAAATATTTTAGCTGCAGTTCATGCATTTTCAGCTTTGTATTCTTGTTTTAAAAAAGTGTGCCTAGACATTTTGTTGTGCCCATAACCTAGTTTTAAGGTGCCATTTAGCTCCTGGCTTTCATATCTCAGTTTGTAGCACTGCTGTAGTTCTGCCTGGCTGTGAACATGTCTTTGGGTCTCATAACTAGCCCTTTTTTCTGTTTGTCTACCCTCAGGGCCTGGCTACTGTCATACCCAAGGTCTCCCAAGTAGATAATTCTTCTGATTTCTTGGGCAAAATTCCACATCGCCAGCACCCGGGCATCCTCCATCTCAAAAATGTTAGGCTTCCTCCTGAACTGGTAGAAGTAGCTCACTTTCTGGTAACTGGTAAGTAAAACCCATTAACAATGGCTCCTCTGTGATATGTGGTGTGGGATGAAGGGTAGTGGACTCAATATGCACTTCATAGATTTGTTGGGTGGACTGAGTTCACTCTTCCCAACTCCGGAGGTGCGGAGTTAAAGAATGATTTTGTAATACACTGTTGTTGTTTTCTTGGTCCTGTGATGTTGTATATCAGGGCTGGAGAATACATGACCCTCCAGAGTATGTTGGGCTACAACTCCCAATCAGCATGGACAATAGTCAGAAATGAGAGCTGTAGACCCGTAACCTCTGGAGGACTACAGGTCTCCTATCCTTGAAGAGGAACTGGTCCTTGGGACTTGGTTTTCTTATTTTGATGTTAGATAGGTGGAGAGAGAGAGTATACACATATACACACATGTGCAGTGATTGCTTTTTACAGTGGTACCTCGGGTTAAGTACTTAATTCGTTCCGGAGGTCCGTTCTTAACCTGAAACTGTTCTTAACCTGAATCACCACTTTAGCTAAGGGGGCCTCCTGCTACTGCCATGCCGCCGGAGCACGATTTCCATTCTCATCCTGAAGCAAAGTTCTTAACCCGAGGTACTATTTCTGGGTTAGCGGAGTCTGCAACCTGAAGCGTATGTAACCCGAGGTACCACTGTATTGTATTGCTCCTCTGAGCAATGCAAATGTATGGAAAGGCAGGATATAAATCATCTGCATGAATAAACAACAACAATAATAAAGGTAATATTTTGTAGCTTATTCCTCAAGGAGGTGCAGGGATTTGGACTTGCATCAATGAGGAGTTAAGCCTTCAAGTGTTGTGGGCCTAACTCTGTGCAACTCCCTCTAGCAAAAAGTTAGACAGGCACCATCCCTACTGAGTTTTAGTTGCTTAGTCAAAACTCTTCTGTTTCAGGAGGCCTTTGCACCTTGAATGCTTATCAGATGCTTTCCTTTTATGTTTTAAAATTTTGAAGCCTTAATTTATGTTTATAATTTTGTATATGGCATACTTTATAGCTATAAGCTTCCTGGAGACCCACATTGGGAAAAGCAAGATATACATTTCTTAAATCAATAAATAATTAAGTGCTTCCCCGCCCTTGTTGTGCAAGTACAGTTGTACCTCTAGTTGAGGACTTAATCTGTTTCGGGGTGCCATTTGCACCCGAAAAGTCTGCAACTAGAGTGCCACTTCTGCGCATGTGTGCAGCGCACAGATCGCTTCTGCGCTTGCACGGGTGCCAAACCTGGAAGTAAACACTTCTGGGTTTGCCACATTCGTAAGCTGAAAGTCCGTAACAAGAGCGGAACGCAACACGAGGTATGACTGTACACATCTACATTTTGAGTTGGTGACAGATCAAGGATTCATACAGACTGGATTGGGAAGCAAAAGACTTCTGTTTTGTTGCTGCTTCTATTAAATACTTAGAATTCAAAACCCCTTTTTTATCTACTGCAGATTTTGGGGGGGATGTACTTAACTACCTGTTGCTCATCCCCTGATAAGAAAGTTCCCTGCATGTTGATAGCATCATAGCAAGCTGAGAAAGTGCTTTGGGTCTTCAGGTGAGAGCTGCTGTAGGTGCCCCTTCCCTGACTAGCTTTTCGTTCCCCCAGAATCCTCCATGCGGAATCTGGAGCAACAAACCAAGGCCCTCACCAACTACCTGTGGAGCCGCAAACGCCCCCTGGAGGCTGCAGATCTGCGCAGGAAGGCTCATGAATTGGAGCAGAAATTTCGGGAGAAGAAAAGTGAGTGCAGATTTGTGGGTTGGTTGTGGAGGAGACAGTACCTATTCCCGGAGAGTGAGGATATGACGCTATTCCCAACTTAGCCATGTAACCTGCTGGGCGATCTTGAGCTAGTCACACTCTTTTAGCCTAACTTACCTTACATGTTGTTGCATGGGGGTGGGGGGGAGAAAGGGGGTTGAATAATGATTGATACTAGTGTGGGAGAAGAGTGGAGTTAAATAAAATAATTCGGCTTCTTCTGTCTCAGATGCCACGCACCCTCTGGATGAGGAAGCCGAGGCGAAGCTGCAGAAAAAGGTCTTGGATGCGCTCCGAAAATCAACTTACCACTGGGAGGAGCTGAAGTGAGTGTCCAGAAACCAAGGACCTGATTCTCTTCGGAAGATTTGGTGCGAGCATAGCATGCCGTCTCATATTACTGAACACAGACTGCAGATAAAGCCCTTCTTTTTTTGCTGAGCCTTTTTCTTTTTGTTTCATGTTCTAAATATGGAGAATCAATATGGTGACTTATTCCAAACAGTAAAGGTAAAGGTACCCCTGCCCGTACAGGCCAGTCTTGAGAGACTCTAGGGTTGTGCGCCCATCTCACTCAAGAGGCCGGGGGCCAGCGCTGTCCGAAGACACTTCCGGGTCACGTGGCCAGCGTGACATCGCTGCTCTGGCGAGCCAGAGCCGCACACGGAACGCCGTTTACCTTCCCGCTAGTAAGCGGTCCCTATTTATCTACTTGCACCCGAGAGTGCTTTCGAACTGCTAGGTTGGCAGGCGCTGGGACCGAACAACGGGAGCGCACCCCGCCGCGGGGATTCGAACCGCCGACCTTTCGATCGGCAAGCCCTAGGCGCTGAGGCTTTAACCCACAGCGCCACCCGCGTCCCGATTCCAAACAGTAATCTACAGCAAACTTACGTGGTCCTGGACATGCATTCTTACATGGTTTTAGATAAATTCATGGAGAGTAGCACTGTCTGTTGGTGGCTACTATGCAAATGGATGTTTACTGCTTCTAGCGCCAGAGGTAAAGTGGGTCTGAATATCAGCTGCAAGCAGAATAGGACTATCACCCTCATTTCCTGCTTGTGGGCTTTGCACAATAATCTTGTTAGCCATTATGGGAGTGTGATAGGAGAAGAAGGCTGGACCAGATAGGCCATGGTCCTGATCTGTTCTTTTGACAACTATATGCTACCAAATCCATATCCAAATATTTTATGTTTCCTTTTTTTGCTGTTGCCTACCTTTTGCGACTCATTGTTACTTAAATGGAAAGTGAGATTCTTAGAAGGTTGAATTAAATTTGGCCAGCCTGCAGAAGACACCCGGCTCTTTATTGTAACAGGGATAAGTCGATAGCAGCAACCGGTAGTAGAGCAGATACAACTCATTACGCAGTTTAGACCAGCAGGGAGCTCTCGCTCAGCCCTTTTTTGTGGTGCTGTGCTTTCCCTTTTCTCTTTGTGGCACAGGCTGTGAGATTTGTGCTCCTTGTTGACTTGGTTATGTGGTTTGTCTTTTCCTAGGTACACTGAAGAACTCAGCTTGATATACATGGCAGCCCGGATGGACGGGGTTTTTGCAGCTGTGACCCGAGCTTTCCATGAAGTGAGTTGACGTTTCAAGTTTTTAGTGGGTGGAGCAGGGTGAGAAGATAGCTGTGTACTACATGTTCAAAATAACTTGGTGGCTATTAATTTACTAGTAGTTAAAACACCACCAACAAACATTCATTTGGTAAAAACTCCGGATTATTCAGGCCTGGGGCTCGTGCAGCATTATTTAGATATGAGAACCCCAGGTTCTCATCCCCTTTGAGCAAAGTATTTGCTTTGTTGGAGTCTTCTGGTAAGCCCTACCTTTATGTAAGCAAAACAAAAAAACCAGAGGGGTTCTGTCTCCATCCATTGGCTCAAAGGAACAGGAGCCATGAATAGTTTCAAGAGAAGATCAACCTGACCTGAGCTGCATATAAATGCCTTGCTATGGGTCACCACTTGAATAACAGATCATGCCTCTCTACATTTTCCATCAGCACCTCTTCCTCATACGTCTTGCCTTTTTATTTTGGGGTTTGCAAGACTGTTTGCAAACACCCCACCCCGCCATTTGGTATGAGCGAATTTGGCAAACAGTAATTTGCCTCTGCAAAAAGGATTAAAAATACAGGAAATGAATAAAATAGATATGGCTTGGGTTCCTCACCCCTCGTATAAATGCTTTCTGAGCCTGTGGTCACTATTTCATTCTTGGTGACCTTCTGGGGGCCAAGTGACAGTGGATAGGGTGAGAGGCAAAAAGTATGCAGATCAGGAAACAAAAAGTTCCCCTTTGTTCAATAAGCTAATTTCTATACGCATCCACATGCAGACACCTTTGTCCTCCACCCTGGTGAGCAGGAGCCATTATTGGAGTTCAAGGGCACATTCCAGCCAGGTTAAGAATAATCAAGGGGGGTATTATTTTTGATGTGGTGTGAGAGTCCTGGGGAGCAAATGGAGAGACATTCCCCATCCTTGATTTATACACTGCCCATTAAATGGCCAAACTGCATTGTTTTTGCAATGGTTAACAACAGCCCTATAAGGTAGGCTAGCATTATTTAGTATGATTCATAACCTGAGACTCACACCTGGGTGGCTTCTGCTCACTCTATTAGCCCATGCACCAGCTGCAGTTAGGTGATCAAAGTTGCCTTGTACACTCTCCCTGCTGTGGCAGTGCAAAGCAAGTGTTTTCTGTAAGGTTTGCAACATTCCTTTTGAATTTATAGGTATTTGAAAGCTTTTTTGGGCTGTGTGGTATTCCACTAAGCTTTCCTCAGAGTAGATCCCTAGAAATTGATATACATTAGGTCCATTAATTTTAGTAGGCCTACTCTTGAGTAAAACTTGGTTGAATGCCATCCTGTTTTGTTTTTGTATAGTTAATTACTTTGGTGTTCCTTTTAAAGTTATCGCACTGCAGGGTTATCGCACTGCAGGGTGCGTTTGTAAATACCATACCCTACTTTCAAATGGAGAATGGGTTCATATGTTTTTTTCTTTTTTTGTATATAATTTTTCTTAAATTTTCTAAATTACATTTCAAAATATTCATTTAAACGACCTTAAATCAATGGCTTCCCTTCCCTGTCCATGGTTCATTTTGCATACCATACATCCCTGCATATTTTACGTGAACTAAACCATTCAGTAATCCATTGTTACATCCATCAAAACTTATTTACACTGTTGAATTTATCTTAACGCTACCAGTGTTTTTAAATGAACACAATTTTTACCCCTATATTCAGTAAACGTTTTCCAGTCTTCTTTAAACATGCATTCTTCTTATTCTGTAAGTTAAATCCGCAAGCTGTGCGTATTCCATCTGTTTTAAGTTGCCATTCTTCTTTAATTGGGACCTCTCTCGTTTTCCATTTTTGGACTAACAAAACATGGGCCGCAGCAGCAGCATACATAAATAGTCTCTTTTAACACCTGGGAATTTCCCTCTGAATTATCCCCAACAAAAAAGGACCCTGTTTTTTTTGGAAAGGTTCATATGTATGTTCAATTGACAGCAGTCCTTGGTTTACAAAGCAATTTCTCTTTTTTCCTCCTTCAGATCCAGAAGAGAGTGTCAGACTTTGAGCCGCGCACCCTGTTGGATTTCGGCTCAGGAACGGGCGCTGTCACCTGGTGAGAAACCATGTCAATTCCTGAGCAGCATTGAGGGAGGGAGGACAATATTGATGTAAATAGGGGTGGGGAACCTGTGGCCCTCCTGCTGCTGGACTCTTAAGTCCCATCAGCCAGCAGGTTAGTGGTCAAGGATAAAAGTAGCTGTCTTCCAGTATCTGGAGGGCCACAGGTTCTTTATTCCTGGTCCAGGAGTCTTCCCATCCCAGCGGCTCGGATCTTTTAGAAGGGACCGTTCATAGATGTGCCACCCTGCTCCTTTCTTCCCTCTCCATCCCCTTCACTTTAGGGCAGCACACGGAATCTGGGGCAGGAGTATCAACGAGTACATGAACATCGATAGTTCAGCTTCAATGTTAGCCTTAGCTGAGAGGCTGATGAAAGGTGAGAGTTGTGAGTGGTGCTATGTGGAGAACTTCGTGTGGGGTGGGGTTCTCTTTTGCCTGACATCTATCCAGGAGCCCTATCATGCCAGTGAAATACACCCCCTCCCTGTCCTTGATTAATAGGATGCCAGATGCCCAGTGAATGGGGAAATTATATGCAGGGACCATTGAAATGAAGGGAAGCTCTGCCCCTTTGCCCTTCTGTTGTGATTTGCACAGGGCAGTTCAAGCATCAAACCTGCTTCTGGGCCGTATGGCTTCAGACACTTTCCATATTGCAATTCTGGTTCTCTCTCGCTTGGACTACTACTGCAATGTTCTCTACGTGGGGCTACCTTTGAAGGTGACCCGGAAAGTACAACTAATCCAGAATGCGGCAGTTAGACTGGTGACTGGGAGCAGCCGATGAGACCATATAGCACCAGTCCTGAAAGACCTACATTGGGTCCTAGTAAGTTTCCAAGCATAATTCAAGGTGTTGGTGCTGAACTTTAAAGCCCTAAACGGCCTCAACCCCATAGACCTGAAGGAGTGTCTCCACCCCCATCTTTCAGCCCGGACACTGAGGTCCAGCTCCAAGGGCTTTCTGGCAGTTCCCTCGCTGCGAGAAGTGAGGTTATAGGGAACTAGGCAGAGGACCTTTTTGGTAGTGGCTGCCGTCCTGTGGAACGCCCTCCCATCAGATGTCAAGGAAATAAACAACTATCTGACTTTTAGAAGACATCTGAGGGCAGCCCTGTTTAGGGAAGTTTTTCATGTTTGATCTTTTATTGTGTTTTTAATATCCTGTTGGAAGCCACCCAGGATATGGTTGGGGTATAAGTAATAAAAAGGTAAAGGTACCCCTGCCTGTACAGGCCAGTCTTGACAGACTCTAGGGTTGTGCGCCCATCTCACTCAAAGAGGCCAAGGGCCAGCGCTGTCCGAAGACACTTCCGGGTCATGTGGCCAGCGTGACATAGCTGCTCTGGCGAGCCAGAGCCGCACACAGAAACGCCGTTTACCTTCCCGCTAGTAAGCGGTCCCTATTTATCTACTTGCACCCGGGGGTGCTTTCGAACTGCTAGGTTGGCAGGCGCTGGGACCGAACAGCGGGAGCGCACCCCGCCGCGGGGATTCGAACCGCCGACCTTTCGATCGGCAAGCCCTAGGCACTGAGGCTTTAACCCACAGCGCCACCCGCGTCCCTGGTATAAGTAATAAATTATTGTTATTGTTATTGTTATTTATTATTATTCAGGGTCAGGCCATTGGTCCATCTTTCTCAGTACTGTAGACACTGGCTGGCAATCAGGCTTTCAGCAGGAATCTCTCCCAGCCCTACCTGGGGATACCAGAGATTGAGCTTAGCACCTTTTGCGTGCAAAACGTACATTCTACTTACTGAGTAATAGCACTTCACCTGTTGTATTTGAACTCCCACAAACCTCTCCATGCTTCTACCTTTGCTTTTGGGGTTTTTTTAAACAACAACTACCCAGGCATTTCTGAGGACAAGAATCTCTGCATCCCAGGAGTCTACTTTCGGCAGTTCCTCCCCGTCTCACCAAAGGTAATAATAACAACTCATCATCTTACTTTCCTCCCAGTGGGAGCTGCACTCAGAGCAGGATGAGTCCCAGGGGGTCTCGTTAAATCCGCATTCAGGTGCCTACGGTCCCCCGTGTTCTGTTGACTGGGCACCATTGTGTGTTTCCCATAATCCCACAAGTATTTCCCACTTGAACTGGTTTACTGCCACATCTAAACATGTCCCCCCTCCCATTCTTCACCCGAGTTTGTTTTTAAATACTTCTTATGCTGTGTAAATTTTCCATTTAAAAAATCCTGCAAGTGGCCAACTTCTGCCACACTTAAGAATAATCAGAGATTTTCTCGAATAATACCAATGGCTTGAGCCGTAAGGAAGTTCGTGAGAGGAATTTTTCGCGTCTTCTGTTACTTTCACCAAATCCGCAACGTATCTGTGACAGAGGGCCCTTAAAAATATCCATTATACAGAGGCCTCTTCTGTCCTCCCCAACTGCTGCCAGCCACCATCACTTGGATCATTGCCCTGTGAAGTAGGTTAAGCTGAGAGTGTACCTTTGTCGCAGTCACCCGGGAAACTTCATGGCAGAGCAGAGAATGGACGGCTCTTCCCGGTCTTAAGTCCAAGAGCTTGACTGTTACACTGCAGAAGTTGTCCACACTGCCTCTAAATTAAACTTGTGACCTTTTTCCTTTCTTTTTTAAAGGACCTTAAAATTTGTAATTGAATACACCGTTCCTACATATTCCAGCCCCATCTTTTTCTCTCCCGTTGCTCCACATGCAGGTGAGATTTGACCTTGTGGTTTCTGCTTTCTCACTCAACGAACTCCAAAGTTATGCTCAGAGAGTGGAGACAGTGCAGACACTCTGGAGAAAGACAGGTGGTTTTTTGGTAAGTGGACAAACAGCTTACCCGTCTGATACTGTGTTTCTCCCCCTAAATACATGCAACTGAAGCAACCACATATACCTTCCCTGTTAACCTTGCCTTCCATTCTTCTGTTCCAGGGATGGGGAATAACTGGGTGTGGCCCATGAGGCCTCCCTACCCATCCTCCAGCATATCCTTGCCTCCTCTCTGCCCTCACTCCCTGTATTGCAGTAAGGCTTGGGGAAAGCTACCTATTTGGACCCTGCACACATATTACACGCTCACCATAATTAGAGGCGACGATGTGTGGATCTCCTATTGGCTCCAGTAAATGGAGGGGGATATGCAGTTTCTATGGGACACAGGTGGCGCTGTGGGTTAAACCACAGAGCCTAGGGCTTCCCGATCGGAAAGTCGGCGGTTCGAATCCTCGCAACGGGGTGGGCTCCCGTTGCTCGGTCTCTGTTCCTGCCAACCTAGCAGTTCGAAAGCACGTCAAAGTGCAAGTAGATAAATAGGTACCGCTCTGGCGGGAAGGTAAACGGCGTTTCCGTGCGCTGTTCTGGTTTGCCAGAAGCAGCTTAGTCATGCTGGCCACATGACCCAGAAGCTGTACGCTGGCTCCCTCGGGCAATAAAGCGAGATGAGCTCCACAACCCCAGAGTCGGCCACAACTGGACCTAATCCTCAGGGGTCCCTTTACCTCTACCTATGCAATTTCTATTGTCTCTGCAATTCTCTCTATTTCTCTAACTGTGACCTGGATTCCACTGCACATTGAATGAAAAAGGGGCTCCTGATTCTTAGGGCAACTCAGAGGAAACTCTGTGAGCTGCTGTTCCTGGATCACCAAGTCACGGCACTGAGAGAGCAGCAGAAAGTGGAGGCACCTGCTTCCTCTATATAAAACCTTAATATTGTAAGCTCCCCAGGAGAGGGATTTCTTCTCGTGTGCCTTGCCCACTGGTGGTGCTATAGATAGTAACAACCTTCCCTTGCATTCCATGCACTGCAGAAGCCTGCTGTTCTTTGGGAATGGGCGGTGGGGCTGTTGCTCAGCACCACCCAGTGTATAGTCTTTCCCTTTCCTTCATTTTTCCAGGTTCTGGTAGAGAACGGGACCAAAGAAGGTCATCAAATGCTCATGGAAGCCCGGGATCTTATTTTAAAGGTGAGGCACTTCTCTGTGCTTGTGGCCTTTAAAGAAATGCACTCAGGCTATAAAATAGGAGTTGGCGGCCTTTTTAGACCTGCGAGCAAATGCCTGGGGTGCAACCCCTGACTTCTTCCTGCTCCCCAGAGATGGAAAATGTCTGTGTTCGCATGCACACAGCCTTTAAAAGTGCTGAGTGAGCAACTGGGAATGAGTGTCATTCTTCCACCTTCCTCTTCCAGTTCTGCGTACTCTCCATGGAACAAAAGGTGATGGCCTCATAACCGGGGGGGGGGGGACTGTGAGTGTGAGCACCAGAAGACGATATCAAGGGTGCCCTTACACCCATGGGTGCTGTGTTGGTGACCCCTGAAATAAAACGATTGTTTAAAAAAGGATATCGTGCCAGGAAGCATGTCAGCCTCCTTCTCTTAGACTGATGATTGCTTTATGCCTTCGCCAAAGTTTTTCTCTGGTGCGTGGACTGTAATTAATGAGTTTAAGATTCATAATTTCCCTCTTGAAGACCTTTAACCCCAAACTCTGCTAATTAATGAAACTGCTCCAGGTTACCACTCTTATTTGCACAGATACTTAAAAATCCAATTTTAATTAAAGAAGGAAAGTTCATTCCCACCCACCCCATAATTGTAGCAGGCATTTAGGCTTATCTCCATTTCAAATGGGCCTGAACATCTAAACAAGTTGATAGGCCTGTTCCTGTGGTGGCTGCACCTGCTCGACCTCTGGCCCCTGTATTTTCCTCAATATTTAGCTTCCTTGCCCGTGATCAAGGAAGGACTGTGAGAATGACATGCCTGGCTGTTTAAATGAATTATGTTTCTCTACCCCCATCCATCTTCTGTAGGGCACAGATGAAGTGGTTCATGATCCCACAGAGCCTTCCGTTTTCGCCCCGGTGAGTTTTGAAATTTTCCTGAAGCTAGATTGAGTGAAAAGGAGCTGTTGCTGCTGAATCCTGAAAAAAAGGAGGTCTTGTGGATGGCTCCTAGGTCCAGGAATTAGGTGATTTACCTGTTCTGGACAGAATTGTATCCCCCCCCCCCCCAAAAGGAACAGGTGCCTCGTTTGGGAGTGGTCCACAATCAGTCTTTGTTGCAGTGCTTAGGAGCACCTTTTGCCATCTTCGTCTGATTTGCCACATACAGTTGTTCCCGTTGTTAACCTCAAGTCTGGACTACTGTAATGAACTGTATGTGGGCCTGCCCTTGAGGCTGGTCTGCAAGCTGCAGCTAGGTTGCTGAATGTGGTGCAGCATAGCTAATGCTCCTCTTGAGAATTGCACTGGCTGCCAGTATACAACAGAGCCAGGTGTAAGCTTCTTGTATTGACACAGAGGGCCCTGAGCGACTTGAGACCGGACTACTTGAGGAACTGTTTTCTCCCACATCGAGTTGCTCTGTCACGGAGATCAGATAGTGACGTACTGTTGGTCAAGTTTTGCATTGCAGTAATTGGGATAGGACATTTTCTATCCCAATTTGTGACACCGCCTCCAAGGAGGGAGCTGGTTAATGTCCCTTTGGTGCTTTCTGAAAACCTTCCACCCCATCTTCTGGCAACTGGAACCTATCTGTATTGGTTTGAATATATTATTGTTACTTGTTTTATATTGTATGTGTTTTTTATTGCTGTGATTTTTAACAGTGTTGCTGTACACCTGCCCTGTGATTTTGAATGAAAGCCAGTCTAGAAATGTTTTAAATGTACAATATAAATAACAGTACCAAAACTGTCAAACAGATATGTGAGAGTAGTGGGAAGCTAATATGTAGTTCAGATTAATAATAATAATAATAATAATAATAATAATTTATTATTTGTACCCCGCCCATCTGGCTGGGCTTCCCCAGCCACTCTGGGCGGCTTCCATAGAAACAAAAATACAGTAAAATATCACAGATTAAAAACTTCCCTGAACAGGGCTGCCTTAAGATGTCTTCTAAATGTCAGGTAGTTATTTATCGCTTTGACATCTGATGGGAGGACGTTCCACAGGGCGGGCGTCACTACCGAGAAGGCCCTCTGCCTGGTTCCCTGTAGCTTTGCTTCTCGCAATGAGGGAACCGCCAGAAGGCCCTCGGAGCTGGACCTCAGTGTCCGGGTAGAATGATGGGGGTGGAGACGCTCCTTCAGGTATACTGGGCCGAGGCCATCTCAGTAGGATAAACCAAGAATGAACAACTTGATAATTTCATAACAACTTGATAACTTCATAACCATCTCAGTAGGATAAACCAAGAATGAACAACTTGATGCCCCCCAGATGTTGCTGAACTACAGCTTCCATCATCCCAGCCCATTTGCCCTGCTGGCTGGGCTGATATGTTTTGGGAGTCCCAACAATTTCTGGAGGGCACCAACCCCTAAGGTAAAGCAAGGTCTCTTAGACTGAGAATGAGTGCTGCTTCTGCAAGTTCCCTCTACCCTTCTCTTATGTGTTTGAATTCAGTATTTCTGGGGCTTATTAAACCACAATTTCCTGTTTCATCCTAACTGAAGCCTCGCTTGCAACCTTGGAAAAAATACTGTGGTTTGCAGTCTGTTTTAGTGGGTGGAACATAAACCACGGCATCTAAATTGTACCAAGTGTGTAAGAAACGCGAGAGGTTTTGAAATGAGATGCAGGAAATAGGCTGGTCATTTGGCTTATTGGAACGAGATTGTTTCATCTGGACCATGTCTAATAAATTCTTCCACTTAGAACAATGTGGAGTAGATAGGATGTGAAGGCTTGTTAATTTGGGGGGGGGGGGGAGACTGTGGGCAAATTAGACTTTGGTTGTCTTCTATTCCCAGAGAGATAAATAACCCTACCATAACCTGAGACTAACAGATACTTTCTACCCTTTCTCTGTTATGCTCAGTGTCCACACCATTTGCCATGCCCTCGTTTGTCGCCTGACCGTATCCTGCCATGTAACTTCACCCAGACGTATTTCCCGCTGCCTTTCAGTTGGGTGAGTTTCTGCTTATTCCACGTGCAATGCTTTTCCACGTTGTATGTTGATCAACCTCCTATTGTGTTCAATTAGTTATTCGTGCTTGTGTAGTTAAAAGCAATAGGCTGGTTGGCTCAGCTTCCCTCATTTCCAATATAACTTAACTACGTTTCCCTATCCTATAGACTGCAAAAAAAGAATACCGAGCCCTTTTATTAGTTGTCACTATTCATGCAGGCAGTTCCCCTGCACAGCGGGGCACAAAACTATGACATAGCACACTTGAGAGCATGCACAGAGCAGAAAGCAAGAGGGGAGGGGGCCAAATTGTGTCCTCACTCAGGGTCCCAATAAAACCTGCTCACTTGTCCACGGTGATGTGTTTTGCATTGTTTTTGTTACATATACGCTTTTCCCGTGCATGAACGATATAGGTCAAAGAGGCATTTTATTAGGCTCCATTAACAGCATCTGTCAAATACCCTGCCCTTCTCCCTTCACCTCTCTCATCCTGGAGGATCAGGGCTGGGAAATGCTGGCATGCTGAACCGGATAGGGAGTCAGGCAGCTCAGTTAATCCACACCTGATTCAACATGAAGCCAACTTCAAGAGTTGGATTGCCCTTTAGCAAAGGCTGGGAAGCAAATTAGTTAGTGAGGGCGGGAAGCTGTATTCTTCAGAGATCCGTTTTCCCCTTCCCAACCTTCTGTGTGTTCCTCCAGAACCCACCAAAGAAGGAAGAGAAATTCTCATACCTGATCCTACGCAGAGGATCGGGGGAACTGGAGCAGCCCTGGCCTCGGATCACAAAGCCTGTCCTTTGCCGTACCCGCCATGTCCACGTCCACCTGTGCTGTCCCGATGGCAGCCTTCAGCACGCAGTGATTACTTCAAAGAAGCACAGCAGGTACAGGATCTCTTCTTCCAATGGTGGGAGGGGCCTTGGTTCTAGAGTCTCATTCATTCCCTGGTGGCACGTTGGCTGTAGACTTTCCCCTGTCGTCTAATATTTTAATTTTATTTCAAGATTCAAAGTTGTACTTTGTCACTCAACAGTTATAATCCTATTCCACTTTAATTCTCTGGACAAAGTAACTGCAAGAATGATCAAGGCACCCGAGTAACTTCCCTTTGAAGAAGATTATATCATTTGGGGCTTTTAGCTTAGAAAAAATAGCCGGTGAAGTGTCTGTTTGTTTGTAACACAATAGAGGTTTGTAATATTATGTGTGGTGTGGAGTTATGTAAACAGGGAGAGGTTTTTACGCCCTCTCTCATGTAGCGATCATCTTCACCCATCATTCTCTCCTACAGGGATATTTACAGATGTGCCCGGAACTGTGAATGTGGCGACCGGCTCCCTGTTTTGAACCTGGATAGCGAGCCAGACTCGGGAGAAGAGAGAGGCGACACGAATGAAGATCACAGTTGATGGGAGCTCTGTACAGCCACCCTCCTCAGCCCAGCACATACCACATCCTCTAAGAGACATCTTGCATCAGATTGGCTTACAAATGCTAGATGGCTTTCCAGAATCCATGAGCTGGTTGGATAAACTGGTGCCACAAGTCACATTTCCAGGCCTTCCTGGCCTGGTGGGGGAACTATGGGATCTTAGAGAGCGGAAGGTTTCAGTAAGAGTCAGGCAGTTTTATATCAGTGTTAAACATACGGAAGTTGTCCCTGCTCCTTGGAGACACACTGCACATGTATTTAATGTAGATCTGTTTTTGCTGTGGTCTTACCTGGCTGCATATTTATTCATAAACTCCAAAGAGTCATTTTCTACTTAACCAGGGGTGCTTGGCTAGTCTATAGTCTCTGTCCGAGATGTGCAGATTGCAGGCTGAAAACAAAACATCAAGCTCTCTGGTGTGTCTGTTTCTGCTGCTACCCCTTTTCAGGTGGTAGGGTGTACAGGGTTGAACCTTTAAATCCCTCCCCTCTTCTCACTTCTCTAAAATCTATCTGTTCAAGACCCCTTTATTGTGGGACAGGATAGCTCCAAACCTTCTCCCTGGTATTGTATTCGTAGGAGGAATGTTACGGGAGAAAACTTCCAGAAAAGTATTGCAAAGTGCTTCTGCTTGTTTGTCCTAGTTCTTAGGTAAAGTCCCTGTTTGAAGGGACTGAGTAAACCTGTTGGTGCAGTTACTCTCATAGGAACCCAGTAGGAGGCTTAATGCAGCTGGAGTGCATGGGAAGCCTTGCCTATGCATGGGGAACCTGTGAGTCTCTGGAGATTAGACTTCCATCGGCCTCCCATGGTCAAGAAGAAGAAGAAGAGTTTGGATTTGATATCCCGCCTTTCACTCCCCTTCAGGAGTCTCAAAGCGGCTAACATTCTCCTTTCCCTTCCTCCCCCACAACAAACACTCTGTGAGGTGAGTGGGGCTGAGAGACTTCAGAGAAGCGTGACTGGCCCAAGGTCACCCAGCAGCTCCATGTGGAGGAGCGGAGATGCGAACCCGGTTCCCCAGATTACAAGACTACCACTCTTCACCACTACACCACACTGGCTCTCACTGGTCAGGGATGATGGGGGTGGTTGTCCAGCACTATCTGGACCACCCTAGACAAGCCACCTTTAGGCTGGGAGGAGCTGCCTCTGGGGCTTAGTGCAGATGAATTTCTCCTTTAGAACGTGGACAGTCAGGTTGGATAAAGAATGTCAAAGCAGCAGAGATCCTTTCCCTTTCTTTCAAGGCAGGCTCATGGGCGGAAGAATGTGGTTCTAAATGGAATTCGTGGGGGTGAGCCTGAAACGAGGAGCTGGTAGATCTCTAGTTTTGGTCCAGGGCTGAAGGGTGTGATCTTGACTCTTGGTTTCATTCTCAGCTCTGGAATTAGAGGTTTAAAATAGGGCTAGGAAGGATCCTGGATTCAGTTCCTTGTTTTGGAATTGGGGCAGAGAGTGGAGAAGAGCCAAGTGTGTGGGAGCTGGGATTCCTGAGGTGTGCAAACAACTCTAGGATGAGTGCTGGAATTAATGTATTATTAGATGATTTAAAAAATAAATAAATCCTGTCTGCTATGGTGTTCACGCTCCCAAAGTGGCTTAGCAACAGATAATATAACAAAGTTTATATAGAGCAAGAACATTGAAGTAAGAGCAGCAGGCTTCACAGATGTTACTGGCCCAGATATGGAAAGAAGACAAAGTTCCCACCAGAGTGGCAGATGAAGTTAATGGACTAAATGGCTGAAATGGCTAAAATGACTGGAAGAGTCAGAAATCAGGAAGACCAAAACTTTAACAAGGAATGGGGGAAATTTATAACTTAGCTTAAGGACCATTGTAAACAGTTAAACTTGTTAGTAGGATTGAAATTATCACTTGCGGTTTAAGATTGAATTCTGGACATAATGGAAGAGGTTTTTGGATTATCATAAAAAGAAGCGGGAGGAAAGGATTAATAACAGGGCCCATAAAGAGGAGGATGGAAGTCCTTGGAATCTTGTTTTTATACATTTCTGTAAGATTTTAATTTGAAAAACCAAATAGATTTTATTAAAAAAATAAAGTAAGAGCAGCAGATGTAGTGTGATAAAATTAAAAGGATACAGGCACAGTATCGTAAAATTATTACAAACCAAACTGGAATTGAACTCAGTTTTTAAGGCTCTTGTAAACATCAGGGTTTCGTGCTTATCTCCCACAGCTGGAGGGTGTTTGTGTATGAGTGAATACAATGAAGTCTCTGTCCATGGTACTTACTGTCATTAAAGGTCTCAGCAGTAGACCAGAGAAGAGCACCAGGGTTAAGGTTCAGGCAGGTACAGATGAATGTGGATGGTCCTTCAGGTAGCTGGTTCCAAACCATACAGGGCTTCTTAGATTACTACTGCCCTGCTGAAGCTAAGGAGGTCTGGTCAGTGCCTGGGTGGCTGACGACTGCTTTGGGTTTCATGATGGGGAAAATGAGCTATAACAGAGTAGTAAAGTAACATTTCACTCCTGCTTGCCAAGTCCAGCTTTTCAGCACTTCCTGCCTTGGGTGAAGCAGATGATCTTGGTTCTTTGCTCGAGATTCACAGCCCATGTGCCAGAGTTTCTTTAGGAAGGATCCCGAGACTCTGGAATGTGCAAGTGCCCCACTGACTCAGGTTGCATTCCTGGGCATCCTTTATAAAACCTGCTAACTCTCATCACTAGGGCATACTGCAGAGTTCCAATCTTCTGAGCCAAGCAGATGGAAGAGGCAGCTATGCTTTAATGCGCCACCAGGGGGAAGTCTATGATCCTCCTTCCGAATTCTATCAGAAAAGCTTGGCTACAAGGCCAGGCTCATATTTTAAGACCCATTAAAATAAGGGCAGGCTTCATTCTCATTGCGGAGTGAGTGATCTGAGAAAAAGGTGCATGGACCAGAGAGCTTCATTCAGCTGGTCGTTGGGAAGAGCGCAGAACAGTTTGTAATACCTGTACTGGGCCTTGCCAGGTGTTAGGATCCCAGCTGCAAAGGCAGCCTGGAATTGCATTGTGGGAAAATGACACCCTCCCAGTATCACTGGTCCCTGGTGTGTCAGGATGAAGGGAGGCCTCTGGATTTTGTGACTGGCTCTAGGTCAGAGCGAGCGAATGTAGCTCTAGCAGTCTGCACCTGCATTTAGAGCTGGGAATGCACCATTTCAAAAACCCTGCAGAGCCCGTGCCAACCAGTGAAGTCAACCCAAAATCATTACATTTTATATCCCATCTTTCTTATATGGAGTTGCCACACAAAGGATTTCTTGCTGGTCTGTTCTCTGGGCACCAACTAGTCTCAAACCTACTCGCATCACTGAGACGTTTGCATCCTGTATTCTGCATCATGTAGACCACAGATGTGTTACAAAAGGAGGGACAACTCAGAATACCTCTGCTTGCAAATTCTATAATGTGAACAGAGTTCCAGAACCCCCTCCCATCCAGACTTCCCTGGTTCGGCTCATGATTTGAGCATGGGAAAAATTCCACCACCCACTGCCATTTCCCACTCAGGAACACTGGTAGATTCTTCATAATAAGCCAAGGGGGGGGGGGGGAATCAATCTAGCTCAGTATTTGACTATAGTTATTTCCCGCTTGGAGTACTGCAGGGGTCAGCAAACTTTTTCATCAGGGGACTGGTCCACTGTCCCTCAGACCTTGTGGGGGGCCAGACTATATTTTGGGGAAAAAATATATGAACGAATTTCTGTGCCCCACAAATAACCCAGAGATGCATTTTAAATAAAAGGACGCATTCTACTCATGTAAAAACACGCTGATTCCCGGACCGCCCACGGGCCAGATTTAGAAGGCGATTGGGCCAGATCTGGCCCCCAGGCCTTCGTTTGCCTACCCATGGACTACTGCAATGCACTCTACGTGGAGCTACCTTTGAAGGTGGCCCAGAAACTACAAGTAATCCAGAATGTGGCAGCTAGACTGGTGACTGGGAGCAGCTGTCAAGACCATATTACACCTGTCCTGAAAGACCTGCATTGGCTCCCAGTACATCTCTGAGCACAATTCGAAGTGTTGTGGTAGTGATGACCTTTAAAGCCCTAAACAGCCTTGGCCCAGTATACCTGAATAAGCATCTCCACCTCCATCGTTCAGCCCAGACACTGAGGTTCAGCTCTGAGGTTCCCTCCCTGCAAGAAGTGAGGTTGCAGGGAACTAGGCAGAGGGCCTTCTCGGTAGTGGCGCCCGCCCTGTGGAACACCCTCCCATCAGATGTCAAGGAAATAAACAACTATCTGACTTTTAGAAGTTTAGGGAAGTTTTAATGTTCTATCGCTTTATTATTAATAATATTATTAATATTATTAGTAGTAATAATAATAATACTCCGTTGGGAGCCACCCAGAGTAGTTGGGGAAAGGAGAGGCCTCCCTCCTCCATCCTAGCATACCAGGGGCCAGTGATGCTAGGAGGGTATAATTTCTTCCCTGGATGTTGACCTTCCAACTTTACCAAACAGGTTTACTGAGTCTATATATTCGAAATGTGGTTTTGTGGAATTTAGAATGACGCCCAGAAGTAGCAATTTCCACCACAAA
The DNA here is from genome assembly GCF_965153285.1 of Podarcis tiliguerta. NCBI lineage: Eukaryota > Metazoa > Chordata > Lepidosauria > Squamata > Lacertidae > Podarcis > Podarcis tiliguerta. The sequence continues at coordinate 39,658,271 of NC_139546.1, read as the reverse complement.
GAAACCCTTACATGTTTTTTCTTTCATCACCACTTCAGTTCACTTCCTTGTTTTTAGAATGTCTTTTCCATCTATTGCAAAGTTGTGCAATAGCAGGGAAAATCGTTTCCCAAAAACCCCATGCATTGTTATGCTACTCCTTGTTGTTGTGCAGTTTGAGGAATAGGAAGAACTTTTGAAAAACTGAAAATCCCGGGGGCAGGGAGGACAGAATGGTGACTTAATACAAGGGGGGAAGGAAACCTCCAGTCCTCCACATGTTGTACAACAACTCCCATCATCCCTGACCTTTTGCTGTGGTGGCTGGAACTGATGGGAGTTGGTAGCCCAATAACATCAAGAAGCCCAGTCTCTCTCTCTCTCTCTCCCTCTCTCTCTCTCTCTCTCTCTCTCTCACACACACACACACACACTCACACACACACACACTCTCACACACACACACACACACACACACTCACACACACACACACACACACCAAATGTCAAAGGAAATCACTACTTTTCATGTGCAATGTTAAAATCGGCAAATTTTAACATTGCACATGTCCAGATACAATTGCTTTTCTGCTATAAGGCTTTTGGAGGGGGCAATATTTGCTTCAAGCAAATGGCTCGTGGCTATGTTTTCTTTAGCGCTAGGTCAGTGCGCATGCCTGCAATCCATTCTGACATTCACAGTTCCTGCCCAAAGAAAAATAGAGCAGTGCTGGGAGAACCCCATTTCTCTCTCCTCCTCTCAAGCCTGTCTCAATCCAGCCTTAATCTCACCTGCTGGTGCTGTTGTGAGCCAAAGGACTTGGGTGCAAAAACGTGAGCCTCTGGTCTCCACTTGAGAGTCCTTTTGTAGATTTGTTTCCTTGGCTTCAGACAGTGGAGGAAAAGTCCTGTGTTTTTCTTAGCTGTGGTGGAGTAATGAGGTAGCTAATGTAGCAATCCAAACTTGTTGGTTTGCTCTCAATGAAACCAAGTTTGAAAAGCGAAGGCTCTTGGGTGCGGCTCCCTCCAGCCTGCCAAACCAGTCTTGGAGCTGGCAGGCAAAATAAAGGCAGGTGGGATAGCCTAGTTAGCTCCAGTCAGAATTAGCATGAAGGGTCTTTATCTTGAACTGTGCCAGTATCTTGAATAGCTCAGGCCCCTTGACTAAAGTTGCCTCATTTGGTTGATTATTGCATAACCTCAACAGAATAGATCTTACCGATTTAGTACAAGGGTGGGGGTTCTGTAGCCCAACTATTCCTTGACTCCCAGCAGCCCCAACCTGCATGAAATCTTGCTGCTCTGCTGTTCCACATTTACAGAGCCGCCAAAAGGCAAGGTAGAAGGAGGGAGGGATCCAAGATGGGCCAGATACCAAATTCACAGCCCTGCCAATCTTAACACCATTCTTGCAGAAGAGGGATACACCGTCCATTTCTGTCCTGTGGGTTCTTAGGGGAGGAACATTTCCTATATCAGCTCCAGGACAGGTGTAGCTAGTCTCTGGTTTCTTCTCAGGGAGGTGGTTTTGTAAGCCTCCCTCAATCTATTCCAAGGTGTGCCCCTTTCTTCCTCTCCGTTGTGCCATCAGAGCATTGGGGGAAGAGAAGGGATGGTCTTGGAGCCAGAATAAGGGGGCCTCTGAGGGTGGGTCTCCTTGAGTGGGCAGAAGTGGGCCCCTGTTTGTTTCTACCCCCTGCCCCCAGTGCAGGTGCTCAACACCATAGGAGACAGCTGCCCAGCAGCGGCGGGGAATCATAAAACCAAGGGCCCAGAACTCACACACACCCCCTACTGATTCAGAAGGGCCCAAGAGCATCTGACCAGCACAATCTACATGAGTAAAGCTGACCGAAAGTCCAGAGGTAGCATTATTATCAGTTTACGATGGGTTGGAAGGTTCGCAGGCTACGAAGGACTTGCTCACAAATTTATTGACAGCTGCACGAATTGTTATAGCTAGGAAGTGGAAGGGGGCAAGCAGAACACAAAATGGAAGGATGGTTTAAAGGGGTGTGGGATATAGCTATTAATGGTAAATTAACATGTGCCGTTAAGGTAAGACGGGGAATACGCAGGAGAAATTATTTTGAGGAGATATGGAGGGTGTTTGAAGAATTTGTACTGTTAAAACGGACCAAACCATCGCAAGAGGTGTTGAAATTTTGGGAGGGTGGATAGTTAACAATGGAATGGTCTCAGGGGGTGAGGTGCACATTTTTATTCTTATTTATTTATTTATGATTATTACATTGTCAAAATAAAATAATAAATAAAATAAAAATAAACAACCTACATGAGTTCATTGGCAGAGGCAGATGGTCAAGCGTCTTGCTTAGCAGAGAGGGAGATCTGCTGTATCCTGTGGCCCCTGGGCTACCCTGCCAAGGCTCATAAGATTTTGCGCCTTTTGCGATGTTTTGTGCTTGTTTTCCCCTCTTTCCCCCCTTATCCACGTCTGAAGCAAAACGTGAAAGGTGCAGCTATTGAGACCCACGCACTTGTTAGCCTTGACCTGCCAGCTGGAAAACAATCTTCAGCTAGATCAATAGACTCCCGTTTTTTAATGAGCATTTCTTATCGAGAATTCGAGGTGGAGCCCTCGACTGTGGCTGCTATGGCCCAGTGACCTTAAAATTAATGACGAAACGATCGCTTGTAGACTGTTTATTGTAAATGAAATTACGCGTTTGCATAATGAAGGGGAGGGGATGGGATGGGACAACAGCAAAGTGGGCGGGCGGCTTTCTGGAGTATCGGGGTGATTACTCACTCCCTAGAAGGCGGCTAGGATTAGACTGAGGTTGGATGGAAGCAGGAATCTGATGAGGGAGGTAGAAAAGGGAAGGAAGGAAGGTGGAATGCAAGAGAGAACATCTGCAGGACAAGAGACCAGAAAGCTGGATCAATGAGGGAAATAGCAGAGGGTAAGGAACAAGGGAACAAGGTGGGGAGTAGAAGGCTCCATGAAATATATGTAGAAGGCAGAGGCTGAAGACAGCACCATACACCTGACTGCTGCTGGAACATCTAGTTGCTTTTGATCTTGCTATATATGGATGCTCAGTTCATGAAGACTCCATAGTGTGAGGCTCTCTTCCTGCTCATTCCCCCACTCATACTTCCAAAGGGGAGAGCTTTACTGCACCAGAAGAGTGTGAAGAGAGGTGGACTTCTCTGTTTGGGTCTAGTTACTAACGCTCATAAGACGTTTTGGAACCAGACTGGCCCAAAAAGTGTCCAGAGATACGACAGATAAGCCTTTGCCTCTCCTCCCGGTGTGATTTTCCCTACCCTACGCTGCAGAGATGGATCAATTGTTGGAGGTCAAGATCGGCTGTCTGGCAGGTCTGCTGGTGGTCACACTCATTTGCGGCCTCATCCCGGCGCAGGTTAGATGGTTCCAGAGCAACATGGCCAGAGGTGAGCAGTTGGTGGAAGGGATTGGAGTGGGGATGGCCTGATCTTCAGAGGGGCTTGATGCAATGTGACTATTAGAACTTCTGCAAATACTGTGCTGTGCAACACCAGGAAGTCTTGAGACCTCAGCTTTGTTGTTAACTCTCTAGGTGGCCATATATTGAGGTGGGTCCCTCTTTACCACTCTTGATCTTTCTGGTGAATCAATGCTCACATGTACCTTTTACAGATTAGCGTTCCTTCTACTTCCACACCCAGAATAAGTAAACAGGGCTTAAGTGAGCTGAACAAGCAAATTGGCTCTGTTAAAAAACACTACATTTCATTGGGCAAAAAAGCTCTATCCATGGTGCTGGAACTGAAAGGGTGCTTTACACCTCCAGATTATTTTTTGATGCTACTGGACCTTGAACTCTTGAGCATGCACTGAATTCTGAGCATGCAGGTGTTACTCTCCTTTATTAGTAGTATTAGTATTGATTAGTATCCTGCCTCTATGCGAGGTGGCTTACATTAAGATATATATTTTAAAGACATGGATTGGCAGCCTCGTCTCTGTTTGGCAAACTCTACATCTGACATAATCCTTCGTATTCCGTCCTGCATCTCTTCTAGGGAAGCATCGGCGCATCCTCAGTTGCATAGGCTGTTTTGCTGCAGGAGTGTTCCTTGGGGCCTGCATTATGCACATGGTGGCCGACGCACTGGGAGACATCCAGGAGGAACTAAAAAAGAGACGGCAGCAGGTGAGTGCCATCGCAGCAGTCTCTTAAATCTGAATTCCACTGCAATGAATTTGGATGGGCCACAGCTTGGTGGGACAACATCTGCTTTAGATGCAGAACGTCTGAGCTTCAGTCCATAGCATCTTCAGTTAAAACAACATCATGGGAGATACCACTGTCTGAGACCCTGGAGGGTCACTGCCCATCAGAGCAGACCAATGTTCTTCAACCTTGAGTCCCTATATGTTGTTGGACCACAACTCTTCTTATTCTCATCCAGCTTAGCCAAGGTTGAGCATTAGGGGAGACAATACTGGACAAACGTAAGCCAGTATCCCGGCTCTGACCTTGGCTGAATTGTACAACCGGACTTCAGTGTTCCATGCTTTAGTAAATAGCTGTTTGGACCAATGTAACCCACTGTACATGGGGCAGTCTTTGAAGATGGTATGGAAATGTCAGCCCAGAACATGGTACCAAAAATCTGAATGGAACTGGCCATTATAAACATATTCTACAAGTTTTGTTTGGGTTGGTTTTTTTGCTTTCACCGCTTGATCTGACTTGTCCAATTTGAAATACTGGGTTTTTTCTAACCTATAAAGCTGGCTTAAGACCTAAAAGATCACATCTTCCTAGATGTACCTTCCTTTATCATAAGGTCATGAATAGAGTCCCTTCTTCTAAAAGTGCCTGCACACTATGAAGTGAACTACTGTCCATGAACGCTTAGGCCAGGGGTTCCTAAACTGTGATCCTATGACCATCCATGGCACACCATAACTGCTACAGCAGGCAGAAAAAACATTAAGTAGTCCATCAAGACCACCAGCAATTGTCAAGTGGTCGAAGGAGGGGAAAGTTTGGGAACCGCGAACTTATGCCATAATAAATTTAAGACTCACTCATTTTGCTACAAGAGATTAACACAGCCACTCCTTTGGAAATTGTTCTAATAATTAGGGGTACTGTTGCACTGGGATTGGGTAAGCAGCAACAAGAGGCCTTAGAATGAATGAATGAATCTATCTATCTATCTATCTATCTATCTATCTATCAATCAATCAATATTGTTTGTGACATGCAAAAGAAGTTAATGGTTCCAAAATTTGACAGATCTTCAAGATCTGAGCTGCCGCTGCTTGAATAGGGAGGAAACGGGATTCCACCACCATGATAGCCAATGACTGAACCATTCTTATCCCCAAAATGTTTCCAACTCAGCTGTTTGTTTGTTTCTTTTTCCCCAGGGAGCTCCTATGAATAAGCAGAACAGCACCTCTGAAGGTGATGATGATTCTGAGGTATGTTTCCCCTTGTTTGAGATTGCTGTTCAGGTTAGCTTTGGATAGGCACGAGCTGCCATTGTGATCAATTATGGATTATTTATTTTGGTACCTTGGGTATTGGCAGGGGAGCTGAAAAAGCTTTTAATCCATCTTCTGACTCTCCTCCAGGGAATGGGGTTGTGAATTTGGGTGCAGGATCCACACAGTCAAGGATTTTGTTTTCTAGTCAGCTGCAAAAGGCTCTCAAATTTTGCAAGAGTGTATGGGGGTGAGATGGTTGATTAAGATCTCAAGCTTGGCCTCTGCATATTTCACAATCTTTTAATGACTGTTCTAATCTTGCTTGGCTCAGGTCTTGGTTTTGGTTACTTATTTAAGGATCTGTGAACAGAACCATAACAAACCTTTTAAAACACCTACCTTGACTGTTCCAGTCTCTTGTAAAATTTCGTTATGGTTGTAGTTGTGTTTGCATTTTTGCATTTTTGAAATTAATTGCTTCCTGCTGTAAGAAGTTTCTTCCTGCTGTGAGGAGTTTCTGTGGGGAGACATCTGAAGGCAGCCCCTGTTTATTTAATGATGTATTGTTTTTAACACTTGATTGGAAGCTGCCCAGAGTGGCTGGAGAAACTCAGCCAGATGGACGGGGTATAAATTATTATTATTATTAGTTATTATTATTATTAAAGCTGGAGAGCAAGATACAAAGGCATATCTGTCTGTCTGTCTGTCTGTCTGTCTGTCTATCCATCTATGAAGAAAATAGAATGGGGATGCAGATGGTGCTGTGGTCTAAACCATGGAGCCTCTTAGGCTTGCTGATCAGAAGGTTGGCAGTTCGAATCCGTGTGATGGGGTGAGCTCCCGTCACTCTGTCCCAGCTCCTGCCAACCCATCAGTTTGAAAGCACGCCAGTTCAAGTAGATAAATAGGTACTGCAGCAGCGGGAAGGTAAATGGCGTTTCCATGTGCTCTAGCTTTTGTCACGGTATTCCTTTGCACCAGAAGCAGTTTAGTCATGCTAGCCACGTGGCCTGGAAAGCTGTCTGGGGACAAACGCCAACTCCCTCGGCCTGAAAGCAAGATGAGCGCCATAGACCCATAGTTGCTTGTGACCAAACTTAACCATCCTGGGGTCCTTTACCTTTACCTTACACTTCCTAGGCACAGATCTGAGCCATTCTCCTCTTGCCTCACTTCTTTCCTAGGGAAAACCCACTATTTGTTTTGCTCCAGCTGAATGCAAAGGAAAGCAGCAGCGGGACAAGAAGAAGTGTGGAAAATAACTTTGTCACTCCAATGTCATACTCAACTAGCTCATTAATGGGGGGGGGGGGGATATAGAGTCAATGGAATAAAATAGTTCCCATCTTGCAGATACAGTGGTACCTCTAGTTACGAACTTAATTCATTCTGGAGGTCTGTTATTAACCTGAAACTGTTCTGAACGTTCTTAACCTGAAACTGTTCCCTTGGCCTGAAAGTAAGATGAGCGCCACACCCCATAGTCACCTTTGCCTGGACTTAACCGTCCAGGGGTCCTTTACCTTTTTACCCTTTCTTTATCTTTTTTGACCTGCCAGCTTACTGGGCAAGTCACTAGCTCTCAGTTCAGCCTGGCTCACAGGGTTGTTGCTATATCTATCTATCTATCATCTATCTGTCTGTCTGTCTATCTATCTATCATCTATCTGTCTGTCTGTCTGTCTATCTATCTATCTATCTATCTATCATCTATCTATCATCTGTCATTTGTATATCGCCCTTCATTCATCCAAAGATCACAAGGTGGTATGCAACATATTATTAGGGTAATATGGAAAGGGAGGAGAATATGCCACCTTGAACTCTTTGAGGGAAGGAATGGATACAAATATGAAAAACAAATTTAAAAGGGGGGTGCCGTCGTGTACCTGATTGTGGGAACACAGCCAGTTCCGATACATTACCAAACGGTGAGCTGAAATACATTTTATTGTATTGTATTTTACTTTGTTATTTATTTGCATTTATATCCCATTTCTCTTCCAAAGAGCTTAGAGTGGTGTACGATTTTATTCCCTCCCCCCCCCCCCCCCCCGGCTCTCCATTTTATCATTGCAAGAACTCTGTGAGGTTGATTAGGCTGAAAGACTATCTCTAGACTTTTTGCCCAGGTGTGGATTCGAACCCTGGTCTCCCAGGTCCCAGGTGCAGCCTGCACCACCCTGCTTCTATTTTTCACACCTCTCTTTCCAAACTCAAGTATTGTGAGCACCTTTTCCCCCTCCCTTCAGGGAGGTGCTGTTGCAATCGAAGACTAAGAACCCTGCCAAGACAACCTTGTTCCAGTTGAGAAATCCTACGGTGGCCCTTGATTGCCACCTGGTGGTGCAACTTTAATTTTTAAAAAACCCCAGGAACCATGGAAAGCTCTTTGAAGACTTGAGCACCTCTTAGGTTTAGATAAAGTCCCTGGGTAAATGAATAGAAGAGCAATAAACAACACCTGGTTTTATAAATCACACATGTGCAGAAACTGCACCATAAATAGCGCCCCCCAAAAACATTTTAAAACGGTATAGGAGGTCAATCAGATCAACCAATGGCCTGGAACGTATTTGCCTGGTGCCTAAAGGTGTATAATGAAGACGGGGAGAGGTTTTTACACCCTCATCTGGTCCATCCAGTGAAGCTGAATGTTGGAAGATTCAGAATAGGCAAAAAAAAGTATTCACATAGTATTTTTATTTTTTATTTTATTTTATTTTATTTATATACCCAGGGGTCTCGCAGCAGTTCACAGAATAAAATCAAGATATAAAACCACAAAATACATAATGAAATAAAAAGAACAACCCAATAGCCCTTCCCTCGCCCTCGCAGCCACAAAAACACAAACACGTTTTTAAAGGGCTTAGGATATAAATCAGATCAACCAAAGGCCTGGTTAAAAAGGAATGTTTTTGCCTGGCGCCTAAAGGTGTATAATGAAGGTGCCAGGCGAACTTCCCTGGGGAGAGCATTCCACAGACGGGGAGCCACTTCAGAAAAGGCCTGTTCTCGTGTTGCCACCCTCCGGACCTCTCAAGGAGGAGGCACACGAAGAAAGGCCTCAGAAGATGATCTCAGGGTCCAGGTAGGTTCATATGGAAAGAGGTTGTCCTTGAGGTATTGCAGCACTGAGCCGTTTACTGTAGGTCTGTGCATAGCTGTCAACATTTCCCTTTTCTTGCAAGGAATACTATTCGGAATAAGGGAATTTCCCTTTAAAAAGGGGAAACGTTGACAGCTATGGCTCTGTGGCAGCGGGGAATAGGGGTCTCCTAACGACTCTCAGCACCCATAATAAGCTACACTTCCTAGGATTATTTGAGGGAAGCCATGATTATTTAAAGGGGTATGATACTGCTTGAAATGGATATTGCAGATGGGGCCTTAACTCACGTCCAACTCTTTCTCTCCTCCCGTGGCAGATGTACCCATTTGGGGAGCTCGTCATCTCAGCTGGCTTCTTCCTGGTGTTCCTCATTGAGAGCGTGGTGCTCCATTGTTGCCCCAGGGCCGTGCACTCCCACGGCGACCACAACACCGAAGAGGATCACAAGGATCCGCCGGAATCCCACAGCTCTTTCCGGGCGTTCGTGCTCTTCCTGTCGCTCTCCTTCCACTCGGTCTTTGAGGGCCTCGCCATCGGCGTCCAAAAGCAGGAGACGGCCGCCATTCAGCTTTGCCTGGCGGTGCTGATCCACAAGGCCATTGTGGTCTTCAGCCTGGCTTTGAAGTTGGTGCAGAGCGGCACGCCGGCCCGGTGGAGGTTGCTGTACTTGGTGGTGTTTGCTCTGATGTCTCCCGCTGGCATCAGTGTGGGCATCGGTGTCTCCCTTTACAACAGTGACGGGACCAGCCTGGCTCAGGCTTTGTTGGAAGGGGTGGCCGCGGGGACCTTTCTCTACGTCACCTTCCTGGAGATCCTCCCCTACGAGCTGCGCTCACACGAAAGCCCCCTGACCAAGTTCTTCTTCATTGGACTGGGCTTCTCCATCATGGCCATCATTGCCATTTGGGCATGAAAGAGTGGCTCTTCTATGTTCTCCATGAAAGCCCATCACAACGGCACTCATAGACTCCTCTCTTTCCAGAACCTCCTCTTATCAGCCATGAGGGCCGTCACCTCGGGTGGTGCTATATATACACATATGTACTAAGTGAAGGGAAATAACCAGCAGCCCACATGGATGAAAATGCAAGATATGTGAAGCAATGGAGCCTGAGCGACAAATATATCATTTTTAGCTTTACTCCCTGAATTTATGGAAATCCACAACCATCAGCACAATATCCTAGCAGCAGTGATAATTAACGCAGCCAACAGACCTAACACAAGCAATGGCATCGCTTCTTTCAATCGTCGTGAAAGACTAAATGCACAGTATGTAGGGTCTACCTGCAAGGAACTCCGGAACAAGTAGGATATTGGCTTAGGGGTAAATGGGACATTTTAAAAGAGGCTGTTGGGTTTTGTGTATGTGGATGGAAATATACACTGAGTTGTTTTGTTTTGTTTTGTTTTGTTTTGTTGTGTTACCCTTTTGTCTGTCTTTGGGGAAGGTATGTGTGCAAAGGATGCTCCTACATGTGTGAGGAAGAGGATATGTGTGTGTGTGTGAGAGAGAGAGAGAGAGAGAGAGAAAGAGAGAGAGAGAAAGGGAACTATTCCATGTGAGAGGTGTGTGTGTGTGTTTGATGGTGTCCTGGTTCTCACTGCTAGATATATGTTTTGTGGATGTGGATGGAAATATACACTCAGTGTTGTTGTGTTGTGTTGTGTTACCCTTTTGCCTGTCTTTGGGGAAGGTATGTGTGCGAAGGATGTTCCTACATGTGTGAGGAAGAGTGTGTGTGAGGGGGGGGAGTATCCCATGTGGTGTGTGTGTGTGTGTGTGTGTGTGTGTGTGTGACGGTGTCCTGGCTCTCACTGCTAGATGAAGAACTCAAACTTCCATCTTAGTTTCTACCAAAGGCTTAAAAGTTCAGATCAGAATGTTATGTAGGTCAGTTTTCGAGTCATAGAAACCAGTGGGTGCATAAGAGGTTAGAAATAATGGCTAAGCACAAGCGACATGCCCTCTGTGCTCTACTTTTGAAGGTGCTATTGGTGTGGCGGTTGTCCCAAATCTTGGAACTTGACTTTCAAATGAGCCCTCATCCAAATGATTATGCCAGGCATGCTTTTGCTGCTGCTGACAGCACCGCATCCTTTGAGATGGGGGTGGACTCAGGAGTCTGCTTGGCATCCAACTTATTCCCAGCAGGGAATTTAAACTTGGCTTTAAAGGCTTTAAACTTGGGATAGCCAATGTTTTGGGGGCAGGGGGCTTTTCTAACAGCCCGACAGCCCCCTACCCCACCTGCCTATGAGGCTCAGGAAGGCAGTCAGCTGGGAGGGGTACTGCCACCGCTGCACACACCCCCATCCCCTACCGCCTGCTCCTCTCCAGCCTCCTTTTGCTCCCCGTGTAGCCTCCAGGCAGCGGGTGTAGAAGAGGCTATGTGTGTGTGTGGCCATTTTCAATTTTGCCTGGAGTGGCAAAATGTCCTGGGCCAGCTCTGGCCAGGCCCTTCCACAGAATCCAGATCTCCCATCTTCCAGCCCACTCCATCCCTCTTCTGGATCAGACTCCTCTTGGTGTCCTGATTTCAACTGTTCCAGCTTGCTAGGAGCTTCCATGGGATCACCCAACTCTTCACCCATTCCTCCTCAGCACCCAATTACCCTCTCCATGTCTCATGACAGACAGGGTATCCCTGTGTGTGTGTGTGTGTGTGTGTGGAAGAAAGGTGGAGAGAAAACCCAGAAGGAAATGAGGGGGGGGTGGTTAAAGCCAAGGGTCTTTTTTTGGGGGGGGGGTTAAAGCCAAGGGTCTAAGGGAGAAAGTCTCTCACAATAATATCACTTTGAATGAAAACAGCCACAGAGAGAAAGCTCCGCGTTTTCTTCCACTGATCACACAACAGTGCGGGGGGGGGGGCCGAGGGCGCGGGGCAGGAGTCCGTTTCAATGACATTGGGGAAAGGGAGCCAGAGGTCGACCCGCGATCTACCAAAACCGTGTGGGGATCTGTTGGACATCCATGATCTACAGCCAACCATTAATAGAGCTACCAGTGGGATCCTAACCTACTTCTACTGTAGGCAGTTTGGATGCCCCACTTTCACATACTCAAAGAATGCATGAGAGGGTGGTGAGGGTTTCGCTCCATGTGTATACATAAGTATATTCATCCCAGTCACTTGAGACCCAGCACTGAGAGCCTTCTGGCAGTTCCCTCACTGTGAGAAGTGAAGCTACAGGGAACCAGGAAGGGTCTTCTTGGTAGTGGCACCCGCCCTGTGGAACGCCCTCCCACCAGCTGTCAAGGAGATGAGTAGCTATATAAACTTTAGATTACATCTGAAGGCAGCCCTTATTAGCCTTGTAAGATTTACATCACACATCCTGCATAGGTGCCTACCAGTAGAAACAATCAGGCTGGTGGGCATTCATAACAGGGTCTTCTAAATTGTGGCTTTGCAGCTATAGAACTCAATTCCTTCTGAGACTGAAAAGGCTCCATTCTCGTGTCAATTAGGCAGAACTTAACAATTTCAAAAGCACCCCTCTCCGGCTTGTAATGGCTAATATAAACTGGGGTTATAAGTGGGGGCTTTTTGTACTGGGGTCTGGCTGGCTGATAGCTAATTATGTGCTGATATTAGGCATTAGTATTATTATGGGTATATTAGTGGCGCTGTGGGTTAAACCACAGAGTCTAGGACTTGCCCATCAGACGGTCGGTGGTTCAAATCCCCACGACGGGGTGAGCTCCCATCGCTCGGTCCCATCTCCTGCCAACCTAGCAGTTCGAAAGCATGTCAAAGTGCAAGTAGATAAATAGGTACCGCTCTGGCGGGAAGGTAAACAGCATTTCCGTGCGCTGCTCTGATTCGCCAGAAGCAGCTTATTCATGCTGGCCACATGACCCGGAAGCTTTACGCCGGCTCCCTCGGCCAATAAAGCGAGATGAGCGCCGCAACCCCAGAGTCGGCCACAACTGGACCTAATGGTCAGGGGTCCCTTTACCTTTACTATTATTATGGGTACATGTGACAGAGCCTTTAGTGTTATCATCCCAAACTTGTGGAAAGCTCTGGTGATACAGATTCAGCAGGCACCTTCTGTTTCATCCTTTATATGCCTGCTGAAAACTTTTTATGCCACCAGGCTCTTGCATGCAATTAAGAAATTATATTTCCATAATGATTAGTTTATCATCTGAGATCTTAAATTTGTACATACCGGTAGTTTTATTGCATTGTTGTAAGTAACTTTGATATTTATTTATGACACAGGGAGATATAAATACTTTTATAAATAAATAAGCACATTTTCAAAAAAGTGGCTTATAAAGAAACTACTAGATGAGTAAACTGATTAAAAGCCAAACTGGCTGGAATTTTACATCATCGGAAGTACTTTCCAAACATAAAAGAAGGCATTGCATGTATTTCGGTTAAGGTTGTTTTAAAAAGACAAAACAACCAGAAAAGTGAGTGGGAAAGAAGCTACAAAAAGCAAGGAGGAAACCTATCAGATTTCACAGTTCTTTTTTCTCACAAGCTGATCCCTGGTGTTCAGCTCAGGCCTCAGAACAATGATATAGAATTTGGGGAAGAAGATGCAACCCAGCAACCCAGAGCTAGAAGTCAAGATAGAGAAGATCTCCACAGCCACCATATATTTTCCTTTGGTGCTCAGGTAGGTGGGGACAAAGGACAGCCAAACACTGCAAAAGACCAGCATACTGAAGGTGATGAGCTTGGCTTCATTGAAAGTAGCAGGTAGCTTCCTGGCCAAGAAAGCCACAGTGAAGCTGATGATGGCCAGGAGCCCCATGTAGCCCAGGACAGTATAAAACATGGGGGCTGATCCTTCATTGCACTGCACAATGATTTGGGTAGTCTGTGAATGCATGTCAAACTCTGGGAAAGGAGGAGAGGTTGCCAACCACAGTACACAGATTCCAGTTTGAATAAGAGTGCAAAGGATGATGACTGACACTGCCAGCCTCTTCCCCACCCATTTCCTCATCCTGTTTCCTGGCTTGGTGGCCATGAAGGCCAGAACCACAGTGATGGTTTTTGCCAGGACACAAGAAACAGCAAGACAGAAGACCATCCCAAAGACTGTTTGACGGAGAAGGCAGGTCACCTTGCCAGGCTTTCCAATGAATAGGAAGGAGCAGAGAAAGCAAAGCAAGAGGGAAATGAGGAGTGTGCAGGTGATGTTCCAGTTGTTGGCCTTGACAATGGGAGTCTCCTGGTGTTGAATGAAGATCCACATTACCACAAGTGTGATCAGAAAAAGGGAAAGTGCAAATGAAGCCAGAATTATTCCCAAGGTCTCTCCATATGATAGAAAACTTATAGTTTTAGCGATACAGCCATCCTGATTTCTATTTGGATGTTGATCCTCAGGGCACTTGTTACAGTGGTCTGCATCTGAAAGTTATAAATCTTAATCATTGAAAATGTGCATGGATCTTCTTCAGCATCAACTGTTTCATGGTGTGGCATGAAATATGGCCTCGGTAACATTTCTCTTGGACAAGAAGAACAGAATCCCTTCCCATTTTTTGGGTGATAATGTGATAAAACAAAGGAATCCCCTTTCTAAGGAACACCCTTGCTAAGGACTTCTATCTGCAATGGCCCATTCACACATCAGAGTCATGGGCCTTTGAGAACATTTATTTTACAGACACCTGGATTAACATTCCCCATGTAACTGTGCAGTCTCTACTTACCGGTCAAGGCTGAAATCATGCCTTCAGAGCACTGAGGACAATCATAACAACAAATCTGTTCCCCCTGCCGTGCCATCTTGCTTTGTCCAGGGTGGCAACTCTCAACACATGTGGATTGTGGTGTGATCTAAGAATATCCAGAAAGAAAGAATTTAAAGTATAAACAATTGGTATTGAACTGCCAGCCCACAGGGCTAATGAAGGCCCAACATGAATGTATAAAGATTACCCAGTCCTTACACCTCCTCATCCCCTCTCCTGGATTTCTGCAGATTCCTCCAGAAATACCTGCATGGAACCAGAACAGGTTGGACTTTACACTATTCTGTGTGAAACGAGGGGCAGGCAGGATTTGTTCAGAATCTATTGTTCTAGAGAATATCTGTGTTTCCCACCTGGTTAAACTTGTGATTCCACACAACAGCACTTCCATTGATGGTGAACTTCTTTCCTTCAGGAGCCTTTGGATCAAGTCTTCCAACGCGAACTCTGTGTATGGACAAATTGGGGAATGTGACAGTATTGACGATATCATATCCTGTTGCCCAGTCTCCATTTTCATCAAAAAAAAATTCTTCTCCAGCACTGTTGTTGAAACGGATGTGTTTCAGGAAGGAGTGAAGCTACGTAGATTGGAGAAGAAAAGGACATGTTACTGCCAATTGCAGTAACAGTTACTGTGATTTACCTGGAATTTACTTTCTTGTTTGGGGGCTTGTAGACACTTCCACTTGTCCCATTCCTCGAAAGTGTGGGTCTGTGTGTTTCCACTTGACCTACACTTCCTAGGCAAGGGACATGGGTGGTGCTGTGGTCTAAACCATGGAGCCTCTTGGGCTTGCCGATCAGAAGGTCGGCGGCTTGAATCCCCATGACGGAGCAAGCTCCCGTTGCTCTCTCCCAACTCCTGCCAACCTAGCAGTTTGAAAGCATGCCAGTGCAAGTAGATAAATAGGTACCGCTGGGGTGGGAAGGTAAATGGTGTTTCCATGCACTCTGGTTTTTGTCATGGTATTCCTTTGCACCAGAAGCAGTTTAGTCATGCTAGCCACCTGGCCTGGAAAGCTGTCTGTGGACAAATGCCAGCTCCCTCAACCTGAAAGAGAGATGAGCGCCATGGACCCATAGTCGCTTTTGACCGGACTTAACCATCCTGGGGTCCTTTACCTTTACCTTACACTTCCTAGGCACAGATCTGAGCCATTCTCCTCTTGCCTCACTTCCTTCCCAGGGAAAACCCACTTTTTGTTTTGTTCCACTTGAGGGCAAAGGAAGGGTTTTCCCCCGGGGAAAGCAGCAGAACAGCAGCAGGACAAGAAGAAGTATGGAAAATCACTTTGTCATTCTAATATCATACTCAAATAGCTCCTTCTTACTATTGTGTGGGGGATATAGAGTCAATGGAATAAAATATTTTCTCAATTTTCATGGTTGCCATAACAAGATATGAGGCCCATGTTGAATATGCTTCGTTCACAACCTTTATAACCTCCCTGAACTTTGTCAGTTCCAGATGCCTTGGACTTCAGGTCACATCATTCCTGACCGTTGGTCATTTTGGCTGGTGCAAAAAGGAAACTGTAGTCAACAACATTTGGGAAATACCAGGTTGGGGAAAGCTAGCAGAGAACATTTCAAAATTCTGCGAAGAAACACAGCATCTTAAATCAATATGGTTCATCAGGGCAAGCTCAGTATTTGTATATGTATGTGTGTTGTTGCTGAATCAAACTCAGTCAATTGCTAAGTAATAAACCTGAATCCAGCATTCATGGTCATATATTAAGTCGAGGTGGGCACGAGTTCCCTACCTGCCATGGGTAAACTTTTGAGCCATTTCTTGTGGCACCATTGAGTGTTGCCTTCTGCCTAGATCTTGATGAAAACATGGCGTGGAGAGCATGTGCAACAGCGTAAACTGCATTGTAAATACTGTAGCTCTGACCAGACATTCCCATTTCAAAAACCAATCCAGAGAGGCTCTTCAAGGTTTCTTTTCCAGTACAGTTTTTTATGTCTTCTGCAACAATGCCCAGTGAGGGAAATGCACACATAAATGAGACAGACCAGAAATGATGGATGTAATAAAGCGTAGATTGATTAGGATGTACAGTCTCAAGGAACTCTTCATATTTTGCCATATAATTTGTGTGGCGTTCGAAGGACAAGGTGCCATTGAAGGTTTTTGGTGTGAATGCTAACTTATCCAGCACAGTTGTGAAATCCCACTGAGCTGTTATGATCCAAACCCTCTCTTCTGGCTTCCATTCATGAAATTCATGCAGAAATAGAACCATTCGTAAGCTCTCCATAGTCCGTGATTCCCCGTGAACGAGAATCACCTTGGTTACAGCCGAAAAGAGAACTCTGCTTATTCTGGCCAAGTTCTTATTTTTTAGCAGTGCTTCATCCCAGGCCTCCTTCGGCGTTGGAATAACTTCCTTAAAAGCCACACAAATATTGTTCTGGTGCAGCCAAGGCATGAGAGTCCTCAACAGTATTTCTCCAATGTCGTCATCTGAAATAATAAGGCCAATCCAAGTCCATCCAAAATGCTGAAGCAGCTGAACAATCCCAGCATACTGAGGACGTTCATTTGGCATCATCCGATAGACAGAAGGGAACTGTGTTTTATCGCTCAGTGCAGGGTCGAAGGATTTATAGCTGAGCTAAAAAACAGGAGCAACACATATTTTTTTTAGACCTAACCAAAAATTCAGATTTTTCCTTTGGTGATCTGGCAGGAAGAACGTTGAGGTCATTTTATATTTGATACAAATACTGCAGAGACTATAAACTCTCCAATACCACAAACCAGACATGATTACTGAGCTGATTAAAGAAACACATAAATTAGGTGGGCCGGGGGGAGAGGGAGAGGGAGAGCATATATACATGCCGACACTTTTATACAGGGCGTATTTTAAAAAGAAAAGTTAACAAAAGGCTTCCAGTTCTATTCCTTGTTATTTATTAAATTTTTATACTACATCCAAAGAGGACAGGGTGGTTTACAAGATAAAAACACAAAAATATGTACCATGATGACAAACAAAAGCAATACCCACCCCAGTTTTAAAGGCCGTAGGTTGTTTAATTAGCTAAATGCCTGGGAGAAGAGGAATGTTTTCGCCTGGTGCCTAAAGATATGTAATGAAGGCATCAGGCAAGACTCCTTGGGGAGAACATTTCACAAGAAGGGAGCCACCACAGAAAAGGCCCATTCTCGTGTTGCCACCTGTCAAACGTATCCTGGGGAGGCACATTACAAAGGCCCTCAGATGATGAGCTCAGGGTTTGTGTCGGTTCAAAGAGGCAGTCCTTGAGGTATTGCGGTTCTGAGCCACTTAAGGCTTTATAGGTCAAAACCAGCACCTTGAGTTCGGCCTGGAGACTAATTTGCAGCCAGTGCAGTTGGGCCAGAATTGGTGTCAAACTGTCTTGCCCCATATGTGAGAAGAGCATTGTGAACCTGACTTTTTATATAAAAATTCAGAATATTTCTTATTACAACTTACTATTCATTATTATAACTTAGGGAGAAAATGTTAAACTGGAGGGGGAATGGAGAAGGAAGAAAATAAGTGCAGATTAACTGGACTGATTAAATCCAGGGTTGTTCTGGCCTTTAATGAGATGGTACTGGCCAAACCACTCAGAATGGCTTCTGATGTCACAGTGTACATTTCCTCCTGTTCATTCACGTGGGTTGATAGTGAGGCCTTCTGGAACCCAGCTTCTATTGCATCCGTTTCCCCATAGGGTCAAGTTAGTCCCTGTGTGACAAGGAAGGTCATGGGTACACAAATGTGCTTGTTCCACTAAATACTCCTACTGGTTGCACCTATGTATACAGTACACACCTGCGGCATCTTATAGATATTTAAGATGTGGGGCATCTGCTTAGAGTTATGAGAGGTGAGCCCTCCAATGATGGCCATTAGTTTGTATGTCTTGTCACAGATGTAGTTAATGGGGTTCCCCTGATTTTGGAAAAGGAGTTCCATGGTCCCAGAACAGGATCCCGCTTCATTGAAAACAGTATGAGTGATGATGGATGATAATGTTGTGTTAGGCAAGAGGTGGTCGTTATTGTTGATCTCATTCGTGGCCAAAATGAAGGCAAGGACTTGATGGTAGTAATTGTGCATTATACTGCAATGATATTTCAATATAGACTTAGGGCTGTTGCATATCCAATGATTTAATGTACAGAGTGGACTTATTGACCATTGGAAGCTGTTCCTGAACTACAGTGGTACCTCAGGTTAAGTACTTAATTCGTTCCGGAGGTCCGTTCTTAACCTGAAACTGTTCTTAACCTGAGGTACCACTTTAGCTAATGGGGCCTCCTGCTGCCACCACGCCACTGTTCTCATCCTGAAGCAAAATTCTTAACCCGAGGTACTATTTCTGGGTTAGTGGAGTCTGTAACCTGAAGCGTATGTAACCTGAGGTACCACTGTACCGGGCACAGGGTTGTTCTGTGGAAATTATCTCTATAAGTTAGGGTTGCCATATTTCAAAGAGTGAAAATCCAGACACAAAAGTTGTTGTGCCCCAGATGTATGGCAGCCCTAAAGGTAAAGGGACACCTGACCATTAGGTCCAGTCGTGGATGACTCTGGGGTTGCGGTGCTCATCTCACTTTACTGGCCAAGGGAGCTGGCGTGGTCATGTGGCCAGCATGACTAAGTTGCCTCTGGTGAACCAGAGCAGTGCATGGAAATGCTGTTTACCTTCCCGCCGGAGTGGTACCTATTTATCTACTTGTACTTTGTGCTTTCAAACTGCTAGGTTGACAGGAGCAGTGACCGAGCAATGGAAGCTCACCCTGTCGCGGGGATATGAACCGCCGAACTTCTGATCAGCAAGTCCTAGGCTCTGTGGTTTAACCCACAGCGCCACCTGCGTCCCTAGGCCTGTTACCTATGTAAGCATAAATCAGACTACAATTCTCCCTTTTAGTATGTAGGCTTCAGAACTTTAGTAAGAAGCAGCAGCAAAGCGAGGGGCCCTCAAAGAGCTGCCATGTCAAGGTGCAGACTGGACCCCTCAGAGAGTTGTATCCAATGAGTGTTCTGCCAGCTACCCTCTGCAAATGTCTGCAGCGTTTTGATTGGATTTTATATGAATTCTTTGCCTGTAAACCCTATAAAAAGTTCAGGGGGGTAACACACACACACACACACACACACACACACTGTTCAGCCTTTGTGGAATTGACAGTGCTGAACCTATTTACTGTAGTAAATAATTTTTGGACTCTTTCTTCAAACCAACTCACAAGTAGTTATTGGCACTAGTGAGACAGCAAATTTGCCCTACAACAGAGGTAGAATGTAGGCGTCGTATCTAGTAGCCGTCAATAATCTTATTCTCCACAAATTTTGTCAACAAGGTCTAGAATACCATCTTTCACTTGCCTTGGCTTCCCAGACTCCCTGCACAAGTTAGTTCAGGAATAGACACCTGCCCTATCAGAGGCATCAGTTTGAGAAGGCAATTGAGGCAGGGCCAATGCCATGTTTGTGATGTGAGGCTATCGGGAGGATCTGGGGACAGACCCCCAATGTGGTGGCCTTGTGGCTCATTTCTCCTCTGGGTGGGGCCATGGGCAGGAGGCTGCTTCAATCACTCCTCATTTCTGTTGTAGAAGGGGAAAGAGAAGGAGCTGGCTGCTGGAGGCACGCCGTGCTTGGCTCCAATGTTTGGCACACCGTGCTTTTGGGGCATAGCAGGGCCTCGGCCCTTACCCCCAAAATATAGGGGGACGCAAAAGGGCTCAGCCCCTAGAAGCCGGTGCCCCCTGTGCCCTAGATATTCTACTGGGAAGAAAGATGCAAATAATTCATTCAGTTCTTTATGCTGCTTTTGCATACCATTGACTAACTTATTATCCAATGGATCATTCACCCACTCTAGCCAGTCTCTTCTAAATAATGTATTTAATAAAATGCGCTCTTCAAATTCTTTTGAAGAATCCTTTATTGACTTATTGCATTTCTTTTGTCAAAAATTGTGTTCTTGTTCATTCTCATTTGGACAAGACTTTTATTTTCTACACTTGATCTTAGACAAAAGGCCGAGAAGCGATGTCCTGTTTTAATGAAAGACTGGGGGAAATTATGAAAAATAGATTTAAAAGTCACAGTGTGTTATTTGATAAAGGAAAATTTTATGAAAATGATTTATAGGTGGTACCTGACTTCTAGTAAATTGGCTAAAATATATAAAAACAACAAGAACACATGTTGGACGTGTAAGCAGGGGGAAGGAATCCTATTTCATATATTGGTGGACCTGTCCCCAAATTTAAAAATTCTGGGACAATGTCTATGAAGAATTAAAGAAAATGCTCAGACATACATTCTCTAAGAGCTCAGAGACCTTTTTACTGGGCATTATGACAATAAACACCCCAAGAGAAGCAAAAGAGTATTTCTATATGCAACAGCTGCGGCTAGAGTATTAATTGCCAAATGCTGGAAAGAGGATTTGATACCAACTAAGGAAGAGTGGCAAATGAAATTGTGTGAATATGTTGAGCGATATGACAGAAGCAATAAGAAATCACTCAAACTTAAGGGTTAAAAAAGAATGGGATTGTTTTAAAAATTGTATGTGTAAACATGGTTCCCAAATCAAAACTTGGATGTGCCCGGAGTAAATTTCACAAAATAAAAGACAATTAGAGGAGATATCCTATATAAATAGAAGGTCGAAAGTATACTAGAACACAGTACAAAAGCAAATGAAATAAAGAGAGCTGTTAAGAGGTAGGGGGAAGTCAATTATTATACAGAGGATACGAGCATGTATAGAATAAGTAGATTATGTAAATGTAAAGGAAAAAGTGGTGATAGCATGTTCATCATACTAAATTACATTTGGGGTCCAATATCACTACTCCCAAAAATTCAGTGGAGGAGTCTGCCCCTTTTGGGACTTCTAGATTGTTGTGCTTTGTCCTCTTTCACACAGTGTGACAATATCTCTAGTAGGTCCTTCACTGTCCCTTCTATGGAGTTTGTATCTATCTATCATGTATCAATCTATCTATCTATCTATCACACATCCTTTCTGGATAAAGAATTGTATTAAGGGTTTGGATTTCCACAAGAACATTTAGAATCATTTTTACTGGTGGAGAGCAATAGTTCTTTCACAATAAGGACTTCTTTTCATCAATCCTCTTCTGATACCATGTTCACATTATGCTATTTAGTTGGATGTCTTACTTACGCGGCATGTACTTCCTCATCTGGAGTCGTATTAAATGGAATCTCCTCAAGGCTATGAATTAGAAATGAAGCAAATTCACCAACGACAATATTCTCTGGGATGCTGAACCCATTTCGAACCTTTGGCTGCTGCCCCATTGCATTGTGCACATTCTTGTTGACAACCTGAGGCAGGTGCATCAGCAAAATGAGCAGCAGGAATGATGTCCATCTGGCTACCAGAAAATCTTGCCCCCAGCTGGTCATATTCATTGTGACAGAAAAACAGAACATGAGTACTTGGTGGGCGGCAAGGGAGAAGAATGCTTCAAAGCCTCATCCGAGTTAATTTTCAAACTTATTTGACAGAATGCTTCAAAGGGCTGTGTGTGAAAAGTTGTTTTTAGACTCGCCTTTATAGATGTGGAGTAGCATTCCACCAATATTTAAGGTGGATACATCTATTGTTCTCTTTCTGATTGTGTTGGGATCCCACTACAATTACATGAGGACTGTGATTATGATAATTATAGGCTAGGTAAGTACCTTTTCCAAGATTCTCACCTCTCAACAAAGAAAAACATCTTTCGCTTCTTCCTATTCATGTCTGCTAATGAAATGTTCAGTGCTGAAACTGAGGGCAGGCTAGGTTTTTAGTAGGGTAGGAATGCTCCTATAGCTAAGTAGAGTAATAAAACCCAGATTCTGTAATAAGAAGCATAAAATTTCTGTAACTAAAAAAAAAATCTTTTGGTCTAGTATTGTGAAACGTGGAATAAATGTATGTGATTTGGTCTATGAAAGAGACAAGTTCTTTTACTACTTTCTCTTATTCATTGACAGGTTCAATTAGCTGAATCCAACTGTTAATCAAGCTCAGGAAAGTTTGCAGATTATTAATATGGATGTCCTAGGATGTATAAGAAAGGCTTCTTATGAATTAGAAACAGTGGTTCTCAAACAGCATGATCAAATTTGTCTTCCCCACATACACTTTAGATGCTAAGAGTGGAAGCAGATGAGGCAACAAAGTAAAAGGGGGAAAGTGGAAATTTAACACTTCACAAAGTGCTTCAAAAACAAAAAAGTAGACACAACCTGGTCTATAAGTTAACATTCTCAAAATAAAAATGACCATCACATGAAAATGAAGAAAACTGGAATTATCAGTCAGGTAGCATAATGTTGTTTCCTCACAAGCTGATCCCTGGTGTTCAGCTCAGGCCTCAGAACAATAATATAGAATTTGGGGAGGAAGATGCAACCCAGCAACCCAGAGCTAGAAGTCAAGATAGAGAAGATCTCCACAGCCACCATATATTTTCCTTTTGTGCTCAGGTAGGTGGGGACAAAGGACAGCCAAACACTGCAGAAGACCAGCATGCTGAAGGTAATCAGCTTTGCTTCATTGAAAGTATCAGGCAACTTCCGGGCCAAGAAAGCCACAGTGAAGCTGATGATGGCCAGAAGTCCCATGTAGCCCAGGACAGTATAAAACATGGCGGCTGATCCTTCATTGCACTGCACAATGATTTGGGTAGTCTGTGAATGCATGTCAAACTCTGGGAAGGGAGGAGAGGTTGCCAACCACAGTACACAGATGCCAAGTTGAGTAAGAGTAAAAAGGATGATGACTGACACTGCCAGTCTCTTCCCCACCCATTTCCTCATCCTGTTTCCTGGCTTGGTGGCCATGAAGGCAAGAACCACAGTGATGGTTTTTGCCAGGACACAAGAAACAGCAAGACAGAAGACCATCCCAAAGACTGTTTGACGGAGAAGGCAGGTCACCTTCCCAGGCTTTCCAATGAATAGGAAGGAGCAGAGAAAGCAAAGCAAGAGGGAAATGAGGAGGGTGCGGGTGATGTTCCAGTTGTTGGCCTTGACAATGGGAGTCTCTTGCTGTTGAATGAAGATCCACATCACCACTAGTGTGATCAGAGAAAGGAACAGAGCAAATGAAGTCAGAAGTATTCCCAAGGGCTCTCTGTATGTTAGAAAGACTGGATGTTTAGGGATGCACTCATTGTGGTTTTCACTTGGATACTGGTCCTCGGGGCACTTGTTGCAGTGGTCTGCATCTGAAAGTTATAAGTCTCATATTTTTAAAAATATATACATTAACTCTCTTAAACCATATTACTTGATACTGTGGCAAGAACTACAGAGGAAGAATATAATTCTTTTATCTTGGAAGAACAGATACGGTAATCATTATTTAGAACCATTCAGTAAAATAGATGGGTGATAAGAACAGTGAACAACTCAATTCATTCGGGGTTTATAGTTAACGGCATTGGACATTCTACTCAAATACTGATGTAATGTGTTGTAACGCATCCAAATCATCAAATTTGGATAAATTCAAGGTACTGATACTGATGTAGAAACCCCTGGTGTACAGTTTGGGACCTAAAACATATTCTCACCTGTCCTGTGCACAAAACAGTCATTCTCCTCTACAAGAGAGGACACCCTTCAATTACCATCTCATCCCTAT
Organism: Podarcis tiliguerta; assembly: GCF_965153285.1. Taxonomy (NCBI): domain Eukaryota; kingdom Metazoa; phylum Chordata; class Lepidosauria; order Squamata; family Lacertidae; genus Podarcis; species Podarcis tiliguerta. The sequence goes on along the minus strand of NC_139546.1, from coordinate 39,634,310 downwards.
GTCTTTTCTATACAATGTAAGAATCGATCCATTAGTGTGGCAGCACCTATCCATTGGAACTCCCAATACATTTCAGATTGGCACCATCTCTGTTATCACTTCAGCACCTTTCCCAAGCCTTCTAAGAGGAGATTTTTGTCCAAGTCAGTATCTGCATTGAATTTTTAAAAGTGGTGTGTGTGTAGATATAGATATATAAATATATGACAGTTAAACCACTTTGAGATGCTTAATGAGATAATTTCTTTTCTGGTTTGCTAGAGAATAATTACATATATCTGATCACTATATAACTAAATACAAATACAGTTGTATCTCAGAAGTCAAACAGAATCTGTTCCAGATGTCCGTTCAATTTCCTAAACATTCAACTTCCAAAATGTGGCTTCTGATTGGGTGCAGAAAGCTCCTGCAGCCAATCGGAAGCTGTGGAAGCCCCATTGGATGTTCAGCTTCCCAAAGAATGTTCAAAAACTGGAACACTCACTTCCGGATTTCAATCGTTCGGGAGACAAAACGTTCGATTCCCAAGGCGTTCGGGAACCAAGGTACGACTGTAGTTAAGTTTGTGAACAGACTCTGAAAATAATTATCACTGAAGGAACGTGTAAACTATCTCCAAAGTGTTATATCTAGAATGGCTCAATCACACATCAATATCGTGATTTGAACAAGCTCTTTGTGTGAATTTATTTTTGAAATATTTGGAATTACCACCACCATTTAATGGTGCAATTTCTACTTACCTGTCAGGTTTGAAATCATTCCTTCAGAGCACTTGGGACAATCATAGCAACAAATCTCTTCCCCCTGTCGCGCAATCCTACTGTGTCCAGGATAGCAACTCTCAACACATACGGATTTTGGGATGACCTATTAATATCCGGATATAAAAGATTTGGGGTGTAGATCAGCATCGGTGAAACTCTGCCCCTCAAACCTAATTAGAATCAGCTAGGGTCCTACTTTAGCTGCCAGGGCCATTTGTCTTAAACCTGCCCACATCTGATTTCATAAATCACACCAGGAATGGGGCAGATAAAGACAGGGTTGCAAAGAAAAGGACAACTAGGAGCCTCAAAATGTGTTCCCGGTTGTTTCCTTGGCAAGCACACTATTTCCTCCAAGAGTGATGGCACATCAGAAAGACCTGTCATTCACACAGGGGCATTCTTCAGTTTAAAACTCTAGCCACTTTCAGCTAGCTGTACTTATCGTATTTTTCGCTCTATAAGACGCACCAGACCACAAGACGCACCTAGTTTTTGGAGGAGGAAAACAAGAAAAAAATATTCTGAATCTCAGAAGCCAGAACAGCAAGAGGGATCGCTGCGCAGTGAAAGCAGCACTCCCTCTTGCTGTTCTGGCTTCCGGGATAGCTGCGCAGCCTGCATTCGCTCCATAAGACGCACACACATTTTCCCTTACTTTTTAGGAGGGAAAAAGTGAGTCTTATAGAGCAAAAAATACGGTACTTTGCAAAAGAAAGCAATTTGGCTTTCTAAAACTTTTAAAAGAAATTCTGTTTTTGTTTTGTTGGATGTGTACAGGTAACTCCTAAAATACCTACATGGGACAAGAATCAGGCAGGTTTTTCTGTGCTCCCATGTGGATCCAGAATCAGGTTTTGTTTAATATTGGAGCCATCCCTAAACCTACAGTTCTGGAAAATAATAGTTACCCCCACCTGATCAAATTTGTGATTCCACATTATAGCACTTCCATTGATGGTGAACTGTTTTCTTTCAGGAGCCTGTGGGCTCACTCTTCCAACACGGACTTTATGGACAGACTGATTAGGGAAGGCGATTGTGTTGATGATATCATATCCAGCTGCCAATTCTCCATTTTTATCAAAAACTATTTCTTCCCCAGCATTATTGTTGAAGTGGATGTGTTTCAGGTAGGAATGAAGCTAGATTGGAGAAGGAAAGAATATGAACTGAGCTTGGAGCAGTGGGAAATGTCATTTCCCTGGAAGTTGCTGCTTTCTTCTCAAATATCATACTCGAATTGCTACCTCCTACTCATTCATGTATGATGATTATAGGACAGATGGTATAAATGCTTCCCACCTTTCGGATGCAATCGGAAGATGAAATTCAATAGAGTTGCTATTTCCAGAATTAAACTATACTTTTTAAAAATTAGACTATTCACACCAGAACTTTAAAGCAATTATACAGCAGGTTTTACTTCCTCCAAAAGTCAAGAGAGAGAAAAGTTTGAGCTTTGCTTACATGACATGTATCTGGCAAACTAACCTCACATGGTGCTTGTGAAATTAAATACTGGGAGAGTAATCACCACTGTCCTCCTGGAAAATCTCCTGTGTGGGGAGGGGGTATCCATTGTGGGGTATTTGTGTGGGAGGGTTCAATGTTGGTTATTGTATGAGAGGTGTTCACAGGGGAGTAGGAAGTCAATAGAATTTGCAGTGTTGAGGTATGTAGAAATATGAGTTTCAAAGATTTCCAAATGAACCTTGTGCCTAAAGAGGTTCACAAAATCTCATCTAAATTAGAACTACTACCTATAAACACCTGACAGGCTCTTTCATTGTACTTCTTTTGGCACCTGCATTAAACATTTTCTGCATCCAGACATGTAGAAATCACTGTGGATTTTTATCCTCTTTTGACTCTCTTAATAGCGGTTCTTAACTGTTTTAATAATTTTATATTTCTGTAAACTGCTTAGAGGTGTTTTTAGTTTATTTTTATTTTTTACATTAAGCAGTATATTGTTGTTGTTTTGTCGTTTAGTCGTGTCCGACTCTTCGTGACCCCATGGCCCAGAGCACGCCAGGTACTTCTTTCTTCCACTGCCTCCCGCAGTTTGGTCAAACTCATGTTGGTAGCTTCGAGAACACTGTCCAACCATCTTGTCCTCTGTCGTCCCCTTCTCCTTGTGCCCTCCATCTTTCCCAACATCAGGGTCTTTTCCAGGGAGTCTTCTCTTCTCATGAGGTGGCCAAAGTATTGGAGCCTCAGCTTCACGATCTGTCCTTCCAGTGAGCACTCAGGGCTGATTTCCTTCAGAATGGATAGGTTTGATCTTCTTGCAGTCCATGGGACTCTCAAGAGTCTCCTCCAGCACCATAATTCAAAAGCATCAATTCTTCGGCGATCAGCCTTCTTTATGGTCCAGCTTTCACTTCCATACATCACTCTTGGGAAAACCATAGCTTTTACTATATGGACCTTTATTGGCAAGGTGATGTTTCTACTTTTTAAGATGCTGTCTAGGTTTGTCATTGTCATTGCTTTTCTCCCAAGAAGCAGGCGTCTTTTAATTTCGTGGCTGCTGTCACCATCTGCAGTGATCATGGAGCCCAAGAAAGTAAAATCTCTCACTGCTTCCATTTCTTCCCCTTCTATTTGCCAGGAGGTGATGGGCCCAGTGGCCATGATCTTCGTTTTTTTGATGTTGAGTTTCAGACCATATTTTGCGCTCTCCTCTTTCACCCTCAATAAAAGGTTCTTTAATTCCTCCTCACTTTCTGCCATCAAGGTTGTGTCATCTGCATATCTGAGATTGTTGATATTTCTTCCGGCAATCTTAATTCCGGCTAGGAATTCATCCAGCCCAGAAGCAGTATATACATTTTGTTAAATAAATAAATCTAACCATTGCGTCATACCACAAAATTTCATAACTGAAGGTCATAAGGTGATGTCAAGGTATTAGACCCAAAGCTATAAAATGGATGGTGAAGAGTTGTTTTCATAGAACTATAGGATATAAGAGCTGGAAGGGAACCAAAGGCCATTTAGTCCAACCCACTGCAATGAAGGAATCCCGGCCAAAACATTCATGACAGGAGCACACCTGTTCTGTAATTTTGCATTGTTTCACACAGAGAAAGTCAGAGTTTGGAGTAGACTTTTGCAGCGATGTGACATAGAAGTAAAGCAGCAAGTCGGAGAGAGAGTCAGAGCAATGATTGACAGCAATATTAGATTTCTGTTGGAATCCAAGGCTGTGGCTTTGGGAGAAACAAGATCCTTTGAGTGTAAGGTTGCTGTGAACCCTTCCTTTCTAGGCTGTGTAAATAAACCATGCTTTTATACAAACCATATATCATAAAGACACGACACTCTCATTTCTAAAAGAAAACACAAACCCTGGGCAAATGCCTGGGACCCATGGAATCTCACAGCACTCAAGGATTGGGGTGGCATGCAAGACACACACAAACACACACAATTCAGAGTTTCTCAACTTTTTAATTAAATTTTAAATGCCAAGGCTTTTTAAAAATCAAGCAATCATTTACTATTAAAATGTGTTTTGAGATATCCATTCATTTAAATAAATGTGTGTTTATTTAGAATGAATATTATAAATACCATTTCATATGATTTTAAAGTGCCCTTTTGTGTGCATTCACACCCAGTGAAAATTCACTTTAAAAGGTCCTTGGTGAAATGCACTTACGCCCATTCTTTACAGTAGAGATGGACGTGGTTACCCTACCTGCCATGGGTAAATATTTGAAAGGTTCCACGTGTTTCCATTTCTCATTGCCTTCTGTTTAGATCTTGATGAAAACATGTCATGGAGAGCATGCGCAATGCCATAAACTGCATTGTAGATACTGTAGCTTTGACCAGACATCCGCATTTCAAACACAGTTTCAGGGAGGTTCTTCAATCTCTCTTTCCCTGTACATATTCCTGGGGATAGTGAGTGAATGTACTGTAACTTGGGTAACGAACATTTAAATGCAGTGGTCCAGAAATAATGGATCAAATACAGCCTGGATTGATAGAGATTTAAAGTCTCAAGAAACTCTTCATATTCTGCCAATTTCTTACTGTGGAGTGCGAAGGACAAGGTGCCATTGAAGGATTTGGGTGTAAATAAGTCACTATTGGACACAGATGCAAAATCCCACTCAGCTGTTATGACCCAAACCTTCTCTATTGGTTTCATTTTAATTTCATTTAGCAAAAGAACCCTTCGTAAACCCTCCATAGACCGTGAATCACCATGAACAAGAATCACATTGATTTCAGTTGATGAGAGAACAGAATTTATTCTTTCCAAATTCTCGTCCATCTGTATTCCGTGATTCCAATAATGCTTCAGTGTTGGAACAATTTCCTTAAAAGCAACACAAATCTTATTCTGGTGCAGCCAAGGAATGAGAGTCCTCAATAGTATTTCTCCGCTGTCATTATCAGAGACAACAAGGCCAATCCAAGTCCATCCAAAATGCTGAAGCAACTGAACAATCCCAGCATACTGAGCACTCTCATTAGGGATCATCTGATAGACAGAAGGAAACTGTGTTCTATCCCTCAAGGCAGGGTCAAAGGAGCCATAATTGAGCTAAGAACAATGATATTGGTCTTTTTAGATCTAACAACCAATTGAAAATACGTTCTTCAAAATTCAAAAAAAAAAAAAAAAAGGACAGAAAGTTGAATTCATTTTGTATTTGTCACTCCTAAAAAAAAACTTCACAATCAGGACAGAATTACTACTGGGCTAACTATATATTAAGCAAGTAAGCAAAGACTCTTGGAAGGAAAAAGAGTTTGGATTTGAGAATTTGTAGAGAAATATAATGAGTCTCACCAATTTTGTGATTCGATTAATATTCATCTCCAAATTTCTCATTCATAGCTCCTGTGTGGATTTCAGCATGAGCATAGATGCTATGAACCCTATGAGGGGGTGATTTGGGGGGAAGAAGTAGGAAGCAATTTAAGTGTGAGCTCACACCCACCCACAAACTATTACAAACCTATCTATTATTACAACTCACTGAGGAGGCTCAGGCAGAAAGATTAGAAGAAGAAGACAAGAGAGCCAGTGTGGTGTAGTGGTTAAGAGCGGTAGTCTTGTAATCTGGGGAACCGGGTTCACGTCTCTGCTCCTCCACATGCAGCTGCTGGGTGACCTTGGGCCAGTCACACTTCTCTGAAGTCTCTCAGCCCTACTCACCTCACAGAGTGTTTGTTGTGGGGGAGCAAGGGAAAGGAGAATGTTAGCCGCTTTGAGACTCCTTAAGGGGAGTGAAAGGCGGGATATCAAATCCAAACTCTAAGTGTAACTTAAATGCTCCAGTTAAATCCAGAATTATTCTGGCCTCTGATGATTTTAACTGGTCTAACTACTCAAAGAGACTTTTGCTATAAAGGTGTGGTTTTCTTCCTGTTCTCTTGCATGGCTCAGTGGGGAGGGCTTCTGGACTTGCCTCTAAAATAATCAGTACACAACTCTCTGTCTACAGAGACAAACCATATCAAAAGTTCAGATTCACACACACAGCACCAATCTATAAAGGCAGACAAACATACCTGTGGCATCTTGTACATATTTAAGATGTGAGGCATCTGCTTGGAATTATGGAAGGTGAGGCCACCTATGATAGCCATTAGTTTATCTGTCTTGCCGCAGAGGTAGTTAAGGGGACTCCCCTGACTTTCGAAAAGGACATCCATAGTCCCAGAACATTTTCCCATTTCATTTTTAGCATTTTGAGCGAAGATGTACAAAAGTGTGGTGTTGGGTAAGAGGTGCGGATTCTTGTTGATCTCCTTCAGAGCAAACGTAAAGGCGAGGGCTTGGTGGTAGTAATTTGGCAATAGGCTGCAATGGCATTTCAGAGCACAATTAGGGCTGCCACACAACAATTGGTTTAATCTACATACTATGGACATATTAGCCATCAATGGCGATTCCTGATATACCAGACATGGAGTTGTGAAGTATGGAATACCTTTATAACTCCTATGTATCTTTAATAATACCTTTATTGTCAATGTACAACCTGTGTACAATGAAATTAAACGAGCCTCTCCCCCAAAAAAACACTCAGTCTCATTGCACTCTGTGTGCTTATTGCACAACACACCACCTCGCAAGTCAATTGCTCTATTTTATTTTCCGTTCAACAGCCTAACAGCCCACAGATAGAAGCTATTTTTTAGCCTGTTGGTACAGTTGATTATACTTCTGTCTCCTGCCCAAGGATAGAAAATTAAAGAGGTGATGGCCAGGGTGTGAGTCATCCCTGAGACTCTTTTAAAGAATATTTTTTAAAAGTCATCTCATCTCCTTAGGTTTCTTTGTCATATTTCATTCCCAGTCACAGAGCTGTACAGTAGAAAATGCACTTATAGCTCAGTGAAAAAGCAGCTCCTTTGCCTGGATAGGGTCCTAAGTTTCAACCCCCAACATTGCAAGGTAGACTTGGGAATGTCTTCTTTTGGAAACCCTAAGCTCACTTCCAGTCAGTGTAGACAAAACTAAGGTAGATCGACAGATGACTCAGGATATGTTCTCTTCCCATGTTCTCTTAGTTAAAGGTAAAGGGACCCCTGACCATTAGGTCCAGTCGTGGACGACTCTGGGGTTGCGGCGCTCATCTCGCTTTACTGGCCGAGGGAGCCGGCCTATGTTTCTATAAATTGCTCTATAAGACAATTGCTTCATTTGGAAGCAAAGAAGGAAGAAAACTGAGCAAGTAAAACACACCCAATCCTTCCTGTGTGGCAGAATAATGGTATGGATGGTTTTGATCTCCTAAAACACATTTAGAATCATTTTAATAAATGGACTATAGTAGTAGCCTTACTACAAGGACTTATCTTTTTTTGGCCTCTTATGATTCCCATTTTCTCAAATTGTGGGAAATAGAACAATCAATAATTTTGAAATTTTAACTCAGAGCTAGCCAATTGGAATTTTAATTTCACCTTTATTTCATTTTATTTGATTCAAGATTTACTTACAAGGCACTCCTATATGGATTTGGATTTGCAGTATACAATATCTCATTTAAATTATGAACGATGAAAGATACAAATTCAGCAATGACGATATTATCTAGAACGCCAGAAACACCTTGAAACTTTGGCTGCCTACAACATCTGTTCTTCATATTCTTGCTGACAATCTGAGGTAGATGAAGCAGCAAAATGAGGAGCAGCAGTGATGTCCATCTCGCTACCAGCAAATCTTGCCACCACCTGAGCATATTCACTGTGACAGATACAAAGAATAGGAATGTCTCCAAAGGCAGCGTGCAATCTTTACAAAAGTTGATCGAACTTTGGTGTTTCACTAATTCCAATCTGGACTACCAAACATATATGATAGAACTTTTCCAAATAGCTGTTTTTAAAAGGCTGCTTTGAACCTCATATTTAAAGCTGGAGAGCAGCATTTCATCAACTCCTGGTATGAATTCATCTGTGTTTCTGTCTTTCTAATTGCATTGTGCCCACACTACAATTACACAGGAATGTGTAGTTATAATAATTACAGGATCGAAAATTACTTTTTCCAAGATTCTCAGCAAAGTTAAGGAAAACTTCTTTAGCTTCTTTTTTTTTTCATTATCCACTAATGAAATGATCAATGCTGGAATTCAGGGCATGTTGGGACAAGAGTTTCCTCCATAAGAAGTCTAAAATTTCTGCAGCTTATAAAAATGGACTCTATTAAGCTAATTACCTTAAATGTGGCACACGTGGTCTACCTGATAAGATCCATGAAAGTGCCAAATTTAAAACCTATCTGATAATAATTTTCACCAATACAGCAAATAAAAGCATGCTAAAAATGAACAAATTGTCATCTAACCACCCCCAGTTTTAAGAAAGCATATCTTCACCTGCTATATATTTTGGGAAATACACCTTTCTGTCCATGCATTCAGATGTTTATTGAGGTATTGTCACCAAACTTGGCCTGAAGGTTCTCGAGATGGCAGAGCCATTTTTGTGTGTTATGTTTGGATACCATCAGATTCCATTCTGAATTACGCTAGCGAACAAAATTGTTCCAAAGTGTGCCAGTGTTGACACTTCTGAAATATTGTCCCCCAGTTTTACATGATGGTTCACAAGATGGAGCAGCACATTTTGGTCTATGTTTGGAAATGGTCAGAGACCATTTTGAGTTAAAATGGTGGACTGGACCATTCCAAACTGCACTGAATTGGACATCTCCCATTATAGTGTAGACCAGTTTAGCACGATAGCTCCTGAGATGGAGAAGTAGGGTTTATGTATCTTTTGAAACATAAACAGCTACTGCTTTGCCTAAGCCTGATGGAGGGGAGCCTTTAAAATAAATATTTTATGCTGTGATGCCTGGCCATATGGTTGAGCCAAATGAGCTTAGGATCCAGCCTAAACACACCCCCTCCCCCAAGATTGAATCATGCCCCTCTGGAGCACCCCTTTTTGAAATCTGAGCCCCAGCTGAGCCAAGCTGATCAAGTTAAACCAGTTTATCTTTGGCTAAACCAGGGTGGGGAGCTTAAAACTGGCTAAGCCCACCTAAGTTGCAAATCAGCTGGCTAAGCCAGAGATCCACTTCATCTTTAAACTGCTCATTCAGGCAATAGGTTGGTGCCTTTATCTGTTATTGTTAAATTGGCAAATAAAGCCATATGTTTAAAGTTAGTTCTGAAACGTATAATCCCACATAATACAGCAAAGCACCAACAGGAACAGCCCCCCATGGTTTTCATTCTTTCTCTTTCAGCACCATGAATGCAATTCAGTTGTATAAAGTCTGCAAAAAGCCAACAACCTGCCGTTACAAGCTATGGACCTCCTCTACCTAAATAATTATTTTTGTGGGCACCCATGTCCACCCACTAATATCTTTATAGCTCTTAAAATTATTGTCACCTCACTCTGATGCTTTAACATTTTTCATATCCCAGAGCTCAACAATTTTGTAACTACTAAAGCCATGTGCTCTCTGAGGACCATCATTTCATTTGTGTGTTTCTGAAACCAGCGCAATCTTCTTTGATCCACTGAAGAATAAATAAATTTATGAAGCATCATTCCCCCTCCTTCCATATTTTGCCACTGGAAAATGCTTCATTATCCTTTTGTACCTCTCTTCCTTCATGCCTCTTAAACCCATATCTGGGCTGTACCAATTCAGACTGTAGGTGGAGACTTACGTAACAGTAGATACGTAATATGGGGGTGGAGCAAAAGGGATTATAAAGCCAAATTCATTGGAATTGTACAGCCTGCTATATATTTTGTGGAACATAACTTCCCACCATTTCTGTCCAAATGGCATGGTACGCTTGGGGTGATCAGAGACAGGCTACAACATTGGGGGACGACCACATTTGCTATCTGTTTCTTAAAGTGTTAAAAGGACAAGAGAACATGGGATGCAGATAGGACAGAATTTATAAGGGAATAAGTCACTCAGAAACCACAATCCTTTTTCTTACAAGCTGATCCCGGGTGTTCATCTCAGGCCTCAGTACAATAATGTACAATTTGGGGAAGAAGATGCAGCCCAGCAAACCCACACTAGAGGCTAAAATGGAGAAGATCTCCACAGCCACCATGTATTTCCCTTTGGTGCTCAGATAAGTGGGGACAAAGGACAGCCAAACACTGCAGAAGACCAGCATGCTGAAGGTAATCAGCTTGGCTTCATTGAAAGTATCAGGCAACTTCCGGGCCAAGAAAGCCACAGTGAAGCTGATGATGGCCAGAAGCCCCATGTAGCCCAGGACAGTATAAAACATGGCGGCTGATCCTTCATTGCACTGCAGAATGATCTGGTCACTCTGAGAGTGCATGTCAAACTCTGAGAAGGGAGGAGAGGTTGCCAACCACAGTACACAGATGCCAGTTTGAATAAGAGTGCAAAGGATGATGACTGAGACTGCCAGCCTCTTCCCCACCCATTTCCTCATCCTGTTTCCTGGCTTGGTGGCCATGAAGGCCAGAACCACAGTGATGGTTTTTGCCAGGACACAAGAAACAGCAAGACAGAAGACCATCCCAAACACTGTTTGACGGAGAAGGCAGGTCACCTTGCTAGGCTGTCCAATGAATAGGAAGGAGCAGAGAAAGCAAAGCAAGAGGGAAATGAGGAGTGTGCAGGTGATGTTCCAATTGTTGGCCTTGACAATGGGAGTCTCCTGGTGTTGAATGAAGATGCATATTATCAAAAGGGCGATCAGACAAATGAAAAGAGCAAATGAAGTCAGAAGTATTCCCAAGGGTTCACCGTATGATAGATAGATTATACGTTTAGGAATACAGTGATCTTTGTTCTTGCTTGGATGTTGATCCTCAGGACAGTTGTTGCAATGGTCTGCATCTGAAAATTATAAGCCTCAATTGTTAAAATTGTATGTGTACCCTCTGAACCGATATAGTTTAATATTGTGGCATAAGCTATGACTTTGAACATGTTCATTTTGAATAAGAGGAATGAAATCCCTTATTTTTATTTTGAAAGACATGATATTGTGAAACAGAGGTGAAAATGGCACTGGGTGAGGAGGCCAAGGAATAAGAGGAAACATCATTAGGAATATTGAAAGAATCTGGAAATGAGAAATGGCTTTGTTATTGCTCTGTTGATATGTGAAATAGATGGTATTTAATATTATGCATATTAGAGAGAAAATATATTCAGGTGTTGTTCACACATTTTTGCTCATAATTTTTGTACCCTTGGTCATCATCATTATCAGTGCTTTTTTTATGTGGTACTCAGTTGTGGTACTTTGTTGTAAGAACTTCATGGTGAGTACTGGAACCTATTTTTTAAGGGGGGGAAGCACTGATCATTATTATTAAATTCAGTGCTTTTTTCTGGGGGGACGCATACCCCTAAACATTTTGTGAATCTAAGTTTGGCCTCATTGAGGGGCAGTATTTCAATATTAGCAGGGAAATGAGAGTACCCCTAAACATTTTTTACCCTCCAAAAAAGTACTTATTAAATTTGTATACCGCCTTTTGTCAGTAGAACTCAGGGTGATTCACAACATAAAAATACAAGATAAAAAACCCCACACAAAATACATAATAAAAACAAGAACAGAATAAAACCACCCTCCACCCACTCCTACAACACATTTAAAAGGGTATCAGATGTCAATCATCCAAAGGCCTTGTTTAAGAGGAACATTTTCGCCTGGTTCCTAAAGGTGTATAATGAAGGCACTAGCCACTGCAGAAAAGGCCCGTTCTCGTGTTGCCACTCTCCGGACCTCTCGTGTACAACTGGATACCAACTGCTAAAATGTGTGAGCATACAGTATTCCCTTTAAAAAGTTAAGTCTGAGCTGTTATGAAACTTATTTCTGTAGTGTGTGTGTGTGTGTGTGTGTGTGTGTAGTGCTCCATTGACACATTCAAGTCATGTTTATTGTACAAACATTCTGAAGTACCTTCCCTATGTAGCTGAGGAATCTTTGCTTACCCATCTGTTTTGAAATCATTCCTTCAGGACAGTTAGGACAATTGTAGCAACAAATCTGCTCCCCCTGTCGAATGATCTTGCTGTGTCCAGGATGGCAACTCTCAACACATGTGGAATGGGGCGGCTTCTATCAATAATCACAAATTAATAGATTTAAGATGGAGATTTCTCCTTTTGTCTGATTTCTCCTTACGTCTATGCTGTTGAATTTCACCGTTTGCATAATTGCATAGTAACAATTACATAGTAGCAAGCTTATTTTCTAGAATCCTTCAACAATCCCTCATATGTCTCTGGATTTTTCTGTCCTACATTCTCCTCATGTTCCTTTTATCCTCACCACACAAATGAACATACACTTCATATACTGAATCAATCCCTTGGTCACTTTAGCCCAGTATGCCCATCAAGATAAGCATCAGCTCAGAAAGGTAGCAAGCAATGTTATGTAATATTTTTTTTGGGGGGGGGGTATTTGCATACCACCTTTCATGAAGTATTTCTTCAGTGTATAACAGAAAACATATAAAAATGCATTAAACAAAATTAAAAATCAAAACCTCATCAAAATCTTTGACGAAATAAAATGTAACAGGTGAAATTAACATGCTATCACCTCTGAATGTAACCACCAGCAAAATCCTGGAACACAAATATATCTCTATTATGTAGGACTAAACTTGACCAACAGCATTCCGTTGTCTTTTTGTATTGAGGAATATAAAGTCTTTCCCACCTGGTTAAACTTGTGATTCCACAAAATGGCAGTTCCATTAATGGTGAACTTCTTTACTTCAGGAGCCTGTGGGTTCATCCTTCCAACAAGGGCTTTATGGATGGACTGATTGTGGAATGTGATAGTATTGATGATATCATATCCAGTAGCCAACTCTCCATTTGCATCAAAAAATATTTCTTCTCCAGCACTGTTGTTGAAGTGGATGTGTTTCAGGAAGGCATGAAGCTAGATTGAGAAGGAAGTAACATGAACCAAGAGCAATGGTAGCAAAGTGGTTAGTATGATTTCCCAGTTATTTCAGTCTTATTCTGTTGACAATCTTGGCTAGATTTGTAGTTGGACAATGGATCAGAATGTCTAACAAGGGCAATGCTTTCATCTAAGGAGATGGCTTCTTAAAGAAATAAACCTTCATTAGCAAAGGAGGCCAATTCAACACAAGCTAAATATTTTTCTTACTTTAATCAGCAACCTCCTACACTACAGCAAAAAGAACAACACAAAATCTGGCCATTGAAAGGCTTCTGGGTGCATATATTACAAAATATATAGCAGGCTGTACAAATCTAATGAATTTGGCATATATTACAATTGTGACTGACAGGAAAACCATACTTGCCACGGGTGAACATTGAGAAGGTTCCATGTCCCTCCATCGCCTATTGCCTTCTTCATAGATCTTGAAGAAAACATGGCATGGAGAGCATGTGCTACAGCATAAACAGCGTTGTAGATACTGTAGCTCTGGCCAGACATTCCCATTTCAAAGACAGCTCCAGGGAGGCTTCTCAACTTCTCCTCGCCAGTGCAGTTCTTTGCACCTGGTATGTAAATGTTATAGGCAGGAAAGGAGCAAACAAATGCATTGGACCAAAACCCATGGATGAAATAAAGCATAGAGTGATTGGGATTTAAAGTCTCAAGAAACTCTTCAAATTCTGCTACATCATTTGTGTGAAGTGAAAAGGACAAGGTGCCATTGAAGGTTTTTGGTGTGAAGACTCCACTGAAGTATACAGAAGAAAAATCCCACTGAGCTGTTATGATCCAAACCCTCTCTATTGGTTTCATTTTATCAAATTCATGTGATGATAGAACCATCCGAAAGCCCTCCAGAGATCGTGAATCTCCATGAACAAGAGTCACATTAGTATTGATTGATGAGATAATAGAGCTTACTCTTTCCAATTTAGTGTTATCTGTGTCTTCCCAGTACTTCTCCAGTGTTGGAATAATTTCCTTAAAAGCCAAGCAAATATTGCTGTGGTATAACAGAGGAATGAGAGTCCTAAGTAACATTTCTCCACTTTCATCATCTGAAACAATAAGGCCAATCCAGGTCCACCCAAAATGCTGAAGCAGATGAACAATCCCAACATACTGAGGACTTTCACTGGGGATCATCCGATAGACGGAAGGGAACTGTACTTTATCACTCAATGCAGGGTCAAAGGAAGCATAACTGAGCTAAGAAAAATGGCAGTGACATTTTTAGACTGTGTTTTATCATTCAGTGCAGGGGCAAAGGAGCCAAAGCTCAGCTAAGGAATATTAAAACAATCAGTTTAAGAACTCTATCTCATTATTCCTCAATTCATCTTGGTTTCTTCAAAGGTCCAGAAGAACAGGACCGTAGGCCTCTGTATTTGATCTTTCCAAAAAAATATGCAGAGACTAAAATTCTCCCAATAAGGCAACTTCAGCAGGGGTACCATAAAATAACTACATGTTAGACACAAGCATCTACGTGATAAACTCAGTGCCTTTTGTATTTTAAAAAGAAATTTTCAGAGGTGAATTTGGCTCTGAGAATTCGAGGATTCAAACAATGTCTTTCACATTTTTAAGAAAAAGAAAAAGAAAACCCTGATTTCCTTCTTGTCTGATCTTCACTCCTGTCAGAATTAGAGGTGAGCTTGTGTGTGTGTGTGTGTGTGTTACATGCGAGATTTTATGTCGCAATGCTGTGAGGGGATGATTTGAGCAGGAGAAGTTGGAAGAAGTAACCAACAACGTGTGTGTGTGTGTGTGTGTGTGTGTGTGTGTGTGTAAGATAGATCTCAGGTACAAATTTCACCTTCTGGAAACAGCTTTTCCAAATCGATATAATAATAAACACAAGATGGCAAAATATGCCACTACCTCTTCAGTAAACTCAGCTCCTTGTGATTACAATTCACTGGAAAGTTCACAATGGAGGAGGGAAAACTCACCCAAAGGAACTTGACTAGTCCAGTTAGGTCCAGGATTGTTTTGGCCACAAATGAGAGTATGTAGGCCTGCCCACTCAAACAGGTTTCTTCCATAAAAGTGAAATTTTATTAATTTTCATTTACATGGTATGATGGTGAAGCCTTCTGGACTTGTCTCCTAAGTAAACAGTACTCAACTCCCAGCCTCCAAGACAAGTATTTTCACATGTAGTGCTGCTAGCCCCTGAGTTGAATGAGATCACTGCAGAGCTAAGAGTCGAACCTTTTGGTCTGACCAATTCTGAGGAGGTGAATGGCATGGATAGCAACCCAAATGACTCTTCCCCACTAAGTCGACTCCTGGTTTCACCCATGCATATAAAAAAATTGAAAGGCATACCTGTGGGATCTTGTAGGTATTTAAGATGTGGGGCATCTGCTTGGAGTTATGAGAAGTGAGTCCACCAATGATGGCCATTAGCTTGTATTTCCTAACACAGATGTAGTTAAGGGGGTTCCCCGAGCTCAGGAAAAGGATTTGCATAGTGGCAAGACAGGTTCCCATTGAATTGAAAGCATTTTGTGTGAAGATATAAGATAGTGTTCTGTTGGGTAAGAGGTGGAAATTCTCGTCGATCTTGTTCAGGGCAAACATAAAGACAAGTGCTTGGTGGTAGTTATTCGGTATCACACTGCAATGATATTTCAGTGTAGACTTAGGGGTGTTATATATTCATTGATTTCACATACATACAGTAGATTTAATTATCTGCCCTGGAGGGCAGAACTCAAACAAATGGCTTTAAGTTACAAGAAAGGAGATTCTGACTAAACACACAGAAAAACTTTCTGGAATAGGAGGTTGTGGATTCTCCTACCTTGGAGGTTTTAAAGGCAGAGGTTGGATCGTCATCTGACATGGGTGCTTTAGCTGAGATTTCTGCATTGCAGGGGGTTGGACCAAATGACCCTGGGAGTCCCTTCCATCGCTACAGTTCTGTGATCATTTGAAGCTATTATTTAAATATCAGGCAGTAGAAAATATCTTCATAACTTTGTGCAGTAGAAAGTGTGGTGTGGTGGTTAGAGTGTCCGACTTGGACCTGGGCGACTAGGATTGAAATCCCCACTAGCCATGAAGCTCACTGAGTGATCTTGAAGCAGTCACTGCATCTCAGCCTAACCTACCTCACAAGGTTGTTGTGAGGATTAAATGAATGGAGGATTAAATGAGTAGGGGGAGATCTACTCATTGGAAATTGAGTAGGAAATGGAAATTGCAGAATGTACAAAAACATTTCCTACAGAACAGACACAAAACGTTTGATTGATTATGCTAAAGCTATCCAATATTAGAATCACTGGTTTTTATGGGCATTTCCTTTCTAAACGTTCTACACCGCCTTGGAGGAAAAAAATGGGATATAAATGCAATAAATAAATCTCCACAGGCCATATATCTTTAGAATTCTTTACTGTTCCCTCATTATCCTTCTATGCTGCATTTCATTTTCCACATCTATTAAATTTTCTAACTCAAGGCATATCCTCTTTGATGACTGTGATTCATGGGCTGCATTTGTTTGAAATTGATTTGCTTTGTCCTGGTCCAATCAATCTGTGTATCAATATACTGTATGTATCCATCTCTAGCTAGACAGCGCCCTCTCATCCACTTTCAGTCACTACAAAAGGCCTGACTAGGCGTTATTACCTCTCTTCCTTCATGCCTCTCCTGCTAAGTATGGTAGTTTGTCTGTGACTTTGCTCTATGGAAAGAAAGATCATTATTTAAGGTATACTCTAGCATGTGAGCCTAACTCAGTGCACCTTACTTGTAAGAATTTGTCTCATGCAGGAAACCTAAACACTTGGTGAAGGAGGAATGGAAAGCTTGTGTTATGGAATAGCTAGGCTATTGACTCCAGATGTGGAGAGTATTGGCTTCAAATTTTCTCAGTATCAAGTGAGATCTGGGAAACCACACCGGCCATACCTTTGCTTTGTTAAGCAATAGTTTTTCATGGAAGCAAAGTCTAATGAAAATAGAGCACAAACTGAAATGGAACACATTACCTGGATTATTTCTGAAAAAGAATTGTATGAATGGTTTGCTATCTTCAAGCAAATTTAGAAATATATATATATATATATGGAAAACAGCAACCTAGCAGTCTTCACAGGTTAGCTCATTTCCTTAAATTCTGACTAAAATAAGACCATGAATGATAAACTATTTTGACTATTTTCATTAGGCTATTCAAACAGAATTATAAATTGCCCCAACATTATATTTTTATATCATAAAATATTGACTTACTAGCCACTGATATCCACATGTGGAGTTCTATTAAATGAGACATCGTTCAAGAAAGGAATAAAGAAAGAAAGGAATTCACCAATGACAATACCCTCTAGAATACTAAAGTCATTTTGAACCTTTTGTTGCCAACCACATCCATTCTTCCCATTTTTGCTGACAATGTGAGGCAACAGCAGCAGCAGCAGGAACAGCAGCAATGACATTTGGTTACCAGAAAATTGTAGCAGTCACTGACAGACACGTTAATTTAGGCAAGCACACCGAACAACAGTCAAGTGAGTTATCAGTCCTGAAAACAACTCCAAAACAACCTTGGAAACACACTAAGGGATAAGTAGTCTTTGCTTCTTTCACTGATTATAATTTGGACTCTCAAACATATGCCTGACATATTCCTTACCAAGAGCTATGTGTAAAAGGTTTTTTTGAAACCCACCTTTATAAATGGAGAGAAGTATTTCCTTAGCTCTTGAGGTGGATTCATCCGCGTTTCTATCCCCCCCCCCCCCCAATTGTCTTTGAAACCCAGTGCAACAGTCTGATGAATGATTAAGATAATTGCAGAGTAGATAATAATGGCCCTCTAATATTCTCAACTATACAGTGGTTCCCCTCCTTCCTCCTGGGCCATGTTCAGAAAGTGGTGGTGGGGGATGAGTGTTCAGACCCCTGGGCTCTCACTTGCGGGGTGCCTCAGGGTTCTGTCCTCTCCCCCATGCTTTTCAACATCTTCATGAAGCCGCTGGGAGAGATCATCAGGGGGTTTGGGCTGGGTGTTCATCAATATGCGGATGATACCCAGCTCTACCTCTCTTTCAAATCAGAACCAGTTAAGGTAGTGAAGGTCCTGTGTGAGTGTCTGGAGGCAGTTGGAGGATGGATGGCAGCTAACGGATTGAGGTTGAAACCTGACAAGACAGAAGTACTGTTCTTGGGGGACAGGGGGTGGGCTGGTGTGGAGGACTCCCTGGTTCTGAATGGGGTAACTGTGCCCCTGAAGGACCAGGTGCGCAACCTGGGAGTCATTTTGGACTCACAGCTGTCCATGGAGGCGCAGGCCAATTCTGTGTCCAGGGCAGCTGTTTACCAGCTCCATCTGGTACTCAGGCTGAGAGCCTACCTGCCCACAGACTGTCTTGTCAGAGTGGTGCATGCTCTAGTTATCTCCCGCTTGGACTACTGCAATGCACTCTATGTGAGGCTACCTTTGAAGGTGACTCAAAAACTGCAATTACAGTGGTACCTCGGGTTACATACGCTTCAGGTTACATACGCTTCAGGTTACAGACTCTGCTAACCCAGAAATATTACCTTGGGTTAAGAACTTTGCTTGAGGATGAGAACAGAACTTGTGCTCTGGCGACGCAGTGGCAGCAGGAGGCCTCATTATCTAAAGTGGTGTTTCAGGTTAAGAACAGTTTCAGGTTAAGTACGGACCTCCGGAACGAATTAAGTACTTAACCCGAGGTACCACTGTAATCCAGAATGCAGCAGCTAGACTGGTGACTGGGAGTGGCCAACAAGACCATATAACACCAGTCCTGAAAGATCTTCATTGGCCCCAAGTACGCTTCCGAGCACAATTCAAAGTGTTGGTGCTGACCTTTAAAGCCCTAAACGGCCTTGGTCCTGTATACCTGAAGGAACATCTCCACCCCCATCGTCCAGCCTGGACACTGAGGTCCAGCATTGAGGGCCTTCTGGTGGTTCCCTCGCTGCAACAAGTGAGGTTACAGGGAACTAGGCAGAGGGCCTGCTCAGTTGTGGCGCCTGCCCTGTGGAATGCCCTCCCAGCAGATGTCAAGGCAATAAGCAACTATTGTACTTTCAAAAGACAACTGAAGGCAGCCCTGTTTAAGGAAGTTTTTAATGTCTGATGCTGTATTGTTTTTAATATTCAGTTGGAAGCCACCCAGAGTGGCTGGGGAAACCCAGTCAGATGGGCGGGGTATAAATTATTATTATTATTATTATTATTATTATTATTATTATTATTATTATAGCAAAGCAAAACTTTTTTATCTACTTTCTAATGGAGGCCTGATCAATGACTCAGTGCTGGAATTCAGAGCATTTTGGGTGCTCAGGACTCCACTTTGAGTGCTTGAGGGCCCTATTCCTGCCTCTCTCCATCTGGCCCATCTGTTTGTAATTATGTAAATCTTTTCATATTGCAAGCCGCCTTGAGCATTGTTTTAACTGTGGAAAGACGCCATACAAATAAAATGATGCTGCTGATGCTGAAAACAAATTTAGGGTGCATCTGGCCAGTGCAATTGTGTTGATTTTAGCTAATATTTATACATGTTTGTGTATGTGTTCCTTTCTTGGAGCATTGATTTGAAAAGCAGAGTAGCAAAAATTTCAATTAATAAATAGCTCTCAAAATGACTCTTTGCATGTGAATATTTGGAGGGGGGAGTTGAGGAAAAAGAGCACACGGCAGGGCATGTTGAATTTTTCAGCTTTCAAATTTCAAAAAGGAGGGGTGGTTAAAAAGTTGTAACATGACTTGTGAATTCAAAAGTTATTTTAGTTAAAATAATATAATTGAGTTTTGCTTGTTAAGTAATATGTGTGTAAAATTGCATGGAAATTTCTTAGAATGGCAATGGTGCCCCCATCTGAGAGGTGCTGGAGCTGAGTTCCTGTGAGTTCCCCATGAAAAAAATGCTCTACCAGTGGCTGTCAGAATTGAAGCCTAGAAAGTGAATATCTTCTGGATGTTCTGGAAGCAAGCAAAAGGCACTTTTGAATCAACCTGAACTGGCCAGGTGCCTTCTTTGGAACAATGCCCACTGGGAAAACCTGGACATTCTCAACGGGAGGGAAGACAGAGAGTTCCTTAACAATTTTTTGGCCGTCAATTTCAGGGTGTTCCCTGATTGGTTGACAGGGACTGGACAGAGGAGGAATTGTGGAGATCGCCACAGAAGAGGGAGACAGTATAGATTTACAACAGTGGCTTGCGAGAGGTCACAGCTCAAGAGGCAGATGAGGGGGAAAGTTGGGAAATAATGGAAGAGGAGGAGGAGGAGGAGGAGGAGGAGGAGACAGGGCCGGAGCAGCTGGCTGACACGTTATCACTAGAAAGAATTCCAGACCCCCCTTCTCCCAGAACCCAGGGAGCATTGAAAGTAGGAGAGCAAAGGGCTAGGAAACAGATGGCCCTAAGCGGCAACCGTAAGATGGGTGGTGCTGTTGAAGAATGAGGAAGTAGGAGAGAAGGGGGGTGGAGATTTACTCAGAGCAACACCATTACTCCAAGAGGCTGCACTTCTAAGCCTCACTCTGTGAATATTTATTAAGCAACATTGGTAAGAACTTTCCTTGTCTTATTCATTCCTGGCAATCTACCTTGTGGGGTTAGATCCTCTGACGCCTGACACTGATTTTTGATTAGCGGCTTCCTGAAGAGTCGCTATCACCTACAACTGGAATTCAGATACCTTTTTAGAAACCTTCTGCAAGATATTTGGCTGCCAGCTGATCAGGACAGTGTGTGAGAAGCAGGAAGAGGGTAGCTAGATAGGGGATGGAGCCAAGGAGTAAACGATTAAATTTTATTCGTACTGGTGTCCTTTTGTTGGTCCCTGGGGACAAAGCCCTGGGAACCTCAAAAGGGGGAGCAGCCCCTGCTGCAAGATATCTATGGATGTGACGCGAGACACCACTCACTCTCATGTGTGAATTTGCAGTTTGTTCTGCTACAGGCACCCCAATTAAAATCCCAGCAGACCCTTTGAGGAGATCCAGGACTGATATTGTTGTGTCACTTTTCTTCTCTATGTTAGGGCCCACAGGCCCAAACCATGTACCTTAATTTCTTAAGTCCCAATGGAAGCGAGGGTAGAAGCCCTGTTCCTGGCTTCCGGTTCCGGTCTGCCTTAAGGGAGGCAACTCCCATGACAGCAGGAGGTCATTGGCAAAGGAAAAGCAAGGATGGTTGAGGGTAATTATTCTTGCAAGTTCCTCCCAGGGACAGGGGAGAACGGGCTTCACTCACAGTTCATCTCGGTACCTGGCTTTTGCTCCGGCATGGAATGTGGGAGGCAGGTAGGCGCTGAGTGCAAAAGCACTTCACCTGCCAAAAACCCTCCTACGCTGACATTAAAAAGCCGAGGTTCTCCTGTTAATTAGAGCTTAATTTGGACTAAAGTACAGGCGTGTGCTAGAAGAGATGAGATCACAAACTGTGGAACAGAACCAGCTGCAAGGTCATAAAGGTTTGAACCTGAGAGAAGACTTGAGTCACCTGCCATGACCTGAGCTTTTGGAATTAATATTGATAGTCATGGCAACATTTCAAGCTTTTAGCACAAAAGATGACTTTTTTTTTATAACCTATAAATTTCTAAGCTACTAATGTTTGGAACATATTTGCTACTTTTCTTAACTAGAAAAGCACTCCTGTCCTCCCATTATGCTACCGATCCCAGCACTGACCAGTTCATTAGCAGGCATTGGATATGAAAAAGTTAATAAGCTTTCCTTAACTTTGCTGACAGATGAGGATCTTGGAAAAGGTAATTATCTGCTCTGTAATTATCGCAATCACTGTTCTCATGTAATTGAAGAGAGATCCCACTGGTCTCAGGAAGCCAGAAACAGATGGATTTGCTTCAGGAGTTGATGAAATGCTCCCTTCCATACATAAACACAAGTTTCAAAGCAAGCTTTTATAAGCAGCTCCTTGGAAGCATTCTATCAAGCCAATGCTTGATAAGCTGGATGGCAATGTGTGAAACAACAACGTTTGTTTAAACTTTATGGGGTTTTTCAAGGTGGTCTTGGAGCTACTCCCGCTCTGAGTATCTGCACAATGAATGTGTCCAGCTGTGGTAAAGACTTGTTGGTAGAGAGATGGACTTCATTATTGCTGCTCCTTCTGCTCCTGCAGTTCCCTGAGATTGTCAGCACAAATGCAGAGAGCAGATTGGGTCAGCAGCCCAAACCTCAAAATGACTTTAGCATTCCGGAGAATCTTGCCATTGCTGAATTTGCCTCTTTTGTTATTCCCGAGTTTCAAAAGTTCTCATATAAGACATATCCTGATCCACAAATGAGACTCCGGTAAGTCAATTTATTGACATTATCAATAGTATCTATATGGCAGAATTTGTATTTCAGTTGAGTATCTTAGTTTGAATATGGCAAAAACTATTCATTATTCTAGGTTGTGTGTGTGTGTGTGTGTGTGTGTTAGCACAAGTTGTACAAATGTAAGTTAAAAGAAGATTGATTACTGCTGTTCTCTATTAATAGTAATACCTAAGCTATTGTTACCACTCTTTCTTCAGAAAGGTTGATCTATATGTTTTATTTATTTACATACCCATCAACTGCCCTAGAAAAACTGGAACATTCTGTTTTATCCAATGAGAGCACAGTGGCCATTTTGGGTGCCTTGCTCTCATGCAATTTTGGGCAAAGATCTTGCCTTGGAATAGTGGTTTGGGGGGGGGTTGTGATTTCGTGTGGTGCCCCAAACTGTGCATTTTTGGCCACCATACCAGAAGAAAGTGCTTTTTCTGGGTCTGTGATCTCTCACGGGCCACATGATTTGAGCAGGATTTTGGACCTGGAAGATGATGTCCCAGATTTGGGCTGTGTTATGTTGGGTGGTATGTATTTATTCAGTTTCAATTTTGATCCTGCTATGCTTCCAAATGTATAGCTTTCCTTGAAACATACATTAAGATCAGTGCAGTTGTGATATTAAACTTCATAACTCAGATCATTGGACCCAAACTTCTTCATGCCAAAATCTAGCAGTTTGGTCACAACTTCATGGGGTTTTCCATTACATTATCCATACAGAATTAATTGAGTGTCTGCATGAGATAAAGCACTAACTATCTTATCTCATTTGAAAATAAGACATAGGTTTATGTGTATTTGGCCAGTATCAAAGGTTTTGTTTTGAGACAGAACTGGAGTCCTCTGCACCTACACAACCTCGTCACTACATCACAGCGCTTTTCATGATTTCTTATTCTCCACAAAATGAAGTTCCTACCAATCTTAACTTTCTTCAAAATAAGCCATACATAGTATGTCACAATTTAAAAAGTTCAGTGAAATACCTCAATGCAAAAAAAGGAAAAGGAAAAACTTGCTAAAACTTATTGAGATAACTAGACCATAACTTTTCTGCTTGACATGCTGAACGAGGCATTATTATCATAGGGATGAATCTCAAACCGGTGAGTCTCCAGTGTGAAACAGAGGTATAAAAGATGAAGCGTTTGGTATTTTTTTTTTTTAATTTATTCACATTTATAAATTAGATAGATGGACAGATATATATGCACAGAGAGAAGACAGCACCACTTCAAACCAGGTTGTTTCAAAGAAATACAAATAATGAATCAACCATTCTTAAGAGCACATGACTTCAGACCAATTTCAGTAAGGGTTCAAGCACAGTTTTAGGACTGAGACAGCTCTGGTAACTCTGATGGATGGTCTTCATCAGGAGAGATGCAAGGGGAGTGAGACTTCCTTGGCTTTCCTTGTCCTCTTGGCAGCTTTCAACAACACTGCTTATGGTGTTCTTCATGAATCAGAAAGGGTGATGGGATTTGGAGGTCCTGCTCCTAACTGCAGGATCATTGCCATAAAGTAGCAGAGAAGGTGGCGCTGTGGGTTAAGCCACAGAGCCTAGGACTTGCCGATCAGAAGGTTGGCGGTTCGAAACCCTGCGACAGGGTGAGCTCCCGTTGCTCGGTCCCTGCTCCTGCCAACCTAGAAGTTCGAAAGCACGTCAAAGTGCAAGTAGATAAATAGGTACAACTCCAGCGGGAAGGTAAACGGTGTTTCGGTGCGCTGCTCTGGTTTGCCAGAAGCAGCTTAGTCATGCTGGCCACATGACCTGGAAGCTGTACGCTGGCTCCCTCGGCCAATAAAGCAAGATGAGTGCCGCAACCCCAGAGTCGGTCATGACTGGACCTAATGGTCAGGGGTCCCTTTACCTTTACCTTTAGCAGAGAAGCAGTTGCTTGACCTCACTGCTATTGAGTTGTCAGTTTACGCAAGGGCGTATTCTGTCTCCTGTGTTGTTCAACAAACATATGAAACTGTTGGGGTGTTCCCCAGGGATTTGCAGCATGGTGTCAAGAGTATGCTGGGGACTGATTATTCCATTTGAATCAGAAGAGAATGTGAAGTTGTTGGAAGCAGTGATGGGCTAGTTTTGGGACATTAAACTGAAAATGAATCATGACGAGGCAGAGATTATTAATGTGAGCAACTCCTGCGTAAGAAAATTCAGTGGACAAGATAAAAATCTTGTAATGCTTCAAAATGTTTTTAGTTATAATTGTTTTAAATACAGTGGTACCTCAGGTTAAGTACTTAATTCATTCCAGAGGTCCGTTCTTAACCTGAAACTGTTCTTAACCTGAAGCACCACTTTAGCTAATGGGGCCTCCTGCTGCCGCCGCACTGCCGCCACATGATTTCTGTTCTCATCCTGAGGCAAAGTTCTTAACCCAAGATACTATTTCAGGGTTAGCAGAGTCTGTAACCTGAAGCATCTGTAACCTGAAGTGTATGTAACCCGAGGTACCACTGTATATTCTCGTTTCATTTATTTATTATATTGCTACATTAGCATTTGTCGCATGAGCTCTTTGGGAGGAAGGGAGTGGCAAAGGAAATTTAATAATAATAATAATGTATGAAGTAATGTAATGTTTCTTCTTCAAACAATAACATTAAAATGCTAATGATTTATAATATCTGTGAAACTCAACTTAAATTGCATTTGCATTAAATTAATTCAACGGTCCCATGAAATCCCTCAGTCTACATTGAAATATCTTTGCAGCTATTTGCCAAATTACTACCATCATGTCCTTGTTTTTGTGTTTGCCATGGTTGAGATCAAGAGGAATCCCCGACTCTTACCCAACAGCACAGTATTTGCCACCATCACTAAAAATGCTTACAATGAAATGGGCTCCTGTAAAGGGACTATGGATCTCCTTTTCCTAAGACAGGGGAACCCCCTTAACTACATCTGTGACAAGACATACAAGCTAATGGCCATCATTGGAGGGCTCACCCTTCAGAACTCCAAGCAAATGCCCCACATCTTAAATATCTACAAGATACCACAGGTGTGTCTATCTGTCAGTATGCATAGTATGTGAGAGCTTACCCCCCACCCCCTGCACAATGAAAGATGATAATTTGTATTTGATATACAGTGGTACCTTGGTTTATGAACTTTATCCGTTCCGGAAGTCCGTTCTTAAACCAAACCATTCTTAAACCAAGGCGTGCTTTCCCATAGCAACAGGGATTAAATGTACAAGTGGAACACACTCAACAGGAAGCGGAATATGTTCTGCTTCCAAGGCAAAGTTCACAAACCAAAACACCTACTTACATGTTTGCAGCGTTCTTAATCTAAGTTGTTCATAAACTAAACTGTTCTTAAACCAAGGTACCACTGTATGTGCTTTATATGTACATGTGTGCTCTTTCTCTTTTTTCTTTGCCTCAGCACTTTCCCCACGAAAGCCCGTTCTTTATCGTAGAAATGGAGCAAACAGCAAACTGTGGAAAACATGAATTGCTGTTTGTTCCAAATCAGCAGTAAAAAGCAGGGTTTTGCAGGGAAAGCACTGGGACAAAAGAAAAAAAGGACTTGGACATGACACTTTAAACGTGGACCTAAAAAGTACAGGGCAAAAGGAAGTGTGGCTGAGCCCTCACACACACTTAGCAAACTGCTTCCTCCTCCGACCCTGCTCCAAATCATCCCTTTATATGATCCAATCCCAGTGCTATTTTTCTAGAAAAAGAGGTGCCGAAACTCACCACAAACACCTCCCTTGTTCTCTTATAATGGCAATGGCATCCACCTGAGAGGTGCCGGAACTGATTTCTGATAAGTTCCGTCTGAAAAAAAGCCCTCTTCATACCACATGCGCTCTTACCTGAGTCGGAAAATAGAAACAGGTTTGGAGTTTTGAAAAAAAAGTTTAATATGTGCCATAAAAATGGCGAAACCTGTCCTTTTTTTCTCCATTAATTTTTGGCTCCAAACTCTCCCCTCCTCAAAAATTTCCTTTGCTTTTTTGAAAGTGATCCTGGATCTGATTCATGTTTTTGCAGTTGTTTGTTTGTTTGTTTGCTTGCTTGTTGTTACTACTTGGTAAAAGGTAAAGGGACCCCGGACAGTTAAGTCCAGTCACGAATGACTCTGGGATTGTGGTGCACAATTCGCTTTACAGGCCGAGGGAGCTGACGTTTGTCCGCAGACATGTGGCCAGCATGTCTAAGCCGCTTCTGCCGAAACCAGAGCAGTGCACAGAAATGCCATTTACCTTCCCGCCAGAGTGGTACCTATTTATCTACTTGTACTTTGACATGCTTTCGAACTGCTAGGTTGGCAGGAGCTGGGACTGAACAATGGGAGCTCACCCCGTCATGGGGATTCAAACCGCCAACCTTCCGATCGACAAGCCTAAGGCTCAGTGGTTTACACCACAGCGCCACCCACATCCCTTGTTACTACTTAGCCCATTGGTAATCTTCTCTAGATTGTTGTACTGGAGAATTTACCGTCGCGGCTGTATTAGAGGATCAAAAGCAATATTAGCACAACTTTCTATCCTTCCATACATTTGTAGAAGTTATTGAAATTGAGCAAACATAAGAGGTTGTTTTGGTTTCTTAAAAGGTTATTGTCCTTGTTCTTAGCTTAGTTATGGCTCTTTTGAGCCTGCCTTGAGTGATAAAACACAATTCCCTTCTGTCTATCGGATGATCCCAAATGAAAGTCCTCAGTATGCTGGGATTGTTCAGCTGCTTCAACATTTTGGATGGACCTGGATTGGGCTCATTGTTTCAGATGACGACAGTGGAGAAAAGTTATTGAGGACTCTCATTCCTTGGTTACTCCAGAAAAATATTTGCATTGCTTTTAAAGAAGTTATTCCAACACTGGAAGGCATCCACAGAGTAACATCTACGAATTTAATTAATAAAGTAAGATCTATTCTTTTATCATCCAAAACCAATGTGATTCTTGTTCATGGGAATTCGCAGTCTATGGAGGTCTTACGAATGGTTCTGTATGTCGATGAAAATGGACTTAAACCAATGGAGAGGGTTTGGGTCGTAACAGCTCTGTGGGATTTTGCATCTGTGTTGGATAGTCGGGCATTCACACCAAAATCTTTCAATGGAACCTTGTCCTTCTCACTCCACGCTAATGATGTTGCAGGATATAAAGAGTTCCTTGAGATTTTAAATCCTACCAAGACTGTACTTTATGATATTCATCATTTCTGGTCGAGTGCATTTTTGTGCTCATTCCCCACCTATAACATTTATGCAAAAACCTCAAGAATCTGTACTGGGCAAGAGAAGTTGAGGAGCCTTCCACAGATTGTGTTTGAAATGGGAATGTCTGGCCAAGCTTACAGTATCTACAATGCTGTGTATGTTATAGCACATGCTCTCCATGCGATGCTTTCATCGAGATTAAAGCAGAAGCTTATGGGAGCAGTAGCCAGACGGAATCTTAATGTCCATCCATGGCAGGTAAGAGTCTCCTTTCTGTCACAACTGTAATGTGTGTACAGTGGTACCTCGGGTTAAGTACTTAATTCGTTACGGAGGTCCATTATTAACCTGAAACTGTTCTTAACCTCAAGCACCACTTTAGCTAATGGGGCCTCCTACTGCCGCTGCGCTGCCACTACACGATTTCTGTTCTCATCCTGAAGCAAAGTTCTTAACCCAAGGTACTATTTCTGGGTTAGCGGAGTCTGTAACCTGAAGCATATGTAACCCAAGGTACTACTGTACTGAAATGCATTTCAATGTCCGGATTAATGTCCTTTGTTGTAGTAGATTTTTGAAATTGATTGGTGTCAGACTTCTTTTCTCTCTCAATCCTTGGTTTATGATGAGCTGTTTCTTTGAAAGTTTTGAATTTTTCTACAGCAATTTCTCTAACCTGGTGGTGTTTGGACTACAACTTTGATCACCACAAGCCCATATGACAAATGATAAGAAATTGTGAAAATTGTAATTGAAAACATTTGGAAGGTTGGAGGTAGGGGAAGGAAGCATGTCCACTTTTAACTTAAACACCAGAATCAGCCACATGTTCTGACATCAAGATATGAGATATCTACACCATAGCCTTCACTTTTCCAGGCTCAGTCAATGGGAGATTTGCCAGTCCTATCCTTGCCAGTCACTTCTGGGTGATGGGTGGTAGCAGAAAGTAACTCTTTAGATTTGTTTTTAAAAATATGTTATTTGCTTTTTGATTGATTGGTTGGTTGGTTGGTTGGCTAAGTTAACTGAATGCAACTTTAAGCAAAAGTTGCTTAAAGTTTTGAAATTTCATGCATATCAATATCTCAACCCTCCTCCACAAAAATAGCTGTTTACTTGGCTGTTTTCCTATGTCGTGAAGGCTGAAATTTCAATTCAGTGGAGCAGGGTCAGTATATGAACTGATATGCATGAAATTTCAGATATAGCTCTATAATCCCTAGTGTACTGAGATAAGACCTTTGGAGCAGGCATTTTCAAAAAAAAGTTTTTTATGCACCACCCTAACCCATGTCCCTAATATGCATTGCTGTGTGTTTAAAGTGGGTTGCTTGATAAATGAATACTAGAGAGTTCTCTAGTAGTTCTTATGTGATTGGCTAACATTGGTCACATGGGAGGTATCAAGTGAAAGAGAGACTCCATTTTATGTGAAGCAAGATGATGGTGATTTAGAATCCACTCCACTGTGAACATTGCTAAGTTGAATAGAATGTTGGAATGCTTCGTCTTTGCTTGAAAGAAAGAGAGCAAAGCCTCAATTCATGTCTTTCCTTCTCCAATCAAGCTTCACTCCTTTCTGAAGCTCATCCACTTCAACAATAGTGCTGGAGAAGAAATATTTTTTGATGAAAATGGAGAGCTGGCAACTGGATATGATATTGTCAACACTGTCACCTTTTCCAATCTGTCCATCCATAGAGTCTGTGTTGGAAGGGTGGACCCACAGGCTCCTGAAGGGAAGAAATTCACCATCAGTGGAAGTGCTGTTGTGTGGAACCACAAGTTTAACCAGGTGAAAATCACTACTATTTTCCAGAACCTACTGATCTCTTTATGGGTCCAAGACCAAATCTGGCTGTTCCTGTTTCCACCAAGGAATTGTTTAAAGGTCATGCTGTGCAGATATTTTAAGAATCAGCATCAGAAATCCTTCTAAAAAATCTGCTTGGCACCTCTTTGAACCAGATATGGTCTGAGTGTTATAAAAAAAATAAGCAAGGCAGAAGGATGTCATTATTTCTGCTGACAAGTGACTAGCTAGACCATGAGGCTACTATTGTTGGGAATATACTCAATCTCTGCACAACCTGAAATAATTATGTGATAACCTTATATTGGGAGAATTTAAAATGCAATGTTTATTGAATACAGCTGAGAAAACAAAGGTAGAGAGCTCTCATTCATAGGCACACACACTTACAGCAAATATCTCTACAAGGGATGTGTCCCCTGACAGCTAGCCAGCCAGTCTAGCAATCCCCTAACTCAGCCCTCCAGATATTATGGGACTACAACTCCCATCATCCCTGACCACTGGTCACATTAGCTAGGCATGATAGGAGTTGTAGTCCCAAAACATCTGGAGGGCAGAGTTTGGGCATGCCTGAGCTAGATGTTACCAGTACAGTCATGTTATCCAATAAGTCCACCCATAGAGTCCATGCTGGAAGGTTAGGCCCACTGCCTTCTGGAGGGAAAAACCCCATCATCAATAGAAATGTGATTGAATGTAATCAAACGTTTAACCAAGTGGGGAGGACTATCATTTTCCTGTGCTTTAGGTTTGATGATAATCCAAAGGCCAAATTGTGGCTGGTCCTGGTTCCAAAACATGAAGAAATCCTAACTAATCCTAATAAAATAGAAGACCACAGATTCAATAGAAAATATGACTGTTGCATAGGGATATTAAATTATACAATTATAGCAGGTGGGGGAAACATCTGCCATGCAGGCCAAATGTAGCTTTCCCCTGGTGCCCAATTGGTCTGCAAGAATCTTCTGCCCATTGGCCAAATTTGGTTTGCTAAGGGTTGAAATTTAGCCCACAATACTGCTTCCCCCAAAATGATGTTTTGTCTGCTTCACATCTGCAGAGATTGGGGGCGTGGAGCTCTGACTGCAACCATTTTGAGCTGAAGCCCATCAGAGTTGCGATACTAAACAAAGGTGTCCAAGGGTCTGACAGCATTGTATGTTTCATATGAGGTTTGAAGCTGACATGAAAATGGAGATGAAGGAAGCATTTGAGATAGAGAAAGCAATAAGCCAAGGAATGTGATGGAACATCTGAGGGATGAAGAATTCTAAGAAATGAGTCAGGGTTAGTTGTGACTGAGTGAATGTGCAAAAAGGGATAAAATTCAAGAGAGAGAGAAAAAGAGAAAGTAGTTTATTTACATCTGTTTGTATAGGCCTTGTAGGCCTTTCCTTACTGCTTCTGCTCTTAAGAACCTTTGTCTCATGACATGGGACAGGTCAAATTAAGAAACCTGCCACTTTAAAGTCAGCTCATCATTGGTCTACAATGTAAATCCATTCTTTCTGGATATTAATAGAACCTACCACAATCCACGTGTGTTGAGAGTTGCCGTCCTGGACACAGTAAGATTTTGCGTCAGGGGAAACAGATTTGTTGCCACGATTGTTCTCAGTGCTCTGAAGGAACAGTTTCAAAACTGATGGGTAAGTAGAGATTTCACACTTCCATGAGTCCAGAGTCCAGTAATATTAAATGGGCTCAAAGGGCTGATTTACACATGCGTGTTCATCACTTACTGCTTACACCATTACACTATTTATTTGATGTGGATACAGATAATTTCATATCACGTCAGATGTTTCATAGAGTCTATGCACACACTGAGCTATTTGGACAGTGATCTGTGCTATAGATTTCTCTCTCTCTAGTCCAGCGGTTCTCAACTTGTGGGTCCCCAGATGTTGTTGGACTACAACTTCCATCATCCCTGAGCTCTGGCCTTGCTAGCTAGGGGTGATGGGAGTTGTAGTTCAACAACATCTGGGGACCCACAGGTTGAGAAAGGCTTCTCTAGTCAATAACTAAGTGAAGGCATTTATTTACTTATTTTATTTATTTATTAAAATAACTAAATGTGCTTTCAAAAATAATAACTTCAATTCAGAAACAGACTTGGATAAAATCCTGATTTAAAAGGATTACTGGAACAGGAAGAAATTCAATAGGGATTGAAAAGGTAACAGAGATGAGTCCTGAGTGATAGGAGGGGATTCCAAAGAATAGATGCCAGCACACTAGAGACAATTAGGATTAAAACAATTAGGATTAAATTTTATAATCTCATTTAAATTTCCTATTTTGCATGAATGATACTACGTGCCAAATAATATTCTGGGAATAATGTGTGCTGTTCCTTATTGCTAACACCAAATAAATTGAATAATTCAATGCCACTATCATCCCTGTATTATACCCAAAAAAATCTAAATTAGGATTATCATGCCAGTTCTTCTATAAAGGAATGAAGCATTCCATTCCTCTTTTTCTGGAGAAATAGATCCAAAGATGTATTAAGCAGTTGATGCCCTCTAGTTTTAAGGAGATTCATTTGCACTTTTACATTCTCGAGACTTATAACTTTCAGATGCAGACCACTGCAACAAGTGCCCTGAGGACCAGCATCCAAACAAGAACCACGACCACTGCATTCCTAAGCATATTGTCTATTTAGCTTATGGAGAATCCTTGGGAATAATTCTGGCTTCATTTGCTCTGTTCCTTTCTCTGATCACACTAGTGGTGATGTGGATCTTCATTCAAAACCAGGAGACTCCCATTGTCAAGGCCAACAACTGGAACATCACCTGCACACTCCTCATTTCCCTCTTGCTTTGCTTTCTCTGCTCCTTCCTATTCATTGGGCAGGCTGGAAAGGTGACCTGCCTTCTCCGTCAAACAGTCTTTGGGATTGTCTTCTCCCTGGCTGTTTCTTGTGTCCTGGCAAAAACCATCACTGTGGTTCTGGCCTTCATGGCCACCAAGCCAGGAAACAGGATGAGGAAATGGGTGGGGAAGAGACTGGCAGTGTCAGTCATCATCCTTTGCACTCTTATTCAAACTGGCATCTGTGCACTGTGGTTGGCAACCTCTCCCCCCTTCCCAGAGTTTGACATGCATTCACAGACTACCCAAATCATTGTGCAGTGCAATGAAGGATCAGCCGCCAAGTTTTATACTGTCCTGGGCTACATGGGGCTCCTGGCCATCATCAGCTTCACTGTGGCTTTCTTGGCCCGGAAGCTGCCTGATACTTTCAATGAAGCCAAGCTCATCACCTTCAGTATGTTAGTGTTCTGCAGTGTTTGGCTGTCCTTTGTCCCCACCTACTTGAGCACCAAAGGAAAATACATGGTGGCCGTGGAGATCTTCTCCATTTTAGCCTCTAGTGTGGGTTTGCTGGGCTGCATCTTCTTCCCCAAATTGTACATTATTGTCCTGAGGCCTGAATTGAACAGTAGAGATCAGCTTGTAAGGAAAAAGAATCATATCTGAATTTTAAAAAGCTACAAGAGAAGGATGCCCCTTATCTCCACTACTATTCAATCTGGTATTTGAAGTACTTGCAAGAAAGATTAGGGAGGACGAGAAAATAATGGGCATATGGATAAGACAGAGAACATATAAACTTAAAGCCTTTGGGCTGGAATGGAATGCTAGGACTGGAAAGGAGATTGTGTATATTAGAACCAGTCAGATATTTTTCTATGAAAAAGAGTGGGAGAGATGGGTTGTATGTATGTATTATTGATTTATAACTAAAGATTTATGTGGGCTCACAACGTGACGAGTAACTCTTCTTGATATTTGGGAATATGCTATGCTTATGTAATAGTTTAGCAGGAATTGAAAAAGAACAGTGAATGGAAAATGAAGAAGAGGAAAATAGAAAAATTAAGGACAAAATGCTAAAATATGTTAAGTTTTTTGAAATGTGTGTAATATTGGGCATCAAATAAGGATGGGAAGTGAAACATCAAGGTAGCAGGGGCAGGAAGTCAACTTTTAAATTTGAATTAATTTCATGTTAATTTGTTTAATTTTTTTGAAAAACAATTAAAATCAGTTGGCAAAAAAAGGTTTGCACTGTGATGTTATCTGGGTTGTGAGTGGGATGCATATGTGGTCATTAAGCGACAGGTTTTTTTAATATTCCAAATGTGTTGTTGGCCCTAAGTTCTTGTGTTCCTATAATACCCAACATGCCTTGAATTTGTGCAGTGGCTTTTTCATTAGCAGACATTGGATATGAAGTTGATAAAGAAGTTTTTGGTGACTTTGTTGAGAGCTGAGTATCTTAGAGAAGTAAATTATCTACCCTGCAATTATCAAAACCACTATCCTCATGTAATTGACTTGGGATCCCATTGCTATAAGAAAAAGAAAAACACACAGATCAATCTACCCCAGGAGTTCCTGTCATGCTGCTCTCCATGTATAAAGATAATTTTTCAAACCATTTTTTATACAAAGCTTTTTTAAATGGGTCTATCAAACCTAACTTTGATTGGAATCAGTGACACTAGAAAGTTGGTGGGGGTTTTCCCCTTCAAATTATTTTTTTATTAATTTTCCAAAATACTACAAATCAAACCAGATTAAATTAATTTAAGACAGTTTCTTAAAATCAGGTTTCCTGCTCCGGTTCCAAACATATCATCACCACCATTTCCTCGCATAGCTGCATCATTTCTTATTTAAAGTCCAGTTGACATCCTTCACTTGCCATTAAGCCATTCTTCCAGCAGGCTGCTTTTCCCACCTCCGTTACATCTTATAAATAAGTAATCCATTTCATGTGTGTAGTCTTTCACATGCATTTTTGTTCCAGACCTAGTGTGCTGGGGAGAGTTCATTGCCATCTTCCATTATTCTGTTCTTTGCAGTGTTTATCTGGATGGTACAAGGTCACATTCCATTTCTTCCACGTTTTACCGACTAGCTTACGAGCTGCAGCCATAAATAAATCACAGAATGCATAAACAAACTCCCCCATTAGAATTCCACTCTGTAGTTCTTCCTCGGCACACAATTAGAAACAAGGTTTTCCCTTAAATTCAGCCTCTTTGCCAGATCTGCTTGACAGCAATTCATTCTTTTCACTGCAACTCCATCAGGACTCCTAGTCCAGTCCAGGAATATTTTTAAATAAATCCATTCAGCCTCGGTCTGGGGCAGGAGGGGAGGGCATAGCAAAACCTTGTTAAATGCCCTTGTACCATTATCAGGGGGGTCTTGGAGCTCCTCCTGTTCTGTGTATCTGTCACAATGTATGTGCCCAGCTGTGGACAAGATTTAATGGTAGCCAGATGGATGTCACTGCTGATGCTCCTATTACTGATGCAGCTGCCTCAAATTGTCAGCAAGAAGGCTGACAATGGATTGGGTCAGCAGACAAAGGTTCGTGATGACTATGGCATTCCAGGGGACATTTTCGTCGGTGAATTTGTCTCTTTCCTTATTCACGAGTTTAATGAGATCACATATGAGACAACTCCAGATCCAGATATGAGAGCCTAGTAAGTAAACCATTCTAGCAAATAAGTCCACTGACTGAATTAAAATAACAGTTCAGTAGCTTAGTGTGAATATAACAAAGTTATTCATTGTTTGAGGCTTTGAAATATGTACCTCTATGCCTGCAGCAAAATTTTAAGAAATGGGAATTGCAACAAGACCAATGAACTTAAGTCCTTGAAGTTCTGTCCTCTATGAATGAAAATCATGTTTGGGAATATTGAAACCATTCATA
The DNA here is from genome assembly GCF_965153285.1 of Podarcis tiliguerta. Lineage (NCBI taxonomy): Eukaryota > Metazoa > Chordata > Lepidosauria > Squamata > Lacertidae > Podarcis > Podarcis tiliguerta. The sequence goes on along the minus strand of NC_139546.1, from coordinate 39,598,952 downwards.
CATTTTTCCCCATTCTGCAAAATGTATGATGTGTATAGGTTTTCGTTATTTGCTCGATTTTTATACTGTTTTGCTTTCAGAATAATTGTATTGCAAACTAAGTTGTAGTAATACGCATGACATAAGATGATGCCTTATATACTTTACCTAGTGAGGTTATCAGCAAATCTAGTTGCTGATTACCAATACTGATTGGCAGTGGGTATCCAAGGTTTCAGATACGGGGTATTCCCAGCTCTTTCTGCAGATGCCAGGAATTAAAGATGGGACCTTCTGCATGCAAACCAGGTGCTCTACCATGGAGCTACAGCAATTCCCCAACAGTCAGTGCAATTTATCAATTCTGACTTAATTACTGATGACTTTTGAAGCCAACCTTTCCACAGTACAATCCAGCAGCCTTGCTGCAACATCACAAGGCTTCCAATTCGATTTCCCATTCAGCAAATAATGGTGATTGTGCATGAGATAAAGTCTCTTGAAAATGGCATAATTTTTATATGCATCTGGTACCAAAGTTTCTCCCTTGATGCAGAAGCTGAGCCTTCCACACCTACATTTAAACAGCACAGATGCTACATCACAGAGCTTTGAAATGAAGTTCCTTCATTAGGGAAATTCCTACTAATCTTAGCTTCCTTAAAAGTAATCCACAGCTTTCAATGAGTTTCAATTCAAAAGGTTCAGCTTGGAGAAACAAGTACAGATAATGAGAAATGTTACAGTGTAAAAAAAAAAGTGGACACTTTCATGGGATAGTTTCACAGTAACTCTTCTGCTTAATTTGAGGGATTTTCATTGTTGGGGGATCCATCAGTCAGGCAAGACCCCATCTGTAGTATTGGGAAGTGTCTCCACCCCCATTGTTCAGCCAGGATACTGAAGTCCAGCTCTGAGGGCCTTCTGGCAGTCCCCTCACTGCGAGAAGTGAGGTTACAGGGAACCAGACAGAGGGTCTTCTTGGTAGTGGCACCCACCCTGCGGAATGCCCTCCCACCAGATGTCAAGGAAATGAACAACTATCTGACTTTTAGAAGACATCTGAAGGCATCCTTGTTTAGGAAAGTTTTTAATGTTTTATTGTATTTTTAATACTTTGTTGGAAACCACCCAGAGTGGCTGGGGAAACCCAGCCAGATGGGTGGGGTATAAGAAGTATATTATTATTATTATTATTATTATTATTATTATTAATTATTATTACTACTACTACTACTACTACTACTACTACTACTGGCTTACTATTCCACTTAGTATAAGAGCTATGAAGAAGGACAGCTAAAAATGATCTACCAGTTCTTTTGTAATGGCAGAAAGCAGAGAAAGGTTTGTGTGTCTTTCCCCATTCACTCATTTATTATTAGACAGAAGGGAAAATGCTGAGGAAGAGAGCACTACCTCAAAGCAGAATACTTCCATTTCACGCAAACACAGCTAATGAATCACTGTCTTCAAATAAAACACATGAAATCTGAAAAAGAAACACAATGAGGGGATAATATTTAAAAGGCTGAAGATATGTGAGACTTAAGCAGGTAGTATCTAAAACCAGTAGTTCTAAAACAGCATCTACTGGAGAATTTAGTTGATTCTATGTATTTTAAATTAATGGATATGTCATATTCCTGAGTCTACATTGAAATGTCATTGCAGCATATTGCCGGGTCACTACCACCAAGCCCTCGTCTTTGCATTTGTCACGAATGAGATCAACAGGAATGCCCACCTCTTACCCAACACAACTATGTCTTCCATCTTTGCTCAAAGTGCTCGCAATCAAATGGGCTCATGTTCTGCGACTATGGATGTTCTATTCAAAAGACAAGGGAGTCCCCTGAACTATAACTGTGGCAATACATACAATCTAATGGCCACCATAGGTGGGCTCACCTCTCATAACTCCAGGCAGATGCCCCATATCTTAAATGTCTACAAGATGCCACAGGTGTGTCTGTATGCAACCTACTAGGGGGATTAGTGGAGAAGATATCTTTTTCTTGCTATTCATATCCTTCCCATGCTCACAATTGGAGTGGCCAAATGACTCTGCTAATAGCTTTGCACAGATCCTGAGTGGTATCATTGCATAGGAAGATGTATCCTTTGCAGCCTGGATGTTGTGTACTACTTCATTAAGAGGCAAATCCAGAAGGACTCACCATTAATCCATGTGAATGAACAGGAAGCAAGTTACGCTTTTACAGCAGAAACCTGTTTGAGCGGTTTGGCCAGCATAATCTCTTCCTTTTTTTACCAGTTAATTTATTATTGAATTTCACAATTTAAAAACAAATTAACCTCAAATTTCATACACATTTAAAAGCTGACTTCCCACCCTTCTTCAATGCTGCTTTTATTCCCAACCTTCTGTGCTGCTTTATTCAGAGTGTGTGACAAAATAGCCAAATTTTTGTTTCTACAATTTGTATACAATTTGTGCACTGTTTAATCACTCTAAGTGACGTACAGGAGACTCAATACCATGGAAATAAAAATATATGAAAACTAATCACACTCCAAGCAAATCATGACAAGCCTTCAAGGTAGAGATCAGGAAGCAGTTTCCTGCCCATCTTCCAGTCTTCAGAACCAGATTTCCTTCCCCTAAATTATTCTTTTTAAACTGTATGTGGTTCTGTATATAGGAGATCAATCTTTTATCTTTCTTGACTATTGAAAGAAATAATTTAAATGGATGAATAATCAGAGATTGCTATTGAGTCTAAAAAAATATTATTGCCATTCTTCCTAGCTCAGTTATGGCTCATTTGACCCTGCCCTGAATGACAAAATGCAGTTCCCTTTTGTCTATCAGATAATCCCTAGTGAAATTTCTCAGTATATTGGGATTATTCAACTTCTTCATCATTTTGGATGGACTTGGATTGGTCTTATTGTTTCAGATGACGATAGTGGAGAAATGTTACTGAGGATTCTCATGCCTGCTCTGCTGCAGAAAAACATTTGTATTGCTCTTAAGGAAATAATTCCAACATTGAAGGGGAGCAGTAGGATTACGATGCAAATTAAGAAGACAATGGAAAGCATAAAATCTAGTCTTTCTTCAAGCAAAACCAATGTGATTCTTGTTCACGGGAATTCACGGTCTATGGATGTCTTACGGATGGTTCTTTCATTACAAGAAAATGTTGAAATGAAACCAATAGAGAGGGTTTGGATCATTACAGCTCAGTGGGATTTTGCATCTGTACCCGTTATTGATATGTTCACACCCAAATCTTTTAATGGCACATTGTCCTTCACACTCCATGCTACTAATGTGGCAGAATATGAGCAGTTCCTTAAGACTTTAAATCCTAATCAAATGATGCTTTATTTCATCCATTGGTTCTGGTCCACTGCATTCAACTGCTCATTCCCCACTTACAACATTTATCGAATAAATGCAAGAAACTGTACTGGGGAAGAGAAGCTGTGGAGCCTCCCTGGAGCTGTGTTTGAAATGGGAATGTCTGGTCAGAGCTACAGTATCTACAATGCTGTTTATGCTGTAGCATATGCTCTCCATGCCATGTTTTCTTCAAGATCTATGCAGAAGGCAATAGGAGACAGAGGGACATGGAACCTTTCAAATGTTTACCCATGGCAGGTAGGATTCTCATGTCTCTCGTGTCTCATCTAGCCTAGCATCCAGTTCTCCCAGTGGCCAACCAGTTGCCTATGGGAAGCTCACATGCAGAATGATTTCATTAGCACTCTCTCCCACTTCATCTGCCTAAAACACTGGAGGGGTGTGTTCACAGGGGTGTGTTCACCCTAAATTACTACCACAATTGGGAGTGGATTGGAAAAGTTTGTCATATTCTCGATTCCTGTTGCATTGGTGGCGCTGTGGTCTAAACCATGGAGCCTCTTGGGCTTGCCGATCGGAAGGTCGGCAGTTCAAATTCGTGCGACAGGCTGAGCTCCAGTTGCTTTGTCCCAGCTCCTGCCAACCTAGCAGTTCGAAAGCAAACCAGCGCAGCTATGGGAGAAACAAGACCCTTTCGTTAATGCTGTGAACCCCTCCATCGTAGCCTCAGGTTGTATATATGTGTAAATAAACCACATATCATAAAGACACCACAGTCTCTACTGTGCCTCATTCCCAAAGGAAAGATGAACCCTTGGTAAGCGCTTGGAACCCCTGGAATCTCACACCGCTCAGAGATTGGGTGTGGGTGCAACAATATGTAGTTTCCTTTTTTAATCCCTCAGGTTTACACAAAATTTGAAAAAAAACGAACAAGCAAATTTGACACACTGTGTTTTTGCAGCTCTTGGGCAGGAAAATGTGGGGTGGACAAGGCTCCGCTTCTGCTGCTCGAGGCGGGTGCCTCACCCTGTCTCATGGGTGGGCTGGCTCTGGGGTGTGTTCAGTGTTGGGCAATGTGTGTGCATGTGGCATTTACTAAAGAGTGGGGTGTGTAAGGGGTTGTAGTGTACAGGGGTCTTCCGCTGCAAAAAAAAAATAAGATGAATATGACTGATGAGTCCAATTGTATGGTGCACTCCTTCTATCTGGGATGGTCGTCCTCTTCCACCGAGCGCGCAGCTTCGGGAGGGACGCACATGGAGCGGTGAGGGAGGAAGGGGACACCCGCCTAGCCAGCCAGATCAGCCGAATCAACCCTGGCGATCAATGGGGTGACAGATGTCGCAGCCAGATCGCCCTCACATCCAATTGTACCACACAGTGATATTCACAACTAAATGAATTAACATTCCAGATACCATCTAGCAGGTGGTTCTGCTTTGTAAACGTTGCGCTCTTGTAAGAATCATTGGCTTCATATTTACTTTCAGCCATGGATTACCCTATTTTGCCAGTATTTTCTAGTTCAGCACATGAAAAATCACAACTCTGTCAAATTATATCTTCCTGTCAAATATGCAAGCATTTTATTATATATAACCTGCATCCATCATACGTGAGTAAGAACATGTTGAATATGACCTTAGTGTGGCAAAAGGACAAGACAGAGAATTCCAGGGGAACCATAATAACCCTTTCCCCACACTGGCCTGAGTGTATGTTATTTTCTCATCCAATCTAGCTTAACTACTTTCTGAAACAGATCCGCTTCAATAATACTGCTGGGGAAGAAATATTTTTTAATGAAAATGGAAAATTAGTAACCGGATATGATATCATCAACACAGTCATATTTCCCAATCAGTCCATCCACAGAATCCGTGTTGGAAGGATTAACCAACAGGCTTCTGAAGGGAAACAATTCACTCTCAATGAAAGTGCTGTTGTGTGGAATCAGAGGTTTAAGCAGGTGGGAATTACTAGTATCTTCCAATATCTTCCTGCTTTATGGATGGCCCCCAAACCAAGTTCTACCTAGTCCTGGCTCCACATAGGAGTGGGGTAAATCCATGGCCAGCCCAATACATTTTGGTATCTGAGGCAAACCATGAAATCCACACACACCCCACACAGATACACAGCCAGGAGAGCAGTCCAAATCAGGATCCCTGCAAAGCCTAGCTAGGATTGGGGGCTAAAGGTGTCACATCACTTATCTACATCCTAAATTCTTTATTTCTGGGTATTAATAGATCCTACCTAAATCCACATGTGTTGAGAGCTGCCATCCTGGGCACAAAAGGATCGTGAAACAGGGGGAACAGATTTGTTGCTATGATTGTCCCCAGTGTTCTGAGGGAATGATTTCAAACCTGACAGGTAAGTAGAGACTGAATGGGTTTGGAATTATAATGCAGATTTCAGTAAAAGGATCTTCTCAAAAGGGTTTGGGGACAGACTACTTGAAAGATCACATCCATTCATATGTATCTACCTGAACCTACAGGTCTTCTTCAAAGGCCCTGCTCTGCCAAATTAGTACAGTGGTACCTTGGGTTAAGAACTTAATTCGTTCTGGAGGTCCATTCTTAACCTGAAACTGTTCTTAACCTGAGGTACCACTTTGGTTAATGGGGCCTCCTGCTGCCACCATGCCACCAGCGTGAGGTTTCTGTTCTCATCCTGAAGCAAAGTTCTTAACCTGAGGTACTATTTCTGGGTTAGCAGAGTCTGTAACCTGAAGCGTCTGTAACCTGAGGTACCACTGTATTATCATTTTACTCAGGCCATTATATCTAAGAAGGTGAAATTGGTTTTACTCCATTTCTTCAGTTTTCTGTAACCTGAAGTGTCTGTAAGCCGAGGTACCGCTGTAAAGGTGGACAATCATCAAAGAGGGGGACTTTTCAAATAGTGGCAGGCTGGCAAGGCAACAACCTCCTAAGGGAGGCTTGTCTAGTGCTGTGTTCAACTTTGCACCCAAGGATATTAAATTACTTAGGCTACCTGGAACTTTTTAAAAAAAGAATAATAATTAAATACATTGTTTAACATTTTGGGAACTGTTGGCAGTTAGTTTTGATATATTTATGTGGATCTTCTTTATATTGCTACTGCTTTTTTCCCTTTTGGATTTCAATTATGTGTCTTTTTGTTGTGAGTGATGCAATAAACCTACATTTTAAATGGATCTATACAATGTTCTATCCCCTTTTAAGCATCCAAATTTTGATTAATGGTACAACTTGTTAAATCAGTATTCAAGGGGGATTAAACACCCAGTGACATCATCAGCCATCTGTTTACAGCAAAGTTCTGCTTTATAGGTGCCATAAAAAAAAATTCAAAATCTCTCCAATAGAAATATGTTCACAGACATATTTCATGCAAATATATTAAGTGATAAATGCTATATGTTAAGAGGGTGCATAAACATTTTAAACTATTGAAACTCTTTTTTTCAGATGCAGATCATTGTGACAAGTGCTCTGATGATGAGCATCCTAACAAGAACCAGGATCAGTGTATGCCTAAGCATATAATCTACCTATCATACAGAGAACCCTTGGGAATAATTCTGACTTCATTTGTTCTTTCCCTTTCTCTGATTACTCTTCTGATAACGTGCATCTTCATTCAACACCAGGAGACTCCCATTGTCAAGGCCAACAACTGGAACATCACCTGCACACTCCTCATTTCCCTCTTGCTTTGCTTTCTCTGCTCCTTCCTATTCATTGGAAAGCCTGGCAAGGTGACCTGCCTTCTCCGTCAAACAGTCTTTGGGATGGTCTTCTGCCTTGCTGTTTCTTGTGTCCTGGCAAAAACCATCACTGTGGTTCTGGCCTTCATGGCCACCAAGCCAGGAAACAGGATGAGGAAATGGGTGGGAAAGAGGCTCGCAGTGTCAGTCATCATCCTTTGCACTCTTATTCAAACTGGCATCTGTGCACTGTGGTTGGCAACCTCTCCCCCCTTCCCGGAGTTTGACATGCATTCACAGACTACCCAAATCATTGTGCAGTGCAATGAAGGATCAGCCGCCATGTTTTATACTGTCCTGGGCTATATGGGTCTTCTGGCCATCATCAGCTTCACTGTGGCTTTCTTGGCCAGGAAGCTGCCTGATACTTTTAATGAAGCCAAGCTCATCACCTTCAGCATGTTAGTGTTCTGCAGTGTTTGGGTGTCCTTTGTCCCCACCTACTTGAGCACCAAAGGAAAATATATGGTGGCTGTGGAGATCTTCTGCGTTTTAGCCTCTAGTGTGGGATTGCTGGGTTGCATATTCCTCCCGAAGCTCTATATTATTGTACTTAGACCAGAATTGAATGCCAGGGATCAACTCATAAGGAAACAGAATTTTGCCATCTGATTGATGGCATTTTGTAGTTGTTCCAGTTTGGGTAATTATCCATCATGCAATTAGACTTCCTGTCCTTCTGCAATTGTAGTGGGATCCCAAGGCCCTCAGGGAGACAGAAACACAAATCTTATCCACCTCAGGAGTTGATGAATTACTCCTCTTTATTGGTAAATAAAAGTGGATGTACCAGAGAATCTGAACACAAAAACACTCTGCTAATTTTGATTCCTGTTGATTAATATTCAGAGGCATATTGCCACCAACACTGGAGGTGGAACAGGACCATCATGGGTAGTAGTGATGGATAGTTAAACTCCAACTCTTCTCTCACAAGTATGTACTTTGCTTGTGAGTTTCCTGTAGGTATATGTGTGACCAGTATGAGAATAGGATCATGACTACTTGTGCAATTGGTGTGATCCATCAGGGATCTAATGACAACTGTTTAGACACTGCAACATCTTTCTTGAATAATACTGACTTTCATCTTAATGTGAAATTGGATGTGGGAAAAAGGGGCTGTTAAAAAACTGAAACCCAGCTATTGAATGAAAATTGTTGTTGCTCCTGCTGCTGTTATTTTGCAATTATTCTGACCTCAGTTCATGAGCTTTCCTTCTCCAATCTAGCTTCACTCATTTCTGAAAGGCATCCACTTTAACAAAACTGCTAGGGGAAGAAATGTTCTTTTATAACTATGGAGAGTTGGCAACTGGATATGATACCTTCAGCCCAGTCACATTCCCCAAGCAGTCTATCAACAGAGTCCATGTGGGAAAGGTGGATTTGCAGAAACATGAAGGGAATAAATTTATCGTCAAAGGAAGTGCTATGATATGGAATCACAAGTTCATACTGTGCAACTGTCCAGTTTTAACTGGGAAATCACAGATTTGTAGAGTTGGAAGGGATCGAATGAGTCATCTACTCCAACCCCTTGCAATGCAGGAGTCTTTCACCCAACTTGGGACTTGAACCCTTGACCCTGAGATTACGAGTCTCATGCTCTACCAACTGAGCTATCCCTCAGTGCTCTGAACTGTGGCTCTGGCCCTTCATGGTCACCAAACCAGGAAACAGGATGAGGAAAAGGGTAGGAAAGAGACTAGAAGCCTCAGTCATCTTCCTCTCTATTCAAATTGGCATCTGGGCAGTGTGCAACCTCTGCCCCAACCCAGAGTTTGACATGCACTCCCAGACTACCCAGATCATTGTGCAATTGGTGAAGGATCAGTCCTTATGTTTCTTCTCGTAAGCCATTTCCTATTTCCTGTATTTTCTTTTTCTTCTATTTTGTAATAATCTAATCTAGAGTAGCCAATGTTCTACTTCTCCAGATGTTGTTGGAATCCAACACATATAAGCCAAAGCCAGTGGCTACATGCCTGGTATAAGCCATTTCTGCACTACTAGGGGTTGGACTAGATGGTCCTCAGGATTCCTTCCAACACTGTGATCCTTTGACCTATCATCTTAGAAAGAGGTTTCATAGAACTTCCAATTCATTTCTTCCCATGTCATCTTTGCATACATGTGTATTCAACTGTACAATGATCAGATGCAGAGAATTTTCCATATAGATAGACAGATGCATTCATTTTATGAATAGTTTATTATTTTTTGTTATTTTGTGTTGAATTTATATACCGCCCTATACCCAGAGGTCTCAGGGCAGTTCACAGAACAAAATCAAAATATAAAACCACATAATGTATAATCAAAATAAAGACAACAACCCAATAACCCCCCTCCCAGAAAAGCCAACATTTTAAGAGGGCACAGGATGTCATGCAAATCAACCAAAGGCCTGGTTAAAAAGGAACATTTTTGCCTGGCATCTAATGAAGGTGCCCGGTGAACTTCCCTGGGGAGAGCATTCCACAGATGGGGAGCCACTTCAGAGAAGGCCCGTTCTCATGTTGCCACCCTTCAGACCTCTCAAGGAGAAGGCACATGAAGAAGGTGCTCAGAAGATGATCTCAGGGTCCGGGTAGGTTCATATGGAAAGAGGTATTGCAATCCTGAGCCATTTAAGGCTTTATAGGTCAAAACCAGCACTTAGAATTAGGCCAGGAAACTAATTGCAGTCAGACTAAGATTGCTGTAACATGTTCAAACTGTTTTGCCCTGGTGAGCAACCTGATTGCCACAAATCTGCACCAGCTGAAGTTTCTGATCCATCCTCAGAGGCAGCCCTACATATAACACATTGCAGTAATCTAATACTGCAACAGAGTATTGACAGCAGATGGTAGGTTATCCCTGTTCAAATAGGGGTGCAGCTGGGCCACCAGCTGAATCTGATGGAAGCCACTCTGCGCCACCGAGGCCACCCAAGCCTCAAGCAACAGCAAAGGGTCCAGTAGTATGCCCAAGCTGCGTACCTGCTCCTTCAAAGGGAATGTAACCCCATCGAAAGCAGGACACCTTCCATCCACCTGGTCTTGGGAACCACCCACTAACTGTGCCTCTCACTTATCTGGATGGACTAGATGAGCTTCCATTTCTTGGCTCTCATCTAGTCCATTTCCAAGGCAAGTCAATGGTCCAGCACATCAATTGCCACAGCTACAGATGTAAAGGAGAAGTAGATCTGAGTGTTATCAGCATATTGCTGACAACATATTCCAAAATTCTGGATAACCCCACTCAGCAGTTTCATGTAGATGTTAAACTGTGTAGGGGGCAAAATTAAATCCTGATGAACATCACATTAAAGGATCTACTGGGCTGAAGAGCACTCTTCAAGCATCACTCTCTGGGAATGACAATCCAAGTAGGACCGGAACCACCACAAAGTGGTGCCCCCCCCCCCCCAATTCGGACAGTTATCTGGGTAGATAAACATTTTGTCAAAGCAAAAATGTTTTTAGCAAGCCTCCCTGATGTCAAGTGGCAGGGAGTTCCAAAGTCTAAGTGGTCCAGCCTAGAACATTTTTATCATATCCGTTTGAAATTTGGCATTTCCAAAGTGGGGCCATTTCGATAAGCTCCAGCATTCTGAAGTAAGCATGACAGAGTGTTTTTTCTTTACTTTTCTAAATGTAGTGGGGCCCTTGCCCTCCTGTGGTGTCCATCACACCCAAAATTCAAACCCTCACCTTTTCACTGGCAGGCATTGGGTTTGAAGGGAGCCAAATAAGTTTTCCTTAACTTTGCTGATTGTTGAGAATCTAAGAAGACCTAATTATCTATGGTTTAATTATAATCCCTGCCGTCTTATAATTGTATTGGGATCCCACTGCTGTCGGAAAGAATCCACTTGTGATGGTTCCTCTCCATTTATAAAGACAAGTTTCAAAACAATAGTTTGCATACTGCTGTATGGCTCTGCCACACAGAAGTGTTTAGATCCATATTGCGCTCTGAAATAGCATAGTGTGTTTAACTCTTATGCAGTTTTCAGGATTGTTTAGGAGGTACTCCTGTTCTGTGGTTCTGCCACAATGAATGGGTCTTGCTGGGTGTGTTTGCAGGTAACCAAATGGACATCTCTGCTGCTGCTCCTTTTCCTGCTGCAGCTGCCTCAGACTGTGAGCCAGAATTTAGACAACATATGTTATCAGCAGAGAAAGGTTCAAAAGAACCTTGGCATGTCAGTGAATATTGTCATTGCTGAATTTGTCTCTTTTGTAGTTCATCTTTTTAATGAGATTGAATATAGGAGCCATCCATCACCAGACTTAGATATGTAGTAAGTACATTTTTATGATACGAAATGAGTCCATAGGACTGAATTAAAATTCTGGTTGAATAGATCAGTGTGAATATAGAAAAATTATTCAGCATTTTGTGTCTTGTTTTTTGATATGACTGGTCCTGATATCAAAATGCCAGGAGAAAATAGGAGTCACGGTTGATAAAAATGATACTAAATGTATTTGGGAGCAAGGAAACCATTCATGCAATCCTTTCTCCAGAAAGTATGAGGGGTAGATGTTTTACTTATCTGTTCAATTTTCACCCAATTTGTTTACAGTGGTAGCTATTGTATTTTGAGGTGAGTTATGTTCAGTTCAATTTCCCAGCTCTGTCTTAATACTAGTTTCATAACTGAGAATATCTGAAGCTGAGCCTCTCTACATGAAAAGCCAACAGCCTGGGTATTCCATCAGAGTGTTTTCCATTAAATTTCTTATTCCCTAATAACTGAAGTTATTCATGGAGACAAATTCCTACTAACACGAACTTGAAAATAAATAATAGCTTTCATTGCATTTCAGTTCAAATAATTTCAGCCTGAAGGAAAAAGGCCCAAATGATCAGAAATTATATATTATCTGTTAGGAAAATAGCTTAAGCCTAATTCTTCTACTTGATATGCTGATTAATGAGTTTTCATTGTAAGGAGGTCATTCAATCCAGTCCAGTCCAGTAACTGGCTTACTATTCCGGTAAGAATAAGAGGCACAAAGGAAAGAATTTAAAATGGATACCAAGGCTTTTGGTAGTGGCAGAAAGTGGGAGAAAATATGTGTGATTTCATCCATTCACTTACAAATTGGATGATAGATGCATAAACAGCAACACAGAAAAGATTGCATCAGTTTCAGAGAACCGCAATCCTCAAAAAGCATGTGGCTTCACTTAGAAGACCCAGGAGCTGTGGGAAATGAAACCTGACAAAGAAATATAATGAGTTGACAATAATATGTAATAAGCGGAAAATAAGTAACAGTTATAAGGGTATTTCCTACTGTGCTACTTCATGCCAGGTATTTCAATAATAGTTTTTGATGGTCAATAAGGCCAGGGTATGTATATTAATGGGACGTGGGTTAAACCACAAAGCCTAGGGCTTGCCAATCATAAGGTCGGCAGTTCGAATCCCCGCAACGGGGTGAGCTCCCATTGCTCGGTCCCTGCTCCTGCCAACCTAGCAGTTCGAAAGCCCGTCAAAATGCAAGTAGATAAATAGGTACCGCTCCGGCAGGAAGGTAAACTGTGTTTCCGTGCGCTGCTCTGGTTCACCAGGAGCGGCTTACTCATGCTGGCCACATGACCCGGAAGCTGTACGCTGGCTCCCTTGGCCAGTAAAGCGAGATGAGCGCCGCAACCCAGAGTCATCCGCAACTGGACCTAATGGTCAGGGGTCCCTTTAGCTTTACTTTTATGTATATTAAGTCAATGGATATGCAACGACCCTAAATCTACACTGAAATATCATTGCAGCATCCATCCGAACTACTACCACCAAGTGCTGGCCTTTATGTTTGCCTTGAATGAGATCAACCAGAATGTCCACCTACTACCCAACAAGACACTGTCTCCCATCTTTGGTCTCAATTATCAGAATGAAATGGGAGACTGTAGCGGAACTATGTATGTTCTTTTCCTGAAACAGGGAAGCCCTCTTAACTATATTTGTGGCAAGGCATACAAGCTGATGACCATCATTGGTGGGCTCACCTCTCATAACTCCAAGCAGATGCCCCACATCTTGAATACTTACAAGATGCCACAGGTGCGTCTGCCTTCCAATGTATGTAGGTGCAACCAGTAAGGGAATCAGAGGAGGAGACTCGTTTGTATTACTACTCATGTATTTCCTGCTCCTCAAAATTGATCTGCTTAAAGGGCTTCCTGCTCAAAATTGATCTGGTTATAGGGCTCTGCTCTTAGCTCTGCACAAATGTTTTCGAACTCGGGGAATAACTATACTTTATGAGGAAAAGTGTGCATAGCAACAGCTCTTACTGTCAGGAAGTTCTTCCTAATGTTTAGGTGGAATCTTCTTTCTTGTAGTTCGGATCCATTGATCCATGTCCGCTTCTCTGGAGCAGCAGAAAACAACCTTTCTCCCTTCTCTATGTGACATCCTTTTATATATTTGAATATGGCTATCATATCACCCCTTAACCTCCTCTTCTCCAGGCTAAACATGCCCAGATCCCTTAGCCGTTCCTCATAAGGCATAGTTTCCAGGCCTTTGACCATTTTGGTTGCCCTCCTCTGGACATGTTCCAGTTTGTCAGTGTCCTTCTTGAACTGTGGTGCCCAGAACTGGGCACCTGTCTGAATGAGTATGCAAGGACAATCTCATCAGGATGCAAAACAAACCTGGAACAATTTTTTGCATTAGTTTTTCCAGAATATTTGAAACAAGTCAGGTTCATGATGCTGTCCAAATTTACTGGGAATGCCCTGTATAAAAGAGCACTCACTCTCTCACAGGGGTCATAGTCCAGATGCCCATTTTGAAAAATTAAAGGAGATATTAAAAACCCCAAAATCCTGAATCCCTCTTTTCCCAAAATTTCAATCTTTATTTTACAATTAAAATTGAGAAATTTAGAGGATATTACACAAGTCATAGAAGTTTTCATCTCATCCCTTTTCTCCATTAATACTCAGTTTTAAATTCTCTTTGTCCATGTTTAATTAGCCAGTTGGTAATCCTGCGCAGATTGCTGTACTGTAGGGTTTAGAGCCTTAGCATCTTTTGATGCAGGATCAAATATAAAATGAGATCATTCGTTATTTTTTTGGGATGTGCTGTAAGCTGCCCAGAATGGCTGGGGAAACCCATCCAGATGGGTGTGATTAAATATTATTGCTGCTGTCCCTGCTAAATACTGTCAGACTGATGAAGGCAGTAACTTTAAGTAAGGCTGTATTCTTCTCATTTTATATTTCTATTTTCCTTGCCCTTATGTTTTTTAATAATTTATTTTTTAGTTTGGTATATTGTCTACTGTATTTTAGAATTGTATTAAGTGTTGGGAGGGGCAAACAGGTACAGGTATTGCTAATAGGAGAAAACAAATGAAAATAAAATGAGCTCAAATGTCTATCCCACTGGGAAAGTAATTTCAGCTGAGGAGCTGTCATAAATGGTTGTACAGTCTAAAAAAGACACTGCCATTTTTCTTAGCTCAGTTATGCTTCCTTTGACCCTGCATTGAGTGACAAAGTACAGTTTCCTTCCGTCTATCGGATGATCCCCAGTGAAAATCCTCAGTATGTTGGGATTATTCAGCTCCTTCAGCATTTTGGGTGGACCTGGATTGGCCTTGTTGTTTCTGATGATGACACTGGAGAAATATTATTGAGGACTCTCATTCCTCGGATGCACCAGAACAATATTTGTACTGCTTTTAAGGAGATTATTCCAGCAGTGAAGAATTTATGGGATAAAACGATTGAAACTCAAAGGCTTTTGGAAGGAATAAGTTCAGTTCTCTCATCAACCAAAACGGAAGTGATTCTTGCCCATGGAGTTTCACGGTCTATGGTGGGTTTGCAAAGGATTCTGATATTACAAGAAGGGGAAATGAAACCAATAGAGAGAGTTTGGATCGTAACAGCTCAGTGGGATTTTTCGTCTGTATATGATAGAGATGCATTTGCACTAAAATCATTCAATGGCACCTTGTCCTTCACACTACACACTCGTGATATGGGGGAGTATGAAGAGTTCCTTCGGACTTTAAATCCTAATCGGTCTAGGCTTTATCTCATCCATTGGTTCTGGTCCAATGCATTTAGGTGTTCATTCCCCAAATATGATTTTTATCAGATGGAAGGAGGTACCATTTGTACTGGGGAAGAGGACTTGGGGAGCCTCTCTGAAATAGTATTTGAAATGAGAATGTCTGGCCAGAGCTACAGTATCTACAATGCTGTTTACGCTGTAGCACATGCTCTCCATGCCATGTTTTCATCAAGATCTAAGCAGAAGGCAATGGGAGATGGAAGAGCATCGAACCTTTTGAATGTGTACCCATGGCAGGTAGGATTCTCATGTCCATCTCTTGCAACCTCTGCACCTGCACCCAATCTACATCTCATGGCTGCTGCACCGGCTACAAAACAGAGACCCTGTTAACTGTTTAAACGGTTTTTAATTGTTTTGCTTTTTTCCCTTCTCCTTGAAGGACATGATGGCTGGGGAGGACGGGGGCAATGGCAACAACCTTTCCCTTGCACACTTCCCAGGGTGATGCAAGCAGCTGGAGGAAGGGAGCAGAGGGAGGAGGAGGACCTGGGCTGGGCTCTTGGCGGCTACCAATTGTTTTAATGGTTTCTCATTTGTGTGAAGTTTTGTTGTTATTGCTGCTGCTGTTTATATTGAAAGAGGGCAGATGTGTCTGGGAAGAGAGAAGCAAGGCTGAACATGGTGGGGGCTCCACCACAGTGGTTCTCGGTAGGTGCGGAGCTGGGGCAGACAACTGAAGCAACATGAGTAGGAAACAACAATTTGCCTATGCTATTAGGATAGTAATACCATGTCAATAGGATGAAATGGTGACTTTCAAGGCAATCACATGGCCTCACTGCACAAACTTTCCTTCTCCAATCTAGCTTCATTCCTTTCTGAAAAATGTCCGATTCAACAACACTGCTGGGGAAGAAATATATTTTGATAAAAATGGTGCGTTGGCAGCTGGATATGATATCACCAACACAGTCACATTCCCCAATCGGTCCCTCCATAGAGTCCGTGTTGGAAAGATAGACCCACAAGCTCCTGAAGGGAAAATGTTCTCCATTAATGGAAGTGCTATTGTGTGGAATCACAAGTATAACCAGGTGGGAAGGACTACTGTACGCAACTGTACTGGGATTGGCCCAGGAACAAATCCTGGCTTGTCCCGGTTCCACACAGGACTGAAGCAAAACCCACACTCCTCTGCCTCTATGCAGATACTTTGGGAGGAATGCACAGCAAACCTAAAATAAAAATCAAAAAATACATAGACCCCTTCAAAAGAAATGACCTGCACACCTTTTAAAAACCAGAAATCTGCAATTTTGACCAGTGGCTAGATATTTCAATTCTGAGAACCACGGACTGTCAGACTCATCAGTAACTGCTATATAGATGTTAACAGATCCAATACTGTTAGCACAGATGGAGAACTTCTGCCACCACATCAAGGAAAAGAACAGCATCACTTAGCTTTAATGAATGAAGCCCTTCTGTACATACCATCATTAAACACTGTAGCTGTAACCTTGGAAACAACATCATTTCATTTTTACCATAGCTCTTTCAGTGTGCTTCCATCGTTTTTTATTTTCTTGGTAGCTGACCAAGTGGTTTCTCCTTATACGTGTGTACCAGGGATGAGAAACAGAATCTGACCTGTGGGCCTGATCTTGCACTCACCCTAGGTGGGTCACAGCTTCGCAGCTGACAACCACCTGAAACCACCATGTTGTCTATTGTCCCAGTTTTTTTCTTTACAGAGTAGTTTAAACTCAAACTGCACTGCAAAGGAACTGATCTCAGTGCAACTTGAAGTCACTAAAAAAGCTTGTTTCCACTTGGGAGCTCTGACTGAGAGCTACCAAGTTGACCCAATCATAGGAGCCAACTCCTAGGGACTGAGGTCCCTTCCCTCCCCCCCAATAAAATATGGACATTGCCATTCAAATGGTGTATGTGTGCACCATTGCACCTGCATCTTTACCTGCCCCACACCTGATGTAGCACATGAGATCAGCTGTGCTGTGAGTGGGCATAACTTGGGGAAGATTGTCTTGCAAGCCAAATTAGGCTCCCTGCTGGACCTAGTTAGATGTGCAGGGCAAAGATTACAAACCACTGGTCTACTTCCTAATTTCTTTCTATCTGGATATTATTAGAGCCTACCCCAATCCACATGTGTTGAGAGTTGTCAACCTGGGCACAGCAGGATCTTGCAACAGGGGAAACAGATTTGCTGTTATGATTGTCCTCAATGTTCTGAAGGAATGATTTCAAATAAGACAGGTAAGTAGAACACAGTTACAAGGGGGTGGCAGTCCATACGTTTGTAACAAATAATTTCTTAAGGTCCTGGTTTATATATATGCATCATTTATTGCCAACAGCATTCCATTATGACCTGGGTGAATGGGCCACGGTAAATAGAAAACCTGTAGATGAATTTTCATAACACATTCAAACATTGTTCAGCGATCTGGTGTGTAGTATTTTCCTCCAACCAACATCTATTAAAGAAATATATATTGCATTGCTTCTCATATACTATTTTCTAGTGATTTAACCAGTGCTGTTTTCAGGGAGGGGGGATGCAGGGGTACACATACCCCTAAACATTTTGTGTATCTTTGCACTTTGGTCCATTTACTGTATTTATTTTTCCCAATATGAACTATAAAATGGTGATTTTCTGGAGTCAAAATGAGAGTACACCTAAACACTTTTTGGGGGGGAAAGCACTGGATTTAGCAATAAGAATCAGCATTCAAAACATACATTTTAAATATTCAATTCCTAATACAAATGTATACTTGGAGAACAAATTACTTCAAGTGGTGCCAAAATGATAATGAGTTCCATTCTCTTCCCCCAAGAAACATTTGTTCACAGCCATATTTCATGCAGTAATATTCAATGGGTGATGCCTTCTAGGTTAAGAGGACACACCTTCATTTTTTTTACTGTTGAGACTTATAATTTTTAGATGCAGACCATTGTAAGAAGTGCCCTGAGGATCAGCATCCAAACAAGGACCACGACCACTGCATCTCTAAACAAATTGTCTACCTATCCTATGGAGAGCCCTTGGGAATAATTCTGGCTTCATTTGCTCTGTTCCTTTCTCTGATCACATTAGTGGTGCTGTGGATCTTCATTCAACACCAGGAGACTCCCATGGTCAAGGCCAACAACTGGCACATCACCTGCACCCTCCTCATTTCCCTCTTGCTTTGCTTTCTCTGCTCCTTCCTATTCATTGGAAAGCCTGGCAAGGTGACCTGCCTTCTCCGTCAAACAGTCTTTGGGATTGTCTTCTCCCTGGCAGTTTCTTGCGTGTTGGCAAAAACCATCACTGTGGTTCTGGCCTTCATGGCCACCAAGCCAGGAAACAGGATGAGGAAATGGGTGGGGAAGAGGCTGGCAGTCTCAGCCATTATTCTCTGCTCCTTTATTCAAACTGGCATCTGTGCACTGTGGTTGGCAACCTCTCCCCCCTTCCCAGAGTTTGACATGCACTCCCAGATTACTCAGATTATTGTTCAATGCAATGAAGGATCAGCCCTCATGTTTTATACTGTCCTGGGCTACATGGGTCTTCTGGCCACCATCTGCTTCACTGTAGCCTTCCTTGCTAGGAAGTTGCCTGATACTTTCAATGAAGCCAAGCTCATCACCTTCAGCATGTTAGTATTCTGCAGCGTTTGGATATCTTTTGTCCCCACCTACCTGAGCACAAAGGGGAAATATATGGTGGCTGTGGAGATCTTCTCCATTTTGGCCTCTAGCGCTGGGTTGCTGGGTTGCATCTTCTTCCCCAAATTCTATATTCTTGTTCTGAGACCTGAGCTGAACACCAGGGATCAGCTCATAAGGAAAAAGAATGATAATATCTGAATTAATTTCTCCTTCCATCTTATAATTTATTTCCTACCCTTTCCTCCTATGTTGCATTCTTTTTTAAGGATATAAATCCACAGACAATGATGTATCTACTTTTATTTTGGTAAAATATTAGTCTCTCCTGTTACACAGGCTCCTATTATAACACACTTTTAGAGTTGTTCCACAAAGCTATTTTGTACCTGCAAAAGTTTAAAGGCCACCCCCCCTGCTTCATTTGTTACCAGACCATATCCCTTAACTTCCTCCTGAAATCCCATAACTTTTTACATTACAAATGTTCTGGTTTATTTTTGTCCAATTTTTGTTACCCTTTAGCCCATACGGATAGCAGTAATGTAGTAGCATTGGGCAAGACCCACAAACCAAACTAAAACAAAATAAAGCTGCCATTAATGCACTATTGTTATGTTGAGACATTGGTCCTTCTTTTAGGAGAAGATCAGGCGATCCAGGAAAACAGAGATGGCTACAAAGGAGAAGTGTGAGGAGAGAAGCTCTGGTACTCACTGATGAAGTACTATTTTTGTTACTTTGTTCAAATTTGTTGATCCAGAGCTAGTTTGAAACTAATTTGGTGCACAGGTTAAAGAACAAGGTATTTCTGAGTAAGGAATTGGCAACTGTTTAAAGCTCTTGAAAAGGGACTGTTGTCCTCCAAAATGCGTTGTTGGCAAGTAAATTTTTACAAAGGTTGCTGGGTGACCTGCACCCCTATAACATATAAATAATAAAATAAAATAAAATAAAATTGTTGTTTTATTTGCATATATGGATATTGGTAACTTTGTTTTCCACTCCATGGAAGTTAAAGTGGTATTTTCCTTCCAATATGATCCTCATACCAATCCTTCGATGCAGGTTTGACTGAGAAGCTGAAAAAAGCAACAGCAACCCTGACCTTGTTTGCC
The DNA here is from genome assembly GCF_965153285.1 of Podarcis tiliguerta. NCBI lineage: Eukaryota > Metazoa > Chordata > Lepidosauria > Squamata > Lacertidae > Podarcis > Podarcis tiliguerta. The sequence continues at coordinate 39,579,027 of NC_139546.1, read as the reverse complement.
TGCTGTGTACCACCTATTGAAGCTGGACTGGGAGGGGATGAACCCCCCTTCCATTCCCTTTATTTCAGCTGAACTTCCCTCAAGATCCACAGGATTGGCTAACCCATGACATGAGGTGAGGTGAGCTATCTGCCAAGACGTAAAGCTCTCTGTCCCTCAAGGCAGTTTGCATTATTTTAGCTACTGCAATGGAAGTCCTGGTCCTTTCACTTTAAAAAAAAATTGCCTCTGTGCCTGGAAGCACTCCATAAAGTTATCAATGTTGCAGACTGTTTTCACATTCAAAGTAGCCTTTTCAAATACACAAAATAAGCTTCTATCCCTTCAGGCAGGGGTCCAAATAGACACCTTTCCTAAATTCAAACCTTTCCCCGCTTAATCCCCATGGATGGCCAGTGATAAGTACCCATCTCCTAGAACGCAGTAAAATAATTTCTACCTTCCCGGTAAATAACCCAATATTTCCTCTGGATGAAAATGGTGGTGGTGGGGAAATCATATAAAAGGTCCTTTTGTGATCTAATTGTTTGAAAACATTTAAATAAAGAATACCAAACTGTAGCCTTTTTATTTTAAATAGACCATTTTCATAACAACAAATTTTAATAAAGCATACTTTAATAAAATAGATACATTCATTTTTATGGTTGGATGGCTTATATTTTTTATGTATATATGTATGTATGTGTATGTATGTATGTATATGTATTGTAGTTATCATGTGAGATGACCACTGAGTTTAAAACACATTAGAAAACCTGAGGAAATAAATTTGCTTCATTCGCTGCCTTTCCCATTTTTTCCTCATGGCATTTTGTTTCCTTCAAGAAATAAAAAAATCTGAAGGTTTAAGCATCATATTTTTTCTTCTTTCCTATCTGTTCTCTGGTGTTCAGATCAGGTCTCATTAAAATAATATAGCACTTGGGAAGGAAAATACAACCTAATAAACCAGAACTAGAGACTAAGATGGAGAAGATCTCCACAGCCACCATGTATTTCCCTTTGGTGCTCAGGTAGGATGGAACAAAAGACACCCAAACACTGCAGAAGACCAACATGCTGAAGGTAATCAACTTGGCTTCATTGAAAGCATCAGGTAACTTCCTGGCCAAGTAAGCCACAGTGAAGCTGATGATGGCCAAAAGACCCATGTAGCTCAGGACAATGTAAAACATCGTATCTGAGCCTTCGTTGCATTGCACTATTATTTGTCCCATCTGGGAGTGTGTGTCCAACTCAAGGAATGGAGGAGAGGTTACCAGCCATACAACACAGAGGCCAATTTGAATAAGGGAACAGAGAATGATGACTGACATTGCCAGTCTCTTCCCAACCCATTTCCTCATCTTGTTTCCAGGCTTAGTAGCAATGAATGCTAGAACCACAGTGATGGTCTTGCCCAACACACAAGAAACTGCAATGGAAAATATGGTCCCAAAAACTGTTTGCCGGAGAAGGCAGGTCACTTTCTGAGGTTGGCCAATGAAGAGGAAGGAGCACAGAAAGGAAAGAAGCAGAGAGGAGAGCAGGATACATGTGATGCTCCAGTTGTTGGCTTTGACAATGGGTGTGTTGTGGTGCTGAATGAAGCTCCCCATCACCACAACCGTGACAATGGAAAAGAAAAGGGCAAAGGATGCCAAAACTGCCCCCAAAGGTTCTCCATAGGATAAGAAGGTGACAGTTCTGGGGATGCATTGATTCTTTTCCTCATTTGGATATTGATCTTCTGGGCACTTCTCACATTGGTCCGCATCTGAAATTAATGTTTTAAAGTTCCAAATGTTATCAAATACGCAAGTATTTTTCAGCTTTATCTGAGATGTTTTACTCTTCATTGTGCCACTCATAACATGCCATTGACCTTCAATGGTCAAACATTGTTCAGCATCACTGAAGAATCATGTGATAAAGCTGAATATAAGGTAGCTGAACTGAGCTCCTTCAATATTTTCATTAGGGATAAGATAAACTCGTATTTGCAATCTGTGTTTTAAATCATCTCATTCCAATACAACGGATTCCCAAAGAAATCTGCCATTCCAGAATGAAGCAAGATTTACTGGCCTTGACAAGGTTCAATATGCCTCTCTGCATGTCTGCTGTGATCACAGTGAAACAGCATCAAGGGCATAAAGGTATTTATAGTGAAATACTCTAGGTGTTGCTCCAATATTATTTTGGTTACAGACCCTTCTCATTATGGTTGTTGGATTTCATGGGGATCCTGAGCAGAGTATCCTCAGTGGGGGGTCCTCAAGGCCAGAGAGGACCCTGCCACTTAAATAATGTGCCATGGGGCAAGTAGCAGCACCACTTCTTGGCGACATGCGTAATATAGCCTACAGTCCTTTTGTGGCCTACACCAATCCAAGATGAATATCTATCCTGGAGCAGGAGTGTGGAAGCTTTGGTCCTCCAGATGTCATTGGACTAAAACTCATTTTAGCCCCAGCCAAGGATGATGTCACTGTAGTTGAGCAACATCTCTAGAGGTCTATGGGTTCTCCTCCCCAATTATAGAGGATAAAATGTGGGAATTAGTGTAGGCTGAAATGCAGAGCATTTGCCATTCCCTGCCCTCCCTCCCCACACGCAACATAGCTTCAATATTCACATCCTTACCAATATGAACTGAAATCCTTCCTTCAGGACACTGAGCGCAGCCGTAGCAACATACTTGTTGCCCCTGCTGGACAATTCTGCTGTATCCAGGGTGGCAGCTTTCAACACATTTGGCACGAGGTGTCTTCTAATGGTAACCACAAGTTATAATGGTTATGGTGGAAATAACCTGGTTTTCTCCACATCCCTTCTGTATAGAATGTAGTGTTTGAAGGAGTGTGGGATACCATCCCAGTTATTTTCATGAGAATTAGTGTGGGTTGATTACTCCATCCTCATGAAAATAATTGGGATAGCATCCCACACTCCTTCAAGTAGCCAACAGTTACAGTGTTACTATCAGGTGGGCCAAAGCTCAGAATGAACTCAGACTTGCAAGAGAGATTATGTATGAATGAATGAATGAATGAATGAATGAATGAATGAATGAAGCTTCCTTTGGCTATGTCTGAAGCAAGAGGAAGACACACAAGTGGTAGGTTCTCTGTGTGCAGAAAGCATTATACAGTGGTACCTCGCAAGACGAATGCCTCGGAAGACGAAAAACTCGCAAGACGAAAGAGTTTTTCGTTTTCTGAGTTGCTTCGCAAGACGGATTTCCCTATGGGCTTGCTTCGCAAGACGGAAACGTCTTGTGCCTTTTTTTAAAAACCGCCAATGCATTCCTATGGGAAACCTTCAATGCACAGTGGTGCTTCGCAAGATGAAAAAATTCACAAGACGAAAAAACTCGCAGAACAAATTAATTTCGTCTTGCGAGGCACCTCTGTACTGTCAATTCCTGTACCATTGGCGGTACAGTGGTGCTTCAGGTTACATACGCTTCAGGTTACAGACTCCGCTAACTCAGAAATAGTACTTCGGGTTAAGAACTTTGCTTTAGGATGAGAACAGAAATTGTGCTCCGGTGGCGCGGCGGCGGCAGCAGGAGGCCCCCTTAGCTAAAGTGGTGCTTCAGGTTAAGAACAGTTTCAAGTTAAGAACGGACCTCCAGAACGAATTAAGTACTTAACCCGAGGTACCACTGTATATCAATGTAAGAATATTACATTCGGATAATATTAGGCCCATGCACTCTAGTCAAATGTTATTTCAATTCCCAGATGATTTCAGGTCTCATTTTGTACAAACAACACACAGTGGGAAAGGCAAGAAGATGCAATTTCACTCCCATTCCACAGATATGGAGGGAATAGGGGTCTTGTTTGATACCAGTGGTAGTAAGCTCTGCTGCTATATTATTCAGTACTAGTAATAGCTCGGGAAAGGGTAAAGAACTGGGTACATTTGCAGCGTTTCTGTTTATAGTCAATCCATATCATTTATGTAGCTATTTATTCTTTAGCAATAAAAATGATGCTTTACCTGATTAAACTTGTGATTCCACACAATGTTTCTTTCATTGATTATGAACCTTTTGCCTCCAGGGTGCTTCAGGTCCATCCTTCCAACAAGGATTCTGCGGAAGGATTTATTGTGGAACATGACCCAGTTGACAATATCATATCCAGCTGCTACATCCCCATTCTCATCAAAAAATATTTCTTCCCCAGCACTATTGTTAAAGCGGACATTTCTCAGAAATGGGCGAAGCTAGAGGAGAGGGTGGGGAAAGTTTAGAAAACAGGTCCAAGAGTCTGCAGTAGGGATGGAACATTCCTGAGTAACAGGGTACTGGTTTGCATCCAGAAGACCGAGGGACCAGCAAATCTGCCCATTGTGGTTTCTATTTCTTTCTCTTTTTTAATCTGAAATTTTTCCCAAAGTCCTCATGAGTACCCAACAGCATTTTAGTGCAAATCTCCCAATAATCACACTTTTGCATGCAATTTTGCCAAGTGGACACATTTTTGCAAAATAAAGAAATAAAAATGTATTTTCACTAATATATACATATATACACATATAGATAAGCACACATTACTCTCGTATGTACATTTTTGTACATTTTGTACATTTTACTTAGCTGGAAAACTGCATTGCACAATTTTTAGAAGTACAAATTTCAAAGGATGGCAGTGTTTTGGTTCAGAGAAAGCATGAATTAGGTCGGCTCACTTTTCAATGCGAACTGAATTGAATTTATCCTTGATCCCTAAAAACATTCCAAATTCATTCCCTGGCATCTTCAGGTGGGGTTGGGAAAGTCTCCCATCTGAAACCTTGAAGAGCCACTCTTAGCCAGAATGGACAGTATTCACTCATTCTAGATGGACCAATGGTATGACTCAGTAGGACAGCTTACTATATTCCTTGTATTTGCCATATAGTGTCCTTTTGGATTACAGTACCTACTTGCAACTATATTAACATCATTGAATGTGAATTTGCAATAATTTGTAGTTTGAAAAATGCCACACTTTTAAAAATCTCCAAAAAGGGACAGATGGACACTATCGAACATATGAATGAGTGCACCAGGAAAATCTACTCAAGTAGCTTCCAGGTGTGACTACCTTGAGAAGATGATGCACCAGGGTTCCTGGTTTATGATATTTCACATGAGAAATTACTCTATAAGGGTGGGCATTGAAGAAGGCCACATTCATACATAAAGACCTTCTCATGTGACTATCCAACTGGACTACAATGCGTATGGCAACGTTCATTAATGGCTGTTTCTAAAGCATATACTGCAGTAAGTTAAAGCTGATTTCAAGCAGAAACAATACCATGTAAAATCATAGCAATACAGAATCTTAGAGTTGGAAGGAACCCAAGAGTCATTTAGTCTCAACTAAAGAATCCATAACAAAAGGCCATCCAACCTCTGTTTAAAAATATGCAATAAAGGAGAGTCCAGAACCTCCCAAGGAAGACTGTTCCACTGTCGAACAGCTCTTACTGTCAGGAAGTTTTTCTCTGTGTTTAGTTCAAATCTCCTTTTGTGTAACTTTAAGCTACAGTATGGGGTCGAGGCCTACCCTCCAGAGCAAGAGAAAACAAACCTGCTCCATCTTCCATGTGACAGCCTTTTAGATATTTGAAGATGGCTATCATATCTCCTCCCCTTTTCCTCTTTTCCAGGATAAAAATACCTAGTTCCTTCAACCTTTCCTCATACGGTTTGATTCAAATAGTAAAAGAGGAAAAGAAGAAGGGAGCATTGAAAAGAGGAGGACATACGAGGAGCACATCATTAATTTTTGAATTTGATATACTGGGGCAGTGTCAATACTGCACAAGCAAACATTTCAGGTTTGAGATAAGTGAAGATCATGGTATAACATCCTGTCAAAATGGAAAGGTCGCTGCTCCTTTAGAGTATTGAAGAATTTTACAAAATCTCCAAATTATAAAAAATCCTTTTTCATACCATTTCCTGTTGAATATTCCTCAATGTATCAGTGAACTTAATTTTGTTTTTGGATGCAGTAACAAAAAAATGTTGATTGAAACCTGCTGCAAAATGATGTTACAGGCCTTTGGTTATGGCACAAATTATTAGAAAGTCGCTGAATCCAACCTCATTTCATACTACGTCATTGCATTTTGAAAGCGCGAACCCAGTTTTGCTCCATTGATGTATTTACTTATTCTTTCATTTTTGTTCAATTCCTCATATCAAAGTGAAGAAGATTCTTTTAAAAAAAATGATTTAAAGATATGTTTTTCAGGCGTCAGAAATCTAGCATATACAAAGCATAAAGGAGCTATATGTTTTGTGGATTGTATTTGAAATACTTCCCCAATTGCCTTCATCACTGAGGGAGTGGAGAGGCTCATATGCAGCTATTGGGTGGCATCTGAGTCCAAAAGCTCATACATAGTTCATTGCATTTGATTGGTAATAAACACATGCGATATCTTACCTGCCATGGTTGAACATTCAGAAGATCTCCTATAGCTTTGTGTTTAGTTTTTGATGAGTACATGGCATGGAGAGCATGTGCTACAATGTGGACAGAGTTGTAGATACTGTAGCTCTGGCCAGACATTTCCATTTCAAACACAGCTCCAGGGAGGCCCCCCAACTTTTCCTTTCCAGTGCAGTTTGCCATATATACATAATACTTTGGGAGTGAACAGGCAAATGCACTGCACCAGAATACCTGGATGAAATAAACTGAAGACTCATATGGATTTATGTTCTCAATAAAGCCATGAAACCCTGGAACTACGTTTTTGTGGAGTGCAAAGGACAAAGTACCATTGAGGGATTTTGCTGGAAATTCATTCCAAGTTAAAATAGCTGTGAAATCCCACTGAGATGTTATGAGCCAAACCTTCTCCATTGGTCGCAGATGAACAAATTCGCTGTAATCTAAGACTATTTGTAAACCAGCCATAGAGTGAGCATCTCCATAAACAACTATTACACTGATGTTCTTTAACTGGAGCACAAAACTTATCCTTTCATAGTATTTTTTACGGTTTTCGGGTGTGTGACTTATCACTATTGGAACTGATTGTATTACAGCAACACAAATACCACTCTGAGAGAGCTTTGGTCTCATAGTCTGAATAAATGTTTCTCCACTGTCATCATCTGAGGTGAGAAGGCCAATCCAGTTCCATTCAAAATAATTCAGTAGCTGGACAATCCCATCATATTGGGGGTTTTCATTTGGAGCCATCCGGAAGAAAGAAGGAAACTGGGTTTTATCACTCAACACAGGGTCAAAGGAGCCATAAGTGAGCTAATAACAATAAGAATATAGGTATGGTTAAAACTGCAGAACTATATGCTGTCTTTGAACAAACAAAAAGTACAGCTTGAATTTGCACAATTTTATATCCCAGCAAATATCATTGGTGCAATCTAGGCTCACACACAAAGTAGATTATGAGCAGGAAGCTGGAGAAACACAATAACTCAAGCCTAGAAAAAAGTGGACTAGGGATAGCTAAGGTCCTCTTCTTCCAAGAAACCTAGAAGAATTATGAGATGTGTTCTAGAGGACCCCGCTCAGAGGATCCATTAGAGTTCTTGACCCTTTAATTTCTGAGATGACCACAAGAGGGGTGTTGGATGGGAACATGCACAGGTCAATTGCATCTATACTACAACTCTGCATAAAAAATTGAAGACATACCTGTGGAATTTTGTAGGTATTTAAGATGCTGGCTATCTGTATTGAGCTTTGGGAGGTGAGCCCACCAATAATAGCCATTAACTTCTTCTCCCTGCCACATTTGTAATTGTGGGGATCTCTATGTCCTGTGAAGAGAAGTTCCAGAGTGGCCCAATAGGTAAACATGGAATGAAATGCGTTGTCATAGATATCTGTTACCAGTGTGATGTTTGGTAAGAGGTGATTATTCTTCTTGACCTCTTGAATGGCAAAAACAAAGGCAAGGACATGCTGGTAGTTTTTTGGCATTAACCTGGAATGAGATTTCCACAGGTCATTAAATTTAAACTACTTACAGATGCAAAAGAGAGAGGTGGCTTCTCCCTGCCAGATTTGAAATTGTATTATGAAGCTTCTTGCCTTTATTGGTTAAGGGATTGGATTTTGTTGGAGAACACAGATCTATTAGAGCTAGAAGGATTTGGTAACAGATTCGGATGGCATGCATATTTATGGTATGATAAGGTAAAAGTTCATGAAGAGATTTGGGAACCATGTATTTCCAAAGTCATTGCATGAGGTGTGGGATAGATATAATAATTTATTAGAACATAAGACACCATGGTGGCTATCACCTCTCGAGGCAATGAGTGTGAAAAAAATATGAGTAAAAAATGAGCCACCTATGAACAATTAGTGAAGGAAATGGATAAGCAATGGAAATTAAAGGAGGTTAAAGGTTTTGTGAATGACTGGTTGCATTATCATAATAAAGTTTAAATATTATCTACAATGTATAAATTATTATTGGAATGCCTTTTGAAAGTTGAAGAAGTTAAATCAGTTATTGGGCTAAAGATATTGGTCATAATATACAATTAGAAGATTGGGGAAAATTATGGAAAGAGGGAATAAATATTGTTAAGCAAAACATCATTGCTGATCTGATTTAAATAACTCAAGAAATCTACCAGTTGATCCCAATCTACCTTCTATCTACCTTACTTTACAGACCTGAGATTACTCAATGTGTTTTGCCTGCTCCAACAGAGTAAATAAGCTAGAAGCCTGCAGAATTAGTGTATGTCCCTCCATATAGATGCAAGATTAGACCTCCCATGATCTTTGATTGCTGTAATTATTTTTTTTTTTTAGATGGTGGCTGAATGTGGGGAGAGATGCTACCAGTGTGTCTGATGTGGTTTGAACTCTCAACTGTGATCTTTTAAAGGCCCATTCAGACATGTAAATCATCAACTGATGCTGCAGGCAGTGAAAGATGAAGAACATTATCTAAATTCTGCGCTTGAAAGCTTTATACTCGAGGTTTAGATCAGAGCAGGGCAGAATTTGATAAATGTGAATAGCTTTATCGAAAAAAGCAAATCAGCCTTTTTTAAAAAAAGACAGAACAACTTACTTACCATGACATTGGGTTGGCCTCTGGCTTAGCCTTATAGTTGAATGAAAACATTTCAGCAAGTTGCACAGAAACAAATTCCCCAATGATAATATTATCTCTGGAGTTAGAAAAACTGTTTTGAACTTTTTCTTGTGCACTGTTCAAACTCTGGCTGCATGCAGGAGGCAAGAGGAGGAGAAGCAGAAGGAGCAGTAGCAAAACTATTCTGAATGCCAGCAAATGTCTGCCCCACTCCCAGCTGTGTACCTGCATTTTCACCTGCACATCGCTGTTGCAATCAACAACTGTCTTTATAGGAATTGCAGAAACCCATCCATAAAGGACTAAGAACCCTGTACCAATATACAGATGACACAGACCTTTGCTAGGAACTTCCTAGATCTGTGGAGGATTTTTCACCATCAAACCAATGAATAAACAAATTCCAACCTGGGCTTTGGGTCTAAGGGATGAAGTCACAAAGTTCTATTTAACATCACACTGCCTGCCTCAGATTAATTCCTCTTCCCTCTGTAGCAGGCACTGATCTGGCAAGAATCTTTATACACTGTGTAATGTATAGCAAAGTGTAAGCTACTGTGCTGAATCTTATGTTTTTCTTCTTAATTCTGACTAGCCATAAAGTGTTAATGATAAGCAGAGCTCAGTTATAGTAATTTTGATTATTATGGGGCTCATAATCACCTTTCCCAAGGGTGTAAGTCCCTACACAACTAGAGAAAACATATTTCTGGGATCTGAGCATACTAGTTAGGACCTGCTTTCCACTGAGGGAGTGACAGGTCTTAGTTAACCCTAATGCAACCATGATGCATGCTGGGTAAGGGGCCTAACTTTCTGAATAGATCACGAGTGGCCTATGAGTTGTGGGAAGAAAGATGCCCAAAAAATGAAAGGTCCATAGAAAACTAGTCTAGGACCTTACAAAGTAATCCTAACGCAAGTTAGGCAGCAGTAGGGTGTGACAGAGTAATTTATGCTTCATCTTTCACCTCAATATTCAGTCCAGTCACTTCCCCATTCTGCCTCTAGGAGTCCAAGTGCCCTGATGTTCCAGGGTCAGTCACAGAATTACAAAAGCCATCCTGGCTTCTGATTTGATCCTGGAATGTCCCTATTTCCCCCACCAGAGCCCCAGGTGAGGAGCTCAGGGAGAAGGGGGAGTCAGTGCTTATCCTGAGCAACAACAGCAGCTATGGCTGCAAGGGAGCATCCCATGGCCTCTCCATGGCTGCTCCTTCCAGTCTCCTCCCTTGGCTAGCTGATAGCAGATTCTGGAGAGTGGGTGAGAAGGAGGAGAGCCTGCAGCCTCAGACGCTCAGCCCCGTGTGATGTGCCGGCTCTGAGAAGCAGGCAAAGGGAGGGGCTCCAGGGGGGACCTGGGACAGGGGACTTAAACTGGATCCTAACCCCATTCCTTGTGGTTGGGAGGTAATATAACTTTACTCTGACTTAAGTTACACCAGCTTACTTCACACCAGCTTCTTGTGCATAGAATGGCTCCCTCAAATCTCCTTGGATGCAAATGCAAGATAAGCATTTTCAGTGGCTACACCAAGGTTTTGGAATTGCCTCCCTCAGGAGCCATACTAACCCCCCCCCCCACCTCTTCTGGCATTCCTTTATCAGATGTGCCTTCCTTTCTCCATTTTTTATTAAAAGATTTCCAAAGGGAAAATGTGAGAAAAGAAAAAAGAAAAAGAACTCTTCATTGTGTTGTTGGTGTTTTGATGTTTATTGCACACTTTCATTTATAACATCGTACTTTGTCTTCTGATGACATTTCTTGTCCTAAGCCATTTAGGTGCGAAAGAGGAATGCAAATGTCCTTAACAAACAGAAGAACTACTCATAAATCATGAATGAAGATGTAAAGCTATAAAGGTCTCTAGAGCAGGCATAGGCAAACTCGGCCCTGGCTATGATCCCTGGCTAACAGGAACAGTGGTCAGGGATGATGGGAATTGCAGTCCCAAAATATCTGGAGGGCCGGGTTTGCCTATGCCGGCTCTAGAGTATTGAAGGTGTAACATAAATAAGGACTCCATGTTGACACTGGTCTTCTGCTTTCATTGCACATCAACTAAGCCACCAACAACCTTGGGTGAAAGGAAAGGAGCCAGTTTAGGAAGACCTCTAACTGTTAGGAGCGTCCTACTCTCGTGTAGGACCCAGCAAGTGACACATGCCCAACTGGCATGTTCTCTCCCTTCTGGTTGGTCATTTGGGAGCTTCAAAAGCTTTCTTCATCCCAAACACTACAGCGACTGATACAGGAAGGCATTAGCACGCTTAGGATCCACAGAGTATTCACAGTTTGCATAACAGAACTCAGTAGCACAGCATTTTGGCTAATCTACCTTTATTTATATATAATACACTTGGAGCATTCTGACTTAGCTCCGTCCTCTTTCTGATCAGACAGCAAAGAGAGAAAGAACAAAGAACAATAGTCCCACATCACAGAACACAGTACAACAAACATCCTGTCTCCATCACTTCCCACACTGTGCAATGAAAACATACACTAACATGTGATAGACAACAATTCCATGACTGCAGACACGGAGCAGGAATCTCAACATCTACCATGATTAGCCAGTATCTCCTTACATTGGGACATCATGTTTCCCAATTCACTCCTTCTCAGGAGGAGGTCAAGTTCCCACCTCAAGCACTGTTTGTCTTCCTTACTAAGTGCTCTCTGGTATTTAGGTCAGGCCTTAGGAAAAGTATGTATAACTTGGGAGAAAAAATGAAGCCCAACAAACTAGCACTAGAAATCAAGATGGAGAAGACCTCCACGGCCACCATGTATTTCCCTTTGGTGCTCAGGTAGGTGGGAACAAAGGACACCCAAACACTGCAAAACACCAACATGCTGAAGGTGATGAGCTTGGCTTCGTTGAAGGTATCAGGCAGCTTCCTTGCTAGGAAGGCCACAGTGAAGCTGGTGGTGGCTAGGAGACCCATGTAACCCAGAACAATATAGAACATGACATCGGAGCCTTCGCTGCATTTCACTATTATCTGACCAACCTGAGAACGTGTGTCCAGTTCTGGGAAAGGAGGAAAGGTGCTCAGCCACACTACACAAATGACTGTTTGAATGAGAGAACAGAGAATGACGACTGAAACAGCCAGCTTCTTCCCAACCCATTTCCTCATCTTGTTCCCTGGCTTTGTGGACATGAAGGCCAGAACCACAATGACTGTTTTGGCCAACACACAAGATACAGCCATGGAAAAGACGATGCCAAACGTTGTTTGCCTCACAAGGCAGGTGACCTTCCCGGGCATGCCGATAAATAAGAAGGAGCAGAGAAAACAGAGCAACAGGGAGATGAGGAGGGTGCAAGTGATGCTCCAGTTGTTGGATTTGACAATGGGAGTATTGCAGTGCAGAATGAAGGCCGCCATCACTGCAATTGTGAAAGCAGAAAGGCAAAGAGCCAGGGAAACCAGAACTCTCCCCAAGGGCTCCTCATAGGATAGGTAGATGATGCTTTTGGGAATACATTTGTCCTGGCTGTTTTTTGGATACTGATCTTCTGGGCAGTCCTCACATTGGTCTGCATCTGAAAGTAATAGAATCCAGTTTGTTGAGTCTTCAGCATGTGCAACGGTTGTTCTCTCAGGGCGTTATATGTCAAAGAGGATTGGCAAAAACCCATCCAATATTCGTCTTTGTCTTTAACATTTTATTTATTTTTTCTTGTTTTTGCACAACTCAGAACTAATAATAATAATAATAATAATAATAAATGTTATTAAAATATTCTTAACTTGTAAATTTTATTAACTTACTTGTACCAAATTTTATTAACTTACTTGTACCAAACTCCATCCACAGTTTATATGATTGAAAGAAAATACAAGTTCCATACTTCAATTGTCTTCTCTTTTCACAGCAAAGTGCAGAGACCAGCTCATTGGCTGGTTGTGGAGATCATTTACATCAAGCATAGGCAAACTCCAGCCCTCCAGATGTTTGGGACTACAATCCCCATCATCCATACCTATTGGGACCAGTGGGCAGGGATAATCAGAATTGTAGTCCCAAACATCTGGAGGGCCGGACTTTGCCTATACATTCTGCTCTGCTAATAAAATTAATGGACATGTACCAGAATGATTCATGGCAACTCTTAAGCTTTATGCTAATTTTTGAAGCAAAGCTTCAAAATCAAAAACATTTCTTTTCTTTTTTGCCACATACCTCTAGTTTTCTTCACTTACCCATCTGGATTGAAAACCTCCCACTTGGGCATGGTACACAGTCATAGCAACAGATTTGCTCCCCCTGCTTGGGAAACATGCTTTGTCCAGGATAGCAGTGCTCCACACATGAGGAACTGGGCGGGGTCTAATAGGCACCAGAAGAAAAGGCATTCAGAATGGAAATGGAACTTCTTTTTTAACACTAGTCTAAGTCTTACTATCATCTTTTTGGCACTTCTCAGGAGTCATTGAGTGCATTGTGGGGTATATGCCAAGGTCTTAGTGTAGCGGTTGTCAGCCTATGTACTGCCTTTCCTCCTAAGCAACCTAGTTTCAAAACACACCAACTTCTCTACCCTTATCCAATATCCAAGGAAGCAAGAGGCATTATCATAGAGCAAGGACACAAGGCAGGGCCAGTAGAAGGTGTGGCTGGGAGGGTGGGGGCCTGGGAAGAGCCTCAAAGACCCAATAGAAATGCTTGAAATTTTGGGCGCAGGTGTGCTCAACACTGGGCGCAACCCCCTGGAAACCATGGGAGGCAGTGGGGTGCTGTGAAATATTTCGTAGCAAAAGTTTGAGCAAGCCAAGGAGCCTTTGAGAGAGCAGTGGATGTGCAGAGGTGAGCTGTATGCATTCCAATGATCCCACATTTAATACTGAGCATCTCCTTCTTGGGTCATCTCTCCTGTGAGAGCACTGTTGAATCCTCCTGCTTCAGAGGTCCGGATATGTTAATAAATATACCTCCACCATCTTGTGAGTCTCCAGGCTATTCTCACAAAATGGATATCAGCCAATGTAAAGGAGGAGAAGGTGGAGATCATTCTCACCTGATGAAACTTGTGATTCCACACAACAGCGCTGCCATTCATGGTGAGCTCCTTCCCTGAAGGACTCAGGGGGTCCACCCATCCAACTTGGGCTCTCTGGAAAGACTCGTTGGGGAAAGTTACCAAGCTGATGAGATCGTATCCAGCTGCCAAGCCCCCATTCACATCAAAATAGATTTCTTCCCCAGCACTATTGTTAAAGTGGACGTTTCTCAGAAAAGGGTGAAGCTAGAATGAAAGAGAAATATTGAGTAGACAATGGGAAATGGATTAATGTTTTTTTCTCTCAAATGAGCCCAAGTTGTGTCAAATAACTGCATTCCTCAGATATGTGTTTCTGAAGCATTTGAAAGTGGTGTTATTGTTTTCTAAGAAGAGGAGCCCTGCAGTATCAGACCAAAGGCATGTCTAGTCCAGTACCCAGAGAGAGTGAAAGCTCAGGCCTGAGGGTGCTAGTGGGGACAGAGAAACAACTTACTAGCAGCATAGTCATCATTTGCAATCATCATTCTCTCACATGATTTATAATGCTCAGAAGTGTTTCTGACACACAGGCCCAAACACACCCTTGTGGGCTCCCACATCTTCAGCTCTGGTGTCAGCTGAACCAGGAGTTGCGGGTATAGCAAAGCCAATAGGAAGACCCTTTCAAAACCTCTTTACCACAATATCATTATCACCAAACATGAATCTGCAATGGTCTGTACTTGCCAGATAATCAAATCTCTTCCATCAAAAGAGATTTAGAAGATGAATAAAATAAGTAGTCCAAGAATGGCATATAGCCAATACTTCTTGTTGTTGTTTAGTCGTTTAGTTGACTCCGACTCTTTGTGACCCCATGGACCAGAGCACACCAGGCACTCCTGGCTTCCACTGCCTGCCACAGTTTGGTCAAACTCATGTTGGTAGCTTCAAAAAGACTGTTCAAACACCTCATCCTCTGTCATCTCCTTCTCCTTGTGCCCTCAATCTTTCACAACATCACGGTCTTTTCCAAGAAGTCTTCTCTCCTCATGAGGTGGCCAAAGTATTGGAGCCAATACTAGAAGCTTCCAATTGGTCTCTGCAGCTCAGCAGCAGATCTCTGGACTTCAGGGCAGAACTATGTGCCAGGTCATACAGTAACAGGCTTGGATCCAAAGCATGTGAAGCATGTTATCCAGGGGTGACAATCCTAGGAACCCACCTCATTTGGGGGCCAAAATAATTTTGGGTGTGGGAGCCAAAATTGGGCGGAGGTGGATGCCAGCTCTTCCTCCTCCTCCTCCTCCTCCTTCTCCTGCCCTGGATGGGAAGGAGGTGGAAAGCAGCCCCTGACCAATGGTGGCAGCAGGAGAATGAAGAAGAGGAGGACAAGCCCCAGAGAGGAGATGCATGTCAACCATTGAAGCCGCACTGTCACCATCTGGCTCCTCTCAACAACCTGACCTCATGACGTGATGTCACACATGCATCATCCACACCCCACACCCATCTCCCTCACCAATTGGCACATCTGGTGTGATTTGTGTCTGAACTGTAGGTCTTCCTCTGCTCAGTGGCAGTACTAACATGGGTAAGCACCAGGAAACGTTGTGGATGCCATATGAAGCATGAAACAATAATAACAGAAAACTTTGTTTCTGTGTTATTTTATTATATCTTCTAATTTAATTGAAGAAGCTGTAGCTACCTGCCAGGCCCCGACTTCAAGGATTCCCCTTGCTTTATGCTTGGCTCTTGAGGAATACATGGCATGAAGAGCATGGGCTACAGCATACACAGCATTGTAGATACTGTAGCTCTGGCCAGACATTCGCATTTCAAACACAGCTCTGGGGAGACTCTCCAGCCTCTCCTGCCCCGTGCAGTTCCCTGAGTTTGGAAAATACAGGCTATATCTTGGGAATGAACAGAAAAAAGCAGTGTACCAGAACTCCTTTAGAAAATAAAATGTAGACTGAAGAGGATTGATGGTCTCAAGAAAGTCCTGAAATCCTGGCACCTCCATGGTGTGGAGGGTGAATGACAGTGAGCCGTTGAATGATTTTTTAATTATTTTGTCCTCAATCTTAACAGCCATAAAATCCCACTGAGCTGTAGTGATCCACACCCTTTCTAGAGGGTTCATTAAAAAGATTTCATTGGAATATAAAATCAACCGCAAACCTTCCAGAGACTGATTGTCTCCATAGACCAAAATCACATTGATTCCTGGCGATTCAAGAGTTTTCAGGACTGGTATCAATCTTTGTTGGCTTATCTCATTTGGTAATAGCTGCGTCACTGGTGGGATCACTACTGTCCAAGCTGGGCAAAGATTGTTCTGCAAAAGCTTTGGTCTGAAGTATCGAAGGAAAGTTTCTCCACTGTCATCATCTGAAACAAGGAGGCCAATCCAGTTCCATCCAAAATACATGAGTAGCTGAACAATGCCATCGTACTGAGGATCTTCATTTGGGGCCAGACGGTACATAGAAGAGAAGTGAGTTTTCTCACTCAGCACTGGATCAAAGGAGCTGTAGCTGAGCTAATGGGAAAGAGAGAACACTTTTAGAGTTCCACCAGCCAAGATCTTAATAATGAGATACTGGATAATCTTAAGGGGCAAATAGTACTTGCAGGAAAATTCAATAATAATAAAAGAATTGCACAAGTCCCACACAAAGACTCCTTTGGATTTGAATGGCCAGTGGATTGTGCATAGGGTGAAAAATGAGAATAGACGATGCCCTTCACAATGCAAAACCTTTTGGTTAACGTAAACTGTGCATCACCTTCAATGATAGTAGTCTGCAATAAACATTAAAATGAATTTGCTGTTCTCTTGTAAGTATTGATTAAACACCAGCTTCTGGCTTAGAGTGAACTATTTATCATGCTATCTGATTTATGTTGTTCATCATCATCCTACATGCTGGCAATAGTTCTTCCCAATCAAGTGTTAAGCCACAATATTTTACTCCAGCGGGAACATCATGACAATTTGAAAGGCTAACTGCACACAGAATGCATTGCAACAGTCAAATCTTGGGGTTACTAGAACATGAGTCTCTGCAGTCAGGCTACCTGTGGCCATGAACATCTGTAGCTAAGAAACCAGCCACAGCTGGGAAAAAGCACTCATAAAGATGGATCCAGATGGATCCAGGAATGCCCTCAGACTAGAACCCTGTTCTTTCAGAAGGAAGGCAAACCCAACCAGGCAGGCAGATGACCAGCCTCTCAGGCACAGCCACCCACAGTCTGTCCACTTTCCCAGGATTCAAACTCAGTTTCTTAACTCTCGTCCAATCCCTGACTACATCCAGACATCCTTCCTGACCATACTCTGCCTCTTCTGACTCAGATGTTTTAGAGAAACAGAGCTACTTATCGTTTGCGTATATATGATGCTTTGACCCAACACTCTTAATGACTGCTCCCAATAACTTCATGTAGATTAAGACAGCAATGCAGCCAGCGCAGATCAAAATAGACTTGGCAAAACCTGCTTTCAGACTGTTGGATGAAGCATACAGGAGAGGATGGGTTGCTCTTTATATCCCTCCTCCTTGCTGTATCTGCCTACTTCTACACATACCTGTGGAATCTTGTAGGTATTTAAGATGTTGGACGTCTGAATGGAGTTTTGGGATGTGAGACATCCAATGACAGCCAGCACTTTCTTTCTCCTGACACAGTTGTAATTGGGGTAGTGCACTTTTCCTAGGAATAGTAGGTCCTGAGTAGCCCCGGAAGTTCTCACGGCACTGAAATAATTATCAAGAACCTTTGCTGTCAGCGAGGTGTTGGGTAACAATTCAGGATTTTTGTTGACCTCATTCATGGCAAAAACAAACGCAAGGACATGTTGGTAGTTTTTAGGAATAATGCTGTCAATGAGATGGTCATACAATCTTTTATTCTCACAACAGAGAGGCAGCCTGTGTTATGATTTCTATGTCTAAGTAAATTGGATATTTTCTCACAAAGTAGCATATTGTTCTCACTAATGGTACAATGGATATATTTTAAGATATGATGAGTAGAAAGATGGAAATAGCAGCACCACGAATTCCCAGTGCTGAGCAATGGCTAAGGGGAAAGCCCTAACTAAATCCCTGCACTTCCAATCAGGCTGCCATTATGTTCCTGCTTACCTATAACTAAAGAAAAGGGAAAGAGAAACTAAACCCCACTGAGCAAAGAGGTACTTATTTTCAGTAAATAGGACTTGGCTATCAGTGTTCCTGTGTAAACCATAACCTCTTTTCCTGTCCTATGGGATAGTTGTTAAGATACAACACAACGTTGAGCTTTACGCAGGCAGCATATGCATATGCAGAAAATGATCCCTGGATCACTCTGTCATTCACCCTCAGGCAGCAAAATGTATGGGGCCAGCAAAGCCCATAGGAATGATTATCTACCTGCTGCCGACAAATCATGTCCATGAAAAGATAACTAGCAGAGACATCAGGAATTTCTAGTGCTGAACAATGGCTCAAGAGAAAGTCATAATTTATTCCCTGCCCTTCTGTGAAGTCCACTCAGGCCGCAATTATATTCCTGCTCACTTACAACCAAACAACTTATTTTCATTAAACAGGACTTCGCTATCTGGGTTCCCAGATACAATGCGTTTTTTGCTTAACACAGACAGCATGGAATTTCAAGACAGTTACAATGACTAAGTCACCCAGTTAAGGCTGTGACAGCAGCAGCATTTTCTATATGTAGAAAATGATGATTGGATCACCTTACCCTTTACCCTCAGGCAACAAAATGTATTGGGCCAGCACTGCCCAGAGGAACGATTTTCTAGCTGCTGCCCATATATCAGCTTAAAAAATTCAAAAGAGACTAGGAGACATCACTGAGAATGTTCCCCTTAAGAGGAGAAGGGGACAATGAAGGAAAAGTCAGTCCAAGCAGCTGATTGTAACTAGCAATCTTTGTGGTGAAGCAGAGGGGTTTCATGTGATCAATGACAGCATAAATATATAAAAATGGTATTACTTACTACCCCAGAAGACGAGAATGTGAATGTTTTCTAAAGTCTCTTAAAGGAAAATTAACAAGGCCAATGGATACAAATTCAGCAATTAGGATCTCATCTGCAGAACCTTCTGAGCTCAGATGGTGGCTTATAGAATATTGCAGATACAGCAACAGTAGCAAGATCAACTGAAGCACTGATAAATCCTGCTCCAAGCCACAGCCCGACACTTGCATGATGTCCTTCTGCACTCACTGTCACCACCAGCAGCAATTTTCGTCTTCTGACACAAGTTACATAAAGCTTCACTCTAGAAGTTATTCACTAGTGCACCAATTCCAACATGGGGCGTTTGGGTGGAAGGACCTACAATCAAAGTCTGGGCTGACAGAGTTGTTCTTGTTTGTTGCCATGAGTCTAATACTCCCTGACTGAATTATAGGCACATCATGGTTACGCTGTTTTTGATATTTGTGTAAAAAGTGGTAATAAATGAGGCACTTCCCAAAGTGACCTTGCTAATTACTGTCATTTCGGTAATTACAGGGCAAGGCATCTTTTCCACCAAATTCCACAAGTATGAGCACAAGCAAAGAAAAATGATTTGTTTCCATGCCACCCACCAACCAGACCTCTCTGGTCACTTCATAACAGCATTATGATATCACCCATTTTAGCTTCATTTCCTTTCCTAATGATCCCTAGCACGGAATTTGCCTTTTCTATGGCTGCTTCACACTGACTCCATATCTTCATTGTGCAATCCATTATGACACCAAGGTCACATACCTGGTGTGTCACCTCCAATTCACACCCCATGAGCATATATATGGAATTTATATATTTTTGCCCCAATTTGCATCATGATACAATCAAGGGAAGTCACAGTACCGCTCTACTGTGCCTTGGGCAGACCACAACTGACAGGGTGACTCACACCCAAGCTACTGGAGTGGGGAATGTCTTTCAGTCCAAAGACTCTGCAAATTATCACGGTTAACATCTGAGTGAGGCCAAAAGAGAATACAGACAATAGAAACAGATTTAGTAAATGTATTTTAATCCTCTCTTGCCTAATTAACAGACAAGTTCTTCATATAAACACATCATGAGCCTGCCTCATGTAGTGGACAGGGAATCATAGACTTAGAATCCTAGAGGTTTGGAGTTGGAAGGATTCCATGCGTCATCTAGTTCAACCTGCTGCAAGGCAGGAATCTCAAATAAAGGAGCCATGACAGATGGCCATCCAATCTGTGCCTGAAGGAAGGAGAGTCCACCATCTTCCAAGGGAGTTTGATCCACCAGGCACAACGAGTTGGGCCCAACATGGGGGGGGGCATCTTTTGAGGAACAATTCTGTGTGAGTGTATATTCCTTGGCAAAGGAAAAGTTAAGCACATGTTGAGAGCAGCATGCCATTGTCTCCGTGCAAAGGATCGCACCTCTCAGGGAAACTATGTGGTAGAGGGTCATCTGTGGGGATGGGAATCACATAGGGATTCCCATTAAACATGTAACAGAATCCTACAACCATCTTATGATATTGTTTTGTTGATTCCAACTTTTAAAAAACCCACACAGTTAGACAAAGGTTGTGGGTTTTCATATGAAAGCAAAACATCTGTGGGGTACCTTACTTTTAAGAAGTCCTGTGGCATTTGTCCCTATTCATTAACAAAATTTGGAGCTTATTTGCAGCTTTTTCTGTGAAAAGATGAGTGTCTTTTTCTGCCATGTATGGAGTTGGGTTGAAGGAACACATATTGGAAGGGTCTGGAAAAGGTAGCTTAGCTTTTGGAGTACAGTGGTACCTCAGGTTAAGAACTTAATTCATTCCGGAGGCCGTTCTTAACCTGAAACTGTTCTTAACCTGAAGCACCACTTTAGTTAATGGGGTCTCCTGTTGCTGCGCCGCCACCGCCTTGAGATTTCTGTTCTCATCCTGAAGCAAAGTTCTTAACCTGAGGTACTATTTCTGGGTTAGCAGAGTCTGTAACCTGAAGCATCTGTAACCTGAGGTACCACTGTATTATCATTTTACTCAGGCAATTTCATCTAAGAAGGTGAAATTGGTTTTACTCCATTTCTTCAGTTCTTGGATGAATTTCTGCCAGAGGAGAGAGTACTTTTGAAGATATACCGGTAGTTTGTGGAGGTTTCTAGTTATTTGTACCCCTTGGTAAGCGACTGCATTAGCTTCTGTCTTTTCTTCTCCTTTAAGCCTTCTAGGATACAGACTCTGAAGAGACCTGTAAGTAGTAAACGTGAGCCAATGGTATCAAATTGTATGGGAAACAGCCTTGCTAGAAAAGCCAACCAATAAACTGAAACTGACACTGGGACAAATAGAAGAGGATGCCTTCACCCCAGTATGGCTCCCCTTTATCACATACACAGCCCAACAAGGCAATGGCTAGAAACCACCGACAGCATTCCAATCAATCTGGCTTCACTGATACAAAGGCAAACAAACCGCACTGCAGCCAACCACAGACAACCCACCACACCCTCTCCCCTATAATACATCTTACTACCAAGGAATTGTAATAAACAATTAGAAAAAGAACCTACCCAGTTGATGCTGACACAAAGCCCTACAGGTACACTATGCAAAAGAATATAAGTCTCACCCACCCCCTTCCTCCCCACCCCCTCTTCTTCCCCAACCTTATACTGTACTCAACACTAATGTCTCACAACAAATGTAGCTGCTTTGTAAGAAAGACTGTACAACCTGGGGAAAAAGACAAGGCATGTGCTTTTGTAAACCAATAAAATCTTAATTTTTTTTAAAAAAAAGACATCTGAAGGCAGCGCTATATCAGGAGGTATTTAACGCTTGATGTTTTATGTTTTCAGGTATGCTGAAAGCCGCACAGAGTGGCTGGGGAAACCCAGCCAGATGGGTGAGGTATAAATAATAAAATTATTATTATTATTATTATTATTATTATTATTATTATTATTATTACTAGTTTCAGTAGAGAAAACTGAGTGGTTTGCACATTCAAGTACATAGAGATGCTGCATCCAATGGAGTGCTCACTACAGCAGCAAGAGACTATCAGAATGATTAACACCAAGTATTTTCATATTATTTTACACTTCCCATTCATTTCAGTGCTTCCTGCAGAATGTTCTTGTTCACTGGGCTTAGTATATGAGATCTGTGTGTCTCCTGTTCACTCATCCCTAGCGACATCTCAATCCACCATTTGCAGTGACCATATGATGTCCCACCACCTCCCATTGGGCTGCCTCTGACGGCATTGGACATCACACCTGTATGTTAGGATTGGAGTCATGAAATGAAAAGAAGGAGATGACATAAAAATAGGTAGTGTACATGGAATAGATCACTCTCCTTCAACCTTGTGTCTCCAGAGGTTGTTGAATTACAACTACTTTCATTCTCAGCAAGCATGGGCATAAGCCAGAGATGATAGGAGCTGAAGTCCAATATTATCAGGAGACCCAATGCAAAAGATGCTTTGGCTTCTATGGGGCGAGACATGAACCACATGTGTGAGGGTATCTGATGGAAGCAGAAGGAGTGAAGGGTTGCCTGGCATGCTCTTCTTCTTCTTCTTCTTCTTCTTCTTCTTCTTCTTCTTCTTATTATTATTATTATTATTATTATTATTATTCTATACCGCCCTTCATCTGAGAATCACAGGGCAATTGACAATATAAACAATGAAGGAGTGCGTAAGCATAGAGCTTACAATGAGGGGATATAGCTCAGTAGCAGAGCTCAGCTTTCCATGCATAAGGACACAATGTAATTACTAAATCTCCAGTTCAAAGAGCCCCACCTGAATGAGAGAAAAACACTTTGAAGGGCAAGAGAGAATTTTTGCTACTCAAGGTAGACTGTAGTTAGATAGAAGGGCTAATGGTTTGAATCAAAGGAAGGGATATGTACATCCACAATCCTCTTTCTATACCCTGCACAAGTTTCACATTATATCAATTCAGAAATTTATACCAACTGTCCAAGGCACTGCTTCACAAGGGAACAGATCTTGGGCTATAGTGGGATGGCATTGACAAAGCACTTTGCTTATTCTGAGACTTGAGGACTTTAGCAAAACAGATCCCCCACCCTGTAATTTTTCTAATTATTGATCAGCATCACTACTACTAAATATCCTATGGGAAATCAGATGCCAGGCACAATAACAGCCACAGAAACAGCCCTTTCCAAATGTGAGGACCCTGTGTTGTAGTCTATATAGGCGCCTGTCCTATCAACTTACATGAATCCAGTTAGGGAGGTGGATTTGGGGCTGGTGCATAGCTCCTTGCAGCCAAGGTTCCCTATAACTTTAGCCAAGACTGAAATGCTGTGGATAACTAAATGTAAACATGATGACCTCCAGCTGCAGTTCAGCACAAAAATGGTTAGCGCTCCACCTGCTTTTCCTGCTGTTGGTGCTGCATTGTTCTTCTAGCAGGTATTTGAACTCCTCCACAAGCAGATTGAGAGAAACAATTCAAACCAATTCATTCGGTCCTCCAGCAGACATGATCATTGGTGAATTTATATCCATTACGCAAGGAAACTTCAGAATGCATGAATATACGGAAAAACCCAAAACCTCTTCATTTACAACTTAGTAAGTAGTTATTTATTTATTTGTTTGTTTGTTTGTTTGTTTGAGAATTGTCTGATGGGCCCTCTGATCATTCTTGATGAAATAAACGACTGCATCAGCTTCTCCTGTAATCCTTCTAAGCTACATTCAGGCTTATGTCCCACCACTTGAATTAGCTTCTGTCCCCCCACATAACGGATCACATGACACAGTGCATGCACACCATTTGAATCACAATGCTTTCGGGGGGGAGGCTTTCTCCAATATTTTTTTTGGGGGGGGTCCCCTTCAGCCCCTAGGAGATGGATCCTATGCCTGTAATCCCATTCATGCTTATTTGGGAAGCAAAACGCATTGAATAAAAAAAAGAAAAGGAGGGAAATGCTTCCCAAGTACTTTTTTAAAAGGCATTCAGCAGGGTAAGGAAAGATTGGAGTAAGCTGAGCTGGTTTGCAAAGAGACCCAGAGCAAATGGAGCATCATATCCCAACAAAATAAACGGAGCCTGGGTGAGACAGACCCTGCGTTTCCCAGAAGCAATCTGCTTGGAGTTGCATTAAATCAGCAGTTTAGAAAACTCATCATGCAGAGAGCAGGGAGGGGGGAATACTGCAGATATTGCTCACCTGCTGTTTCTTTCTCCGTTCCTGGAGCTCACCACTGGCAATGAAAATGTAGCATGGAGAGAGAGGGAGAGGGAGAGAGGAGAGACCATCCCAGTCCTACCCTCCCATCTCTCTTCCTCTCTTAGGCTGTGATTCAAGGGCTGGTAAAAAGCCCTTGTGTTCTGGAGCACACTGGTATACTCAATGGTTGTTCTACAGGTTGAATTGAGAACACATTCCCATGAATACTTCATGGTTCAGAAATGGAAGGGAGGTGTGGTGGACAAAGCAGCAGAACAAGAGGTAGGCATGGACATTGTGTTTAAGAGAGAGGCAAAAGGGGTTAACAGAATAATTTAACAGCTTTTTATTTCTGGGTTTCCCATATCCAAACCCACCAATTCATCCACAGCACAACAATGAATCCCTTTGAATTCACCATTTACATAAATCTAATCAAAATCTATAAGGAGACTGCTCTAGTTTCATTAGTTTGAATAAAATCTTCCTTTCCTATGGGTTGCAACATTCAAGGTACATAGATTCTCAAATCAAAACTGAAACACAGTTGTTTCTCTTCCGCCAGTGTTGCAGTCATTCTTTGTCTCATTGCAGAGTCGTCCCGAAAAACTACCAGCATGTTCTTGCCTTCATCTTTGCCATGCAAGAGATCAACAAGAATGCCAAATTCCTATCCAACATCACACTGGGATCAACATTTTATGAGAATGCTTTTAATCCCTTGCTAACTTGTTGGAACACTCTCGCTCTTCTTGTCATGGGACAACGAAATCACGCCAATTACCGCTGTAATGGGGAAGATAAATTAATTGCCGTCGTTGGAGGGCTCACCTCCCAAAACTCCCTTCAGATGGCCAATATATTAAACACCTACAAGATTCCACAAGTATGTGTGTAGATACATAGATAAAACCACAAGGGCAGACATAGACAGAAAACCCCAAAAGAGCATCCAGGTTAGCTTTCAATCCCATTACATTATGTTTTCTACACTTGTTTCCTACATTAGACTTGGTATGGGTACATGATTATGTTAAAGCCTCCTAGCTATGTGTTGCCAACACGGCCGTCTCAAGTAGCTTTGGGATTTGGGGGGATGGGGTAAACCCATAATACTAATAATCCAAGCTCTGGTTCTTCCAAACCTGGCCATGCCACAAATCATGTAATCATAGGAGCATCCAGCTTCCTGCTTAGAAACTTCTCCTAGTTTGAGACTTAATAATGCCAGGGGTGTATACTCTGAAAAGTAAGACCAGGTGGTCAACCACCACAATAATGAAGTATTCTTTCTAGGAACAAATAGATGGTTTTTGGATTCCTAAAAAGAGAATTCCTTTCCCTTTAGCTCAGCTATGGCTCCTTGGATCCAGGGCTGAGTGACCAAAGGCGCTTCCCTTCCTTCTTCCAAATGGTCCCCAATGAAGAAGCTCAGTATGATGGCATTGTCTGGCTCCTCAGGAAGTTTGGGTGGAACTGGATTGGCCTCCTTGTTTCAGATGATGACAGTGGAGAAACCTTCCTTCGTACTCTGAGACCAAGGCTTTCCCAAAATAATCTCTGCATTTCTTGGACACTGGTGATCCCACTGGTGACAAAATTTCTACCTAATGAGCTACTTCAACAAAAGTTGAGACCAATCATGTTTGCTCTCACACGGCAGCAAATGAATGTGATTCTTGTCTATGGAAACAGTCAGTCTCTAGAGGCTTTGAGACTGATTTTAGTCTCCTGTGAGATTTTCCTTATGTACCCTCTGGAGAGGGTGTGGATTACAACAGCTCAATGGGATTTCACTGCAGTGCTGGTTGGAGACAAATTTCCTTCCATATCCTTCAGTGGCACTTTGTCATTTACACTCCATTCAAATCCAGTTCCAGGGTTTCAGGACTTTCTACAGACCATAAATCCATGGCAACCAAATCTGTATTTGATCCAGCAGTTCTGGGCCAGTGCATTCCTCTGTTCATTCCCAGATCACAATCTAATTCACGCAACTCAGGAACCCTGTACTGGGAGGGAGAAGCTGCAGAAACTCACTGGACCTGTGTTTGAAATGGAAATGTCCAGCCAGAGCTACACCATCTACAATGCCGTCCATGCAGTAGCACATGCTCTCCATAGCATGTATTCCTCAAGAGCCAAACAGAAAGTACTGGCTGAGAAATGGAGACAGCAGAAAGTTCAGCCCTGGCAGGTACTGTCAACTACTCTCCTCAATGTTAGAAGCACGGGTGTCATTATTACTGATTCATATGATGCACAGCTGAGCCTTGACGTGGAGGAAAGGCCTTGGGGATTTTCCCAGTTGAGTTCTATCATTGGGAGGGACTTGATCTCAGTGAAAGACCAAATGCTTTGCAAGCTGCACATTCAAAGCTTGTTAAATTAATCTATCCCAGGATTCTCCTACTTGGAGCTGCACAAGGGCCAGGAGTGTCCTCTGTTATAAGAACTGAGTTGAAACCTCAAATGTATGCCATATAGCACTGTGGCAATTTAGAGTAGACAGTTCTGGGCTACAGAGACCAATGATTGGACTCAGCACATGGCAGTTTCACATGTTAATGGGGGAATTTTTTGGAAGTACCCAGTATATATGATAAAATGTAGTAAGAATCCAAAGGTCCACTTTGCAAACGGAAGAGAGAGAGTGTGTATTAGCCTACAAGGTCTGTGTCTTTTTTCCTCCTGCAATCTAGCTTCACTCCTTCCTGAAAAACAGCCACTTCAACAACAGTGCTGGGGAAGAAATCTCTTTGGATGAGAAGGGGCAGCAGGCAGGTGGCTATGATCTCCTCAACTTGGTCACATTTCCCAATGAGTCCTTCCAGAGAGTGCGCGTGGGGAGGGTGGACCCTCAGGCCCCCCCAGGAAAAGAGTTCACAGTGGATGGAAGTGCCATCGCATGGAATCCCAAGTTCAAACAGGTGGCTGAGACTATTTCTTGTTTTAATCATCATCCATTAACATTATCTTCTCTGAGAAGATCAGGCGATCCAGGAAATCGGAGATGGCTACAAAGGAGAAGTGTGAGGAGAGAAGTTCTGGTACTCACTGATGAAATACTGTTTTTGTTTCTTTTCTTCAAATTTGTTGATCCAAAGCTAGTTTGGAGCTAATTTGGAGCTCAATGTTCAGTACAAGATATTTCTGAGTGAGGAATCTGCCAGTGTTTATAGCTCTTGAAAAGGGACTGGTGTCCTCCAAAATACGTTGTTGAGAACAATCTCTGCCAGGCGGAACCCAAGTAGAAAGAAAATCATCCACCACCTGAAGTGTGAGGTCACTAATGTTGATGGATGGAGTCCCGGTGATATCCTGCCCCAGGCTGTTGGTCTCCATCAGGCTGACGGTGAGGCCAAACTCCATGCAGCCTTGGCCATAATTTTTGTTTTTGTTTTTTTTTAATAAATCTTTATTAATTTAAAATACAATCATACAATAAAGGTAAGTATAACAAAATTAAGCACAAAAAGGGGAAAAGGGATTTGTCACCTCAAAAAGGGCGAAAAGGGGTTTAAAAGCAACAAGAAAAGAAAAAAGGAGAATTAAAAGAACCAAATATTTATACAACATCATGTCTTTTCCAATAAAGTTTTCTGTAAAAGACTTCCAATCGTTCCCATTAAACTTTTTCTACTGTCTTGATTTTTAAAATATCTTTTTCCATATATTCCTCTAAGATGTTTATTCCATTTATTTATTGCACACAAATATCATTCAATTCTGCTATGATGGTATCATTTTTACAATATAGTCTTATATGTTCCTTAAATATTTTCCATTCTCCGTATACTTTTTGATTTAAGGCTCCCCTGATTTTTCCAGTCAGCTTTGCTAATTGGAAATACTCTGTCATGAGTGTTTGCCAATCTGTTATTGTTGGTGTTGTTTCACATTTCCAACTTCTGGCTACAAGTATTCTTGCAGCCGTGATTGCGTACATAAACAGTGGTCTTGTGTTTTGCTTGATTTCCATTGGCAATATTCCTAATAGGAAAATCTCCGGCCTTTTTTTTTTGATTGTAAGCTTAAATAATTTCTTAAATTAGTCATATATGTTACTCCAAAATTCTCTTCAAATTATGCGGGTCCACCTCATGTGATAGTAAGACCCTATTTTTGGGATGAAAGCATCCATGCTAAAGAAAGGGCTAATGCTCAGAAGGCTATTGAACGCTGTGCTGTCATAGGCCTGAGGTAGTAGATGGATGGATTGAATTTATATAGCGCCCTATACCCAGAGGTCTCAGGATGGTTCCCAGAATAAGATCAACGTATAAAACCACAAAATACATAATGAATACATA
Source organism: Podarcis tiliguerta (assembly GCF_965153285.1). Classification (NCBI taxonomy): domain Eukaryota; kingdom Metazoa; phylum Chordata; class Lepidosauria; order Squamata; family Lacertidae; genus Podarcis; species Podarcis tiliguerta. The sequence continues at coordinate 39,550,404 of NC_139546.1, read as the reverse complement.
CATTATGCATAATGAAAATTAAAAAAAACCAATAGCCCCTGTACATTTTAAGAGGGAATAGTTATGTCAATTTCTACAGCTACGGCAGTTATGAGCAGTCTAAACAGTTAGAGCAGCAGGAATGTTCTCTTGTACTGCTGTCAGTCTGTAACAGTATTTATCATAGATTAAAATCTATGTAAGATGTATTAGCAATGTAAGTAACACCTACCTGCATTGTATAGTTTAATCTGAAAGTTCAAGTACATTTGGTAAGAAGGAGAAGCAGCATCTGCTGCCAGCTCCTTATTTAAGCTCTGCTCTCCCTCCAGGAGGGAATCAGCATTGGGTTATGAGGAAACAATCGATCAAGAGGGAGAAGGTTGGCACTAGCTTCTCTTTGCCATTCAGACATGTGCTGGGCTGGCCAAATGGTTAAGTGACAGAACAAAGTATCTTTATCGGGGGGCCTGATGCTTGCCCAGGGAGCATGTGCTTGACAGCCATCCTCTAATTTCAGTCCTGTGACCTTTCTGCTGCAAAGCGGATGTAGATGACAATAAGATTTATTCCATTCAAAATCCCTTGCTTGTCATTACCATTAGATGCTGACCTGCGTTGAGAGCTGCCACCCTGGAAAGAGTATGTTTCCACAGCAGGGAAAGCAAATCTGTTGCTATGACTGTGTTCAGTGCCCTAAAGGGAGGATTTCAGTCCAGAAGGGTAAGTGAAGGAACCCAAGTCAACTGGAATTCTTCCTATCCAACTTCGATATTAATTTCTTAGTCTTATTATGTCTGCTTATTTTCTGTCATAGATCCCAAGCACATGTGTTTATATGTTACTGATACATATTGTCCTTTCCTCTCTCCTCCCCTTTGGATAGCCATTCAAGAGTATATTGTGTGAAATAACGTCCACATGGGAGTAACCACCATTGAAATCAGGATGACATACATCTGGGAAGAAATAATTAGGATTGCAATCCATAGATTCCCTTTTTGTCAGCATGGAACCTGCAGCCAACAGATTTTCATCTTCTGTGATTGACAACTAGTAAACAATTTTCTCTATTGTATCCCCACAGTTTCAGTCCTTAGGCACAGTTATTTCTTGTCAAATATACATCTTCCCGGTGAGCAAATGACAGGCTATGGCTGTTTCATCCACTCCCAAATTCAACTATGGAAAGTGTAAAAAAGAAACACTTGGGCCAGAAGCTTTGAAATGCAAAGACATGGGGCTGGATGCAGAGATAGGAATGTTTAAGGGGGAAAGACTGAAATCAATCAGTATACTCAAAGCCTGACAAATAAATATGAATGGATTGATTAGTACAGCTGAGGTGCTCATGGAGAAACCATCACTTAGTTGTGAAAGTAGACTTTGGTTCATCAGCTCAGTAATATTTTGTGTACAGCATAATAGACGGTATCAATAATATTAATAAGTATCTCTTCAAGAAATGCTAAAAGCATGCTTCTCATTTTCAGATGCAGATCAATGTGAGAAATGCCCAGATGATCACTACCCAAATGCCTTTCAGGACCAATGTATTCCGAAAAAAATAAGCTACCTATCCTATGAGGAGCCCTTGGGGGCAAGTCTGGCCTCCTTGGCTCTCCTGCTTTCTCTGGTCACAGTTGTTGTGATGGGGACCTTCGGTCTGCACTGGAACACTCCCATTGTCAAAGCCAACAACTGGGGCATCACCTGCATCTTGCTCTCTTCTCTGCTTCTCTGCTTTCTCTGCTCCTTCTTATTCATTGGCAGGCCTACAAAGGTGACCTGTGTCTTGAGGCAAACCGTCTTTGGCATCGTCTTCTCCATTGCTGTTGCCTGTGTGTTAGCCAAAACCCTCACTGTGGTTTTGGCATTCATGGTGACCAAGCCTGGGAACAGCCTGAGGAAATGGCTTGGGAAGAGGCTGGCAGGATCCCTTATCACCTTCTGCTCTCTCATTCAAGCTGGCATCTGTCTTGGGTGGCTGGCATCCTCTCCCCCATTCCCAGAGTTTGACCTGCACTCCCAGGATGGGCAGATCATAGTGCAGTGCAATGAAGGCTCCGACATCATGTTCCACCTTATTCTCGGCTACATGGGTCTCTTGGCCATTGTGAGCTTCTCTGTGGCTTTCTTTGCCAGGAAGTTGCCTGATACTTTCAATGAAGCCAAGTTGATTACCTTCAGCATGCTGGTCTTCTGCAGTGTTTGGCTGTCCTTTGTCCCCACTTATCTGAGCACCAAAGGGAAATACATGGTGGCTGTGGAGATCTTCTCCATCTTGGCCTCTACTGCTGGCTTACTGGGTTGCATCTTCTTCCCCAAAATCTACATCATTATACTTAGACCTGAGATGAACAGTAAAGAGAGATTAGTAAGGAAGAAGGATGACCATAGCTGAGAAGGTGAAAGAGATGCCGTTAGCCAGGGACCTTATGTTCTGGCAAGGAGATGTTATTTCCTTTGTTTTTATTTTGATCATCATTTCTTTGTTTGTATGTTCCATCTTCTATGCCATCCAAGGAGTACATAACTCTCCCTCTCTTGCTATTGTTTTCTCAAAAACTCTGTGAAAAGGCTTAAATTGAGAGATGCCATCTTCCCCATGGCTGAATGGGGATTTCAACCCTAGTTTCCCAGGGCCTTGGACAACACACTCATCGCTACACATTAAGCTGGGGCCATGGGGTATTTATGCTTCTTTTGTAAACTTTGCTAAATATCTGCATTTTTGGCCTGCATTTCTATATCCTCCAAAGACACACACAGGCCAAGCAAGGAAAATTAACCCTCTGCTCACCTGCTGCTGAGCAGAATGTGCAATGCTGTTACTTACGGTGATCTACTTCTCCAGGGTGTTGTCTGTGTGGAGAAACATGAGAATTGATTCAGGCCCAAATCCGGGTCAGGCCTTCCTCAGGTCAGGTTGTGGCTAATGTTTTCAATATCCGTTCATTTTAAAATGCAGTCCTTATTTTCCTTTTGTTTATATATTTGTTCATTAAATGCACGTTACAGTAATCACAACGTTCAAATATTGTTGGTGGGTTCCATGATTGCACCAATATTCCAGGTATGCAGCACAGTGAAGAGCACAGTTGTGTGCTCTGAAGAGCTCTGTGGCATATTAGAGAGGGAGGTTTGGAAGAGAAATTCTTACTCTCTCTTTGCAGAGTTGGCACAATGGGGATTGCTCCAAGCACATTAACAATAGCATTTCTTCACAAATGGAATCACGCAATCCTTTTCTTAGCTTTTAGAGAGAATCTTCGTTCATGTGGCTTTTCTTCAGCTGGGAGCAATAGCTCGGCTAACAGCTTCTTCCAGAAAGACAGAGGGAGGGAGGAAGCAAATGGTTTGAAGCTTCAGGACCAGCAATACTTAAGGAAATGAAATCCATTAGTTTGATCCCCCACCCACCCCTATATTCCTTAACATCTACATGAAACCACTGAGCAGGTTCTTCAGGACTATTGGAGTAAATTTGTCAACAATATAATGGTGAAACACAGCTCTACTTTTCCTTACATCTGCAGGTGTAGCTGTGGATGTCTTGCCTCAATAGTGGACTAGTCTAGAGCCAATCAAATTGAAGCTCAATCCACATATGACTGATAACTGTTAGTGAACAGTTCCCCAAACCAGATGGATGAGAGGTGGCCTGCTCTTGATTGGGCTCCACTCCCTCTGAAGGAGCAGGGGTACTTCTTGATCCATTGCTGTCATTTGAGGCTCAGGTGGCCTTGATGGCATGGAGTGCCTCGCATCACCTTTGGCTGGGGGCCCAGGTGCAGCCCTATCTGGACAAGGATATCCTAACTTTATCAGCCTGGATAAGTCAGTTGCTTAGACTGTGGTGCTGATAGCACCAAGGTTGCAGGTTTGATCCCCATTGTCACAGTCCGGGTTACAGGCAGTTGGAGTCCCGGCTTGGTACGCCGGGACCGGGGTAGAGGTCAGGAAGCAGGAATCAGCAGTCCAGGGGTCAGGAAGCCAAGAGTCCAGGCCAAACTCAGGAAGTCCCCAGTCCTGTGAGGCCCTAGCAGTTACCGTGCCTGGCTCCTGCATGCACTCCTGACACCCGTGTAGGATGCAGGTGGTTGGACTAGATGATCCTCAGGGTCCCTTCCAACTTCACAATTCTATGATTCTATTAAACTTATTTTTCCTATGCTCCTGGAACCTCTAGGTTGGATTATTGCAATGTGTTATACCTAAGGCTTCCTCGAAAGACATTCAGAATCTTCAGCTAGTGCAGAATTTCATGACTAGGTTCTTTACTGGGGCAAGACATTTTAAGCATATACTGTAACACCAATCCTGGCCCAACTGCACTAGTTGCAGATTACTCTCCAGGTACATCTCAAAGTGCTGGTTTGGACCTGTAAAGCCTTGAAGGGCTCAGGACTGCAGAACCTGAAGGACCTCTCTGTTTATTTAAACCAATTCAGATGCTGTGATCATCATCCGAGGCCCTTTTTTGTGCCTCAGAGAGTGGCAACAAAATAGTGGGCCTTTTCTGTGGTGGCTCCCCACTTGTGGAATTCTCTATCCAGGGAAGCTCACCTGGCAACTTCATTACATAGTGCTGCATGCCATCCCAATCTCCTAGCATTGTGAGATTCCAAGGATTCCAAACGTGTTTCCTTTGGAATGAAGTACAGCAGAGACTGTGGTGTCTTTATGATATATGGTTTATTTACACACATAAACAACCTGGAGGGGTTCAGAGCATTAACACCCCAAGAAGGCCTTCTTTCTCTCATAGCCACACCCTTGGATTCAAACAGGAATCAAGCACCGCTTTGCCTCTCTGCCTTCCCAGCATGCAACTTTGCTTCCAGTCTCCAGCTCACATAACTCTCAGCTCTGTGTTTGTCTTTCTAACTACCCTAGAGTTGAAAGAGGGAGGCCCACACCTTTGCTGTCTCACACAGAGCCATTCCCTTTGTTTCCTTAATAACCCATTACCTAATCTGACTTTAGAAAATATGAATCCTTCCTTCAATTTTAACTCTTGCTGGACCTAGGAATTAGGAATGAGATGTGTCTTAGCTTACAGAATACCTTCTCAAACACATGAAATGTAAATAGGTTGAAGGTCCCAGGACAGTAGTATCCATGGAATAGATCTTTTCTTCACTACTCTTCATCCCCAGCAAGCATGGGCAGTGACCAGAGATGATGGGAGTTACAGTCTAATGCTATCGGGGGACCCAATGCAAACCATGTTTAGGCTTCTGTGGGGAGAGACAGGAATCACATGTAGGACAGCATCTGATGGAGGTTGAAGAATGGCAGGGCTACCTGGGAAGCTGTTTTGAGGAAGAGTTTAAACATATGGCTTAGAGTGAATGGCCCTTGCTCACTAGCAGAGCTCAGCTGAGATACATAAGGGATAAAGTTTTCAAAAGCCCAAGTTGCATGGGGGAAACCTCCCTTTGATACACCACGGAGCACGATTGACAGTAATTGGAGAGAAGGGATGATGGTCTGGATCAGAAGAAGGGATATGGACCTTCACAACCCTCTTTCTATTCCCCTTCCAAGTCTCAAATCAATTCAGAAAGTTATACCATACATGAGAGGCACTGCTTCACAAGGAAGCAGAAATTGGGCTGTAGTAGGTTGACACTGCTATAGCACTTTGCTTGTTCTGAGACTTGAGGACTTTAGCAAAACAGTTCCCCACCCTGTAATTTTTTATAATTATCGATCAGCATCACTACTTCTAAATGTCACATGGGAATTCACACGCCAGGCACAATAACAGCCACAGAAACAGCCCTTTCCAAATGTGAGGATCCTGTGTTGGAGTCTATATAGGCACCTGTCCTATCAACTTACATGAATCCAGTTAGGGAGGTGGATTTGGGGCTGGTGCATAGCTCCTTGCAGCCAAGTTTCCCTATAACTTTAGCCAAGACTGAAATACTGTGGATAACTAAATGTAAACATGATGACCTCCAGCTGCAGTTCAGCACAAAAATGGTTAGCGCTCCACCTGCTTTTCCTGCTGTTGGTGCTGCATTGTTCTTCTAGCAAGTATTTGAACTCCTCCACAAGCAGATTGAGACAAACAATTCAAACCAATTCATTCGGTCCTCCAGCAGACATGATCATTGGTGAATTTATATCCGTTACGCAAGGAAACTTCAGAATGCATGAATTTACAGAAAAACCCAAAATCTCTTCCTTTACTGCTAAGTAAGTAGTTATTTATTTATTCACTGGAGAATTGTCTACTGGGCCCAC